>NC_092134.1:51612346-52836632 GCF_043159975.1 Macaca nemestrina | reverse complement strand
AAGTAAAAATTTCTGCATAGTAAAAACTATCAGCAAAATAAAAAGATAACAGATTTGGAGAATATGTCTTCATCAAGTATCACAAGAAGGTTATAGTAAAGCCTTAAATAAATAAATAGCAAAGCCTTCCACCCAATAGAAAAAAAAGTAGGAAAAAATACAAATGATAGTTTATAGAAAAGGAATTTAAAGGGAGAGAAGTGCAATAAGTTTCACAGTGAATTATATTTTTTCCTTTCTGAAACTTTTATGGCATACTCTGTTGGCAAGTGTGTTGGGAACAGGCACTCTTATGCATGTTGACAGGCGTAGGTATTGGTAAAACCTTTCTGGAGTGTTATTTAGCAATGTCTACCAATGCTACAAATATGCATATGTTTTACCTAGCAATGATTATCTTACAGATTTACTCACACATATGTGTGGAATATGAAAGCGTAGGCTTATATATTACAGCTTGTTTGTTGCAAATATTGGACACAGCTTAATATCATTTCACAGGGGCTGGTAAAATCAAATTCGATATATCCATTTCAATGTGCTTACTCCATACAACTCCAAACACTAAAGAAAAAGCCAAAACATATCCAAAGCATATATATATAGTGACCCTAAATCCCAATTCCCAGGGCAGTCTGGGTTTATGCTTGTTGTGCTGGCATTTCATCCAATAGACATTGCCTTTTACTCTCAAAAGTGACCTGTCTGTATAACAAATAATTTTCTGCAATGGAGTGAATGTTTGTATCACCCCCAGAATCATATGTTGAGGTCCCAACTCCCTGTGTGATGCTATTAGGAGGTGAGGCCTTTTAGAGGTAATTAGGTCATGAGGGTAGAACCCTCATGAATGGGATTAGTACTCTTATAAGAAGACTGCAGAGAGCTCTTTTGCCCTCTTTCTGCTATACAAGGACACAATAAGAAGCCAGCAGTCTGGAGTCAAGAGGCTGGTTCTCACCAGAAACCCGCCATGCTGGCACCCCTGATCTCTGACTTTCAGTTCCAGAATGATGAGAAATAAATTTCTGTTGTTTGTAAATCACTCAGTCTATAGTAACTTGCTACAGCAGCTGAAACTAAGACAGTCACTCTAGGTATATTCTTTGGAAGTGAGAGAAGGGACTGGGAGGAGGAAGAGAGTGGGATATGAGGTTAGATGGAAAGAAAGGGAAGCCTGCACTCCAGTCTGGGTCACAGAGTGAGACTTTGTCAAAAAATAAAAATAAAAAAAACTTTTCAAGTATCCCACTGTACTTCAGATAAACCTAAAAGTCATACATTTGGTTTAAGGACTTAGTGTAATGTGATTCCACCTACATTGCCTACTTCTTCTCTTCCCATTCATCTCCTTGTAGACCCAACAGCCTTCTTTAAGTGTTTTCAATGTGTGACACTCCCTTCTTCTTCAGGGTCTTAACACCTTCACACATACTGATTTTGTTTTATCTGTGAAGCTTCTTCTTATCCTTCAGGTCTCTAATTAAATTATCCTTCATCAGGAAAGCTAAATAAAGTCCCCTGTTATACCCTTGATTCATTTGCTCATACATTCAAAAAATATTTATTGAATCACCATTTTGTTTAATTCAGTAGTGTAGACTCTTAGAGACAAGATCTGATATGTACATTGACATTTTATGTGTATATAACCTACAAGTAAATATATCTTTTGCAGCGATTTTTCAATATTTTTATTGAGATGGATATGGAAGCAAAATCTCAATCTTTTATGGGGTGGGTTTATAGTGCAGAGCTAAGATTTATAGGAAAGTAAGTATCAGTTCAAAATAATGCAGGCTATACAAACTAATAGAGCTATCTGAAAATAAATTTTAAAATAAACTCCCCTTGAGATGTTGAGTTTCCCCTTGCTCTCTATATGTAAGCAGAGACTGGGTAGGTAGTGATCGCTCATTTTGTAATCACGTAATGATTGTATTGATCTTCTATTGCTGTGTAACAAATTGTCACAAACTTACTGGCTTAAAACCATACCCATTTATTAGCTCATAGTTCTATAGGTCAGAAGTCCAGGCATGCTGTGCCTAGGTTCTCTACTTATTCTCACAAGCTGAAGTCAAGTTGTCAGTCAACATTTTCTTGTGTAACTCAGGATCCTCTCCCAAGTTCATGTGGTTGTGGTAGAATTTAGTTCCTTGCAGTCATAGGACTGACAGCCCCTTCCCTGGAGGGCTTTTAGCTAAGGGCTTCTCTCAGCTCCTAAATATTTTGTGTTCCTTATCATGTGGCTCCCTCCTTCTTGAAAGCCAGCAATAGAGAAATTTTTGTGCACTGAATCCATCTCTTTAAAGCTTTGACTTCCTTTTCTGAAAATGGCCAAAAATACTATTCTCCTTTTAGAGGGCTCAGGTTATAAGGTCATGTCCACGGGATACCTCTCTATTTTAAAGTAAAATGATTAAGATTCTTAGTTACAGCAGCAACATAGCTTTCCATCTGGACCTAGATCAGTGTTTGGCTGAGTAAGTGGAAGAATCTGTTTGTACAGGGACCAGGAATCTTGCGGGATATCTGCAGACACAAAGGTCAGACAAAGAGACAAGATGACCAAGATGATCTCTCAATTCCAAATTCTGAGATTATGTGATTTTCTCATTTATTTGTGTGTTCTTATGGATTAAGTTGCCAAATATATATCTTAAAAACTGAATTCTGTCCTGTTGCTATCATCTAATTTCTTCTTTCCTGGACAAATCAAGTAGTCTCTGAATTTCTCCCTTTTCCTGTTTTGCAATTACCAGACTAGACTTAATAAAATGTACCTCTGGACATACTGTGACATTTTTTATAGCTTTCCATTGCCTGACAAGCTATCTATAGTTTCCTCTGACACAGTAAGTCCCCAAGCTATTGTGCAGTCCTTCTGTTTGTTATTGCCGACATGAATTACAAGCTGCAGTTTAACTCATCTTAGCTCATATCACCCTCTCTTCTGTGATCTCCACTTTTACAATCAGTGAAATTCCATCTCTCGTGCCATCTCTTCTCTAAAAACATTTTCTGAACACCCAAGTCAATCAAACGCATCTGATTTATGTTAGAATATTTTGAAAATGTATCTTATGTTCAGATGATCTGAGTTCAAATTTAGTGGCTGAGGGATTTGAAAAAATTATGAAAATTCTACTTTTTAGCCAATTCTAAAACTTCTTCCTCTATAAATGTACATTTTTTTCCCTAAAGATAGTGTTTTCTCTAATTGCTTTTCTTCATGATAGATAAAGGTAAAACAGAATTTGTGGTAAGTAGTGTGCCAAGTGATCTATCTTACTGCTACTTTTAAGGTTAATGTTCAATTAAATGTAGTAAGATTTGATAATAAATATTAACATTTAAAAATAAAGTAATTGAATCTTATAAGACTTTAATCTACTAACTATCTTCCACGGCTTTATACCTTCTCTTCCAGTTTTGGTAAAAAAAAAAAAAAATATATATATATATATATATATATATATATATTTATTTATTTATATATAAATCAAGCATCTATCTAGTATTTGATATCATCTCCTTCTGGGTATCTGAGAGGAATTTCAAAGTTAACCTACTCAAAAAAAATTGTTAATCTTCCTCCCCAAAGCTTACCCCTCTTGCAGTCACCCACATCTTGATTAATAGTGACTTCATCTTTTTATTTGCTCAATCCAAAAACCTTAGGGCATTTTTTATTCCTCTCTTTCTCTGTTATTTCACATGCCACACATCAGCAAACCTTGCCAGCTCTCCTTCACATTATATTCAAGAGTTGAATGTTTCTTTTTGCTTCTGCCGCTACTACCATGGACCAGGCCACCGTGATCTCTTGTGTTGACATTGCAGTTGCCTGCTAATTACTCTCCTTGTTTCCAGCCTTGTTACCCTTTAGTCTGTTCTCAACACAGTAGCTAGAGTGATTCTGTGAAAGAGAGAGGCTGCCACTTCTCTGCTCAAATGAAAGCCATGACAATGTCCTCTAGTGTCACACACTGGTAGCTTCTACCGGTCACTCAGGACTTCTTGTTACTCTCCAAATATATCAGCCATGCCTGCAACTATACAGTTTCCTCTGCTTCAAATTTCTCTTTCTGAAATATTCACATGGCTAGGTCCCCTGCCTACATATGGAACTTAGTATCTTCTAATCCCTTCTCTGATTGCCTAATTTAAATTTTCAGTATCCCTGAAACTCTCCTTCTTCCTATTCTTCTTTTTCTCTCCATAACACTGATCATCATCCAAAACACTACAGTTGGCCCTCCGAATCCGTGTGTTCTGCATCTGTGGATTCAATCAACTACAGATGGAAAATATACAAAACCAAAATGTGTCTGTACCCAACGTGCCCAGAGTTTTATTTCTTGGCATTAATCTCTAAATAGTACAACAGCTATTTATAGAGCATTTACATTGTGTTAGGTGTTATAAATGACCTAAGATTATTTGAATTATATGAGAAGATGTGTGTAGTTTATATGTAGATACTACACCATTTTATATAAGGAACTTGAACATCTTCTGATTTTGTTCTCCATGGAAGGTCTGGGAGCCAGTACCCTGTGGATACAAAAGGTGACTATGTACAATGCTTATTGATACTTTTATTGTTTATAGCACCCCGAATTTAAATTTTGCAGGGACAGGAAGTTTTGTCTGTTTTGTTCCTTGTATTTTCAGCACCTACAATTCTACCTGTACATATTAGATGCTCTTAGATATTTATTGACTGTTGAATTAATATATCTTTAGAGATCAATGAGCCTTCTAAATGTTTATTAATTTTCTTTTTTTAAATGTGAATATTAACATACAGTTTGCATTAATTATGTAATTTTCACATGTCATCATTTAGATTCTCTTTATCTCCATCTTCTTAATAAAGGTCCTTGAAGATATACAAAGAAAGGCATGGTTGAGAAGAGTTCCAATACCACTTAATTGATTGCTCTTTCATATTTCTAACCGTAACATGCTTATATTACTTGCCCAATAATCTGTCTCTTGAAAACAGGACATGAGCTTTATTGTATCCTCAATCCCTAACACCAGGCTCAGAGCCTGACACATGGTATGCATTTGGCAAACCAATAGTTAGTATGAAAGCAAATAAATGACTCTAAGTAGGACCATGTGTTAATTCTAAATATACCTGAGATAAAATAAAGAATAGATGAATTATATACATTAAAAACTGTCAGTAATATTGTTTATTTAAAATTGTTTTATAATCAACATTTACTAGATATAAGATGTGTTTGTGTTTATTTAGACATTTAAATACACAAATATCTTCCCTTGGTACTGAATATTACAAACTCAAACCATACCTAGGGAAGTCCTTAGGATGACATGAGCATATAGTTTTCCTTTGTAACAGTGAAGTAGTTCTATTTGAAGCCAAAGTTTGTTTATATAAGCCACATATGATTGAATTTGGAAGCAAAATTAAGAATTAATAAATTACAATTATTTTGCCCTCTACCCTTTTAAAATGGTGGTCCTGGAAGCATCACTCTAAGGTTCTTCTCATTAAGTGTGGGAATAATTAATCTAAATGCTATAGTAATTTGACAGATCTCTACTAGCTGCTCCATAATAGAATTCTATTCTTTCTTCTGTTTACAAAGTGTTTGGTAATTGTAACTGCTTTTAATTTTTCCCTTTAATTTTTAGTTCCCAGTGTTCCCACAAATATTGCTTTTTCTGATGTACAGTCAACTAGTGCAACATTGACATGGATAAGACCTGACACTATCCTTGGCTACTTTCAAAATTACAAAATTACCACTCAGCTTCGTGCTCAAAAATGCAGAGAATGGGAATCCGAAGAATGTGTTGAATATCAAAAAATTCAATACCTCTATGAAGCTAACTTAACTGAAGAAACAGTATATGGATTAAAGAAATTTAGATGGTATAGATTCCAAGTGGCTGCCAGCACCAGTGCTGGCTATGGCAATGCTTCAAATTGGATTTCTACGCAAACTCTGCCTGGCCGTGAGTATTGTCCTGACATATACATATTGATTTCTGTTATATTCTGTATCTGTCTATATATTATGCTTTATACTTAATCTAATTGTGTATAAAATCACTGAACATAGAAATAACTGAGGACACTACCATATATAACAACATGTTTATTTTTAATTTAGTTGAAACCCAAAGAGAAATTCAATGTTAGTCATTATTAGGGCTTTTCTCAAACTCCCAAAGTTGTGCCAACGTCCTAGAATCTCATATTGCAACAGTGCATTGTGGGAAGCTTCTCTGATGCTCTACCATTAAGCCATACTGATTATCATCTAATGCCCTTGACCCAGGCCCACATTCTTTTTTACATATTTGGAGGCTCTGCTGCTTTTAAGCCCAACTTTACGACATTTTCAGTGACTTCAAACTTACACACAAACACGTGTGACCACAATAACCCTGACTGATCTGTCTGCAAGTAGTTTTTCAGCTTGTATTTTTCAACTGCACAAAATTCTGAGGCAAAGAATTATCAAGCGTTCAACTCCTAGCTTGAGATAGGAAGAAGAAAAAAATACAGAGAAGAAACACAAATACTCGAAATTATTTTGCCATCTATACATCTTTCAGGACTTTAAATGCTTTTCCATACAAACCATCAATGTATAAGTAAAGATTGCTCTTGCAACGTAGGTTTGTTGTTTATAGTTAACTGTTTGTCCTGCTTGCTTGGAGAATATAATTAACCATAATTAAGTAAATAAATTTATATTCCTTATCCTGAACTCTGTCTACATAGAATTGTGATGGTTTCTATGCAACATAAATAAGTTGCAAATCAAGTCCTGCAAGCCAGAGCTCTGGGGAATGACTGCATTCTCTGAAATGCCATTTCTGCCCCAGCCCTCCAGAGCAAATTTCAGGTTTGCCAGGCCACCCATCCCATATAAACCCTTCAGATATAGACCTTATGTTATCATCTTCCTATCTTGACTGAGGCTCTTAAAAGATGATCCCTTTCAAATCCAAATCACATGTTCTTAAACATTTTTGATACTTATTAGCATAGTAATATACCTACACACACACAGACATAGATTTTCAGTGACAAATACCATGTTAGCACTTATAGATATAGATAGTGAAATAAACTTTGATCTAGAGGGCTTTATTTTCTAGGCCACCAATTGTGTCTCTTGTTATAATTTCCCAGAGTATCTGGCATAATGTTTGTAATAGTAAATGTTCAACAAATGTCTGTTAATATAATTCAACATTTGAGGTAGAATCCTGACAACTCAGCCTTTGACACAATTGTCCAACCTTTTCTCTTTTTGGTACTTTGACACTTGGTTTCTGTAAGGTCTGCCCTTCTGTTTTTTTAACTGTAAGCATTGGAGAGATGAGAGAGCTATACTTGGCCCTTTTTTCTTCTTTATCAACACACAACCCCAAGGAGATTTTACCCTAACTGCTCTTATTCTGGTCTATAGCTTTAAAGTCTACTTACATCTCGATTATTCTCAAATACTATATCCAGTCCTGAATGCTGCCTAGATCTCCAGATCAGTATATCTGCCTGATCAACTAATCACTGGGCTTGTGTGTTGAATATACTTCTCTAAATTATCATGATCAAATACCAAACCTTCTCATATCATTATTTATCTGTTTGCAGAAAATGAAAATCCAGGCACTGTTCTTTTCCTCCTCAATCTTGCCCATGATTCATTTCAACCACACTATCTAACCCAATTCCTCCATTTGCATTACTATTACATTAGTCCAACTCTTCATTACTGCTCCCACATCACTAGCCTAACTAGCCTCTTACACTGCCAGACTGGTCTTTTTCAACCTAAAGCAGATGATGTCACTTTCTTGCTTAAAACTAACCAATGAATTCCCATGGCTCTTAGAATAAATTTTGCATTTCTTATCATGGTTAACAAGCCCTATATGACTTGACTCTTACCTTAAACTTTAACATTATTTATAGCCATGTTCCCCTATACCATTGTCTTCCACTCATACTAGACTTTTTTTTTTTTTTTTTGCTTACACAAAATAAATTCTTAGAATTTGCACCTTTGCGTTCCCTGTTTCTTTTGACCAAAATGTTCTTCCACTTCCTTCTTCACATGAGCAGCTTCTTATAACATAGATCTCTACTTAAATGATCTCTGCTCAGAATGAATTTCCCTGACCACTCAATCTAAAAATAGTTAAAATAGTCATGCAGTAATCTTATATAATATCATGTTATTTTAATGAATATTTATAATTACATGATCATTTTTATTTGCTTCTGTTTAAGGTCTGCCTTGATCATTACTATTGCTTTTTTTTGTGATAAGATCTCATTCTTTCACACAGGCTGGAGTGCAGGGGCATGATCACAGCTTACCACAGCCTTGACCTCCTGGACTCAAGTAATCCTCCCACCTCAGCCTTCCAAGTAGCTGAGACTACAGGCACATGCCACTGTGACTGGCTAAATTTTTTAAAATTTTTTTGATATAGATGAGGTCTCACTATGTTGCCCAAGCTGGTCTTGAACTCTTGGGCTCAAGTGATCCTCCTGCCCTGGCCTCCCAAAGTGCTGAGATTACAAGCATGAGCCACCATCCCACCCATATTTTCTTGTTGTCTAGAATAGTTCCCAGTACCAGGAAATACTCTATAAATATTCCCTGAATGAGAGAAATTTGATTGAATAAGTTCCAGTGGGTAGGACAAAAAAGATTGTTTTCCAGTGCAGGTGATGACAAGGATGATGATGCTATCACAAAGATAGCAAAAATATGGGAAAAATTCAGTTTACTTTGGGGTTAGTCAGTAGGTATGGTTATTTTGAACCTGATGATTTTGTCAAGAAATAACTATTCTAATACAACTAGAAAACAGAAATAAGTAAATGCCCAGAGATTGGAACCAAACACATCAGTAGCCTAGATCTGACTTGTGGACAGCTGATTTGTAACCTTTGATTAAAATATGCCTGTGCCTTTGTGCCTGCTGCCACTAAGGGTTCCCATTCTGAGTATCTCACTGAGGAGTACCTGCTTCTAATTACCACACTGAGCCAGGAAGTGAACTTTTTAAATGCACAGTCCCTTGCAGGCACACTTGACACTATTATACAAGATGTTTAATTAGCATAAACCAACATATAACATGATCAGTTCAGAAGTTGGTAAATGAAACTGAAAAGTTGGATTTCTAAATAATCCTACATTCTCAAGTCTTTCCACTTGGATATCATTATTTCCACCCCATTTCCTCCACTTCTTACCACCTTTTAAGTTCTATGGCCATATTTTATTTCCAGGGGACACACAAAAAATGGACTTTCTACCACTGTGATTAGGAGAGAAAGATGAAAAGATTTATATTTTTCAATTTTGTGATAACAAACATATGATTGTATTCTCAAAACTCACAGCTTTTCAACTAAGTAGTCACATATGGGTGAGAATAATTGTTTAAGTTTTGACAATTAGTTGGTTACTCTTCTTTTAGTTTCAAGAATGGAGGAAATGTTTGCTTCCAATGGAATAGAAGACATTTTTCTAATGATAAATATTGTACATTTGAATTTCTGAATTTCATAAGCATACATCAAAATAAAAGTTCTATTTATTATATTAAGTCAGGAAGAGATAATTTGAGATTATATTTGATACAAAAGACAAAAATACACTGCATATTTTATTGCCACATCATATATATGGTGAAATAACGTAAGAATAAAAGAAATTAGAACAGTTAAGCAACAAAAGTCTTGAAGAGCAATAATCCTTTTAATATTAAAAATAAGGCATTCATAGATGTTGCTTCTGCATAACAAAGATGAAAATATAATGGCCATTTTGCAAACTCAAAAAATAATTTGGATGAAGAAAATCAATAAGTTTTGTATTATGTATAATTGACTCAAAAATGTGGCATGGATCATGTGGTGGCTCATGCCTGTGATCCCAGCACTTTGGGAGGTGATGTGGGCAGATTGTTTGAGGTCAGGAATTTGAAACCAGCCTTTCCAACATGGTGAAACCCTGTCTCTTCTAAAAATACAAAAAAAAATTAACTGGACATGGTGGTGTGCACCTATAATCCCAGCTACTTGGGAGGCTGAGGCTGGAGAATCGCTTGAACCCGGGAGGTGGAGCTTGCAACGAGCCAAGATTGCGCCACTGCACAGTAGCCTGGGTGACAAAGTCAGACACCGTCTCAAAAATAAAATAAAAATGCGGTATGTTGTTTAATGATATAAGATAAAACAATAACTCTTTCTCTGAATTAGAGAAAAGACTAAACAACAATATAAAATAGCACAAAATAACTATCTCAGAGAACTGCATTTTATCCTAATGACATAAAATCGTACTCAAGCACTTACTAATATAACATCTTGTCAAAACCTGGATCTTCTCGATAAAGAGTTATTGATTAATGGGTAGTTTGAAATCAAATTGTTTAAAATTTGAGTAACTCAAATAAAAGACCACCTAGTTTTAATAATAAATATTATAAAAGTTTCTACAATGGATTATATAATCAGAAAACATGTTATCATTAACTATCTGAGCCCATAACGAAGAGCATCAGAATGGAAGATCAGGGAGAAAAGTCAGAATGCAAGCTGAGATTTAAATTGGATTACCCTGTGAATCTGAATGTACACCTGTAAAACAGAATAAATAAGGGAAACAACGTTCAAACAACTCAAGCTAACCATTCTTTCTCTCACATGCTCTTACCTAGATCATTGAAGACAAATTGCTTTTGTCCTCAACTAATCCGTATAATAGCCATAATTCTACTGCATGCTCAGAGTGTATAGATACAAATATAAGCATGAAATTTTTAAAAAATGGCAGAAATATTTAACTTGAAACATTATAGTCTTGAAAATTATTTTACTCATCTACTTTTCCGATTATCCTTAAAGTCAAAAGCAATTTGAGTGGTGTGTATATATGTGGTGGTGATGTAAAGTCAAAAGCTGTTAAATGTCTCTGTGGTGCACAATAGATACTTAATGCTGAGGAAATGTACAACTTTAAAGGAGTGTGGGTGTGAAATTAGTACGGAACGAAATGGGAGTCTCGTAATGTGCATCTCCTATAGACCACCAAGACTGGAAGACAGCAAGAAAGGAAAATTCCTGGGGTAACACTTAGGTTGTGAAAACCACAGGATACCATACTCATGAGGAATTTTAACTACCCAAACATCTGTTAGGTTAAAAAAAAGATTCAACAAAACATGCCTCATCAAAGAAGTTTCTAAGGAATGCAACTTTATGATCTAAAAAAGAAGAAAAACTAAATAGAGGGCAAAGTACAATTTAACATTATTTAAAATTAGGAATAATGTGTTACTGTATGTTTGGTTGTTTTCCTTAGTTTCTTCTAAACTGTGTAATGCACTTATGTGATAAATGTTATAGTAACAGAGATAGAAATTATCCTTTTTATAAAGAAGCAATTATATCATGTTAAGAAGTGATTTTAGCCATAAATAAATAGGAATCTATAATTCAAGACATTTAGAAGTTCATTTGGTGGCAGTGCAGTATTAAAATGGGCTCCATCTTGCTACCACTAGAGAAAATAAATATCATTTATTCTAGACATGATGGTTGCACTTCTGCAAAATTAGTTAGATGCTGTTGAAAGTCTTCTAAATTAGTTGCGCAGGACTCCCTAATGGGTAATTCAAGACAACTTCTCTGTCCTCTAGGCCTGAATATTGAAGTTATTGGTATAACCACTTAGATTCCCATAGACATCTCAAATTCCATATTGCCACCTTCTCTTGCAAGTCTTTTCCTTTCTATGTGTTCCGTGTCTCAGTTTACCACACCATTATTCATCTAGTTCTTCAAACTAGTTACCTAGAAATCATTTTTAATTCTTTTTACCTACTCTCATCCCCCACAAGGCAAAACCTGAGTCCTACTGTATTTACCTTCTAAATATCTCTTGTATTTGTTTATTTTTCTTTTCAAGTGTCTCTAAATCCAGACTTTTACATTTATCTCTTAGATGATTACAAAAGAGATTAACTAGTCTTTCTGCTCTCATTTTCTACCATTCATCTGAACTCAGCATTTCAATACACCTGCCTGACCATGATGTTCCTCTGCTGAAAATCTTTGATCATTTTCTATTTGCCTGCATGTTAAAACTATGTCCATTAGTAAGCTCTACAAGGTCACTTATGATTTGGTTTATATTTCTCATACAGGCACTATTCTTTCTCCTTTATGGTCCAGAATCTTTGCTGTTCTTTCTTATTGTCCTTTCTTTCCTCCTCTTCTGGTGACCAGCTATCTTTTTGCTATGTTTTTAAGTATCTCTTTTGAGAAGCCTTTCAGAAATCCTTATTTCCAGTCCCACCTCCCAAAACTTGTTTCTCAACAAGTGAGCATATTGCATCATAGTTATTTCTCTCTCTTTCTTTTGTGGGACTTTGAGTTCCTTAAAAGCAGAAATAGCCAGCTGAGCATGTCTTATGTACCTTTCTGTCCCCTGTGCCTACTTTTAATCTAAGACTTTTTATGAATATGGAAGAAAGGCATTTGACTTTATTGTTAAAGTAGTACAGTGTCAAAATTCTCCGTATTTTAAAATAGTTCATACGGATTTTTTTCAGTTTTTTTGGTCTAAATCTTGTCTTTCAAATACTTGCATTGTTACTGCCAAAATCAAAATTCTCCTGGCCAGTTGCTTTTCATGTTTGATATATTCAGCTTCTTTTATTTCACAAAACCAGTCTATTTTATATTGTTGATCATTTTGTGATTTTTCTTTTCATTAATTAACATAAGAAATATAAATAATTGCATATATGAAATATTCCTATTACATATAAAAATATGAATTATTGCATATAGGAAAGAAATAATTATTGCATTTAGGAATATTTCAAACAGTGAAGGAAAATAATAAATGCCCAATTCAGAATAGATTGGAGAAGCATTAAAAATATCTAAATGATTAACTGAGATAATGAGCTGGTGATAAATATGTATAGTGAGACAGAATTATAATAGGTTGATGGTCCATGAAAGAACAAAGAGGAAGAATGATGTTTAAATTTGGAGTGCTAAGTGTGATTACAAAGAAGAGATATATGGGTGAAATCATAATTTAAAGGAAATCATAGAAATCATATAATATTAAAGTAATAAAGCATTCAACTATATATCTGATGTCAAAAGACCTTATGCTAGGTTATGATGCAAATATTCTAGAATTAAAATAAAAATACTTGTTTTGAAATCCTATTTACATAAGCAAGTGGAAAGTTGGAGCAAAATCACTAAAAATCAAACAGAGAAAAGTGTAAGGATTATCACTGTTTTTTTTTTTTTAAATCATCAATATTTTAGAAAGTCTGCTTTTCATAAAGGAAAAAGGGGAGGAAATTTTCTCCCCATTTATAGCTTAGCTGTATTTTATCTTTTTAAACTTCAAATGAATTCTCCTATTTTCTCTGGGATCTCAAACTAAATTTCATGTTGAATCGAATTAACTTTTATGCTTCTGAGAATCTTCTTTCTGTTCATTCAGCAAGAAGCGTAAAGTAGGTGTAATGCATTGTGAATTTTTGTCTTTAACCTCAATTCTAAGTTCTAGCTCAGCATTAGGCCCTAGGTCAGCAAAATTTCAGCTCCCATTTCTTCTGCATTTACTAAGAAAGTAGAGAAAATTCTGATTTAACTATGAAAATTCCAAATTATAGAAAAATCCTAGGATTACTATGTATGGAGTCTTGGTCACTTTTTGTTCATGCATAGTAAATAAAATGAGAGCCCTAGGCTGCACAGTGAAGAATATTAGCAATGACTTACCTTATTGGGTGTTCGCTATGTGCTGGTACTATTCTAGGTATTTAAAACATTAATTCATTCATAAGTCTTTATTTCTAGCACAGAGTCTGCACTCTTAGATCTTGACTAGGACTTGAGCAAAGCCTCAGGGTTGTAGACAAGTACCAAGAGATGGAGAGGTACTAGCTAATATCACATAGAGAAGCTATCCAACTGCCCAATCATCTCCCAAGACAAATTGAGTGAGAATTTTGACACACACCTCAAAATTATACTTTTGAGGTTTCTGAAACCCTTGGTTTTTATTTTTCTTTAATGATATCCTAGATATTTTTTTACCCCAATTATGCCTGCATACAAATGAATATGAGAAGAAAATAGCAACATTTATCCTGGTCCTAAGACTCCATTATGGTGATGGCCTTACCTGAATTATTCCAGGTTGTTCCAATGCAGAGCTTCATGGTAGCATGAAAGCGGTGATATTTTATGCTCTAATGGAACATGCTGACCTGTTATTATTCTAGAAACTTTGAGATGGGAGGAAGTGAGTAGGGAGAACCCTCTTCATAGTTTATCCAGAATTAAAATAGAATGAAAGGTAGGAGGAGACCAGTCTGTGGAGAATTTGATGGCTTGATACATGTTTCCATGTTGATTACCAGCCCCCAAACTTCCTTTATATCTGCTTCCCTAGTCTTCACAGAAGGAATAATTCAATTCCCTTTTTCCACCCCTATTTCTAAGAGTTGTAATCATTGGTCATCTCATCTGAAGAGCAGTGTCACTATTTCTTCAAATGGCATGTTGACATTATAGAGCAGTGGTTCTTAAACTTGAACTACAATCATTACAACCACCTGGAGGACTGAGCCCCACACTCACGGTTTCTGATTCAGTAAGTCTGGGGTAGTGCCTCAGAAACTGCTTTTCTATGGCTTCCCCAGTGATGTTGATGCTGCTCGCCTGGAGACACATTTTGAGGACCACTGTTGTAAAAAGTTGTTTTATAAACATGATGCTATTCTCACAAAATACATATTATCTGATTCTAAAGTAATAGTAATTATTATAGTATTTTCATTCTTACCTGGCATGGCCAGTATTGAAACTGAGAGGGTTTTTTTTGTATTTTGTATTTTTTTCCAACTTAAGCCAGTCTGAAATTAGTCAGAAAATAACTCACTTAAGCATCAGATAAAATATCATACAGTGAGGTCTAATACTATGAACATCCATGAATCATTCTTAGTACTCATGAATCTAATCTGACAAATTCTTGGGCTTGCTGTATTTGTAACACCATTATACTATACCCTCTGCAGCACCACCTTGCTATTAGGAAATCTAATTAGAAAACACAATTAACATCTTATAAAATGACAGGAAATATTTCCTACACCAACAGTGGTGTTGCATTTTGGTCAGCAAAATCCCTGGGCTCTAGGAAAACATCCAAACTACAAAAGCATAGCCAGTTATCAAAGTGTTTTAACCAGTGGACAGGAATATGTCCTGAGATACTCTTGCGGTGTGGAAATATAATGAATCCAATTGCAGAGCTACTTCAGGGCGCTTGATGCCCTGAATTGCTTAAGACACAGGAATCCACCAGCCTGTTGGATTTCTTCTAATCCTGAGAGACATCTAACACTCAGTGTTAATTTGTCCAGATGTGCTGAGTCAAAGTCGACTTGTAGTCCTTGAAGTTGTTAATATTTGTGTAGCTGAGAAACAACAGAGCCCTTCATTTAGTGATGACAGTCACTAGAAATCTGGTGGCCTAGTGTACCAAATCCTGAAACTAAAACACCCTGGATGGTAGGCCCTTTTAGTAAACTTTTTATACTGAACTTAAATTCAAACAGTTGTGCAGATAATTTAAATTGCAGCTATGTAGAGCCGAAGTTTCCTGTTTTGTGAGTTGCTGTCAAACCATTTATTCATTTATGTTTATTCTTTTAGAAAAGTCATCATAACGAAGTACATTAAAAACCACAGAGTATTTTCTAGAATATTTTCCACTATTAAGTTACACTTACAGGGATCTGCAGATTGCAAAGTTACAAATAAGTCTTTGAATGTGCTTATTCTAAAATTATAGTATTAGGCACACTAAAACTTGTAGGTTCTTAATCAAAGTGGCATGGATGGGGGCATTCAAACTTTCATATGGACTAGGCAAAATGATGGTCTATCCAGACTCACCTTTCAGCTAACACACTTAGCATCAAGACACAGATGGATGGGAAAGATGACCCTGACCCACGTAAGACCCACATTCCTGTGCAAGGATAGAAGCATGATAATCAGGAAATGATGGTTGTTAGTTACAGAAAATGCATTATGGTGAAAACCAGGGGGAAAGTGCTTATGAGAGGAAGTGATTGGATTATGGGGAATGAGAGAATAAGGATAGATCATTCCTACTGAGTAAATTGCTGTGATTTATAACAGAAAGGGTAGAGTGATATCTTGGCCCATTACTGACTAGATTCATTTCACAAACAATCCTAAATCAGAATGTGACAGTATATGGGGAGACAAACAAAATCTCCCAAAGATGCTTATAGGTTACTAAGCTTTTAAACTGGCATATTTTCAACTCCTCATACCTTTGCCACCATAAGCTCCCTTTATTTTTGTAGTTGACATTCATAAATGTAATTTTGTAGCCACCCTTATGTGACACTAGTAGTAGTTTACTATATGCTGTGATAACAGAGAAAATGCTGGATGTATTTTATTATATGTTTTGAGAATTTTGTTAAATTTCATAAGAAAAATACCTAAAATAATTTGTATATGTATATAAGTATATTATAATATTGTACAATACTAAAATAATTAGATACT
Source organism: Macaca nemestrina (assembly GCF_043159975.1). NCBI lineage: Eukaryota > Metazoa > Chordata > Mammalia > Primates > Cercopithecidae > Macaca > Macaca nemestrina. Next base: position 52,819,957 of record NC_092134.1, on the reverse strand, counting down.
GTTTTATAATAGATGGACATAAATATTTCTCTTAAATTACCTGTGAATTAATCAAACAATTATCTTTCATTGGTCCAGACAGGTGAAACATATCTTGTTATATATTATATATTTATATATATATATATTCAGTTATATAAGTTTACTTTTATTTTTTAGTTTGGATTTAGGAGCTCTAATCCTTCAAGAATACAAGTTGGCAAAATACATGCTGAAAGAAATTTTTGACAAAGGATTCAACACAGGAAACTTGTGTAACAAGACAGGCACTTTTATCGAGAACTTTATTGAAAATGCAAACATTGTTTAGAGTGATTGTTTCTTTTAAAAAAGGAAGAAAGAAGGGAAAACGATTTTGGGAAAAGTTCAAGAAATGACTTTAAAGCATAGCTCAGCAAGGGGCTAAATACCTTGCTTTTTTATAATCATTGATCAGTGCAAGGAACTTAAAATATTTAGTAGTATAGGTGATTATATGTGTTGTCATGAATGATCTTTGAATGTCACTTTCCTCTTAGCTCTGCTTGGGGTCACACACTCCCTGATGAGGGCTTTGATTGCTAGTATTAAAGGAATGATTGCAGCGTTGACGTTTTATTGTGAAAGAAGAGAAGTTGAAAGTAAAGCATTATATTGCTTTCTGAGCTGGCATACAGACATACTCACAAGCCAAAGTTTCCTTGGGAAATGGTTTTGTACTTTGTCCTCAATTGAGACCTGAGGAAGCCATTATAGAGCAGAGATACAGAATTTTTTCCAGATACAAGCTACCGCAGAAAAATCTCACAACTTTCTTAGCCGCAGAAAATCCTCCATAAATTTTTCATGATGTCTGGGCAACAATAATGTGCCACTCTACTTGCTTGCTAGAATGAGTTAGGTTGAAAAGTATAGCTCCAACAGTATCGAGTAGTATATGTTACAGAGGTACATGAATCAAATAGATTTTGGAGATGACCTTTCCTTTTTGATGTAATTAATTTTAGCCCATGTTTCTGGTATGAGTTAGATACCAAGGATCACAATCTATCACAGCCCCTTCTACTTCATGGTGTTTGTCTTTTTGTTCACAATAGCCATACTTACAAAGGAAGACATTAACGCTTGTCTTAGTGGCCTTACATTATCTGGCCCCCATTTCCTCTCAGATTCTCATTCCAACTCACCGGGCTTCAGCTTCACTGTGGTCCTTGTTATTCTTCGGACATACCAGCCGAAATCCTGCCTCAGGGTCTTCGCACGGGCCATTCTCCTCCTGGACACCCTTCCTCCAAACAGTATTCTCTCACCTCCTTCAAATATTTGTTTAAATGTTATCTGTTTAGTGAGGCATGTGCTGACCACTATATTTAAAATAGTAACACCCTTAAGCATCCTCATTCCCATGACCTTGTCTCATTTTTCATCATGGTACATAAGACTTCCTAACATGGTATATAATTTACTTGTGTATTATATATTCATTTATTTATATTTTTCTAATATATACTATTTGTCTCTCAATTGCATTAAAATAGAAGTTCCATGGTCTTTGTCTCTTTGGTTCTCTTCTCTATTCCCAGCACTTCCAAAGTGCCTGGCATATCATAGGTGTTCAGTAAACTGTTACTAAATGAAAAAGGTTAAACAGTAGAAGCTTTATGGATGGATCAAAAGCTACCTTGATCACCTGTATGGGATTTTTGTCCTCCTAGTGCTTAGCACATATTAATTGCTTAATAAATATTTATTCATTAAATGAATGCATAAGTTTATTCTCAAAGCCAACTAAACATTTGGTTATAATAAAGACAAGGGGACTCTAAAATATTTTCCTGTTTTATACCACTTGAAATGTGTGGCCGGTCAGAAAATTGTTTCTCTCCACACTGGTTCTTACAGAGCTGGAAGTCAAATTTTGCAAAAAACATTAATAATAAAGGAGCCTTAATACATTTATTCATAGCTCATATCCCATCCCCTTTTATAGAGTCAGAGGCAGAAAAGAGGCCATTGAAACCCACAAAGCTTCTTATATTTATATTTTTCAAAGCAATTAATTATGCTGTTGGTGGGAGACCTCTTATAGCTCTCATCTGTTATGTATAATTACCTAAATGAATTAGGCTACAATTTGAGGCGGTTTTCCTAGGATCATAAGCTAGCAGTAAAAAGAATGAAAATGTCTGTTTATGCAGGGTATGTGTATGATTCCTTGATACCTTAGTTGTTGGAGAAACTGTGTACCCAATTCTGTCTTTATCATTAGCACCTCTTAGCTCATCAAACCCCTGAATCCTGGAGCATCCTTTCTTCACCCTCTCCCCTGGATGTTTTCTTGGCAATATGAAACTGGATCTTTGAGTAAGGGGTGTCAATGTTAAGATTATTGCACAGTTTTCAGAAGTACAAATAGGAAGAGTATCTTTGTCACTCCAAAGGTATTTGTTCACTGAAACTTCCTAAAATGTATTTTCTAGATTCCTGTATGGTTACAGTCAAGCACTATTATTAAAATATGTCAATGCTATTATTAAAATATTTTTGGATTGAGTTGTGCACCTAAATTCCATAGACGTAATGTTATATGCCTAAGAAATATATTCTAAATATCAATTACTTATTCATAGTTTAAAGATTGTCACCACTATTAATCTCTTAGTCTGTTTTGTGTTGCTATAACAAAGTATCAGAGACTTGGTAATTTGTAAGAACAGGCATTTGTTTTCTCATAGTTCTGGAAGCTGGGAGGTCCAAGATGAAGGTGCAGACAGATTTGCTTATCTGGTGAGGGTTACACCCTCTGGAGGGGAGGAACGCATGTCCTCACACAGTGGAAAGCAGAAGGGCAAGCTATCCAAATGCTTCATGAAGCCTCTCTTATAAGGACCTTAATCCCATTCACCATGGGAGGCATTCTCATGATGTACTCACCTCTTATAGGCCCCACCTCTTCATACCATCCCATTGGCCGTTGCATTTCAACATCTAAATTTTGGAGGGGACACATTCAAATGATAGTAACATCTTATACCTATCTGGTATTTAAATAAACCTTTTGACTCTCTTCAGAACGTGTGATTCACTTGAACGAGATACACTACCCATATTTATACCATCCCAACTTTTATCTGCAATTTAAAAACAAGGACAAAAACTTTCTCCATTCTGATCCTATTTGCCTCATTCCAAGCTCATCTTTCCATTTGCCAGGTAGGCAGCTCAGACTTCTGTAGGTTCTCAAACTCAACAAATACAAATCCAAATTTATCATCTCCTACCATAGTCTTACCCCACCAAAATCAGTGTATGTTCCTGAATGAGATGGTGTGAACTGTCAAAATTCACCAATATTAATGCATGAATTAGCTTCTACTACTTTCTCTATCTCAATTTGCACCCACATCAAATTATTCCCTGAGTTCTTTTTATTAATCTTTCTATAGTGACTCTAGGTTTCATCTCCTCCTATCTATCCCTTCTGTCACTATTCCTATTTGGGATCTCATGTCTTACTTGGCTTTTTGGAAAGAGCTTATCTACACTCAGTGTGCTTCAGATAACTTTTTCATCGCTACCTGAGTTGTCTTCCTAAATCAATGGAAAAATAATTCCTTTCTCAGAAACCTCAGTGGAATCCCACTATTTAAAGATTAAACTCCAAATTCTTTTACATAACAATGAAGTACTCTCTAGCTTAATTCCTAAATTACTGCTTGGGCTTGTTCATTTTTATTCCTTCATAGATGCTGGTCTCTCTGTAATAGTTCTGTTTCTTGGATTTAGGGATTCTGAATCTTTTTTTGTACCGTGAATCCTTTTGGAAATCTGGTGAAGTTTATTGACTCCTTCCTAGAATAATATTTTTTTACTTGTAAATAATAACATTACCAAGATAAGCAATTCTACATCAATACAACTCCATCTGTCTGTGGATCCTGTTGTTTATGTCTTTGTGACTTTTCTATGATCCTCCCCTTATCATAGAAGTGCCCCTAACCCTGCTGTATCCTTCGCATCTATCAAGGCCTAGTGCAATTCCCACCTTCACAGTGCGTCTTTACCTTGCAACCCTGCCCCATCTGTATCATCACTTTGCTCTCTCATTGTAGATTATATTTATAGTTATTTATTTCTATTTATCCCTTATCTTTATCTTTTATGATATCTTGATAATTGACGACAATGTGGCAAATACTGAACTAGTCACTTTTACATACTTTGTTTTCATAATTCCTTTTAAAGCACTATAAAATATTCATATGATGGGCAAACTGAGGTTCAAATATTTTGGTGTTTGACCAAGATCATACAACTTGTATTCTTGCTAGATTATGAATTATTTGAGGAAAGGAATATTTTATCTTCCAGATTATATCTTCTAAGGATCTGTGGGATAGTACTTTCTCAATAATGTTTGCCCATATGTATTTAAAAATTGAAAATACTGGGAAATACTTATCTCCCAATATTTAATATCATTAGAACTGACTAGGGGCCTCGAAAGAACAGAGGTGTGTGCAGCAGTGTTCTTACGTTAATGTCTGTGTGAAATTAACTGTGGCTAAATCTTTCCCTGCATACTATTATCTCTCCTAATTCCTAGTGGCTTCATAGACTGAAATTGTACACATAAGGATTTTAAACAGAAACATTTTTAAAATATTGTCTCTTGTTTTGCATTACTGAAAAAATAACAAAGTAGAACAAATTAAGAAAGTAGAACAAATTAAAGAATTTAATTGGAATCATGAGGAATTCAAGAAATATTTGAAGATTGCATTTCTAATAATAGATCAGAACAATTGAATAACCCTTTCGTATTCTCCACCCTCAGCGAAAACAATAAAATCAACTCAATTTACATTTGTAAAACAATATATGTATACTTTCATTATACCAGTTTTAATTTTCAACTGTGCTTCTCTATCTCTCTGTAGTCAAATACTACATTTCTGCAAGGGTTTTCTTAAAACAGCATTGCTAGGTTAACTGTTTTAAAAGAAAAATATTTATTTGTTTAAAAAGGTTTACTTTAGCAATAGTAATGCTTTCCTTTCAAAGTATTATTTCAAGTTTCAAAATAATGTACTTATGATTTTAATTAATTAAGTTTTCATGTGGAAGTTGTTCACGTAGAGTAACTAATTTTAAATAATTGGATCTTTTTATTTGGTAATGCCTTTAGCACTCTGTGAAGTATAAATTAATGTAAAATTAATTCATTATGACTATCCATTTTTCATGGTCTTTTCTTTATTATACTGTAGCAAGTGCTAATTCTAATGTAGCGAGATAATTGATTTTCTATTGTCATAGCTCCAGATGGTCCTCCTGAAAATGTTCATGTAGTAGCAACATCACCTTTCAGCATCAGCATAAGCTGGAGTGAACCTGCTGTCATTACTGGACCAACATATTATCTGATTGATGTCAAATCGGTAAGGCATGTCTTACCTTCTGTAAAAGTCAGTATAAAATTGTTAATAATACAAGATTTGGAACCAGACTATTTGAATTTGAATTTTGGCTCTGTTAGACACTAGGAAAATTACTTTACTGTTTGTGTTTCAATGTCTACATCTGTAAAGTAAAGATTAATAATAGTAAACAGGGTATGAGGACTGAATCAGTTAACATGCATAAAGAACTTGGAACGTTACCTGACACATGATAAATGCTCAATAAATATAAAATATTAGTAACACTATTATTATATTTATTATCAGCATATAGAATATATATATCGTATGTATACATACACACATACAAGTGGTTGAATTGGTAGTAATACAAAGATCTGGTTTACATACAGTAGAAAGTGATTCATAATACAAAATGAGAAGAAAGAAGGCATTAGGAGAAATATCTTCTAGATAAAATAACATCAGAACTAAGTCTTGAAAAATAAGTGAAGCAGAACATAAAAGGTAAATGGGAATAGGGGTATAAAAAAGTAAGCCTCATTCAAGAAAAATCAAGTCTTTTGGCAATCCCAGGTCATAGCATTTAAAAAAAAAGTTCTAAGAGATGAGGCTAGATCTGGAGGCCGACTATATAACAAGTTACAGAGTTAGGGTTTTATGTTAAGGGCAGTGGGGTGCCAGTTGGTGATACAGATTTCTACTGTGTAGGATAGGTATGGTTGCAGTGTAGAGGACAGATTTAGAGCAGTATGGGGGTGCAAAATCAGGCAAAGAGACAGGAAACTCTAAAAGGGCAAGGAGCTTCCACAGGAGGCCTACACACCGCCGCTTGTGCTGCCACCATGTCTCTAGTGATCCCTGAAAAGTTCCAGCATATTTTGCGAGTACTCAACACCAACATCTATGGGCAGCGGAAAATAGCCTTTGCCATCACTGCCATTAAGGGTGTGGGCCGAAGATATGCTCATGTGGTGTTGAGGAAAGCAGACATTGACCTCACCGAGAGGGCGGGAGAACTCACTGAGGATGAGGTGGAATGTGTGATCACCATTATGCAGAATCCACGCCAGTACAAGATCCCAGACTGGTTCTTGAACAGACAGAAGGATGTAAAGGATGGAAAATATAGTCAGGTCCTAGCCAATGGTCTGGACAACAAGCTCCGTGAAGACCTGGAGCGACTGAAGAAGATTCGGGCCCATAGAGGGCTGCGCCACTTCTGGGGCCTTCGTGTCCGAGGCCAGCACACCAAGACCACTGGCCGCCGTGGCCGCACCGTGGGTGTGTCCAAGAAGAAATAAGTCTGTAGGCCTTGTCTGTTAATAAATAGTTTATATACAAAAAAAAAAGGGCAAGGAAAGAGAACAGAGGAAATGTAACAAGAAAACAGAATGAAAAATAATCTAAATCTATAGAATTTGGTGAAAAATCAACTAACTCATGATGGTGAGTGAGTAGGATAATTAAGGATGATTGTAAGTTATATGACATAAGATTATGAGGAGGAACAGATCTGTAGAGGAAAAGAATGAGTTCAGTATTAGACACACTGAGTTTGAAATATGTGGCAGTCCTCCAGGTCAATACACACATTGGCAGTATTAAATATGGATCTGGAGCTCAGGAGAGAAATTCTGGATTTGCAGATTTGGGAAATGTTAGTATTTAGAAGATAGTCAAAATTATAGGAGTGAATGAGATTCACTATGGAATGTGCAAAGATGACAACCCAAAGATAGCATCCTGGGGAATATCAATACTTAAATAAGAGGCCACTGAAGAGACGGAATGGGAGTAGACAGTCATTTAGACGGAAATCCAGGCATGAAAGTCAAACCCTGTATGTAAGATAGGATGCTCAATGATGTCGATAATGCAGAACTATTAGCCAGAATAAAGATTGGAAGTATTTCCTTTGCACCCTGCTTGGGTTTTGCTGAGCCCGTCGGACACAGTTTTCTAATAGCATCTTATGCATTAAATTGGATAACATCGTGATTTCTCCTCCTTTCTCTCTACCTCTGTCTCTTGTCCAACTTTAACATTTTATTATGTCTTTGTAGTATTCCTTAAAAGGAGATATAATACTTCTATCTCAAAAGACCTGTCATCATTAAAATAAAATTTGAAGAATTATTGATATATTTGTTCTCCAATTCAGTCTCCATTTTCTGTTCCTTTTGTAGAGCATATTTGTGAAGATTTTAGTATGTAATTAGCCAAAAATAATTAGCATGAATGATGAATGTCCTGGGAATATGCATTAAAAACAAATTATAAAATGATAAAGCTTTATTCTGTCAAATGAAAGGCACTTTATTAACGAAAATAGTTCTCCCTTGGAAATTCTGCTTAAAGGAAGAAAAAAAACATATTAAGAAATGATTTTGTAATCTCATTCTTGTAGCTTTCTTGCTGAGTTTCAAAGTGAGCAAGGGAAAGAGAGTAGAATGGGAAGATAACGAATATTTTAATTGCTTATTTTATACAAGTTACATGTTCGTCTCTTCCTATGCATTATCTTATTGCATGTTATCTAGCAATATTTTGATGTACACATTATTACCTTCATTTTGCAAAAAAGAAATCTGAAGCACAGAGACGGTGAATAACTTCTCACAGAGCGAAGACTTGGCTAAAACTATCAGATTGACAATGGCTTGACAGGAGAAAGGGAAGGCCATTAAATAGAAAATAAAATTTGCCAACATAAATATAGCCTTACCGAAACTCCTTTAGATCAACAATAGCAAGAACAGATTCAGACAGAACCTAGTAATTCACAGTTTCTTTAGGATTCTTGGAATTAAGTAGAGGCATTTCCTTCCTTCTTTCCTTCCTTCCTTCCTTCCTTCCTTCCTTCCTTCCTTCCTTCCTTCCTTCCTTCCTTCCTTCCTCCCTCCCTCCCTCCCTCCCTCCCTCTCTCCCTTACTTCCTTCCTTCCTCACACATTTTAAAACACTTCCAATGTGCCAGAGCTGTGCTAGACGCTGGATATGTAGAGGTGAACAACTCTGATAAAGCATGTCTGCAGCTCATTTCATTAATATGTAATTATCAACATTCAAGAATCATTGGTTCCCAGACTAAGGAAGAATACATAGCGTTGCACTTGGAACTTATTGTGCAGCCTGTCTTCTACAAAATACTAGCCACACAGATAAAACTCTTAACTTTAAAAGTGTAAACAAAAGTTGTCATTCTTAAAGATATAAGAAAACTTTATAAAATGTAAATATCATCCTAGATGATTCTGCTGGAAATTAATGCATTTATGGTCATTTTCATTGTTCCTTTTATTCTTTCACTGAACAAATTGTTATGAGTAGCTTCTGTTCATCAAGACAAGGATGAAAAACATAAAGCTCTGCTGTCAAGTAGCTCACACCCTAGCGGTACAAACTGGAATAGAAACAGCTAATTATAGAGTTTGAGGTATGAAGTTTTGCGGGGAATATAAGCTAACAAAGTAATTAAAGTTCCTGTTATGGGGGGCATAGAAGATAAAGGAGACTTCATACAACAGGTTAAATATATTCTGGGACTTGATGAATGAATAGGGGTACACCAGATGGGAAAGGGTAGAGGCAGGGTAGGAAGAGAAGAAAAAATAGGAAGTGGGGCAGGAAGAGGAGAAACAGAGTCTAATTGCTGATAATGTATATAAAGTCACACTTCAAAAATGATGAAAGACTTTTATAATAATAGATTATCAAGTACAATATGAGCAAACAAACTTGGAATTGATTGAAGGAAAATGAGTCAAAAAGACGTGATTTCAGTCCTGGGTAAGTGGACAAGTAGTAGTTAACAACAACAAAGGTGTAGTAGGTTTAATAAAGAAAGGTAATAATGATCTTTTTTACTGCCACATTTGAGGACTGAGAATTCCTTTCAGATTTTGTTAAATATTTTTAAAGATATAATATATGCATGCCATGTCATATTTTTATGGCTTGATATTTGTTATCTATTGTTTTAATGGAAGACATTGGAAGAATAATAATTTATAAATAGTTAAATTTGTAAGATCAAACCCAGTGACCTTGTGGAAGTGTAGAATGCTATGGACTCTTGAAGGACCTGGACTCAAATCCTACCTCTGCTTCTAAGTAATCCTGAGGAGGTCACCTCACCTCTATAAAATCAGAATTCAAATAGCTATAATAGACAAGTGACATGAACCAGTAGTCAAAGTGAAGCCAACTGAGTGGGATTCCAATGAGCGGGACCCAGGCCCCTTTACAGAGGTCAACAGTTCCCATCTCCACACCTCTCAATAATATTTTTTTCAGCATGAAATTAAGCCCAGTCTTAAGGGAAATTCCAAAAAGCGTATGTTTATGTGATATTTAAATGTTAACAACTAGTTAAATACACATTTTCTGCCAGTGGCATATATTCCTGATCAATAGGATTCCTGTGCTGATTTGTTTTTCTTCCATTTTCGAGAAGTGGGGCATTTCTGTCCACTGCTCTGTCTTAAGGTGGGGATGATCTATTTGACTGTATGCAACAATGGTATTATTTATATCATCCTTTTACTATGTTTCTTTTTTCTTTTATAGCAACATCTTTTTTAAAAAATTGAGTTAATTTTATTTATATTACCTCAGAAAACATCTCTATAAATGAGTTTCCAGGACAACATTTACAATATAGTTATACCATATGCAAATCAATAAGTGTGTTTCATATTATCAATAAAATATGTTCTTAGCAAAGAGCATTAAAAGAATACATTGAACCAACCAAACAAACAAATAAAAAATATTTCAAAGTCATGAGGGAGGGTCAAGTTGAAAATGGACTTAGAAGTGTTCACTGTGTATAAAACCTGGTTTTAAGTGTTTCAATTAAGGTACCTGAGAGTAGTATGTATGATAGGATTTTGAATTTTCTCATGGTTGTCTGGGAAAAACCCTTCTACTTAGTGCTAGCAAGTTTAGCTATGCTTAATATCTGGAGTGAATAGGCCAGAACCTCCATAAAGGACAGACTATGTTTGAACAAATCGCATAGCTACATTTCATATGCCTAAAGACACTCATGTATGCACATTAATAATTATGACATCCATGATTAATTATTATCCAGTGCTATGCATAGTGCTAAATCAGGGTTTTTCAAACTGCAGCCATCATCAGCATTTTTAAATGAGCTGTAATAAAATTAAAAAGAGAAGAAGATATCAAAGTGTACTTCAGAATGATGGTGTATTTCTGAAAAATGTATTACAGTCATAAGATACATATATATTTTATATCTGTCAGTCTTATCTTCTGAATTATGTTACAAAGAGTGTTTCCTTTTGTGGGTAATGGTGAAAAAAATATTGAAATCTATGTGCCAGCTACTTTAGACCTGTCCTTTTAAAATCTCAATGAAACACTGTAAATAGATGTTATTAGCCCAATTTTACAGGAATTGAAAGACTAGACTGTGTATGTGGTTTCTCAAATACTACAGGAGCTATAAGTGGCCAGTCTGGGATTTGAACCCTGTGTGATTAGGTACTAAAACCTCTATGCTTTCTTCTACAAAATATTGGAGTCAAAAGTAGAGTTTCATTGACTGCAAAGATGATTTTTGCTTATTTATTTAATGGGTTGGTTAATCGTGGTTGTCTGGTTGGGCTTTTTTCTTTTACTTTCAACTATTAAGATAATTAATAATTAGTAAACTGTTATAATAGCACTTTAGACTTCCCAGGGCAGTCTGATTGTAAAATAAATAAATTAAAATTTGGCTAGATAAATACAGCTCATGTAGCTTTGTATTATTATGTTTTAGTGACTTAGATCTCAAGTGCTGCTTCCTTCATTTTTACTTATATTTTCCTATAGGTAGATAATGATGAATTTAATATATCCTTCATCAAGTCAAATGAAGAAAATAAAACCATAGAAATTAAAGATTTAGAAACATTCACAAGGTATTCTGTAGTGATCACTGCATTTACTGGGAACATTAGTGCTGCATATGTAGAAGGGAAGTCAAGTGCTGAAGTGATTGTTACTACTTTAGAATCAGGTAAGGAGAATTTCTCAACCTTGCTAAAAATTGACTGAGATTTAGCTGGCTTTCTTACAGTTCCTCACACTCCACCAAAAAATATATGTGTTATGAGAAGTTTTTAAAGCATATAAACAAAAAATTAGTGACTCTCTGCAACTGACAAAAAGGAAGCTTTCTATTTATATTTTTGAGGTAAAGAGGAGTTACGTAGAATATGCAATCCTTGTAAATACAGAAACAGATTAAAGGTATCCAGTTATGTTTCTTTGCACTTATTTAATCTGCTAGTTGTTTCAGAAATTCAGTAAGCTTGCCTTAAGAGATAATATTTCCAACTGTCTATATCCAATAACACTGCAACTGAAATTTTATTTCAATTACTTCTGTCCGATTATTTGAGTGAATATTAAATTTGTAATACTTTGTGAGTATTAAATAATCTGGAATTCAAAAGTAGAATCCAGCTCACATTTATCACAGCTGTTGTCTTCACTTAGTCAAGTAATATATGTCTTATTATATAACTCTTTGATAAATGTCAGAATCCATACAGATTTCCTCCAGTTCTTATGAACAGGGTCTGAATGAATAATAAGACTGTAACCAATAACAAATAAATTTGGAAAGTCAACATCCCAGAACTTGCTTGCCCCATCCTCCTTCAGACTCCTGATGTTCTTTGCCACCAGATATATCACTGGAAAGAGCAGATGAAGGGATATGTTGCTATAGTTTATTTGTTGCTATCTGTAAGGTAAGTATAGGAGGTAAATTTTTTTTACAGCTAGTTTTTTCATTACATTATATTCTCTATGCATTTTGTCTGTAAAGTTATGGTTCTAAATTAAAAGGTAAATTTTATCATCAGCATCCTAAAGTTCCATTTGTTCCTCTTTGGCTGCCAAGTATCACAGGTATCTATTTTCTGATTATGCCTTTTACTTCTCAATCCCTCCTACCTGTGAGGAAAGATATGATGAAAGTACTCACATTTATACAATAAAACATTGTCAAACATTAATGTGCTATCTGTTTCAAGGATATCACAATTTAATACATTTTTACTAAATCTCTAAGAGTAGGATTTTACATGTATAACCAAAAATTTGAGGGGTAGGAAGTTTTTTACAACATTGAGAGAATTTCTTTGCTTATCTAACTTAAAATCACATCCTAAATTTAGAGAAATATCTCATAAGAAAATACATTTATGATACAGCATAAAAACATATAGCAACAAATGCAAAAATAGCTCTCTTGAACCAGCTTAACCTTTATTTTAGCTTTGCGTTTTTCCATGTAAAATGAAATATTTGGCACAATAGCATATTTATCTGCTTCTCTTTTATTCTTTGCTGTTCATTTATTTACATTTTTTGCAAGATAATAAAGCTTGAACATCTGAACTGTTGACAGCCAAATATTACATTTCTTCATGGAAATTCTTTACTTAGTATGGAAGACTATAACTATTTCAAGTTGATCAAAATAGATAGATATAGTCATTCAATCGGTCACTTACATAAAGAACACTAATTATGTTATGCACCAAGAAGTAGCTCCTATATTCATAAAATAACTTTTATCCTCATGCATATTTTAATAATGTATTGATGCTTAGCTTGTCATATGTTAAGCCGTTATTTATCTAAAATAAGCTAAAATATTTATACTATAGAAAGAACTCTTAAAACCCAGCAATTAAAAAAAAATCCAATTAGAAAATTCGCAGACTTGGGAGGCCAAGGGGGGCGGATCACGAGGTCAGGAGATGGAGACCATTCTGGCTAACACGGTGAAACCCCGTCCCTACTACAAATACAAAAAATTAGCCGGGCGAGGTGGCGGGCGCCTGTAGTCCCAGCTACTCGGGAGGCTGAGGCAGGAGAATGGCGTGAACCAGGAGGCAGAGCTTGCAGAGAGCCGAGATCGTGCTACTGCACTCCAGCCTGGGCGACAGAGCGAGACTCCGTCTCAAAAAAAAAAAAAAAAAGAGAGAGAGAGAAAAGAAAAAAGCACATGACAACATAAGTTTTCAATACTATTAGCCATTAGGAAAATGCAAGTTAAAACCACAATAAGAGATTATTGTCTAGGTACTGGAACAGATAAGATAATTTAAAATATGGCCATGATACCCAGTGCAGCAAGGATACAGAAAGACCGAACCTCTCATACATTGCTAGTAGGAATGTAAAATGGAATAGCCACAATGGAAAATAATTTTGCAGCCACTTATGAAGCTGAACATGAAATTACTGTGTGACCCAGCAGTCACACTCTTGGGCACTGATCACAGATAATTGAAAAATTATGCTCACACAAACATCTGTCATCAAAGTTGATTGCAGTTCGTTTTTTTGTTTTGTTTTGTTTTGTTTTTTTTGTTTTTTTTGTTGAGACGGAGTCTCACTCTGTCACCCAGGCTGGAGTACAGTGGCCGGATCTCAGCTCACTGCCTCCCAGGTTTATGCTATTCTCCTGCCTCAGCCTCCCGAGTAGCTGGGACTACAGGCGCCCGCCACCTCGCCCGGCTAGTTTTTTTTTTTTTTTTTGTATTTTTAGTAGAGACGGGGTTTCACCGTGTTAGCCAGGATGGTCTCGATCTCCTGACCTCGTAATCCGCCCGTCTCGGCCTCCCAAAGTGCTGGGATTACAGGCTTGAGCCACCGCGCCCGGCCACGATTGCAGTTTTATTAGTAATAATGAAAACTGGAAACAACCCAAATGTTTTTCCATGGTTAAACAAAGTCTGCTATGTCCACAAAATGGAACATTACTCAGCAATAAAAACAAGAATGTACTATTAATACATATAGTATACCCCTTGATGGACCTCAAGGTCGTTATGCTATTGTCATTTTCAAAATGACAAAACTATACAGAGGAAGAATTATTAGTGTTGTGAGGAAGCATATGCTGCAAATAAAAGAGGATACTAGGAGAGAGTTTCTTTAGGGTGATGTAATAGTTTTGTATCTTGTTTATGGTGGTGGTTACAGGAATCTATACAAAAGACAAAATTGCATAAAAGTATAGACAAAAGCATGGAAAGTGGTGAAATTGGGATAATGTCTGTAGTATGCACAGCATTGTCAATACTGTCAATATTAGTTTCCTGGTTTAATATTAAACTCCGGTTACATAAGATGTTACCAATGGGGAAAACTGGGAGAAAGTTAAATGGGACTGTATGTCCTGTTTTTGCTACTTCTTTTGACTCTAAACTGTCACACCATTGCACTCCAGTCAGGGTGACAGAAGGAGACCCTGTCTCAAAAACAAACAAACAAAAGATTAAAATGTCATAGAAACATATTGTGCATAAAAATAAGTGCATATAAAACAAACAAACTGGATCACCATTATGGTTGCTGTGAATTACAGATGTCAATAATTCTATGATGCATCAGTCACTTTGCTAGTTTTCGTAGTTTGTATAGTTTAATTTGTGGAATACCCTTTAAAAACAGAAGTTCAAAGCAAATACATTTATGTGGAGATAAAAAGGAATAGAATTTTTTTAAAAAATTAATTGTTAAATATTTTATTTTAGCCCCAAAGGACCCACCTAACAACATGACATTTCAGAAGATACCAGATGAAGTTACAAAATTTCAATTAACGTTCCTTCCTCCTTCTCAACCTAATGGAAATATCCAAGTATATCAAGCTCTGGTTTACCGAGAAGATGATCCTACTGCTGTCCAGATTCACAACCTCAGTATTATACAGAAAACCAACACATTCGTCATTGCAGTTTTAGAAGGACTAAAAGGTGGACATACATACAATATCAGTGTAAGAATCCGTAGCTTCAGTTAATTTCCCAAATGACAATGTCAGTTTATGAACTTGGCATTTAAAAATATTGCAGTTTGTATATACATTTCCCATATCTTTTTGTGAGATTGTTTGACATCTCAACAAAAATAAGTTTTGAGAACTGAAATTACTTATTTTCTGTTATAATACAAGTACTATGAAATTAAAATATGTAAATAACCGAGAAGTTTGCACAATAATAGTAGAAACTCGGAAATAAAAGAGAAAGAAAATGCACATTAACAGTAAAAGAGCAGTGATATATAAAGAGGTAACTCTGCCAAAAAAAGAAGCTATGTGTGATTATAAATTCAAAATGGAAAAGCAAATTTTAAGGGTGAAAGAAAGAAATAATTGTTTACATGTTTGAAATTATCATGCATTTTAACCAAGTATTACTAAAAGCTAATAGCATTTTATATCTTAATTCTAAATTACCTAAATTTAGACATAAATGTATTCATATACATACACAGAGACATATACACATACAATTTGTTTTATTCTTTGCCTACTTTTAGATCATCTTGAAATTTTCAAATAAAATTATATGGTTCAGAAAAATCATCTTCTAAGAAACAGAATTTACTCTAAATCTTCAAGTAGTTTAGTAATCTGCCTACCAACTCTTTATTAATATCAATGTAATTAGCAGGTCATTGATAATAATTTGTATATGTATGTATGTATAAAATGAATATATTTACTACTTCTCTCAGTCACTTTGAATTTATATCTTTATAAAATCTTGTTGGGATTCTTTTTGCATGTCACATTACATGGTTTACCATTGTGAAAGATTGATTAGAGGGAAGATGATGACTAAGAGAATTAAGTAACCTGGGTTCAAATACTGGCTTCTGTGCCTGGGCAGCTTTATCAAATCTGAGCCCCAGATTCCTTATGTTAAAACTTGGTAATTGGAATAATAATTTATTTTATAGAATATTTGTGAGGATTAAATATTTCTAGTTATGGTAGGTAGTGAAAGGTATGTATATTTTGGCTATCGTAAGAGAGAAAATAGGAACCAAAAATGTGCAACTAATTAATAATTTTTAAAAATCCCTAAAAATCCTGTTTGCAGAGTGCAATCTGCAGTATCCTTAACACCTTGAAGTTTGTTAGGATGTATAACTTTAGCACCTGTACTGACCTACTGAAACAAAATCTGCATATTTGCATTTAACAAGGTTTGCAAATGACTTCTTTGCACACTGCAATTTCAGAGGCATTGCCCAAACTTTTCACTTATTATTTCACTTAAATGTTAGTTTCTACCATAAAGAAATAAAAATAACGGACCATACTATAACATATGTTTTTTATTTTTAATATTTTTTTTTTGAATTTACAAACTCAATTATTTTCTCTAGGCATTTTTAAGCCACATTTTATGGTCTTGGTTTATTTATCATATCTACCATATCATGTATATTATAATATTAATTCAATAAAAACATTTTTAAAGTATCTAGAGTGTGGAAGGGTGGGCCACTAATGTATAAAACAAATTAAGTAATTCCCATAAGCATTTTATATACTGAATTGGGTTTATCAGGTACAATGAAATAAGCCAAGAACATAGTCTTTGTGTAATACAGCAAGATAAAGTGAAGAAAATAAGATTCTGTGTCTACAGCTTCCTTAGCACAAAGTTAATTGAAAGGATTTCGTTTGTGTAAATCACCCTCTGTGTATACAAACAGAAATGTTTTATGTGCATATGCTGCATTATGCAGGTTATAGCGTCAGATACTTTGGGGCAGGGGTGAAGAAGGGCATAAAGGCCATCTTTCAGGGGAATGATTTAATACAGGAAAACTGGGAGGCTGAAGGAATAGGATTTCATCTCAGAGAGGGAAAAAAAGAGGATCTTGAATATGGATTTAAAGGAGGCCAGAGTTACCTAGCTACAGAGAGAAGGAACAGATGTTAGAGTAGATGACAGGAGAGCGTAGATCTAGTGGCTGTAGTGCTCTGTTCTTCCTATGTTCACATTAAAACCACAGTCGGTCCAGGTCTCAGTGATAGGGCTGTTTAGATCACTCAGCCTTTGTTCTCAGCGTTTAGTACTAGAACATCAATTTTAAGACATACTCCATTGCTAATGTTCTTCCTACACATATTATATTCAAGTGCAAGAAAATATAATTAATAGACTGTATGTAGTTGTTTTTTAAAGAATCATTTAAAATTACATGTAACTGTAATCAGTTATATATATATATAAATACATACATAAGCATAACATGAAAATAGTAACAAATGTTTCTTTGTTTCAGATTTACGCAGTCAATAGTGCTGGTGCAGGTCCAAAGGTTCCGATGAGAATAACCATGGATATCAAAGGTACATACATGAGCTACCTTCCTATGAAATGCTATTAATCAGTGATTATAATTTAAATTCCATACTTGAAATAAGGATGTAGACAAGTCTTTAAGTGATAAATATGCATATATTAAGCATATATTAAGTAGTAATATGTGGTTATTAAAGCTATAGTTAAAAATGTTTCAATAATGATGTGAATTGCCATGTTAAAGGGAATGTCTTTATTTTATATTTCTTTAATATATTTTATATTTCTAAGTTTAAATTTTTAAAGACAAATTTTATAGTCTGTTATTTTATGTTTCTTTAAATGTTATTGAAAAGAAAGTGTGTTTAAATTGCCTAATATTAGACTTTGACTAGGTCTAATTAGTTTATTACATTGTTTCACTGATTTTTATTTTGGAAGTGAGATTCTTTCAGTTAATCAAATAGTGTTTTTTGAACTACCATGTAGTTGGTTTATGATTCTGACTGTAAAGTAAGTCTATCAGTTCATGATTCTGGCAAGTATCTTTCATAGAAAATATAACTAAAAATTGGGTCCCCCTTTCAAAAAAAACAAAAAACATGAAACCCAAAAAAGATGATTAAGCGGAATTTAGAGCCATTCAAATGATCACGGTGCCCTTTCTTCCTGAGGGTGAAAACCAGCAGGTAATAATTGTGCCATCTCTCTAAAAATGTGTAATAAAACCTTCAGGGAGGTTTCAAAAACTGAAGTGGATGAACTTTTAGTAGAATTCTACCTGATATGTCTCTTTCTAAAGCAAAAAGTAACTTTTTTCAGTCTTTGGCAAATACAGCAGAGCACCATGATTAAAAGTGACAGCATTAGGCTGGGTCTAGGATCAAACTGCTGGATTGAATCATGGATTAGCCACTTGATATCTGTTTGAATTTGAGAAAGTTTCTTAACCTCTATAGGCCTGCAAAATGGAGATAATACTATTTCCTATCTCAAAGTTCATTGTGAAGATTAAAAGAGAATCTGAAGAAACCCTTAAGACCCCTGCCTGGAAACTTATACTATTAAGAATAAAAAATATTCCGTGTTAGATGAAACTGATAAATTTTATCGTTTTATCAATGGATTATTTATATAATTGTGATACTCTTTATAAGTGTTTGATTTAAATTGATAAATTATGTACTTTGGAAGATGTACAAATGCATAAGGTCTTTAAAAACATCAATTATTTCACAAAATGACTTCACAAAGAATAGCATGAGTCGTACCTTCTTAATTTCTCTTTGTTGTTCAGTGGCAGACATGTAGGTGTGCAGATAGCAATACATGCATCACTTTTATGGTTTAGTAAAACTTCTCATTTCAGATGCTTTTCCCATCCCCGTGCCAGGTTGGTTAATCTTGACTTTTACTCCTTACCTAAGGCAGGGAGACTTATGACTTCTAGTCTGGAGAAGATATATGAACATAATCTTAGTGATGGGGTCCTAGAGAAATTATTTTTTCTCTACTAATACACATTATTTTATTAACAATGTGGAATATTCCATTGGTAGTAGTCTCATGAAATTTGCATTTGATAGGTAATATGAAGTCATATAGTAATGTCCAATGCTGGATTCCTCTAACTGGAAATCTTTGCCTGGGTACTCCCCAGTGACCTGGCTGAGAGTCTCAGAGCTACCTGAAACCTGAGCCTCTTCCTACTGAATCCTGCCTTTCATCTTCCCTTTTACGGGTGTCATACCTGCGATCTGTGGCACTTACTCCTTCCCTCTGTCCCTTAATTCTTCACAGATAATTCCCCCAAGAAACCTCTTACACATCCAGTCTCATTTTAGCCTTTATTTGTCTTAGTACTCAAACTGATACATTTGAGTATCAATTGAGTAAGAAATTTGCATTTGAATCTGATGCTCAAAAAAGAGTGAACTATAGAACCGAGTTAAAAAAATTGATTCAAATGTTGGTATTTGTCTTTGATAACTATGTGACATAAGCTCTTTTCCCTATATACAAAATGAAAACAATATTGCTAATCCTGTGGGATTATTGAGAAGCTTTAAAAAAGAGAGTCTTAAAAAATATGGAAATTGAAATTTGGTTAAGTAACTTACTGATGCTCAAGCACTACACACACACACACACACACACACACACACACACACACACAGAGAGTGAACTGTAAGGCCAAATGAAACAAGCAGAGCTTCTTTACATATAGTTTGGAGATATTTGTATGCATTGATGATAAATTATGAATTATCATGGCTCTTCTAGAAGTTATTCTGGTAATCTGTTAAGATTAAAAGTACATATATCTTTTGTTGTAGAAATTCTTCTTGTAGAAATCTATTTCATAGAAACAAAAGGATAAGTAAATAAAGCTCATTGTAAAACAAGGCTAATTATTGTAGCACATGTGTAAAAACTGGAGGAAAAGTGAATTCCTATCACCAGATGAACGGTTGAATAAATATGATGCAGCGACACCATGATATGTAATAATAGTCGTTAAGAAGAATGAGTTAGCGCTGTACCTGGTCACTTGGAAACACTTAACCAAGTTATATTTAAGCAAAAAAGCAGTATGAGGGGTAATTATAATACATACTAGAGCCCCATTAGAAAAAGCAAACAGTGAGAAGAGTGTATTGTGCATGACTATTTATCTATTTTGATATGATTATGTGAACATGGAAGAAAATATGGGAAACTATCAGCTAGATGTTTAGCATGGATTAACTGTGGGAGGGGTGCTGGTATGACTAGAACAGAAATTAGTGAACCAGCTAAAAGAAGCAAAAGAAACTACACTAAAATTATAGTAATTAGTAAATATGTTTATGCATTTATAAAAAATATATATGAGTGAGAGCATATATAAATTGAATTTTTAATATGCAAAGAGGAGTCAGGTGCCTGAAAATCACACCTGGGCTCTATTATCTCAGGAAAGTCTCAAATACATAATTATGCTTTCAGGAGATAATAATTGCTAAATGTCTGCTCTCTCCAAGCACAACTCTGTATAATTTGTTATTTATGTTTGTCATCACTTTATCGGTAAATTATCTGCATGAAAGGGAAAGGGTTTTTCTTTTACTGATGAAGCAAAAACATCAATTGTAGTGACATTTCTTCTTTGTTTATAGCTCCAGCACGACCAAAATCCAAACCAACCCCTATTTATGATGCCACAGGAAAACTGCTTGTGACTTCAACAACAATTACAATCAGAATGCCAATATGTTATTACAGTGATGATCATGGACCAATAAAAAATGTACAAGTGCTTGTGACAGAAACAGGAGGTATCATCAAATGTCAGTTCATCTTTTTAAATCGTGGAGTGTAAATTGCTGAGTGCTAAAAAGAATGTAGTTCAAATTAAGATTGACTGCCAGTTATCACACACCTCTTGAGATTAATAGATTGTCAATATTGTTATTAGCGATACCAATCATTTCTTTGTAAGTAAACAAATAAGTCATTTATTTATTTTATGTATAAAACTTTTATAAATGTCATTTGTTTATACCAATGATTTATTTATTCTTATTTACCTAGCAAGGAAAGGCACAGTTAAAATATGTGATTTATTAGTTCCATATACTAGTAGACAAACATGTTTTGACTTTGGTAAGATGGAATCTTCATAGCTTCTTTGGAGGTGTGAACAAGTTAGTTACTCTTGATTGAGGGATGTTCTTTCTCTACCTGATAAATCATCCTTTATAACAATTCCTGTAGATTCCCATGTAACAGAGAAGAACAGGGTTACCTGCCTATCAAGGTGGATCACTTGAATCATCTCTGGTGACTGATGTTGCATCCAGATTCCCCTTATGAAATTATAAAAACACTATTTATAAATGTAAAAATATATTCACATGTTATTTGTAATTATTATTCTCTTTATTTCTGAAAATAGCTCAGCATGATGGAAATGTAACAAAGTGGTATGATGCATATTTTAATAAAGCAAGGCCATATTTCACAAATGAAGGCTTTCCTAACCCTCCATGTACAGAAGGAAAGACAAAGTTTAGTGGCAATGAAGAAATCTACATCATAGGGGCTGATAATGCCTGCATGATTCCCGGCAATGAAGACAAAATTTGCAATGGACCACTGAAACCAAAAAAGCAGTACTTGTAAGTATAGGTTGTATCTACCATGCATTCTGTTAGCAAGCTAGTTAGTAACTTTCATCCATCCACCTGTCCTTTCATCTTTCCAATAAGCACTGGATGCCCACCATGTATAGTGACCTGATTTTTTCCAGCACTAGGAATAGAAAGATAAACCAAAAATTATTCTTACATTCCATAAACATACAGTATTATAGGGGAAACAGGCAACCCTAAGAGTAATTATGATTTGATAAGTTATATAAGGACATTGTGAAAAATGTACTACTGGTGAACATAGGTATATAGGAGAATTTGATTCTTTCTGTAGAGGACAGTGTGACTAATGTGTTTTTCACTTATTATTTTGCCATGCATGCTGATGTACAGGATTTTTGAAACACTATCCTATCCTTTGATTTAACAGTGGCTTCCCTTTATGTCACTCATAACAATAACTCTCTACTTTTTATCTCATCAAACATCTGAATGAGTGATAGAAATATTTAATACTGCCTTTAATATTTAGCTATTTATAGCCCCTAAAAACCTAACATTTTAAAATCAATTTGATATTTTGTCTGTATTAAATTATTTGCCAAATTGATTATTTTTCTTTTGAATTGATTGTATTATTTTTGTATCATAAGACTACAGTTTTTAAAAGAATCATCTTAACCTTATGTGATTTTCAAAATATAATTTTTACTAGTAGTTTTAAAAATGCAGGTGCTTTCATTTGTGCCTGTTAGTTAAAACATTATCAAATTCATTACAAATGTCCTAAGCCAAGTTAACATTGGAAAAATTAGAGAAATTAGGCAAATAAAAATAATGCTTTATCATCTGTATTAAATACAATTACTTTGGTTCAAATTCTAGGTTATTGCCTGAATATCTATTACATATATGATAATTTTAAAAATGATATACCACCAAGTATCATGTTTATTCATATTTATAGTTTATTTATTTTGCATATTTGTTCCCGAAACAGATTCTTCATATAACAAATAAAATCATAAGAATTTTATAATGGTAGAAGTTAAATCATGTATTGCAATGTATTGGTTTTATGTTTTTAAATGCCCTTATGCCTTTATTTTTAAATTAAGTAAATTTCAATTGTCTCTGAGGATTTGAGCATCTTTTTGTAATTTTTAAGCTTGATCTTCTCCTGTATCCTTTATTTCAAATGCTATGGAAGCATAAAAGTATACAGATGCAACTGTGCACACACAGAAATAACAAACATTGTTCCTGATGTGTTTACATGTGAACAAGACAAGTTCTATATCATCATTCTAATCTGATTCACTAGCGTTTGCTAAAGTGATTGAGGTATAACAGTTATTATGCCTTTTATTTATAAATTATGTTAGTGGAACATCCTTCACAGATATCAGATCATTCCATCTAAAGAAATCCATGAAGGAGGTGATCTGCTTCAGTTGTTTAAGCTGCTAACTGTTCACAAGTTTACCTAATTTTTAGCCCCTGCCTCAACAAATTCATTGGGTCAAAGTACGAGATAATTATTTGTCTCATATGAATATAGCATGTATTTCTCCTGATGATGATTCCATTCAAAATTTTCATCTTGTAAATTCATTTTATTTTGAATAAAATATATAGTTTTTGTAATTATTTCTTGAGTTATTCCTAGGAAAAATCACATGATATGCAAAGTGTTGATTTTTCTTTTTTTATTTTATAGATTTAAATTTAGAGCTACAAATGTTATGGGACAATTTACTGACTCTGATTATTCTGACCCTGTTAAGACTTTAGGTAAGACATATTTTGAAGTTTAATTTATAATCTCAACATATTTATCAAAGTTGGAACATTTATTAGTAAATGATTAATCCATGTCTAGATGTTCTTAAATGCAAACTCATTTAAATCTTAATTAGCCTCTCTAATAATATTTGTGGGTTTTTAAAAGTTTTTATTTTAGGTTTAGGAGTACCTGTGAAGGTTTGTTACATAAATATGTGTCATGGGGGTTTTCTGTACATATTTTTACATCACCCAGGTATTAAGCCCAGCACCCAATGGTTATCTTTTCTGCTTTTCTCCCTCCTCTCACCCTCCAGCCTCAAGTAGACGCCAGCGTCTGTTATTTCCTTCTTTGTGTTCTTAAGTTCTTATCATTTAGCTCCCACTTATAAGTGATAATGTATGGTATCTGGCTTTGTGTTCCTGCATTAGTTTGTAAGGATTATAGCCTCTAGCTCAATCCATGTTCCCACAAAAGATATGATCTTGTTCTTTTTATGGCTGCATAATACTCCACGGTGCATATGTACCAAGACACCTGCACACTGTTCACTGCAGCACTGTTCACAATAGCAAAGACATGGAATCAACCTAAATGCTCATTAATGACAGACTGGATGAAGAAAATCTAAAAGTATTTGTAATCTTCCTTTAAAAGGTGGATGTTCCATACATTCTTATCTGGACATTGGTTTTATCAGGGTATTGGTTCTATGCTGAGATAACTAACATTATACCAAATAAATATTTATTTGGTTCTTTTAATATACAATCTTAAATATAAAGCATTTTTACCTATATATGCTTGTGGAAAATTTCCTTAAATAACCCTAAAAACTATACTCTTACAAGTCCTTTTTAAAATATTTATTTTAAACAACTCTTTCATGAGTTTCTTTCACTTATACCCATCTAAATCAAGCTTACATAACACAAGAATACGGTTTAGTCAGATATATACATATATATAAAATCGTCGTCTCATTATCACCATTGCCATAGTCCTATCTAACATTAAATATTCTGTGCCTGACACCCTTCTAGCTCTTTGCACATATTAACTGGAGAACTCATCTCAACTATCTTTTAAGTTAGGTCAGTGCTTCTCAGAGTGGTTTTATAACCCAGGGGATATTTGGCAATGTCTGGAACCATTCTTGGTTGCCATAACAGAATGGTAGTGATGGTGGTGCATGCTACCGGCATCTAGTGGGCAAAGATTAGGAATGCTGCTAAATTTCCACAATGCACAGAACAGCCCATAATGTCAGTGCTCCTGAGGATGAGAAACTCTGACTTAAGCCCTAATGTTGACTCCGTTTTACAGATGAGGAAAACAACGCTCAGATTCTTTCAGTATTTAAGTGGCTAGGCTAGGATTCCAACATTACAGAACAGGATTTCATAACACTACATTACAAACACGGGATTTAGACCTGCGTTCAAATCTTGGCTCTGTCACTTGAGAAAATAATTTAATTTCTATATATCTGAGTTTCCTTTGTTGGGAAAATATTGATAAGAGTATTATCCTTGAGGAGTTGTTGAAGTTTTGCATTAAACAACATATATAAAGATATTAATATTTTATAGTTAGTAAATTTTTTAAGTTTAATAGCTTTTTGGGGTAGATTATAATAACATATTTCAGAAGTATTTTTATTTAGGAGAAATTATTTCTCTAGCATTTAACTGAGAGGATCACAACATTCTACATCATTTGCACCAGGCCCTCTAAAGCTCCAATTTATTTGTCTGTAATACCTTAAAGAACTGTGTGAACAGGGTATTTCTGGGGCACCACTTGAGAATGTGGGACTTTGTGTGCTGCTCAGAACCTGGAGAGCTGTTGCTCAGCGTATCTTGAACTGCTGATAGGCTTCAGTGAGAGTTATGACAGGAGAAAGACAGATTGTCCCAACATTTTTCGCCAGAAATTCTCATCAGGTTATGGAAATACTAATTGTACAAAAAGCCAGCCTCCACAGCCTCTACATACAATCAAGGAAATTTTGCATCTTGAAGAAATAAAAAAGGGGCATGTAGTTTGCTACGTAGATGTCTGTAGAGAAATAAAAAATAAAGTTCTTTGGCTAAAATGCTTTTTTACCAAATAATTTCATCATTTTAAAGCTAGCTGATTAGTCTTGTGGTTTTGAAATTGTATCAAGTGTTTCTTCATTTGATAGGTGAGTCTATCACACTCTGATGCCACCACAGTAAAATAAATGTCTTCTTGTCATCAACATAATTTCCTATAGGTTACAGCATTCAGAAGTCATTACTCCAGCTAAGTAGTGATCCTGGTGCATTTGCCAGTGGAAGGTAAAAGACCTAGACAAGACAGATAACTCATGTGTATTAGGAGATAATATTTTATAGGAGCAGTGCTGAAAGGAGCTAGCCTTGCTGTGTTGTATGACGTTCTCTTTCATCAGCTTACTGGTTTCATACAGATTTTTCATGGGAAGGCAACATGTCCAGTCAGTTATCTGAGAGGCAAAGTTTAGACATTCAGGGTAATAGAAATGAGAAAGAAAAGCCGTAAAAGGGGGAAGCCCCAAGGATCAGGAACCACAGGGCACAGGAGCATGATTCCTTAGATTCTGCTAAATGACTTCTCTCTGCCCAATGATGGCCTCATCCAGCACTACAGTTAATCTCAAGGAGCTCCTCAGTAATAGTCTTCTCTTTCTTCTTTCCACTCACAGTCAAGGTGGTGGAATACAACCGTTAATCCTGGAATGTAGCAGAAATACACAGTCAGGTTTCTGATTCCTTCTTTGGAATTATAACCACTGCCACCCCAATCATCTAGGTATGAATCTTGGTGTGCTGTGGTAACAGAAGGAGTCCACAGTGAGTAAAAGATGTGTAATAAAGGACAGAGCACAGGATCCTACGAAGACTAGGGAAGGAGGGACTGATGAAACGTAGACTGGACACAATACATAGAAAGACATTGGGCTGCTGGGGGATAGTGACAAGGAAGGGTCCTATGTATCTATTATCAAATTACTTGGAGTTCAGTATATTATTTGTAGACCAGTGGCATAATGACAGTCTTTTAGGTTGCTCCTTAGAGTGATCTTCCAGGGACTCTCTCCTGAGATACAGCAGCTTTGTTAATTGGCCTTTACCCTACAATGGTTATTCTGGATTGACCACATGGAGTTCTGCTATTTAGATAGTCATTTATAGCGAGTAAGACAGTGACAAGTGGAAACAGAGGAACTTCCTTGGTTTGTAATTGTTAGTTGTGGTGAAATGAGAATGCAACCACTGGAGCAGAATTCCTCAATGACTAGCAAAGTAGCCCAGCCATTTCTCTGGTTAATGGATTTAACACCATCAATTACTGTTGTCATATTTGCTTTCTACCAGACCATTGAGTGCCGTGGTTCTATGGAGATTAGAGTCACTTTGATAGGTCAAGCAACAAATAACATCCCCTAGAAGTGGTCCTGGTCCATTTGACATTAATAGAAGGCTGTAGATCAGGAGTATCCAATCTTTTGGCTTTTCTGGGCCACGTTGAAAGAAGAAGAATTGTCTTGGGCTACATATAAAATACGTCAACACTAACAATAGCTGATGAACCAAAAAAAAAAAAATTGTACAACCATGTCTTAATGTTTAAAGAAAGTTATAGAATTTCTGTTGGCCCACATCCAAAGTTGTCCTGGGCCAAATGCAGCCCATGAGCTGCGAGTTGGACAAGCTCACCACAGATTCAAGAGTTTTTAGTAAAAGAACTTTGCAAGGGAAGAAACTCTAGAAGAACTCAAAGAGAAAACAAAGTTTATCAGTTCTCCAATGGTCAGTGGTAAGAATGGTTTCATGGTTGTGAGAACAGAGGCAGGCAAATAATAAAGTGCATTCATATAATACCCCTAGTGTCATCAGAAGATGAGAAAGGGTAATTGAGTCCTTTTTTCTCTCAAATATGTCATGTGTTGGGATATATGAATCATTTGCGGCAGGTTGGGAACTCAAACATTCCTAATAAGCCTGCTGAAGACATATGTGTGCATGTAATCCCAGACTACAGAGAGAGAAGTCTAGGTCCCATCAAGGTCATCCACCCACCAGGGGATAAGCATTCATTCACTGGTATTTTGCACACCACAGGCAGTGAGCACTAAGCCGAGTTGCCTGTCTGTTGAAACTTTAGGATTTAAGAGCTTTTGCAAGGCTCTGTTTCCACAGACCATTGTAGTGGTAATTACGCCTCTCAGAGACATCATTATTTGGAGTTTAAAATTAGGGGCAAAAGAATCACCATAGACTGATAATCTTAAAAATGCTTAAGTTTAGTGAAAGGGGCTAATCAAAGTACAAGTGAGAGGGGGCCAGGCAGAGCTTCACTGGATGGATAAGTACGAGACTGTGGAAGAGCAGTTTGCATTTAGGGAAACCTTTCCGGTCTGTAGGGATAAACAGGGAAGATAACATATGCATTATTTTAATCCTAAATAAATACTTGAAACTTATTTGATTTCGTTTTTACTCAAGATTGAGTATTGGCATTTTTATTATCAAAATTCACAAAAAACACTTTTAAAGTTTTTGAAGAAATCTTCCCGAGGCACTTCACTGTATAGAAAGTGCTTGTAGGCAATGTTTTGATTACAAGGTTTAATTATAGAGGAATCCTGTGATTTGAAAACCAGACACCCATTTCTGTACCTTACAGGGCTCTCATTAAAGCTGAACATGATGAAACCTTAAACCCCATGGCAAAGGCACTCTGTGATTGTTTTCTTTTGTCATAACACTTCTCATTTAATTACTATGCTAACAATGAAAAGTTCCAATGTGCTCACTTAGATTCAGAAATAGGGAGTTGCTATGTGTCTTTTGCATCCAAGGGATTACTTCCCTAAAGTCACCAGAGGAACAGAGGAAGGTTGTATTTTGTTAACGAGACAGTGGTAATGTGGTAGTGAACCTCACAGACTATGCAGTCAAGACAGACATATTTCAGGCAGGCTTAGTTTATATATTGAATTCATGAGATTGTGGGTTAATTACTTAACCAATTATTTTCAAGTTCTGAAATCTTATTTCTAAAATGAGAATACTAATACCCACTTCAGAAGCTAACGAGGAGATTAAGCCAGATGAATAAAATGGATGAATAAATATGAAATGTTTGTTAATAAAATACCTGTCATTGTTTATGTACCAAGTCTTTACGGGGTTTTCCATATAAACTCACGCATCTTCACTGTAACTCTGTAACAAGAACTCCTATTTACATATCGCCAATTTCTAGGTAAGAAATTTGAAGCATTGTGGTTTTTAGTAACTTCACCAAGGTTTTTAACCATCCCAAAGGTGGTAGCAGAACCTGCTTTCAGACCCAGGCGGCATGACCCCAGTCAGTGCTGTACTTGCAACCATTGCACACACTATCTGCAAATCACTAAGTCCCCAAGTAGCCCCCAGTTCTTTACCATGGGTGATGTTTCTGCTCCCACATCCTATCTTTGCTTACCATTTTCTCTTCTTGATATTTTTAATTATTTCTAGCTGCTCTCTTTTCTCACACTTTGTCTTGGCTCTTGAGGTTAGTGTTCACAGGTAAGCATGTGTTGTTTTTGTGTGCAAAGATATGTTTTACTTTTATTTTTTTTAACACTGAATAATGTGACTTTTCTCACACCCTAGCAAACACTTTATTAGCTACTTTTAAATTTTTTCCTGTCTGTATGGATGAAAATGAGTTCATTCCTATAGGATGTTTTAATCTATATGTTTAAAATTTTATTGAATATTGACAGATTACACATGTATATATTTATGGGGAACAGAGTGATGCCATGATATATGTATACCATGTGCAAATATATATTTATGGGGAACAGAGTGATGGCATGATATATGTATACCATGTGCAATTATTGAATCCACTTAATTAACAAATCCATCACCTCAAGCACTTATCATTTATTCCTCCTATCTAACTCTATTTCTTGAATTATGGAATTGAGTAACTTTTAGTAAATTATTTGCCTTGTGTTTGAATATCCTATGTGACTAGCACTGGGTCAAAAGAGAAGATGAACTCCTTATACTTCAGTCCTGTTATAAGAACTCATTTTTTCTAATAATAATAATAATAATAGTAAAGAAGGAGGAGGAGGAGGAGGAGGAGGAGGAGAAGGAAAAGGAGAAGGAGGAAAAGATTTTCCATTTTATGTGCACCTTTGTATTGAGCCAGGCATTGTACTATGAGCTTTACATCTCATTGAATTCAAGCTTCTCCTTAGAGAATAGGCTTAAAAACGGACTTAAAAAGTTGGATACATATGCTGAATTTAAATAATGATAACTTCAGTCAGAAGATAATACTTATGAAAAATTAGTGCTTTAGAATTATGATTTGCCAAATTATAGTAGTACAATTTATTATGTAAACAGAACAGTTTAATGTGATTTGTCACAGGATTTTAAGTCTAGTCAGAAATGACTTGCGCCTGTTACAAAAAGAATCATGTTTATATTTTTAAGTAAAAGAATTCCATTTTCTATTAAAGGATTCGGAGAAGTGACATCATTCTGTACTGTTAATGCTCTGTGGGTCCATGCATAACAGTGAATCAGAAAGTGTACTTGATAATCAGGGAACATTTTGTCCTCTCTCAGTGACACTTTTGTAATTCATGTGCCCAAAGGATTACATATTGTTTATTAATATATTATATGTCATTTCCTCATTTGGCCAGTGCTTTGAAATGGTAATCTAATCTAAAAAAATTTTTCGTGTGGTCTATGAGAACATTTTTTTCCCACTGAGTTCTAAGACCCAGTGATTCATTATTACCTAATAAAGAGGATTCTTTATTCATTTTCATGCCTCCTTTCCCAAGCATATCCAATTAGAGTCACCATGTGAAAATTCATAAATCAAACCATTCGTATTTTAATGTATAAAAAAGTGTATCTAAAATACTTTATAGATACATGCTGCTTTCTCATTTTTAAAATTTAGCTGGAGATTCTAGCAGACAATGAAGTGCTGATAACTATTTATTCAAATCCACCACGCAGGATAGCCACAAGAACTCTTTTCATATTGGTAACATTTCATAAGTACCAATACAGGACAAAAAGATGAAGCATTAATACTTGCCTATTTTACAGATAGGTAACCTATTTTGTCACTTGACTGTAATACTTTGTGCAGTAAAATTATAAATCATCATGTAACTTAAAATTGATTACAATTTTAATGAGTAGCTGTGCTTAAAAGAAATTATTAATAATTTTTATATTCTTATTTGGTTCAATGCCTGATCTTCAAACGTGAACATTTTTAATGTTTTTTTGTTTTTTTGTTTTTTTTTTTTTTGAGACAGAGTCTCGCTCTGTCGCCCGGGCTGGAGTGCAGTGGCCGGATCTCAGCTCACTGCAAGCTCCGCCTCCCGGGTTCACGCCATTCTCCTGCCTCAGCCTCCCGAGTAGCTGGGACTACAGGCGCCCACCACCGCGCCCGGCTAATTTTTTGTATTTTTTAGTAGAGACGGGGTTTCACCGTGTTAACCAGGATGGTCTCGATCTCCTGACCTCGTGATCCGCCCGTCTCGGCCTCCCAAAGTGCTGGGATTACAGGCTTGAGCCACCGCGCCCGGCCAATGTTTTTCAAAATCAAAATATTTGTTCATTAGTAAATTTAGCAAATATTTATTTAACATTTACTATGTGCACAGTACATGTCTCAGAACGTGGAATAGTTTTGTATAAAACAAAAACCCCTGTACTCAAAGGGGCTTACATTCTGGAGGGAAGGACAGAGAATAAACAGTAAGAAAAATAAATAAGTTATTTATATGTTAAAAGAAGATAAAGTTATGGAGGAAAAAAAGTAGAACAGAGGGAAGGAGGAGTGCAGGGGGAGGCAGAAAGTGCAGGGAGTTGTGTCCTTCAATTTTAAATAGGGTGCTGTGTTAGTCTGCTCAATCTGCCATCACAAGATGTCATACATGGGGTGTGTTAAACAATTGAAGTTTATTTCCTCACAGTTCCGAAGGCTAGAAATCTAGGATCAAGGTTCCTGCCCATTTGGTATCAGGTGAGGGCTCTCTTTCTGGCTTACAGATGGTTGCCTTCTTACAGTGTCCTCACATGGCCCTTCCTTAGTGCATGAATGGAGATAGAGAGAATATGGTAGGGGGAGGAGGAGGAGAAAGGAGTGAGTCACACACAAACACACACACACACACACACACACAGAGAGAGAGAGAGAGAGAGATGGAGAGCAAACTGTGTGTCTTCTTATAAGTTACTAATCCTATCAGATCAGGGCCCCACCCTATGACCTCATTTAACTTTAATTACTTTCTTACTCCAAATGCAGCCACACTGGGGATTCGGGCTTCAACATATTAATTTGGGGGAAGCACATGTATTCAGCATGTATAGCATTCACTATAACAGATGGTCATCGAGAATGTATTTCAGCAAACCTTTAAAGGAAATGAAGTGGCTACCCAGAAAGATATACAAGGGATACACACCTTTGCAGGCAGAGGAAGAAGCTACTGCAAAAGCCCTGTGTCAAGAATGGCTTTGTGTTATTCATCATTAAGGAGGCTAATCATCTGGCCCCCTAGGAGTGAGCAAGCAAGGTGGGGACTGGAAGGGAAATCAGAGGGGTAACAGGGGACCAGACAGTTAATGAGGGACCAGATCACACAGGCCACTGAAAGGATATGGGCTTTTCTCGGTGAGAGATGAGGAGGATTTTAAGCAGAGAAATAATATTTTAAAAGGATTGTCCTTGCTTGTATATTGAAAATAGGCGGAATAAGGACAAAGGTCGATACAGGGAGACTTGCTAAGTTTTTAGTTCTGCAAGACAGGATGGTGGCCTAGATCAGGTTATTAGCAGCAAAGGTGGAGCAAAGTGAATGGAACGTACATAAAAGTAGAAAAAATAGTGTCACGAACCCCCAAATACCTACTAACTAGATTTAATAATAATTAACATTTTGCCACATTTGTTTTATTTAGGCATTTGTTCACTTATTTCTGAAGTAAAGTAAGTCACAGAATGCATATTCCACTCCTAAATACTTTAGTATGTTTCTCTAATAAGTACATTTTTATTATATTGCTGTGGTTAAACTTAGTAAGTTATCAGTATTATTTAAGCTACTTGTATATATGTTTTCAAATCACCCTTTGATTTTTTTATTTATAGTTAATTTATTTGAATCAGGATCCAAATAAGAATTTGCACATTATCTTTGATTGTTCTGTTTCTTCTATTTATTTTTAAGAGCCTTCTTTTCTCCTTTCTTTTCCCCCTATGTCATAGACTCACTGAAGAAATCAGGTAAGTTGTCATGTAGGAAGTCCCATATTCTGGATCTGTCTGGTTGTTTTCTCTTGATGTCCTTTAATTTTTTTTCTTTCTGCCACTTTCTTGTAAATTAGAAATAAGAACTAAAGGTTTGAGTATTCACAGTCAACATTACTGTCAGAAGTACATTATAGGTCTTGCTGACTAGATCAAAATACCTTCCATCAGGAAGTGTAGAATATCTGATTGTTACACATGATGCTAAAATTGATCAGTAGGCTTGGTGGCAGCAACAGCATGATACTCCATTGAAAAGTTGGTTTTGACCACTTACAACCAGCAAATAATCTATACAGTGATATTTTGTCATGCTATAAATGTCCAATTCCCCATTAACTTTCCTCCTAATCATTTTAGAATACATTTATGTTTGTTACCTGATCAACTATTTCATTAGAAATACTGATTATTTTTAATTTTATCTCTCCTTTATCAGTTATTCAACAAAATTCTCTTCTAATAATGAGCTTTATCTCCTTAACGAGGGCTATTTTTAAAAAGTCATAAAATACAGTTCAGATAAGAAAGGCAGAAAAATATACATTTCAATTACAAATTAATCAAGAATATTTAGGCCAAGGAGATGGTCTAGTTATAGCCAGAGTTTACAAATTAGTATTATTTTTAACTATTGAGTACTAGGATTGATAACTGGGTGATGAAATAATCTGTGCAACAAACCCCTGTGACACGAGTTTATCTATATAACAAACATTCACATGTGGCCTCCGAATCTAAGATAAAAGTTTTTTTAAAATCAGTATTTTTGTTATTTTTATTTCTTTTATTAAATATTATTATTTTTTATTTCCAATCAGTTTCCATTTTTATTCAATATAAGGCTTAAGTTCTTCCCTCTTTGGCCAGTAGGAGCCCCTTCAGGAGGATCCTTTGTTCCTTTTATACCAGTAGCCTTTTGTTAGCTTCCTAGATCTCTAGCACCATTATATGTCTTGAATTGGTTTCGTTCCTTACTCCCACTTTGCAATTACCATCTTTCCAAGGTTACATGGTTTCTTTGGTGAAAAGTACAAATATGTTGAAGATAGAGCCTATGGGATTTCCTCATATGTTTTGAATGTATTCCATGAAAGAGAGTCAAAGATGACTCCAGGGTTTTGGCCTTAGCAACTACGGTAATGGAGTGTCCATCAACTGAGAAGTGGGAGGATACAGGGGAAAGGAGGGAAGTGTACATGTTCCATTTTGGACATATCGATTTTAACATTTTAAGTATACTTCAAAATAAAGACGTCTGGTAGACAGTTAGATATGTAAGTCTGAAGTCTGGTAGATAAAAACTAAGCAGTCATCATCACATAAATGAAATTAAAACTAGGAGACTAGATGGGCTCACATTGGGAGTGAGTTTAGATAGAAAAAACAAGAGGACCCAGGACAGAGCCCCAAAGTTAAAAAAATCTAGGAGAAGAGGAACAAACAATTTGCTACGTTTTACTAGTATTCTTCAGCAAAGAATATTTTCTTATGCCAAGATAATGCTTTTTGGTAGTTTGGGATCCGAGATAGGATTCCATAATAATATGTAATGATCATGTTATCCCTCTTCTCCAGGGGAAGGACTTTCAGAAAGAACCGTAGAGATCATTCTTTCTGTCACTTTGTGTATCCTTTCAATAATTCTCCTTGGAACAGCTATTTTTGCATTTGCAAGGTAAGATTTATTTGTGCTTATATTCCAGGATGCTTTATGGGCATTATATCAGTCATAGTCCAATCAGGAGACAGAAGCCACAACAATTACTTGAATGGGAAACATTTTTATTTTTAATATTTTTAATAGACAGATAAAAATGTATTTATCATGTACAATATGATACTTTAAAGTGTGTATGCATTGTTGATTCACTAAATCTAGCCATAAAAAGAAAGAAATCCTGCTATTTGAAAACATTTAATATAAAGAACTGTTAACTAGCAGAAATGGCTAACTAATAAAGAGAGTAAAAGAGAAATCTTAGAGTCCAGAAGTAGCAAGCACAACAAAGCAGCTACTCTCTTTAACTTGAGGGAGAGAGGACAGTAAACAACCAGAACTGAAAGAAGTTATCTCCCACGACTTACATGGAATCGCTACTGCGAGCACATGCAACCTATCTACTCTCTTTAACTTGAGGGAGAGAGGACAGTAAACAACTAGAACTGAAAGAAGTTGTCTCCCAAGAGTTACATGGAATCGCTACTGCGAGCACATGCAACCTATCACCTACCAGTGAGCAAAGAAATATGACAGAGGGAAGGGGCTGGAGCTGTTCCGTAGAAGCTACCCATCATTATTAGATGGTAGGCAGGCTGGAATTGGTAATAGAAGCATCCCATTCTTGCTGAATGGTGTAGGTGAATCGTTCACCAATGGCATGGGCAGAACATTCACTTCAGAGGCAACAACAGCTCATCCAAGTGAGCTGCTGGGCTCTCGCAATGAATAACAATAACGCAGGACTGGGTCCACAAGGGCAGTGTTTTCCTCTTGCTACTGCCTCTCAGGGTCACTCTAGTGCCCTCTATTGACAAAACCTCACATTCGGTCGGCTGGCAAAAGAGAAATGTAGGTTCCAGCTCCAATATCAAAGAGCACAGCAAACAAGAGGAGGTTTGGAGATGTGAGACAACAAGGTGAAAACACAAAAGCAGAAGCTTTCAGGCCATCTACATCTTTTAAAGTAATTTATAACTCTGATAGGTTTAATTTAAAATGTCTCAATCAGGTCTAAATATTAAAGTTTATACAG
This sequence comes from Macaca nemestrina, assembly GCF_043159975.1. Classification (NCBI taxonomy): domain Eukaryota; kingdom Metazoa; phylum Chordata; class Mammalia; order Primates; family Cercopithecidae; genus Macaca; species Macaca nemestrina. Next base: position 52,784,363 of record NC_092134.1, on the reverse strand, counting down.
AAAGAGATCTTTTTTACACTTAGAACAACACTTGTAAAATGTGCAGCTTCCTTATATGGTAGACCCTCTTGTCAGGCTTACTTTCTGAACATGCCTGTGTTGAATTTTCCAAGTGTATCTTTCCATTCTCAGCATCAGCATTCTAATTCCCTTATTATTCACAAGGCCTCATTGGAAATCTTACTTCTGACCTCAAAATCTAGCTTAATAAGGCAGATTGCCAAGTTAAAGTGATGTTATATTTGTAAAATAAACTTTCTACCAATTTCCTAAATAGTTCAACAGACCATTTTTATTTCAGCTGAAGAGTGTAGTTCTGTATTCTAAATGCTATGTATTATGGTTCATCTAGACGCTCTTAAAGCATAATTTTAATAGATAATTTGAAAGGCTCTTGAAAAAGATATTTTCTCTATACCACATACTGTTGGCAGATTTAGCCAGAAGACAGTGAGAGAGTTATCATTCTAGGCACTTTGAATGCTATACTGTGTAAAATATGGGCCTTGTCCCTAAGGAGTATGGACTGGCCACATTTATATAATTTCCCTGTTGTAAACTCTTCTCTGACTTCTCCTTTCTCTACAAGATGAACTCCTTATGTGAGCAGGAAATGGTCCTCCTTATTCCCTACAACTTCCCTACTCACTAGCTAAAGGGATCTATTCTCACTTGAACATTCCTTGGGCTTTTATACATTCTGCTTTTGTTCAGTCAACCTGAAATGTGCTTCCTCCTCCTTCTCATCCTGGAACATCCAAGTCAAATTCTTCTTCTTTACCTCCTCTAAGTAATAATAACTGTAACTTATGTAACTAATCAGGCACTGTCTTATGAGTTGTAATTTGAATCTTTTTTCTCTTTTTATGTTTTTTCTGCATTTAAATCTGGCCTCTCAACTAAATTGTAATGTCCTTGAGGGTAGAACACATGTTTTATACTTTCTATATCATCCTTGATACCCAACTCTTAATAAATACTAGATATTTGAAATGTGAAAGGTAGAATAGCTAAACATTACTTTGTAATATACCATACTGTGTCATGGAGAAATAAGCATGTAAAGGGCTTAAGATGAAAAGAATTTGATTTGATTCTCAGATTCATGTGACTTTTATTTTTGAACGTAAACTTTCTGATTATAAAGATAATATCTACTCACAATACTTTTATAAAAATTCAATAAGATGATTTGAAAATAATTGTTAAGTATTTTCATGCATGTAAAAATATTTCATATATGTGAAAACAATGGGGCATTATCTGTTAGCACTAGTATTGATAGCATTGAGCTATTTTCACTTTGGCATAGTTCCTTTATGTGACAAATCAATGAGGTAGCTAGAGAGAAGAGAAACAAGATCACAGCATAAGTCTTCCTGGCTCTCTATTTAAATGTACCAATGACTCAGGGCTTCATCAACTAATCATTTGGAACTCCATCCCAATAACTTATTAGAAAAAAAAAAAAAGAAAGTAGAATAGGTTCTATGGAATTAAAACAAGAAAAAGAAGTCGAGTAGCTATAAATTTGTAACATGTTCAGAGAGGTGATTTTAACAAAGAAATTATTTGACTAAATGTCTTTACTTAAAAAGAAAACTAAACTTAATTTTATATACTTTCTATGAAACTCCCTTGTTGGACTTTACTCCACTTATTTTAGGATTCGACAGAAGCAAAAAGAAGGTGGCACATACTCTCCTCGGGATGCGGAAATTACTGACACTAAATTCAAGCTGGATCAGCTCATCACAGTGGCAGACCTGGAACTGAAGGACGAGAGATTAACGCGGTGAGCACACTCCTGTGGGCGAACTGTGGTCCAGAGGGCCTGGAGCCATGACCCTATTCTGACCTATGCTTGTTGGAAGTGTTTGTGGGGCTCTAATTTACACAGGTCACAGAGATCTTCTTTCAAAGAGTGACCTCCGTCTTCTACACACTTCTCACTGGTGTTCGGAGAATCACTTAATCTTCCTTATATTTTGAGTTAAATATGAACTTCGGACTATAATGTTGAATCAGGATTATTTTCCTGAGACAAATATTTTTCCACATTAAACCTTTGACATTATGTTTAATAATTCATTTCATATGATAGATTTTTACATGAAACTTTTCTGGAAGTGTCCACATTTTCAATCACAGGTTTAAATTAATTAAATTTATAACGACTTGATATTATTTATATCCATTTTTATAAAAGCTTTTTGATAACTGTTTCAGTATAAAAGTACATAAAAGTCTAAGTTGTATATGATATCATTTTTAAATGTCTTTGTATTTAAAAATTAAATATAAAGTAAAAAATTACCTTCAGAAGGAAAAGTAAAAACCTGTACTAAATATGTTTCACTGGTACCTATTGGAAATAATAAAGTACACAATTTTAAAGAAAAAAAATTATAAATCCTTTTAAAAGCATTGTCAATTATTCAAAATGTTAGCACATTATGAAAACTTGTCTATTAAGATAATTCGTCAAATTCTTAATGAAAACTACCATCAGGCTATTTTAGCAAGTTTGCATTTTTATAAGATTCAATAATATGTAATGCTTATAAGCACAAAGTAATTGTTACCAAGTACTTGCTCAGCTCTGTTAAAATTTAAAAAATTATTAATTTTGAAAATATGGCATCAAAGGTCTTGGACTCTAAAAGAATTATTCATTTGTAGTTGTCACTTATTAAAGTTGGTCTTTATCTAATAGATGGACTTTGCAAGTACATTGCCAGCATTTCTAAAAATATCTAATACGTGCTATAGAGGAAAGTGTCATCTGATAAGCAAAGTCCTTCCAAATGCTACAAAATGAAGGTTATTCAGTGTTATCACTAAATTGCAAGGAAATGTGTTTTCTTGGATATGACAGCTGACTTTTTAAACATTCAGATGTTGATCTTTACGTTTGTCCTATCCAAAAATGGATAGTACTCCAAAGATTTAAGTGTCAGATGATTGCAAGTTATCCAAGACATAGTTTTCTATATAAGAAATATTATGTATAAAATATCAAATATGTAAAAAGAATCAATAACAGATTCCCAGGGTAACTCACCTAAGTGAAACCATATCATAGGAACACAAGCACTGCTACTACTAGATTGTGTCTCAGTCCTTAAGGAATCATTCTGCATCATCAAAGAAAGTTTTTCCTCCTTTCCTCGTATGGGCCAAATGAATTTTAGTGGTATCCTCCTAGCCTCTTTCCTGCACTCCATCCTTAGTTCCTTTTGCCCCTCCTCAGGCCTGTGTGGCCCATCCCTTTATTCTACACCTGAAAATGTATAAGGGAAAAAATTCAAATCTCTCAGTGCAATTAATTTTAGATATTTGAACAATACAGTTGAATCAGTTCATACTAAAATGTAAACTTTTAAGACCGCTCCCCTACCCAACACTGGTAGGCATTTGCATTTTGTGAAAAGAGTACTTAGTAGCCCCTGAAAAAATCCTTAATAAGTATATCTTCAGGAAATATAATGAAATGAAAAAGCACTGTTTCTGTTTATGATGTCATGTTTTTAAACACTCAATATTGGAGAAAGTATTATTTATCAACAAGGTTACATTCTAGGCAGACTGTGGTGAGATTCAATCCCCTAAGCACTATGTATTTTCACAGCTTGCCCCTTTCTCTACTTCTGAACACTAAATACAGCCATCATAAAAAATTAGAAAAGGCCGGGTTTGGTAGCTCATGCCTGTAATCCCAGCACTTTGGGAGGCCGAGGAGGGTGGATAACCTGAGGTCAGGAGATTGAAACCAGCCTGGCTAGCATGGTGAAACCCCATCTCTATTAAAAATATAAAATTAGCCCAGCATGGTGGCACGTGCCTGTAGTCCCAGCTATTCAGGAGGCTGAAGCAGAAGAATCGCTTGAACCAGGAACTGCAGGTTGCAGTGAGCTGAGATTGCACCACTGCACTCCAGTCTGGGTGACAGAGCGAGACTCCATCTCAAAAAAAGGAAAAAAAAAGTAGGTTTTTTTGTTTTGTTTTGTTTTGTTTTTGTTTTTGTTTTTTTTGCAGTGACTGTCATGGCAGCTACAGAAAAGTTTCAGATCATGGAAAAGGTGGGCAATGAATGTATAGATTGTTTACTATTGGTTATTTGTAATTCAGGGTCTACTTTATTTGACCTTCATTCTTCATTATTTATTTTTCCACTTCTGTGTTTATTTATTGACATATTGCATTATTTGTAAAAGGGTTTAAAAGTGAAATAATATTTCAGATAATTTTTATTTTGTTACACACAGAGAATTAGTATATATTACCCACAATAATAGCAAAATTGGAAATATTAGTTTCCATGCTTTTCACTTTTTCACTTGTTTGTTGTGATTCTAGTATTCACAGTTGTTTGTAATTCTAATGGCACATAATAACATGCTTTGCTGGACTTATTACAGAAATGCATTAAAGTAACAATTAAGTGATTTGGGCATTAATTCTTCAGTACAGAGATCTGTGTCCAGCTTTACTATTTATGCAATATTTTTATGTTCATAAAGTCACTAAGACAATGGACAATAAGACTGGAAAAAATAACAAATATAATTAGCTGCATGTACATACACCTGGGTTCTGTCATTTGGTGAAGCTCTAAAGCTCTTCACCTGTTTTGAGGTGTTTGAAGATCTAAATCCATTCAAAGTCAATCAGAGATGGTAGATTCTAGGAGTCAGAACCAAGAAGTTTGATTTAGCTCCCTAAATTGTTGGCAGACTTCTACCACATGTCTTTGTTATCTGCAGGAAGGAACTTCTATAATTTCTCTTAAATCTACCCAGCTAATAGGCTGGGCGTGGTGGCTCATGCCTATAATCTCAGCACTTTGGGAGGCCTAGTTGGGTGGATCACCTGAGGTCAGGATTTTGAGACCAGCCGGCCCAACATGGCAAAACCCCATCTGTACTAAAAATACAAAAATTAGCCTGGCGTGGTGGCACATGCCTGTAATCCCAGCTACTCATGAGGCTGAGGCAGGAGAATCACTTGAACCCAGGAGGTTGGAAGTGGCAGTGAGCCAAGATCGCACCATTGCACTCCAGCCCGGGCAACAAGAGTGAAAGTCCGTCATAAACAAAACAAAACAAAACAAAACAAAAACTACCCAGCTAACATATGCTCTCTCTACTTGATTCTTAGGCATGTCCTTTTTATTCCAGCCTGCTAAATTTTTCATGCAAAATTGAGCTCATAATTTTTCTCAGTCCTGTATGTTTTCCCATGTCCAAAAGATAAATGATAAAAGAAGAATCTGTAATCAATAATTAAAATAATAATTTTAGGAAGTTATTGACTAGGCAAAAATAAAACAAAAAAAAAAAAACATGGTGCTTGTGCTAAGTCCTTCCAAGCATTTATGGTTTCATATTTTAGAAATTATTAACTGTTTTATACTCTCTGCCTGTATATTTACATTTTAAAGCCAATTCTGTAATTTTTGTTACTTGTAAATTCTCATTATTTAATTATGTTCCACTTTGTTTCGCAAAACTTTTAAAAATGCCTTCTCTCACTCTATACTATTTCTTCCCAAGCGAGAGCAGAAGTCAAATAAAGATGTAGTGCTCTTTAATTCCATGAAAAAAATTCAAGGATGTACCAAAATAATATTTTAAATCCTCAACTGGAATAATTATATTATGCACAAAAATTATTCACATTTTATGTTTAAGTTTAGGTAACACAAACTATAATTCTTAGGAAGAGTATTTAACATTTTGGGCTCATCTGTTTCACACTTACCAAATTAGGAAATGATCCTTGTGTTTTGTTATTTAATAAACACACAGAACAACATTTTGTGATGGCTCCTGCAAAATACCACCACTTAGTTCATTGAAGTTAGATTTCTTAGAGCTCTTATTGGCAAGATCAGCAGACACAGACACGCACAGGTAAGACACAGACCTGTATCACTGAGACTGACTCACTTTGTGGATTGCCTTTAACTAGTTTAACTGTAAAATGATTACCTTCCCATGAGAGCCACATCACTTATAATTAAATAACTCAACAGAATTTTCATCAGCTAAAAAGGCTATTTGCTAAATAAGTTTAATTTTTACTATCTTCTTTCCACATTTAAGTCATGGAAGTTTTGTTTCTTATGCAGACTAAATCAGAAAAGAATAGTAAAACAATATTAATCAATGTCACTGATATTCTTACTTGACGAAAACTCAGTTTCTTTATTCCTCAATTTTTTTTTCAAAAATTTTACGCACCACTTCATACTAATTACCCTGCCTATTTTAGTTGAGTGAATGTAATGGCACATTATTTTAAGCCTCAAAGCCCAATCCAATAATCACGAATAGAATTAAAATTCACAACAAAATAAAGCAAACACTCTAATGAGTTGGAAATATTTCTATTTTAAAAGAAATCTTCTTCAATAATTTTCTTTCTTCAATAACTTTAGAAGTGTACATGTTGAATGTTTGTTAAATATACGGTTATGTCTTCAGAAAGATTACTGCTTAAAAAAAATTCTACATGCATACTTTGTAAACTGTAAACCAGAATACCTTTGGTATTGTTATTATCATGATTTATATTTGTAAAATTGAATACTACCCCAGTCTACTTTCATATATAGAATTTGCTAACAAAATAATAGCTACTGTTTATCAGCAACTCCTGTGTTAAACTCTGCATGTAGGGATTTCACTTAACTCTTTCAACCCTTAGTGGTAGGTACTCCTATCCCCATTTTACAGATGGATTTAAAAAATGATGATAGGACTGCTTTATGTAAATGTCTAAGGTCATACAGTTAATAAGCAGGAGAGCTACAAGCTAGCCCAGGTCTGTCTCTGAGGTATCAAGATACACGTGTGTGTGTGTGTGTATGTGTGTAACTTAGAAGCATACTACAGAATATTAATGTAAACTTTCTTAAATAGACAAAAACCCATGGAATTCTTCCTCAGCAGCATTTTCTATGATGAGAATGAGTGTAAAGAAAGAGGTGCCTCTTTGGATTTCTTTGTTGTCTCATGATATGAAGCAAAGAAGTGATGGCATTTTAGTGTTGACTCAAACTTGCAGAAACTGGAAAACTTTTAGTAGTGCAATTTTTATTTTGGGTTCAATAATGACTCATAATTTTTGACTGATATATGAAATCCTAATAGTTTGCATTTTAAGTGTCATCATTCTTTGACAAATTGTGGTCGTATATTTTACTTCTGTTCTAAACTTAAACTATCTTTGCAAACAATGGCAAAAATTTGTGAATTCAGAATACAAGAAATGTTCTATACTTAGAATGAAGTTGGAGATACTTAATGCTCATGTTCTTGTAATAACAAATCAAAAATAATTCAGTGTGTTTCTATACTAAATAAATAATGAATCTTTACTTCCAGATACTCTTCATTTTTCTTTAGACGCAAGGAGATTTTTGTCATCCAGTAAGTTACTGTGGTAATGCAGAACTCTGCTGTGATTATTTTAATCTTGTCATGTGGTGTGCTCTATATTTTAAAATACATAATATTGAACATCTTTTTGCTTAATGCACTGTTTTTTCCAAAGCTCCCCCAAAAAGCTATACTTTCTACTTACAACATGTCCTTTATAATATTGCATGCTATTGATAATGGTCAAGTTAATCTTATCAAAATGCACATTGACTCATAATGTGCATGTCCTGAGAATTTGCAGTGTTCCCATGTTGTGTTAGGTTTGATAGCAAATTAAGTTTGCACCTAGATTCCTATACAGGCTTCTCATTCTGTTATTAACATGACACAAGAACTGAGTTCCACATCTGATGGGTGGAAACTATATTTACATTTCATACAAGCTCATTTCTGCAACTCTAGGTGGTTAACCTGTCAGGACCAATACAATGACATTTCTTGTTCCCTGACTCTCTGGTGCATACACAGAATGGCATATTTCATGGAAACGTTATTTCTGCACTGACCAATGGGTAGCCAACTGTGCATGCTTCCAGGCACTCCCCTGATGCTCAGAAATGCCATTTGTATACTAGCACAAACATTGTTTGTTACATTCTGAGTAGCATAGCAGAATATCAGCACTAGCAGGGACCTCAGTAACTGATTGAGTGCCCTAAACATAATAAATTTCTTCATGCAAAGAATGAAGGAATATGAATGGAGGAATATGAATGGAGGCAGAGAATAAAAAGGCATTTGATTTCAAAATCACATGCCTTACTAAAGAAGAGTCTTGTCTTCATGAGCTATAAGGCTGAATGGGGCCAAAGCTCCTGATAGTCTGTTTAACCATGAATAGTACTCTGCATTATTAAAATCAGGAAGCCTGGTCTGTTTCTACTCTAATCACATTTAGCATTTGGGAATCATAAGTAACCTTGTTTTAACTTCAGATTAACTAGTTACCAAGTTCCCATTGACAGAATTAAAATACTTTCATGAAAATACATTTCCTTCAGAGGACTTGCTCGATGGGATTCAAACATTTGTCAAAGTAAGACGCTGTTAAACTAAAGATTTAATTGATCACATTACACATAAAATATCAATTTTCAACCAGCACTCAAAGTTAACCTCTGGGCCATTCCAGACTCAGAGGTAGTTTGGTTGAGCAACTCTGCTAAATGTCTTTCTTCATCATCATAAAATAGAATCCTTTTCCTATTCCTTTTCTCCTTCTCTCTTTCTCGCTCTCTCTTGCTCTCTCTCTCTCTCACTCTCGCTCGCTCTCTCTTTCTCACTCACTCCTTCCCTATTTTCTTTCTCTTCTTTCTTTTCTCTTCTCTTTCTTTTCTTTCTTTCTTTCTTTCTTTCTTTCTTTCTTTCTTTCTTTCTTTCTTTCTTTCTTTCTTTCTTTCTTTCTTTTCTTTCTTTTTCTTTTCTTTCTTTCTTTCTCTTTCTTTCTTTCTTTCCTTCTTTCTTTCTTTTGTTTTCTTTTCTTTTCTTTCTTTCTTTCCTTGCTTCTTTCATTCTTTTTTTCTTGCTTTCCTCTCTCTAACACCAAATTTTCTTTCCTAGAATCAGTGAATAGTACCCTGCTCAGTCAGAGCCCTTACCCTGACAGAGCTAAACTTAATCACTTGTGTTAGTCAGAACCTCTATAGAACACCTCTACATACATTATACCATTTAAAGTAGATCTGTCTTGTTCCAAATCTAGTTTTCTGAGGTTGCTTCTAACACCTAACAGAGAAATGTTATTGCCTGCCTGCCATCCTGGCTAACAGACAGTAAGGCCTTCTTTTTAGCTGGTGTAATGTCTTCTGGTGTCTCCTATTCATTGAGTCCTTACTCAGAGCCCGATTCGTCTCTTCACGCAGCTTTGATCAGTCTCTTTCTCCTCTCTATCTACAAATTCTACCCTGTTGCCCCTGATGTAGCTAAACAATGCCCATGGTTTTCATCTAGAATACATGGATGACAAAAGAAGACTTTTGGCAAGAACTTTTTTTTCAAATGTGCTGGTGTGGAAAGGCTTAGTAATAAGGAAAATTCAACTTCTGCCACACTGGGGATCATACATCTGAGCTCTTTGACATCAGCAAGAATATCGCATTCGCTTCTCCTCTAAAAGACCATTTCATCTTGATTAAATAAAAATAAATAATAATTGAGTATCTCTCAAGTGCTAAGTACTGTTTTAGGCACTGGGAATAGTGTGATGAGAAAGGAAGAAACATTGCCTCCAAAGAGATATCCTTCAAATTTAATGCTTCTTTTAAACTGATTCATCCTACACATACGAGAAGACATGTTGAGAAAGGAATACATATCATTTACTATTAATTGTCTTCCTGATTTAAAAAAAGTATTACATGGCCAGGCGTGGTGGCTCATGCCTGTAATCCCAGCACTTTGGGAGGTCGAGGTGGGTGGATCCCCTGAGGTCAGGAGTTCCAGACCAGCCTGGCCAACATGGCAAAAACCTGTCTCTACTAAAAATACAAAAATTAGCCGGGCATAGTGGCAGGTGCCTGTAATCTCAGCTACTCCGGAGGCTGAGGCAGGAGAATTGCTTGAACCCGGGAGGCAGAGGTTGCAGTGAGCCGAGGTTACACCATTGCACTTCAGCCTGGGCAACAAGAGTGAAACTCCATCTCAAAAAATAAATAAATACATACATAAATAAATACATAAAAGGTATTCTATTACTCGCTTATGGTATGTTTCTCTTATGAAGTTTTAGAGTCAACTATATAGGACCAGCCATGGGTTAGGATATTTTAAATTTATATTGAGCACCACAGAAACATCAATGATTTGGTAAAAGAATGAAGAAGGACGTGAAAGAGCATTATTTTCAAACCCAGAATAAGGAAGAATAATAGGAAATAACAAAAATTGAGGCACCTCTAAAAGCATTAAAGTAGATGCTTTGGATAAGCAATAGAATACTGTAGAAGTAGATGTAATTTATGTGTTATTAGTGACTTGATGAAATATACAAACTGAAAACTCACACTCAGTATCATACAACACTTGGAAATATTAATATTTTACTGGACAAATAGATTCTTCACAAATTTATTCTAAGTAGCAAGTACATGCTATGTGATACAAATGCATATTTTTACATCAATTGACAAATTTGAGATTCTTTTATTTTTAACTTAACATCACTGGTTAAGTAGAAAAAAAGTTTCTCACTTTGTCCCATACCACTGATAATGCTGGTTGAAGCTGCTCAACTATAGGCTATCATCTGTGGCTCTCTATTAGGACTATATTTTAATTCCCTATAGATTTCAACTAATTGACCTTGAGGGAAAGCTGAGTCTCTGTGACAATATGGTCTTCAATCACCACTGCCAACATAAATAAATGCTTCCCTTCTAGATCCATCAAGAGTAATCTGAGTGGAATTTAAGTTTTTGATAGGCTTTAAAGAAATGAGTCCAGACGTGAAATAAGACCCTTTTCAACCAAAAGATATAGAATTTAAGACAGTTAAGATTCATGTAATAAAAAGTGTTTAGCCCTTTCTATTGGAAATTAGTCAGTTATCTTATTGAAATCTGGACTGTTCCCAAATTGATTTATCCAGTAATGAACTGAATATAGTCTGACTATATTCAGTCAGACTCACTATCATAAGTGAATGAGAATATCCTACCAGTCTAAAAATACTTTACATTTAACAGATTTTTTAAGTTTTTAAAATGTTAATATAAAGTTTTCTATTTGAGTATGTTTGAGTATCTCCTTGGATCACTTCATTCAAAACTAGCACTCCTGAAATAGCATTGTTGATTTTCATGCACATCAATTTCTGTAAGTTTTTAGTGCTTATTTAAGCAAACAGTTTTACCTATTAGGAATTTAATTATCCCTCATCAGTGATAAGTTACTGCATTTTCCTTATAGTATGTCCCATTTTCTTTTCTAATTCTCTCTATAAATTATTCAAGTTAATATTTTTATATAAACATTAAAGTTTAAAACCTCACAGAAAAATACAATTTAGAATGTAGCCAATACCTGAGCGATAAATACACCTGTACAACATGAAGCTAAGAACCAAAGCAATGATAAGTATACTATAGACAACAATGAGGAAGGAAATATCTAACTTTTACTTAAAATAGTCAGGTAGTTGATCTCAAAGTGTCTTCTCAATTTGAGCATTCCTGATAGGTATTTGAAGATTTCAACTCACAAATGATTGTGACGTAAGTACAGACTAGAAAATTACATAAAAACTGGACTACTAGAAACTTTATTTCTTATCTTACATAAACATAAATGCAAAGAACAGATTCTAAAAAGTGATTGGATTTAGATAAAAAAGAATGATACAAAAGAAAATAAAGCCAAAACAGATTCCACCTCTCTTTGTCTTAAAGTCTGTGCCTATTTATTTATCACTTGAGTAGGCAAGAGCAATTTTATTGTTCATTTATCTAACTTCCTAACAAAGTGCACCTGTTAATTTATAATGTTAGGTTATCTAATATGGCTTTTGCTTAGACTCATATGCTTTTTGTTGATAAATCTATTGATTATACATATTTAAAACTTTGAGTTAGGACCTCTTGAGAAGTCTTAGTTTCTTAATAATTTAGTGGGAAATGTATTCAATTCAGATATTCTCTCACAATAAAACCAGAATATTCATATTTTGCTTTCTGTGTATCTTAATCTGAATTCATCCACAATTTTATATTTGATATGATTTATTTAATGTTTACTATGAATAATGTTATGGGGGACATCTAGTAAGCCAAGTTGTAATCCTGCCCCAGCCCTGAAGTATATATGAACCCAAATGCTTATATCCTTAATGCAGGGACTTAAATAGCCATAATACAACATAGAAGATGATTTGTCCTTGGAAATTCGATTTTACAGGGAAATGAAATTATTTTCTTCTTAGTAAAACAGAGTAAGATCGATAGGGTATTTAACATTTGAATCATGTATTAAAGAATAAGTAAAAATTCCATTGTAGGAAGAATGCCTGGAATGGCATAAAATTGAGAGGGAGGGATATATAGAGAATATCTGGAGTGCAAAAAGGATGCATGAAGAGGAGTTACAAGGAATAATGTCAGAAATGTGAGCATGGTTAGAAATGTTTTACATGATTACATGAAAACTGAATTATTATGGTCATTGTATTAGAGATTTGTTTGGGATCTTGAATTGAGAGCTAGAAATCCAGACTTGGATTTGAAATCTAGATATTTGTGACAACTATATTTTAGCACAATATAGTCTATCCATCTTTGAGTACAATTAAGAGAATATTCTTTTGGAAATAATGGAAAAAATCCCTTCCTTATATCAGTATCAATTATACAGCAGCATGGATAGGAGCAGCATGAGATATACAAAATAAACTAAGAATAATAGTTATCATACTAATGATAGTAACCAGTAATTATGTATTGCTTACTGAAGCCAAAGACCTTTAAATATATGAACTTAATTTACATATGTTTCCCAAACTAGGAAACTGAGGCACAGAAAAATTAAGTATTGCACATGATAACATAACTGGTAATTGTTTGAGCAGGTATTTGAAACCAATAAAGGCATCATATTTTATAAAAGGCAAGAATTCACAAATATCCACCCAAATCCAATATAGCCCATTATGGTTTAAAATATCTTTAGGTGGACATCATGAAACGCACATCATTATTATCCCCCTTGAGGGGTGAGGGAGCTGGGTATTTATCCCCCAACTCTGGTTAGTCATTGGTTGATGGATGTTTCTTGGGACATTTACTCTCTGATGCTTCTAGCCTGTATGCAGGAAACACTCAGGGGAGAATGGCAGGTCCTTGTAGTGGGAAACTATCTCCTTGCATGGGAATGTTGAGTGCCCAGGTGATATTAGTTAGGCACCAATGGCATCTGTACGAACTTTTAAAAATCTGAGTTTCATAGCACTTACTAAATTTACAATGATGTATTTCTGACAAAAAAAAAAAGAATCTTTAGGGAGAGATTTTAAATGCAAAATGAATTAAGAATAGTGAAACAGCAACTTTTGGTAGAGTTTTTCACTGAAAAGACATGGACTTAAAACAAAAAATGTATATTTATTCAATTAATCATAACTTCTGAAATGAAGAATAGACATGATTAAAGAAAGAAGAGCAATAATATGAATAATATTTTGCTTTAGCTATTTCTTGCTTACTTGTTCTTTAATGTGATTATTCACATTTAATGTCTCTTAGGGATTTCACAAATGTATACCGATTCTTCAAATGGTTTATTGATGTTTTCCCAGAAACTAACATCTACTTTAAATTCCAGTTTTCCCAGTAAAAATACTTTTGCAGTACCGGCTCAAATAATCCTCTAGGAAAAATGAATCTCTCTGCGATAGGATGGCAGTCTCACTATCCTTATATAGGTGGACCACTAGCCTGTCACTAAATCAGATACAGTGTGCTTAAATTTTACCAATCACAATGGAATAATATTTGCTGTTATTGTGAAAGTTATCTCCGCAAAGCTCAAGAGTTTCTATGTCCATGTGGTAGCAGGGAAATAGACCTTGGTAATCAAAGCATCTCGGTCATATATATCTTAAGTTCAGTTGATCAGAATTTGCCCAACACAACCCTCTATTCTTTCCTATTTCTGAAGAACAAGGTAGCATAGAAGCATTGGATAAACGTTATCTTAAGGAAGCTAGGTAGTATGTGTGGATGTAGCCTGTAGTTTATCTTTCTTTCTTGCTGGTCTTTGCTGAGGGGTAATTATTTTCAACAAAGATTGATTGTTGCTTCAGTCCCCACTGCATCTGTTACTGTGTCAGAGACATTTCCAGGGCCTCCAATATTCAGACATTCCACTTTCCCTTCCCCAAATCAAAGATTCTTCTCATTTGGTAGCCCTTTCAGCCAGCTCCATATCCATGTAGAGTCAGGAATTCTTTCTTGCTTTCTTTAAATCACTCTAGGGTATTGTGGGGCACTCTTAAGCTTATCCACCAAGACTCTTTGCTTAGTTACTGCTACTCTGTCACTTAGATGCCCTGTTTGGTAATGGAATAGTCTACCACTTTATGTTTACTCTGAGAAGCTGGAAGATACAATATCTCTTTCTGTTTGGGGGCACCCATCATTAACTGAGAATTCTAACATTCCACTTTGTAATACCTGCTCCAGCACCCCCATATTTTTCAACAATTCCTGTATTGTAATGAAATATACTTCCTTTTTACTCATGTTTTCTTCATTGAACACACTTCTTTTTGACCATTTTCATATTTATGATGCTATGTTTTTCAAACCAATTTTTTTCTTTTATTCATCCTTTACTTCAAAAAAAATACCTTCTTACAAATATTTTTCAGTTAAAGAATATAGTAAAATCCCTAATATTATTCTAAATTTAAAACTTTGAAATATTCATATGTTCCTTAGTTCATTTCATTATATTTTGTGCCTTTTGTGTTTTTTGCAGTGCTAATTTGTTGTGCATGACATAAGTGTTATTAATGATACACCCCTCTCTAAGTTTGTGTGTGTATAGCCTACTTAGCCGTTAAAATTATTTCTCTTTTTACAGAGTTTAAATAATTTGGCCAATGATCTGTCACAAAAGATAGGTCTAAAATAATGGAAATAATTATAATTTGTTGTTGCTGTGTATTTATCCAAACTCACTCATGAAACAATACTTAGCCAATGTGATGTCATGTTTTATGGATTCATTCTGTCGGGTTCAGCACTTTCTATATATAAAGGAAATATTTTTAAAATCCACATTAACTCTTTTAGACCACTAAATACCATGCAATATTTTAAAAAATGATCTATTTTTAATGTAGTATCCTAAATGCCTAACATTTTCAGGCATTTATAATGACATTTATAATAACAATAACAACTTTTTAGCTTGAGAAAGAAGGTAAATTATTTGACATGTTTGAGTCCAAATGATATAATTTCAAAAAAGAAATAAAATTTAAAATAATGATCACATATTAGTTAAAAGCATAGCACATTTTATATTATTGATTTATTATAATTTTCTGACTTTAATCTACACTTCTTTCAGAATTAGCTGTCCACTCTGACTCACAGTGCATTTAACACAATCTCTATTGCAGGTTACTTAGTTATAGAAAATCTATCAAGTAAGTTTGTTAAATATTTTTTTCTTCTTTTTGAATATCAAAGTTGGATGCACTGACTCAGTAGAACCTTACTGTGTGATTCACTTTTTGTATGTTTGTTGGAAAAACCTCCAAGCTGGATATAAATCATAAAAGCATGACTAATTGCATGGTAACTGGAGAAATGCTTTCTCTCTCTCTGGGGTGAAGCCTGCATGTCTGTATTTTAGCTTGGGAAGTAACACGGGGATATTTAAACTCCTTGGGGTTTGAAAACCATGTCATTATGAGAATGAGGTCATTGCAATATTTTATATCTTCTAAAACCTTGTAATGTATAAAATGTTTTCTGTCTGACAAAGAGGTATTATGTGCTTTAGGATTCAATGATAACTTTATGCTCTTACATTTACTTGAAAAACGTTCTTCATTAAAATGCTAAATCCTTTATTGAATGTCACTAAAAAATTGAAGGAATTTTGTACCATGAATACAAAGAAAGTGAGCTTAAAGAGGAAAAGTTAATTTTATAAATATAACAGAGTGACTTTAAAAAGCTGTGTTGTTTGTGGTTTTGGGGATGTCCATTGTTCTTTTACTTGTTAACAGTGAAGCCAGTGCCAATGCTAACGTGAACAAATATAATCTAACATGACCCTATTCTATACCCTTCTTTACTTGGAGGCCAATAAGCAAGAAATCCTTCCTGCAACATGTTGAAGAGCTTTGCACAAACAACAACCTAAAGTTTCAAGAAGAATTTTCGGTATGTTACTAGCAGTTGTCACAACATTGCAAGACCTCCAGTCGTTTCATGTGTCACATTTCATGTCCATTTTAAGCATGCAAGGCCATGAAGGACTCTGGCCTTGATAATCAATACCCAATTACCAGGCTGATTGTTTTGATAGTAATGTTACACTGGGCAGCCTCTGGTGCAACCTGATCAGAATTATTCACCTACTGTGTCAGGAAAAGGTGCTCTTCTTCAGACCTCCCCTGTATTGGCAGCATGACCTTGTGCTTCTCTGCCCTTTCATCCAGATGTAGATGCAAATATAGAATGATACATTCATTAGGTTTTGTGTGTGTGTTCAAGGTTTAGGTCATACTATACATGTAGTTTTATACTTAAGTAATTATTTTACATTTAGACACTAAATTATTTCATTTTACGTTTACCTACTTGGATTACATTAGTGATATAGATGAATGTGAGACCAGAACTTGATGCTTCCAGAAACTATAAGAAAATTATTTCTAGAACTGCCTAAAAATTTTTTAGAAACCATATAAACAATGTCCACGTTTTACAGGGGTCTTTTTAAAGTTACCATGGAATAAGTGCCATATCATATAATGAAAATGTTTAAAATTAAGAATTTGTCACTTTAAATCTACTTAAAAGTTGGGAATAGTTTCATTGTTTTTAACATTTTGTATATCTATAAAATTGAAATTATTTAAAAACATAAGGTAGATATCAAATCTGCAAGCTACTTTAAGACTTATAAGCATCTTTTCTAACTTAGGTGATTATTTCGTTATTAAGAAAGACAGATTTCTAAATGCACCAAAAACATTACTTCTATTTTATTTTTTTCCATGAAATTCCCAGTGTGTGAACTTCTGAAACAAAGACTAAAACAATTAGATTAAATAATTCAGAATTACAATATTTCAGTCACTTAGGGAATAATAACAAAAATGAGAAAAGATTAATGGTATTTCCTGCAGCCTTTTGGTTATGCTTCTTAAGAAATATTGGTCTGGACTTAACAAAATCAATGGTGCCATAAAATTCTTCCTAGGCTTTAGACAGCAAGAATTCTCAATTTTTCAGGAGCAAAAGTGTAATTTCACTAGAATAAGAGCGAATATAATTACATTATGCATGACCAAGTAGATAAAAAGTTTTATTAGCAATAACATTTTCATGTATATTATAAGAGAAAGTTTCTAGTTTAACTGTTTTGAAGACCATAGTTTCAAGAACTTTTTAAAAATTGTGTCTTGTCTAGTGCTTTGTTAAGAATTTCTAAAGCAAATTATTAAATTATTATGTTTTAATAAATACATTTTGGTACATATATTTGATAAACTTTTTAACTCTGGACATATTCACTGACATCTTAAATATTTATAAGTTCCTACTATGTGATAGACATTGTATTTGGCACATTGATATATATTAAATCAGCACTTACCAGCTAAGTGACTTTGGGCAAATTTCTTAAACTCTCTGTGCCTCAATATCTTCATTTGTAAAATGATAATATCTACTTTATTAAATTATGAATATAAAATGATTGAATATAAGTAATACTAAGAACAGTAGCTGGCACAAGTATTAGCTATTATGATGATAAATTCTACCATAAAGAAGCTCATATTATGGTAAGAACTGCAGATGTATAAAAATTACAAATTTACTGTATCATGATGGAGATATGTATAAAGATTGAGGATCAAATCTGTTTGTATATCAACCAGAAAAGATTTCATAAAAAAGGTGACTTTAAAGATGAACTTTAGGATGAGCAGAAGTCTAATGAGAAGGTAAAGGAAAAAAGGTGTTCCAGAGAGAGGAAAAGGATAGGAATGCAAAAACAGTCGAACTCATCTCGGGTACCAATGAAAAGAGATAGAGCTAAATAGGGAGAATTGTGGCCTTGTGCACCCTGGTAAGGATAAGACTGCCCAGTGTAACATTACCATCCAAACAATCAACCTGGTGTTTGTGCATTGCTTACCAAAGCCAGAGCTGCTTAAGTCTAGAAATGGAAACTTTTCTGTGAAATAATTATAAAATATAAGTGCTCTTTCAGTCCATTTAAACTCACCTTTTTTCTCCCTTCTTTATGTATTTCCAAAACTTTGACATGAGGAAGCTGTTCTAGGACTCCTTACTGGGTTAAAAAGTTTTTGTAAGCCTTTGGTGCCAACATATCAGAATTCAGATCTTACGCCATTCCTGTCCCTTAATACATACCCATATGTAAACAACTGTCCAGATTTTAATTTTGGGAAAAAATAAGAAAGGGAAACTTATCTAATTAAAAGAAATAATTTATACTGATGTTGAAAAATTGTTAACACACATATGTTTAGTGCTTTTTATGGAATTTGGTAAGTTGAGATTTCTAAAATGGAAAACTATAAATTTCATACATGTAAATTTTCAGCTCAACAAAATAATGAACATATTTTCTTACACCAGACTTTTTAATGATGCTTGCTTTGCCAAGAGCAAGGTAGGTAAATAATATCATAAATTTTCATCAAATGTCAATAATAGATCTTCTTGACCCTTCATCTACATCTGATAATTCTTAATCGCACCTTTGCATTCCATTATTGATTTAACAATGCTTACTGAGAGCAGAAATTGACCTCTGGCATCTTCTCAAACTGACCAATGTTGTACCAATTAATAGGCATGAAATCACACTGCCTGAGGAGAAAAAACAAAAAATAAATCATTGAAATCCCTCTTCCTACTAAGTAGACATTAAAATATTAAACAATGGTGTGTACCCGATGAAACCATTAGTAACATATGTAAAATGGTCACTAACATGGTTGCCACATCTTAAGGCTTCCCAATGTGCAAAGAAATTATCTCAGAAAGAGCAATAGCCCAACTGAGCAACTTTATTCAGGATATTTTTGGTGAAAGCCTAGGGAAACTCATTACTGTTAACTTGATCTCATTTCCACAGTTATGATAAGTGCTTTTAATTTACAAATTAAAAAAAAAGTTTAGAACAAATAACTGTCTTTTAATAAGTGAAATTTCTTGTTTATCTCTGATAAATGTAAACTTTGCAATAACTTTATTTTACAGGAATTACCAAAATTTCTTCAGGATCTTTCTTCAACTGATGCTGATCTGCCTTGGAATAGAGCAAAAAACCGCTTCCCAAACATAAAACCATGTATGTGCATTTGTTGGTTTTGGTTTAGCTAGGAAGTATTTTTAAATGCCTACCATCTTAACTTCTTTTGTTGTTTCCTTATTTTATTTTATATTGACTGAATTATAATAATGTATTTTATTGGCAGTGACTATCAAATTATATTTCTTTTGCTTTGTTCATATTTAACTAAAGTTAGTATACATGGTTTTCCGTTTGTTCACACAAGTTCACTTATGCAGGTGCAAGAAACTGTAGACCTAATAGTTTCTTAGCTTTGTAATTTAACCCAAGTAATGAACCTGTTTAACATCTTCCGACAGACCTAGCATCAAATGCAAAGGCAATATTCTCACTTAGCTTTGTGCATTAGTTTCCCTTATGAGCATAGCAGTGTTTTCCTATGGAACATTAAAAAATGCGTTGTAAAATATTCATTGAAGATCAGAGTAAATGTGCACTTACATGAATTCGTTTTACAAATGAGGCCGAATTGTGCTTCACCATGGTAAATACAGGTTCATTTTTCAATCAATAAGAAAAGAAACAGTGTTATTTTCTTCAAGAGGGTTATACAAAATCTGTGTTATAATGACACCTTATAGCTGAGGTAACCGAGGAGCAGAGAAGCTAAGCAATTTACCCAAGGCCATATGTATGGGAGGCGGATCATCTGGAATTCAGACCCAATCCTGCTTACCCATTTTGCCTCCTTGAAAACAAACAGACAACCCGTCAAAACAATTAAGCAGTGGATATTTCATGTCATTTCCATGTTTAGTTAAAATTATTACTGAATGTTTCAATTATAATATCAAGTTGGTAAACTTTCTCAGGAAAAATAATTTCTGACATTTTTCTTTGAAGAAAAGTAACGAGTACAGGGTATCTAATTTTACTAGCTCTTAAAATATTCTAAAAAGTAGTAATTAGAAATTTGAAAGAAAGAATAGGCAGATAAATTAATGGAAAAGAATGAATGGTCTAGAAATAGACCTAACTACCTAGAAAACAAAGTGGTGTTCCGAATTAGGGAGAAAAGATGAAATGTTAAAAAATTGATACTATTTGCTGTTCCAACGACAACAGATAAACAATAAAAGATATATCTATAACTCATTCCTAAAAAAAAAAAAAAAAAAAAGTCAGAATGGGTCAAAGATTGAAATGCTTAAAATGAGAAAAATCCATGAAATTTTCAGAAAAAGCTATCATTTGTAAAAGTAATAATAATTTGTAATGACAAACAACTTTGACAAAGGGTACAAAATCCTGAAGTCATAGAGAAAAATAATAAGAAATTTGATTGAATAATAATATAAATTTTTGTATGGTAAAATTGATAGACAAAGTCAAGGACAAGTGACAAACTAAGAAGAAAATTTTAATTCATATGACAAAAGGCTCTATGTAGCCTTCTGTTTTAGCATACTTTTTTAAAATAAAAATGAGAAAATGTGAAAGGCAGTTAATAGAAAAGGCATGAAAATGGTTAATAAACATAAGCAAAGAAATTCAGTTTCACTTGTATTTAAGGAAATCAAAATAAATATTATGAGACATCAATTTGTATTTGTCAAAAGAACATAAGATGTTTAATAATACCTTGTGATAGTTAAAGAGGAAACAAAATTTTTCAAACACTTTGGTTCAGAGTATGATTTGTTAGAGAACAATTTAGAAATGTTTTTCAAAATTTGGAATGCATATATATAATCTAAAAATTTTACTGCTGGTAATATATTCTACAAGTTTACTTCCTACATATACACAAAAATTTCAGTTATGTCTATTCAGCATTTTATAATTGTGGATCATTTAAATAATAATAAAAGGTTAAATAACTATGTTATATTCAAACAGTGAAATACTGTATAGCTTTTTAAAATAATGAACTACATATCTTTGTTTATGCTGATATGGAAAGACACAGGTAAATTAAAAAAATGATTTGCAGAACAGATTGTATATCCATTTGTAGCTAAAGAAAATTAGAATACAAAGAATATGTATAGAAAATTCTAGAAATATATACAAGGACATATTAATAGTCATTGTCTCTGGGTGGTAGAAGTATGGGAGAATAAATAACTTTTTAAAATTTGCCGCCATCTGTGAAATTGGAATGTTATATTATGAACTCCTTTGTGTTACTTTTATAATAAAAAAAGTAGTAACAATTTAAAAAGCCAATTAGCATTTATTCCTTATATTTTCTTCTAGATAATAACAACAGAGTAAAGCTGATAGCTGACGCTAGTGTTCCAGGTTCGGATTATATTAATGCCAGCTATATTTCTGTAAGTTACTATTTTTATATGTTTTATAATTGTATAAAACATAATTACTGACATTGTGTTATCTTTCCAATAGATGGGGATATGGATATGCCTAATAGAGATACTAAATTATCAAAAAATATTTCACCAGTACATGGCAGATGTTCAACTTCAGGCTACACATCCCTGGTCTTTCCATTAATTCATATGTTTTGTTAATGTATTCTACATACACAATGAAGTTTGCCAGTCTCTGTGAATTAAAAATTATTAAATGGACAGTTATGTCTATATAATATGAAAATCTGTTCTGCAGCTCTTCCCTTCTAGATCTACAGTCCTTCAAGTGGGTGACAATGCCATCACCATCATAGGTACATTGAAACCTTATATGCACTCAAGACCTCCACTTGGTTTGCACATTCATGGAATCTTAAAGAAGGAAATACCCTTAATTTGACCATTCACCTTGGAACTCTAAAAAATTCCCGTCAGTCTCTCCTGGCATTGATTCATCCACTTCTTTCTAAGGCAGATGATTCTATCTCTGAACAACTCTGTTTTACAGTTGTTGGATTTTTTAAACCAAGTTATGTACCTTTACATTCTTACCCACTGACTTAAATTCTAATGCATAGCAAGCTTAACCATCTCCATTATGGTGAATCTACAAATACATGAAGATTTCCTCTGCTGCCCACACTCTCCATAGGCTTTTTCTTATCCATAGGTCTTCTCACCCATGCCCGCTATTTCCTTCAGCTCTATTAGGGCTCTTGTTACATGACGTTCCACCCTTTCTCCAACATTAAACATACTTGTGCTGTGTCCCATTCCCTCCAAGCCTTTGTCAAGGAGGGAAAAAACGAATTAGTACTAAATCTGATTTTGATTGATAATTAATCTAAAATTACAATCATATATTGGGTCCTATTGTCAAAGGAGTGAATAAGGGGAGAATTTAAGACTTTAAGACTTTTTAACCAGAAAAGTGAAGGAAAGTTTGGAGGAGCTAAGGTATTCTTTAAATTTCATTCTATTTTTTATGTTAGAACTTTAAATCTGTATTTAAAGAATGACATAAATTTACTATTATGGTAACATTTTATTCATGTATCAAATGATTGATTCCCTTAAAAATGTAATTCAAAATATAAACATTTTGGTGAAATCTTATGCTTACAATTTCCATTGTAATCTAAACTCTACAGCATGTTAAAATTTTACTTGGATTTACAAAATGATGCATATATGCGTTTAGATATTTAAATGTAATCACTACTCTAATAATCAAATGCCATCAAGCAGGGCAAGGACAACTGGTTGTATCAGTGACCTATAGCTATGTATCATTTTTTATTCACCAACAAGTAGATACAAATCAACAGCTCATATTGCCTAATGTTCCATAAGGGATGCCAGTACAGGATGTGAATATGATTAAGAATGAAACCAGACAATTTTAGTAGGTGTAGCTGAACCATACAGATTATGTAAGCAAAGTAATTTTCACAAATCCCCAGTGTCCCCTTTAAATATGATAGGTTGTCAGCATACAGCTATGAGCAAATGGTAACGTTGTATTAGCAATAAACTAGGAAGGCTGAAGATATATATTCTGCTGTAATCAAGTGATGTTGTAATATAATAAATCTTACAACAAAGTCACTATGACCCAATGTAATGATATGCATAATCATTGCTGAGCTGCATGATAAGCAGGCTTATATGGAAGGCACTTTGCAAAAAGGCAGATTTCCATACTGGGGCTGGAAGTGTACTGTAGCACTCAGAGAAATCTCCTTTGCTTGGGATGTCAAGAACAGATGGGAATAGATGTAGCGATGACATTG
Source organism: Macaca nemestrina (assembly GCF_043159975.1). Classification (NCBI taxonomy): domain Eukaryota; kingdom Metazoa; phylum Chordata; class Mammalia; order Primates; family Cercopithecidae; genus Macaca; species Macaca nemestrina. The sequence goes on along the minus strand of NC_092134.1, from coordinate 52,760,744 downwards.
TAGTGGCCCTCACTTTCCACCTACATATTCATACAGTCGTCACCTCAGAAACAATGTCTGGTATCTCAATTTCCCCCTACTCCCAAAATTTATTCGACAGCACTTCCAACTGAAAGTTCATGAACACTTTTCCTAGGAGCAAAAGACAGAGGCCATCTATGAATGGGTTCTCAGTCTCAATTTCTTTGGAATCTATGGTAAAGGAAAGAGAACTATAGAGGGAGGTAGGAAAGAAAGCAAAATAACTAGTGTTCAGATAGAAACAGGAAAAACTGAAGTCTGGGGAAGAGACAGAGGAGGACCAGCATATGGGCTGAGGGATGTGTGTTAAGACTGGGACACTCTAGCCCAGGGTTTATAACTAGGTTAACATGCCAGTGTGTGTTTTCTTCTGCCCTTGGCCATTCTTGAGAATGGTGCTCCCAGAGTTAGGACTTGGAAAGGCTGGAAGATTTTGATGAAGGATAGACTGTGAAAGAGGTAGGAAGAAGTGATATTGCAGTACCATAATCTGCCACCAACTGTACAAATGAGTTTAGAAATGTTTTCAAGAGGGTCAAAAGTGAAAATATTATGATTTTAGGTATAAGAGGGAGGCTTATAATTAATTTTGAGGAAGGCTCCTCAAAATTATCTCTCCTGTCAACTTGAGATGTGTGCAATTACTTTAACTTAATGACAACTTTTAACACAACTAGAGATTAAAGGCTATCATGCAAATGGTTGCAGTAACATTAGAAACATCAGATTTGTTCCTATGTTGATAGAGTATTTTAATCCTGAAGGATATTGTGTCCCTGAAAAACTGAAATGTGTATACATAAATATATTTGTATATATGTATATACAGTTATATTTTATATGTATATATTTGTATATGTTTATAACATATAAACATATATACATTTTATATGTATGTGTCTAGATATGTATATGCATGTATATAAATTCTCCCACTATTCACTCCTTTAGCAATAGGACCCAATATATTATAATTTTGGAATAATTATCAAACAATATAGAATATGGTGATATATTTGTATATGCCCATACATATACATTTGTATATAAACATATACATATGTGTGTATATGTGTACACATATCTGTACACATACACACATATGCATATAGGCATATACAAATATATCACCATCAATGCCCAACACATTTTCTTTAGCATAATAAAGTAATTGAGGGTGTTTGCTGGAGTAAATATAAACTGCACATTTTACATTTTTTTCCCCCAGAGCTTATATGGGTAAATAAAGAAAACCTGTTCAAGAACATTGATAAGCACTAAGATGTCATTATCTCCTGTATAATATGGATACACTTTAACCTAAAAAATCTACATTTACACTTCAAAATTTTCAAAGCAATTTCACATTCCTTATTTTACAAATAGTCTTCAAAATGACTCCCTGAGGTGTGCAAGAAAATAATTATTATCTCTAATTTATAATTAGGAAACTGAAGATTAGCTAATTTAAGCAGTCTGCTCTACAGGGTACACTATTAGAAAGGACTAAAGTCAAAACGAGTGTTCTAGTCTCTAGGCCAATACGTTGTTTTCATTATTCATACTTAACTGCCTTCTTCTATACAAATTTAATGAAATACCTTATCTTCACTAAACTTAATGTTAGAATTATTGAGAAAGTATGCAGATCATCATTTAGGTTTGCACCATCCAACATTCACAATAGTTAAATCTCAAAGGAAGAAAAAAAGGATTGGTTTGACCTTCTCCATCTCATATGCTATTCTAAAACTAATTATATCTGCATATACAAATTCACTGGCTATAATTGAATAACTGCTGTATGAGATTAGAATAAAGCATAAAAATACTGATTTGGAAGCAGCATTTAAATTACTTTTTTAGCATGTAGTTCTCCAATACCTGAGATGTGGTAGGCACTTAATAATTGTTGAGTTTATAAAAAGGAGGATTATATTTAGGTGGGTAAATACATATGCTTCAGAGTTCAAATGGACCTGAGTTCAAATTCCTCCTCTGCATTTTTGTAGCTAAATGACCTGAAATTTTCTGAGTGAAGTTTCTACACTGATAAAGCAGGAATAATAGTCAACCCTCCTTTATTCATTGCTACTAAATCATATTTCAATTATTCACTGAATCACATATTGGAAGCACTTAAAAATGCATGTTATTTTTATTGTTGTTGATGTTTCATGGTAGTAGATTCTACATTTTCCTGGCTGATAATCCAGAGGAAAATCTCTGTGCTAATTTAAGGACTGCAATGAAAAGTACCATCCATGGGTAAAGGTCATAATGAAAGTTGACATGTGGAATGAAATTTACACTTCGTTCCATGTATCACAGTGCTTTAAAAACCGGCAAACTCTATATTCCAATTAAAGGGCAAAAGTCCAGGCAAGAAGTTTCCTCTCAGAAAAGTCAAAAGTTTGCACACACATATTCAACGGTAGAAGCAAAAATAGTAAACAGAATTGACATACTTTCTTCATTTTCATAAGATACAATGGAAATATCTCCAAAACACCTTTGGGTAAACATTTTACCTGGTGCTTTACCATTTTCTGAAATAAATTGGCCTTTACAGGAAGAGAGCTTAAATGTGTCTTAGCTTCTTTACATGAAAATCAAGGGGGAAATGTGACCATATAAAGATATACTTATATAACAGATGATACATAGACATATGTATTAAAAAGAAATATAAAATAATATTTCAAATCCTGGAAAACTGAGATCATATAATGTTAATTTTATAAACAAGTGGTAACAAGATTGTATAGGAATAATCCCAATTATTTATATATGTGTATATATATAATATTATACAGTATAATATTTAGTATATAATATGTGATATATTATTTATATTACTCTGTGTGGAACCTACTCCTCCCTTACAGGTACTGGCTCTCTGGCCTTGCTCACTAGTGGGTCTGCATTCCCTCCCATATGTACTCAGCACAGAGAAGGGTCAAGTTGCCTCAGTCCTCAGTGCCACCTCCATATCATTCTCTATCCCTCTGCCCTAAAATTACCAGCTTGAATTCATGCTGTCAAGCATAGGACACACTATTGCTCTTTTTGGAAGTTAATTACCATCCCCTAAGTCACTGTCTCTCATTTCTTGAAGATTTCACTCCAGTACCACTGCTCTTCTCTCATCACTACTTCTGTCATAATTATTGATGATGTCAAAATTCATATAAAAGATTGACCCATAGCCCTGCCCATCACTTTCTGGACCTCTTCTCTTGCAGTGACTTGCCTTCCACGTGACCTCATCACTTTCTGCCATGTTCACAACCTAGACCTTTTCACCACCAAGAATTGTAGCCTCTCCACAATCTTGATTGTTGTTATCTCACTATCTGTCCAAATCATTCTTTCCAGATCACTGGACTCTGACAATTCTTCAACACTGCTCTGACCTACAGCCCTTTGATTCTATCAAATTTTCCATTTTTCCTAACCCAATCAAGACTTCATTTTTTTTCTTGCTCATCTTGAATTGCATGCCTATTTGTTTCCTTTCCTGTATTGTATATATTCTCAACTCTCAAATTTATCTCTTATAGTCTCAATCTTTTGATAAATCCCCAAACTTTGTTAAATAAAACCCTCCATGGATTCTTCTCTGTGTTACTGGATGTGTATTGCAGAAAAATTCATGATCACGCCAAAATAGCTCACTTTAAACTCATGGCCACTAACCTCAAAAACACAGCCTCCTAATCTATTCAACCTCTCTTTCTTCTGGGAGATTCTTTCTCCTTCTTCTTTCTCCTCTGGCCTCTAACACTATGTTCCTCACTTTCACCTACATCTGATGGCCTTGTTTATATTTCAATGATAAAACAAAAGCAATTAAAAGAGAACATCCACAAGGTCCTCTACCTGTCTGCATCTGTGTCCATATACTCTTTCTCCTGTGGCTGCATATGAACTGTCCTAGCCCCTGCTAACAGCCAACCCTTTCACTTGGACACTACATGACCTCTCCCTTTGCCTCTCAAGAACATGGGTGGAGGAATTTTCTCTTCTGCATCATCAATTTTTCTCTTTTAGCAGCTAAACAAATCTATTGTAATTTCTTACATCATAAAAATATCTTGATATTACAGGTCTTTCCCTACTTCTCTATTGTTCTGTGTTTTATTTACATTATAACCCCTTGAAGAATTGTCAACACTTACTATCTTCAATTCCCTTCTCTTATCTCTTCAGCACCCTCAAATAAGACTTGGATACTAAGCAAGCACAACACCGAACCAGCTATTTTCAAGGTCAACAATTAACTACTCAGAAAACTAGCTTCAAGTCTCAGTCTGCAATTTATTTGACCTTTCAGCAGCTCTGACTCATTCATCTTAGTCTCATCGGTTCTATCTCATCTTCTAGACCTGCAAACGAAATAATTTAGAGCTCAATACTTGAATTCACTGTCTCCTTCCAAACTCATTTTCTTGGTGATTGTAAGAGTCAGGGTTCTCTAGAGGGACAGAACTAATAGGATAGATGTATATATGAAGGGTCATTTATTAAGGAATGTTGACTCAACAATCACAAGGTGAAGTCCCAAAATAGGCCGTCTGCAAGCTGAGGAGCAAGGAAACCATTCCAAGTTCCAAAATCTCAAAAGTAGGGAAGCTGATAGTGCAGCCTTCAGTCTGTGGCCAGAGGGCCATGGCAAATTACTGGTGCAAGTCCCAGAGTCCAAAAGCTGAAGTACATGGAGTCTGATGTTCTAGGGCAGGAAGCACCCAGCATTTCCCAGTCCACTGACTCAAATGTTAATCTCCCTTGGCAATACACTCACAGACACACCCAGACATAGTACTTTGTGTTCTTCAATCCAATCAAGTTGATACTCAGTATTAACCATCACAGTGATGTCATCCAATTTTCACGAATTTAAGTAAGAGATATGAGCTGACTACTTTCAAATTTATGTCTCTAATGTGGACTTTTCCTGAATTCTAAAGTCATATATCTAATTGCCTTCGTGGCATTCCTACTTGAATATCTAATAGTGATTTCAAACGTACTATGTCCAATGTGAGTTTTTTATTTTCCCTGTAAATCTGTTCATACTAAAACCTCAAAAGCACAGGCAGTGAAAGCAAAAATAGAAAAATGGGATTATATCAAACTAAAAATCATATGCACAGCAAAGGAAACAATCAACAGAATGAAAAGACAATCTACAAAATGGGAGAAAATATTTACAAACTATTCATCAACAAGTGATTCATATCCAAAATATACCAGGAACTCAACTCAATAGCAGAAAAAAATCCAATTTAAAAATGGCAAATGAGCTGAATGAACATCTCTCATAAGAAGACATACAAATGGCCAACAGGCACAGGAAAGAATGCTCAACATCACTAATCATCAAGGAAATACAAATCAAAACCGCAATGAAATCCCATCTCTCCCCATTTAGAATGGTTATTATCAAAAAGTCAAAAAATAACAAATGCCAGCAAGAATGCAGAGAAAGTGGAATTACTATATACTATTATGCACTATTTAGTTTTCCTCCGAAAACTAAAATACAACCATCATTATGACCCAGCAGTCCCACTACTGGGTATATATCCAAAGGAAAGAAAATCAGTATGTCAAAGAGATATCTATGCTTATGCAATAACTGCTGCAGCACTATTCACAATAGCAAAGATAAAGTATCAACCTAAGTATTCATCAACAGATGAACGAATAAAGAAAATATGCTATATATACACAATGAAATACTATTTAGCCATGTAAAAGAATGAAATCCTGTCATTTGTGGCAACATGGATGAACTTGGAGAACATTACGATAATTCAAATAAGCCAGGAACAGAAAAATAAATACCACATGTTCCCACTTATGCAGAGGCTGAAAAAATTGATCTCGTGAAAGTAGAGAGTAGAATAGTGGTTAAAAGCTGGGAAGGGGAAGAGGCGAGAATAAGAGATTGGTTAATGAATACAAAATTACAGCTAGATAGGAGAAATAAATTCTAGTGTCTATAGCTCTGTAGTGTGACTATAATAAACCACAATTTATGGTATATTTTCAAATAGCTACAAGAGCAGATTTTGGATGTTCCCAACACAAAGAAATGATAAATGTTTAAGGAGATGGATATGCTTGTTACCCTGACTTGACTATTACACATTGTATACATGTATCAAAATTGTCACACTGTATTTCATAAAAATGTGCAATTATTATATGTCAAAAAATAGGAAAATATGATTAAAAACTCCTCATCCTGGAGTCTTCCCCATCTTCCTTTGGAGTCATTATTAATTTCTGTTTCTCTCATACCTCATATCAAATCTATTAGCAAATTCGGTTGGTTTTGCCTTCAGAATGTATCCATATCTGATCACTTCTCACTATCTCCATTGATATCACCCATGCTACCAATATTTCTTGGCTGAATTGTTACAAGAACCCTCTAACTATTCTCCCTCCTTTCACCTTTTAAACTCCCAAAGGTTGGTCTATGGAAGCCCACGTGAAACTGTTAAACCATACACTATGTTCAAAACCTTTCAGTGACTTTCTGTATCATTCAGAGTAAAAACCAAAGTCTTATAATTACCTTTTAGGACCTAAAGCACCACTTATCCTCCCTGCTTTTACTGGTCATTATCTGTTACTCCTCCCCCTCATTTACTCTACACCAGGCACCTGCTGTTCTTAGAACATTCCTGACACCCCTCTCCTTTAAGGTGGTTGGACTTGATTTTCCTTCTACCCACAATTGTTTTCCCCCAAATACTGCAAGCCTCACTTCCTTCCTTCTTCAAAACTTTCTTCATTTATCACCAGTGATATGTGAAGTTTGGAGATGAGCTTGGAGAACATTATGATAAGTGAAATAAGCCAGGAACAGAAAAATAAATATCGCATGTTCTCATGAGGTATTTATTTTTTCTGAATAATCTATTTCTGAACAACTATTTTCTGAAAAGCCTATTTTCTGAAAACTTTCTCTCATAGCCCTTACTACTTTTATAAATTCTATGTAATTTGCATATTTAATATACATTAATAGACAGTGTCTATTTTTCCTAGTGATAAAATAAATGAGGGTAGGAATTTCAGTGTCTTTGGTCAGTGATGAAACCCCAGCTCCTAAAATAGTGTCTGGAACGTAATAGTCACTCACAAATATTGATTGAGTGGAGAATGTGCATATTTAAAAAGTCTGTAAAGAAATCAACCAAAATGTTAATGGTCCTTCACTCTGGATAGCGGGATTATAGGTGAATTCTACTTTCTATTATATATTTTTCTAAATTTTCAAAATATTCTACATTCAACATATATTATTTTTAATAAGAAAAGATCCCTTACACATGAACTACATATTTAGGTCTTTCGGCTGAGACTGGAAAGACAGAAATGCTGTAGTATACTGTGTATTTAAGAGACTCAAGATTTTCCACAAGCAAATGTGCCTGACTTGCACTGCAATTTGGGAAAATCACCTAAAGTGCCTCCTCATTATTTTTTAAAGTAAAATAAACTTGCTGGATTACATTCTAGAGTCCCTGGAAAATTTAAATATATGTTATTTTTTGTATTACTGTTCTCTGACTACTGAGACAATTTCAATGTAAAAAAGTGAATTTTACCTTTTATTCCCCATTCCTGGAAGCATCTTCCTGTTTGAAATAGATGTCATTCCATTACTACTTTTTCACTTATACATTACCTTTCTTGAAAAGAAATCCACAGATACTGTTCACAATTATATAAACTCAAGTGTCATGCTTTTATGTTCCAGGTAAATAGACCAAGTTTCAGAGCAACTTGATAAATATCCACAAGGATGTCATAATAGATTTAAGACAGATCTCATGTCCTATGAGTTTACTATGTTAGTGAAATGAACCTTCATATTACCATGTATTTCTTGGGTCAGAATTCCAGACAGTAAATGCCACTAGAGTAATGACTAATGCCACAGTTTAAGTAGATAAGTAATTTCTTAGAGGAAGAGTATACATATATCTGCACAACCAATAAATATATGGCAATAATATCATGGGGTGGGTTTAGAGAGCTGATTCTGGGCTTAACCTGCCTTCGCAGGGTTGAGATCTTGGCAAGTTACTTCACCTTTCTAAGCCTCAATATCTTCATCTATAAAATGTGCATAATATTAGTACTAATTCACAATGTTTTTGTAAGAATATTGAATATAAGATGCTTAGCAAACTGCCTGCTATGAAGACTCAGACTTAAGACCTTTATTAAGTTATGTTATTATTGTAACTATTTTATTATGTAGTCCCTAATGTGTTATTCAAAAGTTAGATATAAATTTTGAGAACCATTTGTTGTGTAGTATATCAGATTGTGAGGATAAATTTAGACGCTAGAAACTTTGATTATTTAAGATTATCTAGTATTTACGATATTCTAAAATATTAGGTAATTTTACAACCAGCATTTGTTTCATGCTTTGAAAACTAAAACACTATATCTATGAACACAGTGATGCAATGTTTCTCATTATATCCTTCTAGGGCTATTTATGTCCAAACGAATTTATTGCTACTCAAGGTCCACTACCAGGAACAGTTGGAGATTTTTGGAGAATGGTGTGGGAAACCAGAGCAAAAACATTAGTAATGCTAACACAGTGTTTTGAAAAAGGAAGGGTAAGTTATTTGAAAATGTTTTCACAAATGTTGTTTTACAATTGTGTTAACATATGTGTGACTATTTCACCTAATACTGTGAGTCATCAATAACCTGGACATCTATAAAGTAATTTTAACTTAGTCGTAATAACTGTGATATACATATATATATCAATATAACAATGACTGTTATGACTGATGATTTTCTCTGAATGCAGATCAGATGCCATCAGTATTGGCCAGAGGACAACAAGCCAGTTACCGTCTTTGGAGATATAGTGATTACAAAGCTAATGGAGGATGTTCAAATAGATTGGACTATCAGGGATCTGAAAATTGAAAGGGTAAAAAAAGGCGGGGACAAGGGAACCTGATATAAAATATGAAGGATCTAAATGTCTAAAATAAAATTGATTTCTAGAACTATCCCTTTCAAGGACACCTGTGTATTCAACAATGCTTTTGTACTGTCTTCTGAACAGAATTTTGAATCGATATCCAACTTTAGTATCAATGTCACAGTATTTGTTCCAGATCACTCTAGTTAAAGTCTGTATTAACCAATTAGCATCACATTCTTAGGTTGACAAGAGCAGAAGGAGAGAAAATGCCGAGATCACCAGCTTTATTTTATTTAATGAAGAAACTGTAATATTTGACTTGAGACAGCAATTTCCCAAGTCACTCATCTCCTGAATCCTAATAATTTGATTTTCTTTCTTTTTTTTTTTTTTTTTTTTTTTTTGACACGGAGCCTCACTCTGTCTCCCGGCTGGAGTGCAATGGTGCAATCTCGGCTCACTGCAAGCTCTGCCTCCCGGGTTCACGCCATTCTCCTGCCTCAGCCTCCCAAGTAGCTGGGACTACAGGCGCCCGCTACCATGCCCGGCTAATTTTTTGTATTTTTAGTAGAGATGGGGTTTCACCTTGTTAGCCAAGATGGTCTCGATCTCCTGACCTCATGATCCACCCTCCTGGGCCTCCCAAAGTGCTGGGATTACAGGCATGAGCCACTGCGCCCTGCCAATAATTTGATTTTCTATTTAATCTGCAGCCAATATAGAAAAGGTAGTATGGGATCTCACTTTATCAGTTTATATAAATCCCTATACACACAGAAGATGATATAAGGATCTTTATACTTTTCACATAACAGATACTCAAAACCTGTGTATGGAATAATTTGTGAAAATGTTCATTTAAGCTTTGGGTCAAAATTGTTTCAATACCTGTTATCCTGAGTGTGACAAAATAGCATGCTATGTTTGAATATTAATGTTCTATATTAAGATTTATTTCCAAGCTTTCTTATTGTTTTCATCCATACTCTATTGTAACAGTAAAAATCTTTCTTATAGGAAATAATGAAAACATTTTCTTTCGTTTGGTAAATAGTCATTTTTAAAAGATCACCTTCAAAAACTGGGACAATTGCCTTCTGCCTTCGTTGTGGAACTTAAATAGTTTTGTCATTCATTAATCCGTCCCTTTGTCTAGCATGGGGATTGCATGACTGTTCAACAGTGTAACTTTACTGCCTGGCCAGAGCATGGGGTTCCTGAGAATAGTGCCGCTCTAATTCACTTTGTGAAGCTGGTTCGAGCAAGCAGAGCACATGACACCACACCTATGATTGTTCACTGCAGGTAAGAAAGCGATATTTTTAGAAACATCTATTAAACGCCAGAAATGGCCTTTGAACCCATTAGTCTTTTTATTATTATAATTCTATTGGTTATTTTTTATAAAATGGTCATGTAAATTTCTTCCAGCTTGCCATCTTCAGAGGTATCACATTTAGCATTTCTGGACACATTGGTATGATTTATGTTTTCTGACATGATAGATCTAAATCAGTCTTGGCTTGAGTCTCTTTCACACATGAAGTTTGGAGATTAGAGGAAAATGTAGCATGAATTCTACTTAAATGAGATACTCAGAATGGGTAAATAAATAGAGGCAGAAAGTAGAGTTGTGGTTACTAGTGAGGAGAGAGATGAAAAATTATCTAATACCTTCTATTTGGGATGATGAAAAGTTCTGGAAATATATAGTGTTGATATTTGCATAACACTGAGAATGTACTTAATGCCACTGAATTGTACATGTAAAATGGGCAAATTGGTAGATTCTCTGTTATTCATCTTTCACCACAATAAAAATATTTTTAAGTAAAAATAACTTTTAATTTTTTTAACAGGAGTGTACTATAATTAATGTGGTTAAATACTGTATGTAAGAAAAGATAAATTCATTCAGTTTTTAAACTTTTATTTTAAAAAATTCAATATGTAGTTTAAATGATTATAAATTTTCTATAAATTCCTGGATTTTTAAAATCATAAGACTAATACATAAATGCTTGCTCATTATAAAATATGTGAACAATGCTTGTATTTATAAAACATGAGAACAAAAAGCAAAAGCCTCATTTTTACCTTCTCAATTTCAAATCCCTTCATATAGGTAAAAAGCTTAATATAATAGTATATACTAAAAACAGTACAACGATTTGCTTCTACAGTCAGTGATTAATTTTATGCTGGCATCATTGATGAGTAAAACCTTTGATGGGCAGTAACTGCCTTCAGTTTCTCCGTATCATGCAAATACACTGCCATGGGCACTAAAAGAAAAGTACTTTCTCCTTTTTAGCCTCAAAAAGAGTAGAGTCTCCTCCTTTGTGATTTAAATAGATAAGAGATAAGAAGAAGGTATATTCATATTGTTGACTATCTTTAAATATCATTTGAAAACCATCTACTAAATATTTATCTCCAACTCCAAATTCTCACCTTGACTTCAGACTTCTACATTTAGCTTCCAATTCAACTTGACAGCCTGAATGACTAAAAAGTTCTAGAAATTTGATGTGGACAAAACAGAACTCTTGACTCAATCTCCAAATTCACCCCTGCTCAGTTGTCCCTATCTTGGTAAAAAGCAAGTCCCTTCTGTTTGAGCCAGAAGCTCTGGAGTCATTCTTGATTCTGCTTCCTCTCACATTCTACATCTAACCCACCAGCAAATACTTTCATCTCTGGCTACCCCTCACTCATCACTGTATCACCTCCCTGGTGTCCCCTGATTTTTGAACATTCAAAAATGCTCCCACTTCAGGTCTGTTCTCATTTTGCTGCTTCTGGCTACCATGATCCTCTCCCAGATACCCACAGGGTGTGCACCCTAACCTTATGCGAGTTTCTTTTCAAATATTACATCAGCAGAGAAGGTTTCTCTGCTGACCCTATCCTACCCAATCACCCTCTATCTCCTTAACCTGATTCATCTTTTTTTCAGTATGGGACTCCTTACCACCAGGCACGTTCTTTGTCTGTTTATTTATGTGTCGTTTTCCTCTAGACTATAAACTCTGTAAGTGCAGGGACTTTACATTGTCCACTGCTATGACCCAGGTGCCCAGAACAGTGTTTGACACTCAAAATATATTTGACAATTCAATTGCTGTGTGGCATGTATGTATACATGTTACTATAATCAGTTTTATGTTGTAGGCTCACAATTTCTTAGGTCAAATCATAGGAAATTGCCAATATTTGAATGTTTCTTACTACAGAACTACAAAAATGGCAGTTTCATGTGGTTCAAAGTAATATTTATAAGACTAGATGACCTTTCAAAAAAAGTTTTTAGATTAACTTCCTCTATTAACCATTTAATTTCCTAGGAATCTTGTCTTTCTGATAATAGGAATTTCTGAATTGATCTTGTGAGGTTTATCAGTTAACAGTTTCTGTGAAGCACGTGCCTGTCTTTGAGTATTAATATAAGTTTTTAAATAGAAATAGTTTTTCAATTTTATTATCTATAGGAGGCAAAATAAATTCTTGAGAAAGTGAAAAGGACAATTGCAAGACTATTTTTCAAAATGAAGCAAAGAAAATGCTATATGAGCTAAATATTTGACATTTGCAACGTTTAGCATTTCTGCTGGTAACTGAATATTCGGTCAATACAGAGTCTCTGGTATTAAGAATTTTCAGTGATTTTAAAAAATCTCTATACTTCAACAACACCCCCTAAAATATTAAGAAATAAGAGGTTAAGCTCCACTGATTAAAGAAAGAGAAACTCAAATATTTGATAGCATATTAATGATAATCATCTTGCCTTGTTTAAATAGTCTTGGTAACCATTAAAAATCCAAAGAAATTCCAAAGAAAACCTGCCTCCAAATAAGAGAAGAAACTGTTAGGATTTATTGCTATCATAGCTCATTATCTTTATCCCCATCAAAATGAACAACACTTTACTGAGTAATTTTCATGTAATTTACTCTTCCTGTAGTGCTGGAGTTGGAAGAACTGGAGTTTTTATTGCTCTGGACCATTTAACACAACATATAAATGACCATGATTTTGTGGATATATATGGACTAGTAGCTGAACTGAGAAGTGAAAGAATGTGCATGGTGCAGAATCTGGTAAGATCTCTAAACCTGCACTGCATTCTAAAGTTCTAGAATTTGTGGCAGCAATCTGTATGGACACGGGCTTGAAGCTGTATTTGCATGGTGGATGCAAACACCCTCTTTTCCCACATTATAAGCCTTTAGGAGAGGTCTTCGGGAGGGCAGCTGATGGAGTTTATAGGAGAACTAATGCCCACGTGCCATAGTCACCCTGCAACATTGTTACTGATGGCTCATCTTAACTTGTTATACTGATAGGCATGTAGGAAATAACCTATAAAATTGATTTATCTTTATCGTTTAGCAACTTTGGGATCTCTGGAAATGAACTCAAATCAATATCTTTTCAATATCATTATCTTTTGAAAAGTTATAACTGGGAAAACAGTTTAAAATATTGACTGTAATGAAGTTTTATAGATTTGACTTCTCCATATGTATCCCTCTTGCATACCAGTACTAATAATGATTATTGTAGCAGGCTATCAACTATTAACTGGGAGTTTTTTGTTTGTTGTTTTGGTTTGTAGGCAAAAAAATTTACAAAATATATCCAATTTTTATTTTAAAAAATCACACAGTACTATGGTAATGAAGCTAAAAAGCCTCTATTGAGTGTCTGCTGGGTTCCAGGTGCTATACTAGACCCTTCACATGTATTATCTTATTTAATCTTTATTAAATTGATTTCTTTATTTGTAAGGCAAGGCCAGTAAAACCAACCAACAAACTAAATATTACTGGCTCTGCTTCACAAACAGGGAAGCACATATTCCAAGAAGTTAAGTGATATTCCAAGATAATATTACCGAAAAGTGCCAGAGCCAAAATTCAAACCCTAGTCTGTATAACTACAATATACACAATATTCCTATCTATAGCTTTGGATTGGAATTTGTATGCTATACAAATAGAGATTTTCTTGCAGTAAATACACAGGCCTGCTGTAACAGTATTTTCCAGGTTACATTCTAGAAAACAGAAGTGGTATCAAAGTAGTTAAAGATTTCAGAAAAAGAGTTCTCTGTTAAAATAAGTATGAGAAAGTAATTAAACTGATTTTTAAACACCTAAATGTTTAGGGCCTTAATGCTAATTTCACTGACAATTACAAAGACGGAGCTGTATGGACAACTTTTCTTAAACTTTGATTGTAGAACTCTTCAACACTTTTTGATCCAAACCTGTAATACTATGTCATGGAACATTAATCCTCCTTGGAAGATGCTGTTCTAGACCAGAGATATCCAAACTTTTTGGACAAGTGTCCCTTTTAGGAAAGATGTTTGAGCTTCCACTCTAATGCAGATATATTTACCTTTAAATGTAGACTGTTTAATTATGTAAATTATAAACATAAATAAAATGAGAAATTGAAAAGCATGAGATAAATATTGAATAAGCAATATTTTCAAAACCTTGCTAATTGCTAAGGCTTCTTATTATCATTAGGTATTTTCAATAAATAAAATATACACTTAGGACAAAGCATTTCTCTTTTGATAGTTGTTTTAAGTATATATTTTAAGTTTTTATGCTTTTTAAAAAAGCTGGTCTAGCTTTTTGTCAGGTCTGATTACCTTGCTGTTATTTTTACCTCCTACTATGGCTACAGGAGTATTCCAGGAGTATGATGAATGTGTCAGCCTTGCCAATTTTTTGACATCCATTTGGGCTTGCATGATAAATATTATCTTTAATCCACAGTCTCTTTGTAGTAATCTTCCGTAGCTACTTCAATTCTGTGATAATTAGTTAGGTGAACTAGGTAATATAATGCATATACATTCCCTCATATATTGAGTTACCAAAAGAGTTAAATGTCACTCTTCCCGCAGGATACTTCAGAAATGGAATATTATACATGACCAGGGCCAGCTTCATGGGTATGCAACATGGGTAGTTTCACAGGTCCTCACACTCAAAAGGGCCCTGAAATTGGTTTAATGTTTGCTGTCACTATTTTGAAAATCTTAAAATTACATTTTGAGACAGGAACTTCATATTTTGTAATGGAACTTTACATTTTGCATTCTCTCTAATCCAAGTTGGGCTAACAAATTAGGTAGCTCATCTTAAGGGGTCTTATGAAGGCTCTAATATCAATCCAACTATTAATCGTTATTAAAATTCAATTTCCTTCTCTTTTTTAGTTAAAAATAAAGATAAATAGAAAGCTAACATTTTCCTCCCATGTCCCCAGGTGTACACATACACACTGGGATCAGTGCTCTCAATGAAATTAAGGGTTCGCTCTCTTGGGTAGGATAGAGGATGGAACTGATGGTTTCCTTCTAGTGTCTAGAGTCAATCTTCAAACAGTAAAAGTTGAAAAAACTTCTATGCTCTACAACTTTGTAGAATTGAATTCTGTAAAGAGTGTCTTCAAGAATGTCTATTAATAATTTTACCCAAGTTAGTACTCAAAATGTTATAAACTTCATACATTATTCTGTTTAACCAGCCATAACAAATTGTCACAGCTTGGGATGGGGATTTGAGAGTGGGGCAGGGATTTGAAAGGGAAGGTTTTTGAAGTCAGAGAATTAAATTCATAATACAGCTCTACTAATTGTTGGCTCTGTGACTTTGTTTAATTAGCCTCTCTGAACTATTTCTCTTTTGTAAAATAGCCCTGTTACACTTTTCACAAACTTATTAGCAGTATTAAATAAGAGAAAGTTTGTAAATCACCAACATGGTGCCCAGCAGGCAGTAAATGTCCAGTAAGATTCTCTCCTCGCTGAAAATCAGGTACCCGGAAGCCCTCTTTGATCTGTCTTAGTTCCCAGAAGTTAGACTCTTCACTGTTTTTTCCCTGTGGTGACAAACAGAAAAATGACCACACTTCACCTCCAGTGCTTACAAACCAGCATTGCCTTGCACAAGAGCAGTTTATTTTCTTCTGCACTCCAGAGTGATTGCAGTTTCTATGAGGAATGTTCCTGTCTTAGCACATACTACAGCAGCAACTTCAGCAATATACTGCCACTAAAAGGCACTGAGGGGCATGGCCCTTACCCAGGAGAAAGCTTTGATTTCTTTCCCTCAAAAAACAATGCACTGGGCACTGGGCGCAGTAGCTTATGCCTGTAATCCCAGCACTTTGGGAGGCCGAGGTGGGTGGATCACCAGAGGTCAGGAGTTGGAGACCAGCCTGACCAACATGGCAAAACCCTGTCTCTACTAAAAATACAAAATCAGCTGGGCGTGGTGGTGCATGCCTATAATCCCAGCTACTCCGGAGGCTGAGACAGGAGAACAGGAGAATCGCTTGAAACCGGGAGGCAGAGGTTGCAGTGAGCCAAGATTGTGCCATTGCACTCCAACCTGGGCAACAGAGCGAGACTCTGTTGCAAACAACAACAACAAAACCAACAACAATACATTGTGGCCCCAGGAAATTTGAAAAGCCTTTCTGAGAGAACTCTCTGTAGCGAGCTAATATCCTAAGATACTTTTAGTGCCTCAAGTAAATGGAAATTTACTGGTGTAAACTCATAGAGGGGAAGAAAAAAAAGTTAACATTTTGGGTGTCCAGTTTTTTGTGGGGCATTTTACATATGTTAAATTCTTTAAGTCTTACAATACAGGATTTATGACACACACTCCCACCCCCAGGTGAGGAAATTGTGCATCAGAAGAGTTTAATTCTTAAGGTAATATGGCTCTCTAGGGCAGAAACTGGGATTAAACATTTTTCGTAACAGTATGCTGCTTTCTTGGCAGTAACACATAATGGCAGAGGGACCTTGGAACCTGTAGGACTGTCTCACAGAGCTCAGCCTCCTCTGCTGGCAAAGTTTACACCTATCATTCTTTCCAGTGGAGAAGATGAAATCAGGACAGTCAGAAGTTTCACATATCAAATGTGACTTCAAATTCAAAAGTGTTTTTTAATGCTAGAACTCAAAAATTTAAATGATTTCCAGAAAGATTATACTGTGTCAACATATTTCTGCCAATAATGTAATTCATTGTTTCGTGTATGTTTGAAAACACACTCTTGGAATTACCTTGAGAAGTAACTTACTAGCAATTTCAACAGAAATTTTATTGCTTTATAACAACACTTCATTTCTTACCAAATTGAATTCTATAAACTTGATCATCCACCTCATTTACAAAGCTTGACACCTAAAGACATTTGAATTTTCTTTAAATTACATCTGTCCTTAAATGGTAAAGATTGCCTAGCTGTGAAAATTAAATGAGACTAAGTGAACAAACACTTATTATGCAACTACTATGTGCCAGACACTATTATAGGTAATCAGAATATAGTGGTGAATATGACAGAGTTCTGCTCCCATAAAACTGACGCTCCAGTAATGAGATGTTCACGGAAACATTTTGTAATCCACAAAGAAATAGATATTCCTAATAACGATTAGCAATTTCTGAAGACAATTTCAATAGAGGAGTTCCAAAAGGGTTTGAAGTATAGTAGCAATAGATATTAATATAACCTATGAGGCCGATCACTTTTGAGAATGTTCTATTTAAATCATTGTCAATTTGATTATATGTCTTAAACATTTGATTATACTCCTTTAAAGTCAGATATGTTAGGTACGAATGAGGGTGATTTGAAATATACATTTTTTTTTTTTTTAGCTTTAACTACTTTTGGTAAGGTCTAAGCTCAGAGATGCTAGTAGGTTATTGAATTATATTGAAAACATTTAAAGGATCCAAATGGTACTGAATTTAGCCCAAACATTCCAATGCAATGTTAGAAGTCCTTGTCCACTACCTGGATGTTTGGGTATTTCAATGATCCATTGCCTTGTATTTACAAAGCAGGACCAAATACTTGACCTTAAGTAGGCCACATATCCAGGTGACTAACAGATTTGTTAAACATATTTTAAATGCACTGATGGCATATAGATATACTCACTCACAGATTTCGAAAGTAAATTTAGCATTTATATTCCAAAAGTCATTCTAACAAGAAAACTGTAAGATAATTTACTCAATTAGATCTAATAGAAAGAAGGAAACTCATAAACAAATTTAAGTAATACAATTTTCTACTTCTTATAATCACAGTAACAAAGAATATATTAACACTTGGTGTTTAGTGACAAGTGTTAGAAAAAAACATGAAGCTTCAAGAGACCACAGGAATTTAGAAAGTCTCATATTTGAAATGGTAGAAAATCATATATATACCATGATAAGTTCTGTGTCTATAACTTAGCTATTTATTTGATGAATTCAGTACTGCTTTTAGCTTTAACAATATAACTCTCTGTATAAAACTCTTCATCAATCTATTTGTTTAACCACTCTGTCTTTGGTGTCTAGGCACAGTATATCTTTTTACACCAGTGCATTCTGGATCTCTTATCGAATAAGGGAAGTAATCAGCCCATCTGTTTTGTTAACTATTCAGCACTTCAGAAGATGGACTCTTTGGACGCTATGGAAGGTAAACAGAAACAACAATATGTACCCAACTTACTAGTTTACCACCTACAGTAGGAACATAAATTTCAGAATAACCGTATGTTAAAAATGTTTAAGAAGCTAGATTAGGGCACAGATCAGTTTTTTTTTTTTCTTTAACTTCTCTCTAATGCAAATTGGGCTAATAATACCTTTTCCATCTACATTATATTTTTATCATGAAACATTTAAATTTTGAACTGTTAACTTCAATACTCTCTTGTAACATGTTACTTTCTGTTATAGGTGATGTTGAGCTTGAATGGGAAGAAACCACTATGTAAATATTCAGACCAAAGGATACAATTGGAAGAGATTTTTAAATCACAGGGGCCAAAGTTACCCCCTTATTCTTCTGAATTGAAATGTGCAAACTTAAAGAAATATCTATGCTTCCCTCACTGTGCCTTTCTAAATGGACTGAACATTTTAAGACTAGTTCTAGAAAATAGCTAATACAGAATAATTATTTGTTTTGTACAGAATAAATATTATGTATTTTAAATGCTTAAGGAAAGACATCCCATATGTTTTTGAAGTCCTGCATATTTTGGAATAAGCCAAATAGAAAATTATTATTATATTAGCATTAATGTTTCATTGTGAAATTTCCCTATGTATTGGATTTAATTTTGAACAAAAGTTGTAAATGTTGATTCAGTAGTGTTGTTTTGGCTTACATGGTGTTGACGTTTCTTGTGGATAATTTCCAGGACTGTCATAATGATCTGTACTTCCATGTACGCCCCTGTTTTGAGTCCTCTGTTTTATGAGTGCTGAGATACCATCTCATGATCCCGAACAGCTGAACAGTAACCCCCTGACACGGCAGGGATTACTTAGCCTTTATACAACACACAGTAGCTCTTCAGGGACACTTAGGGCTATTTAATTTGCATTGTGATCTTCAGTTTGAGAACCTAAAAAGAAAAATTAAAAGTGCAACACATGAAGTTACCGAGTACTATTCTAGCCAACACACATTTGTAAACTTTCAGACACAAGTTTTACCCCTGTATTGTATATTCAAATATATAGTTAAATGTATCAGTGTATTTGCCCATTAGATATAGTCAACCTAATATTAACAATTCTGAAGTGTTTCTTCAGCAAAAATGTATCAAAAGAGTAATAAAAACACTACGTGTGCTTCAAGCTTGTAAACCAATGATGTGCTGCTGTGGTGCCAACAGAGACTTCCAAATGGATTATGTTAAATGGCTGTCATTTCATTTCCCAAGGTTGATTTTGAGCGGTATACTTGGTGGAACTGAAAACAAAGAAATTAACCATGTGTAGCAAATTCGAGGTTTCTTTAAAGAAAATATTTCAGCCTCCATCTTATTAAATAGTGACAATGTGGTAAGTTTTGAATTATATGAAATTATTTTGTAATAGATTTCAATTAAGAGTAATAAAAATAAATAGTATTAATTATTCTCTTCTATGATAAGAATTATATCTTATGCTTATTTCCACTGGAATATACATATAAGAAATGTTATGGCCAATAAAATTGAATTTTGATGAATTATCTTGCAGCATGATTTCAGAAGTTCCTATGTAAATAAAAGTTTGATTTTGCATATCCTATTAAGACATAATAATTATACTAATTCTCATATATAATATCTAAAATAAAGATATACATACAAGTATGATATGACAATTTATGTAATATAATATAAATAATTAAGATAAAATTATTTCTTAAGACATCCATAAGTAATTTTAATGTGGGATTTACTATTCAAGAAATTAAAGCCCTTAGTCTCACAGTCTCTAGAAAAATGTAAAATTTACTTCCTTTTTTTTTTCAGGACAAGGAAGTACAAATAAATACAATCCACTACTGTTCCAGCCAATAAGTTTATAGAAAGTTAGCAAAAACAATAAAAAATGATGAGAACTCTCAAAGATTCAAGTTGAGATTATACATGCTTTAGTTTCCTTTATGTCAATTATTGAAAATATACGGCAAGCCAGTATGGGGTTTGTATTCATTAAAGACAGATAACATAGCCTGTGTTTGATACACTAAAAAGTAACCTTTTTAGTGTATCAAATGATTTTAAAACATAGTTCAATCTACAGGCCAATCCACTTTCTATTATATCTGCATAAATCAGATGTGTAGAAGATAGAGTTTGGCCCGTGTATATATGCATATGTATATGCATAAAACATAATTTGAATATTAAGTCTCCTCTAACCATGCTTATCAAACTTTAATGTTTATATGAAGTACCTGGTGATTATGTTAAAACGCAGATTCTGCTTCAGTAAAAATAGAATAGTCCTGAGAGTCATTTCTAGCAAGTACTTGAGTTATAATATTGCTGCCTAATTTCAGGATATATGTTGAATAATGTATGTATCTCTAAAAAACATTAGTCAGGATCAGAACAATTTTAGATCTACCTAAAATTACTTAAAACATGTTTTTAAAAGATTTGGCTTCATTATAAAAAAAATTGTAACAAAGCATTTATAAAATATGCATAGCTAGCTATATCAAGACACTAAAATTAAGTTGAAATCCAGACATTAATGATACCTAAATTTTCTTTAAATGATATTGTGAAAGGGCCAATTTACACCCAGGTTCTATAGGTGGGTACTAAGTGCTAATTAATATAATGAAGAACATCTGTAACATTTTTAGATCCGATTTGTCAAAATACATTGAAGCACATGTACAATAAATGAGCAACATGTGTTTCATATGAACCAAATGAAACTGGAGCCTCTCAGAATGGTTTGCCAGAGACAAGAGCAGCTGTGGGTATCACCTCTACTTTCATTCTGCTTTAAAATGCGTCGTTTTCTTCTTTCAGTTTATAGGTGAAATGTATAATAAGTCTTTTGCAGAAAAACGAATTAAACCTTGACCTCTTCGTAAAGGAGATGGTGATTCATTCCACATATTGTAGCAAACACTAGATTTTAAAATGAAATTTAAGTTCAGCAAAGTCTTCTATAAATCAAGCAGCTATTCTGATAATCATGTCCATTTTCATTAGCCAACTTTTAGAAAACTCAGTCAAAAATTGTAAGAAACTTGGGGCACAATGATTTGAAATTCTCAACTGAATTATATTTAAAAGTAAAAATATGAAAAAAGTTTATAAAGCATAATCTTGGCGAAAACAGCTTGTCTTCTTAGGACACGTAATATTTCATGGTAAATGACTCTATAAATATGGATAGAGTTTCCACGTAGAATCAGGACAGTACACCCACTAGCTCATGGAGATGTTCTGAGGAACAGATTAGATTACATATAGGAAAATGTTTTGAAAATTACAGTGAACTTTACAAACTTAGAATAATCTTTTACTAAGACTGGTCAATGTGTAATGTTTATCAAAAAGATAATGCATCCCATTGTAAGATTATATTTTACTTTGTGGGTATTAGTGTCATATTTGTACGTCCGTTTCACATGCACAGACTGAAGAAAAAATTATGGCAGATATATTGACTTCTGGTAAGTAAGACTATTGATACTTTACTAAACAAAATATTTAGTGCTTGTTCAATGAATTTTTGATTATATGGACAGGTACACAAATAATATAAAATATAATTTGGAAAACAAGTAAAGAAAATTTTCATTTCAGAAGATTTAACTGGACATTCTAAATCAGTATCTGTGATATTGTCCTCTGAAAATAAAACTCATTTAATAGGTTAAAAAAAAAGCATTATTTTCTGTTAACAAGATGACGTTTCTAAAGTCACAACCTTAAATTATTTTAATTTCACTAACAGTATTATTGGATTGAGAAGTCATTTTAGTAAATTATAAACTTTTTAGAGTACTTTTAAATCCATCATCCCTATTAATCCTTACAAAATCCTTTAAGATCGGCAGGGTCCTGTATTACAGGAAAGATAACAAAAGCTTAATTGCTGTGCCTGAAACCACAGTTATTAGTAAAAGTTGAAGCTGAAGTTAAAACTGAGTTTCTGTGGCTCCCAAAAACTACTCTTCCCATAACGTTATGCCAGTCTCTCCGTAAGTCAAATGACATGCTTAGAATAGTATAAAATGCTCGTGATGAAGAAAGGTCCTAATCATCATATGTCCCAATTCCCTATTAGCCAGTTAGAGATTTTCTGCTAATCATATGAAAATAAGTAACAGAAACCAGACAATTTTAGAGGTAAATAAGCTCTTAGAACAAATTTAAGTGAGTAAAAATAATTATTGATGAATACAGTAATATTAAAGAAGTTTAAAAAGTAAAAAAATTAAAATATTAAAAATGAAAGAAAAAAGAACATTGGAATTTATAGAATTATGAAAATAAAGCTAAAAAAAGAGAAGAGGTTGTTAAAGTCAAAACAGCTCCATAGCATTTCTATATATATTTATATATATATGTAATATGTGTGTATGTATATACAATCAAATACTATCAAGTCCTTTACCCTACTAATAATCAAAAGAAGAGGGAAGAGTAAGAAAAGGAGAGAAGGAAGAGGACAAAAAGGAGAACTAGAATATATAAAAGAAAGATTCTGTAATTGAATATTTGCATCTTTAAGGCATACCTGGCACTGTGCTGGAATCGTAACCTGAGTTGGCATGTTATCTAATTCAAACTTCACCTATGAGATCAACTCCATTAAAAGGGTAGGCAATGGAAGCATGGAGGGATGATGAAGATTGCCCAAATTCTCTCAGAGAGTAATTGGTAGTCTGGAATTCAAATCCAGGTCTATCTGGCTAGAGTTCAAGTTCCTTTCACAGGTATGACCATCCTTATTTTATGTTCAAAAGAAGCACGCAGAAGCCTGGGAATAAACAGGCCTCAAGAAGACAGTTTTTTTAATCCTATTTTGCGCTCACCTCCATTTCAAAACTTTTTAACATGTACATGGACTATAGGGAATTTGGACATGTGAAAACAGCCTACTTGGGTGAACTTTCAGATTAATTAGTCTTTCTATTGTTCATTCTTTTTCGTTCTTTCCCTTATTAATTCATCCGCTATAATTAAATTTGTATAAGCAAGTATTTTTAAAATCTGTGGCCAGATTGGATGGGTATCCATCTGTATTTACTAATTTTGTGATTTTCGGCAAAAAGCAATAACCAGTTTGTACCTCAATTTCCTCATTCCTAATATGGAGATAATTATAAAAGCTACCTCACATGTTTGTAGAGCAGTCTTAGTTCAGAGTAAACACTCAATGAGGTTTAGATTGTAATACACATAATGATAATGAAGCGGCATCATTTGTCTGAGGTAATAGCCAAGGTCCGTTGTCTCACACCAAGGAAATAAGGAAGCTGACACACCAGAGTGAGGTTAAGAGCGGAAGTTTAATAAGCAAAAGAAAGAGAAAAGCTCTGTTGCTACAGAGAGGGCCCCAGAGAAAACAGGTTGCCACTTCTGCGGTGAAGTGCAGGTTTTATAGATGAGCTTGAGGAGGCGGTGTTTGATTTACATAGGGCACAAAAGATTGGTCGGACCAGGTGTGCTGTTTGCATAGAACGTGAAAATCTGGCCATTCATACTCTAATCTTTTATTATGCAGATGAGTTCTCTACCTGGCTGACGCCAGGTTGCCTGCTTCTTTTACTGTACATGTGGTGACAAAGAAAAGGGAAAATGGACCCTCCATGTTGAACATACCTGGCCCCCAGGTAGCCTTAATCTATTGGAACAAATACTGACATTCACCCGTGCAAGCTTCCAGCTTGCTTATCTATGTCTGCAGCTCGAGTTTTCAGGCTGCTCCTCGTTAGAAAAGAAATAATTTGGGGGCTGCTTTTTATTAAAAGGGAAACCTTGCCAAGGACTCTTTTACCCTCCCTATCAGCCTAAATAATTTCTTTCTAGCTCTTGTATCAATAATGATAACAGTTATGATGCTTTTTCTGTAAGAATTCAAATATGCCAAAAATGTGACATATTGATTCACATAGCCACTTGAAAAATATATAGAATACAGAATTATAATCATAATGATTAGCTTCGAATTAGCCTAATGGGAATAGAGGGAATTATTCCTTAGTTTTTAGCGGAATTTCACATTCAACATTTTTCTTTTAACTTTAAAAAAGGAAAAGAAAGTAAATATGATTATTGACTTTGAGGCATTTCCAACCTGATTCCTTATTATATAAACTGAATTTTTCTAAAATTTCATCTTTATAATATTCAAGTAAAGTTTTTCCAGGCAAACATAATATTTTTAAAGAAGTACAGCACTTTGAAATTTAAATGAAATAAAATTTCATTTATTTTTCTATATATTAATTTCAAACCCATATAGCTCTTGGCTAAAAAAAAAGATAATTACAGTTTTAAGTAAAAATAAACGATTGAATAAATGATAAATATAACCTCAAAATACTGAAATATACCAAAGAAATTTAATGTATTTATTACAAATTAGACATACCTGTAAAATAATAGAAGTTTTAGATCAAGAAGACAAATTAATGATATAAAAATAAAGTAAATGAATTAGAAAATCTACACATATGAATTAATATTTCTCTAGGGAGAGAAATTCTTATACCCTAAAAAAAGAACACATATTCTTTTGACGTTCTCATGGATCAGTCGCAAAGAATGACTCCTTCCTGTATCACAAAGAAAGTTGAAAATAATTTCAGACTCAGTATCATACATAGTCATTTATCTGACTATAAGACAAGTAAAACATTTACAAAAAAAAATTTTAAGCTATATTTGAAACTAAATTAATACATATCTAAATATCACACAGATTAATATGAAGGATCTCAATGAAAATTATATAACAGAACTGAATGACATCAAAGCACCTTTTATAAAATTTTGATAAAGTTACATAAAGATAAGCTTAGAGGCCTAAAATATATATCCTCAAATATAAACATAGTAAACATTTACTTGAGAAGCTGGAAAAAGTACAACAGAGAAAATCTAATGAAATAATGAGATCTCATTTGTGACCACATTATGTGTGAGTTATCCACTGACAGACAGACAGGATACTTATGTGCATGAAACATTTTTGGAGAAAATTTGGACCTGAAGGACAGAACAAAACACCCTTTTAAGTGGAGAAATAGACCACATTAGTAGGGTTCAAGACTATGTTATAAAACTATCAATTCAATCAACTTCTAAATTGATTGAATCAATTTCTAAATTCAAAACTTCAGAAAATTCTTAAATGAAATGTGAGTGGAGAACAACACCTGGGCTTTCAACAGAAACCCTACAGAAGCTTCAGTAAACTAGACTTTCCCAACAAAACTTTTTTTAAAAAGTTTTGAAACATCAAATTAAACTACATTACAGAAAAAAAAAAAAAAATCCCAGCCCTTCTAAAATTAAACCAAGTAAATACATTCAACAATGTAATATTCACAATATGCAATATTCAGTTAAAAATTACTAGGCAGGAAAAAGCAACCCCTAACCAGGAGAAGGATCCATTATTAGAAACACACATATAAATAAAAATGGATATAATTAGCAGACAAGAACTTTTAATATAGCTATTAAAATATGTTAACGGGGAAAGAAATATAAATATTACTGGAAACTACAAACAATTAAAATAAACTTCTAAAGCTAAAACCCATAATAGCTGATGTCAGAACGCTACTGGATGCAATTAAAAGCAAATTAGACACAGGAGAAGAAAAAAATCAGCACTCAAAGAATGGGCAATAGAAATGATCTAAACTGAAGCATAGAGACAAAACAGGCTGAAAAAAAAAATATTCTCAGTGACCTGTGAGATTAATTCACATAGTATATCATAAGTGTATCATATCATAGCATAGCATATCATAAATTACAGAACTGGGGCCGAGGAGGGCAGAAAAAATATTTGAAGAAATAATGTCCAAATATTTCTATTTTAAAAATATAAATCTATAGATTCAAGAATCTCAAAGAAATCTAAGCAGATAAGTGCACATGCATGCATACACACTATTATTCTCACTTCTGTACCCACAATAATTTCTGCATAACACACACACACACACAACTATACCAAGGCATATAATAATCAATTACTTGCATAATCAAGGCAAGTCATTGACAAAGATAAAAATTTTAAAGGCAACCAAGAAAAGAGATACCTGTTCTGGGGATGACAAAAGAAAATATTCTGGCTACTATTCAGAAACAGTGCAAACCAACTGAAAATAGAATGACACATTCAAAGTGCTGAAAGCACTTCCTCAAACTGACCAAAAGCAATTATGAAAAAAGCTGGAGTTAATATTATGCTCAATGGTGAAACACTGAAGGTTTTCACCCTAACATCAAGAAAAAGGCAAGGATGCGTGCTCTCACAACTTGTATTCAACATTCTACTGGTGTTTCTAGCCATTACGATAAAGCAAGAAAAAGAATTTAATGGAATATATCGTGTAGAGGAAGAAATAAAACTGTTTATGTGAGTAAAGAAAAATATATCACGTATGAGAAAAATCTTAAGAAGTCTACAAAAAAAGCTACTAGATATAACAAGTAGCTTTAAAAAAAAGAGTCACCGGATATAAGGTCAAAATACAAAAATCTATTTCTACTCGCTAGTAAGGAGCAACTGGAATGTTGCTGTCAAAAATACCATTAACAATAACATCCGGGGGAAGGGAGAGCATCAAGATAAATAACTAATGCATGAGGGACTTAATACCTGGGTAATGGGTTGCTTGGTGCAGCAAACCACCATGGCACACACGTATGTATGTAACAAACCTGCATGTCCTCAGGGTATCCCAGAACTTAAAATTAAATTAAATTAAATTAAATTTTAAAAATAGCATCCACTAACATGAAAAGCTTCAGATACATTTAACAAAATATGTGCAAGATCAATATACTTAAAAGACACTAAACATTAATGACGGGAATTAAGATTAAAATAAATTTCTCTAAAATTCATTTTCATAAACTCAAAACTCAATATTGTTAAGATGTTAATTCTCTTCATATTGATTTATACATTTGGTGAAATCTCAATAAAAATTCCATAGGGCTTTTTAAAAGAAATTGATGAACTAGTTTTATAGTTTATATGGTGCAAAAGACCTATAATGACTAAACAATTTAAAATAGAACAAAGTTGAAAGATTTACACTATAGCTCTGTAGATTCATTTAGAGAAAAAAATGTCCAAAAATAAACTTGCACACAGATGGTAAAGTGGTTTTCAACGAAGATGATAAGATAATTCAGCAGGGAATATATAGTCTTTCCAAAAATAGTATTGGAACAACTAGATGTCTATATGAAAAATCATGAATCTTCACCTTTACACCAATACACACAAAGATTAAACTGAAATGGATCTCAGACCTAAATGTAAAGGCTAAAACTATAAAGCTTATGTGGGGATAAAAGTAAGAAAAATTCTTCATGAACTTTCAATAAGCGAAGATTTCTTAGAATATAAACAAAAATAAAACATCAAGGAAAAACTTGATAAATTGTCCTTTATCAAAGTATAACTTCTTGCTCTTCAAAGGACACTGTTAAGAAAATAAGGCCAGGTATGGTGTCTCATGCCTATAATCCCAGCACTTTGGGAGGCCAAGGTGAGAGGGTCAGTTGAGCCCAGGAATTCGAGACCAGCATGGGCAACACAGGGAAACCCCATCTCAAAAAAAATTTGAAAATCAAGAAGGTATGATGGCACATGCCTGTGGTCCCAGCTACTGGGGAGGCTGAGGTGGGAGGATTGCTTCTTGAGCCCAGGAGGTCAAGGCTACAGTGAACTGTGATCATGCCATTGCACTCCAGCCTGAACAACTGAGACTCTGTCTCTAAATAAATAAATAAATAAATAAATAAAATGAAAAGTCAAGCCACAGACTGGAAGAATAGGAGGAAATATTCACAATACATGTAATAGGATACAAGTCCTGGTACTTATATCCAGGATATATGTATATTTACAAAGTATAACACACACACACACACACACACACACACACTCACCCACCCCGATAGGCAATATGTCAAATGATATTTAGCACGAATACAAAAGATGTTCAATACCATTAGTTATCAAGGAAATGCAAATTAAAATCATGAGATACCATTACACACCCAATGGGATGATTAAAATTAAAATTACCAAAATATCAGGTCATCTTGGTAAGGATTTGGAGCTGGAACTGGAAGTATAAAATGGTACAATCCATTTGGAAAACAGTTTGGCACTTCCTCATAAAGTTAAACATACTACCATTATTACCATACTACCCAACATTACCACTCCTAGTCATGTATCTAAGAGAAATTAAAATGTACTTTCAGAAAAGAAGTTGTATTAATGTTCTTAACAGCTTTATTCACAACGGACAAAAATAGAGGGTCCAAATGGCAATCAACAGGAGTGGATATACAAGTTGTGGTCTATTTGAGCAATGCAATACAAATTGGCAATAAAATAGGAATAAACTGCTAATACACACAAGAGCAGGGAGAATTCTGTAAAACAAACGCTGAGTGAAAGAAGACAGACACAAAAGAGTACCTACTCTACGAATCCATTCTACGAAGTTCTGGAATAGTTCAAACTGACCCATAGTGATAGAAACTGAATAAATGATGACTGCTTGGGGTATGGTATAAGTGGGGAATTGACTTTAATTCCCAAAGGGAACATTTTGGGAATGATGAAAGTGTTCTCTATCTTGAATGGAGTGCTGTTTACACAGGCATATTCATGTGTAAAATGCCTTAACTTGTATACATACAATGACTGCATTTTATTTTATATATACTATAAACCAATACAATTTACTAAACAGAAAGATAATGAAAAATAGTTTTGAGATATTTATATGCCATTTATATAATGTTTTAAAAATACAACAGGTAGTACATTTTTTTGTGGATGCATCCATGTTAGTACAGACATAAAATCATGGGAATGAATGGGAATGTAAAAATTCACATCAGAATCCTGGTTTCCCCTGGCAAGGGAGGGATGCAGGTATGGAGACAGATTGTGATGGAATCAGATTGGTATACACGAGGGCTTCCAATGCATTTGTAAATTTTTGTTTTAAAATTTGAAGCCTATCTGTCAACATTGTCAGATTGGCTAAAATTAAGTAATGAGTAAAATATTTATTATCTTATGCTTTATAGTTTTTTGTTTGATGAATTTTATAATTAAAAACACAGGTAATTTTAAACTTTAATAATTTATTAAAATAAATGACATAAAGTGTTTATGGATGATTTTCACAATAATAATAATTCAAGCTCTCCTGCTTGAATGAGTACAACACTGAGAAAAATATTTACTTACTTTTGTTGTATGCTTTCTCCATTCCCAAAGCACTAACAATCAGTCTTTTAAACATTAAAAATAAAACTTGATATGCTCCAAGTTCTTCCCAAAGAATTCATTATGCTCCTATTCACTTAGTATTTATAACCCAGTGAACTGCCATGAAAAATATGATGAATTCACTTGCTGGACTCTGCCACTGGAACAGAGTTAGTTTCATCAATCTGAGTGTACTACATTCAGAAATTTGGTAAATAGTAATAGGATGAGCACTGACTCCTGGGCTATTAAATCAGAAGTTTTACCTACTTATGTGTTAAAGATTATACTTAAAATTGTGATATGAATAACTGTGATACTCATAAAATTGTTATAATTTTATTTACTGTAATTAATAATAACCTTATTTATTGAATCATTACCACTTGCCAGGCACTCTTCTAAGGACTTTACAAATATTAATTCATTAACCTCATGACAATTCTTGGATAATAGTACTAGGTGCTATTATCTGCCTTTTACAGATAGGGAAACCAAAGGAAAAAGAGGTTAAATAAACTGCCCTAGATTATACATTAAGTAAATAAAAGAGCCTAGACTTGAACACAGGAAGTCTGGCTTCAGAGCCTGTAGTGTTTGCCACCATATCCTGCTATGTTACATGGAGACCACTAGATATATGATAATATCTCTAATCTTATTTATGTGGCCATAGAAATACACATTAATTCTATGCCCTTTCTCAAGAAGAGAAGCTTCTGGATAGTATCTATAATAGCTATTTTATGCAAATTAAGTTATTCATGTCACATAGTCAGTGATAGTGCCAGCCTTTTTATTTGGGTATCTAGTACTATATTCTTTCTCTTATTCACTACCTCATCCAATATACATTTGGTCCAAACCAAATTGTATGGCTTGTTTTCTCCAACTCTACACTTCGTTGCCAGATTTAAATCTAAAGCTCTGAAACTCTGAGATTTAAATCTAAATCTCAGCTCTGATCATTTCACTGATCTGTTCAGTAGCCCTTCATTGACTATTGAATTAAACTCACGTTTTAAAAATACCTTTCCACAGTATTCCTTTTTTTTTTCTAGAACTAAACCAAATTAGAATATTTGCTGCTTACTAAAACACATCCTACATGTTCCCAAATACCATGCTTTGGCTCCTACATTTCCCTAAATAACTAATACCTTTCTTAGAACTGAATTCTGAAGACATTTTTGCAGGTTCTTATCCACTGGCATTCTCCATTTACTAGATTGTCAACTACTTGTGAACAAGGACTAAGTTATTCTCATAATTTTATCCATGTAACACTTAGATAACATATTACTCATGACAGAAACTCAAACAAATATGTTCAATTGACAATTTGCCTTAGTAGAAGTAAAATAATGTCCATGTGACAGTGTATTTTCTTACCGATTTACGCATGCTAAAATATCTTTGCAGTCAGGGAACAAACACACACTTCTAGATCAAAGACAAATGAAGGTGAAAGAGCAGGGAAAACTGGCATACAGTGATTAATGTATCATTTGCTCAGGATTATCAGTTATCCGGAATGTAACTGGGAACTTGATAGTGTGTAAAGAGCCTTTAAACAACTGAAGCCAACAAAAAAGAATTCTGTATAATTGGGCAACTTATTAAAAAGTAGTTCATCAACAGTCTTTTTTTCTTACATTATAAATACTTCAACAAACTTGGTTTTCCAGATCACGGCAATCCAGAAACAGCAAAATTGATGGCTTATATCCTTACTTTGTGTGTGTGCGCGCGCACACACACACACACACCTACTTATTAATAACACATATACCTTCAAAAACTAAAAATTTGGAACCGTTTATTGAAATCCAACATATATTAATAGCCACTGGATATAATAAAAATAAATAGTACAACACCAGCCTCTGCATCTTTAAGAAAACTTTTTTTTCTCTTTCAATTACATTATGTTTATTGTTTAAGGAGACAGAAATGGGTTTGACATATTCTTTAAAAGATCCCATCAAAACTTATTAGACTGAAAAGGTAGGGTAAGACAGTTTCAGAAGCAGCTGGAACAAGATATCCCACAGGGCTGAAGCAGGTGGTAGAGATGCAGAGGCAGATCTGGATTCAGTTGCCAACGTGCACATGCATGGAGGCAGACACCAGGTCCAGAGAGTACAGTAATGAGCAACAGGTGGTGAACCCAGCTAGGACACATGAGAGTAGACTAGCAAGAGGTAGCATATCATAACAGGCAGGTGAAGCAAGGCTAAAGAGAATCCAGGAACTGGCACTATGCAGGTCCAAGTGGCAGGGAAGCAGGCCAGCAGGGAGCAAGATGCTACTTGCCAGCTAGACTCAGTGGTGGCTCACTTCCTCAGGGTGATATGTAAAGTAGAAACCCAGATGGGTTTCAATGACCCCTCATATCCTGCATATGAATATATATATATACACACACACACACACACATATACACACACACACATATACACACACACACATATATATACACACACACATATATATAAAAATATCATTTACAGTGCCTAAAAGTACTAAATAAATAGAAACTCAGTGAGTATATGAATGAATTTTTCAATGTTTTAAGTAATTTAGAGTACTAGAGAGATTTTAGAGGCAGAGAATCATCAAAATCAGGTACAAAAATGTATTACCACTAATCTAACCAAAGCAGTAATAAGGTAAACAAAAATAACAGAAGTCAAAATTCCCATTATTTGATACAAAAATGTTGCATACCTAGAAGATACAGACACATAGACTGAAAAAGATATATAAGTAATAAGAAATTCTCTAATGCAGGTGACTGCAAAATAAATATACAAAAATCATAAGCAGTCAATTAACGTGAGTGAAAAATAAAATGGGAAAAATTAGTTCACTGACAATGTCCAAACTATTATAAAATATTGAGAGGCTAAACTTATGGTGCATTTCTAAAGAAAACGATAAAACAGGGAAATGCAAAATAGATTTTTTTAAGTAAGAGAGGCCTATTATAAAGAACATCATTCTTCTAAGTTACTTCATAGGTTTAGTATGCCAGTTTAAATGTCTTAATAGCATTTAATTGCTTCAATTTGGAAAAAAAAAACATGCTAAGTTCATCTGGAAGAATAAATGAGAAATGGGTTTCAAAATTCAGAAAATAAAAGTGATGAAAAGAGAACTGCTCTTTCATGTATTAAAATGGTTTATTATCTGAACAAGTTAAAAGTATATTATTGAGATAAGAAGCAACCAAGACCTCAGTGAAACACACAGGTATTTCTTACACAGTCTGTGTTATAAGATTTTAATAGTAAGGAAATATCACCCACCAATGGAAAAAAAACATAAGTTATTAAGTAGATGATGGTAGGGAACTAAATGATGGTAGGCAAGGAAAATAATGGAATCATGTAAGATATAACCTCATCACCAGTAACCAAAATGGATTACAGAGAAAATTAATCTTAGTATGTCCCAAGGCCTTGTTTCCCTTTAAAGTCCATAAATAATTTCACCCTTCTCAGGATAATTATTGTCCAACGAATCCTCCAACCCCAATGGTAGACATTTACCTTTTTCTCCACAATTTTTAAGAATTCAAAGAAGTGTATCAAGAAACTAAACTTAAAGTGTGAGTCAATAGACTACTTTGAGTAGCCTTACTTCCTGGTACAACAAATTTAATAAAAGTAGCCTATAATATAATCTGTTATAATTAGGAAGGACTTGTTAAAATGAAATAAAATGAAGACTACGTTTGAAAAATTTCTAAGCAGACAAACCCAGTTAGGCTTGAAAGTAACCTTAATCTTGCTTGGACTGCAAACATAAGCAAAACGAGTTGGGCCATTTATTGTAAATGCCAGAATCATTAAAAAAAAAATTAAGTTCAACAAATCAAAAGCTGCCAGCAATGGAACAGATGAAATAGAGCAACTATGTAAGTGTAACTACTCAAATATTTTCAATTTCTTGCTTCCACATTCACGCTGTAAAAGCCTTCCACTTGGATTTCTTCAGTAGAGCTCAAGACGTCCTTCAGTTTGGTGTTTCCCCAATTTATGTATCATTGTTTGCCCAAATAAACTCTAAAATTTGTATAATGTCTCAGTTTATCTTTTAACAGACCTTATTTGTATAACTGAATTTCCCAGGCAATTGAAGCTTATTATTGGGAGCTAGCTACCTGGTTTCCTGCTCCAACATCCTCATCTCTATATTTTAGAAGCAACTCAATCTAACCAGAAAGCTCAGCCTCACTCCGGAAAGAACTTAGTCCTTATCAAGGAAAATATTATATTCCTTCAGTATTCTTAGATCAACATCAAGAGAATCTTGCTGTAAATGTAGTGCATGCCTTGTTTCCCAGTCCTAGAAACTCAGATTCGGTCTCATTCACCAGATGCACTTCTTCTACTTGTGCCTAAATTACTGATTTTATTTTATTGTCTCAAATATTTATTTTATTTTATCATTACAAAATACAAAATTATTATAGAATTTGTACAAATGACAGAAAAATCTAAAAAGTAAAATGATATTATATCATGTTAAACTCTAGTACCTAAGGGTAACTCTTATTAACAATTTGGAGTGATGTTTCCAATTCTTTTTTTACTAGTCATGGTCACTAAAAGAAATGCAAGATTTCATGAAGATACCTAGTGAGATAATTAGGGGATTTATGGCATTGGTTAGAAGTATGACTATTTTGCTTTTAAGGTCTGGGCTTGAATTAAATGAAATTTATAAGAAACAATTAAATAAGTGAATCCATTCAAAAATTGGCTAAGTTAACTCAGTTGAAAGAAATGGCTTGTTTTGCTGAGCTTTTCATGATTATGAGTTCTTTTCTAAGACAATGAATTGCTATTTTTAAAAATGTTACATTAGTCTTTTTTTTTCAATTTCCTTAATTTGTTTTTGAAATAGTACTTCATTTGTTATGGGAAAATATAAAGAAATATGTTACCTACTTACTTTAATGGAGTGTATGCATACCGACTACAATCTAACTCTACCAAACAGGAACTTATTACTTGATTTTTAAACAATATGCCACATAATCTAGCAGTAGACATTATAGTGATATAGAATACTTTGTACTTTAGTTCTCATAGTATATCAAGGTAGGTGATTATACACCAAGAAAAGGTCCCTATGTTAACTTCTAAAGCAAATAAAATTACATTTGAGAGATGTTTATGCGAATTTAATTCCAATAAAGAATTATCTATAAAACAACAATATGTGAGGCCAACTGATTTATCCTAGCATTTCTTTTCTGTATGTTTGTTTTCACTTTAAATGCACAATATGAAGATTTGGGGCTGATATTAACTCTCTTAGGGATATTGTGAACAAAGAGTCAATACATCCGAAGAACTTTAAATAATAACTGGCTCATAGTTAGTACTCAATACATACTGGTGTTTGTCATCTCTATCATCGTAAGAGAATTTGGATTTTACAGTAATTGAATTAAAGTTTTTTTCCTCTTGACACTGTATTCTGGAACCCATGTTTTAAAGTAGAACTTTATGAAAGAAAAGGAGTTGTATTACATACAATGGCCAAAGTGATTTATAATTTAAATGATACTTATTTCTACTAATGTAAAATCATTTAACTGCGTATTTGAAGGTAAATTTATGCTTACTAAAAGCCAAGATTCATTCCCATTTGAAATAAAAATAATTTCAGATTGGAAATCTCATTAATCTTCCTTTCACATCATATGTTAGAATTAGAGAAGGGTTTTTAATCACTTGCTAGCTTTTCTTTTATCTAACTTAACTGTATCTGTCAATCATTGAACATAAAATAGGTGTTGGGCATTGTGCTAGGCCAAAAGTTCTCAGCCGTGGCTGCAAGTTTTAATCATTTTCCATTTCCCAGGTTATTCTATTGTGCATCCAGGTTTAAGAACCATTAGGCTGGACACATTTAATCTCATCGGAATCCCTACTAGCATATACAGAAACATTCTGGCTCGGTTGGGCTGCAGTGGATCTTGGGAATCCAAATTTTAACAAGTTCCCCCAGGGTTTCTGATACAATTGATCATAGGATTATTACTTAATAAAGCTTGAGTCCTGATTATGTCAATCGCACTACATAGGCTGTGATCATTTCACAGGCCTGTCATAAATGAGTTACCCAGTATGTAACACTTAAGATACCATTTTTTAAAAATGAAGATGTACTGGACTAAAAAGGTTTTACAAAATTATTTTAAGGTAAACTAAAATATTTTTATTACCACAAATCAATGGCTTTGTAAAGAAAAAATGTGAAGGATACAAAAAGAAGAGGTAAGGATTAGTTTTCCGTGTGGGATTCCATACTGCTCTGACTACCTTCAGGTTCCCATCAGACTCTGAACCAGCAAGGTTTGGGAGGTGACAAGGTAGCAACACAGATTAGCTTCTGATGACTGTTTTGAAGAGTGAGCCAAGGTAAATAACCACATGTCTTGAGACCCTCACACTTATGAGGCCAGCTAGATGAAATAATGACTTATTGACACAGAGACCAAGGACATTAAAGTTGCCCAGGTACTCAGGAGCAACATCACTAGGAACAAGTAGCCCACCACTGCTTTTAAAATACACAGTCAATAAATAATCACACTCATCTATATAACCATAGCATGAAGGTCTGACTGGTGTACTAAAATTTGGTTGTGACAGCTAGACTTGTGTCTAAAGCTTAGCAATTTTAGCTACAGAAAAAAAGTCTTGTTACAAAATGTATTTATAGTAGAGAACTTCTGGTCCCATAGAGGTTTCAGGAACTTCTACCAAAACAAAAGTTTTGGCGGAACTACTTTCAAAGAGAGTAAATGAGCATTATGTCTTGCACTTGCACTGATTTAAATACGCATCTTTTGGGCAAAACACCAATAAAATTTAAGCAAATAACTAAATAGAGATAAAAATGTAAAATTCTAAGAATAAAAAATGCCATTTCAAGACATTCTCATAGATGATAGAAGATTTTGACAATTATTACTTTCACTCATTCACTCACAAAAAATTACATAGTGTCTATTTTAGAACAGAGAGTTTCCTGCAATCCATATTGATTATTGCATATTTTCTGCCCTATGTAATCGGTGATATGAACAATAAGCACTACAAGGCAATGTGATAAGTGTTAGGATATATGTAAGCATAAAATCAGATACTACAATCAATACAAGCTATGAAAAGTGAATATAGTTTGGTGATCCCCTCTCCACAAATAGTCTCCTTATGAATATTTCCTTACAGACTGAATTTTGAAATAGAAGAACGTAGGAAACAACATCAGGAACTGCCAAACTTTCTGTGACTTATGTGCTAACTTTTCTATCAAATTTTATTACCAAAGAAGATCATTAAAAAGGAGATGTACTTTACCCTAAAGCCTTCTGTGTCAACCCAGTATTTTAAGCATTTTAAATAATTCCCGAGTATTCATTTATTTTGAAAACTCTGTGATTTATTTTTAAAAAGTTGATTTTGATAGAAGTCTAGTGGTAATTCTGAACTCAGAATGGCTTCACAATCCCACTTTCCCCCTTATAGCTTTTCCCTGTCTCCCACACCCTCTCCCTCTTCCTCCTTCTTTCTTCTCTTATTCTCTCATTCTGTTTCTATCTTTCTCCATTATTTGTCTTTAATAGACTATTCAAAGTCCCAGAGTCCCAGAGCTTTATAAAGGTCTTGCTCTGCACTTCTGAAGGTACATCTAAATTACTGCACCCTCAGAAAAATTTCATGCTAACCTTATAAGATTTTATAAGATCGTACTTCATTTTTCCCTGTGTCTGAGGTTATTGCTATGATGATGTACTTATAAAACTCTTTAAGTAACTTACCACTGCCAAAAATAGTATTACAATATTATCATATATCCAAAAGCTGATTTTAATAATCACTTTGATCTTCAAAAGATAACTTATTCCATTTAGAAGTCTGGGATTTTCTTCAAAGTCGGAAAAAAATAAGCTTTTTGGTGAATTGACATGGATAAGATTAAAGAAAAATTTCTGCTATTAGAGATTTAGAAACTATTTAGAATACCAAATCCTCAAAGAAGTAAAAATAAAGTATGGAAACATAAGAAGTCTAGGTATTTTAGAATCATATACTTAAGATTAAAGAATTAATATCTGGAAAAGACTTCTTTCTTTTTAAAAAGCAGCATATGTTCTTAGTGCTACTGCATCATAACATAATTCAAAATCTAAAAGACTAAAGCACATTAATGAATCTGAACAAAATAGTAAAAGAATATCGAAACAATCAAGCATCACTTATTACACATATCATTTTTAAACATAGCAACCACAAAACAATTGCTGTCTTTTGGCAAGCCTCAAATATAAATTTTTCCAGGAACAGCACAACAGACTGGTAAAGTGCAAAGCAGCTCTTGATTCTTGCATTCTTTCTTTGTGATGTGATGTTTCTCACTAACCCCAAACAAAATTGACACAAGAAAAGAACGTATTGTGCCATGGAGAAATCATACCACTGCACGGTCCAACTTTATTTTATTACAAAACAAATATTAGACACATCTGCAGCCATTCCTTATATTATTAAGTTTTAGGCCCTTTAATCCTCAAAATGAGGGTGCTTTTTGATCACAAATAAAAATTTGTAAAGTCGAACATATTTCACAAAGGAATAAATAGTCATTATCTGTTGCCTGTGATCTGTTAGTGCTTCCAGTCATGACTGTGAAACGAGTGTACTCACACATGTGTGCATGCACGCCTACTAATAGAAAAAAAAATATTTTCTGTAAGCAACTTAGAACCAGGAATCTACTGGATTTACTCAGGTCAGGTGTGTGAAAAGATTCAGGTTAGGAAAGGAGGCATTGGCATGAATTTATTGCTGTCATGACCGTTAAGTCTTGATAGAAAGAACTAATTGATTTTGCTCTTTTCACTTAAGAGGTCGAGCTGAAGTTCCCTTTTATGAGACTGGGTAATAGAACAAGTGGCAAACTGAACTAAGGACTTTGTGACATATATTAGAACTCTGGTGTTATTTGGTTCTCTGAACACAGAAGGAATGTCCAACAAAGAGCCATATCAGAAAAGTATGTAAAATCTTAAATTGCTACAACAGCTGAGCGAAGAGAATAGTTCTATTGAAAGAAAATTAATGAACAAGTGTCAAAATGGACAGTTGGTGTCAATTCCTAGAGGATTTGGAAGTGAGAAGTGGAGTTGAGGAAACCATGCTAATAAGCACTTGTTTGCATGACAAGAACGTTGTACCTCACCAAATATCCATCATAGGAGTCATGCTTGTCACAGTTCACGTTAAAGTGTTTCACAGAAAAGAATGCTTTACTATGGGCCATGAAAGTACCTTGTTTTATTGATCTTCAACAGCATATGATCATCTATTTTCTTGGAAACAAATTTAGAAAGGAATTCTACCCTCAGCTTATGTGGTAATTCTTGGACCAAACTGTGCCCATCATTTCGAGAAAGAAAAGACCCATTCGAGCCTAAGCTAACTTATTTCTAAGTGAGTTTAAAATATGTTAACAAAGCAAGATGTTTTGTTTTAGCCTCTTTCAGTAGTAATCCCATTTAAAACAAATTCTCTCTATTCTGTCAACTAATAAGTAGTAGTAAGTTTTTTTTAAATTTTTGATTATTAAGTCTCACTAAAAGCATAATTAACACAAATTGAAAATTTCAAGTGTATTCCCTCTTTATCTTAGGAATACTTTATATGAAAGGTATTTCTTAATAAAGACTTTCTTTATAAATGGCTTATATAAAATAATTTGTTAAACTTCAATATAATTTATATTAATAAGCAAAATATAGCAAAAATAATTATATTGAAATGTAATTTGTTTCAGCATATCTAATTAATAGGAGACTAAGAAAACAAAATTGCTCTTCTAAAAGATCCTAAATGCCTTTTTCTGTGTCTTCCTATGTAGAAATAGATAAGATCAGTATTTGTTTTTATTTTTCTCTTTATCAACCCCATTTACATTTAGCCTTCTCACTGGTTAGACACCTCAATAATTTCAAGTGAGCATAATATCCTCAAAACATGTGATGTTCAATTGGAAAAGACTCTCCTACCAATAAGAGTTAGATATGGCTAGTTGTTCAGAGGATCTGTGTATTGGTTCTAGTCACCTTCTACCTGCTAAGATCCCTTGGTCGCTCTCAACCCTAGTCCTTGTAACTACTATAAGTGGAGCAGACTAATTGGGAAAAAGAGAAGGACAGGACATAAGAGCATTGTGTAACTTAGTATTTGGAAAATGTGGTCTCTCCACATTTACCCTATAATAGTGCACTAAATTATTCCATCTTTTTCCTTTTGCTTCTCACTATGTGGTTTTAAAATAATGAATCAGGCCATGTGTTTTGCGTATCTTCATTGAACATCTATTTTGTGACCTCTGAGACAGGCTACCTGTGCGTAGTAGTGTACATGGAAAATACTACTGTGTCATCATTTGCTAATGGAACAATATGTAGGTCCAAATCTCAGCCATCAGCTACCAACATGCCTCTTTTGGACATGTGACTGAAAACAAAACAAAACAAAACAAAACTGAAACAAAAAAACAGAAGTTACCCTGAAGTTTCCCAAATAAACACACAAAGCTCCTCTAAGGTAGGTAGCTCCTAGAAGACTATTCTTTTGGTCACTGTAAGGAGATTCTGAAGAAAAGCTTCTTTTTAATTATATGAATCACTGCCATATGAATCAGGTTTAAGTATATAGCACGCAATATTGGGCAAA
The DNA here is from genome assembly GCF_043159975.1 of Macaca nemestrina. Lineage (NCBI taxonomy): Eukaryota > Metazoa > Chordata > Mammalia > Primates > Cercopithecidae > Macaca > Macaca nemestrina. Next base: position 52,720,113 of record NC_092134.1, on the reverse strand, counting down.
CAGATTAACTTATCTTTGCTTTGCTTTCTGTATTTTTAAAATGAAATCAATTATATTATATACTTGGTAAAATATTGCGAAGATGTAATAAGATCATTTACTTAAAGTACTTCAACATATAAGGGCCTGCAACTTATTTTTTTTTTTCAGAGTTGAATAATGGCTACAATTTTACAAAATAAAAAAATACATATATTACTACTTTTTATTCTTTTCTTTTTAAAAGCACCATTTTTAAGCTACAAAAGCAGCTTAAATCTTGCAATAGCTTATACTGAAATACAAGAAAGTGAAAAAAATATTTAAATGGTTTAATAAAAAGGCCATACTAATATTGTAAAATTACACAGCCAGTCTTTTCTAATATGACAACACTTAGCCCGAATCACATAAAATCAGGGAAGATAAAATTTAATATGATTAATTTTATATGACCAGTGACATGTTGAACTTGTAATGCCTATACTTTTAAAAGCTCCAGATCATATGCAATTTAAACACATTATAACTTTCGATCACTCACTAACCTAAAAACTAACATGTATTATCCACAGATAAAAATGTCTGGACTTTCAAAAAAAGCATGAGATGTGTATGTATATCTGATTAAACAACTTTTTTCTTCCAAACTGGTAGGGAAACTTTATGGAATAAATGTGTTTGTACAGTGGTGGCTATTTGTCACGGTAGACCCTGACACAGGCATTAAAGCATCAAACATTTTGGGCAATATGTCATAACCAGCCAGTTGGAGGGCAGTAACAAAATACTTGGCTAACCATACTATACTAGAGACATTTGTTTATCTTAGCAAGCTGGTAACACCAAGCACCACTATAATTGGGGTCATCTGAATATCATGATTCATTGCGTTTTTAAAAGAATTAAACATCATAGGAAAATCATTCCATATATTTTGGATTTTGAACACCTAAAATATTAGTTGTATTAGCATCATAAAAATGTTTATATAATATTTTCATTTAAAAAGGTGATATATATGTAATATTATATTGTACTTATATTCAAATAAAAAGTAATATAAAATTTACATTGTATGATATGACTTATGTAAAATTTTGTTCATATAGAAAACAAAAAAGGAGGGTTTGACTTATTGAAGTGACAAGGCATGGATGATTTTTTTTCCTTCAATCATAGCTGAAATTATACTAATTTGTATTGAATGTTGTTTATGTGCTAGCTACTGTATATTGGATTTTCTTGACATTGTTTAAACCTTTAAAACAATGTTAAAAAGAAATGTTATTTCCATTTTACAGACTAATTAATTAAAGCTTAGAAAAGTTATAAAACATGTCCAATGTCAAACGATTAGCAAGTAGTAGAGCTGGGCCTAGAACTTTGTCTAACATCAAACCCCATATTTATAATCACAGTAATTTTTTAAATAAAAAGTCTATACTTTGTATATCCTGCACTCTGTACATTGTTCTTATTTAGAATAGATGTAGGTCAGTTTCTATGGACTTTTTCTGGGAAACAGAGTGACAAACTCATTCTGACTTGACCAGGATTTCCCCAGTTTTAAAAAAGCGCTGAAAATCTGGCCTCCTGGGTACCCGGTTAGTCCTAAGCAAACCTATGCCAGTTGGCCCCTCACCAGGAAGGAATACTTAACCTGGAAAACATTCTAATGGTTTCCAAATTTTAACCTTACATTCAGAAATCTGAATAAAATAGGGGGGAGGGAGGTGCAGAATTACGAAGAAGGCTTCATTTTTTGCACTGAGGAATATGTGTTTCTCAAGGAGAAAAACATTCATTGTCACCTTCCCTGGAAATTATGCCTGAGAATTAAGAAATGAACAGCAGCCTTCTTAAGTGTCGTTTTGCAGCTAGTACATGACTGAATACAGATTTTTGGAATCAGGAGTGAGAGCAAAGAGCAAAAATGTGTTTCTTGAACTATCTGAAGAGCAGCCTCGTTGGTTCCCCCTTCGCTTGTTCTAGACTCATTTCCTTCCTGCTGTTTTTAAAAGGGTGCTCCATGGTGGGCCTGGAAACTGAAGTCCTTCCTAATCTAGGTCCAGCCCCATTTCTACGCGGAACTTCTCACTGCCACTTACTGGAGATTGCAGAAGATTCGCCTTTAATATCTTCCCTCTTCCTCTGCTTGGTTTATGCCCCTCCCCCAGGTCCTCAGGAGTGACTCAAATGTTCTGTAGGTCTAAGTGCAAAACTATTTTTACCACAGCGTTTGGGAATCTCTGGGCACAAACTGTCTGCCGATTAGGTAAATTACAGGTGCAGGAGCTCATGTTACTCATTTAGCTGCCACAAATTGAAAGCACTAATCTGCCTCTTCTGAGTTTTGCCTTTCAGTCAGCAGGCTCCTCCTTTACCTTCTATTCTTTATGGCTACTCTCTGCCCTTGCTGGGTGACCCTTCGCCCTGAGGGCTAGCCTGCCTTCTGTTCACTCTTTTTCTCTCCTGTCTTTCTTCTCTCTCTCCTTTCTTCTATCCCCTTTTCTTTCTTCTATTTTTCATAGTTGAAAGAGTATAATCATCATCTATCTGGCTCTCAGTTCTGCTTTTTCAGCTATGGCTGAAACTGCTTTCTTTAAACCTGATTATGTAGCCAAATCCCCCAGCGGTCACCCACACAAATCTCTTCCCTAGTCTCTGACAGTCATCTGCGTCTCTGTGTCTATTTCTTCCTTGAGCTTCTTCTGACTGTCACCATCATCCTGATACTTTCCAAAGGCTTTTCGAAAAGCTTGAACTTTGTTCCCTAGAAATACCACCACAATACCTCAGGAACTTCTGTTCCCAAACCATCCTTTTCTCAAGCTTCCTGTTCAGGAGTGACTTTATTGTTACACACTCTTAGAGAACTACATTCCTTTCTTTCCCAACTCGGTTATTCATTTGTGTGACTTTTAATTAGTATCTTTGTCCCCCAGTAAACTGGAAATTTAATGAGGGTGTAAATACATTAAGCTCTGTTACTAGAGTGACTAGTTTCAGTATTTTCACCTTGATTAACACAAATCCCCAAATTTATCAGAAACATCTTTCTTAACAAATCTAGGTTATTTTTCAATGAATTCACTATGATTCTTTCCATCGGAGGCCTTACAAATTGAGTAGGAGAATTAATATTTGTTGAGTGCATATTCCATGCCATGGGCTCAACATATATCATTTAATTTAGTGTGAAAAGAAAGCTATGATATGTGTAATGTATATGCTTTTTGATCTCTAATAAAACTGTGGCTAGAAACACATACTTAAGAATGGCTAGAACACAGATTCTGTCTTTCCCCAAAGGTCTCTTCTTTTTCTACTATATACGCAACCCTTCCAAAGCCTCATAGCTAAAATTCACTGACGTGGACTAGCCATAATACTTTCCTTCCCACTTCTTTCCACAGAAAAGAATTGGGAGACACTCAGGCTTTTTTTTTTTCTTTCTTTCTTTCTTTCTTTTTTTAGATGATGGGAAAAAATCATTTGCAAATGAATAAGCATGAAGTAAGAACACCAGGGTGGTAAACTACATGAAAACTTCCCATTCTATCACTAACCTAGTTTCAGATTTTATGATGAGTGAAGTCTAGTCCCCTTGGAGTGATTTTATTAATGATAATATTATTATTCCCCTATTATCACTTACTTTGTCCATAGTTTAAAAAATATTTGGACTATTTAAAGCTTGGAGGATTGCAGTTTATATAAACCTGACTTGACCACTTGTCAAGGTCTGTGTCTCCAAGTTCTACTGAGAAGTAATATAATTGCAATTACAGGCATCTCATATTTTGTAAACAGTTTGAGTTCCAAGAGTTCACTAGTTAGAAGTTTGGAATCAGTGCGTATTTTCCCATTGACCTAATCTAATAAAGGGTGGTTATTTCCCAAGCTGGCATTTCCTTGTTTTCTCCTCCAACCTCCTTCCCTCAACCCCCAAAACAACAACAAAAAAGGGGAAAAAATCTGTTTAAACCAAGGTGAACACTCACACTAATTTTGCTGGTCTGAGGTCTACAGCATGTTGGAAAAGGGGATTTATAATTTAATAAGGAACAATTCAACAGGTGAAGGTTGACTTTATACCTTGCCTAAGAAGTTGCTCTTGATCTGCACCCCAAAGCTTTATGTACTTTAAAAAAAAAAGTAATTCTCTTTCTACATTTCTAAACTGGCTCTTTTTCCAGTGGTGACACATGAATGAAAGAAACAGAAAAAGGAAAAGGCGAACTTTCATATTTTTTAGCAGGTTCATGATGTGCAGGCTCTCTAATATCTATCTGATACCACTTAAAATCAGTGGCGAGTCTAAGAATGGTAATGTCTTAAACATTATTTCTTTATCCAGGCTTCAAAATTGCTTAGTAGTGATATTTTTCTTCTCTCATTTTTCTCTGAACATACTAATTCCAATAATAAAAGTACTTTCAGAGAGGATGCTACATTTTTGAGGTGGGTTTCACGTTTTTGAAAACTTAATTTTTATAGCGTCCTGTGAATATGGACATCTTTTGGCATCATACCAATGTTATGAATGAAACATCTGAGGATTTGAGATAGTAGGGTTCATTAAATCCTCACGGGCCCCAAAAGACTATAATCTAGGCCTTCCCCATCCCAATTCCAAGGCTATTTCTCCCATTTGGTCTGTTAATTTAACTCACTTCTTTAGATTCAGACTCCATGAGAAGAGACAATTTTTTTAATGCTTTATTCTTAGCATCCAGGACACTATTTGGCACTTAGTAGGTACCCAATAAATGCTGAATTTAAAAAAAAATCAGTCATTTTTATCTTAATGATCTTAATGATTTTTATCATCATAATCTTAGTTAACTTTTCAAATTATCTTCACATTTACAAAAGACAACATAAAGTGTGGTTGAGAGCAAAAGCTAATTTTCTATAATAGATGTTAGATTATACCCTGAGTTGCTGAAACTTTCAATCTGCAGTTTTAATTGCTGACTTGAGCAACCAAGAAACTGGTGAAAATAGAAAAAAAAGGTCACAGAAGAAGTATTGGCCTCTTGTAACTTTCTCTCTGCTTCCTACCATTCCAAAAATCTAAGAATATTTATTAAACTTGATAAGGAATAAAAACAGCCAAAAATATCAAACCTTAACATCCCAGTCTGTGGCTCAATAGAAAGTGTGAAGAATCATCTTCTAGAATAGGCCACTTGATTAATAATTTCTAAATTACCTGACTGTTGATTTCCTGCATTATCTTTATTCATTTTTTAAAATAAAGTCATAAAGAACACAACTTATAATCACTACTGCTTGGGGTAGAGCAATAAGATTTTATGTTTCCATGTAGTTTTTCAGGCACTGACTATGAAGACCAAAACCAAGGTTGACTGTCATCCCAAAGGCCAGTTACAGGCAGGAAGTCCTTCCAGAGCTCTAGGAGGAAAGGTGAAAGGAAAGGAAAGAACAGCAAAAGAGACGGAGGGAAGAAAAAAAAAAAAAAAACCTCTCCAACAGCTATGCTTTATTTCATCCACAGGAACAGGTCTTTGCCCTAACATGGCTTTATACTATAAATGATAACTACTGTTGTTCATCAAGCAGCTATGTGCTACGTGCTTCACATGCATGGTATCATTTGATTAAATCCTCACCAATCCTTACTGTAAGGAAACCACTATCATCTTGAAGACATCAGGATCTAGTACTTACCCATGGATATATACATAGAAATTAACCTTGCTAGGACTTGATAGTTCTTTGGAATCTAGGGCCCCTGCACTTCACCTTCATATTGTACTGTCTCCCGAAGAACAATACATGTTTTATGGACCATGCGCAAGCTGCAATGTAAAAAATGCTGTTTCCTTGCTCATGCCTTGGTTGCTAACCTTTCTCACTTAAATCCCATCAAACAACTTATTTGGAGTCAATGGATAGTAAGAATGCAAAAGAAAAAATGGTGAGCACACAGTGTTCAGCACTGGAATCATAAAAGAGGCACCTTGGAAGGGGCCACAAGTAAATGTTGAAATATCAAGTAGCTGTGAGTCTTGTTTTCACTAAACCTATTTTTAAGGAGGACTTATTACATGTATTGCAACCCCATCCTCTATCCCACTCCCTACCACATATGTAATACTGCTCCACAAATGGAAGGGTACAGAATTCAAATCCTGATTGCCCCTCTGCCCAAAGGGAAAAAAAAAAAAAAAAAGATAGTCAAGGACAGTCTCTATGGAAGGACCCAGAGAATCATTTCATCCAGTATCATGGGATGTGAGAACCCTTCAGCCACCCCCTCCATTTCCCAAATCATCTTGCAGCCTTAGTAAAAGAGAGGAAAGAGATTTACCTGCTTCTATTGAGGCTGAAGCCTGAAAGTCATGTATAACCTTTGAAGGACTGTAATGGTTTTAATCACAGGAATAGCATCTTTTTGAGAGGCAGGAGAGAGAAAGGAGCTGAAACACTCTGCAAATATTAACCCGGCTATTTTGGAGCAACGGCTATTGCCTTTGAAATCTTTCATCATGGGTCTATACTTAGAATTCAGATGAGCACAGGGGGAGGGGAGTGGGGCAATGTTAATCCCCAGTTGTTTTGAAGTTGTCCTGTAAGCAGGTTAGTATCTAAACTGCCCCAAATGGAAGCGTTCAATGCTTTGTTTAAATTATGTGATTCTCTCTGTGTAACCTGGTCTGCACATAGATGGTCAGAATACTCTGGGAGGTGACACTTCTCAGTTTTCTTTCAAACTAGATGTTCTAGAGAGCACTAGCTGCAATCACATTGGGAGACTGATGCTCCATGACAGCTAAAAGTTGGATTGAGTTTCAGGAGCTACTATATATAAAGCTGGGTCGACTTATGTCACTGCACTAATTAAATGCCATCTGGGTGGTTCCTCTGGGTTTTTGAGTCCATCACCCAGTTCAGATCGAGTCAGAGGCCAAGGAGGAGAACATGATGATGGACCTTTTTGAAACTGGCTCCTATTTTTTCTACTTGGATGGGGAAAATGTTACTCTGCAGCCATTAGAAGTGGCAGAAGGCTCTCCTTTGTACCCAGGGAGTGATGGTACCCTGTCCCCCTGCCAGGACCAAATGCCCCCGGAAGCGGGGAGCGACAGCAGCGGAGAGGAACATGTCCTGGCGCCCCCGGGCCTGCAGCCTCCACACTGCCCCGGCCAGTGTCTGATCTGGGCTTGCAAGACCTGCAAGAGAAAATCTGCCCCCACGGACCGGCGAAAGGCCGCCACCCTGCGCGAAAGGAGGAGGCTAAAGAAAATTAACGAGGCCTTCGAGGCACTGAAGCGGCGGACTGTGGCCAACCCCAACCAGAGGCTGCCCAAGGTGGAGATTCTGCGGAGTGCCATCAGCTATATTGAGCGGCTGCAGGACCTGCTGCACAGGCTGGATCAGCAGGAGAAAATGCAGGAGCTGGGGGTGGACCCCTTCAGCTACAGACCCAAGCAAGAAAACGTAAGCCTAGATGCTGCCGGGGCAGGGAAATGCAAAGGCTAATTAAACGCCTTCCTGGGGCCTTAACCTCCAGCTGCTTGGTCTTTTTTCCCTTCCCCCTTTCTCGCCCGCCCCTCCCGCTCCGTCTCTAATGAACCCCCAGTGGCCCAAGAAGACCGGGTGCTTGCAATAGGCAGGAAATGCGTACCCCGCCCGAGGAAGCAGGAAAGCCGCCTCCCCACCACCCAACCCCACCCCCGGAACCGATGTTTCTTTCCTAATCTGCTGCTGCTTTGGTTTTCCCTCCAGCTTGAGGGTGCGGATTTCCTGCGCACCTGCAGCTCCCAGTGGCCAAGTGTTTCCGATCATTCCAGGGGGCTCGTGATAACTGCTAAAGAAGGTAAAGTAAAAGAAAGGGCTCTGGGCCGCACCAGAGAAAATCCGGGAGGTGGATAGGATGATCGGGCCGAGAGGGCTCGAAGCGACAGCAGGGACGCACCCTGCGAAAAGGGCGCTCTTTGCTCGCAGGGACCAGGCCTTTCTGCGCAGCCAAAGCGGCCTCGCGCGGGGCGCGGAGCTGCTTCGTTTTCCTTCTTTGGGTGCTATGTTTGTGTGTGTGTTTTTTGCACTTAGGAGGAGCAAGTATTGATTCGTCAGCCTCGAGTAGCCTTCGATGCCTTTCTTCCATCGTGGACAGTATTTCCTCGGAGGAACGCAAACTCCCCTGCGTGGAGGAGGTGGTGGAGAAGTAACTGGACCGGCGCTTGAGACCTTCTCCACGCAGCAGGAAGATCCCACCAACGCTTCCTGGCCTAATCCTTTAGATTAGGTCACATTATATTAACATTTAGGAACATAGACCGAAAAGTTGGTGAAAGAGAAGGAGACACATTCACAAAGAAACATTGCGAAAACTGTTGTCCGGCTCAAATGAAAAAGCCTTTCGGCCTTGGGCTTTTATTTTATTTATTTATTTTTTTTTTTTTTTTGGAACCTCGAGTGGCTTAGGTCTAGCCTCCTTATTTTGTTTTTGTTTGGTTGATTTTATAATATATTAACTTTTATTACGGTGATCCTTTTGTGCCATGTTCAAAAAAAGTTCATTCCTGTCTAAAGTGGGAACGTTGCATTTAATGTTAGGGGTATTTAATGTTTTTTTGTAAATAGTTTAGCACTTTCATTTTTTATGTAAACCTAAAATATATTTTAAATGTGGAATGATGTATATAAAATGTGCGAGGATCCTGGTATTGTAATATTAAAAAGAAGTTTCTATATGAACAAAGTTGGTCCTAGTTTGATGGAACTGGAAAAATATGTTTGGAGGCATGTATACAAAAATAAAGAGGAGCCATATTTTAATTTAGACACCACACAAGCCCATTTATTTGGGTGTTTTCTTACAGGCCAATTGAAAGGGAGGAAATTTGGCTTTCCTTAGTCTGAATTAAACTGGATACTTTTCTATCTGTCGTAGACCTCACACTTGTCATTGGAAGTGAATAGTGCCCAGAAGAAAAATGTCATTTTCCTTTTGTCAGCATCTTTTTCCGTCTGTTTTTACACTCCTCTACCTGGAGAACTGGGTGAGATTTACTTACCCAAAGTTAACAATGGAATTCTCAATCTAGGAAAATATGGTTGCAAGAAATTACCACACCAAAACTGTGCTCATTTCCCGAAAAGATCTTCAGCGGATTGACCCCCAAATTGCCGTCCCTCTTATTCTTCCCAGGTCGCTCTTGTCCTGAAGTGTGGCTCTGGAGTTCCCGGGTCTGCACTGGCCTCAGGGCCGGATCTCGGGGCCTCCTCCCCAGTTTTCTTGAACTAGACTGGTCCCTAGCAGACTGGAATATCCTCAAGGCCTCGTTTGGCTTGGGTTTGTTTTCCACACACAAAAGATAAAAGAAATGGGCAATCTGTCTCTGGAGGTGGGGTGGGCTCCTTTGAAGGGAGGGCTGCTTAGAGTGAGGGAAGGTTTCAATGGTTGAGGACAAAAGACAACAACAACACACATGCAACCTCTTAGCCGGGCCAAACAGCAAAGCCCCAGAGAGGCTAGAAGCCCCAGGAGCTCCTCACCATGCGGATTTTACAACGTGTGCCAGGTTTGTTTATCCTGTAACCGTAGGAAGAAACGACCACCAAGAAACACAGTGGGAAGTGAGGCAGAGGAGAGGAGGAAGCCATTTCTTTTGAATTGCAACTTCTCTCTTAGATTCTGTAGGTGGCACCTTCACTCCCTTCCCCTACCCCTGAACTTCTACCTTTCCTCCTCCCCCCGAACAGCTAGTCATCAGTTAGCAGATGTGAAAATCAAATCGGATTCAGTATTTCCCAGCCCACCGTTTCCTTCCTAACCCTCCAGAGGCTGGACCTTCTTGTTGCGCAGACAGCACCACAGACAGCGCCCCCTGCAGGTACAGAGCTGTATCTTGCCCCTTTTTCCTCTCAGAAAGGAAGGCCTCTTCCTGGGGATAATAATAGTCACTGTGTTTTCTGAGTATATGGGAAATTCAGATTTCTTCTAATATACATTTGAAATGCAGAAAGGTTCATAGTGGAAGCTGACATTGACATACAATCTCTTTTAAAGTTTTGGGAGAGGCAGGTGGGAGATTTAGCGGATGCAAACTGCTGAGCCTGTGTGGGGTTGACTACCTAGATGGAATCCAGGCTGCCACTGTCTAGGCCTAGTCACTGATCATTCTTAGTCCCCTTTCCTCCTGAGGTTGTGAAGATTCACTGAGATAACACATGTGAAGTGCTTAGCCAAAATGGCACAAAATAAACACTAGATGCCAGCTCTCTTCTTCATTAGTCAATTCAAAGACCCTTTTCTTCCACCAAAAGTCATAGTTTCTTCAGCCTTTCTTTGATCTGGCTGGGGAAAGTATTTACAACAATGAGAACAAAAGCAACATAAATGAGCCATTCTTAGTATTTAAATATTAACTCATAATCCTACAACAGATGAGAGAGGTACTGCTATTACTTTTACTTTAAAGAACATCCGTGGAACAGAGTTTCCTGCACTTGGTTAAGTACTGCATAGAGCCAGGATTCAGAGCCAGTCAATTATCAATGGATTCAAGCCTGTGTTCTTAACCATCATGTTCTGTGAAAGAGATGCCTTGGCACATTGGCAATTTCTTTCCTCTTTTTTTTTTTTTTTTTTTTCTGTTTAAGGGGTGATGTGTCCCCTGTTGCCCAGGCTTGAACTCCTGGGTTCAAGTGATCCTCCAGCCTCAGCCTTTCAGGTAGCTGGGACTACAGGCCCATTCCACTGGGCCCAGCTTGCCTTGGGAAATTAATAAGCAACATCTTACGGTCTGGGGAAAAATATGGCTCTCCTTGACATTTGTTTTCCAAAAGCTCTTTCTCAAGAGTGGCTAGCTAGTGAACTCCAAATTAGAGCAGTAAGTTAAAAAAGTAAGTGGTAAAGCATTTCAAATTATCCAACCAAAACATGTGTGAATATGTCTGGGTAGTGTCTATGCTCATTAATTATGCTTATTAGATACCCATCATTTTCTCCCTGAGAATCAATAGGGATTTTCCCTAAATTGTATATCTGTACACTTCTATTTTTAAAATTCAAATTTATTATGCAACACAAATAAAATAATGTAACTGATTAAGTGAACTCATTTAATTTATAATTTAGCATATACTTATAGTAAGATCTGTGTTATAAATGGCTCTACAGCAGAATGCTTTTATTAATTCATGGACTTTACTTGTTGATGGATTTTATTCAGTCTTTGCAATCCAAATCCTTTCTATCTCTCTTAGCTGGGTAACTTGAGAAATTGTTTGGAATAAGTTTGCCTATGGAAGTCTCTTCATTAAATAGAGCAAATATTTCCCAAAGACTTCATGTGACCTCCACTGCTACAGATGACATGTTAGGCTTTCCAATGAAATCCTTGGTGTGTTTGCAATTAAAATGTTTTTGTTTGATATTAATGATGATAATCTTTACTGAGGCCAAAGCCAAAATAAACAGGGCTGTGGAAGCAGAAAATCAAGACATAATAACTTGGTAAAGATAAGCAATTTGGGATTAAATTCAAGCCTCTTTCCAGAGGCAGGTATAAAGCTATCAAGTACAAAATAATGAGCGATTTTCTTTATTATATTACTACAGAAATGATTTGCAGAAAATCAAATGTCGGCTTTCATACTAATTTTAATACCTGGATCACTGAATTCCAAGCCTGAACACTGGAAATCCCCTTATGTCTAACAGTCTTATTTATTTTTCTCCAAACTATTGCGTATGTTTTGGGGGTGGAGGGAATGCTGGAATTTACGGTTCACAGCTACTTCTGAAACTAGCAGAGAAATCTTGGGATGCTGAAAGTGACCTCTATCCTTATTAAGACTTTTTTTTTTTTTTTACTAAAGTTAGTTTACCCAGTTGTTTTTATCTTCTAGTAATATTTTATCCCATTTCATCATTTCAAATCACTCTCCCACAACACCATAGCTGAAATTTTTTTTTAACATTTTTGTTTAAACTTTGAATATCTAATTGCCGAATCCAATGCACTGATAAATTATCAGTAACATATTATTTTCTCAAAGAGCCAAACCACCAAGCTATTTCTCTGACAGGCCCCTCCAGTCACTCTCTTAAACTATTAAACTTATAAAAGATGATCCTCCATCGTAGACGTTTCACTCTGAAAAAAGCAAATTTTTTGCAAGCCTAGTTCAGAGTCACTCTGAGATGGAATGGCTATGCCATGTGCTGCAACAAAGGTAACGCTGTAAGAACTGGCTACTTTCTGTACTCTCAAGGCTGCTAAATGTCCTTACTTAGGCCTTTGATCTCTCCTGGAAGTCCTCTAATTCAAGCAGAGGCCAATGTCTTCCTCAGCTGTCTTCACAAATTCTTCCAGCAGCTCTGGCAGGTACTAATGTGTTTACTTAGGTGTGCCTGATTCCCAGAGCTAATAGCAGTTTGCAATTGTTTAGCACATTGTGAAGTCATCTATAATACAAAAAATATCAAGAATAATTCCCTTAGTACAGGAGTTGATAAGGATCTGCAGGTAGGGGCAGAAGTGAAATGGAACGGATGTATCCTTCTATATGTATTTGTTTTCTCTCTCTAAGAAAAGCATAGAGAATTTTCAATAATGCAGAAAGCCTAGGGTGGGCAAAATTTACTAGAAGAGGAAGGTATGAGAATCATTTTGCTGGTGTGGTCTGTCCATCACTATTAATGTGTTGCCAAAATGCTTAAACTAACACAGATTTCACTTAAAAAAAAGAGAGAAAAAAGTTGATGTTACTTAAAGGTCATTGCAATTAGAACCTGGTTATAATTCTAAATTATAAGAAAATCAAATGTATTTATTTTTTTCAGAATATAAAATGAAAAAAAAAATCTACTTCACCAGAGCCTTTGTGGGTATCCAGTTATAGCACCAGAGGTGACTGGGTTTTCTTCCCCTCATCTACCCACTGTTAGACTTTCCTAGCAGACAGTGTTGGAGTGTCATTTCTAACAACCTGCTTACATATGAAATAAATGTGCGTTTTCTGCGCATGCAAGAAATTCACTTCTCTGCAGAAATAGTGGAAAACTTATTTTGATTCTTTGTGTAAGGAGCAAAAGCCAATCTAGTCCCATTTTGAGTACAAAAGGGTGCCCTGAGTAGATCTTTTTAGAGCCATTTTTAAAACTTTTTACATGCTTCCCTGGCCAACGCATTAAAAAAAAAAAAAAAAAAAAAAAAAAAAAAAAAAAAAAAAAAGTTTTTCTCTATGTTGCTCACCCAGTTCTTTATTTTTCCCCTTCCAGGTCTCCCCTGAGAAAAGAGCAGGGCGACCGCTCCTGAATCGAGACGCCTTGGCCATCTTTGTGGTGCTGATTGCCTACCTTCTTAGCATATTGCTTCTCTCTCTCTCTCTCTTTCTCTCTCTCTCTCTCTTTCTTCTCTCGCCCCTGACAGCGTTTTAAAAGTTTTGTCTTATTTCTTTTTACTTTGGTGCTCTGAGATCCTATTTTCAGCACTTGCGTCCCAAGGGCTCTCAACTCCGGACCCTGTTCTCCTGCTAGCAAGTCCCATTAAGCCGCCGGGCGCTTGTGTTTTCTCGGCTTCTTTAGTTCCAGTTGCTCGCGGCACTCTGGTAACTTTGTTTTGAGATCACCTTACCAAAGACAGCTTTAACCTCTGAGAACTGCCCTTACTGACAGAGGGTCCTGAGTGACAGCGTCTTCCCAGGCACGGGAACCAGGGAAAGATGTTGAGTAGCCAGCTTTTGTAAGTTTATGCTCTGGAGCGCTAAGGAAGCGCACGGAGCCTAAATTAATTGAAGAAGAAAACGAACAAAATCACCTCTAGGAGTAGGAGCTGTGATGACAGGATGCCTAGTTTCCAATCCTGTGTGACCTTGGGGCAAATAACCTAGTACCTGGAGCTCGGGTTTACTTTCTTTCTACAATGGGTCCAATAATAGCTCCCACAGGGTGGTTTGGAGTATTAATTGTTAGGTTAATCTATGGAAAGGGTTGAGAACAGTGCGCGGCAAATAGAAAATTCTCAATAATTGTTAGTTAAAAATATTTCACGCTGAGGGGCTTGAGTACAAATCACAGTAAGTGCTTTCAGAAATTAGCTGAACGATGAGCAGAAGCGTAACCTCTAACTTTCACTCAGACTTTAAAGACCAAGTTTATTTGTGTCCAAATCACAAGTCTGAGCTCATTTGTGGACTCCACAGCCAAAAAAAAAAAAAAAATAAAACAGTGGTCATATGGCTGCTGATAGAAACTGTGGGACTTGGCTGAGAATTCCCGGGGGAGGATATCTACCCACTATTGTATTTCAGAGGTAGCAATGTGCTTTGCATTTGCTGTGCATTTGAATGTTTCCACCAGCGTGGATGGCATCTTAGATTCCACCTGGGTTCTTCTTGAACTTGCCTCTTTTTATCTGGCGTAGCCCTGGATACCGTATTCATTTCAAAGGCAGCGACTTGTTAATAGCACTAAAAAAGGTGCAGATGGATTTCCCACTGGTCAGATGATTAAGCAGCCCATTGGTGTGAGAGGGAGCCTGATTTTCAGGAGAGAGCTTTGTCTTAGAAATGACAGGACAGAAGAGAGGAGACAGCAATGATGTGGCTAGCAAACCTTAGTGACTGACAGTGTCACTCTCCCACTTCTGGTTTTCAAGGTCTTCACTTTAGAGAGAAGATCTCACCCTGAAAAGGTTGATACTTCTCTGGCCCCTAAAGATGCTGGATGAACCAGGTTGCTTTAAGAAAATAATTCTGAAAAAAAAAAAAAAAGTACAAAGTTCCATTCACTGAAAGAAATAGTGATGATAATAATAATAACAATATTAGGAAGGAAGACTCCCTCCTCTTCCCAATAACTTTGGAGCCACAATATTTATTGAACTGGGTGACCCTAGGTTGAGTTGAGAACACTCTGGCTTCTTTTAACTGGGCCACAAGACCTAGTCCAAAACCCCAGACTAATTGTGTAGACCTTAAGTAATTGCTTTTCCTAAATATAAACAGCGCCTCCCAACCCAAGTAACCTGAAAGTGGATTAAGGGTGGAGGAGGATTGGTAAAAGCTGAGTAATAGATTCATTCTCACTTAAATGACAACCCTCCCCTCTTGCCTTCTATCCATCGAAGTTCCAAAGACCCTGCTGTGATTGCTTTTCTGGAAGGCTTTTGTCACTGAAGTGTGTGAAGTTACTCCTGGTTTGAGGAGTTGGAAATTTTACACGAGTCAAGGATTGCAGTGGCAGCAGCTGGGACGCATCTGTAACGGTGTTAGTTTGCCTGAAAGCAGAAAATTAGCAACCCCAAAGCCCAGCTTGGCTGTTTAGTCTGTAGAAATGACAGGGCGGAGCAGAAAGAGAGGGAGAAAGGAGACTCGCCCCCTGGAAAGGGAGTTTGCCATTGAAAACTGGGCTTCTGTTGGAAATCTCAGAGACACTTTCAATGCAGGTCTTTGGCCTGCTCAGGATCTAGGGAGCGCCTGGCACAAAGGAGAAGGTGCTCAGCAAATACTGTGCAGAAGGGCAAAAGGAAGGAAGAAAGGACGGGAGGAATGTTCCTGGTCACCTGGCCCTCCTGTGCCCCACCTCCTTTTAGATGAGCAGACATACAGGGAGAACTCAGAGCAAGCCCCCTCATGGGAAAATAAACCTCCCTCCCTACCCTCAATAAGGTAGAGCCTAGAATAAATGACAATCAGAGCAAAATTTTACTCATCTGAAGCTATACAAAACAGATTTTAAAAGGCAAACCATATATTCACTCCAAGTTTGAAAATGCCACTTCAAGTTTTTAGCCACCATTATTCAATCCAATGGCTGGAAAAAATTTTCGAGATCATCGAAGTTCATGAAAAAGAGAAACAAACACCTCCAAATCAGGTGATTCCTCATGCCCAGGACTGGGAGGGCAGGTCAGCTCTTGGTGCCAGTGAAAGGGATTTCTATTTATTGTCACTATTTTAAAATATGTGTGCAATTGCAAAAAGTTGGACTGCCTTCGTTACTTTTGTGTGGAACACTCCTTAAGTAATCCCTTGTTTTAGCTTATCTAAAGAGTGCAAATGAGCAGGTTGGGGACCCACTCCCGCCCCAGCAGAAATGCAGTAAAACCATTAGAGTCAAAAGGGGCAGTACACAGCGGATTGTCTCTAGAGCAAAGGCGGAGGTTTGTCCAGACAGCCCCTGCGGGGGTTGCGGTGGGATATGCTAATAGTGCCTGGCCACTGGGGCCGGCCTCCCTCCCGAAAGAATATATAAAGAACCCCAACCCCAGCTTGTCGACCCAGGCCAACAGGCGTCTGCCCTTGTTAATTACCGGAGCCAGAGACCAGGGAGCTCCGCCCGGGATCCGCCCGTCGGCAGAGGCGCCAGGCTCCGGTTTCTCCCTATCCCTCTCGCTGCCATCCAGGTGCACCGCCTGCCTCTCTGCAGGATGGATGTGATGGATGGCTGCCAGTTCTCACCTTCTGAGTACTTCTACGACGGCTCCTGCATCCCGTCCCCCGAGGGTGAATTTGGGGACGAGTTTGTGCCGCGAGTGGCTGCCTTCGGAGCGCACAAAGCAGAGCTGCAGGGCTCAGACGAGGACGAGCACGTGCGAGCGCCTACCGGCCACCACCAGGCTGGTCACTGCCTCATGTGGGCCTGCAAAGCCTGCAAGAGGAAGTCCACCACCATGGATCGGCGGAAGGCAGCCACCATGCGCGAGAGGAGGCGCCTGAAGAAGGTCAACCAGGCTTTCGAAACCCTCAAGAGGTGCACCACGACCAACCCCAACCAGAGGCTGCCCAAGGTGGAGATCCTCAGGAATGCCATCCGCTACATCGAGAGCCTACAGGAGTTGCTGAGAGAGCAGGTGGAGAACTACTATAGCCTGCCGGGACAGAGCTGCTCAGAGCCCACCAGCCCTACCTCCAACTGTTCTGATGGCATGGTAAGCAATAGATCTGGTACCTAGCTAGGCTACCCTAATCTTTTCTGAAGTCCTTACACCTCATTTAACCAGGTGTAGCGGGGAGAGTGGGGTGGAGGCAAATGCTGAGTTGCTTTAAAATAAGAGAGGGGTCCACATTTAGAAAGACTCCCCAAACCGCTGCTGAACGAGATTTTAGTTTGACTTTCTAGCAGGTTCTAGGTGTACACTGTAATCGAGGGTTGACATGGGAGATAGGTGGCTGTGAATGATCACTCACATGTTTTCTCCATTCCTGAATTTATTTTCAAAATATGCCATCTGTGGATCATGCGCTACACTAATATCTAAAGGCACCGTTTATAACTTAATGAGGAAATGGAAAGAAATACCCACATGACCCCAGTTCCTGCTCCAATGAGGCCTGGCTGAAAGATGGTGATGCATTCTTTGTAGAGGGCGTTTGCTCCAAGGCTGCCAGGTTTTAATGTGTTTTTGTCCTGGGAAAGTGTTCTTTCCCTGAATTAGTGTGGCTTTCTTCTACTCCAATCCATTTTGCATGGTTAACCCAATGCACATTGCTGCTGAATTCCACCCCCTCTTCCCTTTGCTGCTGCCCTCTTCTTCTTCAAGCACAGAGATTGACCTCAGTGCCCTGGGAATTTGGAGAGGGCTAGCTCTTCCTAAATCAAGGCAGTGAAGGTGATTGACAGTGTTCGGTTACAGAGCTGGTGGGCAAGCACAGCCTCACCGTTGGTCAGAACATCTTTTGCCAAGACCTGAAAACAAACTTTGTTGTGTGTCTTGTATTATAGCCCGAATGTAACAGTCCTGTCTGGTCCAGAAAGAGCAGCACTTTTGACAGCATCTACTGTTCTGATGTATCAAATGGTAAGAATTGATAACTTCACAGGAGTTTAAAGACCGGTTCACTCTGACAATTCAGCCTATAAAATTCTGTTCTTCCTGACAGTACTGGGGAAGGGAATGGAAGTGATGGTTCTTACAGGGAGGCTTTGGCAAAGCAAAATAAACACATCTTCTGCTCCAAATCCCCCTAGCAGACACGCACACACACATGCACACACACTGTCGCTTGAAATATTATCAGGGGGCTTCCCCACTCCGCACCTCTACCCCTCAGGAATTGCCAGATATTTGCTGCAAATTTCTATGTTAGGGTTTCTGTGACCACCTGACCTCTGGGTGTCAGAGGAGCTGACCCACAGTTTAAAGAGCAACATAAGCAAGTCTGTCTATCTTGGGCTAATTATTTTTTAATGCTTTTCTCCTTGTATCCTTAGTATATGCCACAGATAAAAGCTCCTTATCCAGCTTGGATTGCTTATCCAACATAGTGGACCGGATCACCTCCTCAGAGCAACCTGGGTTGCCTCTCCAGGATCCGGCGTCTCTCTCTCCAGTTGCCAGCACCGATTCACAGCCTGCAACTCCAGGGGCTTCTAGTTCCAGGCTTATTTATCATGTGCTATGAACTAATTTTCTGGTCTATATCACTTCTTCCAGGAGGGCCTAATACACAGAAAGAAGAAGGCTTCAAAAAGTCCCAAACCAAGACAACATGTATATAAAGATTTCTTTTCAGTTGTAAATTTGTAAAGATTACCTTGCCACTTTATAAGAAAGTGTATTTAACTAAAAAGTCATCATTGCAAATAATACTTTCTTCTTCTTTATTCTTCTTTGCTTTAGATATTAATACATAGTTCCAATAATAGTATTTCTGATAGGGGGCAATTCATTGAGGATAGCTTGTTGCAATGCTATATATATATATATATATACATGTATATGTATATATATATATATAAAATCTTGCTCATCAAAATGTCTCTGGTGTTTAGAGCTTTATTTTTTTCTTTAAAACATTAAGGTAGCTGAGAATCAGTTAAATGGAATTTTAAATATATTTAACTATTTCTTTTCTCTTTAATCCTTTAGTTATATTGTATTAAATAAAAATATAACAATACTGCCTAATGTATATATTTTGATCTTTTCTTGTAAGAAATGTATCTTTTAAATGTAAGCACAAAATAGTACTTTGTGGATAATTTCAAGATATAAGAAATTTTGGAAATTCCACCATAAATAAAATTTTTTACTACAAGAAATATTTTGGCTCATGATCTTTTAAAAGAACACTCCTAATGGAATTATTATTCATTGACATGAAATCTTTACGTGTGGGCTGAAAATTCTTAAACAGTTGGCTTTTCAGATAAATCTGAATATTTATCATTTTCATTAACCCAGTTTAGGTCCTGTTGATGTCACAAATGAAAATATCATATTTTCTTTTAAATATATTTCAAGTGAGCCTGCTAAATGAAACTTTTCCTTTATCTTAGAACTGTACCATATACTATCAAGTCATTTGTGTGTGAAGGGAAGATAGAGGTTATTCAGGACAATAACACATGCTTTTTAAAAAAAGACTATACAATATTACATCATTTTAATACCTATAGTACAATAGAAGGCGTGAGTTAAGTCATATTTACTTTTTCTACCTGCCTGAAAATATCTTGATAATATATACTAATATTGTCAATAAAATATTTAAAGGTATTGGGTTGATTTATATGGCCAGAGTGCCAACATAAGAAAACTTACACAAATTATACTGAAGTGAGACAGATTCAGTTGTCTTCCTCCTTTTTACAGCCTTTTAAATTTTATTGTATTAATCATATTATGTATGCGTGTGTGTGCATGTGTGTATGTAAAACAGACGTATCTCGTATTCATCACCCTAAATCTCCTCTAGAAAGAACTGGTATGAAAAAATTGAACAATTAAGTGGAAAATCAGGTTGAGACAATGATTGGGATAATTCTCACAGGTTTATCATTGAGAGAGATTTTAAAAAGAGATCCTTAAAGTATCTAAAGTAGCTGTTCGCAGAGAACAAATATTGATAACTGTTTAATCCTCTTATATTTACGTTAGTTTAAAATTCCTAACGATTTGTGGTTACATATATTAATTTTTAAAAAGCATGTAGACTCTTTACTAGAGCTTGGCAATGCCACTGTTCTCAGAAAGCTTTCTCTTTCTCTCTGATGTGATTTGCTCATGCTTATGCAGTCATGAAGCTTAAAGGAATGGGAATCATTCCATAAGGGAGGGATAAGGGCTGAGTTAAAAAATATAATGGCCAATGTCACTCTGTTAGCATCATGGTCTGACAGGGGACATTGACTTTTAGCCCACAGATATAAGTCTTTACTCATGATTTAAGAGTGTGAGGATTTTACATGAAGAGAATTCAAGAGGGCATGATAGAGATTTGTGTATATTTCCAACATAAGTCTGGGTTATTCACTTTTGTTAGAAACTGTGCTAGGTATATTTTCTCCTTTTGATACGTCTACGGAGACACTGGAGATGTGTTGTTTTTAATAGAATCAGACAGGAAAAAAATTCAAATATTGGTTTAGTTTTTTAAACTTCAATTTTTAAGCACATTACCATATTTGGTTTCATTTAATATAATTAAGCAGAAATATGAAATTTTGGGTTCAAGTGAATGAAAATTAAACTTTTTCATATCAAATCTCAATTGCTTTAAAACTTTGCAAGCATACCTAATTCTCAATGAATCTGATAATGATAATTCAAAGTAGTTAGAACCTTTTTGGTGGTCTGGATGTAATACAAAGGGTGCTCAATGTACGATTTAAAACAATATTCTCCATTCCATGTTACTCAGTTAATCTCATTTTCAATGTACTAACATTGGGGACTGACGTCTGCCCAGCACAACAGAGCATTTGCAGTCATGCACACTTCTTTTTAGACAAGGGACCTTTGGAAATTGGTTTTCCAGTGGTTCAGATCCAGAAAAGTCTTCTTTTCTTTTAAAAAGTAGGGAGAAAAAAGAAATGGAACTCACAAAAGATTGAAGTAAGGATGGAATTTTGTCATCTGTAAATCTCCTGCAGTGAACAGTTGGGTTTCCGAGTTTGTATTAGCCCACTTCACCTCAGCTAGTGGGAAACATGCAGCAAACCAAGTCGGATTTCTAAGAGCAACTAGGACAATGTTCCCTTCCCCATCTGCAAGCGTACAGGGAAGAGTTTTCAGGAAGTGAGAGTCAAAAGAGTCTTCTTTCCTCTCATGGCTACAAAATACATGTTTCCTGAGTTATATATGAAAACCGCATCCAGGGAAGTTACAGAAATTTGTATGTGCTATGTGGATGCAAGTTGTTATATATACCCAGATGTGGTGTCTCAATTGTCCTTATTTTCTTCTCCTTTGAAAGATGCAAGTTAGATAAAATTAGCCATATTATACCCATAAATTCCCCTTTAAGATGGCATTCTTAGGAATACTTAATCTGAGAGTGGTATTTCCTGAAATTCTCTCTTTGGGGTTATAACAGTTACTAGATTAAACTGGTCATTTAATTCTCTGACTTGCAGAAGTGGTATTTCTGGAAATGATATTACAGTATGGCTATTTGTAACTTCAGAAAAACCCTGCTTGAATGGCAAAGTACTCCTGAAAATATCACCACTGAATGTTCCTACATTGTCACAAAAAGCACAGGATATCACATTTATTTCTTTTAAGAATTTTAATTGTATATATTTCAGTTGACTAGTGAGTTGGTTTATGATAAAAATTATAAATAGTGAACGCTAAAATTATTGTAAGGTCAAAATATTATAAAAATAATCCTCTGTAAAGGGGAAAATAGCCAAATCTTATCTCTACTTACGTTACAAATTCACTTCATTACAGATTAATCAGAAAATAGTGATACAACTGCAACTGGTAAATATTGAGTGCTGTGCTTATCATTATGCAAATAAGAAAACTAAGGTTTAAGGAGTTTAATAATTGGCCCAAGACATATCTGATTATTTGGGCTTCTTTACAACACGTGTTCCAGGAGGCTCAGGCAGAAGTTAGAAGTCTTCTTATGATGTAGCACTGGAAGTGACAGAACATTTTTCCTACTACATTCTTCTGGTCAAGCAAGTTACTAAGACCAGCCCAGAACCCAAAAGAAGCAAATTAAACTCTATTTTTCAAGGAAGGAAATAGTAGTAAATTTGCATACATAGTTAATACTACCACGATGACTAGTATACACTTGCTGTCTCTATATCCTCACCTTTTATCCATTTCATTGACTGTAATCAGGCTTCTGCCTTTATGACTGTCCATGATCACTGATAACCTTTAAACCAGTGGACTGTTCCAGTCCTGAGTGAAGCTTATCCCTATAGGTGAGACGTCTTCCCTGATCTTCAGTCCTATTTATCCAACTGTCTTCTTAAAGTCTCTCGTAAGTCTCAATGGCACCTCCAACTCAACGTATTCCAAATTAAACTCATCATTTTTCCCTTCTCTCCCTACTTCTAAACCTGGCTCACCTACAGTGTTGACTCTCTCCGTGAATGACCTTACCAGTTATTTAAACATGAAATTTAGGACATATTCCTGATATCTCCATCTCTCTTACTCTCTTGTCCAATTAATTACGAAAGCCTATGAATTTACTCTTTACCCTTAATTCAAACTATGGCTATCTCATTTCAGGGATATCATAAGATCCCGTTAACCTGTCCCTCCATAATTAAATCTTCCACTTCTGGTGATGGCATCCATATTTTTCCGTGGAAATTGTTCCTTTCCTCTTTTCAGGTCGTGTTGTTCAGGTGGGATTCACAGTACCACCTGGCTCTAGAAGTGAGCAAGTCATTCTTCTCTGACCTTGACTATATCCTCTTCCTTGACTATAGTTATTGTTTCATGGATTCACGTGTGACCCAAGTTGTTCAGTAATTCTCAGTCCTGGGATATTTGTTGGAACTACAGAGAAAAGGAGGTTCTGTTTCTGCTGGGGTAATAATATATGAGATTTTTTTATCTTATATATCAGGCTGCCAGCTGTCATCTCACGCCCAAAAAAGTAGATCCTGCCTAAAAATAAAGCAACACAGTAGAAAGCAGAGCTGTGATGCAGATATTCCTGAAAACATCATTGAGCATCCAGATCCCCAAATGCCTGAATATCTGCTCTTGGCTACACTTTACAATGTAGGAGCCGACACATGGTCTTTTTTCTTAAACCAGTATGAGTGGGAATTTTGTTAACTGAAACAGAAATAATCTTGTATAATACCACTCTTTGATCTCTTCTGCCTATTGCAGCTAGAGAAATTGTCTCAGAATATTCATCTGATTATGTCAACCATTCCATTTTCCCTCCCAGCTTATTGCACGTAGGGTAACAAAATAGCATACTCTAACATGACCCTCAAAGTTTTGTGTGTCAGTCTCCTATCCACCTCTCAAACAAAATAGCAGACTCTAACATGACCCTCAAACATGTGTGTCAGTCTCCTATCCACCTCTCTAGCATTAGCTCTTTCTTGTCAAGTGTCTACTCTTTCCACTCCAGCCACAGAAGTGACTTTGATCAGTCATCATACTCCCTTTTGCCAAAGAGGTTTTATACCATTATCTCTGACTGAAACCTCTTCTCCCCTCTACTTCACCTGGTCAATACCCACTCATCTTTTAAACTGCAGCTTAGGCATCAATTCTAAGGCAAGTTTTCCCTGAACTCTCATACAGTATCAGGTACTCTTAGTCTATGCTCTGAAAGTACCATGTATCTTTTCTCTGTGTTATGTCTCATCATTGAAATTATGTATTAATTTTTGTGATGATTAACATTTGTTCCCTCCTCTATGAAAGCAACAAGACCTGTTCTTTCCCAACCCTGTTGTCGCCTGGTTATAGTAGGAAATATTTACAGTTGTGCATGCATACATATAATATATATATGTATATGCTATCCTACTATAGCAGGATAGATTGTGTGTGTATATACACATGTGTGTATGTATATATATAAAATAAATGAATTGACATTTCTGAAGCATTTGTTGTGGTGGAATGTACCCTCTTTTTTCAAAATCTTCATAGGATTTCTTAACATCATTTTCCATTTTTCTACTGGTTCTCTTAGTTTTCTGTTTCATGTTAATTTCTTGCACTGACTTCTCTTACTCTGGCTAATTGTTATGTTTATTTCTTAGGTTTTTTATGTGGACACCTCTCTTTTTGGTCTGCTGTAGTCCTTTCAATTCCCATAGCTTCACCTCCTCTCTGTCTTTTATTGTAGAGATGTTTCTACTATTGCCTCATTCATACTCTCTTAAGGAAGCTACCCCACATGCAGCTTCTGTTTGGCCTGACTGGTCTTTTTAATAACAGTTAATCAGTGAAGAATAGGCACCTGACCTGAGGACAACAAATATATAGACTAAGCAATATTTATGAACTGCATAGTTTAATTCAAATATATGCTTTGAGATAAGTAGACTCTTTTTTTTCACAAACAGAGAAATAAATCACCAGTTAACAATGAGACTTAAATTGAAAAGTCACAATATGGATGGGCCTAGAGAGATTAGGATGGGTCATACACAGGCTGAAATTACAGGGGAATAGAAGAGGCCAGTGGAGAGTAGTGTAAGGTATATTCAGCGACAGAATAAGGCATAGTACCTACTAAGTGCCTACTGTTGTCCTACTGAGGCCTTGGGTAAAAGCTGAGGTTAAATCCCAGCTTTACCACTAACTAGCTAAGGGAACTTAGGTAAGTTGCTTAAATTCTCAAAAACTGTTTCTCATTTATAAATGTGGATAATATAAAATAATAGAGTATAAATCACAGGAATTGTGAATATTGTATGAGATAAAACATATAAAATGCTTAGCCAAGGGACTAATACATAACAAATATTTATCAAACAGTAATTCAAAAAAGAAAACATAATGGTTGAGACTTAGAATAAAGACTCACAAACTTCTCATGTGGGACTCTTTGAAACTATCTTGATTCTCAAAATATCTTCCAGCTTTAGTAGCTATGGGCTCAAGTGGTTCCTTTTATTACTCCTCATGTCTCCTATATATGAAATAGCTTGAGTGGATCTGCAACTAAAAAAAATCACATTAAAACAGCTTCCAAATGCTAATCTGCAGGTTTCTCTACAGAGGGCTGTTCATATTTTTAAATGGCCAACTAAACATTTCCCCCTTGATGTCAATCTCAGTACGGACAGAACTGAATTCATCTTATTCTACACATTTTATTTCATCGTGTGGCATCATTTGATGAAAGTTTTGGAATTATTTTAGATTCCTCCCTTTCCTCAAAGCAATTAATTTAGTTTGCTGGGAACATAAGGCAAAAGGGAATTGTAGAGGTAATAGTAGTACTAGCAATAGAAACAAAACTGTATTTCTTCAGGAAGCATGATTTTTCACACTGTAAAATTTATAAAATCAGGCTGGGTTTTATGGTTTTTGCCTACATTTAATGAAATAGAACTTCTTTTTTAGGCAAAAAATTGTTTCAAGTTGAACCTCTTATGATCAATGGGATTTTAGAGTCAAGGAAATGTGGTGTTAAGAAAATAAATTTATAAAGCACAGTTATTAAAATTTTCTTTTTTTTACTGGAAACTGGGTTTGACAAGTATTATTAATGTTGATCACTGGTTGATTAGAAAACTACCCTCATGCATAGAGTGACTACTATGACCTGTAAGTGTTTTTGGGTCTGATATGCATTATACATAAACAAGCATAAAAACAGCTCAAGGAATTGGGTATGAGTGACTCCAGGCTATTGCAGAGTAAGGGGTTACACATAGAAAGTGTGTGCAACATGATCAGTTTACAAGTGGGGTTCTTATAACTCTCCTATTACAGCTCTATGCAGCCGCCAAAGTTCAGTGGAAACCTGAGGCAAGGCAAATATTTTGGGCAAATAACTAAGATTTTATGATGGGTGTTTTAGTATTCTGGTATTTTGGAATGAGGAGAGAATAGAGTCAGAAGGACTAATTAAGAGGATTAAGAGTAAGAAGGACTAATTAAGAGCCCATACATAAGGTGATGTTCTACATCCCTCGCTGAGTTGTACAACACAAGGCGGGTACTCAATGAAAGTTGATGACTGATTGAACCACTGAGGTTCTGTCTGCCTGATGCCAGACATCTGGATATAAAGATTAAAATCCAGTCATCCAGATGTTAAGGTTACATGATATGTCACCATCAAACATTTAGAAACTTTTAACTGATTGACTGCCTTTTTCACTTTTCATCCAGATAAATTGCATTGAGTTAACTCAGCTTGAGCATGTACCAATTACTGTTTTTTTTTTTTCTTTTAACTAGGGAATGGTTAATCAGGTTGGCAATGCAGATGAGTCACTAAAAAAGGAATGGTGGTATAACAAACAGGTAAGTATGAAAATAAGCAAGAACAAGTAAATAATGAAGAAAGTGAAAGCTTCATCTTATCAGAGATGCACTTTAATGACTCTTTATTGTGGCTTCTTTACAGATAAAAAATTTCCATTGGGTTGGATGTTTCAACTTTACAGCATTACACTTTTCTATGTAACTATTGTTTTTTCACACCAAAGCTAACTCTGAAAATATTTCACAGACAATTAAATGTTAACACTTTCTTTCTGTTAGCACTTCGTGTGCTCAGTTAAAATGTGATACGAAAAGTGAAGAACTGTAATCGCATATTCAGGTCACTGAAAGTAAATATGATTCTCCTAAAGAACTATATTGTATGAATAATGTGTTTTAAGAATCCCAATTTTGATAAAACCATAATGTTATAATCAAGTAATGGTGATAACAGAAAATAAACACTTTTTTTTTTTTAATTGAGATGAGGTCTCACCCTGTCACCCAGGCTGGAGTGCAGTGGCATGATCATGGCTCACTGCAGCCTCCACCTCCTGCACTCAAGCGATCCTCCCACCTCAGCCTCCTGAGTAGCTGAGACCACAGGACCATGTCACCATGCCCGGCTAATATCTTTGTTTTTGAAAAATGAATCTCCAAATTAAAGTATATATAATTTGAAAATAAGATCATTAATTTATCATTGAAGATAATGCTTTTTATTCAAACCAATTGTATGTCCAGATGTTAAACTGACTTGTTAAGTGAAAGTTCAAGTAAAACAACTAACTGGTTGTTTTGTATACATGATGATAAAGAGATTGACTGTTTTGGGGTTGGATTTTTTTTTTTTCTTGAAGAAATTACTGATTTTTAAAGTTATTCTTTAGAATCATTTGTTTGTTTTTTTATTATCTGAATAGGGATAATCAGAGCTGGGAAGATGAGCTATCTACACAGGGAAGCGACAAGGAGAATTGTGATGATTTCTTGGGCCACTAAACCCAAAACTCCATTGACTTTAGTTAGTAACACATTTTGGAGGGAGAATTAGCTCATGGCTAAAGAATATTAAGAGTGGTTTTATTTGTTTGCTTTTTTTTTCCTATTAGTTTATGCATTCCCTGAATGCAGAACGGGTCCCTCAATCCCTAATACTTTGTCTTGATTCAGACACAAAAAGGGTATAAAATAAATGTTTATTGAATAAATTTTTGTATTCTCATATCAATTTATACATGAGTAAAATCTCTATAGGAGGAATTTAAATTTCTTTCCATATATACATGTAGATCAGAAAAGCCATCCTGTTTTAAATGCTATAATTTCTTTCAGAAAGACAGGATATATGATATGAGTAGTCCGATACAAATTTAGAATCATTTCAACATAAAAAATGAGTATCTTCTGCAAGGACAGCATAATTACAATCACAGGCTTAATAATAGAGTTAGAAATAGTTGCATTAAAAAGTTTGCCAACAATTGAATGGCAGAAGTAATTTTTTAATAAAGTTACATAAGGAATTTTGAAAGTCTTTCAGGCTTGCTAAGTTGGAAGGATAAATGGTCTTTAACATTGACATATTGCCAACTCAGGGCATCTAAAAGCCCTTTTCAAATTACATATAAACAAAAATCATTTCACCCACCTCTGGGCTGGAATGTGACAGCTGGTTAAAATAAGCATAGCAACACTACACAACAATGTCAAACAGGATGAATGGCTTAACTAATCAAAAATAGAGCATCAAAGTAAAATTGCTCAAATTAGATTTCTGGCTAGGACAGAAAGGTTAACTGTTCTGTACTGTTATAAAGTCTTTAGGATCCTTGATGACTGCAGGATTCAAGTCAGTATTGCCAATCAAATTCAAGATGTGATTTGACAACTTAAGAGTTTTTTAATATCACACTGGGGACTTTTTATGGTCTTTTGATCCAACATGAAGAATCTAGAAAGCAATACATATGATAGCTAAGAGAATAAGCTTTGAAGAGTGATCCTGGTCAAGTCGCAAGTTCCTGTTTTATAAATTGACCAATCTACTTTCCCTCCTGTACGTAGAGTCCTCAATACCTACCTTCTCAAGATGGTTTTAGGCTGAGTTATACATAATATGTACCATGCTCTGAAATCAGTCCCTAGTACAGAGAATGCACGCCATACTTGGATCTGATTGTCTTTAATCTATTAATGAACAGCAGAATTCATATAAAATGCTAAGGGAAGGAGTTGTGAGAAATATTTCCCATATACCAAATTATTCTTAATCTAGGGATCTAAAAAACTGTTGACTCAGCTGATAGTCTGGTTTAATTTAAGATGCTTGAGCAATAGTGATAGACTAACTACCATAGCCAGAAGTTGTTCAGGCAGAACTAGAGAAAACATAAACATACGAATTTTCCTTTTTTTTTTGTTCCTGCTTAGCAATAAATACTTAATCAAAATTCAAAAATGAATAGTTTCAAACTGTTTAACAAACACTAGGATTTCCAAGCAGATATTAATGTTCATATGGAAACTTATAGATTGCTCTATTATACAAGTTACTTAAATAAATTACCTAAAATCATTATTCATTTTATTTTGACTAATTTAAAGTTTTAATAAAATCTTATTTTAACATCAGAGATTATATCTTCTTTATCCCATCTACCTTCTGAACTTCTATCTTTATTTTTTTAGTTATAAACTAAAGACTCTGTAATTTTAAAATGTTTTCACAATAAAAACTTAACTCTGGAATATTAGTAAATATGGGAGCATGTAATACCTAAGTATTACTAAAACTATTTTCTAGTGACTCTTAGAGAAAAATAGTCAAGTTATATTCTGAAATCATGTGCTAGTGACTAGTATAAGTGTTCTATAATCACAGTATTCCTCAATCCATCTAGGTTCAAATGCCTACTCCAGCATAGGTGACAAGATCATTTTCAATTCTTGCTACAGTGTGGTAGGCAAAGCCATCCTTTTTAAAACCAACACGCAACAAAACAGAGTGCTGCATCAAGACTTCTTACTCACTGAAGTTAAAATACGTAGGATTGTAACTGTTAGTCTAGTCCTCTCCGGAGGTTAATTCTTAAAATTATGGCTATTAAGTTTCATGTGTTATATTTACTGTGGCACTTGGAAACATTTGACAACGGGTTGAGCATCTCCGGTATGTCCATTCTAGGTTTGCTCAATGAGCCACATCACTTGCTGATAAGTTATACGAAAGACTTCTATTTTTATGGGGTATTCTTTATCACTTTATGTATTTGCTTCCAGTAAATGTTCAGTGAAAAGTAATGACATTCTATAGGATTCTGCAAATTCTATCATGTAACACTTGTACTATTTATTACCAGTTATCAACATATAAAGATAGACAGTACACATTTGGATGAGGGAATTATAGATATATTAATAATTGCCCCACTGTTTTTTATTTTTTATTTTTTTCCAAGTTTTCTAAATGGGTATTTTAATAATGGAAACAAAACAGTTTCACTGAAACTTATATAAACTCTCCTTATATGAACATTTTCCAATCTGTAATTTCCTTTTCAGTTAGTTAACCTTTGAAAGCAGCCCTAATGTTCCACGTGTTGTTTGCATATGGGTACATTGAATCTCATTAGATTTAACGGAAAGACAGAAGGATAAATTGGGGTAGAAGAGAGAGATATAGAGTGTGGACATTGGGATGCTTACCAGATGTACTAAAATCCCACTGAGATCATACAGAACCCTGGCAAAAAGCTTTGTGAAAGCTAATTGGAGTGTATCTCTTTCCCCAATGCCCCCGTGATCACTCAGACCACCCCCTATAGATTTGTTCTTCCACAAAGGTACTACTTATACTCAGGCAATCTCTGACAAAGACCATGCTAATTTAAAGATAGAAAAATATTAATTTAAATCACAGAACTTATTCCAAGTCTATTTTAAGGTCTAGAATAGATACTGATAATTGTGACAATAACTCTGCTTTTCACGAGCCTTCCAGTGGAGCTATTAGTTTTAGTTTACTGCAGTATAATAGCTTATCTTAACCCCCTTTCCAGAATTTGTATTACTTTTTGCAATTATACAATGTCTCACTTACATATTCAAAAATCTAGTCAAAATTTAAATGTGGGCTTATTATCTAGTCTTTTTTTTTTTTTTCAGTGAACAGAGACATCTCCTCCTGAAAAAATAAACAGATACTTTAAGTAATTTGGAGAACACGTAAGAAGTTCTAGGAAAATACTAGTCTTTTCTGAAGGCTAGCAATGAATCACTTGTAAATTTTCATAATATTCACACACAAAAAAGATATACACTTAGTGTGAATTTTTCTAATAGATTTACAGAAAAATTCTTTCTAATGAAAATGATGAGGCTGGGCATGGGAGCTCATGTCTGTAATCCCAGCACTTTGGGAAGCTGAAGCAGGCAGATCACTTGAGTCCAGGAGTTCGAGACCAGCCTGGGCAACATGGCAAAACCCTGTCTCTGCCAAAAAATACAAAAAATTAGCCAGGCATGGTGGCACACACCTGTAGTCCCAGCTACTTAGGAGGCTGAGGCTGGAGGATCACTTGAGCCTGGACTGTTGAGGCTAGAGTGAGCCAAGGTCATGCCTCTGCACTGCAGCCTGCTGGGTGACAACGTAAGACCCTGTTGAAAAAAAGGAGAAGAAGAGGAAGAAGAGGAAGAAGAGGAAAGAGAAGAAGGAGAAGAGGAAGAAGAGGAAGAGGAAGAAGAGAAAGAAGAAGAAGAAGATCAAAAACAGAAGCTCAATGAATAAAATGTTTTGGTGGGACCCTGCTAAGGTAGAAAATTAGAATATAGGAAATTGTTGGGTAGGAGATTTTGTGGCTTCCATAGAAAATCTGGCCAGAGGAGAAAAAGAGACAGAGAGGTTACTTGGAATACATTTCTCCATCTACCTTCCCTCTCCCTCCAAATCATTTTCTATGTTTTTGCTCTTGTTTTTATTACAGTGGCATATACCTTCATATTTCAAATATCCTCCCAGAGAATTCTGAATCCCAAATAACCGTGAGTAATGCCTGTAATGCTTGCCTTCTAAAGGATTTAAGCTAGGCTGCATAGTTTATAGCTGATAAACTGGGAGTCAATCTTTCACTGCAATGATGTATTCACTGCACTAAGAACCATTTCCATTGTAAATTAATTCTTGAAATGTTGGGTCATAAATGTCATCAGTATCATTACCTAGTCCACTCCCAGAAGCAGCAACTCTCAGTTTGCTGCAGGTGCTGGCTTCTAAAAGGAAGGTGCTCCAAACAAAACGCATTAAACCATGACTCCATTCTTAAGGGCAACTCCTTTCAAATGCCTTTTTACTTTATGCTGCTTGGCAGAGAGATTAATGGATGCCATTTCTGATACGCAACTGGCTTCAGGGTTTTTCCTGTACCCTTTCAGAAAGAGATACTCTTGAGTGCTTTTTAACAAATATATTTCCCAAATGTTCCTTCTTTAGAAGGCTACTCTAAATTTAGTCAGAATTCAACTTCTTGTGCCTCTGCTTAGAATCAGTGGGCCTAAAATATAACGATTTATGCCTTTATTGACTCATCAGTGTGTAGAGAACTTACTAGGAATTACGTGAAGGATAACAATCAACAAAACAGGACTGCCCTTGAGGAACTTAGATTTCTGTAGGGTGAGAAATAATCCTACCCTGAAGAATCAAGGAAGAAATAATAAGCGAAAACAATTTCAGGTATCAGCTACTTAGGGCTCCTCACATATTTTGAGATGTTAACTAAAGTTTGAAGTAAGTTTATTCACAGTTTGTTGTTTTCTGGGGAACAAATGTTCTTGAGGAAATCAGAACAACATGAAAATATACATTCTGAACATATTTCTTTTGAAGAGTACAAAATTGGAATATTGATTCCACAACTACTATGCATAATGGAAAGGAATTTTTAAAGTAGTTCATCTGTTTTTAGACGTTCCCTTATTTTCAAACTTCCCAGATTAATTTAGCAGAGTATGTGTGAGATAGCCCTAAAACTCAGCATGCATCAATCAGGTGAAAAACCTTAGGTTCAGCAAAAGAAAACTGTTGTTTCTATTACCCATCTTCTGATTTTGTAGTCAGGAAAAATTTGAAAGAAGTGTCCTGCTCCTTAAAAAAGTCAGCAGGGATATGTGAAAAGCCATTCAACTGGAAGCAGATGTCTCATAAAATAATTCTAACTGGTGCTCAATTAGTTTAAGGCAGGGGTGGAAAACTGTTGCCCCTCAACTCCTGGTAAGTATTTATATTCCTAGAGCCAGAAGGACATTAAATGCACTGCCTTGTGTTAATAACAAGTATTTACTGAGCATATACCTTGAGATAGTCACTGCAATTATCTCCAGACCTGCATTGTTTTACAGGTTATGGAAACCAAGGCTCAGATAAATTAGGGAATCACCACAAATCTGAAATAAGTAGTAACAAACATATCATGCCATCTCGCTACACTGTAATCATTTTAGATTTCAAATAAGAAATGAAAACTTTAAAAATCCATATGTCAAATTTTAAAACTAAAACTACCTGTATAAGTAATTTAGGGGATAAGGCAAAGATTTAAATAGATATTGGAAAACCTTAGAACTGAATGTTTAGTATATTAAAATTTATAAGATACAAACTGCCGGCCAGGTGAGGTGGCTCATGACTGTAACCCCAACACTTTGGGAGGCTGAGGCGGGCAGATCAACTGAGATTGGGAGTTCCAGACCAACCTGACCAACATAGAGAAACCCCATCTCTACTAAGAATACAAAATTACCTGGGCGTGGTGGCCCATGCTTTTAATCTCAGCTACTCGGGAGGCTGAGGCAGGAGAATCACTTGGACCTGGGAGGTGGAGGTTGCAATAAGCCAAGATCGTGCCATTGCACTTCAGACTGGGCAACAAGAGTGAAACTCTATCAAAAAAAAAAAAAAAGAAAGAAATACAAGCTGCCAAATATCATATTGGAAAACAATGCTAAAATTTAATTAACTATTCGTCCAAATTAAGAAATTATAAAAATAACTAACAAAAAATTACCAAAAAAATAAAAATTACAATAGAATAAAAATAATAAAATATAAAATATAGAATAGATAAGCCTTTATTAATCAAGATAAAGTGGAAGAGGTCACAAACATTTTAAGGAATGAGAAAGCTGACAGTTTTGAATGTTATTGTGGTTTTAAAAATGAGATTAATATGCAAAAAGGCATGAAACATAAAATTATATACAATATAGATAATTTCCTAAAACAATATAACTTTTAAAAACAGATAAGAAAGAACTAGCAAACTTTAATAGTCTTATATCTTTAACAAAATTAAATCTATAGTTACAAATATCCTAATAAAGAAAGTACCACATCCAGATAGTTTTAAGGACAAATTCTACTAAACCTTCAGTATTACATATTCCTTTTTTTTTTTTTTTTTTTTTGTCTGAGACAGAGTCTCGCTCTGTCGCCAAGGCTGGAGCGCAGTGGTGTGGTCTAGGCTCACTGCAACCTCTGCCTCCCAGGTTCAAGTGATTCTCCTTCCTCAGCCTCCTGAGTAGCTGGGATTATAGGCACCTGCCACCCTGCCCGGCTAATTTTTGTATTTTTTAGTAGAGGCAGGGTTTCGCCATATTGGCCAGGCTGGTCTTGAACTTCTAATTTCAGGTGATCCACCTGCCTTGGCCTCCCAAATTGCTGGGATTACAGAGGAGAGCCACCGTACCTGGCCTATATATACTTTTACTTAATATCAAAAGGTTGGGCATTCTTAACTTGTATTATACAGTTGTGAGATAATAGCAGTACGAGAGAAAAAAAAGATCACAGCAAGCTATTCTTATTTATGAACATAGAGACAAAATCCTAAACAAATATTAGCAAACTAAATTCAAGTTGGATTTGTCTCAAATAAGCAATATTTTTTACATTTACAAAAATTTATTAATATAATTTGATACATAGAGATTAAAGTAGAAAAAATCAAATGATCATTTCAATAGATGGAGAGGAACATTTTGCATAGAAATGATTTGAAAATTAGCAAAGCGGACATTAAAAACACCTTCTTTATCTTGATAAAGATATCTACAAAAAACTCAAGAACAGACATCATATTTAATAGTAGATAGTAGATCTTCAGGAGCATTCTCTTTTATATTAAAGAAAGAAGCTTGTCTACCAGCACTGCTTTTCTTCATAGCTGTATTTGATGTTCAGCCATAGAAGCCAGGTAAGGAAAAGAAATGGTATAAGAATTAGAAAACAAGAAACAAAATGGCCTTTATTTGCAGAAATACAATTGGCTGTGTAAAAAAACTTAGATATTAACCAAATGATTAGCGCTAATAAGAGTAAACAGCTGGTTAAATGTCAGATCTGTATCTGAAAATTAATTGCATTTCTATACGCACACAATAAAAATGTAATGTTCCCATTTACAAAAGGAACAAAAAGTAAAAAAAACCTAAGAATAAAGCTAATAAAAGTATTCCTGACATTTTTGGAGAAAATTATAAAACTTTATTGAAAGAAATTCAGGAATATCTAAATAAAAATCAAGCTATACCATATCCATAAATAGAAAAATGTGAGGCTGGGCGCAGTGGCTCACACTTATAATCCCAGCACTTTGGGAGGCTGAGACTTGTGGATCACTTGAGATCAGGAGTTCGAGACCAGCCTCACCAACATGGCAAAGCCCTGTCTCTACTAAAAATACAAAAATTAGCTGGACATAGTGGCAGGCACCTGTAATCCCAGCTACTTTGGAGGCTGAGGCATGAGAATCGTTTAAATCCGGAAGGCGGAGATTGCAAGATCATGTCATTACACTCCAGCCTGGGCAACAGAATAAGACCCCTGTTCTTACTCTTTTTTCTTTTTTAAATCACATTTACTCTCTAAATTCTATACAATTTCATTAGGGAATATGATGAACCAACTCTAACATTTATAGGAAATATTAGAATTAGTTCATCATATTCAGAGACAAAAGATAGGTTTCCTTGTTCTACAAGAGTTGCTATAAGAGATACAGTAATTAGACAGTTGACATTGGTTATGTGACAAATAGACCAGTAGGGCAGAAGAAAACAATAGAACACCTCAAAATAAATAGGACCACCTCTATGTGGACACTTTATTACAATGATGGCATTTCAAGTTCAATGGTAAAATTATAGGTCTTCAATAAATTATGCCTCGATGTTTTATTTTTGGAGGAAAAGGGAAGGGAGGAGAAGGGAAAGGATATTTTATTATTGGAGGAAAAGGGAAGGCAAGAGAAGGGAAAGGAATGGGAAGGAAGGGGAGGGAAGGGAAGGGAGGAAGAAAGGAAAAGACAAGAAAAGTTCTACCTCCAAGTAGAATATAAATGTGAAAAACAAAACTTTTTAAAGAAAATATAGAAGAATATATCTGTGATGTTCAGGTGGTAACAGATTCTTACATAAGACATAAAGTAGAAAAAAATGATAAATTCTTCCACATTATAAACTTTAAGTTATGTTCATCAAAAGATGTAATTTTTAAAAGTGAAAATACAGTGACAAGAAGGAAAAGAGAAGAAGATATTTACAATACATAACCAAAAAAGAATTGTATTTTATATATGTTTATTACACATATATAATCTTTTCAAATCAAAAATAAGAAAGTAAACAAATTTTAAAAATAGGTAAAATATATAACACAGAAAATCACAAAAGAAGAAACTTGAATGGCCAATAACATGTAGAAAGTTAGTCAGTTTTAGCCAGGTGCAGTGGCTCAAGTCTGTAATCCCAGCACTTTGGGAGGCCGAGGTGGGCAGATTGCTTGAGCCCAGGAATTTGAGACTAGCCTGGGCAACATAGCGAGACCCTGTCTCTATCTACTACATTTTATAATAATAAAAGAAAAAAAAAAGGAAAGTTTCTCAACCCCACTTGAAATGAAGAAATTACAAATCAAAACTACAATTGGTTATTATTTTATGCATACTAGACTGGCAAAAATTAGTCTGTGACTACTATGCAATGTATGCATGCAGCAAAATTGCATTTGTATCCCATAAATTTATACAAAAAAGTAACTGACAACCTCAAGTGTTGGTAAGGATGTGGACTAATGGAAACTCTTCTACATTTATTTGGAGGATGAATTGGCACAACCATTTGAGAGAATAATTTGGCTTTAACTAGTAATTTTGATGATGCACATAGCCTATGAAAAACCAGTTTTATTCCTAATTATACAAACCCTTGGGCAGAGGTCTTTAGACTGAGCTGCCTATATCTCAAAGTACACAAAAGCATTCCCAGTGTATGAAATGACAGTTTTAAATTAATAAACTTTTAGATCTCCAGTTTCCACATAGATGCTTTCCTAAATTTGGTGTGCACAATAACATACCTGAAGAAGCTTTTCATGTGTTCACTTCCATCTCCCCTCTCACAAAAATCTTTCTCTTATTTTATAAGTCAAAGGCATCTTCTCACACATCCTGAAATTTACTATATAATACATCAACCCCAGGTGTAAAAATCTCTGGGGTGTCAAATAATGAAACAACTTAAAATGTTGGTAAATACATAAGGAAAGTGAATAACTTTATTAATATATGTGTATTTATATTAGGAAAGTGAATAACTTCTATCTAGCTTTGTCATGTCAGAAGGTTTCTAATAATTTGCTTTTATTTAATTTAACAGAGAACTGAATCAAGGTATTTGCTAATAGTTAATTAAAATGTCTTATCATAAATCACTAAGTGATTTTGACATATAACTCAGAAACAGTTCAATGAATTGAACGTTATTAATCCAAAAATCATCTTCCATTCATATTTACTTAGTAATGTGAAAAAGATTTGTTAGTGCTTATTTTTATGGGAAGAAAATTAGAATTGATCTAGACCCTGTCTTATTCTAGCTGTAAGTAATAGTCATCCTTGGATACATGAATTGTCTGGGAGGCCTCCACTTTCCCCCCTAAAAAACCCTTTGTATTTTATTAAGAGGCATTTCCAATATAAATTTTACTCTAGGTTTAAGAATTATCAAAATGTATAATACATTAATTGTTTACTATTACTGTATTTATTATACTATATATAGTATATAGTATAGTATTTATTATACTTATATATTTACTTATAAATATATACTTATATATTTATTATATTATATTATAAATATACTGTATTATATAATAAATATACTGTATTTATTATACTATTAACTGTAAAACCATAACTTAATTCTGAATAAATTTTTTAACACTTAGTATTTTATAGTCAGAGGAAGTTCTATTTTTGAAATATAAATTACGTGTGTACTTTTTGTTTAAGAGACAGGATCTTACTCTGCTGCCCAGGCTGGAGTACAGTGGCATGATCATGGCTCACTGCAGCCTTGAACTTCTGGGCTCAAGTGGTGCTCTCTCCTCAGCCTTCCAAGTAGAAAGGACTACAGGTGTGCACCACTATGAATGGCTGATTTTTTAATTTTTAGTTTGCAGAGATGAGAGCTCCCTATGTTGTCCAGGTTGATCTCAAACTCCTGGGCTCAAGTGACCCTCCCATCTCAGTCTCCGAAAGCGCTGGGATTACAGGTGTGAGCCACTGCGCCCAGCCTATATGTACTTTCGTTGTAGGTAGTTATCAGAGTGAGATCAATAAAAGAAGTTGAATCATAAAAATTGATCACATGAGATGATGTGGGTAAAACAAATGGAAATACAGTTTGAGAGATAAGGGATATATTCTAAAGTTAATGTATTTTGAGTGGAATCAAAATACAAATATCAGGCTATATGATGTGTACTAAGAATATTATTTCTTGAAAATGTTATTTCAATTATATACATGTGTGTTTATGTGTGTGAGTATGGGTGGATCTGTGTATGCATATTGAATCATGATGTAAAAATAGTTTTTCATTTAAGTAGCAGCAAAAATCGCCTTGACCCAGGTGACTCTGATGCAGCAATCCACATTTTGAGAAACAATTACCTGGGGCCAGTAAGGGTGAAGGAGAAAATATCTAAGGCTTTGGCTTTCAAAAACTACATTTTAATGTATATTAACTATATACGTATATAAGTATAAAATTATTTAAGAACTTGAAATACATAATAGGGAATCCAGACCTTAATGCCTGAGAAGGAATCAGTAGCAAAGTATACAGTTTTAGGAAGCTGTGCAGTAGAGACCATATTCAATAGCCAGAAGAACACTGAACTTTTAAAATGAACTCCAAGAAAAGAAAGAAAACACATGCAAATTCCACAGTAGTATGAGTTAGCTTGCTGGGGAGAGAATGCCTACCTGCTAAAGCAAATAGATCTGGCCCATATGAAAGCAGAGACAGGAGGGTTGGGGCTGAAATTAGGGAGACTCAGGCTACAAACAACTGATAAAAATCTATCCCTTCACGTCTTACATTACAAACTTGGCACCCCTAGAGGTAGAGTCCAAAGTGGGGATTCATATACAAGTGGTTTATTGAAGTGTTCCCAAACAAATGTAATATGGAAGTGAGCAAATCAGAACAGGGAAGGGGAAGAAGCCGAGCAAGGGTTCAATTTCAGACAAAGCTCCAGTGTCAAGCTGATCCCATGGGATCTCTGGAGTGCAAATTATAGTTGACTCTTGAACAATGTAGGGAATACGGTACCAATCCTCCCACCCCATGAAACTGAACATTTGTAAAACTTTCGACTCCTCCACAACATAACTACTAAAGCCTGCTGTTGACTGGAAGCCATATCGATAACATAAACAGTCGATTGACACATATTTTGGATGTTATAAGTATTGTATACTTTATTCTTACAATAAAGTAAGCTAGAGAAAAGAAAATGTTTTTTAAGAAAACTATAAAGAAGATAGAATATATTTACTGTTCATTAAGTGGGAGTGGGATCATCATAAAGGTCTTCATTCTCATCATCTTCATATTAAGTAGGCGGAAGGGGAAGAGAAAGGGGAGGGGTTGGTCCTGCTGTCTCAGCGGCGGCAAAGGTGGAGGCGGTGCAGAAGGAGGAGGAGGTGGAAGGGGAGGCAAGAAAGACAGGCACACTCGGTGTACCTTTTATTGAAAAAAAATCCACGTGCTGCTCAAAGGTCAACTGTATATTTCAGAATGTGTCCTTACTAAGGGCAAAGGAACTGGGTTTTCATGCTTGAGCATCAAGCCAAAATCATTGGCTAAAGGATCCCCTGGCGGGATGTGACCTCCCGGAATTGCTCTCTACGCTTGTAGACAAAGTGGCTGTAGCCAAGGTCAGTTTTCTCTGTGTAGAAACAGGGAACACAGACCCTGGGGATGGGCACACAGAAAAGAAAAAATCAAAGGGGTCTGAGGGGAACTGCATAGAACACAACAGCATCCACTATCCTTTAAAATAGTTTTCTCTCAAGAGGATGTTTTTGCAATACAAAGAGCCAGTTAGGGTAAAGTGAGTTTGATAGGAAAATTTCCAGGGGCTCCTAGGACATTTAAAAAATAAAATCAGTCCCTTTCACTCAATAAAATTACTTTTTAAAAAATTGAAGCTAGAACTGGAGCTGAAGTATTTAGGGTTTTAGTATTCTAGTTTGCTTCATTTTCTTTCCCAGTATAGGAATGGAATAACTTTGGCATGCCAGTAATATTACATAAGTATAATTTAATTAAATTGTACTTTATTAGCTATTAGGTACTGTTTGGCATAATTCAGAGGGTAAGGGGAGCATATGGGAAGGATATATTTCTTGAATCAAGACTGAGACCACGCCATGACGATTCTGCCAGCGTGCTGACTCTATCTCTAGCTACGGAAGAGGAAGACATCCAGGAAACGTCTTAATAATAGAACACGTTGACACATAGAAGGAAACAACACACACCAGGGCATTTTGGAGGGTGAGGGGTAGGAGGACATAGAGGATCAGGAAAAATAACTAAAGGATACTGGACTTAATACCTGGGTGATGAAATAATCTGCGCAACAAACCCCCATGACACAAGTTTACCTACATAACAAATCTTCACTTGTATTCCTGAGCTTAAAAGTTTAAAAAATTAGTTATAAAAATGAAATAAATAAATGCAATAAAGAGGAGGATAAAAGCAATAGTGGATATTAAACAAAATAATGTTCGATTAAAAGGTCTCAAGCTTATTTTCTTTGGAATCAGCAACTATAAGTTTAGTGATAAAAGTTGGTCCTTCCTATCACATATCAGCTAGATATACTTTCATTTGAAAGTAACAAAACTCAACCTATAATGGTTAAATAAGTATGACGTAGTGGTTAAGCATAGATTTTGTAGATTCAAATCTTAGCTAGTAAACTTGAGCAAATTACAGATTTTTTTAAAGTATTCTCATCTAACAAAAATGAATATCATAATAGTATCTACTTTAATATCTACTTTATATTTAGTTATGAGAATTACAATTACTACATGTAATGTATCTGAACTGCATGTATATATATGTAAGAGAGTACCTGGATTGTAGTAATACATGGGTAATACATGGTTAAAATTTGTTTTAGTTAAGAATGACACAAAAATAATTTTATTGTTCTGAATTTCTGTTAATCTCTAGAAATAGTCGCCAAAGAAGACAGAATCTGTTTCTCTCCCAGACAACCCAGGATTTATTTGTACAAGAGTGAGAAATTAATTCTGTGCCTATTCATTTATAGCAGTGGGACACTACACATTTTCTTTATATTCTGCACCTTGTTTAAAACAAAATGCAGACATATTTCCATATAAGCATATATAGGCCTCTAAGTGTTTTAAGAAACAGTATAGCATTTTA
The DNA here is from genome assembly GCF_043159975.1 of Macaca nemestrina. Taxonomy (NCBI): domain Eukaryota; kingdom Metazoa; phylum Chordata; class Mammalia; order Primates; family Cercopithecidae; genus Macaca; species Macaca nemestrina. The sequence continues at coordinate 52,679,152 of NC_092134.1, read as the reverse complement.
TCACATGACTATACCATCAGTTATTTTACTTGGCCCACAGTGACAAACATATAGTTTATTCACAACCAACACTGCAATGAATATTCTTGTATGTGGATCTTTGGATATTTATGTGAAAATATTTAGAAGGTAAAATTAAGAGAGAAAGCATTTGACGTGGCCATACTCTATGTAGACCACAACAGTAAAGATTAAGAGATTCAGGAAGATGAAAAAACGGAGGAAAGTGTTAAAATTAGACATTTAAATATATCCCACATGATTTAGAACACTCTGTAGTTAAATTTAACTAAATGTGTGTTAAAAACTGGGATTGAATAGTTTTAATTTAAATATTTAAAGTTAAATTTAAATGCACGGTCAGAAATCCACTGTCAACCAGTTCTGTATGTGTATACAGTGCTTTCCGTCAGTTTTTTAGAGATAAGCTCCTAAATATGAGCAGACAAGCAAGAATCAGCAGATGCACAATGAAAAAAGCCAAAATAAATAGAAAACAAAATTTTGGAGGACATAGAAACTATGCAGAGAGAAAAAAAACTTCAAAAATGTACAAAAATATTCTCAGATTCAATCAACAAATATTTCATAACCTGCTCTGTGTTAGGCACTAGGAATTCACCATTAAGTGAAAGAGAGAAAAAAGTTCAGCCCTCATGATGCTTAGAAATTATTGCATCATAAAAGAAGAAAAAATCCTATGAATAAAGAGATTTGGAAAGCAAAAAGGAGCTCATGGGAATTAAAAATATGATAACAATGAAACAATCAAAAGAAGGATTGAACAATAAAGTTTAAAGAAAATAGAAGAGAGAAAATAGCAGAGAAAAGATCAGACATTTTATTGGACTGGGACAGGCAGTTTAACATAAACATAATAGTAATTCTAAAAAAGAAAAACAACAACAACAACAAAAAAAAAAAGAGAGAAAAGGAATAATTCAAAAAGTTCCAAATCATTCTTTAAAATTCCCCGGTAATAAAAATACAGAATTTTTCAGATCAAATCAATCTATTGAATGCCCATGAATATTGACCCAAACAAAATAACATCAGAATGCAATTTCAGAAAATTAAGACAAATAGAAGATTCTAAAATGTCCCAGAGAGAATAACATAGATTTTACATACCTAATCAACATCAGAAAGACAACAGACATCTCAAGAATAATGCAAAAAGGCAGAAGACAGCAAAGTAACACTCTCAGAATTCTGAGTGGAAATTATATTTCCCATCTAGACTTTCTTCTATTAACTGTGAAGGTGGAATAAGGACATTTTAAATAGATATGTACAATTTCAAAATTTATGTCTGTGCAATCTGTCTTTTAGAAAGTTACTGGAGGATGTGCTTTGTTGGTAGGAAGGGTTTACAAAGAACAAGTTGTAAGATCCATGAAACAGGAAATCAAACACAGGGAAAGCCTTTCTAAATCAAACACAGGAAAGGGAGACTTCAAGGGGACGGCTGTTCAGGTGGATAATCTGATTGGAGCAAAACAAAATTCTGCACAAAGAACATCTTCAGGAAGATAAAACTAAAGAATACCTTCTGCTTTTAGATGTATTGAGAAGACATTAACTAAATGTGGGAGAGTTAGGAGAAAAATGAATGATGAACAAACACAAAATCCACACGACAACCAAAACAAAAATTAATTCTACGGAAAATAAAAAGTGCACGAAAGGAAGAATAATTCACATTCTACAGCGATGTTCTGAGTAGGACTTACAGAATTGAAAAACTGGGAGTAATCTGGGGACGGGGCTGACATTATAGGCCAGTTGCTAGATTTTATTTGCTTTTCTTTTTTAAAATTTGACTTCATTTTAGATTAAGGGGGTATATGTGTATGTTTGTTATGTGAGTATATTTTGTACTGCTGGGATTTGGGCTTCTAAAGTATGCATTACCCAAATAGTGAGCATTGTACCCACAGGTAATTTTTCATCCCTTGCCATGCCTCCTCACCTTTTGGAGTCCCCAGTGTCTATTATTTCCAACTTTATGTTCATCTGTCCTCATCGTTTAGCTCCTACTTGTAAGTGAGAACATGTGACTCTAGCCAAAGATTTTGTCTTTGAATTTTAATTCAGGTGTTTGAGATTAGTTCTTCTTCTCTCTGATACATTGGAAAGAGCACTGGATTAGGAGTTATGACTTGCTTTGACAAATAAAATGTGGTGTAAGTGATATTGTACATGTTCCTGAACCTAGTACTCAAGAAATCTTTCAGCTATTATCTTTTCCTCCTTGTACCCCTGAGACTATCATGCCATAAAGAATCTCAACCAAGTCTTCTTGAGGATAAAAGATTACCTAGACAGAAGGACCCAGCCATCGCAGTTGCCCCAACTGGGCACAAGCTCCAGCTGGCAACCAGTAGAAAACAGCCACAGAAAGAAGTTCAAGTGAAACCAACAAAAGAGCTGCCCACCAACCTACAGAATTGGGAAAAACAGTAAAACTGTTGTAAGTTACTAAATTTTGATGTGTTGAGCTACTACATTTGGCAGCACAATACTATGTAGCAAAAAGATGATTGATACAGTATATAGCTGTTCATTTATTTCTTTCAGTTCAGTAGCATCCCTTCTCTCCTCAGCCCGGTTTTATCAGTAGACACTAATATTACTAGCTGCTCCTTTTCCGAAGATGCTTTAAGTATTTCCATCAATAGATCTGGGGTTTTTTTTTTCCTTTTGGTTTGGTTTCATACACTTTTCTAACAAATATTTATTACGTATTACGGGTCAAGCTCTTTATACGTAAGATCTTGGTCTCTGGCTTCACCTCTTAGCATTACCACATTCCATCCCTAATTGCAATCCTTCAGTTGTAACATTTGTCTCACCCCTCCTAGTCTTGAAGACACTATTCTGTCTCTGAAACAGTATTCCTTCCTTAACTGCCTGACAACTGCTTACCTAGACACATTGCAATTTTGCTATTCCCTTACAAAGTTTAAAATTTGCAATGTGGGATCCCAGTTATAAGGTTTGATTATTTCTTATTCGGCATATTCAAAATGCCTTTATTTTCATCTCCCTCTGGAATCTGCTTGATACTGTGGTTCTGCACTAATTGACAGACCCTCCATTTTCTCCTGGGCACAAGCGTAATGGCTGCTGTTCCTGCTTTTTGTGTATTATTTTTCATAGTTGTGAAACCAGCATGCTGATGAACAATTTCAAATGTTCTTCACATTTGTTCAGCTGCAGAATCACCTTCGGCAAATTCATGAATTGACACTGCTGTTAAACAGAAGCTAGAGCTCCAGGACCCAGTGAAGACTAATCCTTCTCATGTCCCAAAGACTTTGTCTTCCTGAAGGATTTAAATGTCCCAGATCTTTCTTGCTTCATATTTGTTATATTCTTTGTTTATTTACTTTTGATATGCTCCTACTTCTTTGAGAAAACTTCGGTCCAACTTGAACATTTTACCTGATTCTTAAGTTGTTCCCTTTCCTACTTCGTACAGGTAGAACTAACAGTATCTGCTGGATTTGAGTGTCTTGTTTTTCCTTTCTGGCTCAGACTTTATATTTATTACATATTCTTTTAGAGTTTGTCTTGTCTGCATCCATCATAGACAGAAACATCAGGTTTATGGAACTGCTTAAAGATTCCACTATTCAAATAAAAGTCTTCACCTTTATTTCCCCAAGTTGGATAATCTTCCATCAGACAAACATTCAGATCAGGCAGGGCTCTATTATAGCTCTGCCCAGCTTCCCTTAGTATGTCATATCTTGTCCATGCCTTTCCATGCATTCAGAATATCAAAACTTCCTGGAACATCTTTTTTCAAGGCATGGGCAATCTCCACAAGCCTGTCAATGGTAACTTTTACCTTGAAAGTCAGCCAAGTAATTTTTGAGTTTCTGCATTTATCTTCCTGGCTTTTCTTTCTCAAATAGATCCAAATTTTCTATATTAAAACAGATTGATATAGCTGTCCTATTCTTCAAAGGGTTTTCCAGTGTGCTCACTTTGACTCTGCAGCTTTCCTTGAACCACTAACTGTGTGGTTCAAAGCCAGTAATTTCCTGGATCCTGCTCTTTGTGAAGCAGTAATTTTGACCTGCTCTTTGAGATCTTGCTTCTCTTCCTCTATTAGAAGTTATTGTACCCTAACTACCCTTTGTGAAAACCCAAATAATTCTTCTATTTCATATAATCTCTTTAAAAGAAAGGAGACATGGAAGCATTTCATTTTGCTTTTTTAAAAAAATCTACTTATCATGACCTTGAAGATCTAATATCATTGTCCCTTATATATCTGTCTAGAATGTCTTCTATGATTTTAAATTATGAATTTTTTTCTCTTCTTCAAGTTGAATTAATTGCCCTCCTTTATTTATTTTTATTCTTCCCTTACTCCCTTCTAAATGTATGACTGAAACCTATTTTCTCAAACCATTCCTTGGTTTCTTGTTAACTATGATTCCAAGAAACATACAGAGGTCAGGACAGATGTCTTTAATTACTTCCGTGACCTTTTATTTTGTAAAAGTCTTATTGAGTTGTTTCTCTACCTCCAACCAATAAGAAGATACATAATTTATTTAGCAAGGGAGCATATAATAATTTTTCATAATTACCAAAATTGACCATTCTAACATGAATAAAGTCACAGTTTAGGCTTCTAAAATTTAAGTCAAAACTTGTGTAGTAAACAAAGCCATAGCCATTTTGAGACCATGTGGCGGTGGTAGTAGGCTGGAGGCAATGGGTACATGTAAGAACATAAGGACAAAGCACATGAGTCAAAGATGTTAGCTATTCCTTTATCAAGAATGCAGCTGGATACTACAAAAGGAAGCATGGAATTTCAGGCAGCTGATCTGGCACCGCCTGTAAACAGTGCCTGGCACTAATAACTTAAAGTTTGAAATTCACTAGTGAAGTCCGTTTGGAAACACAACAGTCTGTGTAGTTCAAAGTCCCAATCTGAAAGCCTGGCTGAAAAACACAGCATAAGCAACAGATATTTTTCTCCCTACCCATGTTCAGAAAGAACGAATCAATTTTTCTGTCTCACTTGCAATGCCAAGGCAGAATGCAGCTGACAGTCAAGCTACAGCAGCTTGCGTTGCAGAACCCAAGCAGCCGACATCTGCCAAGGCCATTATGGCATTATGGGCCATTTTTGCTAAGATAGAATCAATTGCATGAAGATAAAGCTACTCTAAGCTGTGGTGACATGCCAGTGTCAAAATCCCTCATCGCTTTGCACTCCACAAAACTCCAAATCCTAAAGCTGCTCTCTTAAATCATGCCAGTTTAATGTCAACTACACAACCTTAAAAGAATGCTATGGAGTACAGTTTTGACTATCACCTAGGTTTAAAAACTGAGCACTGGGGCCAGGTGTGGTGGCCCATGTAATCCCAGAACTTTAGGAGGCCAAGGCAGGAGGATTGCTTGAGCTCGAGTTCAAGACTAGCCTGGACAGCAGAGGAAGATCCCGTCTCTAGCAAAATAATAGTAATCATAATAATAAAGTGAGCCAGGAGTGGTGGCATGTTCCTGTAGTCCAGCTACTTTGGAGGCTGCAGTGGGAGAATTTCTTGAGCCTAGGCGACTGAGGCTACCATGAGCCATGATCATCCAGCCTGGGCAACGGAGAGAGATCTCGTCTCTGAAACAAAAAAAACTCAATTAATGAGCTGCTACCAAAACGCCAACATATTACAAGTTAATATGTTACCAGAAGCCTAAGAGTAGACCATCATATATTCTCTGAAGGCAAGCCAATCCCAAAGTAAAGCCAATCCCAAAGTATGTACTGGGCCACACATGCTCAGTTCTTGCCTCCTTCTTATGGAAGAGGAGGTAAGTCACTCCTTCCTTATAAGAGGCCTGGAATTTTATTCTGGGACTGTCACATTATACTACTAGTTCTCAACCAGGGAAAATTTCACCCCCCAGGAGACATTTGGCAATGTCTAGAGAAATTTTTGGTTGTCAAAATTGGAGAGGTGTTACTGGATCTAGTGGGCAAGAGACGGGAATGCTGCTAACCATCCTACAATGCACAGGAAAGCAACAACAGCAAAGAATGATGAGACCCAATATGTCTGTGGTGGCAAGGCTGAGAAACATGACCATACTGAAATACTGTATAATAGTTGGGAAATAGCGTTTCTCCCTAATGCTAGATTTACCATCTCACCAAAACTACATGCTAGAGGGTAGAGAGGACACTCCATGAGGATATGAGTGCTAACAAGAAGGGAAAGGTGCTAGAAAACAAAATGATCAACGTCCTCTTCAAAATATATGTATATGTGTGTTGTGCCTGTACTTGGAAGTATTAAGAGTAACTGTTTACATGGCAACATTTTAGATATTTTGATTCTAATATCCATTTTTGTATTTATATTTTAACTTTTTAATAAGGATTAATATTTCTATAGTGATACATTTAAAAAGTAAATTGTTTTCTTTGCTTGAGACTTTTACCCAAGTCAAGGGAAAGAGAATGTATCATAGGAAATGATTCTGAGTCTCAAAGACATTAGGGAGCATGTGTCTCCTGGTTGCCAATATTGCGAAAAGGTACTGTTCAAATTCTGACAGCCCTGTTGAGAATAAAGAAGAATTTCTTACAATTATTAATATTTTTCAAGAGACAGTAGAATTCTCATTGCTTTGCAGAATATAAGGGAGCATATGACTCTGCAAATTCTTCATCACAAGTTTCCTGGTGCCTGTATTCTCCTCTTTTGTGTAGTGTAACAAGGGAAGACAGAGTTGCTTGACTCTTACCATATTATTAACTCTAAATCACATCTGAAATAGGAGCTCTGCAGGGAGGGTTTAGATAACGACACATCAAAGAAAGAACACAACCTAAAAATATTTGGTTTAAAATCTCATTCTCAATGTGCCAAGTATTATTTTCCTTGACATACTTTTTTGCCTGCCTTTGCAAAACCATAATTAGAGTAACCTCCCACTCATATTCAATGGAGAAAAAAGAGGATTTTGTGACCCAGCTGACAAATTACAGAAATTGAGAAAAATCCAGTTCAAAGAACTCTAGAATAATAAAATTTTAGAGTAAAAAGAAAGCTGTGGTCATCCATATTAACTTCCCTATTCATAGGAACACAGAAACTGAGACCCCCAAAATTGAGTTACAATTTTTGGTGAAGATCACAAAGCATGTTCATTGAAAAACCAGATACAGATACCCCGACTCCTGGACCAATTCTTTTCCATTCTGTGATATTGTCTCATCTATTGCATTATCCTTTCATCAAATATTTATTGACTATCCATTACAGGCCCTTGGGAAATTCAAAAATAAAGCAGAGAACTCTTATTGGTCTAATAGTTTGAATAAAGGGAAAGACTTGCGTATAGACAATTAGAAGAACAGACATTAAGTAATACATGCATTAAAAAATAAAATCAGGCCAGACAAGGTGGCTAATACCTGTAATCCCAGCACTTTGGGAGGCCGAGGTCGGTGGATCACCTGAGGTCAGGAGTTTGAGACCAGCCTGGACAACATGGTGAAACCCCATATCTACTAAAAATACAAAAAATAGCAGAGCGTAGTGGCACACACCTGTAGTCCCAGCTACTCGGGAGGCTGAGGCAGGAGAATCACTTGAACCCAGGAGACTGAGATTTCAGTGAGCACACCACTGCACTCCAGCCTGGGTGACAGAGCGAGACTCCATCTCAAAAACTAACTAACTAAATAAATATAAAATCAGAGGAATGAAACTTAAACTCCTATAGAAACTAGACAGGTAATATAAACAAGTAAAAGAGACTGTGTGCAATTTTTTAAATTAGTGAGGTTTGGGGCAAACAAGGAAATCCAAGGAGTGTGCAACGTCAACTCTGGCTAATTATCACCAGGAAATAATTAGGTTCCTTTGTTTTTTTGTTTTTGTTTTTGTTATTGTTTTTTACCAAGATAAACTGAGAATCTCAATGTATATGTAAACTGGTCATGTTTTTAAACCTTCCCAATTGTGCATATGTATTGTGGGGAAAGGGAGAAGTGATAGAAGAGAGGAAAAGGATAGAATATAACGGTGATGAAAGGCTTTGAGGCTGAGATGAGTGTCAAGGTAGAATGTCGAATGTTATGCAGGTTGTTGCTAACCTTGTCTTGGCAATCCCTCTCCCTGTTATATTCCATGATGGTTTTTACTTTTGTTTCAGTATGATTTAACTAATGAGCTATCTATTTTGGATGTCTTTTCATTTTCTCAATAACTGGCCTACTTTCTGACGCTCACAGGCTTCCTAAATACCCTGGGTACTAGCACTTGCATTTGTCTTACAGATTGAGATGTGAAACATCTATGCAGCTTTTGTGCCATCACTTTGAACCTTAGGCGGGCAGTGAATCTCTTTTGTGACAGGCTTATATTGAAACTATCGAACAGATGGGAGTTGGCTGGAAATCATAAAGAACAGAGAGAAATCAGCCATGAATTACGATTGCCAAGAAATCCTCCAAAGTTATTTTGTATTAACTAGCATGGAATATACTAGAAGACACAGAATACTGAAAGAATAATGGAGTTCATTGTCTTCTCCAAGGAGTAGAGAAAGCTTTTTGATAGATTCTAAGCACCTGTTTCTTTCTCCTAAGACCGAAGTAGATGATGATTTCCTTTCAGACATGGAGTGACTGAGGGCAGGGTGGGGAAATGGTTGGTACTCGGGTCCTTTTACCGCCCACAATGAAAGTTGCTGCACCGCTAAAATGTGCAGTGTTGTGCAGTGGTAGAACCACATGGAAAACATAGATTCTATCCCTGAAGGTAGTAAAAATACAATATGTGTAGGAATAAATGCTATTTCAACAATCTATCAATGCAACAGGAGAGAGAAATTATAGTAGTGTTAAATCAAGGTAAGAAAATCAAAGAGTAATTTGTCATGGATGGTGATTCTGTTTATCAATGGAGAAACCACACAACCATGGAGATAAACATGTCCTGAGTACTTGTAATATACTGGGTGTTGTCCATCTGCTGGGATTCACCAGGTAAGTAATGTAGTTCCCAGCATATGCCATGCTCTATTTTAGCCTCTCAGCCTTATAAGTGCTATCTCTTCTTTCTAAAATGTGATTACCTTCTACTCATTCTTCAGATCTCAGCTTAAATTATTTCTTCCCTAGGAAGCTTTTCCTGACCCTGCAAGTCTGGATTAAGAGCTCTTCCTATGCACTCTCATAAAAGCCTGTGCACATCTCTATCATTGTCTTGGCCTTCCTGTCTCTTTATCTAGACTGTAACCTCAAGGTGGAGTTGTATTCAGTTTTACGGCCTCAATGTTTTGCACAGTGCTTGGCATAGTACACATACTCAATGAATGTTTGTTGCATGAGTGAGGGAATAAATGAATTTATAAATGGATGGATGAATGAATAAAATATAATCCAGAGTGCAGAGACAACCCACAGAATGGGAGAAAATATTTGCAAACTACCTTTCTGATAAGATGAAGGATTAATAACTGGAATATATAAGAAGCTTAAACAACCCTATAGGAAAAAGTCTAATAATCCAATAAAAAAATGGGCAAAAGATTTGAATTGACAGTTTTCAAAAGAAGACATACAAGTGGAAAACAGGCATATGAAAAGTTGCTCAACATCACTGATCATCAGAGAAATGCAAATCAAAACTACAATGAGATGTCGTCTCACCCCAGTTAAAATGTCTTATATCCAAAATACAGGCAATAACAAATGCTGGTGAGGATGTAGAGAAAAGGAACCCTTGTATACTGTTGGTGGAAATGTAAATTAGTACAACCACTATGAAGAACAGTTTGGAGTTCCCCCAAAAAATCTAAAAATTGAGCTACCATTTGATCCAGCAATCCCACTGCTGGGTATATACCCAAAATAAAGGAAATCAGTATGTGGAAGACATACCAGCACTCCTATGTTTGTTGCAGCACTGTTTATAATAGCTAAGACTTGGAAGCAACCTAAGTGTCCATCAACAGATTAATGGATAAAGAAAACGTGGTACATATACACCATGGAGTACTATTGAGCCATAAAAAAGAATGACATCCAGTCATTTGCAACAACATGGATGGAAGCGGAGGTCATTACGTTAAGTAAAATAAGCCACGCACAGAAAGACAAACATCGCATGGTCTCACTTATTTGTGGGATCTAAAAATCAAAACGATTTAACTCATGGATGTAGAGAATAGAAGAATGGTTACCAGAGGCTGGGAAGGGTAATGAGAGGCTGACGGGGAGGTAGGAATGATTAATGGGTACATAAAAAATAGAAAGAATGAATAAGACCTACCATTTGATAGCATAACAGGGTGACTTTAGTCAATAATAACTTAATTGTACAGTTAAAAATAACCAAAAGAGTATAATTGGATTGTTTTTAACACACAGGATAAATGTTTGCGGGGATGAATATCCCATTCTCCATGATGTGCTTAGTTTACATTGCATGTCTATATCAAAATATCCCATGCACCCCGTAAATATAGACACCTACCATGCACCCACAAAAGTTTTTTAAAAATCCATTAGAATCAGAGTTCAACCCCTTGGATGAAGTCAGTTAGTTTCAGAGATAGAACTGTAAGTGTTTCAGGCTGTACTATCAAGATACTTGTCAGTTTTAGATAGATTCGTTTTGAGAACTAATAAACATTCACTGAAATATATGTATATACACACACATATGTACACACACACACACACACACACACACACACACACATATATGTATAAAATCCAGAATGGAATATAGAGGGAGTGACTTACTTGCCTAAAGGAACGAGGAAAGACTTTACAGAGAAAATGAAAATATTTGTTGGGATTGTAAAGATTTCTTGGGAGTCCTAGTTCCTGCCATATACTTTTCTAGGTAGCAGCATTACAGTTCACAAAAAACCAATAGTCCGAGTTTACAGAGCAGGGTTAGAGAGCTTATGAACTAATACATATATACATACATACATACATAAAGGTATGTATACATTTTACATTTTAGGTAATGATTAGTGCTATGATAAAAATACAACAGTATTATATGACAGATTATGAATAAAGGTTAAAAAAGGTACAACTTCTCCAGGGTTTAGCTTAACCAAAACTCCTTAAAATTTTATTAACAGATTCTGATCAACTCTCCAGCTTTCCACTTACTCAAAGCTGTCCTGTGGAAGGCACATTGCTCAGATTGGGCAAAATCTTGAGTCTTTTGCTGTTCCTTCTCCTCTCCACTTTGAACTTCCTGCCCTTTTCTACTCCACACTCAACAAGACTCCTTCCTTCTACTCATTTAGGCCTAAAATCAAACTACAAGTTTCTTAGCAAACAGCTTGTGTTTTTTTGTCTCCCTAGCCAAATGATCAAATAAGTATTTAAGGAAATAAATAAGAAAGTGGGGTGTTTTGTTTGGACTTAGTGTATAAAGAATGGATTGTTGGTGTGGGGGTATTAGCATACACAGAGGCAAAAATGTCCTTCTCCTGGATAGTAAACATAATAGTGAGCAAATGCTGTCTACACAGATATTTGATAAATCATTGGCTAGGCTGAGACGAATGGCAGTCCAAAATTCTGTAAGCCTACATAACCAATAATCAAGAAACATGAATAGCAGTTAACCCAGAATACACACTGCAATCTTAAAATTTCTAGTGGAAGCACTGAAGTGTCAACAGAGTTGTCAAAATTTTTTCTTTGATTACATGTGAGCATATTCAATTCAAGCATTTTATAATTCATGCCCACAGGCATTGTGACTATGCTCTATAAAATCCCAAAATCCATTATAAAAACTACGGATGCTTAATGAGTCAAATTCCACCTACATTTACTGCTTCGTAAGCTGTGCTCTTCCAATTGTAATGTATAGGTTTTAGTTACTCAGACTAACAGCAAGTCATATTTGTTGTGTAAAACATCACTGAGCATGAATTATAATATCCATTATTCTAGCTTCTGCATCATTAAGGCAAAAATCCAGTTTCATGGTAAATTTAACCACTAAATGCAGAACTTCTTAATACAACTTGTTGCTTCTAACTTAGATTTTGTAAGTGAAAAAATCAGAACTTAAAGAAATCTGCCCTGTCCCATTAGAATCCAATGACAAATCCTTTCAATCCTATTCAATTTATTGATTCTCTCAATTACACAATTACTATGTAATTACCATGTATTACTATGTAATAAGGCATTGCACTAATTTCTGGGATGCAATGAAATTTACTCTCTAATTAGCAAGATTTTAATCAAATAAGAATTATACAAATAGAAGTAAAATGACAAGTGGTGCAATGATTACAAACTGTCTTACAAGCACATGACAGGTGCCCTGATATAGTTGGAGCATTAAGAATGGCTTCCCTGAGGAAGAAATAAATGATCTGAGATTGAAGGGAATTAATTGGCTGGATGGAGGGTAGCTGGAGAGTAGGGGTGGAGAACAGAGTTCCTAGCAGAGAGAATTGCATACAAAGTTCCTGCACTAAACATGGGTTCAATCAAAAAGACCAGTGTGGATGAAGGATTGTTCTGAGAAGAAACTGGGGAGATGGGTTGAGGCCAGACCTTGCAAGATTCAAGTGGTCACTTTAGATATTTTGGTCTTTATATTAATAAGAAGTCCTTGAAGAATCTGAAGCAGAGTAATGAAATATAGTTATGCATAAGTCATATTTGAAATAAATTTTTGTAAAGGATGCCTCATTTTATATTTTAATAAGAATAAATAAAAATCTGTTCACTGTGCCTAAGATGGTATACAAGTTTTCCTATCAAATTGTTCTTTGGCTTGTAAACATATATTTCTCAATAGTTGAAGTTGTGAACATTTTTTCTCCATTTTTGAATAAGCAAGAGGCACCTAACTTAGCGAAGATAAACACCTGCTGTACCTGAAAGACATAATTATATTTTTAAAAAGTAAAGGAGTTCTGGAATACATTTATGAAGAGTAATATAACTCATAAAAACATTATATAATTACAAATGTAATGGTTTATGTAACTTTGGGCCTAAACAATAAGACTGAAGTTGATGTGACTAAAAACCAGTAGAATGGGTGACTCCAGAGTACCCAGTTTCCCTAATTATTATATAGATTCACATTGATTCCCTGCATCCTTGAGAGTGTGCAGAGCTGTTGCAAATCGCCATGTGCAGACCAATAGGCAACTCCTACCCTTGATGAAGACCTTGGCTGTGCAGACCAATAGGCAACTCCTACCCTTGATGAAGACCTTGGCAAAGACATCTGCAAGTAAGACCATGAGACACACTGACCAGTAGTGAGCAGTCGCTGAGCTAGTGAGACTGTTAATCCCTAGATATGTAGTATGTGCCTTCCATCCCCACCTGAGGCTCTTGCTTACTCACAGATGTCCTTTCGCTTGTTGGTTTGGTTCGGTGTGTGTGTGTGTGTGTCCCCTCAAAATAAGTACAGAGCCTTCAGCTTGCTGGGGAAATTGAGAAGTTAAAGCTACTTAATGCATGTCATGTTTATCAAAAAAAAAATATATATATGCCAGGTGCAGTGGCTAACGCCTGTAATCCCAACACTTTGGGAGGCCTAGGTGGGAGGATCACTTGAGGTCAGGAGTTGTGAAACCCCATTTCTACTAAAAATACAAAAATTAGCTGGGCGTGGTGGTGGGTGCCTGTAATCCCAGCTATTAGGGAGGCTGAGGCAAGAGAATTGCCTGGACCCAGGAGGTGAAGGCTGAGCTGAGATCATGCCACTGCACTCCAGCCTGGGCGACAGCACGAGACTGTCTCAAAAACAAAGAAAAAAAAGTTCAGCTACTGCCAGTGCTCACTTGATTTTACATGAACACACACTTTGAGGCTGAAGCAAATCTAACTGATTTTCAATGTGAAAATAAAATGTAAAAAACATTCTTGGAGTTATTTCTAAACAGAACTTGTCTCTAATCCTAATATAACAGAAATGTATATAATCATCGGTATTTAATAATTGGACAAACTTTGAGCGTAAGATTAGGACTATAATCCGTGGGTTATCTTGAGGTAAATGTTGCAGCTGCAAGGCCTCTGGCGAGTATTCTTGTGGCAAACGGGAAATGTATTTACGTACAACTTGCGTCTATGTACAATTTCTCTTGGCATTGTGGGAAATGTGTTTATGTACTAATTTGTGTATGTGTACAATGTCTCCTGGTATTGCCAACTCATTAACACCCCAAACCGAGGTCCTTGTTTTTACCTAATGTGTATTTCCATAAACTAAAACAGTAAAGCTTTTAAAAAATCTCTATTAGACTAGATGGAGAATTAAATTTGGAAACTTCTTCTACTGTGTTTCCTCACCTACCTGATCTACAGATGTTAGCATGACTTAGGCATCAGTTCTTGGTGCCTTCCCTTATATTAAATATACTTACTCTCTTAGTGAACTAATTCAATTTCATAGCTTTAAATATTTTCAAGTGTTGAATACTTCCAAAGTTATATCACTGACCTAGATTTCTCCCTCTGAACTCTAGACTCATAAAGCCAATGGTCTGATCAACCACTCTACTTAGACGTTTAAAAGGCATCTCAAACCATATAGACAAACCTCAATTACATTTCTTCTCCAAAACTGCTTCTTTTGCAGTCTCCTCCCATCAGTAAATGACAATTTATTATTTCAGTTGCTCAGAACAAAAACTTCTGAATCTTTTAAAATTCTCTTTATTTCATACTGTTGTGATTTATCAAAAAAATTGCTTGTCTCCACATTCTAAATATATATCTCAAATAAATACATCAAAAGTCAAATAACTTCCTACCACCTCCACTGCTATCATGTTGGTTTTAGCTACCATTTTCTCACAAGACTGCTGCAAGACTCTAAAATAGTCTCCTTACTTCTACCTTGCTTATTTTCAACACAGTAATATGAAAGATCATGATGAAACGCATATCTAATCATGTTATTCCTCTACTCAAATACTTAAATGGTTTCTCATCTAATTCAATCTGAAAGCTAAATTTCTTCAAGTGATACATTAATACAAAGCCCTAGAAATGCTTTTCCATATTTCTTCTCTAATCTCAGCTGTCCTATTCTTTACTTCACTCTACTCTAACCATGTTTGCCTCCTTGCTGTTTCTTGAACATATGTGTACATTCTTCCCTTAGGTTTCTAATTTATCCTTTCTGTATTTGAAATGTTTTTCCTCCAAATACTCATGTGGCTCACACCCTCATGTCCTTTGGGTCTTAACTTAAATGTCACCTTCTTAGAACACAAGAGTATTCCCTGACCATTCTCAATCCATACACACTTCTTACATTTTTTTTCTGCTTAATTTTTTTTCTGTAACTGGTACCATGTAACATAATTTACACTTTGTTTATTTATCTGATTATCTGTTTCTACCCCTAAAATGTAAGTTCCTAAGAGACTTGAATTTGTGTCCATTTTATTTTCTCTTATTATCTCCATGGCCTACAAAATTGTCTGACAATTAGTTGGTACTCGATAAATACATGTTGAACAAAAGAATTCATGTTCATGGCATGATGAATAAAAGTGTAGTAAATACCTAGTGAATAACTAGACAGCAGGTAAAATAACTAGATATTCAAACAGCATCATAGGCCAATATTAAGATTCAATGTTCAGGGAAATAAAGTAAAATGAAGAGTATAATCTTTGCATAGTAATATATATTCTATTTTAAAATCCATCATACTGAAGCAAAATCGTATTTCTTGCAAGTACATCTAATTATATAAATAAGCAGAGTGAGAGGAGAAAAGAATGTTCATGGGCAGTGCAGGGAAAAAATAATATAAAGTAAGAGGGAAACATTGCATGAACTGATGAAGATAGAGTGCCATGAGCTGAGAAACATGAGTAATCCAACTCTTAACACCCAGGGTCCCAAAATAACCACACACTCAAACAAGAATCACTCTTGCTGCAGTGTGGAGACTTATAGGAGAGCAAAAGTCAATCTAGAATGACCAGATATTAATCCAATGCAATCATCCAAGTAATATGTGGGGGTACAATGGTATGAACCTAGAAATTAATAACAGGAGAAATCATGGAATATTAACAAGTATGTGGAAATTAAACAACATGCTCCTGAACAACTACTAGGTCAAAGAAGCAAGTAAAGGGGAAATTTTAAAATATACTGAGATAAATGAAAATGAAAACACAAAATACCAAAACTTATGAGATGCAGTAACAGCCATTTTAAGAGAGAAGTTTATACCAATAAATGCCTGCATCAAAAATAGAGGAAAAAAAAATAAGAAAGATCTCAAATAAACAACCTAACATTACATGTCAAGGAAGTAGACAAAGAAGAACAAACTAAGCCTAAAATTAGCAGAAGGAAGAAAATGACAAAGATCAGAACAGAAATAAATGAAATAGAGATTAGAACAATAGAAAAGATAAACAAAACAAAGACTTGATTTTTTGAAAAGCTAAACAAAATGAACAAATTCTTCATTAGATTAGGGAAGAAGAGAGAAGACTCAAATTTTAAAAAATCAGAAATGAAAGAAGAGATGTTATAACTGATAACACAGAAATACAAAGGATCATAAGAAATTACTATAGGCAATTACATGCCATCAAATTGGACAAACTTGAAGAAATAGATAAATTCCTAGAAATTTGTAACATGCCAAGACTGAGTCATGAAAAATTTGGAAATGCGAATAGATCAGTAATGAGTAAGGAGATTGAATCAGTAATTTAAAATCCTCCATCAAAGAAAAGCCCACAACTATATGGCTTTGCAGTTGAATTCTACCAAATATTTAAGGAAGAACTAATACCAATCCTTTTCAAACTGTTCCAAAAATTGAAGAGGAGGGACTACTTTCCAACTCATTTTACAAGGCTAGTATTACACTAATACCCCAGACAAAGACCTCACAATGAAAGAGAGAAAATTAAAGACCAATTACTCTGATGAACATAGCTGAAAAATCCTCAACAAAATATTGGCAAACCATATTCAACAGTACATTAAAAGATTCATTCACCATGACCAAGTGGGTTTTATTCCTGGGATGAAAAGTTGGTTTAACATATAGAAATCAATAAATACAATTCACCGCATTATGAGAATAAAGGAAAAAGATCACATGATTATCTCAAGTGATGAAGAAAAAGCATTTGACAAGAAAATAAATAACCCTAATTAAAAATGAGCAAAGGACTTGAGTAGACATTTTTCAAGGGAAGACACAGAAATGGCCAACAGACATATTTTTAAGTGCTCTACATCTCTAGTCATCAAAGTCAGTGTGGCTTTATTTTGCAAAATAAAATCACAATGAGATAAAACCTCAGACTGTTAGATTGACTACTATAAAGAATATGAAAGATAACGAGTGTTGGTGAGGACATGGATAAGAGGAAGCCCTTATACCCTATTGGTGGTATTGTAAATTAATATAGCCATTTTGAAAAATAGTATGAAAGTTCCTCAAAAATCTGAAAAATAGAATTACCATACAGCCAACAATCTCACTACTATTCACAATAGCCAAGATATGGAAGCAACCTAAATGTCCATCAACAAATGAATGGATTAAAAATGTGTGAGATATATATATATACACACACACATATATATACACACACACACACGAGAGATATATATATATGCACACACACAATGGAATACTATTGAGCCTTTTAAAAAAAAACACACAAAATTTTGTCATTTGCGACAATGTAGATGAACCTAGAGGGCATTAAGCTAAATGAAATAATCTAAACACAGAGAAACAAACACCACATGGTGTCACTTACACAAGGAATCTAAAAAAGTTGAACTCACAGAAGTAAAGAGTAGAACAATGGTTACTAGACATGGGGGGTTGGGAGTAAATAGGGATAGGGGAGGCACTGATCAACAGGTAAGGGGGTACAGTTAAATAGAAGGAATAATTTCTGGCATTCTATTGGATAGTAAGTTGACTATAGTTATTAATAATATATTGTATGTTTCAAAATAGCTGAAAGAGAGAATGTTAGGCCGGGCGCGGTGGCTCAAGCCTGTAATCCCAGCACTTTGGGAGGCTGAGACGGGCGGATCACGAGGTCAGGAGATCAAGACCATCCGGGCTAACACGGTGAAACCCCGTCTCTACTAAAAATACAAAAAATTAGCCGGGTGTGGTGGCGGGCGCCTGTAGTCCCAGCTACTCGGGAGGCTGAGGCAGGAGAATGGTGTAAACCCGGGAGGCGGAGCTTGCAGTGAGCTGAGATCCGGCCACTGTACTCCAGCCTGGGTGACAGAGCGAGACTCCATCTCAAAAAAAAAAAAAAAAAAAAAGAGAGAATGTTAAATGTTCTCACCACAAAAAATGGTAAATATTTGTGTTGATGTATGTGCTAATCACTGATTTGATCATTCCACAATGTATATGTATTTTGAAATATCACATTGTGTCCCATAAATATATACAATTATTATTTGACAGTTGAAAATAAAATAAAATAGAATTTTACACTGGAAAAAACAAAGATAGGGTAGTAGATTGGATTAGGATAACAGTAAAGAGACCAAGGAATTTATTGGAAAGACTGTGTGATTGATTGACTATCGGATGAGAGAAAGAAAAGAAAGGTTACGAAATAATTCCCAAGTTTCTGATTCTAATGTTATTATTCACTGAAATAGGGAATGTTAGCGTAGGAATTTCATCATCATTTTTGTTCTGGTTGTATATTTATACTGTGATCATCTAAATGAAATTCAATCAGATAGTAGTATTCAATATTTCAGTAGGTTCAAGAATTGCATTTTATGGGATCTACATTATATTTTCTGTTTAATTTCAACCTCAGATAATAAGATGAATTGAATTGAGTCTTGTTAGCACTTTAGATTATGGGTAATTACTAGATTAAACATACTCCTTAAAGCTTTAGGGTTCAGAAGTTTGTGCTTTTCAAAGCAAATTGCTTAAACAACTGAGGTAGTGGGAAACAAAGAGACTAGAGTCTGATAACACAAAACAAAACTCATAGCAATTTTCTGTTGTTGACTGAGGTCAGTTTAGTTGAAGTGTCTTGCAAGAAATAAAAACATTTTTAAAATAAAATTTTTAAAAATGAGTATCTCAAAGTATCATAATTAATCTCGCCTATTGTTGTTTTAGACATTTTTGTACCTTTATTATAGCATTTATCACATTCTACAGAAGATTGCAATTATTGCTGTTACATCTTTGTGTCTCCTACCCAATTATAACCACTTACTGGGCAAAGACAGTGTCTTTTTTTTTCCCCCATTTGCAACTCACACACTGTTTATATCTCACTCAGTATATGTTTGCTGAATTTACTGGTCTTTTAAATTATCAATTTTAACTTCTGCTGAGGCAATTTTTTAATAGGCTGGATCCAAACCAGTTTTCCTGAGAACTAATACAAATGTGAACTTATATTTGATGAACTGGATTGTTAGGGCAAGAAAAAACCCTTTTCTTTCCTACCCATCTTAGGCTTATTGGATGGAGTCTTGTAAATTAGACTGACAAAAGACAGGTTGTCAAAAGAAAAACACACTAATTTATTTACTATAAGTTTCACATGACACAGGAGCCTTCCTAAAGAAATAAAGACCTGAAGAGACTGTTAATATTGCATGGTTTTATGCTAGGTGTGATGAAGAGTGGAGAGTCGTGGGAAAATTTGATAGCACAAAGAGATATCATAGGAGAAAGGGCTAAGTGTTGTAAAGTGGGGTCACTTAGCAAAGTCTGTTCTTTCAGATTCCTCCTGGCAACTCTCCATCTTCAGGGATCAGGATGCTTTCCTCCAGGTACAGGGAGTGCACCTCTCACATGAGGGTCTCATGACCTGCTGAAGGGGAAGCTCAGAGTGTCCTTCTTGCACCTGCTGTTTCTCAAATTCCTTCTGTTTAAAATTGTCAGTATGCCAAGGCAGTATATTTTGGGGTAGTGCTTTCTGAATCTTGTCAATCCTGAAGCATAGGAAAACTACTGACTTGCCTCTGAAGCGACATTCAAAGAATTTGCTATTTTCTTTTCTACCTTTTATTGTTTCCTATTCTTCTTATTGTTATTGTTCTGGCCCAGTTATACCCAAGGGGTGATATGATGGTTGTGTTTCACCATCTACTCCTGGTATTTGAAGAGTAACTTCTAGACAAGAAATGGTGATAGAACCGAGGTTTGCATTTTGCCAATCTTATGTAAAAGGGGAAAACAAGTAAGAACAGTACTCAATAAATCATCTCAAATGTTTCTCAGTTCCTCTCTACACATTACTCTTTCCTCCTTCCCACCTATTTAATTAGTCAGCAAATATTTATGGAGTTTTTTAGGAAGTGGGGGCACATGGATGAATAAAACAGATTAAAATCTCTGCCCTTGTGAAATTTATAATTCAGAAGAGGGAAACAGATAGTGAAAAATAAGGAGCACAGAAGAGAGAAAGGGAAGGGCTGGTTCAGGGGGCAGATACAGACACAGATATTCATGTTGGAAGCTAATAAATACTGACGGACAAAGGAAAATATTAAATAAAATAAATAGGGTAGGCCATACTGTGAAAACAAGATCCAAACGAAGTGCTGAAGGATCTGCAGGAATTAGCCCAGCAGTTGTCTCAAAGGAAGTATCCTAAGCAGAGAGAAGGCTAGCTCAAATGTCCTAAGGTAGACATACCCAATGTTCCTGAGAAACAGCTCAGAGGCCAATGTGGTTGGAGGGGAGTGAGCTAAGTGGGGCTCATAGGACACGTGGCAGAGGAGTAAAAGAGAGATAGATCACAGAAAGCCTTGAAGTCTCTTAAAAGAATCTTTGTTTTTACTCTAAAGGGTCATTACAGCGTTCTGAGCAGAGGAGTGACACAGTCTGGCTTATGGTTTTAAAGGAGTTGCTTTAAAGACAACAACTCCTTTTGGGGACAGGCTGCTGTGTTGAGGATAGATTGGGGCGGGGCGGGGGCAGGGGGGACCTGGAATCAGGAAGACCAGCAGGAAGTTGTCATGGTGATTCAGGTGGGAGATGATGGCAAGGACCGAAATGACAGCAATGGAAGCAGTGCAAAGTGCGCAGCTACTGTTTATACCTTGAAGGTTGAGTCAACAGAATTTCCCAAGAGACTGGATGTGGGTGTGAGAGAACGCATGAAGTAGGAGAATCACTCCACTGTGTATTGCTTAAACAAGGGGCAGGGTGGAGTGGCCACAAATTAAGATGGGGGTGCTCCCTGAATGTGGGGGCAAGTGGTCAGGAGTTCAGTTTTGAATGTACCGGGTTTGACACGTGTATTCATCATCTGAGATTGTACCTTCATACTTCTTAGTTGAGAAGGAGCTTGGAAATCACAGTAAATATGGTATTTGTCTGCCTAATCAATATAAATGTGGTATTTGTCTGCCTGATCAATATTCTTTCCTTACAAATTAAGAGGTTCATTTGTAAAAACAATTCAATGAATTGCACAGGGCTACACAGCATAACAATTGTCATGCACAGTTGTTCTTTTGAAGTACTTCAGGGCATTAAATCATAGCCAAGTTCAGAATCCTCTGGCCTGTTTAACTGAAAACCTTCCAGGTTAATAATTCCAGTCGCTGAAGAAGGGGCTTTAAAAAAAACTTCCCTCGTGCCGGTGCATGGTGGCTCACACCTGTAATCTCAGCACTTTGGGAGGCCAAGGTGGGCAGATCACTTGAGGTCAGGAGTTCGAGACCATTCTGGACAATATGGTCTCTACTAAAAATACAAACCCTGTCTCTACTAAACATGGTCGCTGCTAAAAGTAGAAACCCCATCTCTACTAAAAATACAAAAAATAGGCAGGTGTGGTAGCTCATGCCTGTAATCCCAGTTACTGGGGAGGCTGAGGCAGGAGAATCACTTTCTGAAGCCAGGAGGTGAAGGTTGCAGTAAGCCGAGATAGCACCACTCTACTCCAGCCTGGGTGACAGAGTCAGACTCTGTTTCAAAAATAATAATAATTATAATTATTTTTAAAAAAGAAAAAATTGCAAACCTCCCTTGTAATGAAGACATGCAACTAACGTTCATTAAGAGGTCACATCATTCCGGACACACTCTCTGACTTAAGGGTCACAACAGCCTTATGAGTTAGGTTCCATAACTATTTTCCCCATTTTACAAAAGAGGTAAAGAAATTATAGAGCGGTTAAGTGATTTGTTAATGAAGTAGTAAAGCTGAGATTTAAACCCAGCATTCTGAGCCTAAAGTTCTGCACTAGACCTTTACTCTTTCACTAAAGTATTCAAGCCCTATAAAAATGCTGTCAGTGCTTGGAAGGGCAATTTTGAAAGCTGGTCACTATGTCACAATTATATATGTATATGTATATGTGTATGTATATATTTGGCACTCCAGGAGGATGAAGGTGGGTTTATAGAAGTGTGTAAGAGTTAAAAACTGGGGAACGGAGATTACTAACACGCCGATTTCAAAGATGAATTTTCTAACTTAAATCTACTATCCTCTGGGGAAGGCATGTTTAAATAAAACCAAGGAAGGTTTTTTTATAGCATGAAGTGATTCCTTTAAATGAAATTAAGTATATAACATGTTGGTCTTGTTCTTTAAGAATAATTTGTTTAAAATTGTCTATAATCAAGAATTTTATAAAACGATTGTATTGATTTTATAATCGATAGACTGGCGTTTACTTTAAAATGTGCCAGTGAGTAAAGTGAGTCTTTATTGGCATTTACACACTAAGTTAAACTGAAAACCAACTTGTTTTTTTCAGCTTGCTTTGCTGTGACTAAAGAGAACTTCTAAGGAAGCCTGTGTCCATAGATTGTCATAATAGCTCGCAACCTTTACTTTCTTTAGATGTGTCAAGTAATTCTAGGGAGTAGACAGTAAATTGGCACAGCTTTCCTTTAAGTAGGACTTGTTTGCCTTCAAAGAGGGGAGACATTGCCTCCTCCAAGTAATAGAGGAACGAGAAAACCTTTAAGTATAGTCAGATGGAAAATGGCTGAAATGTTTTGTTTTAACATATGCCTTCTGGTATTTTTTATTTTCAAAATAAAAAAAAATGTGTTTTTCATTTTATTTGTGGTAATTAACGCTCTTCATTTGTTTTCCTTTTGTGGTTTTTGACTTTTTCATTTGATTGAAGAGCCTTTCTTTCAAGGGATTTGTCTGCTCCCTGGTGGTCAGATGAAAAATTGCACCTTCAAGTGTTCAAACGGTTTTTTTTTTCCCCAGACAACCTTAAAAAAAAAAAATCTTTCAAATTGGCATTCCGAAGTGTGTTACCTCACATTTTATCAGCAGGTGGATCCTGCATTAAGTTAAATTATTGTTTCCTTAATCCAACTGAGACTCCAAATGTTCCTTTTACTATAACATGTATACAAAGAAATTTCAATATGCTTACTTTCTAGTGTACTCAGCTGTAGTCTGGAAGGTCAGTTGTTAGGGAAAAAGAAGGAGGAAAGCAAGATTAAAAATTATTCCTGGAAATGTGCGAGCAAATGTGCTGCAGTGGAAAGAACAAAGTTTTCTTCTTCCTCTTTGTTTTTTTCTCTTCATACACACACACAAACACCCTACAAGGAAAAAGATAAGTTTGCCTAGAAACCTACAAGGAAAAAGATAAGTTTGCCTAGAAACCTACTGCTTCAGTTTTCCTCTCTACTTTTCCCCTTCTGCCTTTTAATTAAGTCTCCAAGCCCATGAAAAATGTATGGACACCTGGCCTGGTGTGTATATCCCAGCACTTTGTGAGGCCTAGGCAGGATGATTGCCTGGTCCAGGAGTTCAAAACAAGCCTGGGCAATATAGTGAGACGCTGTTTCTACAAAGAAAAACTTTAAAATTAGCCAGGTGTGGTAGCCCGTGCCTATATACCCAGTTACTCAGGAGGCTGTAATATTGTGGTGAAGGATGTATTAATTAATTTGTGGTAATTATTATACAATGTATGTGTATCTCAAATTATCATGTTGTATACATGAACATATACAATTTTCATTTGTCAGTTATACCTTTAAAAAGCTGAGGAGGAAAAGGTAAGGCATTTTAATGTAATCTGTCAAGACTGTTTTCCACTATGATTGGTTTTCCTTCAAACTCCCCCTTAGAATGGCCTTGGGCATTATGACTTTGGAACAAGGAGAAGTTGTGTTGAAGATATTTCCATTTTAATTGTAATTTAGAAAAACAGTTTGAAAAATTTCAATAAAATGATAGATAAATTATAGATTCTTGATGTAGATACATGTGAAAGATATTCTTTTGCCATTTTAAAATGTATTTACTAAAGAACCAAAACTCAAATTCAGATTAATGAAATATGAAAAGAAAAACCACAAGAATAAATGATAAAATCAATAGAAATTACTCTGATAAAAAGAAGTACATTGTAACAACCACAATGAAATCAGATCATGTCCAAAAGAATAACTCATTAAGAGGAAAATATAAGTTTGAATGGGAGTAATGAGTAGGCTCTTGGATTGACAGACAATGCAATCAAAAGGAAGAGTTGCACATACACAAAGTGGAAAAAATGTAAATATCTTGCCAATTTAACAAGAAATACTGACTGAAGAAAACACACAAACTCGTAATACATCCCAACTACAGTGAGGACATCAATAACAAAGTGTTTAAAAAAATCATCATTTCCAAGAGAATTCACATTAAATTGATAATATTGTGCAAAATTGCCCTCAGAACCTATGACTCATATGAACAGAACTTAATATGCCAGGCATGGTGGCTCATACCTGTAATCCCAGCACTTTGGGATGCCAAGGCAGGCAGATCCTTTGAGCCCAGGAGTTCGAGACCAGCCTGGACAACATGGTGAAATTCTGTTTCTACAAAAAATACAAAAATTAGTGGGGCATTGTGGTGCATGCCTGCAGTCCCAGCTACTTGGGGTGAGGGCCTGAGGTGCGAGCAACACTTGAGCTTGGGAGCTCAAGGCTGCACTGAGCTGTTATCATGCCACTGCACTCCAGCCGGGCAACAGAGCAGGACTCTGTCTCAAAAACAAACAAAAATCTTGGCAGAGAGTTTCCCAAATTAACCACAATCCTAAAAATTTAATTTGATTCCCCAAACAATAAGTAATGAAATTATAATAAATTTTTCTAAACTACCAAATTAAAAAAAATTTTGATCAGTCTAGAGGAAAGACTGAATTATCTTTCTGTTCTCTCTACGGAAAATATTATAAAATCAATGTCATATCAAGAGGCAATTCAGAGTATACAGCAAAAATACACATGTTAGAAAAAAGTATTATGGCATTTTTAAGGTCGTTAATAAGTGCCATTGTGCAGTATTTCTGGATTTTTTTATTTGTCAACTTCTGAAAATTTCGAATTTCTTGTGATTTCTCTTCTCATTCTAAATAAATACATTTACATCTTCATAATTTTTCTTAAAAAACTTATTTTCTGCCTCTCTCCAAATAAGCTTCATGCCCCCAAAACCAAAATCTATTCCTATACACACCTCCACTGTAACTCTTAGCAATTGTGAGTCCCTTCTCAATACTTACAAAGCGTGGTCACAGATATACACATTCACACACACACTGTCAGTTGCGATTCAATCTCATCTAAGAATAAAGTCTGCGTAATGGCTTTGCATTTGATTAACTAAAAGGCCACTCTCTTAACATTCCATCTCCAGGGCGAATCAATGTCTGTATCTCTAATGTAAGAGACCTGCTTACAGCTTTTAAACTTGCTACTCTTCAAGTCTTTACCACAACCATCCTGGAAAGGGGGAAAACAAAAAAACAAAAAAACAACAAAATCTAAACAACCTAATAGCCTCAGTTTCATCTAAGACCCCTCTTCTCAGTTTTCATTCAATTTACAGTGCTTTCTGGGCTGCACTGAAATGAGATGTTAGTATTTCTCAAGATGTAAGTATTGCTTGTTAAAAATAATAATAATTATAATAATAATAATCATCATCATCATCATCCAGGTGCTGTTAGTACCAGGGACACTGGACAAGAAAGATAAGCAAGCCACTGCTCTCTGATTTCTACATAGCAGGTTTGTATTTTGTGACAAAGGTAGCCTGTATTATTTTCTGTGCCCAGAAATTTCTAATGGGAATATGTATGATAATGATATCTTTCATACTGTGATGTTGAAACTATCTCCACGGAGTTGACAAGAATTGCATGTCGAGTTCTGGACAGAAATATACTTATAATTAAGCATTAATCAGGCTGCACTCTGGCCCACTTCCTTGTTGTTAAAAGTCATGTAACACTATATACTGGCCGTTTGCATGCTCATTGTTCCATAGATAGAATTTCTGACATTAGGGTCACTGGCTGTTTAAGAATTGATTTGCATGCCCACTGTTCCCATAGGGAGGATGTCTGACATGAGGGTCATAGACTGTTTAAGAAATAATTTGCATCCCCATTGTTCCTACAGACAGGATCTCTGTCATTAGAGTCATAAGGCTTTTGTTTAAGACTTTTGTTAAATTTTGTAAAATTTCTCATTTCTTGTGATTTCTATTCTTATTCTAAATAATTTATATCTTTGCAATCTTTGCAGACTTTACTTCTGCTTCACTCAAGATTATTTTTCAGATCCCAAATTCCAGCAACCAGTTTGAAGACCCCCACAGAAGAATGAGATCAGCAGAATACACCTCATTCATCCCCCTATCCCATGACTTCACTGTGCACTCTGGCACCAATCAACAATCTCCACACTTCAGTTCACTCCAAAACCCTTAAAAATGTTATCCTCAAATTCTTCAGGGAGATGGATTTGAAGCTCCCTACCATCTCCTTGTTCAGTGACCCTGCAATTAAATCTCTTTCTCTGCTGCAATTCAGTGTCTTGGTGTATTGACCTGCTGTATGCATCAGGCAATGAGCCTATTACAGCTAGAGTAGTCTATCCAATATGAAATAGGAAATAAAATTCTGTTAATGCCATATTGAGTATTATCCCGGCCTTAAAAGTATATTTGAAATGAGAATTGTAAATCCAAAAGCTTGTTTAAGTACAATAGGCAAATTTTATTGGAACCTGTAAATATGACGGACCTCTATTTATTGGCCTGTCCAGTTTCTTTAGAAGGTTGGAAAAAGTAAACCTTTCCCTTAGAGTTTTGTATGCTCCTCTCGGTCCTGAATTAGGTATTTATCTAAATAGTATAGAATTCGTGTTTGTAATTCAGGAGGTAAAGAAGAGTATTAAGGGGACTTGGTTTAGTTTTAGACCTAGGAAATACTACTGCAAGCACTTCGATGTGCTAGATGTCCTGCAGTTGGTGGCTTGTGTTGATACTGGCAATGAACCATATTATTGACTAGTTTTTCTTTGTACAGGCAATGAGAAGGATTAGCATATTGGCTTAATCAATTTTTAATGAAGGAGATATATACTAATGACCAAATATTTGATACTGCTGTTGCAGAAGACCAAAATTTAAATTTTTGAAAGGACAGCATTGTTAGGAGAACTACTTTGAGAATTGGATTTTCTGTGTAATCCTTTGTTCCCATCTTCTAATTGTCCCCTGACTTTCTTCTTTAGTCTAGGATATGGATGAATAATTAAACGAAGAAATATTTCAGATTCTTGTGTGTATGGATTTTATACATAGCATTCAAGCACTGCTGATTTATCATGAATCGATTGTATTTTACTTGTGAGCTCAGTCTTTGATCATTTGCTCTTTTGGCTAACTAGCAAGATTAAGTGATTTGTCCTAAATCATGCTCTAAGAATTAAGACTTCATTAATAATGCACTAAGAATTATATACATGCTACAGAAAGCAATCTTAGAGATTCTGTATTTGTCAAGACTCCTGACTGCATGTGACTTAACATGAATCAGTTTATTGCCCCCTAATGACTACACTGTGGGAATGGTAGAGTGGAGAGATATAGAGATTCTCTTTCTCAACATAAACCAAAGAAATGTAGAATTTAAGACTTTGTGTTTCTAACACTGTAGGAGAGAACCGTTCATTCAGAGCTCTTAATATTTTAGAAACTAGAGATTAATTTAGTAAAAATGACTAGGTCATCAATGTCCTATTTGTTTGAATTGTAAAAAGATGCCTCCAGGCAGAAGGATTGAAAAAAAAAAAACAAACGCTCTCTAGGCAGATGAATTACGAAAGACAAAAGGCATCTCTTTGGGTAAATAAACAATGAAAATCTAAAAAACAAAGCACTCTTTAACAGGCCGGGCGCGGTGGCTCAAGCCTGTAATCCCAGCACTTTGGGAGGCCGAGACGGGCGGATCATGAGGTCAGGAGATCGAGACCATCCTGGATAACCCAGTGAAACCCCGTCTCTACTAAAAAATACAAAAAAAAATTAGCCGGGCGAGGTGGCGGGCGCCTGTAGTCCCAGCTACGCGGGAGGCTGAGGCAGGAGAATGGCGTGAACCCGGGAGGCGGAGCTTGCAGTGAGCTGAGATCCGGCCACTGTACTCCAGCCTGGGCGACAGAGCCAGACTCCGTCTCAAAAAAAAAAAAAAAAAAACCAAAAAACGATAAACAACCCAAGTCTAACAAACCAGCCTCCCGTTTACCCTCTTGGCTGGATTTGTGAAAAAAGTACGATCTGCAAAATCATACAATTGATTTTAGAGAGTTCATTGGATTTTTCTGATTCTTGAATAAAGTATTACACTGAACGCTTTTTTTGGTGTTGGAGGGTAGTATCTGCCAGGCTCACAATGAAGTCATTAATTTTATTATTACATCTCTCGCACCACCACTTCCCACCCTGGCAACTATAGTGTACCACGTGACCACAAATTCTTGGTCACCGTGGATTGGACACCGGACCTAAGTTGGGCCAATCAGAATTACTTCCAGGCAATTTGCGATTGTCACTGAAAGAAACTGTAATCCTCCTTAGAGGTGCCGCAGTGTGGGCAGCTTCCATGCACAACATGCAACATTTAAAAACCCAGTATAGGCAAAGAAAGAATGAAGCAGACAGAGAGAAGGGTGGAGAGGAGCTACATAGGGCGGAGATGACCCTCTGCTCTTCTGAAGGCCTTTGGGGTCTGATACATACTCCTGTGTCCCAGTTATAAATTCTTCTTTTCTTCTTTACCTAGGTTAAAATGTTGCATTTATAATTCCCATTTCAGAAAGACTGAAAGCCAGAGTTTATTCTATTAGATTCCAAGAATCTAATAGTTGAAGTTTCAACTCCCAGGGTGAGTTAGTATTAGGCGGAAGTACCTATCATCCATGATAATCCACCAGCCCTGGGGATTTAGAAGGGAAAGGATGGAGGTCTCTGTGCTTGAGGCTTGGCTGATAGCTGAGCAGGGCTCCAGCTCACCTTCATCTCACTCCTGTGGATACCTGCACTAGGGGCCTGAGCATTCTTGCAGATCTCTGCAGAGGAGGCTGCCCTTAGGTGTTATTAAGGTGTGAAAGCAGCAAGAAAGAGCAGAATTAAACTGCTTTTCTCTAATGTATCCTTTTACAGCCCAGTGTGTTTTGCCCTAGGCTAGCCTTTTCTTCTCCTTTCACCCTCCACATGCCAGTCCAAGACAGCCTTTCTTCTCACAGGAATTATTGTGTTATTATTTCTTAAATTTTTTTTTTTCTTTTCGATGGCTTTTCTAGAGGAAACCTAACAGTGTGGGTTTATCAACCATTTTGGCAAGACTCTGAAGTCTACTGAACAGATTTTTAAATAAAAATTATGAACAAAGAAAGTCTAGTAAATTTACTAATAGAAAAACTGACTATGCCTTGTAGGAATTTTTTTGTGTGTGTGACATTCCATTGTGTACCTGCCAGAGAAGAAAACAAGTGGGACCTGTTACTCAAGTTGTTCAATTTTAAAGCAGGTCCGTTGTTATGATTGGACTTTATTCACATACAAGCACTTGCACAAGGATGACATAAAGTGAGGATATAGTAGAGTGATTACATGTAATGGGTGTACTGAAGAGTCTCTACACCTTGGGGTATAAACAATGTTTTGGGGTTTTTTTTGTTTGTTTTTCTCCCATCATTTTTAGCAGTGTTTTCTTGCATTTCTCCTTGCAAGCCTTTTAAATAATATCATCTACAATTTTCTGGTTGCTTATGATTATCAAAATTAAAACCAGTTCCATTTTTTAACACTGCAACATTTTTATATTTGATCTAAAGTTCTTCTTACCCCAAACATACTTAGTCCGTCCTGCTCAGTGTTGCCCATAGAATGTTTTTGGTCTATGAATGATTTGCTAGTGGTCAGAGGCAAATTAAGTATTTAGATATACGTATATTAATTTGACTTTTATGTAACATCCAATCCCATATAAGCACCTTCTTAAACTCCGATGCCCTATCACATGGACCCAGTGGTACTGCTGAAGCTCTCTTCCATACATCCTGATAATCACAGGAAATCGGGATGTAGTGGAGATTTTTTTCCCATCATCTTCCCAAGCACCACATTTCCTTCAAGCTCTGTTGGTACAGAACCTGCAGAAGTCTTCCCTAACTTAGTGTCTTGCTCATGGGTGCCCCCACACCTCGAAGGGCAGATCTCAAAGCTCTCTGAAAAGCCCTCATGACATTCAGCTACAGAAACAATAGCACCTTTGAAGAACTCAAGATTACTGCCGCTCAGCTTCATCTACCTGGGGAGTCAGTTTCCAGAGATGTTTCCTTATAGTCACCTCTTGTCCTGGTTTATTTTTGTTGCTATAAGTGAGTGAATACCTGCTACATCTGGTGAGGGCCTTATTGCTGATGGGGACTCCCTTTAGAGTCTCCGGGCCTTCAATGTAGGGCATCATATGGTGATGAGCATATGAGGGAGAAGCAAAGTGGCTTTGATAATAGACTCAACTACATGACAAACCACTAATCCATTGACCCACTCATTTATTAATTAATGAATGGATTAACCCATTTGCAAAAGCAGAGTCCACGACCCAATCATCTCTTAAAGGCCTTGCCTCTTAATACTGTTACATTAGGGATTAAGTTTCAACATGAGTTTTGGAGGAGACAAATATTCAAACCATAGCACCCCTACATTTTAAAAAATCACATAAATTTTTTTTTCTTTTTTTTTCCGTAGTTTTATGAGGTACATGAGAAATTTGTTACGTGTAGCTAATGAATACCAATCAAGTCAGGGTATTCAGGGTGTCCATCACCTGAGTACAATACATTTTTGCTTAGTATGATCATTCTACTGTGCTATCACACATTGAATTTATTCCATCTTACCATATTTTTGTACCATTCAACCCACATCTCTTCATCCTACCCCCACCCCCCCAACCCTTCCTAGTCTCTGTTATCTATTTTTCTATTCTCTCCCTCCATGTGTTCAAATTATTTAGCTCCCACATATGAGTGAGAACATACAATTTTTGTGTTTGTGTGTCTGGCTTATTTTACTTAATATAATGTTCTTGAAGCTCATCCATGTTACCACATTTTTTATGGCTGAATAGTATTCCATTTCGTATATACATCACATTTTCTTTATCCATTTATTTGCTGATGGTTGATTCAATATCTTTGCTATTGTGAGTAGTGCTGCAATAAACATGCAAGTGGAGGTATCCCTTTGATATATTGATGTATTTCCATTTGGGGAGCCACCCAGTAGTGGAATTGCTGGGTCAAATGGTAATTCTAGGCCTGGCACAGTGGCTCATGCCTATAATCCCAGTACTTTTGGAGGCCGAGGAGGGTGGATCATTTGAGTTCAGGAGTTGGAGACCAGCCTGGCCAACGTGGTGAAACCCTGTTTCTACTAAAACAAAAACAACAGAAAAAATAGCTGGGCATTGTGGTGCAGACCTGTAATCCCAGCTACTCAGGAGGCTGAGGTGGGAAAATCACTTGAACTTGGGAGGTGGAGGTTGCAGTGAGTTGAGATTGTGCCACTGCAGTCCAGCCTGGGCAACAGAGTGAGACTCTGTCTCAAAAAAAAAAAAAAAAAAAAAAGTTATTCTACTTTTAGTTTTTAAAGAAATTTCCATACTGTTTTCCATAGTGGCTCTACTAGTTTACATTCTCACCAACAGCATATAAAAGTTATCTTTTCTACTCATCCTTGCCAACATCTGTTATTTTTGTCTTTTTAATAAAGCCATTCTGACTGGTGTAAGATTATATCTCCTTGTGATGCTGATGTACAATTCTCTGATGATTAATCTTGTAAATTATTCCTAGCTATTGAAAATGGGATTGCCATCTTGATTATTTTTTCATGTACATGTTGGCTGTATGTATGTCTTCTTTGGATAGGTATCTATTCATGCATTTTGCCCACTTTTTAATGGGATTGTTTGTTGTTTTTGTCGTGAGTTGTTCGAGTTCCTTTTATATTCTGGACATTATTCCCTGTCAGATGAACAATTTGCAAATTTTTCTTCCATTCAACAGAGTGTCTCTTCACTGTGTTGATTATTTGTTTTGCTGTGCAGAATCTTTTTAGTTTGATTAAGTCCCATTTATTTATTTTCCTTTTGTTGCCTTGTCTATGAGTTCTTCCTAGATTTTCTTCTAATATTTTATAGTTTCAGGTCTTACACATAAGTCATTAGAACATTTTGAGTCGACTTTTTTTTTTTTTTTGACAAAGTTTTGCTCTCTCACCCAGGCTGGAGTGCAATGGTGCAATCTCAGCTTACTGAAGCCTACGCCTCCTAGGTTCAAGTGATTCTCTCACCTCAGCTTCCCGAGTAGTTGTGACTACAGGTGTGCACTACCGTGACTGGCTATTTTTTTGTATTTTCACTACAGACGGGGTTTCAGCCTGCTGGCCAGGCTGGTCTCGAACTCCTGACCTCATGATCCACCCATCTCAGCCTCCCAAAGTGCTGGGATTACAGGTGTGAGCTACTGCGCATGGCCAAGTTGAATTTTTTATATGGTAAGAGATGGGGTCAATTTTCATTCTTCTGCCAATTTTCCCAGCAGAATATATTGAAGAGGGTGCCTTTACCCAAAAATAAGTTCTGGTCAGCTTTGTCAAAGATCAATTGACTGTAAATATGGGCTTTATTTCTGGGTTATCTGTTCTGTTCCATTGGTCAATGTGTCTATTGTTACACTAGCATCATACTGTTTTTGTTACTCTAGACTTGTAATATATTTTGAAGTCAGGTAATGTATGATGCCTCCAGCTTTGTTGTTTTTGCCCAGGATTGTCTTTACTATTCAGGCTCTTTCTTGGTTTCAAGTGAATTTTAGAATTGTGTTTTCTAATTCTGTGAAGAATGACCTTGTTATCTTGATAGGGATTGCACTGAATCTGTAGATTGCTTTGGCAATATGGTCATTTTAACAATATTAATTCTTCTGATCTATGAGCATTGGATGTTTTTCCATTTGTTCGTGTCATCTTTATTTATTTATTTTTTTATCAGTATTTTGTAGTTTTTCCTGTAGAGATATTTCATCTCCTTGGTTAAATTTATTTCTGGGTACTTTTTTTTTTTTTTTTTTTTTTTGGTAGCTATTGTAAATGGGATTGCCTTCTTGATTTCTTTCTTGGCTAGATCATTATTGGTATATAGAAACACTACTGGTTTTGTGTCCTGCAACATTGTTGAACTCATTTATTAAATCTAAGACATTTTGGTGGGGTCTATAAAAGTTTTTCTAGATGTAAAATTGGAGAGGGACATTTAGACATCCTTTTTTACAATTTAGATGCCTTCTATTTCTTCCTCTTGCCTGATAGTGCTGGTTAGGCCTTCCAGTACTTTGTTGAATAGGAGTGGTGAAAGTGGACACCCTTATCTTGTAGCAGTTCTTAGAGAAAAGGATTTCAATGATTCTCCAGTTGGTAGGATGGGATGTTCTATATAAACTTTATTATTTGAGGTATGTTCCTTCTACGTATAGTTTGTGAGAGGTCTTTGTTTGTTTGGTTGGTTGGTTTTGGTTTTTGTTTTGATAGGGTCTAATTTTGTCAACTAGGCTGGAATGTGGTGATGTGATCACAACTCACTGCAACCTCTATCTCTCTGCTCAAACAATCCTCCCACCTCAGCCTCCTGAGTAGCTGGAACTATAGGCATGCACTGCCATAACAAGCTACTTTTTTTTTTTTTTGTACTTTTTTAGGAATGGGGTTTCTTGAATTGGTCTTGAACTTCTCAGTTTAAACAATCTACCTTTCTCAGCCTCCCAAAGTGCTGGGATTCTACTTTTAATTCTTAAAGAAATTTAAAACTGAAGTTTTAAATAAATTTAAAAATTAAAAACAGAATTTTTAAAGAGATTTAAAACTGAAGTTTTAAATAAATTTAAAAACTAAAAGTAGAATCCCAGTACTTTGGGAGGCTGAGAACAAGTGTGACAACTGGTGAGAACTTTTATCATGAAGAAACGTTAAATTTTATAAAACGTTTTTTCTGCATCTATTGAGATGATCATATGATGCATCACATTTACTTATTTGCATATTTTATACTATCCTGTTATAAATCCCAACTAATTGTGTATATTATATTTTTGATGTGCTGTTGGGTTTGGTTTCCTAGTACTTTGTTGAGAATTTTTGCCTTTATGTTCATCAGGGATAGTAACCTGTAGTTTTCTTTTTTTTTTTGGTTGTGTCCTTGTCTGATTTGGGGATCAGGGTATTGCTGGCCTCAAAGAACAAGTTAGGGAGAATTTCCTTCTCTTCGATTTTTTTGTAATAGTTTCAGGAGAATTGATATTAGTTTGTCTTTGTAGGTTGGGTAGAATTCAGCTGTGAATCCAACTGGACCTGGGCATTTCTTTATTGGGAGACTTTTTATTACTGATTCAGTCTCAGTACTTGTTATTGATCTGTTTGGGTTTTCTTTTTCTTTCTGATTCAGTCTTGGTGGGTTGTATGTTTCCCGGAACTTATCCATTTCCCATATGTTTTCTAGTTTGTCAGAATATAGTTATTCATAATACTCTCTGATGACCTCTCATGTATCTGTGGTATCTATTGTAATGCCTCCTTTTCCATTTCTGATTTGTTTATTTGGGAGTTTTCTTGTTTAGTTTGACTAGCAGTTTTTCAGTTTTGTTAATCTTTTCAATGAACTAACTTTTCATTCCACTGATCCTTTGCATTTTTTAAGCCTCTATTTCACTTATGTCTGTTCTGATCTGTGTTACTTCTTTTCTTCTGATAATTTGGGGTTTGGTCAGTTCTTTTCTTTTTTTTTTTTTTTTCTTGAGACATAGTCTCACACTGTTGCTCAGGCTGGAGTGCAGTGGTGCAATCTTGGCTAACTGCAACCTCTGCCTCCCAGGTTCATGTGATTCTCCTGCCTCAGCCTCCCGAATAGCTGGAATTACAGGGGCCTGCCACCACGCCCAGCTAATTTTTTGTATTCTTAGTAGAGACAGGGTTTCACTATGTTGGCCAGGCTGGGTCTTGAACTCCTGACCTCATGATCTACCCACCTTGGCCTCCCAAAGTTCTAGGATTACAGGTGTGAGCCATTGTGCCCAGCCTGGTTACATCTTCTGTTTCTAACTCCTTGAGGTGCATTGTTAGATTGTTAATTTGTAATCTTTCTGCTTTTTTGATGTAGGCATTTATTGTTATAAACTTTCCTCCTAGCACCTCTTTTACTGTATCACACAGGTTCTGGTATGTTGTGTTTCCATTTTTATTTGTCTCAAGAAATTTTTTGATTTCCATCTTAATTTCTTTATTGACCCAATTGTCATTCAAAAGTATGTTGCTTAATTTTCATGTATGTGTATACTTTCCAGAGTTCCTCTTAGTATTAATTTCTGGTTTTATTCCATTGTAGTCTGCGAAGTTACTTGACATGATTTTAATTTTTAAAATTTGTTGAGACTGATTTTGTAGCCTAACATATGGTCTATCCTGGAGAACGTTCCATGTGCCAAAGAAAAGAATGTATATTTTTCAGTTGTTGGATAGAATGTTCTATAAACATCTGTTAGGTCCATTTGGTCTGAAGTTCAGTTTAAATCCAATGTCTCTTTGTTGATTTTCTGTCTAGATGCTAACGCTAATGCTGAGAGTGATGTACTGTAGTTTCCCCACTCTAATTATATTCCAGTCTCTCTCTCTCTTTAGAGCTAGTAATATTTACTTTATGAATCTGGGTGATCCAGTGTTAACCCCACTAAATTTTTCTGATAGTTTATCTTTAAGCTCCTCTCCTTCACATGACTTGGGCTGGACAAGAGTGAAGGTGGAGATAGAAAAACCTCTCCCGAAAACATCATTTCTTACACATTTATTTCTCTGTTGATCTGATATATGGAAGAGGGATGGTGCTTTGAATTGAATGAGCCCAATGCTATTATTTTTAGATAGTATAGGGATGATATGGTTTGATTCTGTGTCTCCACCGAAATCTTACCTCAAATTGTAATCCCCATAATCCGTACTTGTCAAGGACAGGTCCAGGTGGAGGTAATTGGATCATGGGGGTAGTTTCTTCCACGCTGTTCTCATGATAGTGAGTGAGTTCTTGTGAGATCTGATGGTTTTATAAGCATCTGGCATTTCCCCTGCACATACTTATTCTGCCCTGCTGCCCTGTGAAGAAGGTGCCTGCTTCTCCTTTGCCTTCTGCCATGATTGTAAGTTTCCTGAGGCCTCCCCAGCAATGTGTAACTATGAGTCAACTAAACCTCTTCCCTTTGGCAATTACCCAGTCTCAAGTATTTCTTCCTAGCGAGTGAGAATGGACTAATACAATGGCTTTCTTTAGAGTAAGGGAATACATGGTTAATTTCTGTTTCGTCTTCGAATCTTAGCTATAATTCTGGCTCAATAAAAACATATTACTCTCATATGTGAACATGAGATCTTATAACATATAATATCATATTATATTTGTCTCAGTAGATTGCATTTGGATTGAAAGAAAAAAGTTAAAACTATCCTATTAGTTGTCATATTGTTCATAGGCAGCTGGGAACCCAAGCAGTGACTATGCTGGGTAACTTAACTTCTAATGAGAAGCAACAGCCCAGGATGCAGGGAATTCCTAAGTTTGTACCCAGCTAGGTTTCCTTTACTATTAGTAAGCCCTGCCTAGACTTTCATATGCAAGTAGTCTGTTTCTCTGAAATAAAGGATGTCACAATAATTAAAATCTGTTAATATATGTGAAGTTCTTAGAACAGTACTTGACGCATAGTAAGTACAAATATACTGAATTCTTATCATTGTATGTTGCTTCAACATCCATTTTGAATATAAATGGTTTAACTTTCCATATTCAATGAGTCAATAGGTTTGACTTTCTCATACAAGAGGCAGAGCTTAGTCACTCTTGACAGAGTTTTCAGTTCTCCACCTCTCCCAGTTTTTCAAGGTGTTTCATTCAGATATCTGTCTCATTAACTGCCTCCTGGTGACTACTTCCCTATGAGTTAGTTACATTCAACCTACTTTACTTGCTCCACCCACTCCCACATGCAGCATATACTTTGTAGGTAGTCCACAGAGGCCACCTCTCAGTCACTGGAGGTCTGCATCAAACTCTTGCCCACTTGCTCTTAAACCCACTAGTTATAACTCCCCACCAGAAATCCACCTAGGAAATGACCTGGACCCCAATAAAGGCTTTGACTCTCAGGTCTCTCACTCTCTCTCTCTCTTGCTCCCCACTTGACAGTTGAGTGTGTGTGTCCTGGACTCTCTCCTTCCTGTTGGTCCTGAAAAGTGTGCTGCTCTCTTCTCTCTAGGGTATATGTAAGTAACAAAACTGCTTCTATTATTCCATGTGATATGGTTTGGCTCTGTCCCTATCCAAATTTCATCTTGACTTGTAGCTCCTACAATTCCCACATGTGGTGGGAGGGACCCAGTGGGAGGTAATTGAATCTTGGGGTTGGATTTTTCCTGTGCTGTTCTCGTGATAGTGAATAAGTCTTACGAGATCTGATGGTTTTTAAAAAGGGGAGTTTCCCTGCACAAGCTCTCTCTTTGCCTGCTGCCATCCATGTAAGGTATGACTTGTTCCTCCTTGCCTTCCTCCATGATTGTGAGGGCTCCCATCCATGTGGAACTGTGAGTCCATTAAACATCTATCCTGTATAAGTTACCCAGTCTCGGGTATGTCTTTATTAGCAGTGTGAAAACGGACTAATATACCATGTGTTTTGTTGTGGTGCCTCTTCTGCATCTCACATGGCCAAAACACCCGAACCTAACCTTTTTTCCCAGTCAGGGCTCTCCTACAGAGTGGCTATCTTGCTAGGAATAAACTATTCACAGGTCTGAGGGTCACAAGGGCATCTGCCAGTATAAACAAGTTTCCTGTGAGAAGAACACCTGGTTATGGGTCAGACACTTTAGCATTAAGCTGTAAGACAAAATAAAGAAGTATTCTGACAAAAGATAAAGGTCAGGATAAAAATAAAATTAGAGAAAAAAAATACAACAACTCGATAAATGTTAGCTGTTAAGTATAGCTTTGTCTACCTAAAATACTTTTCTAATTATCTTATTTCAGTAAAATACTGCTGTAGATTGCAAAAGTGGCCCAATTTCCTGTTCTTCTGTGTATAAATACCTTTTACAATGATCAAGAGGTAGAGACTTTTCCCCCAATTGCTGACTCTGGGCTGGACTTGTGACTTGGTTTAGCCAATAAAATGTGATAGAAATGATATTTTACCAGTCTGAGCTTAACTCTCAGAAGGTCTTGTGGACTTTTGGTCTCTCTTGAGATTTTTTCCTCTATTATGAGAACAAGCCCAAACTAGCCTACTGAGGGTAATAGACCATGGGGAAGAAAGCTGAGTCACTCCAATTGGAAGTCAGCCAACCCCAGAAACAGAGCTGCTCAGCTGATGGGTAATTGATTACAATCACATGAGGAAGCCCAGCCAGTCAAGCCCAGAACAGCCCAGCTGATCTCAGCCTAATTTTGTGACTTTCAGGATGAATAACAAAATAAATGATTCTTATTTTAAGCCAAACTTTTGGAGAGCAATCTTCTTCTTGTCAATGTCTATCTCAGTGCTATTTCAGACTCCTTTCGTACTATCAAATCTCACTCAACTTTTAGCATCTATTTCAATTGGCATCTCTTCCAAGATTTTTCTAATTTCCTCAAGTGATGCGTTATCTCCCCTATAATTGAACCCCATTTTGATATTTGTGTCCCTTTTTAGTTTTTTTCTTAACTTGTTTTCTATTAGAGGTGTTAGTGTCCTACTCATCTTGCTTTTCCTACAGCTAGTAAGTGAACATCCAGGAGGTACAAGGATATATCCCAGACCTGGCCAGTCATGCTACCGTTTCCTGTAATAATCTCCTTAAGAAGTGAGCACCAGACCCAAGTCATTCAGAGACTACCTGTAAGATAGTCTGAAGGAAAGAGTCTGGTTTTTCTTTCTTTTTTTTTTTTTTTTTTTGAGACGGAGTCTCGCTGTGTTGCCCGGGCTGGAGTGCAGTGGCCGGATCTCAGCTCACTGCAAGCTCCGCCTCCCGGGTTTACGCCATTCTCCTGCCTCAGCCTCCCGAGTAGCTGGGATTACAGACGCCCGCCACCTCGCCCGGCTAGTTTTTTGTATTTTTTAGTAGAGGCGGGGTTTCACCGTGTTAGCCAGGATGGTCTCGATGTCCTGACCTCGTGATCCGCCCGTCTCGGCCTCCCAAAGTGCTGGGATTACAGACTTGAGCCACCGCGCCCGGCCTGGTTTTTCTTTTAGATGAAGAACTATAAGAATGGAATAGAGACTAGGAGAGGAACATCCAAAGGAGAGAAAATGACTGCAGTGGGAGAGAACAAGAGCTACGATCAAAAAGAGGAGAGACAGCAGCACCGAGGAAGACAGAGGGGTAGGAAGAGGTGAGAATTCTGTCAACACTGAGATACTGAAACCTGGATCTGTCCTGCTTTGGAAGTAATTGATTCTCTCTTCTTTTTTTTTTTTTTCTTGTCAAGCTCAAGTGAGTTGTGTTTTGGTTAACTGCAAAAAGAAAAGAATCCTAAGCATCTTGTGAACTGAGGCAGGCTAATATGAACGATTCTCCAGTGCTAGATCACCTATAGATATGTTGACCACATAATGTGTTGTCTATATTGGGACACTTCTGAGAGCAAAAGGGGTGCTAGTAATAATTATTCTGAAAAACTTAGTGCTAAATGAGACTGTCTCTTTGGGTTTCCCAGAAAAAAAAAAAAATCAGAAAAGCTGGATCTGCAAAGCTGAGAACTAGACGCTGTATTGTGTTACAAAAATCCAGGTCTAGACCTTCTATGGGTCCCCTTCTCTGTAGTAGCCAGTCAGCCTCTCACTCTTACAACCCTATTATGTACGAAAATACAGCTAATAAACAAAAACTCACAGGAAGAAAAGATTCATGGAACAGGTAGCAATTAAACTCTTCGGAATTATGTTGTTTGTGTGGGATAGTTCTTGAATTTGTGATTGTAATCACTATAACTTAAAGGATGAAAAAATTAGGTATTAGTTCTCATGTATGAGAATTTTCCTTCAAGATATTATGTTTTCTATCCTTGGTGTGGGGGAGGTGGGAGAAGGAGCAAATTAATACAATGTTTAAGTTAGTTGTTGAATATGTATGGTATATAAAGGTTAAAACTCAGATAAAACTTTGTGTTAGCAACACAGATGAACGCAATGTGGGCTAAAGCTGAAGAAATGTTTTGATTTCGATGATCACTTTTTATCTTCCTTGATAGGCTGTAGCTGAGACAACAGTAATTAGTCTCACAATCTCCTGTCCCTAATATGATGGCTTAGGGACAGAGGAGAACTAATGTAGTGTAAGTGGGGCTTGTGTTGTGATGGGCAGTGGCAATAGGCAGGACCATTAATACAGACTTAGGCATATGGAAGTGGTATTATTGTGCCCACCTTGCTAATTTAAAACTCACTTCACACCATGGAATTCTCCCATGGAATAAGCAACCAAATATGTATCTATAGTAAAGTCATTTGGTGGGGGGATTGAGTATTTAATATTAATATGGTTAATATTTACATTAACCTCTACATTCATCCTGAGGATAAGAATAAGATCAGAACAACCAGGGAATAAGAGATAAGGATGACCACTTTTATCTTTACATTCTTTATCTCCTCTTTGTAAAATAATAATAAGAATAATAATAATTAAGGCTCTTTTCTTTTTTAAAAGTGTGTGGTATTGAGTTCTCAAGCCAGATGAACTTTGTGAGTGAGCTATAGAGAACTGAGATAGACCCAAAATAATCCAGCAGCCATTCTATAAAGTTGATAGGTGAAAGAAAATTCCTTTTAAGTAACATTAAGCACCCACTTGGTAGGTAATTACTACGGAAGAAATTAAAATGACTGACAAAGACACAAATGTGTCCACTACAAGACAAGCTAAGAAAAATGCTAAAGAGGGGTTACAAATAACAAATATCACAAGTGGGGTTTGATGATGGAATAGATAACGTCAGGTTTGAAAAAAAATAAAAAAATCTTCTTAGAAGAGAAGCTATTTGAAATGGGCCTTTTATGTTGGGGATTTTTTTCTGAGGAATCAAAGAGCTGTTTCAGGAATAATCAAAATCTAAGAAGAAAGAAAGTTTAGGACAGTTTCCAAGAATAGATAGTGGTCAATTTGGACTGCAAGATTAATAAGGCTAGAAAAGCAGTGCCATTTAGTAGAGAAACACACATTTCAAACCATACTACTCCCTAATGTTAGTTAGCATGTTAGCTTATCACTGAACTTTGCCCAGTC
The DNA here is from genome assembly GCF_043159975.1 of Macaca nemestrina. Lineage (NCBI taxonomy): Eukaryota > Metazoa > Chordata > Mammalia > Primates > Cercopithecidae > Macaca > Macaca nemestrina. The sequence continues at coordinate 52,637,443 of NC_092134.1, read as the reverse complement.
CCTCATCCCCTCATCATACACACACACCCCCCCCCCCACATTCTAAGCAAACACTTTGAAATTGATGGGTCATAATCTGATGTAGTCATGGTAGATATCTTGTACCACAGAGCTGTGCTAGTTGTTAAGTGTAGCCTAAAGCTGCCTCCTTATATATTTAAAATTCAGCCTAAAGATTTCTGCATACACAGTGAACTGTAACCTAATCTAAATCGACATGTAAACACACTGTAACCTACTTTTACGGCAATCATCAAGTTCCATCTATTAAAACCATGTTCAAATAGGGTAAATGCTGAGCTGTATACAATCTGGCTGTTCCTGCACCTCACTTCCATTTTCTGCATGTCATTTTCCTTGTTCTGCCCCTAAATCTCCTTCTATCACACAGTTGTGCTGGAGTCTCTCTAAGCCTACTTTTGCTTGGAAGGCTGCTCAATTCCTGAAATATTCTTTGTTCGATTAAACTCTATCAAATTTGATTTGTCTAAGGATTTTTTCTTTTTACAGATGGTGTCAGAAGTGGGATCCAAAGAAAAGCTTCCAGTGACCCCCAGGAGCACTGAGTGACCAAGCAAGGTACCTGCTGGGCCCATTGTGTCCACTGTTTTCTTGTAGAAACTGGGGATTATTGGTTAGTTCTCCCTTGAATTCTGAAGCCCCACAGATTTGTGTTTTGAGGCTTTCTGAGTTTGAGTAAATTTCTGATCCAAACTGGGTTGGAAGTTGCAATATAAATTGGGCTGGGCCCAGAATCAGATTAGCTCTTTTAATTAACTAAATTGGATCTAGTTAGAGGCCTTAGGTGTCTGACTGGGTCAGAGAGAAACTAGGATTAAATGGTTATACTATAGGGGATGCAAACTTCAGCTTTCATAAATTGACAGAGATTTTGTTTATTTTTCCTGGGCATTTGGGTATGGAAAAATTATTGGTTAAATTGATCAAGGAGATCTGAGAGTCAAAGCCAAGATTCAGAGTAAAAATGGGATCCTTAATTTCTTAAGATCTGAGTAGTCTACCTTCTAGCTATGCCTACATTTACACGTAAAAAGTATTAGGCCCCAGAAGCAGCAAATGGTTATAGAAATGTCAAAATCTTACTAAAGAGAGTTTAAAATTAGAGTGGAACATTCCAAGTGAACAACATTGCACTTTAAGAAGTGCATTTGAAAGTGAGGGCCCCCTAATTAGTCTCATCCATGGAGGATTTAAAAAAAACAAAAAACAAAAAACAAAAAAAGACTTTTGCTTAAAGGCAAATAAAAAGCTAAAACAACTAATTGATAAGAAAAATGGAAACTGCTAACATTTTGGCTTAGTTACTGTGATGGTTAATACTGAGATGGTTAATACTTGATTGGATTGATCCTGGGTATGTCTGTGAGGGTGTTGCCAAAGAAAATTAACATTTGAATTAGTGAGCTGGGAAAGGCAGACCCACCCTTAATCTGGGTGGGCACCATTTAATCAGCTGCCAGAATGACTAGAATATAATGCAGGCAGAAACAACAAACAACAAACAAACAAACAAACAAAAAAAAGTGAAAAGACTAGACTGGCCTAGCCTCCCAGCCTACATCTTTCTCCCATGCTGGACCCTTCCTGCCCTTGAACATTGGACTACAAGTTCTTCAGTTTTGGGGACTCAAACTGGCTTTCCTTGCTCCTCAGGTGGCCTATTGTGGGCCTTGTAATCATGTGAATTAATACTTAATAAACTCTCATACACACTCATACACACAGACACACACACACACACGCACACACACGTATTCTATGAGTTCTGTCCCTCTGGAGAACCCTGACTAATGCAGTTACTATTCCATCCCAAAGGTGAAAAGAAAGCTATCCTAGATAAAGTCTTTACAAAAGGAAGATACTCAGTAAAGTAGGTTTGCTTCTTTTTCAGATCTATCCATACTGAGTTCAGGTATAGAGAATGCTTTCTTTGTCCTATTCCTTAATGTACTCCACCCTGAACTCAGTAATTTTAGCTAAGAAAGAGTAGCTAAATTAAAAAGACCATCTATCAAACTAAAATACACCTACCTGGCACTTAACCAGCTGTCTTGAAAGACGTTCGTAAAAGCAATTTACATCTATAAAGGAAATCTCCATTTGTAAGAGCTCTGTCTATGTACATTAGAAACTCTTAAACATTGTTTTAGGTATGACAAGTCACACCTTTGTTTAAGGTGCTTTTCTCACATCTTGACTTAACTGAACTTTTACTTACACCAGTTTTTCCTTGGTTTGAGCAAATGATACAATATGTAGGCCTAAAGTTTTAGCTCTGTGCTTTTGAAATACAAACCTTGTTTCACGTAAGAATTGTGCCTTTAGACATACCAATTTGTTGCCTACTTAACAATTGCTTAGAACAATGAAACAGGTAATTGGAAGATTGATAGGCTGAAGGGGGGAAATCCACTTAGAGTTTGGCAAATGAGAATCCTTTATAAAATCTGTAAGATCTGCTTCTGTCTGTGTTTGTATGTCCATATACATTATGTGTATGTGATAATATTTTGGGAAAAAAAGCTAGTTTTAAAAATTGTTGGTAAAATAGGAATGGCTTCAAAATTATCAGTTAAATATAATTCAATACTTGCTTGATTTGACTGTAAGTTTGTTTTTGGTTGAACCTCTGGATTTGAGAGTCTGGGTAGGTGGCCACGGTGAGGCATGGCAACATGTTCTCAGTACCTAGACCAGCAGCTACAAGACAGAGGCAGGCCCAATATGGACCCTTCTTGTCTCAGCTTTGCCTCCTGGCTATTCTGTGAGGGGTTCCATCCTCCAAGCATTTTCTCCCTGGCTGTGTCTTTTACCCTGACCTCAATACCTGGTATATAAATACAGGACTCAGGCCCTGCTTTTCATAGTCCTCTTGGGTGCCACATGGCTATTTGGAACCCAGGGTGACTGGGAAAGACATTAGGTAGGGTATTTATGCCATAGTTTCAAAATTATTTTCAGGAATTTGAAATTTTAAAGTCGACTTTTGTTAAATTAATAGTCATAAAATGCCTGAGTCATTTTTAAACAAGGTAAAATCCTGAAATATTAGTTATCAGGCATGAGTTTAAGTCCATATACCTTGACATATTATTTTTATGTGGTATAGAAAAGCTAAATATACTTAGATCTGTTAACAATAATTTAGGAAAATGTCTGTCTAAAAATTATAAACTTTTTATCTATAAATACTGATATAAATCAGTTCAAAATTTCTTCCTAATATTTTTGTTTCTTTTTACTCTTTTTTTCTCTAAACTTCTCTTCTCACTTTATTTCATTCATTCGATCTTCAATCACTGATAGCTTTTCTTCCAGTTGATTGAATCGGCTACTGAAGCCTGTGCATTCATCACGTAGTTCTCGTGCCATGGTTTTCAGTTCCATCAGGTCATTTAAGGACTTATCTACACTGGTTATTCTAGTTAGCCATTCATCTAATCTTTTTTCAAGGTTTTTAGCTTCTTTGCGATGGGTTCAAACTTCCTCCATTAGCTCAGAGATGTTTGATCATCTGAAGCCTTCTTCTCTCAACTCGTCAAAGTCATTCTCCTTCCAGCTTTGTTCCATTGCTGGTGAGGAGCTGTGTTCCTTTGGAGGGGGAGAGGCACTCTGATTTTTAGAATTTTCAGCTTTTCTGCTCTGTTTTTTCACCATCTTTGTGGTTTTATCTGCCTTTGGTCTTTGATGATGGTGATGTACAGATGGGGTTTTGGTGTGGATGTCCTTTCTGTTTGTTAGTTTTCCTTCTAACAGTCAGGACCCTCAGCTGCAGGTCTGTTGGACTTTGCTGGAGGTCCACTCCAGACACTGTTTGCCTGGGTATCAGCAGTGGAGGCTGCAGAACAGTGAATATTGCTGAACAGCAAGTGTTGCTGCCTGATCATTCCCCTGGAAGCTTTGTCTCAGAGGGGTACCTGGCCATGTGAGGTGTCAGTCTGCCCCTACTGGGGGGTGCCTCCCAGTTAGGCTACTTGGGGGTCAGGGACCCACTTGAGGAGGCAGTCTGTCCATTCTCAGATCTCAAATTCCATGCTGAGAGAACCACTACTCTCTTCAAAGCTGTCAGACAGGGACATTTAAGTCTGCAGAGGTTTTTGCTGCCTTTTATTCAGCTATGCCCTCCCTGCCAGAAGTGGAGTCTACAGAAGCAGGCAGGCCTCCTTGAGCTGTGGTGGGTTCCACCCAGTTCAAGCTTCCCGGCCCCTTTGTTCAACTACTCAAGCCTCAGCAATGGCGGGTGTCCCTCCCCCAGCCTCGCTGCCACCTTGCAATTCTCAAGACTGTTGTGCTAGCAGTGAGCGAGGCTCTGTGGGCGTGGGACCCTCCAAGCCAGGCACGGGATATAATCTCCTGGTGTGTCGTTTGCTAAGACTGTTGGAAAAGCACAGTATTAGGGTGGGAGTGACCTGATTTTCCATGTGCCGTCTGTCACAGCTTCCCCTGGCTAGGAAAGGGAATTCCCTGACCCCTTAGGCTTCCATGGTGAGGTGATGCCTCACCCAGCTTTGGCTCACACTCGGTGGGCTGCACCCACTGTCCTGCACCCACTCTCTGACAGGTCGCAGTGAGATGAACCTGGTACCTCAGTTGGAAATGCAGAAATCACCCATCTTCTGCATTGCTCATGCTGGGAGCTGTAGACTGGAGCTGTTCCTATTCGGCCATGTTGGAACTGCCCCTCTCTTCCTAATATTTTCACTAGAAATTGGGTTACTGAGAGTTAAAATTGTAGTTAATATATGTAATTAAAACTACTAGATATGAAAAAAACAATTATTTATACAGAATGTATAAACAAAAGCAAGATATGCTTTTGGTGAGGAAAGTTGTAAAGGCATAAAAATGTGTGTTGACATAAAAATAATTTTGTCTAGTGTAGAAGTTTCTTAAAAATTTCAAATTGAATACGAAATAGGTAAAACTAAATGAATATAGGGAGTTTGGAAGAGCAAGAAAATGTAAAACAAAAAGGGTGTATGAAAATCTTGTGTGGCTAAAAGATGACAAATCTGATAGATTTAAAAGGTTTTATTACAATTAGCTTTAGTGTTGATAATACACTAATCCAAAAGTAAAATTTGGTTTTCTGTTTTGAACAAAAATTTAATGTAGTGTTAACATGTCAGTAAAATGTTTTTGTTCACCTTTTGAGTAAAAAGCAAAAAATAAGAAACAGTGATAAGAGAGAGAGACATATTCCATCTCATGGTGTATCTCTCAGGTATTTTGATTGTCTGGAAAACCGGGTCTTCTTTCAAAGTATAAAAGTTTTTGCTTTTTTGAAAATCTTTAAATTACTATTTCGGCTACATGAATGATCATTATTTTACAGTGACCTGTGATTCTATTTTGGTTAAGTGTTTTAAAACACATATTTGACAGGTTTCCTAAAATCAAATTTCATCTTCATAATTAAGTCTTTTTTTTTTTTGACCCCTAAAGTTAGGATGCTAGAGAAGGACCCTGCAGCATCCAAAGGCGAGAGAAATAGAATTATTTGATGTGTTAAATTACATGGGAAGCCTTATCAAATAAGAAATGATGTTTAACCTTCTTTGAGTTGTATTTCATAAATATGTTATTAATATATGTTCCAAAATTGTATGGCATTCTTAAAATTCTGATATGTCTGGGTATAGACTATCACTCATAACTACGGTTAATATGTTAAATTATTGTAGACTACAGAAATAACCAAATTTCCTGTGGATTGTGTCCTTATGCCTATCTTAAGTCATTTCCACAGTTAATTGCTTAATTCTGATGCAGTTTCTGAAAACTTCACAAGCAAGCAAAATCCTAGAATCTTGTGTCTTCAAGGAGGTTCATTAAAGGATGGAAAGGACACTAATAAGCATTCCTGAATATAGGTTCCTGGTAACTATATGACCATATCATTTGAATGGGGTAAAAATTCCCTTTATGATATCTTTTATAATAAGCCAGTAAACTAAGTAGGTGTTTTCCTCAGTTTTCTGAGCTGTCCCAGCTGAACCCAAGGAAGGGCTTGTGGGAACCTCAGTCTCCAGCCAGTCAAAGGACAGGTGACAACCTACTACTTGCAATTGGCATCTTAAGTAAGCTAAGTGTTGTGAGACTGAGCCCTCAATCTGTGGAATCTTCACCATCTTCAAGTAAATAGTTTCAGAATTAAATTGAATTATAGGATATCCAGTTGGTACCTGCTTGGAAAATTGTTGGGGCGGGGGTGGGTGGGGAAACCTTTACATTTGGTCACAGAAGTGTTCTATATTGAGTTTGAGACTAGAAAGCAAAAAACAACAACAACAACAACAACAACAAAATTGTCTTTTCCTTTACAGAATCTAAGCCCTCAATAGAATGACACCACTGTGTGGTCAGGAATGGAGAAACCCAAGAAAATTTAGCATCCCAATATTCAGGTGTCTTCAGTATGTAAAAATTCTTTTACATCCATGCTTTAAAAGAACTTAAAGTCATTTGATAATGAAAACAATACTTCCAGTTTGGTGTCTAATACTTTTACTTCCCAGCAGCATAATACCACTTTGGTCAGGTTGAACCACTGCACAATTTTGCAGCTTTTTCAGAAAAATAATGAAAACAATTGGAAAGACATGATGTACATGCAAGTGGTGAGAAAATGATACTATTGTCCAATCCTTCCCCATAAATGTAAAATATCCTTAGTTCATCTCCAAACTGTGTATTTGTTATAAGCCCTTATATCAGGGATTTTGTTTCTTTCAGTTTTTGTAGCACCAAATAGACACAGTGGCTAACAAGAAATAAATCTGAAAAGTCACTGAAATAGTTATCACATGTCAGAAATTTTCTGATCTATACCTTTAACCATGTTCCTGGCTTCACATATTCTTCTTAAGAACTATAACATAAGATTGAGTTCTCACCCTGTATTTGCTACTGATGTGATTTGTTTACCATGAATAATACTTCATTAATATCTTTTGTATATTACTTTACAATTTCCAAGTATTTTATATACAGTGACTCACTTAGTGACTCATTCATTTCAGTGTAATGGTGTCCCGCCAAACCACAGATAATGATTAGACACATGAGCTCTTGTGTCAGACTGCGTGGGTTCAAATCCCGGTTCCACCTGCTAGCTGTGTGGCCTTGGACAAGTCACATAATATATCTGTGCTTCAGTTTTTTTAATCTATAAAATGGAACCTACTGAATAGAGTTGTTGAAGGGATTTAATGAGATAGTCCATAAAAGCACTCAGTACAGTAGCTAGAAAATAGAGCTGCATAAATGTTAGTTATTAATAAATTACTTACCTACCTCACCAGGGTATAACTGTGGTTTATAGATAAACTAAGCAGCATTTTCGAGCAGTGTTTTTATAAAAGCAAGCTCACATAAATCCGTGCAGGGAGTATTTCATGATTTCCATGGGGTGAGGAATTTTATTTTCTCTATCAGGTGTGAAGAGGACCCAGTGGACAGTAAACTCTCTAGTTATTGCTAGGGTAAATGTGGGAGAGTTTCTCACAGTAAACTCCACAAGGGATTGTGTCTGTTTTGTTTGCTGTTGCATTTCCAGAACCTAGCATGCACTAGGTACACAATACATATTTGTTAAATGAATAAACACAGGGAAACATCTGAATAAGTGTGTGATTAAACTTCAGCTTAGTATATTCTAGGAATCAAATATGAAAGGATAAGTGATCTTTTGAAAGTAGGAAGAGATTTAGGGGTGGTGTCTCCAATTCTTATGAATTTCTTAGAGAACGGTTGTTAATAAATATCAAAGGGATAATATGTGTAATGATCTTTTTATATAAAAATGACAACATCTTTTATAAAATTTAAAAATGGGGCTTTATGTTTGAATCATTCCTGCCAGAAAATTCAGAAAGCTTATATAAAGAACTAGAAAGGTTGGGTTCAACTCAGTGTAAAAACTCTGTATCCCCAAACATTGTTCCTTATCCACTGTTCAAATGTCCTCAAATCTTTGAAGTCTTTAATTAATGAAATTCCAAATTCATACATCTAAAAAGTTTTTATAAAGACTCAGTTATGGTTCCAACCATGAAATTTAGAAATCATAGTGACAATCAGTATAATATAAGCTGGTAAAATCTGTGAGATTTTCAGAAGGTAAAATCCATTTTTTTGTCTATTCATTAATTCAGTCATTTATTCATCCAACAAATACTGAGTACCTACGTTGTGCCAGACAGAGGTCAAGGCAGTCACAGCCCTTTCTCTATAGAGGTTTCCAGCTAGAGAGGGATGAGATGGGTCAGGTCACCCCGTATTTTGGAAGATCTTTTCCGTGTTGGCCTCCCTGAATCTTCAGAGCATTGAGTTCTATGTTGTCTAAAGCTGGTCTTATGAACAGGCTGTGTCTGTATGATAAAAACAAACTAGCTAAAAGATGAGAAATTCTGGCATTATTCACACATCCACACATATCTATAGATGTTTAAAATAATGTAGACAAAATATTTCACCTCTTGGAGTCCTACAGGCACAGTTGAGTAACAGGAAATGAGATAAGATCAGTTTGATGTCACAGTTGAAAACTGCATTTGTAAATTGTGTAATCCATCTCGAGCCAAGTTCTTTGGAGACAGCCTAAAATCCTTAAAAAGCCTATGCATGCTAGATTTTGCATTTAGATCTAAGTATTGTCTTAAAAGATTGTGATTGTTCACATAACTGGAGAATTCCCTATTGACTACATGATTGAGGAAACACAAGTCTGTTATTCTTTCCAAAGTCAATTGTAACTTAAGCTCATTATCTCCCTGCAGATGTTCTGTTTCAAATGACAACAGAATCAAAATGCAAATGCTCCAGTGAAAAGGCTTGAAAGCTCTCTTTTACTGAACTATACTCCATGTATTTGTCTTCAAAATCATAGCAGGAAAAAGTTTAGAAAAATCTATCCCACTGACCACTGACCTAAAAAAGGGAAAAAATTAAATTTCACCAGGATTTCTGGTGATATCGTAGCAGTTTTTTTTTTTTATTTTTGACTTTTAATACCTAATTTGTTTATTACATTGAATTGAGCTTCATGTCAGAGCAATGCAGGTTTTTAGTTTAATATAATCTGGGACATGTCAGTGGCTCTAATATGATCATTAATAATGAAGATAATTAGTATAACACAAGTTGTGGTAATTTTTTCCCTCTTCTTCTGGTTTCAGTGAAACTTAGGAGAACCACAAGTGGCTTAAGTCTTAGTGATCGCTACTTCTGATTAAAGCTTTAGGAAAAGGCTTACATTTCAACCAATAAGATTTTACTGAAGGAAAATGGTCATTTGTATATGAGACCACTCTGAAGTATAATCCGTCCTTAGAAGTCCTAGGTGTGATGGATTGCCTCTTTACTTTGACAAACAATCTGGCATACCTTTATCAACACTTAGCATTAAGCAAATGAAGCGTAAATACAAAGGCTTCTAGAAAACACAAATGTAAGCTATCTTACCACTTGATAGTTGTTTCTGTAACACTGTGACAATATTTGTATTGATGTGAAACCATATGATAACTTTAATATTGAACAAACACTTATGACTAAGTGAAAACATACTCACTCACCTTAAGCTCCAAATTTATACAATGTATTGAAATGTGTTGAAATGACCATTTTCTCATGGCAAGGGTTCAATGATTTCCCTTTATGAGAATCCTGTGGCATTGCCTGAATAGCTTTAATATATCTTTGTTAAATGATAACTAAAATATATGTTTTATTAAATTTTTCTTATAAAAATGTGAACTATCTCTTTCAAACTGAATAATACATCGTCTCCATTCATTCCCTTTTATCATGCTTGTCTATTTTGTAAATCTATTTTACATAACATTCAGGGTCCTCACTGACCCCACCCCACCACCCCCGTTGTCTCTAGTAAAAAATGATATGTATTCAAGGATGGGAATCTGTTACCACAGCGGGGCATTGTTGAAATTAGCGAACGTCCTAGTTTCCTTGCTGTTTTTCCTCTGGTGAGGGATGCATTGTGAAGAGCAGGGAAAACCTGGTATTGACAATACTATCACCCAACAGGGCATAATAAAATGTGCTGGGTAGTTTTGATTGGTTTTGTTTTATTTACAAGAAGACAGTCTAAACTGAGCTTCATACATTTCTATTTTGGGGGATTATCTGAAGTGTCCAATTGTATTGTATCTTGGGGAATCAATTTCTGTATTTGAGAATAAGGAATATTCAAATATTTGCCTCTGGTTTCCTGATCTATTTTGAATACTTCAACTAAGCAATTATCCTTTTCTCAGATACATTTCTGTGCTTAAGGTATTCAAATGCTCAAATAATTATTGCTTCCTATTTATTTCATAAAGATCAGACTTAGGTGCCTAGATTTACCATAAACCAAAAATTATGACCTGTAAAGGTAGTTCTAACAGATTATTTTCTAGGGAATGATATTTTCTGAAAGATGGTATCTCACTGTCTATTTACCTATGGGAATATATTAACAAAGTAGGTGTTTTTTTTTTTTTTTCTCTACAGAGGAAGCAGCATCTGCCATTCACAATATTGATATCACTGGTTTCCATCTGCCCAATTATAAGAGAAATAATATTTGTTTATGTTAGAGTGCCAAAAATATCTAGTTTATATTTGGGGAAATTGACCTAAACTTTGTGTGACATAAATATTTGAATATATATGCACATATAATTTAGTTTTGCTAAGTTTTAAAATACGAAATAGGCTTCCATGACAGCACATCAGTGTCAGTAGAGTTTAGATTTCTTCAATGTTTATCAATCAAAAAGTATAAAACTCAACAAAAAATATTGAGAGTGGGGTTATGTATATAACATATGAGAATCTGTTCACGGGGCTAGGTCCTTTGCTAGTATTCTCTTACTAGATTCTTAACACTTGGTAAGAAAAGAACCTAAGTTGTAACGAATGCACTCTGATAATATATATTTTGTAGAATAAATATACATTATATTCTGTTGGAATTAATAATAATAGATACAAGCAATAATTAGATCAAAAACTACAGTGCTAGAGTTCCTACCCTTGCTTCTAACAAACTGAAAGTTGAGCTAAAATTGGTCCATTCTATTAATGCATAATAAAATTCGTGGAAACAAAATAAAAATCCGACTGCTTCTAGAACCTGAAGAAAATATAAATATACTATGATACCTTGCGATTTTCAAGAGGAAAACAGAGGTTGAACTTGCAATTAACTGGAATTCCAATTCAGACAACTCAGCACTATGGATTGTGGAGCAGGTCAGGGTAAGGGGCAATGTGTAGGTTTCTGTTACGTGGCAACACCCTTTGAACTGATGCAGTTTGAATTATAGCCTAATGAGGGGTTTGCTAATATCTGGAAAAGCTATGGACCCAAGATTCACTCAATCTTGGCCCTGGTGATTTATTTAAAAGTCACAGACTTTATTCTTCTTACACTGTTTCAGTTTGCAGACTAGAAAACCTCTCCCTCTGCACACTGAGAATTCCCACTGCCGTGAATGGAAGGTCAATGTATGTAAAGCCCACGTGAGCAGTGGCGGTTCAAGCCCAGAGAAAGAAGGTGTCGAGTTGCCTTGGTAAAGAATTTATACACCATGTGTTCACAGCTTCTTGACAGGTATAATTATCTGTGTTGTCTTTTACTATGTGCTGGGATTCTGAAGCACGATTTCAAATTTGTGACTATAGGATGTTTGATCAAGTAGCTTTCCCTCAAGGGCCTGAAAGGGAAAAAGAGTGAAGAGAAATCAGTGATTAGTATTCATTTGTCAACTACAATATGCTAAAAATATCAAAAGAGCATATGCTATGTGAGAACAGCAAGGATTATTTTGGGTGCTATCATTCATGCACCATCTTCCACATATGAAAAAATTCGTTTGATGTTTGCAAAGGAAGTAATTATCAAATGAAGATGGAAAAGCCACAGTTGTTCCCTAAAATGAAATAAAGAACACCAGTTTGGAAACATTTCAAATGTAAAACATTTCTCTCTTCCATTTCCAGATGATTCTATTTTTCCTCATGAAGGCAAAGAATAACCAACATTTATGTTATGACTCTTAGGGCTTTTTGTAGTGCTTTTGTTGAGGTGGAAGCCAGCAAAACCTCCCTCTGCTGGGCTGGAAGCACCAATATTCCTTCTCTGACGCAGACATTAAATCTGTCTCTCTTCATGAGGTCAGCCTGACACCACGTGGAACAGAATAGGCAATTGCCTCTATGGTCAGATTTTGGGGAGCAGTCTTGCCAGACACTTCCCCCCATACCTGCCACTCTTCCACGATTAGGGGGTCATTTCTTTCAGAAAGAACAGTGATTTTTACATCTTTGTTCTCTAAGCTGCAGATATTTTTATTTCAGTGAATGCCAAGCACCATATTGAAAACAGATTTTAACAAAATTGTTCTGTTTACTTTACATCAACACTCTCCAGCTGCCGTGCTTTAGAGAGATGTGCCCAACCTCCCCTGGGGTCTACTGAGTGGTTTGAACACCGTGCATAAAGCCATTGTGTTTCCTCAGGAGTCACTGAGATATTATATAACAACACATGAGCGTTAACATTTTAACTATTACAACATCACCACTCTGACTACTACTCCTATGACTAATGAAAATTTATGGAGTGCTCACTAAGTGTCACACAGTTTGTTAAGAGTTTCACTTTTTTTCATATTTAATCTCCACAACAGACCATTTTACTGAAATCTTAGATTGAATAACTTCCTAAAGGTCATTTAGCTGTACAGTGACCAGAGATCTAGACTGAGTTCTTTTTTTTTTTTTGAGATGAAGTAAATCTTTGCTTCCCGGGCTCAAGCGATTCTCCTGCCTCAGCCTCCTGAGTAGCTGGGACTATAGGCGTGTGCCACCAACCCCAGCTAATTTTTGTATTTGTAGTAGAGATGGGGTTTCCCCATGTGAGCCAGTCTGGTCTCAAACTCCCGACTTCAGGTGATCTGTCCACCTTGGCCTCCCAAAGTGCTGGGATTACAGGTGTGAGCCACCGTGCCTGGCCTAGAGGCTGAGTTCTTAATGAATGATATGATAATATAACTACATGTCCTGAAGGAATGGGACTCAGAACAGGTGAGTTTGGGTAAGTCTTGGATCTTTTCACCTATCCAGGGCAGGAGTCAGCCTGAGAGAAAGCACTGGGCATTCAACATGTGGGCCACTGACATACCTGTTGGGAAGAACCAGCTGCAACAAATGTTAATATTGCCCTCAGTCATGATTTATAATTTAACTGATTAACAATTTATTTTTAACAAAAGCTTCTTTTCCATATTAGTGTGAATCTGGTTGATCAAATTGCCTTACTAACTCTTAAAAGAGCCATTGTGGTAGAACAATACTGCCTCCTCATCCACTAAATGTTAAGTCCACATCCTAATCTCCAGAACCTATAAATATGTTAGATTACATGACAAGGAAATTAAGGTTGTAAATGAAATTAAGGTTGCTAATCAGCCTATGTTAAAATAGGAAAATTATCTTGGATTATTTAGTTCAACCCAATGCAATTAAAAGTGGAAGAGGGATGTGTCAAAGGAGAAAAATCACAAGAGAAATTTAAAGAATATTTTGAACCAAGTAAAAATGAAAAATAAAAATGTTTTGATAAGTTGTGGGAACAAAAAAATGAATCATCTATACCTCTTCCCTAGGAAACTAGAAAAAGGGCAAATTAAATCTAAAGTAAGCAGAAGAAAACAAATAATAAAAATTAATGCAGATTAATTTTTCATTAATAAAAATTAATGTGGAAGAAATCAATGAAATTGAAATAGGAAATTAATAGAGAAAATCAATGAAATCAAAAGCTGATTCTTTAAAATGATAAATAAAAACCAAGCACTGTGGTGCATGCATGTAGTCCCAGCTACTCAGGAGACTGAGATGGAAGGATTGTGTGAGTCCAGGAATTTAAGTTCAGCCTAGGCAACATAGCAAGACCCCCTATCTCAAAAAAAATAAAATAAAAAGACTGACAAAATCAATAAACTTCTAGCCATGCTAACTAAAAGGAAGAGAGGACACAAATTATTACCAATATTAGAAATGAAAGCAGTCACATCACTACAAATACCATGGACATTAAAAGGATATTAAACAAAATACTATGAACAACTTTATATCCACCATTTTGATAACCGAGATAAAATGGACCAATTCCTTGAAAGACACAATCTGCCAAAACTCACATAAGAAGAAATAGACAATTTGAATAAGTCTATATTTATAAAAGAAATTGAATCAATAATTAGTAACATTCCAAAGCAGGAAGTACCATACCCTGATAGGTTCACTGGAGAATTCTACCAAAATTTAAGAAATAAGTTATACCAATTGTCTATAATTGCTTTCAGCATATCAGACAGAAGCAGAGGGAATACTTCCTAACTCATTCTATATGGCCAGCATTACATTAATACCAAAGCCAGACGAAGACACTAGAAGGAAAAAAAACCTAACTACATACCAATATCTCTCATGAAAATAAATTTAAAAATCCTCAACAAAAGTTAGCAAATCAAATCCAACAAGATATAAAAATGTTAATGACCTTAATGTCCATTCATAAGAGATTGATTATTGTATACCTAGACAGTAAGACTTTACACAGATATTTAAACTGTAGACCTAAGTCTACTAATGTTAACCATATTGTTTAATTTTTAAAAATCAGGCTATAATTTAGTATGTAAAATATGAGTGAAAATAAGCATATATATATATAAACACATACATATAAACATACATATATAGAAATTACATGTCTGGAGAAAAAACAACGTGTACTAAAATGAAGTGAGATCATAGCTGAAAGGTTAATTTATTCTTTATACTTCTCTACTGTCTAAAAATTTTGCAATGAAAAAGTGTCACTTTCATAGACAATAAACATCAAATGTAAATCAGTAGAAATAAATTAAACAGTTTTACAAGCACCAAGACAACAACACAAATGAAAGAGGGGGACAGAAAAGAGCATTGTAATGAAGGCAGAGGTCAGAGAAATGCAATGTGAGAAGGACTCCACCACCGCTACTGGTTTTGAAGATGGAGGAACGGCCCAGGAAGCAATGAATTTTTCCCCCAGAGCCCCCTAAAGCCCAGTAAAACTGTGTTGGACTTCTATCCTACAGAATTACAAGATATATTTTTAAAATTTGATATTCAATTGGCAAATAATAATTGTATATGTTTGTGATGTACAAATTTCTGATGTACAAATACATTTGTGATGTACAAATATATTGAATTGATGTTTTGATATGTTTACAATGTGAAATGATTAAACAAGATAAAATAATTAACACATTTTATCACCACACACACTTATTTTTTGTGGTGGAAATATTTAAAATCTATCCTTTTAACAATTTTGAAATAGACATTATT
The DNA here is from genome assembly GCF_043159975.1 of Macaca nemestrina. NCBI lineage: Eukaryota > Metazoa > Chordata > Mammalia > Primates > Cercopithecidae > Macaca > Macaca nemestrina. The sequence goes on along the minus strand of NC_092134.1, from coordinate 52,622,005 downwards.
ATTTAACTCATCATTCTGTGCAATAGATCACTAAAGCTTATTCCTCCTGTCTAACTGAAACTTTATACCCTTTGGTCAACTTCTCCCCTTTCTTTTCCTGTTCACCCTTCTTCTGAAACCTCTGATAATCACCATTCTCCTCTCTACTTCTATGAGTCTAACTTTTTTTTTTTTTTTTGAGACAGAGTCTCCCTCTGTCGCCCAAGCTGGAATGCGGTGGTGCGATCTCGGCTCACTGCAACCTCCACCTCCTGGGTTCAAGCGATTCTTCTGCCTCAGCCTCCTGAGTAGCTGGGATTACAGGTGCACCACCACGCCTGGCTAATTTTTGTATTTTTAGTAGAGACAGGGTTTCACCATATCGGCCAGGCTGGTCTCAAACTCCTGACCTCGTGATCCATCAGCTTCGGCCTCCCAAAGTGCTGGGATTACAGGTGTGAGCCACCGCACCCGAAGAAGTCTAACTTTTTTAGATTCCACTTATAGGTGAGAAATGTGGCATTTGTTCTTCTGTGCCTGGCTTATTTCACTTAGCACAATGTCTTCCAGGTTCATCCATGTTGTTGCAAATGACAGGATTTCCCTCCCTTTTGAGGCTGAATAGTATTCTGTTATGTATATTCATTTAACTGATGCTGGACACCTATGTAGCTCCTTTATCTTAGCTAGTGTGAACAATGCTGCAATCTACATGTACTGCAGGTATCCTTTTAACATGCTAATTTCTATTCATTTGGATATATCCCCAGAAGTGAGATTGTTGGATCATATGGTGGTTCTAATTTTAGTTTTTGAGGACCCTCCTCTATATTTTTTCCCAAAATGTCTGTATTAATTTACATTCCCACCACTGTTGCATAAGGATTCCTCTTACTCCACACCTTTGCAAACACTTGTTATATATTTTTTTCTTTTTTAAAATTTAAAATTTTACTTTTTTTTTTTTTAACAGATGGGGGTCCCACTGCGTTGCCCAGGGTGGACTCAAATTCCTAGACTCAAACAACCCTGCTGCCTCACCTCCTCCTCCTATGTAGCTGGGACTACAGGTGCTTGCTACCACATCTGGCTTTGTCTTTTTTTTTGATAATAGCCATTCTAAGAGGTGTGAGGTGAGATCTCACTGTGGTTTAAATTGCATTTCCCTGATTATTAGTGACAATGAGCATTTTTCATGCATCTGTTGGCTATTCCTTAGGCTTCTTTTGAGAAATGTCTATTAAGTCATTTCCCCATTTTTGATTGGGTTGTTTTCTTGCTATTGAGTTTTTTAAGTTTCATACATATTTTGGATATTAGTCCTTTATCAGATGTATGGTTTGCAAATATTTTCTTCTAATCCATGGGTTATTTCTTCAGTCTGTTAATTGTTTCCTTTGCTGTGAAGAAGCTATTTAGTTGGGCAGAATCCTGTTCATCTATTTTTACTTTTGTTGCCTGTGATTTTGGGAATGTATCCAAGAAATCTTTGCCCATATCAATGTTGTGGAGCATTTCTTCTATTTTCGTCTAGTAGTTTCATAGTTTCAAGTCTTACAGTTAAGCTTCCAATCCTTTTAAGTTGGTTTTGTTATGGGGTGAGATAAGGGTCCAATTTCATTCTTCTGCTTTGGATATCCAGTTTTCCCAACACCACTGATTGAAGAGATTGTCCTTTTTCCATTACATGTTTTTGGTGCCTTTGTCAAAAATCAATTGACGGTAAATATGTGGATTTATTTCTGGGTTCTCTAGCTTGTTCCATTGGTCTATGTGTCTCTCTTTATGTCAGTGGCATGCTGTTTTGATTACCATAGCTTTGTAATAGACCCCAAGGTCAGGTAGTGTGAAGGCTTCAGTCTGGTTCTTTATGCTCAAAGTTGATTTGGCCATTTGATGTCTTCTGTGGTTCCATACAAATTTTGGGATTTTTTTTCCTACTTCTGTGAAAAATGACGTTGGAATTTTGATAGTAAGAGCACTGAATTCTACAGCATTACAGGAGACAATAAATTTGTGTTATTTTAAGGTACTATATTTGCGGTAGTTTTTATGGTAGCCATGGAAAGCTAATGCATCTTTGAGGATGAAGTACTTTAAAGGATGGGGTACTATTTTAAAGGTAATTGATAAGGGTGATTTGGATAACTGCATGAGACTGAATCCCCAGACAGTTCACAAATATGTCTGTGAAGTGGGGTCAGGAAAAGTAAGGGCAAGTCCCACTGAACAAAGAGGCAGTGTGGCAATATGAGTAAGAGCAAGAGGCTTTAAAGCCCATGTTCCTGGGTTTGAATCATGGCCCTATTACTTGTTACAATAGATGTGAAATGTTACGCACATTTTAAAAACTCCTATATGCTTCAGTTTCCTACTTTATTTTTAATTTTTTTAATTTTTAATTTTTGTGGGTACATGATGTATATATTTATGGGGTACATGAGATGTTTTGATACAGGCATGCAATGTGTAATCATCACATCATGGAAACTGGGGTGTGCATTTTCTTAAATATTTTTCCTTTGCATTACAAACAATCCAGTTATACTCATTTAGTTATTTTTAAGTGTACAGCTAAATTGTTATTGACTATAGTCACCCTGTTGTGCTGTCAAATACTAGGCCTTATGCATTCATTGTGTTTCTGTACCCGTTAATCATCTCCACCTCCCTCCCCACTCCTCCACTATCCTTCCCAGCCTCTGGTAACCATCCTTTTACCCTCTAGCTCCATGGGCTCAATAGCTTTGATTTTTAGTTCCCACAAATAAGTGAGAATATGTAATGTTTGCCTTTCTGTGCTTGGCTTATTTCACTTAACGTAATGATCTCCATGCTGTTGCAAATTACTGATTTTTTTTTTTTTTTTTTTTTTTTGAGACAGAGTCTTGATCTGCCATCCAGGCTGGAATGCAGTGGCATGAACTTGGCTCACTGCAACCTCCACCTCCTGTGTTCAAACTATTCTTGTGCCTCAGCCTCCGAAGTAGCTGGGATTATAGGTGTGTGTCACCAGCTCCGGCTAACTGTTTTTTTTTTTTTTTTTGTATTTTTACTAGAGATGGGTTTTTGCCACGTTGGCCAGGCTGGTCTCAAACTCCCAGCCTCAAGTGATCCGGCCGCTTTGGCCTTCCAAAGTATTGCGATTACAGGTGTGAGCCACCATGCCTGGTATAAATCTCATTCTCTTTTATGGCTGAATAGTGCTCCATTGTGTATAAGTACCACATTTTCTTTATCCATTCATCTGTTGATGGACACTTAGGTTGCTTCTAAATCTTGGCTAATGTGAACAGAGCTGCAGCAAACATGGGAGTGCAGATATCTGCAGTGAGAACCTCCAAACTGTTCTCCATAGTGGTTGTACTAATTAGTTTGCTACTTTAAAACAAGATGAAACATAGTACCTAATCTTCATAAGGCTATTGAAAAGATTAAGTAATTTAATATATATGAAGCACTTAAAAGAGTTCTTGGCACACACTAATTGTTTAATAAGTGTTAGTCAGCTTTATGATTATTTCTGTCCAGTGTTCTGCTTGGAAACTCTGGGTTCCTTGTGTTCAATTTTATTGGAGTCATCCCCTGGAACTTGGTTTTCTCAGTGACTGGGCTGATAGTTTTGGTAGTAATTCCCTGGATTAGATCATCAGGATCATGTATGTGGTAATGCTAGAAGAAGGTAGAGAAGGCTTTTAAAGGTAGGCAAAATAAAGAAAATGGGGGGTCTTCAGAGTAGGGGAAAAAGAGATTTGGGGAGGCTACCGGCAAATGCTAGCAACTTTGTAAATTTAATAAGATACAGGCTGGTTTTGACTGGAATGAATTCTCCACCCTAGATCCAGTCATGGAGGTCAGGGACAAGATTTTGGTCTTGACATCCTCAGAATGTTGATATCTCCAGAGATATTCCTCTTTCTTCTTACTTTTATTTTTTGAGAATGTGGGTGAAATATGATATACATGGAGTCAAAATAAGAAGCTGAGGTGCTTAAAGCTGAGTAAAATATAACAGTCTGATATGGTTTGACTGTGGCCCTACCCAAATCTGAACTTGAATTGTATCTCCCAGAATTCCCACGTTGTGGAAGGGACCCAGCGGGAGGTGACTGAATCATGGTGGCTGGTCTTTTCCGTGCTGTTCTTGTGATAGTGAATAAATCTCGCGAGATCTGATGGGTTTATCAGGGGTTTCTGCTTGTGTTTCTCCCTCATTTTTCTCTTGCCATGGCCATGTAAGACGTGCCTTTCGGGCTGGGAATGGTGGCTCATGTCTGTAATCCCAGCACTTTGGGAGGCCGAGGTGGGTGGATCACTTGAGGTCAGGAGTTCGACACCAGCCTGACCAATATGGTGAAACTCCGTCTCTACTAAAAATACAAAAATTAGCCGGCCGTGGTGGCAGGCACCTGTAATTCCAGCTACTTGGGAGGCTGAGGTGGGAGAATCGCTTGAACCCAGGAGGCGGAGGTTGCAGTGAGCCGAGATCGCGCCACTGCACTGTAACCCGGGTGACAGAGCGAGAATCCGCGTTAAAAGGAAAAAAAAAAAAGTGCGTTTCCCCTCCAGCCATGATTCTGAGGCCTCCCCAGCCATGTGAAACTGTAAGTCCAATTAAGCCTCTTTTTGTTCCTGGTTTCGGGTATGTCTTTATGAGCAGTGTGAAAATGAACTAATGCAACTGTTTCTCAAAAAAAGTGGGTATAGCGCTAATAAAACCCTTATTCATATTCTCTGTTTACATTTCTAGCATATTATTGCGCAACAATAATACTTTTTACATTTTAGAAAATGTAATCTATATCGTTCAATATTGTCAAATACAGAAGTTAGGGGAAAAGACAATTGATTTTTACTTTAAGAGAATTTACAATTAAAAATAAGCATAAGACACAAATTCCCTGCACAGTACTTGCATTAAATCTGTTTTCCGTTTGTATTCACTATTTATCATTGCTAGATGCTTTATAACTTTTACCATCTCAGATAAAAAAACACATTATTTCTAATTTCAGATTAGAAATTATATTTCATTTGATAAACAATAAGATAATATCAGACAAGTATTTTGATTTTAATTGGTTTTTGCTTGACTGGTTAAATTTTTAAAAAATCTGAGATGCTTAAAGTCTAATAGTTCAAATTGGCTTCAAACTTTTTTCAGAAGCAACTGTAGTAAGAATTAACAAGTGTGACAAATCCCATTTAGTCCTTAGAAATCAAATTAATTAAAATGTAATTAGGAGCTAATGTAGGTCTCTTTGACTGAAGTCACCATGAAAATCCATGAATGACATGACTTGGTTATATTTTATTTGTACCTGAAATGATCACTACAGTTTTATCTCAAGGGACCATGCTTATGTGTATTGCAAGTGCACAAACAAAAATTTCATGTTCACCTAAATAGAACTCTATTATATCTCATGCCAGAAAAAACACAGTTTGCATAATAAAGGCTTTTTACTAAAAATACTAACTAGTCTGTGGTGGTGAAACCATAGGAAATTTAATGAAGATGGATGGAACGGAGAAATGGAATTGAGTAATATGGCCCAGCAAATAACTCTGGCCAAGTTGTATACTTTTAAAGATGATTGAATGAGTATAATATTGGAAGCCTTTAGTAAGACCTTAGAAGTCTGAATGGGAACATATTTGTTTCAAAATACTAGCACAATTTTACTATGGACCAATGTGGTAAATCAATTAGGAGAATTGGTATACATCTATATTATCAAGGATGAGAGAAAAATGAGTTAGTAAAAAGAGTGTAAATGTTGAACTAAGGAATAATGCATTGTCATTACCACAAAAGAGATCTTTAAGAGCTCTAAAAGTACAAATGTAAAGTGGCTTTATATTTGGAATGGATAACAGAGAACGATGTGGACAAAATGACTTGTCCTTGTCTGTCTATAGACCTCTGTCTCAACTACATCATCCTAGACCAAGTCACCATATTTCCTGCCTGGACTACTATACATTAGCCTCCTAATTGGTCTCTGCTTCCACTCTCAGTCTTCAATAATCTATTCACACAGCAGCCAGAGTAATCTTTTAAATAAATCAGACCATGTCACTCCTGTGCTTAAAAACCTTTAGTGGCTTCCAGTGCAATAAAATCTAACTTCCCTCAGTGGCTCACAAAGCTCTCTGTGACCTGGTCCCCAGCTATCCCATTGACCCCATGGCCACCACCACTGTTCTTCTGACTCACTATTCTCTAACTACTCAGACTTTCTTTCTGTTCCTCAAATATGCCTGTCACAGAGCTACTGCATTGGCTATTTCTTTCTCTTTTTAGTCTTTTTTCCTTGCTTCTTGTGATTCAGTCCCATCGAAATGTTACCTCCTTTCAGAGATCTTCCCTGATCACACAGTCAAGTTACCACCGAGCAGTTCTCTATTTAAACCCCCTTTTTTACTCTGCAAACTACTGGTCCCAATAGGATATTTTTATTTACTTGTTTATTTGTTTATTAACTATCTCCTGCAACCAGAATGTAGGGATGAGGGCAAAAACTTTGCATTATTCACGCCATTTTTGCAGCTCATTAAACAGTGCCTCACTTATAACAGTGTCAAATAAATACTTAATGTTCAATAAATGTATTTTTAGGATAGAATGCAATTTGAGATAAAGATACTGAAACATGGTATATATAATAAAAAATAGCAGCCTATGAAAGATAGATTGTTGAATTCCCAGAATTGTTGGAGAACAAATCCCATACCTTTTACCCCCTTTTCTATGTAGCTTCTTCTTTTCACAAGTGTCACAAACAACTGAAATCCTCATGTTATATCCAGTGTTTCTCTTTGTGCAAATAGTAATCTGATGTTGAATGACCTAAAACCACTATTACCCACAATCATTTTTCTAAGAATATTTGAAGCTCACTTCAAATACACATTCGCAGACACCATAGTGTAAAGGTATCTAACAATATGAACTGTCTTCTCTAAAGGATAGCAAGGAAAATTTATATAACTCCAGAATATCTGATGTTGGCAGATGAAAACCTGGTAGAGTAAAAAGGAAAAGAATTCTATGTTTCTTGTAAATGTAGTCATGGGAGATCCACTGAAGTTATTTTAGCTTCATATTTTCATCTAAAAAACTTTTTATTGATACTTGCCTTGAAGGGATTTTTTTCTGAGGATTAAGGACAAAATGTGATAAGGGCATAGGGCATAGTAGGGACTTCAAAGATGGGGTCTCTTAACATTTTTTCTTCAATTTTCTTGATAATATGTAGCAAAACCTGATTTAGTATTCTTTGTTACAAAGTGGAATTTAGAAAAAGGCAGGAGAATCTTAGACACATTTTATTTCTACTTTACAACTTTTTCAAAACTCTTAAAGTTTTATTTTTAATTGACAAGTAATAATTTTATGTATTTATGGATTATAATGTGATGTTTCAATATGTGTATACAGTGTGGAATGATCAAATCAGGCTACCAAAGTTGTCACCACAAATACTTATTGTTTCTTTGTGGTGAGAATATTTACAGTCCATTCTCTTAGCTATTTTGAAATATGAAATACAATATTATTAACCATAGGTACCAAATTGTATAATAGATCATCTTAACTTATTCCCCTTCTACCTAACTGAAACTTGTACCCTTTGGCTAAGACCTTTTCCCTTTTCTCTCTCTCCCCTCCTCTCCCAACCTCCCAGCCTCTGGAAACCACATTCAACTCTCTACTTCTATGAATTAAAGTTTTTCAGATTCCACACATAGGTGAGATCATGTGGTATTTGTCTGTCCATGCCTGGCTCATTTCACGTACTATGATGTTCTCTAGGCCTATCCACGCTGACAAAAATGACAACATTTCCTGCTAATTAAAGGCTAAATATTAAATGGTATTCATGTGTGTGTGTGTGTGTATGTGTAGGTAGATATAGATATCTATCACATACTTATCACTTTTAAAGAAACGTATTCATTGATAGCACTTCAGTTTTCATATCTTGGCTGTTGTAATAATGCTGTATTGAACATGGGAGTGCAAACATCTCTTTGACATATTGATTTCAATTCCTTTGAATATCTCCCCAGAAACAGAATTGCTGGATCATATGGAATTCTATTTGAACTTTTTTGAGGAAAATCTGTATTGTCTGTCAAATTGGCTGTAGCAATTTATATTCCCACCAACAGTGTGCAAGGGTTCTCTCTTCTCCACATCCTCGCTAGCACTTGCTATCTTTCATCATTTTGATGATAGCCAATTTAAAAGGTATGAGGTGGTATCTCTTTGTGGTTTTAATTTGCTTTTCCCTGATGATTAGAGATGTTGAGCATTTTTTCATATAGCTGTTGGCCATTTGTATGTTAGACACACTTTAAAGGAGCATGAGAACTTCAGAATCTCTTAAAGCATGGACAGTGGCAGGTCTCAGCTTCATTCTTTTCAGTGGGGCACTTTTCCAATAAATTGTATCTCAGTATTCTAAAGGAGATCTTTCCATGGTCAGCGCTATAAGGTTGTGCAGTTAATACACTGTGTAAAGGTAACTGGCCAACAGGGTGAGTGAGGCCTGGAATCCAGCTCACACTCTTCTCCTTAGGATCCGGGTTTGCACGAGGCTGCATTTTCTTAATTTGTCTAAAAGCATCCTACAGCCCATACTTGTCCCTTTCAAAGTACATCATTTTCCAAATTATCTTGCATTTGTGGAGCATATAGCTGAATGGCACATAAACTATCTTGTTTATATATTTTTAGATCACTGTCTTTTGTTTGATTGATTTTGTTTGGATTATTTAAATCTAATGGTTTTGTTTCAGCTAAAGAAAATATATTTTAGAACATTTTATATATATATATATATACTCCTTGTATCAAATAAGTCACTTCTCACCTATGACATGTGATTTTGTTGTGTTTGTTGCTGCTGCTGCTGTTGCTGCTGCTGAATTAGCAATTGCTGCTGTTGCCGACGCCTGGCTGTTCGTAGCTTTTCAAAGCGAGCCTCCATTTCTTCCAGAACTTTTGGGGTGTATCGCACCACCAGCTTGACGCTGTCTTTAGCAGCCTTGAGTAGTTCCACAGCTTTCTCATGGTGTTCTCCTTCCACACTCTGAAAAGACAATGACACTTCTTAAAGGGAGGAGGTTCAATGTTCTTTTCCCTGAGAGACAAATCTGAAATTAGTATCATATTAAGAACCCCAAATTTAAATTTTTAAGAAAGCATGGCAAATGAGTTATCTTACCATCATCGTTATTATGTATTACACTCTGATTAAACTATAAGCAGGTTAGGCTGCACGGGGTCACAGAATGGACTGCGTGGGGATTCAGGTTATGTGGGTGAAAAGCAATGAAGACCTAAGTTATAATGCTAACATTAGGAATGAAATTTCCAAATTGCATCTGGAAGAGTAAATGCACTAGTCAACAAAATTTTGAAAAAAATTAAAACATAGTAACAAAGAGGAAATTTCTCTATCAGGTATTAAAATTTATTAAGAATCTACAATGATTAAAGTGGTATCTTATTGTGTGTATAAAAGAGATAGTAGAACATAGCACAGAGTCCAAAAGGAGAGTCATCACATGGAAAGTATTATTTATTATAAATGTGGACTTTAGACCAAAGGAGAAAAGGGCTATTAACTAAATTAAATAATACAAAATAATGGAGACCCAGCCGGGCGTGGTGACTCACACCTGTAATCCCAGCATTTTGGGAGGCCGAGGTGGGTGGATCACAAGGTCAAGAGATCGAGACCATCCTGGCTAACATGGTGAAACCCCGTCTCTACTAAAAATACAAAAAAGTAGCCAGGCTTGGTGGTGGGCGCCTGTAGTCCCAGCTACTCAGGAGGCTGAGGCAGGAAAATGGCATGAACCCAGAAGGCGGAGCTTGCAGTGAGCCGAGATAGTGCCATTGCGCTCCAGCCCAGGCGACAGAGCAAGACTCCATCTCAAAAAAAAAAAAAAAAAAAAAAATTGATAGCCTATGTAAGATTGTAAAGTTTACAGCCATCTCAAAAAAAAAAAAAAAAAAAAGGAGACCCAATTTCATACACTATGCTAAATATAACAGATTAATTAAAATTTAAATGTAAAATAAAAACATAAAATAATTAAAATAAAAGAAAGGTGAACACTAATCATTTTTCAATAGAAAGAGAATTCTTAATTTAAAATACCCAGGGAAACATAACTACAAAATCAGATGTACACAGTGTAAGTTTCTGTCTCAAACACTGTAAAAAAAAAAAAAAGGGCAAATAAACCAGAAAAACACTTTCAGTATATGACTGTCATATACTTAGTGCAAAAGGGATTTTTTTCTGGTTTATTTGCCCGTTTTTTATTTTTTTGAGACAGAGTTTCACTCTTGTTGGCCAGGCTGGAGTGCAATGGCCTGATCTGGGCTCACAGCCACCTCCGCCTCCTGGGTTCAAGCGATTCTCCTGCCTCAGCCTCCCGAGTAGCTGGGATTAAAGGTGTGCAACACCACGCCTGGCTAATTTTACATTTTTAGTAGAGATGGAGTTTCACCATGTTGGCCAGGCTGGTCTTGAACTCCTGACCTCAAGCGATCCACCTCCCTCAGCCTCTCAAGCTGCTGGGAGACAGGCATGAGCCACCGTGCCCAGCCTGCCCTTCATTCTTCTAACAAATCAATAAAGATCTAAGCAGAATGAGCAGTTGATATGCATGGACAAAAAATAAAAAATAAAAATGGTCGATAGACCTCAGAAAAGATGTTCAGACTCCCTAGTAATCAAAGAAGTATAGACCAACATAAAATACTTCTTTTTTTTTTTTTTTTTTGAGATGGAGCCTTGCTCTGTCACCTAGGCTGGAGTGCAGTGGCACGATCTTGGCTCACTGCAAGCTCCACCTCCTGGTTTCACGCCATTCTCCTGCCTCAACTTCCCAAATAGCTGGAACTACAGGTGCCTGCCACCATGTGCATCTAATTTTTTCCATTTTTAGTAGAGACGGGGTTTCACCGTGTCAGTCAGGATGGTCTCGATCTCCTGACCTTGTGATCCGCCTGCCTCGGGCTCCCAAAGTGCTGGGATTACAGGCGTGAGTCACTGCGCCTGGCCAATATTTCATTTTTGACTTAAAAATAATAAATATGTATTTTTAAATTTGGTGTACAGACAAGGATGTAGGAAAATTGGACTCAGACTGCTAATAACAAAAAACTGGTGAAATTTTTCTGGAGGGCACTATTGTTATGCATTGAATAACCCCTTATTATAAGTGAATAATTTTATATTCAGAAAAATCTATTCAGGATATAATCAAATATGCACACATACTTGTAAGATAGATATGATAGAAAACAAAAAACAAAATCAATTCTTGGCTTTTGAATTTCAAAACAGTCTTTTGAACATCATGGCATAGACAATACTTGGAGAAACTATGATTCCTCTAAGTAAACACAAAGCTGCTTTTTTCCCAGTCTTCTGAAGAGTCTCCAGGTTGGGATGATGGAGAAGCAAAAAGAAGAAAGTCATAATTAGACTTTATAGGACCCTAAATAAGGAGACCCTGGCTCCTGCGCCTCTGAGCTGATCACCAGGGCAAATGACAGAACCCTTAATTTACAGGATTGAACTGCCAAGGCCTTTTTGCCTTGCTTCTTGGGTAAAGTACAGAGAAAAAAAAAATCACAGTGCAGTGTGATGGATGGAGACTGAGATAAGCTTAAAGAGTGTCAGAACACCTAAGAGTCACACTGAAGAGGCAGAGAGGGCCACCCTCAATTGCTTGACATTACATTTTCACAATCCAAGCAGAAGGGAAACTCAAAATGGACACTAAATTGAGTAACGGAAAAATAAAGGAAGTGAAATCTTAAGCACCCTTGACTTATACCTTCAGATTCGTAATTTCTACTGCAGATTGGGAGACTTAAGGGATCATTTGATCATTGGCTTAGTCACTTAACTAATATGTTTATTGAGCATTTATTCTATGAATTATAGTCTACTACATTTCTTGAGAAAACATGAAAGGTAAACTTTGACAGCATCGTGCAATATAAACCCTATTTTCCGTATGTTTATAATTTCTTTATAACTGGTCCCACGATGATTTGTTAATGCATAGAATTTTCCTTTGAAAGGAGAACTTGGTGATTTGGTCGTCTATCTACCCTTCTCTAATTTCTTTTTTAATATTAAAACTTACATGTTTTTATGTTTTAATAATAATGGTTCACCCATTTTCTAGGCCAGATCATCAATCTGTAGACTTCTTTGTGGCTTTTGTTCTATTTGCTTTTATTTAATAGGGTTGAGATTCTAGGTCAGACCTTTAGAGGCCCATTATCTCTGTTTTGGCACTGTGTCTGCAATTCAGTTGCCACAGGAGAGCTGTGGTACTAATGTGTGGGGGCCATTAGGCCCTCACTGCGGTGGTGAGGAGTTGAGAGAAACATGGCTGGCTGGTGTACCACATACCAGGCCCTGCAAAACCATCAAGGTTATCCTCTTCCAGTCCCTGCTCTGCCCTCTCCCACACAGTTAACAATGTATCAAAAGTGGACCCCACAGTTGCCAATTCCAGAAATTTTGCCTTCATGCTTTATCTTCAGTTTAGACAAGGACTCAGATTCTCTTTAAGGCTCAGCAGAGTCAACAGGTCTCTTGGTTTGGTTCTACTGTCTTTCCCACCAGGATACAGAGTCACTGTGAGAGATCTGGGCAGTGTCACAGTTCCTTACTTGTACTACTGAAATGCTTTACTAACATCCCACAAATTATATCATTAAGCAGCTAAGAAGTGAGCTTTAGAAAGAGATTAAGAAATATAAGCATGCTTCAAAAATTTTTATTTCAAACACTCCTCAACTTTGCTTTTTAGTTGTTTTCAGAAGGATAAATTGTCTTAAGGATTATTTTTGTGGCCTTTTTTCCCCCACTAGCTTTGCCTACTTTGTAAATACTTTTGAGTGCATATGCTTGTCTCCTTAACTTATTATTTATCTCTGGAGTGCTTTCAGTCCGTCGGTATAACTTTGTAAGAAGGATAAGGCAATTTTCTCTTCTTCCTTCTTTCCCTTTTAAGGTAAAAACAAGAAATCAGACTATCTTGTTACAGAAGTCTTGTTGCATGAATAAAAAGAAGCCAAAAGATCTACTCAGCTAGTGTATAAATGTTGATGTGCAAGCCCTTCACAAGTATTCCTTGAGCCCTGAAGGTTTAGCATCTATTCTTGCTTTTGACTTAGTGTATGTCTCACTCTTAATGAAAATATGCATCATTTCTAGCTAAATATTTAAGACATATTTTGAAATGTGATAGATTATTTATAAACAGTTAAGCTCTTTTTATCAAAGTTGTATATACAAGCACTCCTGATTTGGAGGTGTCTTTTATAACAACCAGTGTAAGTTTGAGCAATCACTGAAAACTTGTAGCACTAGCTTTCTACATAGGCTGAGAAGGTGGTTCTTATATGACTTAAGAGCTCTAAAAATACTTCTTATTTTAAAGTGAAACCCCCTCTTCCATTTAAAACCTGAAATTCTATATTTTTAAGTTTTATTCCCTTGCTTTAAGAGTTTTGTTGTACCTACTGCATTAGCATAAATTAATTTAACAAGTTCTTGCAATGGACATCTGGTAAAATTGGATTTTATTAAGAAGGTGAGGAGTGATGAGAACAGCCTGAGGGTATAGTAGGTTCCCAGGAAATATTTTGACCAAAGAAAAGTATAGCCTAAAACATAAAAACTCCTAAAAAGAAACGTTACCTACCCCACAATTGTGCCTAGGCTGGCCATGAGCATACATGAAATGAATTAAAATTAAAATGCACTATGAAGACTGAACATTACCATCCTGAAAATGCTTCTATCTTTAGCTGATAAGTCTTTTAACAATAAACATAAAAATTAATATGAGGTCAGGCACAGTGACTCATGCCTGTAATCCCAGCCATTTGGGAGGTTGAGGCAGGAGGATTGTCTGAGCCCAGGGGTTCAAGACCAACCTGAGCAACATGGCAAGACCCCATCTCTAAAAAAAATTTTTTTTTTTTTAAATAGCTGGGGAGAGTGACATGTGCCTGTGGTCCCAACTACTTGGGATGCTGAACCAAGAGAGTGGCTTGAACCCAGGAGGTCGGGGCTGCAGGAAGCCGTGTTTGTGTCACTGCATTGTAGCCTGGGCAACACAGAGCGAGACTCTGTCCCCCCCCCAAAAAAAAAGTATATATATACACACACACACACAATTATATACATTAGTTATATATAATAGTTGTATACTATCATATACAACTATTTGAAGGCTCCTTTCCATATATATACACACATATATATATAGAGAGAGAGAGAGAGAGAGCCTCAAATAGTTGTATTACGATAAATACAAACTAATAAAATACTAAACTGATAGAAAAACCATACGAACTGGATTTGCTATAATATTGATATACAAATAAATATATTTTCATTTAGGAAGCTGGGGAAAAAATAGCTCAGTAAATAACCAAAGGCATACATGTTTCATCAGCAATCTCATACAGCAGTAAGCTCTAGGCAGCTTTCAAGTTAGTTAATTTGATTGAAGTTTAGCAAATCAATGTCTGGTAAATGAACCAAGGTTTTATTTTCTTTGTTTTGTTTTGAGATGAAGTCTTGCTCTGTCACCCAGGCTGGAGTGCAATGGCACGATCTTGACTTACTGCAACCTCCATCTCCCAGGTTCAAGCAATTCTTGTGCCTCAGCCTCCCGAGTAGCTGGGACTGTAGGTGCCCACCACCATGCCCAGCTACTTTTTGTATTTTTAGTAAAGACAGGGTTTGCCACAATGACCAGGCTGATCTCGAGCTCCTGGGCTCAAGTGATCTGCCTGCCTCAGCCTTGCAAAGCACTGGGTTTACAGGAATGAGCCACTGCGCCCAGACTCAACCAAGTTTTAAACATGGCTGCATTCTGATCATTCAACAGTTTTTCTATTCGTATACACTGTGAGATATCAAAATGGCAGCTTATTTCTGGTATGCTCAATTTCCTGGTTGATTAAGGATCATCCCTTATAAGGGAGAATTTGAATTGTACTACATACATGAATTTGCTCATGACATGTGCTCTCTCTCTCCCACTTCCATAGAGGGTTAAATTTTGACCCTGGCTAGATCTCAGATGGAAGCAATGCCTGCCCAGGGAAGCAATCATGCTATCTGTGTACCATCAGTCATCAACTGGCCAAGTTTTTAGGCAGGTTTTTCTCTGTGGGAATTACATAGACATCATCCTGATCCAGTTTTCTGATGGGTAAGTTACTTAAATACTTTGTTGGACAACAAGAGTTGACTAGACCTTGTGGTTATTCAAGGAATATTTACAGCCAGGTTTATGCATAGACTCCTAAATAACATCAGTCATTCCTTTAGATTAAAGGCCAAATGATGTTATCATCATCTGCAGTAAAGGACATCAAGGGTATTAGGTAATTATACCTTAGTGAATTAGATAGCTCAGAAACACAGAACATGTTACCTAAAAAGACCTTTAGAAACAATCTCATTTATGTCCTTATATCTTAATACATAAGGAAACAGACCCCAAGACTGGCTATAACTTACTCCATTTTATAAGTCTGTTAGTTGTAGGTCTGGATTAGAACTCATTTTTCTTGATGACTGCTCTTTCAACAACCCCATGCTAATTTTCTAGCTTAACTAATCCAGAAATGAAATACATGGAGTGTCATTTTTGTGTGATGTCAAAGGATAGGAACTAATGGCAAGGAAAACATCTGTCTACTCCTAGCTGAAAGGTGTGAGCTGGAGTGAAGGAGTGGCATGGGGCTACCTGAAGGGCTCACTACTATTAGGATTAGGGGGTTATGATTCTCAACTTTGTCTTTTTTTTTTTTTTTTTTTTTTGAGTCGGAGTCTCGCTCTGTGGCCCAGGCTGGAGTGCAGTGGTGCAATCTCGGCTCACTTCAAGCTCCGCCTCCCGGGTTCAAGCCATTCTCCTGCCTCAGCCTCCCGAGTAGCTGGGACGACAGGCGCCCATCACCACGCCAGGCTAATTTTTTGTATTTTTAGTAGAGACGGGGTTTCACCGTGTTAGCCAGGATGGTCTCGATTTCCTGACCTCGTGATCTGCCCGCCTCGGACTCCCAAAGTGCTGGGATTACAGGCGTGAGCCACTGAGCCTGGCCTGATTCTCAACTTTGAAAAGGCCCAGCATAACCAAGCAAAGACCTATTCCTTTCCCACATATAACAGTGATTATTTTTTTCTTATGATAGTTTTACTTTTGTTCCATGAAGGTCTTTTACTGTCATTTTAAGTGTGTGTGTGCTCATACATATAAATGTGTGTAAACATGCATGTGTGTATATGTATACTGTAGTTTTTATTGACCATTTATTAAGTAAAAGGCTGTTTTCTGTGCATTCTATCTAATCCTTGCAACATATCTGTTAAAAAGGTAATGAAAAGATTAAGAAATGTGTCCTAGGTCACCAGGTAGTAAGTGGAACAGATCAACCTGCAAGGAGCTTTATCTGTTTCTAGAGTCTAGGCTCTTACCTACCAATCCTTAATCTTAAATAAAATAATAAAAAAAAGTAAGTATCATATTGGCAGTTTTCCTTACTCATAGAGATGTTTAGGCCAGTCACTCTTAAACCTTTGATGTACATAGAAGTCAACTGAAGAAGTTTTTAAATATAGAGACCTAAGCTGTTCCCAGCCTTGCCATATTAAGATCTGTAGCAATATGACCTAGGAATATATAAATACAAAACTCTGATTCAACCATCCAGTCTCTGACATGTAGATTTGTGTTTGGACATACTACTCTGAACCCAAATAGAACTAAGCAAAATAGTAAATGTCATCTTAAGGGTTTCTCTACAACCTTACTACAGAAAAAAGGTGTTGGTTAGATGAGGGAAATCTTATGATTTTGCCTTGATGTAGCTCTACGTTTTGGCATTCTTGATCATTAAATAAAAGCAATGTTGATTGGGCATTTAATTAAGAAAGAAATATCTTTGAATTAGCTACATGATATACAGTAATGCCTCCTTATGCACAGTTTCAGTTACCCATGGTCAATCAACGTCCAAAAATAGGTGAGTACAGCACAATGGGATATTTTGAGAGAGAGAACGAGACATCACATTCACATAACTTTGATTGTAGTACATTGTTATAATTGTTCTAGTATTGTTGTTGTTAATCTCTTACTGTGCCTCATTTATAAATTAAACCATCCTAAATATGTATGTACAGTAAAGGAAAAAATATAGTATACATTATTCAGAAAAGAATTTTATGATGTTTTATCTTTCCCTTTTTTCAAATATGTTAATTTTCCTGTTCTAAATATAGTCTTTATTGATTAAGAAAAGTGGAAAAAGTATTAAAAGTATCACATTTATCTTTTGGAAAAATGTGCTAATGACCTCCCATAGTACTTTGTTCTTGCTTTATGCTAATATCTATCACAACTGCACTGTAATTTATCAGTTCACCATCATTCTGTTGCCACTAGACTGTCCAAGAGGAGGATGAGTCTAATTTATTTATCTCTATGTCCAGCATTTATTATGAACTCAATAAATACTTAGTCAATGAATATAACATCAATATAAAATATAAAGTCTCATAGGCTAAGGAACCAGTATTGCCTAGGTTTAAATCTGAGCTTCCCTTACCAGCTCTGTGAACACAGACAAGCTGCTTAATATTTCAAAGCTTCACTTTCCTTGCCTGTAAATTATGCATCATAGTGTACTTAGTTTATAGGATTATTATGAGCATTACATTTAACATACACTAAGCACTTGGAAGAGTGCCTGGAATTTACAAAACGTCCAACAAATGTCAGTTCTTTGTTGAACTATTTTCTTGGTGATAGTGTTGCTTAGGGCTTCAGATGTTCACAGACAACAACAGCAACAAAATATGATTTTACCTTTGGTGTAGGTAGAAGTTTTCTTTATATTATTTGGGAAGCAAAAGTTTACCAAGTAAATTAATAGTGTATGGGGCTTGTTGGAAGAATGTTTAAAACTACTTAGGTGAATCCACTGCCGTTAATCATCCTCAAGTAATTTAGTGGCATCATTTCCATTCATACAATTGATATGCTAATTACAAATGATCATTAGTTATTCATGAAAACTGTTCCTCTCAGTCCCTCAACAGTGTCATGCTCTGTTAGGTAAAGAAGGAACATGCAGGAGATTTACCTGATAGGAGCATGCATAATGTGAGGGAACTTGAGAGGGGAAAATCATCAAATGACTAAACACCACAAAAGAGCAAGGAGGTTAATGGAAAAAAAGTGTATATAATTATACATATTCTTATCCTGTGAGAGCAGTTAGAAGTAGAAGAATTTTTGAATCATGAAAGTGGAGAATGCAGAGCATTATCAGTAAGCCTGGGGGCAGAAAACTGAAAACCAGCAAAAAAGCTTTAGAAAAAGATCAGTGCCTTCTAGCAATCAGATATTCACAAACCTAACATTCGGTTGATCTCAGCCCACCTTTCAGATCTGGAGACTAAAATTGGAAAGAAACGCAGCTACTACATCCTGGTGGTAATGCTTTATAGTAACTGCTCGATCCTTGACGTCTGCACCAAAAGAGGGGAAAAGTCCTGATGGTTGTTGGAATGAAGATTAAACACACACACACACACACACACACACACACACACACACCCCTTCAGGAGTACAAACGTGAGCTTTAGAGGTCTGAAAAACTGAACAAAGCTGCCTGGGAAAATATTCCTCGAAAATGATACCTTTAAATCAGTCTGCTAATTCTTGAGTGGTGGGTTTCACCCAGGAAGCAGGGATAATAGAGAACCCTTCCCAACTGTGATAAACACTGGTTTGTCTCTGAGATGCAGGCTGTGCACCCCCATGCTCTCCCAACCCCTGACACGCTGTGACACTACACCCACAATGAGCAAAGGCTTAGAAATGTAAATATTCCTAAGCAGAGTGTTGTGACTGCCAGTTCTCATTATTTGCCTTCAGGTCTGCATTAGGATAGGGGAGGGGTTGTGGAAGTGGTGATCATCACCTTCCCCTACATATCCACAAAGAACTACCTACCCCACACTCACCCCATTACAGCTCCACTTACAAAATGTAAATACATCTTAGTCACTAAAATTTACTGTGACTTCTTAAACCACCAAAGCCTTAGCAGAGCCAGAGTGCCAGGGCAGAAAGGCCAGGGATTGGGGTCAGGAGGATCTGGATTTGAATCTTAGACAAGTTGCTTATTAACAGTGTGACCTCTGGAAATGACCTCTCCCCTCTCAGATAGAGACTGTTCCGGTTTTAGCACTGAAAGTCCCAGGAAATGCATCAGACCTGGGCAAACCAAGATAATAAGTCACCCAAGACATAAGATGTTGCACATGCGCACAGTGCATAGTAGTGCCTGGTAAATTTTCTTTTTTAATTAAAAATACTTTATTGTTAAAAATGCTAACGATCATCTGAGCCTTCAGTAAATCATAATCTTTTTGCTGATAGAGGGTTTTGTCTTTATGTGGATGACTGCTGACTGATCACAGCAGTGGTTGCTAAAGATTGGGGTGGCTGTGGCAATTTCTTAAAATAGGACAGCAATGCAAATACATGTGATGGCAGCTGCAGCCAGTCTGGAGTGGACACTGTGAAGACACCAGCTATAGTGGGGGAGATGCTGCAGGGCTGTGGGCTTTAGGGAGCCAGTGGGAGTCAGCAAGGAGCGGAAGCCCCACTCCTTCCAAATTGGAGAGAGCCCCACCCTCTTGGGCTCAGTGGCAGTTGCCCAGCTGCAGGTGCAGACCCAGGCATCTCTGCATTCTCAGGGACCCAGGAAGCCACTCTCCCCTTGCAGGCTCAGAAGTTCCTGCTCCTGTTGCCTGGCCTCTCCCAGCTCCCTGTGCCTGCTCATATTTCAGAGCAAAGTTGATGCCAAGTGCAGGCACTATTGCAATCAGGCCGGGCGTGTGTGCACTCAGCGGAGCACTGCCAAGCCAACCCCCTGACACCTCAGCCCCCCGTGGACTTTGGGCACTGATGAGCCCAAAGTATTAGTTCGTTTTCACACTGCCAATAAAGAGATACTTGAGACTGGGTAGTTTATAAAGGAAAGAGGTTTAATTGGCTCACAGTTCCACATGGCTGGGGAGGCCTCACAATCATGGCAGAAAGCAAGGAAGTGCAAAGCTACATGGCAGCAGACAGAGAGAATGAGAGCCAAGTGAAATGGGAAACCGCTTATAAAACCATCAGATCTTGTGAGAGTTATTCACTACCACAAGAACAATATGGGGGCGCTGTGTGCAGTGGCTCATGTCTGTAATCCTAGCACTTTGGGAGGCTGAGGTGGGTGGATCACCTGAGGTCAGGAGTTTGAGACCAGACTGGCCAACATGGTGAAACCCTGTTTCTACTAAAAATACAAAAATTAGCTGGGTGTGGTGGCAGGCACCTGGAATCCCAGCTACTTAGGAGGCTGAGGCAGGAGAATTGCTTGAACCCAGGGGGTAGAGCTTGCAGTGAGCCAAGATTGTGCCACTTCACTCCAGCCTGGGCGAAAGAGTGAAACTCTATCACACACACACACACACACACACACACACACACACACACAATAAAAATAAAAGGGGTAACTGCCCCAATGATTTCATTATCTCCCACTGGGTCCCTCCCACAACACATGGGCATTATGGGAGCTACAATTCAAGATGAGATTTGGGTGGGGACACAGCCAAACCACATCAGGAAGGAAAGTCGAGGGGGCCTAAGGGTGGCTCAGCACAGGACTGTAGGTGTCTCTCAGCACAAAGAGCCAGGGCATCATGGGCATCAAGGATGGCAGGTTAATGGTGGCAGGAGGCAGGCAGACTCCTGGGTGGAAAGGGGTGGATTCCTGGTGAAGCCCCACCTTCAAGCCAGGGACAGCCTGAAGCCCAGGGGCTGGGCTGCCTGTTTGGCAGACTGGAGTGAGAACTTACGGTGCTTTCTCTTGGCCTGCCTATGGACCAATCAGCACGCACTTACTCCCCTCTGAAGCCCATAAAAACCTCAGACTTAGCCAGACTCACACAGATGATGAGTCGACCTATCTGCAGAGAGGAGCTACCCACTGTGGGTCTCTTCTCTGCTGAGAGCTGAACAAACGATGGGACAACCTGCCTGCAGAGAGAAGCTACCCACCGTGGGTCTCTTCTGAGCTGTTCTGTTGCTCATAAAGTACCTCTTCACCTTGCTCACTCTCCACTTGTCTATATACCTCATTCTTCCTGGAGATAGGACAAGAACTTGGGACCTGCCAAATGGCAGGGCTGAAAGAGCTGTAATACAACTCAAATATGCCCCTTGCTCATAACATTGTGGGTGATGAGAAGGAGAGAAGAGAGAAGGAGAGAAGAGCTATGGCCCTTTGGGGATCCCAGACCTAAGAGCTCCCTGAGCTGGGGTTATGACACCCTCTTTGGGGCTTTGCAGTTCCTGGCTACTCCAAGCTTCCAGGCACCATTGCAGTCCCTGGTGCCAGGCACGGAAGCTGTTTGTGGTATACCTGGTCCAGCCACAGCCTTCTAGGGAGCCAGCCCCTGTGCCAGTGCCTAGAGCTGCCCACCCTGCTGCAGCCAGCATGCCTGGCTCTGTGCAGTGGCTGGACTCCATGCTTACTTGCTCATACACTCCTCACCACTCTGCACCTGGCTTGCCCCTGGTAGGCATGGGATCCAGGTGAGTAGCACAAGCTGAGCACAACCTGCCAGGCTGAATGTGTGGAATGAGCCCAGCAGGCCCAAGCAATATTTGGGCAAAGGCATCACTGGACATAGAGGTTTCTAGCCAGAAAAGTGACACCCCAAGGATTCTGTGACACATGGAAATTAAATAATCTCTCCTGAATGATCGTTGGGTCAACAATGAAATCAAGATAGAAATTTACATATCTTTGAACTGAATAATAATAGTGACACATCTATCAAAACCTCTGGGATACAGCAAAAGTGATGCTAAGAAGAAAGTTCATAGCATTAAATGCCTACATCAAAAAGTCTGAAAGAGCACAAATAGACAATCTAAGGTCAGCCCTCACAGAACTGGAGAAACAAGGACAGTCCAAACACAAATCCAGCAGAAGAAAATAAATAACTAAGATCAGGCAGAACTAAATGAAATGAAACAAAAATATAAAAGATAAATGAAACAAGAATCTGGTTCTTTGAAAAGACAAATAAAATTGATAGTCAATTAGTGAGATTAACAAAAAGAGAGAAGATCCAAATAAGCTTAATTAGAAATGAAACAGGAGATATTACAGCTGATACCACAGAAATACAAAAGATTATGCAAGGCTACTATGAACACCTTTACACACACAGACTAGAAAACCCAGAGGAGATGGATAAATTCCTGGAAATATACAACTTTCCTAGATTAAACCAGGAAGATATAGAATCTCTGAACAGACCAATAATAAGCAGTGAGACAGAAATGGTAATAAAAAACACTGCCAACAAAAAAAAAAGTCCAGGACCAGATGGATTCACAGCTGAATTCTATCAGACATTCAAAGAAGAATTGGTACCAGTCTTATTAACACTGTTCCACAGTATAGAGAAAGAGGGAATCCTCCCTAAATCATTCTACTAAGCCAGTATCACCTTAATACCAAAACCAGGAAAGGCTATAACAAAAAAATAAAACTACAGACCAGTATCCTTGATGAACATAGATGCAGAAATCCTTAACAAAATACTACCCAAATCCAACAACATATCCAAATCCAAATCCAATAACAAAAAGATAATCCACCATGATCAAGTGGGTTTCTTATCAGGGATGCAGGGATGGTTTAACATACATAAGTCAATAAATGTGCTACACCACAGAAACAGAATCAAAAATGAAAATCACATGATCATCTCAATAGATGCAGAAAAAGCTTTTGACAAAATCCAGCATCACTTTTTGATTAAAACCCTCAGCAAAATTGGCATAGAAGGGACATACCTCAAGGTAATAGAAGCCATCTACAACAAACCACCAGCCAACATTATACTGAATGGGGACAAGTAGAAAGCATTTCCTCTGAGAACTGGAACAAGACAAGTATGCCCACTTTCACCACTTCTATTCAACATAGTACTGGAAGTCCTCACCACAGCAATCAAACAAGAAAGAAAGGGCATCCAAATCAGTCAAGAGGAACTCGAACTGCCACTATTTGCTGATAATATGATTGTATACCTATAAACCCTAAATGTTATTTAATAATTTTTTCAAAAAAATCAATAGCCAGGAAGGGAAGGGGTTTTATTAGAGAATGCATCACTGCCAGCATGAAGAAGGGGAAAGGAAGGAGAGATCTGAGTGATAAGAAAGGTTTGAAACAGTTAGGTTTGAGGGTAGTTAAGTCATTTTTGCCCACTCTGCAATTCTGCCAAGACCCTAAGGGCAGACCTCGTGCCATGGGACATTATCTCCTTCTGCCACTGCAGAATCCCAGGGATGATTCAGCCTGGTTTTAAATGTGAAACTAGCTTAGAAAGAGTAGCCAGAATCAGATGAGGACTTTAAAATGTTTATGAAGCAGTGTTATGTACTGGGATACTGACTGAGATTCCTCAGAATAAATAACAAGGCCCACCCTTCAAATCACTTTCCCTGACTTTTATAACAGGTGGGCTGTTACAGTGATGGAAACAGGGCTGAAGTTAGGGGGTTCTATAAAAGATTCTGCAACCTAGAAAAAGGCTTAGCCTATAGGAAGTTTTTGAGAAATCTTACTCCCCTAAGCAAGGAGTACATCATCCTATCTCCTCTTCCAAGATGACAGCAAGTATTATGGGCAATGACATCTCCTAGAATTGCAGTCAATCAGAATAGTTTTTTTTTTTTTTTTTTTTTCTGTAAGTATCTTACTCTAGCGAGCTCACAGATATCACAGTTTTTCAAGTGGTGTCATAAGACAACAATAGATTGCTGAAATTATTCAACCAAACCCTTCAAAAGATATACTTCAAATATCTAGCCTGTTTTATAATCCTAGAAGTCCAGGCAATTTAATATAAAACATCAGAGGGAAATACAGGAAATCTGGGCAGAAGTTGTCTGAGCCTGGCACTGTCAAATGTGTTTCCTGTAAAGTGTAAAATGGCATGGACATTTATGTTGATGTGTACCATGAATAATAAAACATTAATAATAGCTATAACATTTAATTTAATTGCAGAGATTCAACATTGCAGATGCTTTCTTGCAGGAGAAGTCAAAATTTAAAGCCTATTTCAGGTTTACTGTCCAATATCTCTGTAGCTGTGCATATAAATGTCTTTTCCAATTAAATGTACACCCACAGAATATTCTTTGCTTTTGTCACCATTGATTTATACTAAGATTTTTTGCTTATTTTAAACGCTCTAACTGGCTCTAACCTCCAAAGATTATTTTCAACCCTCTTTTCTACTTCCTGCTATCACTAGTCATGCAGCCACCCAAGTTGGGTCCTCCTGGGGACATCTTCCCTTAACCTACATCCAATTAACCACCAATACTGGTTGATATTAATGGGTCAGTTACCACAATTGCATCTCATCCTCTCCTCCCTCTTATTTCTTATGATTTCTTGCCTGGATTTCCTCCAGCTTCTCTCTTGTCTAAATGCTTCTACCTATTCCAGCCAGAGTTGCTTTGCTTTTTTTTTTTTTTTTTAAATGGAGTCTTGCTCTGTTGCTCAGGCTGGAGTGTGGTGGCACGGTCTTGGCTCACTGCAGCCTCCCCCTCCTGAGTTCAAGCTATTCTCCTGCCTCAGCCTCCTGAGTAGCTGGGACGTCAGGCATATGCCATGACGCCTGGCTAATTTTTGTATTTTTAGTAGAGACGGTGTTTCACCATGTTGGTCTGGCTAGTCTCGAACTCCTGACCTCAGGTGATCCTCCTGTCTCAGTCTCCAAAAGTGCTGGGATTACAGTGTGAGCCACCACCCCTGGCTGAGTTGCTTGGTATTTGCATGCCCTTGCTTAAAATGTATTGATGAGTAGAAAGAGCACAGCTATGATAGACACTGTCCTTGAGGGCAAGGACCTTGCTGCATCGATGGTTTATCCCTGATACCTAACACAGTGCACAGAACTCATCCAGTGTTTGTTTAGCTCATCTTAAGAGGGCTGACTTTAAAGCTTAGGTCAAAGGTTACTGCTGTAAGAAGGTTATTTCATTTCCCTGAGCCTCAGTTCCCATATATACAAAATGGCATTAATAACATCTCCTTCAGGGCTGGGCACGGTGGCTCACACCTGTAATCCCAGCACTTTGAGAGGCCAAGGCGGGCAGATCACGAGGTCAGGAGATCAAGACCATCTGGGCTAACACGGTGAAACCCTGTCTCTACCAAAAATACAAAAAATTAGCTGGGCATGGTGGTGGGTGCCTGTAGTCCCAACTACTCGGGAGGCCGAGGCAGAAGAATGGTGTGAACCCGGGAGGTGGAGCTTGTGTTGAGCTGAGATCCTGCCACTGTGCTCCACCCTGGGGGACAAAGTGAGACAAACAAACAAACCAACAAAACATCTCCTTCATAGAAGTCATTTAGGCTTATATGGACTACCCGTGTAAAGTGAGAAACTAAACCTGGCTCAGAATGTACCCAATAAATGCATTACCCCATACATATTTTTCAATTTTCTAGCAATGAAAATGAAAACATCCTGTATCATGCAAAGCACTTCCCACGTACAGGCAGGTAGGTCCAATGCTATTTCCTAATATTAATCTTTAACATAGAAGCAACACTATGCTTTTGATTTCAGCATGTTTTCATGTTTCCATAATCTCTCAGTTTTATTCCCTCAGTGTAGAATGTCCTTCCTCCACTCTATTTGAATAAACCCACACCAAGCATTCAAAGCCCATCCCAAGCAGTACTTATTCTCTATTATGTCACTTTCTTGCTCAAAATTAATAGCAAATACTTTACAATGGCTTACAAGGACCTTCACTTTTCACTCCCAGCTGGCCTCAATAACCTTATGTCTAATACTGTCCCCATCATTCATATTCAAATCATTCTGGGTGTTTTTTTGTTCTTGCTTACACCTAGTTCATTCCTGCCAGAATTATGTATGACTAGCTTCTTCCCATAAAGGTCTCAGCTACAAGATGCTCAAGTCTACTATCAGTTAGGGAGATGCAGATTAAATCTAAAATGAGATCAAAATCATTCACGTGTTTAAAAAAAGAATGTATCGCCAAGGATTTGGTGAAATTTATATCCTCATAAAACATAGAAGTATAAATTGATATAGGCTTCTTGAAAGTCAGTGTGGCAATATCTATTAAAATAAAGTATATCTATATCTTCCTATCCTGGCTTGCACATATTAGTATCTACCTGAGAAAAATAGTTACTCATATACATAAAGATTTTCATTCAAGCAGTGCTCAAAATAGCAAAACAAAATTAAACAACAATTTGTTTAACAAACTAAATGTCCATCAATAGGGGAATGGTTAAATGAACCATATATAGAATATTATACAGGAGATTAAAAAAGGTCTATGTACTGATGAGGCAAAATCTCCAAGACATTTTTAAACAAGGAAGCAAGTCACAGATAATAAGTATATGTAAAAATAACAGTGCATTTAAGAAAATCACAATAATAATAATAATAGTAGCTTATATTCATTGAGTACTATCAGGTACTGTCTCAAGGGCTTTAAATGTAGCAAAATAGTGACTTTTCATAACAACACTGCAAGTTACATAGTGTCATCATCCCAATTTCATAAATGAGGAAACTGAGACACAGAAAGGTTAAGTAAGTTCCCATGGCCACACCATTAATGGGTAACAAATCATTGTCTGGAGGCTGACGTCTTAGTTACAGCCCTTCATTGTCTCATATGTTTGTATTTAAAAATAAATAAATAAATATGGTATGTGTGTGTGTGTGTGATGTATGTGTGTGCTTGAATACAAAGAGAAACGTTTAAATGTATGCTCACTACGGTGGTGTTTCTACACGTCGGGAGAGAAAGGGGCTGGAATGGATTGAGGAAAACAGTTAAGGGGACTCTTTAAAAAAATCTGACTTTAGTCTTTCCACACTAAATTATTTAAAAATTTGCTAAGAATGCATTTACATATTTTTTGTATATTTTTAAATACAACAGCCAAGTATCATCCCACAAGGAACACGAGAGGAAAGGTCATTCTAGAACAAACCGAAGAAGGTGGGACAAAGGATAATTTTGTTTAAATAGTACCTTCAGGCAGAGCTTTCAAGTAATTTGGGCAAAATAAGTCCCCCCAAACAAAAGAAAAATCCCTACAACTGTAATTCTATAATTGCCTGGGTAATTCAGGTGAAATGAAGGGATTTTAGCAAAATTACCTAAAAAATTACAGTTGTGGAAGTATAGTCTGTGGGAGCTTCAAAACCTCAATCACAATGTAATGCCAATGAGATTCTGTTTGAACAATCATGACTGAATGGTTTTTCTCCCGACGTTGTTAATTTGCTGAAACCTAAGTTTTCCTTTCCTATATTTCCTCTCAGTTGTTTATTTGTCGGGACCAGCATATCA
The DNA here is from genome assembly GCF_043159975.1 of Macaca nemestrina. Classification (NCBI taxonomy): domain Eukaryota; kingdom Metazoa; phylum Chordata; class Mammalia; order Primates; family Cercopithecidae; genus Macaca; species Macaca nemestrina. The sequence continues at coordinate 52,594,438 of NC_092134.1, read as the reverse complement.
GTTATACGGCCTGGCAGATCATTCATGGTTCAATATATAGGCTATAAATCCATGTTTTCAAGAAATAATGTTCAATGGAAAAATCATGAGGAAGGATTATGAAATACTTCGTGTTTAAAATTTTGCTTTTTTATCTAATGGCTCCTGAGATTAAAAACAAAGAAACTTGCAGTGATCTCAATCTTGATAGATGTGAGATTCCACAGAGAGTAATCAGTTGACCTAGGAATTTTTCTGAAAATGAAATGAGTTGGCTTTGTCTTTCTTCTTTGGTACAATTATTGTTGATCTTCTCCCCCCTCCTCAAATAATAACGTGTCATAACAAAGACACATCAATATTCTCTACATAATAGATCATAATTAGATAGATCACAATGAGATCTGTGTTTCTCTCACTAAATATTAACTTACATCCACATCTGGTTGCATCTGGCCACTTCTAAACTACTCTTCACATTGCAATCATGGTAATCATTCCAAAACGCAAATTTTGTCGTATAACTCTCGTGCTTAAAATAACTACATGTCCCCGTATTGCAGATACAGGCCGAAGTCTTTCAGCCTGGTGTACCTCACCCTTTGTGAACTGGCCCCTGCATATATTTTCACCCTCATTTGCTAATCCATGAAGGTCCAAACAGGAGACTACACAATTTTCTCTTGTGTCTGGGCCCTTCCTTGTGATGACTCTTTCACCTTCCTCACTGCCTCCGTTCACCTGCCCAATACCTACTTGCCTATGGGAGAACTGTCTCTGCTCAACCCCTCTCCATCCCCCTGTTTGGGTAAGATGCTACCTCTGTGGTATCCCATGGAGCCCCATACTTATCATTATTTAGAAAATAACCTGTACCACAAAGATGCTCTGCTTCCCTCCTTATTTTTTCCCCATCCCTATACTTGAAATAGAAGATATTGTATTTATTTTTTATTTTGCCAGTGAGTAAGACAATGTTAGGCCCAATAACATTTTGCCAAATGAATTAATGATTAAATACTTAAGCTTTTTGATGTTTAATGTTCATCAATCAGTTTTTTTAACTTAAATATGTTGCCACATTTCATAAAAAACTCATAATTTTATATTTAAATTGCAGATACAGGCCAAAGTCTTCAGCCTAGTGTACTTCACCCTTTATGATCTGGCCCCTGCGTATATTTTCACCCTCATTTGCTAATCCGTGAAGGTCCAAACAGGAGAACATGCAATTTTCTCTTGTGTCTGGGCCCTTCCTTGAGATGGCCCTTTCACCTTCCTCACTGCCTCCATTCACTTGCTTGCTTAAATCAATGGCTTGCTGCCTTGATCATAAACTAGCAATGATTATAAGTACTAACATTTATTTAGTACTTACTACATGTTCAAGAACCGTGTTACGCCATTTAAACACTAAAATAGAAAAACTAAGTAGCTTCTTATATTATCATCTTTTAGCAATGAGAAAACTAAGGTTCAGGTAAGTTAGCAAATTATTCAGCAAACTCCACCACTTACATTGAGTTTGTGCCATATAGGAATTTACTGAGAACTAAGGGCCCGATGCACTTAGAGTGTTCTGCAAATGCCTGGCTTAGAAGCTCTGGAAGGAAGTCTTTTCAGTTACTTTTGTTACCAATGTTGTTACTACACTTGGGGGTGCTTGCTTTATTTCTAAACTTAATTTCTGGGAATTTAAAAATTACCATTTTAACACAATGGCACATATAATTGAGTAGAAGATATATTTTTAAAAAGTTGATTTTTTTAATTAGAAAAAAATTACAAATTTAAAAGGAAAATGAACTACTAACACTGAACTCATCTTCTTCTCCCCTCTACTCCAACCCACTCCAGTTTCACTGGCTTTTTGTTGCTTCTCTCGAATGCCAGTGCCCTTCAAATCTTAAAGACTTGGTGTTGACGCTTTCCTGTGATGGTCACAGGAGAATGACCTGAATGTTATTCCCTAGGTGTGGCTCACTCCCTTATCTCCTTTGATCTCCACCTTGAATATCACCCCCTAACTGAGGCTACTCTGACCGGCACCACACTCTCCCTGCCATGGCATCCTCTAGCCTCCTTACACTGTACTGATTAATTTTCTTAGCACTTGCCATTTCTAACACTATGTGGGTTTCCGTATTTATTTTGCTTATTGCTTATCTGCCATACTAGAATGTGAACTTCACAAAGGTAAGGACTTCTCTCTCTCTTTTTTTTCATTGAAGAATCCTGACTGCTTCAAATTGTACAGTGTAGATCTCAATAAAATGCTTACTGAGTGACTGAGCAAATAACTTTTGAGACTGGCCAAGCAATGTTATATAGCCTTGTTTGGCTACACAGGTGCTTTAGATACAAGTTCATGTATATTTTGTCAATTTATTGCCCTATCTAACATCTCTCAAACTAAGGCTTTGGTGGAGTAACTGAGCAGTTAATCTATTACTGAAAGCAGATGAATATGCTTGGATCTAGGCAGAGTAACACAACAAAGACAGCTAAAGTTAAAAGTCTGAACCAAGGTCTCACGTTCCTATAAATAACTGAGAGTGCATCAGGGGAATTTTAATGAATATATTTGATTTGTTTTATTTACAAAATGGACATTCTAAAAGTTGCAAATAATTATCAATCCTTTTCTAGAAAAGTAAACAAATTTATTAGAGACCAAGCAGACTGAAAGTGATTGGGCTTCTTTGTGAAACACTGCCAATATGTGCAAAATTATGTCCAATACAACTGAAGAAGAACATATTTTAAGCGATTACAAATCCTGTCCCATAACATGGTGTGTGGTCTGATAACCAACATCATACAACTTTGCATTATCCCTCCTGACAATTTCATCTAATAAAACAGGACTCATGTGAAATGGTGTGTGCCCTGGTTTCCTGTGGTAATTAGCTGTGTCTAAATTGCTATAACATGGGCAATGATATTTGAAGTTGCTCTTACATTGCCTAAGAGTGCATAGCAAAATAATAATTATCATGTAATTTAGATTTTCAAAATGTAAACAGATCATGGACACAAAAATAAGGGGAATTTCAGGATGAGTGGCTGTGCACTCTAGCCTGGTGGCCAGCCTTATTTTAGATTCATTGTAAAACTGAGAGATAGACAGCATTCAGTTACCCTGCAGGTTTTGGTTACAGACTTTACTGAAGGGTCAAATAGATACTGTGCCTTCTAGATTTAGGTGAAAAAGAAGAGTGGTGAGGCTTTGGCATATGTCTGTTCATGACATATTGGCACAGTATTTCTACAAATCATTCAAAGCTAAAGCTAAGGCAATTATGAGTAGTGCATCCATTTCTACTTATGAAAAACTTAACTTGGTGTTTCTGGATAATTAGATCAAAGTAAGCTCCCTTAGGGTATGATCCATGTTTTCTTTAAACTGTTCCTTTCCCAGTGCCAGGCATGGTACCATGATTAATAAACCTTATTGGCAGTCTGACTGAAGACTTTAAAGTGATATTCTTACAATAATGTTTGCCTGTAGAGACAGATTCAATAGCAAATTTAATAATGGCAAGCTGTCAATTGCTTTGCCTTTGTCATCCATGGCAATTAGGATCAACTCTGGTGCTCTTTCACACAGAACATTCAATTGAGATCAAGCCTTGGATGAAATCACTTTTCCAGAATGTTCCTCATTTATTGAATCAGAAGGAGCCTAGACTTCCCATTTCCTACCACCTTCATATGGTAAGTCCAGGCTCCTTATGATGGCTTATGGTAGCTTCTGTGACATGGCTCCAGTCCATCCCTTCAACTCTACTCTTTAGCTACAAACATGTTGATACTACGATTTGGTAGAAGTCCATTCTATTCATATTTATGGTACAGTGCACAATGTGTGCATTTTTCAGATTTTAATATTGTAGCTACTATATGGTTTGGAACTGTTTTCATGAAAATGAACTAATTTAGTTTGAGATAGTGATTCTCAACCAAGGATGATTTTGCTTGTTAGGGGACAGTTGGCAAGGTCTGGGGACATCTTTTATCGTCATGACTGGATGGGGAGGGTGTTAACTGGCCAGGATAAACATTCTACAATGCACAGAATGGCCTCCCCAAGAAAGAATTATCCCATTCAAAATATCAGCAATTCCAAGGGTGAGAAATCCTGGTTGACAAATGTAATTGAGTGAAAAGTTTACATAATATAATTTTTAAGTGTTCTACTTTGAAATGCTGTCAGTTTGATAGAACTCAGTTAATTAACTTTAAATTTACATCTTGCAAAGGCAAAACTAAATTAAAACCTATGTCCTTGTATACATTCACATGGCTGAGCCACAGACAACACAACCTGCCGAGTACTCCGCTGCTCACCCTCTCACCTGAACCATCTTTTCTGCTGTGTCAACAAGAGGCAAGATCCTTGTCAGAAACCTGAGAGTTCTTGGTAACTCCCTATTCTTCACCTTGCATATCCAATCAATCACTAGTTCTTGTTTATAGTCCTGTTACATCCAAAGTCATCTTCAAATCTTTTCCTTTCTCTCCAAATTGCCCCTCTTCCAGTTAAGACCTCCACCATGTCCCTCCAGAACTCCTAAGAGTGTCCTAGTTGATCTTCCACTTCCAGCTTTTCCTCCATGCCTTCACACACCCTATGCCAACGTGTTGGCAATGCCAGAATAACCTATATAAATTCATGTCATTTTGGCAATTTCCTACCACCTTCAAATGTTAAGTCCAGGCTCCTTGTGATGGCTTATGGTGTCTTCCACGACATGACTCCAGCCCATCCCTTCAACCCTACTCTTCGGCTATAAACTTGTTTCTTATATGTTTCTGTAGATGTTGTCCCTCTGCCTAGAATGCCCTCCATCAACCTATTCATTCTAACATTCCATAGATAACTACTATTTATCCTTTAAAATGCTTCTTCTTATATACCATTTCCTCTACAAAGGCAGAAGGTGTTTGCTTATTTTTAAATTCTGAATTATCGCTACACTGTCCACAGTACCAAATGGCAATAACAGGCTAGAATTGTAATGGGGCATTTCTCCTCTAGATTGCCATATTCCCTCTTGATTATGTCTGCTCACTTATTTAATCTCCTCCTGGACCCTAAAATAGTCAAATTTAACCAATCCTACTTCCTGGAAAGTCTCTGTAAATTTGTAAGAGAGTTTTGAGATTTGTAAACCAAATCTAGTACAGTGTCATGTTCCCTTGACTTTCAGAGGTAGAAGCTCAGAGACTGCCCAGAATCCTCAACTTTTCTGATGTCACAATTTATTCAATTTTTGATAGGTAAGGACTACCACATATGCAGTGATTAGTTCAGAATGAAAAAACTATGTTGAAATAGTAGTGCTGGGTGTTAAGATAGGTTCAGGCTGATGCTAGATCAAATCTTGTGCACTACATGTACAGATTTTGACTTCAGGATCTCAAGTCTCATGCTTTGGTTCTTATTCAAATTCATATTCTTAAAGCTTAAGATATGCTATGTATTTACATGGTTGTTGTTGATAATAGGCACCTCTATAAATAGAAAACATGACTTCTCTTGAGAAGTGATTTGGTGTCACTGAAGGGCAAGGTCAATAATTTACATTTCAGAGTAAGGTTGGCTGTGACAAAATTAGTAACTAATGATTTTGTATCTATGAGAGTAGAGAAAGAAACCCAAGGAGGAAAGGCCTATGATCAAATGTGATGCATTTGCAAATTTATTGAAACAGCCCATGCCTCCTGGCTGAACTTAGAAAGATGTGGTTCTAATACCACAATTGCCGAGACTCATTTCCCGTATCTGAGACTCAGCAACCAACATTTGAGTTAAAGTTTGGTTATCTCACATGAACCTGTCAGTAATCACATGTGGCTTATAACATGTCATCTGATTGCCATCTGTATCAGTGTCTTCTTTTTTTGAGAATATAATTAAAAACAGAACAAGATAAAAATCCATTATGGAAAATTGTATAAACCCTTTAGACTTGCACTTGGCTTGCATTTCCCTAGGTATACTCATGTAACTGTGGCATATTAACATTCCAACCTTGCTTTAGGCTAGTGCCAACAGTCTGCAGACCAGCATAAATAAGTTAGAAGAATGTTCCTCCCAAGTTAGGCTTAAATTGAATCATTGGCTTTTCACTAATGTTTAAAGCAATAACTGGTAATTGGGCTTGGTGAGTGCCACAAAACATAAATGATGCTTTTTTGGACCAGCACAGGATTTCAAGACAAACACTCTATTCATTTGAGAAAAACCACACATTTCTCAGCTAGAACAGAAGACGGATCATTGCTTGGTTTACATATTCTGCTTTTGTATATTAAGGCAAAATGTTGCAAAAGGAAACATGGAGAGATGCATCTGGAAGTTTGGTGAAAGGCTGTTTAATAATAATATACAGCAACAATGTTGTGTAATTGTGGAAGCCTAAGTCTTATCTTTTAATGCTGTATTTATCATTTCTCTTTTTTTATCCTAATTACTATTAGGAAAGATAGACAGGACAGGTGTTGTTACATCAGTCCTGCAGATATAAAGACACCAAAAATTCCAGTGACTTGTCCATAATCAACCCACCAATGACAAGGATCCAATTACCTCTGAAATTAGAGTATTTAATGGGGGATTTTATTGTCTCTTGAAGATAAACAAAAAGCAGAGGGAATGACTTAAACTGGGGAGAGAGTCTAACTCTATAGGGAGATGAAATTATAAGAAAGAAAAGACTATTATCTGATTTAAAGGAAAAAATTTATAGTTATTGGGTATTTAAAAGGTATCCAGCATAATGGCAGACAATGTTACATACTTTCTCTTATTTAATCTTTGGATTAAACCTGTGAGAAAGATATTGCTATTTTTGCTTTACATATGACAAAATAGAGTCTGAAAGAGTAAATAAACATATTATGGTTAGAATAACCTTAACTCCTGAGAAACCGTAAGAACTTGAGATTGAATGAGTCCCTTTTGAAATGTTGAAAATATCAATTGACAATAAAGTAAAAGTTTGTAATTTTCATTAAATATGATGAAAGAAGAAAAGGAAAATTGCTCTGAAGTTGTTTTCATATGCAATATCCTAGTCAAGTGATTCAAAGGTATAGAAAGAAAATTTCAATATAAAAAATAATAAGTTAACAGGAAAAAAGTAGAATACATTTCATTTCATAGTAAACAGCCTCAGGATGTATTAGAAACTCTTGGCATATCATCAGATTTCAGAACTGATTTCAGATTCCTAATGCACTTAGAGTAAAATGAAAACTTTTGGGTACCAACCTTAAAACTCCATTGGTTGGCTCCCAATCAGTTCTTCAGCCTCATCTTATCCTACTGTTTATAATTTAGTCACTTTGTTCTTTCAGCCACTCCTACATGGCAAGTCATGGACTTCCTTATCTCAAGACCTTCACACAAGCTCTTTCTTATGGTAACAGACTCTTCTCCTTAATCTCAGTTTAAATGTCACCCTTCAAAGAGGCCATTTCTACCACTATTAAAAGTAGCTCCTGGCATGGTGGCTCAATGTCTGTAATCCCAGCAGTTTGCAAGGCCAAGGCTGGTGGATTGCTTGAGCTCAGGAGTTTGAGACCAGTTTGGGCAACATAGTGAAAGCCTGTTTCTATCAAAAATACAACAACTAGCGGGCATGGTGGCATGTGCCTGTGGTCCCAGCCACTCGGGAGGTTGAGGTGGGAGGATCACTTGAGTCTGGGAGGCAGAGGTTGCAGTGAGCCAAGATCACGCCACTGCACTCCAGCCTGGGCCACAGAATGAGACCCTGTCTCAATCAATCAATCAATCAATCAATCAATCAATCAATCAATATTTTAAAAGGAGCTTCTCTTATTCCATTACATGGCTCTTTGTTTTCTTCTTTCCCCTCTGTAACACTTGTCACAGTGTTTAATTATGAGGCAGTGTTTTATTCTGAAGTATTAATTCATGTTCTTTGTGTATTTCCCCTCCCATTCTGCTTCCTTCAGCCCACACCTTAGGAGCAAAAAAGGACTAAAAAATATCTGAAGGTCTTTGCTATGCAGGAGAATGTTTTGGCTGCATGTTTTCACGTACTTTTTTTTTTTTTTTTCCTCATCAAAGACCAGGCAAGATAGGGGGTGGGGAAAGAAGGAAGAGGAGTCTGAATGGCTTTATTGACTGGATAGGCAGAAGTAGGAGAAAAGTCTGAAAGTATAAAGGGAAGAAAGAACTTGCATTGTCAGAACCAGGAGTAGAGTGAAAAATATTCAGTGTGTGCTGTTTTGAGACTAGAAAACCAACGTGCCCATGGTCTGTGGACAACAGGTCCCATTCCATAGCCCTGTACACTTGTAAGCACTCTAGATTTATGATATTTACACACTGTAGAGGGCTGGATAATTTCCCAAAGATATTAATATCAAGTCCTATTCCCCAGAACCTGTAAATGTTACCTTTTATAGAAAAAGGGTCTTTTCAGTTACAATTAGGTTAAGGATCTTGAGATGAGGCGATTACCCTGCATTATCTCAGTGGACCCTAAGAACTCACAAGTATCCTTATAGAAGGAGCTGGGAGATTTGGCGCAAAGAAAAAGGTAATAACGTTACCATGGAGATAGAGATTGGAATGAGGTGGCCACAAATCAAAGAATGCTGCAGTCACCAGAAGCTGGAGGGAGCAAGGAACAGATTCCCCAATAGCACCTCTAGAGGGAGCACAGCCCTGTTGATGCCTTGGTTTGGAGCCAGTGAAACTGATTTGGGATTTTTGGCTCCCAGGGCTGTGAGATAATACATTTCTGTTGTTTAAAAACCACCGTGTGTGGTAATTTGTTATAGCGGCCATAGGAAACTAATACGCACATACTGGAGTTAAAAATCCTGTTACTGTTACCAGTGTGATCCTGAACAAAATGACTGGGAGCATTTCCCTTAGGCTGGGATAACTGGTGAATATATTACATTTATATGTATGTATTTATCATCATCATCATCTCCATCATCATCATCATCATCATCATCATGTTCTTACTCTCTACCAGATTATAACCCTTTCTGTTTTGTTTACTACTCCATATCCAGGACTTAGCTCAGTAACTGGCACATAATAATTGCTCTACAAATAATTATTGAATGAAAGAAAAGCATTGCTAAAATAACAGTACAAACAGAAGGAAAACACAAACAACAAATGGTAAAAATAACTATGAGAAAGACTACACCAGTAACTAAACTGAATAGTCAAATACCCATTACCAGCAATCTAAATAGGGATTTAGGTCAGTCTGATCCCATGTGTGGGAATGCTTCCCTCACTTAGAGACTTGTTCTTTTGCACCAACTAACTGAGTGTATTCTGGCACCCGATACACTATTAGCACAATCTCATGGATGCTCAAAGCTCAAGTTGGTCTATGAAGGAATGAGAGACCTGTGCCCATTCTTGCAGGCTGAAATCACCAGGTGGGAATGTAGCTGTTCTAACCTGTGAATTATAGTTACCTGTGCCATTGGGATAGCATGGTATTTCCCTGTTCTGCTTTTTAAATTAAAAGATCTTTTACTGTGAGCCAACTCAGAATGAACGGGAGTAGCATACTGCCTGCTCAGTGTTGCAAAATATACCAGATCATGCTGCACTGTTTGTGCTCTTCTGAAAGTGACTGGGCTAACACAACATAACTGTACTGCTCTTGGCTTCTTCACAAATGTGAATGCAATGTCACAAGATGTCATGCCGAGAATAAAAATTTTCAGCACTTAACTGAAATTTCAGCTTGCACTCATATTTAATTATAACCCAAATAGTCCCCTACTCAGCTTCTGAGAAAGGTAAAGCATCTGCTAATGACTTCTAGGAAGAGAGAGATTGTGAGAATAGCTTTACTTGAGTCCTCTTAGCTGGAATTAAGCTGGGGATCTGTGCGCCAGGCCCATAGGGGAACTGAAGACTGAGGTTCTGTCTTTCCCCTCTTCATGCAAGCATCTGCTTGCCTCTAAGGGCCAAGTGGCTTTAGAGAGTGCTTGTGGACCAGGGCTGTTCAGTTAGCCGCGAATGCAAAGTGCCTGGTGCAAACTGGAATGATGCAGGTATGGAGCAATTCAAACACATTCAAACCTAACTCTTCACACATGTGCAGTGGTGAATTAGAGTACTGAGCCATTTGAATCACAGTAAATTCCTTTTCAAAACATTACTATCTTTAGAAGTGGTTTTTAACTTTTTAAAGGTCAAAGTCTCTTATGAGTAGTTAGGACAAACAACTGGTCTCTCTCCACCAAAAATTTACTTATGCAAACCCATAAAGGCCAAGAAACCTTGATCTTTTCTACATTGTACATGAAAGTACTAATGTATTAATGGCTAAGATATTTACCTTTACATTATGATTAATAAGGGCAGACTGCCTGAGTTGGAATCTCCAGTTCTGCCATTTAGTAGCTGTAGGAGCTTGGGCAAGTTGCCTGATCTCTCTCTTCCTCAGTTTCTTCATTTGTAAAATGGGACTGATAATAATGACAACTACCACTGAGGATCATTATGGGTAAATAATGAATTCATTATGTAAAGTGCTTACAGCAGTCGCTGGCATTTAACAAATATTTCTAGAGCTTTGACTATATACATGAACTGTTCTAAGAATGGGGATAAGGCAATGAATACAAATTACTGCCATCATCGGAACGTGCATTTTATGGTGGAACTTAAATCTTGCAGTGTAGTTCACAGCAATTAAAAAAAACTTTTCATTTATGTTTTCTCTTTGTTCCGACAACAGATAAATAAGATCTTAATACAGATTTTCCCTCTGGGATGCTGTAGCTTCACAGAGCTCGAATCTATAGTTCTAATTTTTATTTCATCTTCATCCCACACCTGACAGCCATTCTGCATAAGTAATTTGGGCTGTGAGTACTTACCTTCAACTTGGCATAGGTATTTATAAAATGGAAAAAAAGCCAGATGGCAGGAAAACAATTTATTCTGTCCTATCCCTAAACTTTTATTCACTCATCTGTTATGCTTAAAAATCAATTAGCAATCTATATATACTGTAAAGACAATTTTATTTAGTTTTAACTGTAGAGCTAGGTAAATTCAGCCGCAATTTTCCCACCATTGGTGCTCTAAGATAGTGTTTGCATTTCAGAAGCAAATGAGGGCTTCTTTTCAGTATGACATATTTTTTTAAGTCCTCATGCTTATATTTTATCTTTCTGTCCTTTTCTTTCCTGTTCCTCACCTGCCTCTCTCCTATCAGTACCAGTAGAATATCATCTTTTGGACTTTCTTGCTTTATAAAAAAAATTAAATAATTATAGATTTAAGGGAAGTTGAAAAATAATGTACAGGGACATCACATGCATCCTTTGCCCAGCTTTCCCCAATATTCACAGCATACAAAACCATATTAAACCAACAAATTGGAATCGGTACAACTCAGAGAGCTTACTCAGATTTCAATGGGATTTGTTTTTAACATAACCAGTTACTATGTTTGGTAAGCATCAGTTATGATTGCAGTAAAGGTTGAAATCCACTTTCTCGTGTGTGCATGCGCATGTGTGTGTGTGTGTATTTGGATCTGAGTTCATGTGTGCTTTTGTGTGTATCCACTGGGTTGTGTGTGTGACAGAGGGACAGAGAAAGAGAGGGACGAACACTCCTGGCCCTACTCTTTCATGAGACTGTGTTTCTGAGGAACAAATGAGAGAACCTAATGTAAATATCATTAAAAACTATAAAGTACTAAATAAAACATATATTGTGTTAGATTTCTCATCTTTCCATTCAGAAAAAATGTCTTATGAATAGAGTACACAGAGCATAGGTAGAGCCTACTCATCTACCTCAGAGTGTAAGGTAGCGCGTGTGTGTTCAGGGGAGGGTTATATGGTACTCTCAGCAAAATCCTATTGGAAGACATAGAATCACATAGTCACAGACTTAGAAGGGACTTTGGGGCCAATCGTTCCAACTCTCTACACAGTACTCATATTTTGAAATACTCTCATCAGGTGGTCTCCTGATCTCTGATTAAAACTTCAAATGATGGGCACATTCTGCCTTATGATTCAGTCTTTCTCCATTTAGAGAGCTCTAAGTGTTTAAAAGCTCTTTATTATAATAAGATGACTTCCCCATGACTTTAAACACTGGTCTTGGGTCTGCCATCTGGTACCCCACACAATGGATGACAGCTGGAGACAGTCATCATTCCCCTAAATATTCTCTTCTCCACCCTAAAAAACTCAAGTCCTTCTTTAACATGTTCCTCATATACAAGGTTGCTCATCTCTGGATGAGCTGATTTTTCTTTGCAAGGATGGAATGAGGATCAGAGCACAATAGGGTGTGAGCTTAAGCCCAGGAGGTAGAGGTTGCAGTGAGCTGAGATCATACCACCACACTCCAGCCTAGGCTACAGAGTGAGACCATGAGAAGAAAAGAAAAGAAAAGAAGAGAGGAGAGGAGAGGAGAGGAGAGGAGAAGGGAGGGAAGGAAAGGGAGGGATGGGAAAGGAAGGAAGGGAAAGGAAGGAAGAAAGGAAGAAAGAAAGGAAAGAAGAAAGGAAGGAAGAAAGGAAGAAAGGAAGAAAGAAAAGAAAGAAAAAGAAAGAAAGAAAGAAAGAAAGAAAAAGAAAGAAAGAAAGAAAGAAAGAAAGAAAGAAAGAAAGAAAGAAAGAAAGAACGAACAGCACTCTCAAGAGCTGCACCAATCGCTTTCTGTGTTCTATATAAGATATTTATATCATAGCCCCTATAATCACATTATTTTTTGCCCCCCTCCCTCAACTTGCTTTATATTCCTCTTGAAATCAACATTGAAATTCCCTAATATTTTTTCCCCAGGCTTTGATATTTAGCTATTCCTCCCTGTTTCTGCATATATGTAGCTAGTTTTTTGGGGCACAGGAGCAGGACTTCATGAAGATTCTTATTAAAATAGGCCTATTGTACCATTCTATTGAGACTTTTATATCCTGACTCTATCACTAAATATATTTACTGTTGCCACTGGCTCCAAGGGTTGTTGGCTGCAACCCTTATAAACAGTCCTTGAGTCCTCTCTCAAAATTGCAGAGAAAAGCCCAGAGTTCTAGAATTGGATTAACTATTATTTGTGTGACTATGAACAAGTCACTGGGTCATGAAGTCTCTTATTTATGCTCAAGGTCATGAAGTATCCTGAGCATAAAAGGGTGAAAAGGAGATCATTAGAAAGGTATAAATTCTTACTGTAACATTTTGACCTCCTATTAATGTTAAATTTTAATTCAGCATTCAGCTGTAAGGTTTCACTGAGGACTGACATAAGAAGTAGCCATACACCAAAGGCCTCTGTGTTTTCTGTGGAATTGTATTAGGTGATTCAATGTCTCATTTGTAACATTCCCATGGGAAATTTCTCTTGGTGCCTAGCGATAGAAAAAATTTTCTCTCCCAGTGATTGCTGAGCTGACATGAGTTTCCATCTGTTTTGACTTCTAAGAAGCTCGGAGGAAAAAATCAATTGTTCAATTGCTGTATTTTGTCTTTATTTTTATTTATTGATTTTCCCACCTTTCCATCACACTTCATAACCTAACATTTCATGTTAATAGTTCTCTGTGTGTGTGTGTATATATATAAAATCATATACATATATATGTATATAATTATACATATATATTTAAGCAGACCCATGACATATCCTTTTTCTAAATGCAGGCAAAATATAAAATTAGACAAACAATCAAAGATAAGCAGGACATCACATCAGATGTCTTTTCAGATGTTTAAATGTCCATGGAATAATTTATTTACTTTTTAAATAGGGCAGAAATTTTTTTCAGGGAACTTATACTAAAGTAGTTAAGGTTTGCTTTAGCCCTCCAAAGCACTTCCTTTCAACATTTCTCAGTTTAGAATGGCATGTTCTGAAAATCTTCCATATTTAATCTCCTGAAATGGCACCTTATTTAAAGGCAGAAATACAAATCATTTGATCATTTGCTAATCTTTTCCTTTTTTTGGCCTTTCCATTACAGAGTATTTCTTTTTCATTAAATATTGTTACCTGCCTAGAATTATTTACACTGATAAAACCTCTGGGCTCAGTGTCTGTTAGAAGCCCAGAGTTCTAGAATTGGATTAACTATTATTTGTGTGACTATGAACAAGTCACTGGGTCATGAAGTCAATTTACAGAAAATTGCTTTTTGATGAACACCTGGTCAATATTAGGCATTGTTAAAGAGCATATAACTTACTTTTAAACAATATAAAACAGTTAGTTTATAATATATAGTTTGACTATATGAATGTGTAATACTTTAACCTTCAAATTTAGGAGCTTAATAAACCAGTCTAGGGTAGTTAGCCAGCATTATATTGGAAAAGTAATACTCTAGAGGTGGCCACTATACGAGCAGCTATTGCACCTACTTCAGTGAAAAAATGATGCTTTACTTATTAGCAAGAATATGTCAGAAATATATTTTCTTTGATGAAACTAGTGGCCCATTAACTAAGCAAGGTAAATGTTATAAATGGAACTTAACTGGTAAAATGAGAGATTTAAATATATGTGGGATATTACAATCTTGGAGACATTCCTCACCTTTGCATGAAGAGGATATAAAAATCTTATGGAGGCCCATGGCCTATACCATAGGATTAATGACCAAAGTTTGATCACTAAACTACCCTATTTTCAGCTGTCAGTCTAATAGGATTTCTGATTATCTGATGTTGAATATAAGGGTAACAAAGTTGTCTCATTTCTAAGGTTACGATTAGAACACCTAAATGGACAGAGACCTGGGGATTTATCAAATTTATGGAAGGGGTTGTGAGTCGAACACTGCCTAGTTGCTAATAAATGTTTGCTAACATATACCTATATATGTAGCAGAATTTGCCGTAAGACTTACTTTTAACCTAACTAGCAAAAGCAGTATCACTGGGAGGTTGTTAATCCTCACCAACCTCAACCTTCACCAGTAGCCACATTTACCTGTCAAAGGTTTGTATGAGCAAATTAACACAGGATAGCTCTTAACAGACATTTTGCCTCATTTTATTCTTCATCAGAGCCCTTTCAAATTAGTTACTATTCCCTTTTTTCATATAAGGGAATTCAAGTTTAGGGGATACTAATCCATAATAATTTGACTATTGAGTTGTAGAACCTTATGTGTTTGATTCCAGATAAGGTAACTGCCACCTCCCAGGTATATCAAAACATCATTGCAAAGAATGGGTAATTATGACATGCCTAAAAATTGTTCCCTGCAAATGTTTATGTTAAACAAAGTCTGTTTAGCTCCCTTATAGTTCAAAGTCAACCATGTATTAAATTTATTATATATATATATTTATTGTTACTTTACGCAATTATAATTACTGTTAATATATTTTGAGTTTTCCAATGTTTTATACTGTTTTTAAATCTATACCTTATTTGATTTATATAATCTATTCAGAGAAATTGCAAGTTCATACTCTGGGGCATAAGCCTCTGTGTGACACAATTGTGTGACCTAGTTCTAGAGTCCTCTACCAGAAAGTTAGACTCTGAAATTATCACTTGAAACATGATTTGAAAAAGTCAAAGTTATCTAAAGGTCAATAAAAAGCTTATCTCAAAACATTATTACATAGAAAAAACTAAATAGTTATTGGAACGCTGAAGTGATATAAAATATTCATGGGTTGAGATTTTTTATATACATTAGAGGACAGCAGAGTTGAAGGAATAGTTTTGGGTTCCATGAAACTACTAGTCAGTCTAAAAATAGAAAACAAATGAATAAAATTCAATATATGAATACAGAAGAATTTAATTACACAGTTACCATTAAATATCATGTTCCAATTGCATTTGATTTTGGATATTGTGTTCCAAGCATAAATCAATCTGGTCACAAATAACTGAAATCTAGTTTATATATTAAAATCTTTAAGTTCTTAGAAAAAAGATCTTAGGTTAATAAAAGGTAACATTGATAAGTTTCTGTTTATATTTCTGAAATGTATGCTTTTAGGTAATTTATGTTTAATATAAGTGGAAGTTATAGGGAAAAAATTGTTCGTTTCATAGGAAGCGATTTCTTTAGCAACCCCTTATTATAAGTGGAAGTGGTGGTATCCAGAGAATATAAGTTATGAGAAAATGTATAATCATACTTTTACTTTAAAATGTTAGATATTTTAATTTACTCTAATTTCATTTAAAAACGAAAGCATATATTATGAATAGGTAATTTAATCAAACTCTTTTTTGGAGAAAGGCTAATATGTTTTTATTATACTATAGCTATAGATCTGGCTTTAATAATTTTGGGGCCAGGCATGGTTGCTCACGCCAGTAATCCCAGTACTTTGGGAGGCCGAGGCGGGCGGATCATGAGATCAGGAGATTGAGACCATCCTGGCTAGCATGGTGAAACTCCATCTCTCCTAAAAATACAAGTATTAGCTGGGCATGGTGGCGGGCACCTGTAGTCCCAGCTACTTGGGAGGCTGAGGCAGAAGAATGGTGTGAACCCGGGAGGCGGAGCTTGCAGTGAGCTGACATGGTGCCACTGCTCTCCAGCCTGGGTGACAGTGCAAGACTCCGTCTCAAAAAAAAAAAAAAAAAAAAGAATTTTGAGTGCGTTAGCCTTTTTCATATGTGTTATTATTATATAAACATTAAAATTACCCTTCCTCTGTAATTAAAATGAAAAACCCACACACATTACAAAGTAAGGAGTTATGTCTTTATTCTTAAAATGTATGTATATGCTTATAGTAACTTAGGATAAAAAGTATCTCGAAATTACTCTGTTCTTGTAAATGTTACTTGGAGTATTATGGGAAGAAAGTCTGCTAGTTGGATTAATTTCCTGGGATGTTTTTTCAACTCGTTGATATTTATCATAACTGAACATAATGAAATGAGACATAAAAATTATATTACAGCTTTTATAGGTTTAATATCCATCAATGTTTAGAAAGCTGGTTAGACATAAAATTAATATTTGTTCTAGGATTTCAACATTGACTTCAGTAATAGCAGAGGAAAAAAAAAAAAAAAGAATGTGCTTAAGGAGAAAATCTCTGGTTATTTTATAAACATACCACTCCGTTCACTGATAGCAGCTGGTCTCCTCTTTTGAGGCCTCCGTGTCTTTCAGCGACCCCTCCAGGAATGATGCGAGAGATATAAATGGGGGAATTTTGCTCTTTTCCTCCCATCACGTTAAAACCAAGGCCTTCATCAGTCTTTGGCAGTTCAACTACTCGAGGGTGGGAGTGGCCTTCGCTAGCTGCAAAAGCTGCAACTGTTGCCTGAAAAAAAAAAAGACAGTCTTTTGGTAATAAAATGAGGGAAATAAGGCTAATCATATGCTTTGCAGTGGGTAGCTCAGGCAACTTCTCATATTTTTATAGTATTCTCCTGTGAAAGAAAGAACACAAAAAGCAGAGGCCTTTCTTCATTTAGATGCCATCTAGGATTTCTTTCTTTGGTAAAGTCCCACTCATCTATTTCCAGCTTCCTAAGTCTTATCTGGTATGACAAAATTTTCCTGTTTTCATAAAAATCTTCTCCAGTTACCTTGGTTAGATGCAATTCTTCCTATTCCTGGAGTCCAAATAACTTTGTTATAGGTATTATCTATATTATAATTGTTTTATACATATGTTGACTATGAGCACCTTAAGAGCAGAGACAGTGTCTTGCACTCTTTTGTATGACACACAGTCTAATCTGGTGCTTCTACATAAAAGTTCATAAGTTTTTTTTGTAATAAATTGAAGAGCACTTATATGTATACATACTTTTGAATACATATGTAATCTTGCTATTGCCAACCCAAAAGCTTAGCAAATTTAACTTTTTTAAAAAATTAAGGATGCCTTAAAGAGAATGAAAACTAAAATAAAATAATAGATTCAAACAGATTATTGTTAGTTTATACCAATATTCCTTACTATTATTCCATACTGAGAAATCTTATCAGGAACAGGATTTTGCTTCCTATATTATACATTAATATTTCAATTATTATAACAAAATAGGCAATATGAATAGTCAATGGTTTTAGGCCTAGATATACAAAACACCATTTAATATGGACATAATATGTTTTAAAATTCATGTACTGATTTCATTAAATGAGTTTAGGAAAACAACTTACCATTAGTTCCCTCTAACCCCATAGAAATAAAATAACAGCATTTAGGTAGTTTCTATCAAGAAATGATTCCCTGCCTGCTTATTTTTCACTTTTATTAATTCACCTTGACCACAGTTGATTAGATGCCTACTATAAAGTGACTTACTCAAGACTGTGAAAATATTTATTCCCAACAACTGTACATTCTTTTCCACACACAGCATTATCACATCAATTTAGCATTACGCTACTGTCTGCATTTAGTGAAACGTAGTGAATGACATGAAAACAATGGCTTCTTTTTAGCTACATGCATTTGCTCATGCAAACCTCATTGTCATGCATAGATTTTAATGGCTGACATGGATGCAATGCAGACAGCCCAGAAACAACCAGAAAATATTGTGCTATTGCAACATTATGCTGCTATCCTGCTGTTCTACATGAATAAGAAATGAGAATGGTAAAACACTACACAATTCACTTTCCCCTTAATTAAACCACGTAGGGATCATTTTTCTGTGTGTGTTCCACTTCAGTACAAGCAAAGCATGACATAATGATAATAACACCCTTTTTTTCCCCCTGAGTTTAAACAAAGCAAAACAAAACAAAACAAAAAAACCTTACAAATCTACAGTGTTCAGTTACAGAGTAAAAACTAAAAACTCAAGAGAGAAACTAAACAAGCGTTGATGTAACACAAAGGAATTAAATGGAAAATTCTAATCATTTTCAATGGTTATTTCTTATACATTGTTAGAAAAATATTTTTAAAAGCAAGTCATGTTTCTATTATAACATTTGTGTGTTTGTAAAAGAAGAGCTGCATCAGTGATTTTAGTTTAAAATTGGTATTTCCTAATGGCCTATTTTCCTGATAATTTCACCATCCTCTTGGTATAACATTTCCATTAGTAGGGTCTCTACAATCTCTGGATTTGAGTTTTTAAAGGGCAGATGTGGTCACTACCACAAAAGGTGACAGGCCTCTTCTATAGGTCAATGCCACACCCTTTCAGCAAGTTACCCACTGCTCAGCTGAATACATAGAAGTATCCTAGATCAGTGGGTGTCAGGTGAATTCTTTTCCTGTCTAATTGAGGCAAATCTTTAGACCGGTGCAAATAAATCTTCATGCACTGAATACGATACAGGTTCTTTCAGATCAGAAGAATGTGTCAGAAAATCATATAGTATTTCCCACAATGAACCAGTAGATTTGCTTGTGCCAAATGGACATTAAGTGAGTTTAATGAAATCATTCTCCTTTCTTAAGCTACAGAAGCAGCAGAAACGTTCAATTTTCCATTAGGATTTTTACCTGAGAAGTAGTACTGGTTCTAGACTCTGGGCTGCCACTGATGTCTAAATTCTCTTACAGTGTACACACGAGAATACCTGAAACACACACGCGCACAATCAATTACTAGATAACTGGAGTCAAGTATATTTTTAAAGTTACTCAAGCCTTACCTTTGCTGTTGCCCTCGCACGGAATTCAGGACAGCCATTAACAGTTATCGTTTCATGCATATATTGATACACCTAAAATGTTCACATAAAAAGAAGAATGTGTAAGAACATTAAGAATAATAATTCTTTTATTGCAGAAAGAAAATTACATTTTCATTGTAGGAAAAAACTTCTCTATCTCAAAATAAAATAGGTCTGATGATTAGGAATGTACCTAATAGCACTCCTTAAACAGAAGATATTATTACTCATTGTGATTTTAGATACAATTACAGAAATCATTAAAATGTAGTAGAAAAAAATTGTTTCTTGTAAACTGCCAGGGATGGGATTATAAAATCTTTGTATCCATGGTAAAAATAAATTGCTTAATCGTAAACAAAGTACAGAAAAAAACCTTAAAGGATACCTTGAGGAAAATGTTTGGAAAAAAGTAACAAGGTTAAATGTGTTGGACTATATGTTCATTTTGGATTTAAATAGTAAACATAAAAATTTATTCCATAATGCATAGCAATAAAAGTCCATTTGGTACTAGGCTAGAGTATTTTTGGGGAGTGATCCATTAGCTATTTCAGTAAAAAAGAAAAGGGAAAAACTGCAATTGAAAGTTTAAAGGTTTTTTTTTCTTCCTTTCTATTAATCTTATTTTACATGCTTAAGTCAAAAATGAAATAAGTGAATTCAACATTTGATTAATTCACCCATTCAACAACTATTTATTGAGGGTCTGGGACTAATCTCTTCCCTACATTTTTGACTGGCTCATAATTTCTCAGATACATTTGGTTGAAGCGCCACTAAGGCTGACTCATCTTTCCCAGGTGACATGGTTAGAAGGAAATTGACAAAGTAGTCTGTACTAAAAAGGGAACAGCGCAATTCAGAATCTAACTTTTAGCTCTGAATCTCCACCTAACAATTATGAGGCGTTCAATTTCTATGGGAAATCTGAATGGGGACAGGAACAAGTTTCCAGAAGATCATTTGTGGAATCTGAGATATGTTACTGCAAATTCTCCAGGTTACCTGAACAGCTGCTAAACATACTTCCAGGTTATTTCCTTGGAAATGCATTATTTTATTTCATAGAGACAGCCTTTCCAAAAATAAATTCTACTTATTTGCTCTAATAGCCCATTTCAGAGGAAGATTTTCCCTGCCCTGCTTCTCTTGTAATAAACTCTCTCAAATCTGACCCTTCATTCCACCCTAGCTCGTTACCTCTCACTGAAAGCATTGCATTAGTGTCTTAATTGGGTCTCCCTGCCATCAAACAATACACACTTTGGTGATCATCAAGTACCTACCCGACCATGTCCCTACTGTGCTCTTGGCTGTCTGCTGCCCTTACTGCAAAGGTGATTAGGGCAAATACCTACAGGAGTCAAGCCACAGATAATAATGCAGAACTCAGTCTTCTCTCTAGTTCTATTTTCCTGTTTTCTTTTCCCCACCCCCACCATTCCTCAGACACACCGAACTCTCCAAGTTACCCAGGTCTCGGCAAATGCCGTTTACTCTGCTAGGAATGCCCTTCCACCTGGCAGACTCTTATTCATCCAAATTTAATATGATGATAAAAGGTCAAATTCAAATATTGTCTCCTCTATTAAATGTTTTCTGCCTCCCTCAAGCAGAGTGAGTCTCTCCTTCCATAGTTCCTGGCCATCTGAATTTGTTTGAAGTTATTTTGGTTAACATTGCCAGGGAAAGTGACTTTGCCTGCACCCAAGGATGTTTATGAAGACAATCATTTAGCAAATAATTGGACTACTGTCATCAATTGATTAAAACAAAAGGTAATTTTGTAAGTGCTGGAGATAAAGTAAATACCTGTAACCTAATAAATATCACAAATTAAGAATAATTAGCCTTAAGATCCCAAATTGATTTTGAATTAAAAAGTGGGATAGTCAAGGATCAATACTGTATAGTAGATAATTTCACAGACTCTGGAGATGGCTTGGAAGCAAACCCCAGCTGTGCAATTAAATTGTATCATGTTTGTCAGTTACTTACTTTCTCTGATCCTCAATTTACTCATTTTAAAAATGTGCCTTAAAATATTAAGTAACTTCTAGGTCTGTTATGAGGAATAAATAAGAACAGTTTGCCATGTGTAGTGTGTTTCCAAAAATTAGCTATCATTGTTATGCTGTTGTTGGCATTTCATGTTTCTCGTCTTATTTGACCATGGATCTTTTGGGGAAAATCTCCTAGGACGAGCAGTTCGTGAACACTCTTTACATATAATTGATCAAGGGCTGTAGTTCTCAACTGAGGACAATGTTGCCCTCCAGGAGACATTTGGCAGCATCTGGAGGCATTTTTGGTTATCATAAATGGGTAGGGGGTGGGATGCTACTGCATCTAGCATGTGGTGTCCAGGGATGCTGCTAAATTACTACAGTGCACAGTGAAGCCTCACACAACAAAGAATTATCTGCCAAAATATCAATAGTGCTGAGATTGATAAATTCTGATCTAAGGAATTAAGCTATACCTTTTCTTCTTATATGTAATGATTAGTAAGCTGTAAAAACACACTTGGATAGCACCGAGTAAAGGCAATTGTAAAACATTCAATAAATATTTATTGGAGTAAATTACCATAATTCTGGTACGTATTTCATGAGAAATCACCATGGACCAAATGTCATACTAAGCATTTTA
Source organism: Macaca nemestrina (assembly GCF_043159975.1). Classification (NCBI taxonomy): domain Eukaryota; kingdom Metazoa; phylum Chordata; class Mammalia; order Primates; family Cercopithecidae; genus Macaca; species Macaca nemestrina. The sequence continues at coordinate 52,572,179 of NC_092134.1, read as the reverse complement.
TATCTATGAGCTCAGTTAATTCTCTTAACTTATGATTTGGGCCCTCTACACACAAAGACACTGAATCACAGAGGGAGGAACATACCGAAGACCACACAGCTAATCTGTTGCAGATTTGGTGCAGCACCTCATCTCTATCTCCCTTCAAAATCTTTCCTCTTTCAACCATGTCAGACTTTCTTATATTAAAACAGCATCAGATCGCTACTATTTTGGCAGCATCAGTGTGAACAAAAACTTACAGTTGTTACAAGCATTTCTTTGTATTTTGAATAAAGGAATCTAGGTTTTATATAGTGGATACAATTAAACAAGTGATGGCTGCAACTATACGATGCAGCAATTCTGAAACCAATAAATTCATTAGTCCAGAGTGAAATATCATTTTAATCTTCCTTTATGATGATGATATATGAAGATTTAATGGAATGAATTCAATATAATTGCCAGTCTTTTTTTTTTTTTTTTTTTTCCCTACAAAACACAATAGATTCTGATTAGCTGGTTTTCAAAAGTGAGCTGAAGAGGACATGATCTGGTTGTACAGTCAGATCAAATCCTGGAGATCTTAATTCTATTTCCATTAGCTGTGTCACCTTATGAACTTCCTTAGCCTCTCATTTCCTAAGGCACAAAATATATCCACGCCTGTCTTACTTTTCAAAGACAATTTTTAAAGTATTTGTAAAATTTTGAAGAAAGTTGTCATGGAAAGCCGGAGTATTTTACCAGATACCCTGAGAGAGTTCTTAAAGGGAAAAGAGAAAATAGTTATATGTCCTTTAATGAGGGGCTTATTAGTGGGACTTATAGACTCCTGAATCCTTTGGGTCCCAGAATGTATGATAAATTTCAGCTACAGCATTTGTAAGCACATTTCATTGGTAAAATGGGTTTAGTTCCTAGTGTAAGCCAAATAACTGATAGAAACTCATAAGGGTTTTACTTTATATTTTAGCATTAGTAATTTCCTAACCTTGAATAAATCACATAGATTCAATAGCATTTTGCATGTTTAGAACTTATTCCAAGCTACTGAAAATTGAACAAGATATATTAACTTAAAAAAAGCAATAAAATTATAGTGAGTTGGTTCAGAAAGTTCATTTATTCATTTGTTCAGCTAACATTCATTTAGGAGCAATTCTAGTCAATGTGTTAGGCACCTGGGCTAAATTATGAAAGTAAAAAATAATGGTTGTTTTTAATTAATGTTTGAAACAATATTAATTTTCACTATAGAAGGGCTGTTTTCAGTTTTTTAAGTGAAAAATTTCCATTTTATTTTTCTTTGTATTTAAATGAAAACAGAATACTTTTTCTGGATGGAAACTTTATCCCTGAGAGAATAACAAGTATAAATGAAGTCCAAGCTTCACTTTAATTTATTTACCAAGTTTACATACACAGGTCATGCAAACATTACCACAATATAAACTTTACATTGTATAGTTCTTCTTGATCTTGAAAACCCTAATTGGTACAGAAAGGTAGGTTAGGGATGACAGCCTTTATTGTGAGTTTCTCATTCTGGATCTCTTTTCTACGTGACTTTAAGTAACCTACTATCTGTGTACCTTAGTTGTCTATTATGTAAAAGACTATATTCAAAGAGGCAATCAAAGAAGATAAAGTATGTGACTTCATAAACCACAACCCATTATTCTTATTATGCTTTCATTCTAATAGCTGCTATTATTTCTATTATTACTATTATATACATACACAAGATGCAATTGGAAAAGTGCCATTAGAATTTAGTTGCTTAGCCAGCAGCAAGTTTTTAAAAACCTTGAATTTAAAGCTAGATTTTGATTGTTCTTTCTTCTACTTTTATAGCAGAGGTTTATTGCCTTTTGTATTTTGATGTTATTTAAAACTTTCTGCTGAGGCAGACACTGGATGGACTGATCTCACACAATCCCCAGTTTCAATCCCCTTCTCCCAGTATTGCCTGATCATATGACACATTTCTGTCCAATGACAATTCAATTGGAAGCAGGTGAGAAGCTGCTAGGAAAGTGTTGCTCTCATGGTGAAAGTGCTGTCTTTTCTCTGTCTTCTACTTCTTGTCTTGTGTGTGGATATTATCAGCTGTAGTGGTAACCTTCAACTTCAGAGAGAAGGACCAAGGAAGTGTAGGGATGTCAGTTCTGATTACATGGAACTTCTAAATGCATGCAAACACCTGCCTATCTCTGAATTTCTTATAACGAAGAAAAGCATTCTTGTTTAAGCCACTACAGTTGGACTTTCTGCCAAAAAAGTTCCTGATTGCTATATTCCTCAAGTAAATGTTACATAGAACTATGCTATCTTTAGGGTCTCTTTTCTTCTGTTCCTTCCAATTCTGAAACTTATAATTTTGCCAATCAGAAATTAGTACAAATTGGTTAATATGAGGGCCTACAAACCAAGAAGATAGCCTAAAATCATAGTAAAAAAAAAAAAAAGAAAAAGAAACTTTAAAAAACACCGTTAAAAAAATGAAAAGACAAGCCAATGGCAGAAAATGTTTGCAAAACATATATCTGATAAAAGGCCTCATATCCAGAATCTATAAAGAACTGTCAAAAGCCAAAAAGTAAACAACACAATTAAAAATGGGTCAAATATTTGAACAGGTACATTATCATGGGAGATATATGGGTAGCAAATATGAAAAGATACTCAACATCATTAATCACTTGGGAAAATTCAAATTGAAACCATACTTAGACACACCTACACACTTATTAGAATGTGTAGGTTAAAAAAACATACTGACAACATCTAGTGTAGGTGAGAATGTTGAAGAACTAGAATTTTGTTTCTTTTTTTGAGACGGAGTCTCACTTTGTCACCCAGGCTGGAGTGCAGTGGCACTATCTCAACTCACTGCAATTTCTGCCTCCCAGATTCAAGCAATTCTGCTGCCTCAGCCTCCTGAGTAGCTTACAGCCGTCCACCACCACACCCAGCTAATTTTTTTTTTTTTTGTATTTTAAATAGAGATGGGGTTTCAACATATTGTTCAGGCTCGTCTCGAACTCCTGACCTCAAGTGATCCGACTGCCGTGGCTTCCCAAAGTTCTGGGATTACAGGCATGAGCCACTGTGCCCTGCTGAAGAACTAGAACTCTTGAACATTGCCAGTGGAAATACAAAATGGTACAGTCATTTGAGAAAACAGAGTAACAGTTTCCTGCTAGATTTAACCCATATTTACTGTAAGACCCACTCATCTGCTTCTAGCTCTTTATCCAAGATAAATAAAAAGTTATTTATCTTGCATACAAAACAATACAAAACAAATATGGAAATACTTATAGCAACTTTACTCATAACTGGCACAAACTGAAAACAACCCAAATAACCTTCAGGTGTGAATGAATAATTAACTGGTGGTATAGCCATACAGTGGACTACTTGGCATTAAAAAGGAACAACTGGCTGGGCACAGTGGCTCACACCTGTAATCTTAGCATCTTGGGAGCTTGAGGCAGGAGGATCACTTGAGCCCAGGTGTTCTAGACAAGCCTTGGCAGCATAGTGAGACCCCATCTCTACAAAATTTATTTAAAAAGGAAAAACTACTCATATATACAGCAGTGTAGATGAATCTCAAATGCATGTTGCTAAGCAAAAAAAAAAAAAAAAAAAAAAAAAAAAAAGCCAGATATTATAATGATTTTATGTGACACTGTGAAAAAGACAAAACAATAGGGACAGAAAGCAGATCAAAGGCTGCCAGAGGTTAAGGGTGAGGACCAACAGATTACCAAGTATGATGACATTTTTGGGAATGTTGGAACTGTTCTATATATTCATGATCATGTAACGATCACATGATCGTATGTGATTATTACAGCTCTTAGAACAACACACAAAAGTACAACTATTGCTGTCTATAAATTATACTTTGAAAGACTGACTTTTTAAAAAGCAAAAAATATTTTTTAAGACATAGGAAAGCAGGAAATTTTTTTTTTTTTTTTTTTTTTTTTTTTTTTTTTTTTTTTTTTTTTTTCTCTTTTGAGACGGAGTCTCGCTGTGTCGCCCAGGCTGGAGTGCAGTGGCGCGATCTCGGCTCACTGCAAGCTCCGCCTCCCGGGTTCACACCATTCTCCTGCCTCAGCTTCCCCAGTAGCTGGGACTACAGGCGCCCGCTGCCACGCCCGGCTAATTTCTTTGCATTTTTAGTAGAGACGGGGTTTCACCGTGTTAGCCAGGATGGTCTCGACCTCCCGACCTCATAATCCGCCCGCCTCGGCCTCCCAAAGTGCTGGGATTACAGGCGTGAGCCAACGCGCCCGGCCCGAAAGCAGGAAATATTTTAAAGAGATGAAAATATTCAGAAACTTAATCATGATTTCGGAAGCTAAAAGTAGGGGTTTGAAACATAAAGACATATATATCTAAGGATGTATTTCATATAATAAAAACATGACATTCATCCTCATTCCACAAAGTTTATAAGCGTGGAAAACAGTGGATATATTTAATGGATAAGAACATCTCTTTAAAACATAGGATGCTCCAGAGATTTTGTAGTGCCTCATTATAGATGGGTTGGATACTAAAATGTCTAGAATTACAATTAGCATCATATAAACCCCTCTCTATCAGTGACTGGGAAAAAAAAAGTAAATGCTTCAACAACAAAATGACATTAGACTAAGTTATCTCAAGAGGGAAAAAAGTGAAAAGACATCTAATAGGTATTATCAGAGCAAATGAAAGGCCACATGGGAAAATGATGAGGTCTAAATCTTAGCACATTGGAGTGTGCATTAAGCCTTGTTAAGTGTATGGCTTTTCTTAAAAAGCAAGTAAGAATGTTTTTTTAATAAGAAAAAAATGTAAAAATTAAGATTAATATCTATAACTATCTATAGTTTTTTATGAATTTCTTGATTTTTCTGATTGGGAATCTCAGATGAGTTGAATAAAGAAAAATTATTTGGTATGGTATCTGACTTTAAAATATTTTAAAATCTTCATTACATTAAAAATAAAAATTTAGCTCCCCACATTCTTTTACAATTATAGGCTACCTGGGTAGTTGGACAACATTCATAATATTAAGCCATAATGTATTTATCATAATATAATAATACTGCAGGCTTCTTGAAAGCAGATTTTAGGCCAAGGGAGGTATCTAAAATGAATTTGTGGATCATTTGATTAATTGCATTCAGTAGAATGGAGTCCATGCCTGCAAAATTAAGTGCCCTGATGTAAATGTGCATACTGTACTTGATATGACTAGAATAAAATAGAAATAGAGTTTAAGTCACCAACAACTTGGTCTGCTTATTTTAGGAAGTTTTGTGAAAATAACTGATTCATCTACTAAGGAAGATATGTTTTAAAAATATCTATTTATTGTCTTTTCTCCTTTCATTTTGAAAACCTGGCAGTCACATATAAGTTTTATACATTTAAAGCTATAGCTGTCTATATAGCTTTTATGTATCTTTTCTATATGCTTTTGTAACTGTGGAAAATATTGTTAAAAACTGTAGTGTTAGAATTCCTATAAACTAAAAAATTTAGGGTATGGAATTCACTGCCTGGGGCCAGCCATTTTTTGCAAAACAAAGAAAAAAGAAAAAAGAAATGGCAATGGTACAGACTGTTTACAAGTCATGTCTACTACAGTAAGATCATCATGGCTCAAATCGATCCAGTGAAAATCCAAGGACAGAATTTTCAGAATACTATCTTTCTACATTTCTCTGCAGCCGTCAACTTTGATGAAAACATACCACTCCTCAGACAAGAAAAAATACTGACAGGTATAAAGAAGCAAAGGACAACATCTTTATTAGGCCGAAATGAGTTATAAAAGAGGGCTCCACCACTAAAGAAGACATTTGATAGTATTACTGGTCAAATAAATGTGGCAAACTGGTTTTACCAGTTGACAAACTCTAGGAATAGGTCAAGGTCTTGGAGAGGAAGCATTCCTCCTAGGTTCAGTGGTAACTGTGCCGTGTGAAATACTCCGTAAGTCCTCAAACAAGGAAGAAAAACAAATGAACTCTCCAGTTTTTAGTCACAAAGGACATACAAAGGACATATAATACTTTCGTTTAGGCTGTTAGCTCCATTACTTTCATTGGTATTTTAAACCATGCTGTTGCAATGTTAAGTGCCTTTGGCTACAAAGTGCTTCCTTTTGGCACCGAAGAAGAAACTTCAGTTAACACTCATTAATATATCACTATTGTCTTCAAGAAACAAAATCAGCCTACCTCTAGAGCCTACTCTAGAGCCTACTACTACCTCTAGAACCTACTACTTCAGTCAAGATATATCTGTATCCTGACAAGATGTATCTGACAGCCAAGTTATTAATAGGATGGCATTACTTATAACTAAAACAAAACAAAACAAAAACTCCACTGAATCTGACGATTGAAAACAAATGTGATGCAAACGTGATACTTTGGGATTAAACATTTCTTGCCCACTGGCACACATTTTAGCCTCTGCACATCTGCTTATTAGTTGCCCCAATATCCTTCTGGAAGGAAGATCTGCCCATGTGACTGATCAGCACGCAGGAACTGTACAAGGTCATGGCTTTACTAGTGGTATTGATAGTGTCCCTCAAAGGTTGGCTGCTGTGAGATACATCTTCTTCTCTTTCTGTATCCATGTCACAAGAACTTAGGTGGGGGTACCTGCTTGGAGCTGACATAGTTAGTCTTCTCATTTTATATTCCATCTTCTAGGCCAAGCCAGGTATCTTAGATTCAAAGTGGAGTAAAACATATGGTTTACTTAGGCATCTGGGCCCAGTCTTCATTCTCCAATCTATATTTTATCAGAAAAAGCTTCACTAGAGAAGATCTGGGTGCTTTCCATGCTGATAACAAAGTGGTACTTTGTTTCCCATTTGGTTATGGCCCTTGTACCTGGCTTCCTTTGGCAGTAATCCCTGAGAAGGAAGGACGGAATGCAAAAGAAGATTTGAGCACTACTGGGCGCCTGGATAGAATACCATCTTAATAGCACTGAAACCTCATGTCTACTTCTTACAGCCCACAAGCATATTTCTGAGCTCAGCTACATGACTCAGACATTTTGCTTCAATGTGATACATGCCATTTATGATTTGCTTTAAAGGACATTAACTAGACTGCAGATATAGAAAAGTCAAATTGAAATTATTCATAATTTATAATCAATCTCATGTCTTAAAACCAATTTCTGTGAAAATGGTATTACCAGATTGAAGAAAAATGTAGTCTCAAGTTGCAAGTCATCTCCAATGCTCAGATTAGATGAAGATGAGAAGGATTCTGGACACAGTGATGGCCTTAAATATCTAACCATCTGCCTAGTCAAGTTACAAAGAAACTGGGCCTTTTTCTGAAATGATGTTTATAGATTAAGTTTAATGAGAAGGACACATGAGAAACGTCTCCAACAGTCTACCTCCTAAATGATGAGTAAAGGATGGGGAGACCCTCTAGGATGGTATTCTAGAAACACTTAACAGAGAGGATTAAATGTCTCCTTGTTCCTGACAGTAAATAGCACATCCTTTTATTTGATTCTGGTTTTGTGGGAGCTCAGTAGGGAGGCATCAGGACTACAGGTACATAATATAGCACAGTCCTCAAAAGTCTCTACCAATTTTCAAATGTCCAGAAGCTATTTATATCACTTGTTTTAGGTGAATTAAAATGACTATGCCACACACTTAATTTTCCAAAGTAAATAGAATATACTTTGCTCAAATTTATAGTTTCAGAACTAATTATTCTATTATATAAAAGCAGAATAATTGTGAAACTATGACACTGAAGAATGACTATAATTTTAAAGCTATGCTATTAACTTTTAATTTCCCTACTTATTTTTATAATTGGTTTATATTTTCTGGTGGCTCTTAATGTATATAACTTTAATAAAGTAGTTCACATTAAATAACTTGTACAAATCATTTAATAACTTCAAGGAAAAAAATGAGATCACAAATAACAGGGTGTTTCTACTCTAGATGGCAGGTGGCCAAGCCACCAAGAAGAAATTTCTTTCTTTTTTTTTTTTTAGTTGTTCAAATAAGAATTCCCTTAAGGCAGCTGTTCCCTGTCTTGTCCTTGTTACACAGCCAGAATCCCCTGTGACAGGAAATGCCTGAGCAAAATTTTGGAAAGATGTCATTTTCAATTAGCATAACACCATTCAAAGTGACTAAATGATCTTTATTTGCTTATTTTGGGTAAAATTCAAACAAGGTTTGGGGATTCAAATACGCCTTAATTTTTATTGTCTGGATTATGTTGATGTGAAACTTTATGAAGGATTGCGAAGTGCTTAGATATTGGCTCAGCAGACTTGAAATTTACTAGTGTACTTAAAAGTTTGCCAGGGTTGTAAAATAAGGTTTACTTTTTAATATAAGTCTTTATCAGGTGAATATATTATCTAGGAACAATTAGGGATATATTGTCATTGTCATAGGAGTCATATCAGCTAATCAAATGAACGCTGAGGAAAAAATTTAACTCAGTAAATAAGCCAACCTGATTATTCAGTTGATTGAATTAAAATTTTTATAGCTAATAATAAGGTTGCCAGATGTAGCAATAAAAATACAGGATGCCCAATTAAATTAGAATTTCAGATAAACAATAAATAAATTTCTAGCTTAAGTGTGTTCCATATAATATTTGACACACAACTAATACTGCATCATAAATGAATTAAGGTTAAAAACAAGACTTACAGTTTGGGAGGTGAGAGATGTTAACAACAGTGAGTATAATTAGGGAGCAAACAATGTAATTTGATGATGGTAGGCTCAGGTTACAAAAGATAGGAAGAGGTCCAGTTTGATGGTATGGTAAAAGATGTGGGTTAAGAAGCTTGATTTCAGACAATGTTGCGTGAATCATCTTGTGATCTCTAGGAGGAGATGTTCAGTAGACAGCTGAATATGCAGGTCTAAAGCTCAGAGGGAAAATGTAGGCTGTAAAATATAATTTTTGGGTTATTTCTTTGTCAGAAGAAGCCTTTGTGTATACTTTACCCTCTAGGAGAAATTGAGAATGAGAAAATGAGAGAATTTTGAGGGGCTCCAACATCTATTTATGTAATTTATAAGCCCAGCCTTAGTCATATTGAACCTATTGAGCCAAAGCATCTTTTTAAAAAAATTAAATAACTCACATGTACTCCTTTTTAAATGGATTATATTTAGGGGAAAATAAACACAATAAAACCCCAAATTTTTAAGAAGTGATTTTAAAGTAAAAGTAATTCCTATACACTATAGAAAATATGTACAATATAGATATATATAAGCAAGAAATTAAAATGATTTATAATTCCATGCCGAAGGACATGACTATTAACAATCTATCATACTTAATTTTAATCTTTTTGTTAGTTTTTTAAATCAAGCCAATCATTACATGCTTTTTATAATCTAATATTTTGTTTTGTTTTCTTTATTTTTTACACTATTTGGAAATTATGACATTTGAGTACATATTAATGCTCATTCTACTTAAAGCCTCATATTACTCCAATTTGGATGCATCATAATTCATTTAATCAATTCTCTAATGATTTTGAGAAAAATCTAATTGAAAAAATCACCTCTAATGAGGTGCTTTTTTTTCTTACAAGCTGTACTGCAAGAAATAACCTTGAATATCTGTGTTTTATAAGTGTGAGAACATATCTTTACGATAAATTCACTGAAGTAAATTACTGAGTCAAAAGTATATGCATTTCCAATGTTGATAGATATTGGTATAGTGCCCCTTTGGTAGAGTTTTGGCAGCTCAGTGTGTGCCAATAATAAGGGCAAGAGATGAGCAAAGAAGCAATCTACATCCCCTGTGGAGAGACAATATGTGGCCCAAATGCCCATTAGTGGGTGAATGAATAAGCAAACTGTGGTATATTTATATAATGGACTACTACTCAGCAATAAAAACAAATTATCTATTGACTCATGCAACAACATAGATAATCTCAAAATAATTCTTTTGAGTTAAACCAGACAAGAAAGAGCCTACATTATACAATTTTATATGTGTGTTTAAGTCATAGGAAGATTTTTTAAAAATTTTAGTGCTAGGTTCACGGAGAGTTGTACAATATTCTACCTACTGTCCACAAATTACAGGCAGAAAATAAAGCAATGTCAAGTTCATCCTTCATAATCTGTTACCACACAGATTGCAAGAGGTTTAGAATCATGTTCAATACTGAAATAAAGCTTAGTATTTCAGAAAAATTAACACCAATGAAAGAATGGATGTGAGACAAGTCATTCAAATTGCAACACAAAATATTGCCAAACTCATAGCCCAGATAGATGCCAACTACTCTGGCCTTTTCCTTTAGCAGAAGGATGACTAAAATAGTGCCTCAAGCAACAGAGTTACCATTCTGTAGCTCCGTTGTCCAGCATCTGTCTGTTCTGATAGAGATCACTTTCCTTTCCTGAAGAGGGAGTCTTTACAGCCCCGATGGTTAATTCAGGATGGTGAATGGACCACTTCAGCCTCTCAGTAATGCCGGCAGGAATCAAAGCCTTCAGAACCCAGAACAACTGGATAAACTGAACATCATTCTGGAAGCCAGAGCAACTGAATAAACTGTAAAGGAGTGAATAGAGAGCTGAAGTTTTCAGGCTTTCATGTCTGTTGCAGATACTCTTGATGCCCAGCAGCACTTTCATTTCTGACATCACACTCTTTTCTGCCACCTCCTTTAGTAGATCTTTAATTGTGGAAACGTAGTCTGAAAATGCTATGCTTGCATTAAGTTTCTTTTGAATGTTCTCTTTGTCAGCTAACCTTGAGAGAACTGCCTCTTGCTCATTATCCACAAATAGGTTCAAGTGCTCACATTTAGAGAAGGATGTCTGTATCTGGTTTTTCACCCTATTTCTCAATTGTAAAGGTTTTCTATCTTGAGTGGCTACTAATTTTGGAATGTCTACAACTTTCCTTTCCAGAGACTTAATGTAACTGCTGAGCCTCTTCTGGTGATGAGAGGCAGCTTTCTCTCTGGGCCTCAAGTGGTGACTGACCCTGGTGGTCAGGGGGCTGAGTACACAGGAGACGTCACACCTCTAGGTCTTCCTCACAGAAAAGAGTCAGGATCCGATAGTGCTTCTTGCACAACATGTTGGTGCCTGCCTCTTTGTTTTGTTCCCGGTGATGTGGCGTATCCTGCAGTTTCAGTCGTCCTTCCCAGCAGGGTGTTGCTCCTGCAGTGCTCTTCTTGGCACTGGTGACACTGGACAGGCAAGGGACGCTGTCCTATAAATCCACCCAGCGCTGCTGGATGGAGGAGTGACAGAAGTTTTGTCCACATTTGATGGTGATGGTATCACTCATGTAATCCCGACAGATAGGGCAGTTGGCTTCTGCCTGGAGTCCAGGGCTGCTACAACTGCCACTGGGCCATGAATGAAGGTGTGGACGAAAGTGAGTTTTCTTCAGGAAGGTTTAGTTCTGCAGATACTCTGCAGCGAGAAGCAGATACACCCTGAGATACCACTGTCTTTACTGTCCTGACTGTCTCCTTGTCTTAATTAGTCAGCATTGATGTCCCACGGGACCACTGATTCTTGGTTGCAGAGCGAGGTGCCCGGAGGAGCTCTGCTCATAACCTGCAGACAATCTCACATTAGCTGGGCAACTAGCTGCCCTTGGCAGTCCAGAGGATATAAAACCAATCTAAGCAATTATCTTGGTCAGAAAACAGACATGACTTAAAGATGACTCTAGTTCCTGGAGCAGGCAGCTCTGTGAGGCAGGTCTTTGAGAGCTGTCTCTGAAGTCAGTCTTGCACCAGCTTATATATAACCTGATTTTTCACTTAAAATATTGTGAATACTTTCCCCACTAATTAAATATTCTTTTACATTATTTTAAAGAAGCCATCATCAATGTGCTGGTATCAGAATCATTTAAAGACTTTTAAGATAATAGTTGTGTGACATTCAAAATAGATCTCAAAATAGAGAAATAGATGATTTGGTTATTTTCCAAAGAAGTTACCAGGTGGTTGAGTTTATAACTGTCTCAACTGTCACCACGTCCTTCAGGTTATACTAACACGATGGAGAGTGAGGCACAATTTGGTAATCTGTAAAGGCTGCGAAAAGAGTTTCATCATATTTCACAATTTCCAGGAATCCTTTAAAATTATGGATCTTAACCTTTCATGTGATACGACTGTATACCTAGGCCTGACCTCTTTTCTTGAATTGATTATACTGAAAATAAGGACTACCATTGATTCTTCTTATTTGCAGTAATGTTGTATAAAGTCCCTGCAAAGACTAAATTAGCAAATTCTGAACCACTATTTCTAGAGAAAATATATGGTTAGGTTTCTCTCAATCTCTGGTCACATTTTCAGCAACAATCAATTCATAACTGTTTTGTGACTGTTTTTTGTTTAAAGACATCTTATTTAATATATATTGTTGATTCATTAACATTGAACTCAAGGCCAATAGCACTGTAATGCATGTCTGAACGAAGTTTATCTAACACATATTTTCTCTCTAAGGCACATCACCAAATTCGTGTACTGACAAACAGTAGACAGCACCTCAGCACTATGATGAGGGTCTATTTTAAACAGCAAAATCACCAAGAAAAGGCACAACAATGTGATGAATAGGGCACTAAATAGATGGCAAAAAGCCCAATTCATTACAAGTTGTTGTAACAGGAAGACAGAGTATTGCCTTGTTCATCCTCAGCTGGGGAACATGAGTGCATGCATTAGATGACTCAGTTTTTTCTACAGAAAAAGAAGGTACAAAATTAAAGATTCCAGATTGGGCTTACCTTTACTAACACCATCCTGACTCACTGTTACCAAAATGCCAGACTATACTCTTCACAGAGAGGAGTTTTCCATTACGTCTTTTCTCACATGTTCTGTTACATTCAAGTTATGGTCAATGCACCATGCTTGGCTCTGTATAATTACTTTCACAAGATGGATGTCAAGACTATAAAACAATCACTAGGTTCTGATTTGTAGCCTAAGATGGGCTCTAGCTCTTATGCATGTAGAGCTTTGATAGAAAGAAAGAGGAAGGAAAGGAGGAAGATTTTAAGGATGCTGACTTAAGGCTGACTTCTATTAGAGTTCTATTTCAAGTTCATTATTTCAAGAACTAAATAGACTCTCACAAATAATGATTTAGTTCTCCGCTTTCTTGTAGATTAAACCAGGTAATTGATATAGAGGCAGAAAATATGCATAATTAAACACACTTTGTTTATAGAGGCAGAGTCTAAATCAAGTTCTAAGGTTTGATCTACAAAAAGGCAGTTAGTGTGTCAGCTTAAAGAATGGAGAAAGAGAGCACATAATCATCTATCCAAAGGTGCAGATAAACTTAGCCAAGATGCAATTAACCATTGATTTTATTTGGCTTGAGTTATCCAGATTTCCCAGGCCCTTTGACCTTCTATTCTGATGAGTGTTTAATTATATGTCCTAATGACCATGATGGCACCCTCACCCAAGGAGGGAAAGAAGACTCGTAATGGCCTCATTGATAGTAACATGTGAAAAAAATATTGATGTAGTCTTTATGATGTGGCATTTTGACATAGTCCTCTTAACATAGAAAAATAACTTTAAAGCATTTTTTAATGACCAAGTTATAGATACAACAGACATCTCTGGTCCTTGCCCTCTCCTATACCCCATCTGGTGGTATGGGTTACGATGCTTAACAATAGGGTAAGGACATTTCTTTTGCATGTAAGCTGGAAACTCCTTTTTAACAGCTAACTGATGAATGATGAAAGGCTTTTTTTTTCAACATTAAAATGTTCCTTTTAATGAACATTTAAAAGAAAAGCAGCAGCAAATATTCACTCAACCCTCAAAATGTATCTGGAATTTTGTTTTTGCAGAAACCTCGCTGAATTGAGTGAAATTTCATGTATTTTTTAAAATAAAAAAGATTTGTTAAAACATGATCTATATAGATATTTTTTCATTATTTATATCTATAGAAGACTCAAAAGACAAAGTTACACTCATAAGTTTAAGGGCATAATACTTGTAGCAACTGTGATTATTTCTGTGTTGAAATCAGCTGACCCAGACATGAGGCTTAAGATGACATGGTAAATCTATTCCAAGACTCAATTCGCAAGGCTTGACCCCACCGCTCTAACCATCTCCACTTCACTTGGGATCTGCATAAGATTTTGTTGAAATTGTTTCCATATCAAGATGAGAAAAAAATAATAATCACTTTATTGCTGAAAAAAAAAAAACCAGCAAAAATGATGTGGAGAAAATAATGGCTGTTTACATTTGCCATTTTAGGATGAAAGCACTTGAATTTTGTGTTTTGAAAAATGATTTTTTTTTTATTTGCCAGGAAGTAGACATGTGTTTTCATTAGGAACATTGTTGGAAAATCCCTGCAAAGAGAAACATCTGCATCATTATCACTACTGTCAGAAAAATTCCCAGGCATGCAAAGCACTGAATGCGGCTTGTCTCAAGTAACAGAGATGCTAACTCATTAAAAAGCCCAGACCTGAAAATGAATTAAACTTCATTTAACTTTTGGAAGTGATATGCCAGGTTCAATTATAGAATGGAAAAAGAAAGGCATCAAAATGCAACATTTTTTTTATGTGAAAAATATTTCATAAGACATTTTCTCTCTAAAAGGGAAAGTAGGTCAGTTTTATCAAAGTGAAAAAAGATATGAATTTGAATGCATTATTAACCTGTCTTTGGGGATGACAAAAATCTGCCTTTGTATTTCCATCACCTTCAAATTAAATCCTATAAAAATCTAACTTTGTTAAAGGGGGAAAAAGAAAGCTCAGAAAGTTTTAAATTAGGTTGAAGTGCTTCATTAGTACTTACCCTCAATCTGGTAAATGCTATCAATTCATGTAAATGCAAAGAATCTCTCAGACACTGATTATTCCTCTCACATTGCTCATTCATTTTTATTGGAGATAACTGTCAGCATAGCTCAGCATTAAAGAAAAACAACCTTCTGATTCCATGCCTGTTTCAAAGTTTATGGTGTCTTCTTTATGTTCTTACACTCTATCTAAATGCATATTTTAAAAACTCTCTCACTTAAAGAATAAGATTGTGTACTCATATTTCTCATCTGTTAAGCAAGTTATCTCTGTGTATTACAAAATTAAAGAAATTCTACACGGATATGACCTATGAAATGCAAAGCCCATTCATCTGTCATTTTAAAAAACAGGTTTGTTTTTTAAACTGAGTGGCCTATCCTGCTCTTGGATAAGAATAAGGATGCCTACTTACATAATATCTGTCCAGTTTTTACAATCTTACTTAAAGGTGAAGCAAAAGCCTAAGTCTAAGAACTGAGCAATGGAGAAGAAGGATGAGATTAACAATAGCTGTGAGAAATCACGGAGGTTTTCCTTGAAACTGGTAGTTTAGCAGCTGTCATATTAGATCACAATGTGGTGTGATCACAAACATGGTCAGGAGTGACAGTGCCAAAATGTCCACTTTAGGGCTGAAAGGTGACACAGATTCTCTGCAAGATGCTGGATCCAGTGCATAGGGTTTTATGTGAGAAAGGACGGACAGCTTCCCTCTGTATCTCAGAGAAGGGAAAGGATTTAAGACATGGCTGTGTGATCTGGAGAGGTAGATGATGGTAAGTTCCCCTCCTCAAAGTAAGTGCCCATACAGCCTTTCAGAGGATGGAAAATGTTTCTTCTGTAAACTGGCTAAGTCAAAGAATTGTTGCCACGATTCACAATAAGCTGTCAGGTTTGTGGCCTATGTCTCCCACGTGGAGTTTAAATCACTATGGGCCATTTCTTAGATAGTTTCCTAAATTATAATTCATGGGTCAGAGAAGAGGTAAGGTATTATAAAGGGCCTTAATCAAGGATTCAGCAGTGATGTTTTTAAAAGGCTGTGCATGTGTTGTGTGTGGGCGCGGGGATTTGTAACAAGTGACAAAGATAACTAGTCTTCCTCTCTTGAAATTAAATGTAATAGAATCCATTATTTGTTTCTGTTATGTAGACATAGTCTTCAAAGACTAAATTTAATAAAGATGAAAGGAGTCTCTCACTTTTAATTATTTTACATAAATTATGCTACAGGTTATTTAATGGATAAAAAGCTTTATCAAAGAAAACAATCAGTGAGACTACTCTATCAAAAGTAGTAGGAACTTGATTACATTTGAATATGGTTCAAACTGATTGCTAAGTAATTGACTTGGAGTTCCTTTTGAAAACTATGAAAGCATGTTGTTGACTCTATTATACTCTTCTTAATTTTTTTTCTGTCTTATTATCCAGTGTACTTAAATGCACAAATAATGTTTTCAGTCTGGATTTTCTTTTTTAGTTTAGGTTTTGTTGTTTCAGTTATGAAAAACTCAGATAGAAATGAAAGATATAATTCAAAATTGCTCAAACCATATGGTTTCCAAATGTTGCTGCCCAATGGAATCACCTGGGGATTCTGAAAACATAGTGATGTCTGGCTCCCACCCCAACATTCTGATCAAATTGCAATGGGCTGAGAGCTGGGCACTGAGACTTTCAAAAGCACTCCACGTGATTCCCAAGTGCAGCACAGTTTGGGAACCACTGGTTCAAACACCGAGAAAAACTAATAACATGAAAGTTCAAGGTAAAGAAAATCTAAGGAATTAGTTCAGAGACCATTTTTTCATCAAGGACATCCAGGTTTTTACACCTCTGGAATTCTTAGAATGCCAACTGTGTCTTTGGAGGTTTGTTCTCCTCACCATCCTCCAAAGGCTGCCGCAGTTCCAAAAATCACATGCAGACAAGGCAACACCCAGTGGAAAAGAGGGCATTACTGGTTGCCCTGTCTCTTTTTTAAAAAATTTTATTTTAGAGACAGAGTCTCGTTCTGTCACCCAGGCTGGAGTGCAGTGATGCTGTCATAGCTCCCTGCAGCTTCCAAATCCTGGGCTCAAGGCATCCTCTTGCCTCAGCCCCCCCAAGTAGCTGGGGTCACAGTCATGTACCACTGTGCCCAGCTAAGTGTTACATTTTTTGTAGAGACAGGGTCTTGCCATGTTGACCAGTCTTGAACTCCTGGCCTCAAGTGATCCTGCCACCTCAGCCTCCCAAACTGTTGGGATTATAGATGAGAGCCACGGTGCCTAGTCCCACGTCTCTTTTAATAGCCATCATATCTTTGTCAGAAACTCACCCTTGGACTTCTCCTCATGCCCCATTGACTGGATCAGCATCACATCCTTCCTCCTGACAAGGGAAATTAGACCATGACTCCTGCCTTAGATTAAACCAGTCAGATGGACCCAACTAGCCGAGGACAGAGTCACCCCTTCCCTGAGTCAGACAGGCGCTAAGAGGTGGGGGTATAAACCTGAACAAAATCATTCTGCCAATTAGAGAGAAGTGAAGGAGACTGTTGTAGCAGCTCTGGAGTATCTGCTGTATTCCTTTTTTGCCATGTTCTAACAGATAGCTTTCAATCTTCTTGGACAAGTTTTCTCTTACACAAGACTTCTATGAGTTTTCTTTTGACACGCTTTCTGTATGAACATTATGTTCCATAATAATGAGACACTATGAAGATGACAGGGTTCAGAGAAATACCAACCATAAATAACCCCATTCCTAGAGCAGGATGTAATGTCTTATAGTAAATTTCAATTGTTTACTTTAAAAAATGTTTTTCCTTCTTATAACAATTTATTGGGGTAAGAGCCCAATATCACTAAACATCGAGTATTTTCCACTTGTGCCTTGCTAGTAGTACTTCAACCCATCACCTTAATACACAGAAATGTGTAAAAAAAAATCTGCTGCATTTATTATATCTTGTCAGTTTAACACAGTAGTATTTCAATTTTCATTTGAGCATAGTTAAGGTTTAGAGTCCACATAAAAATACTTATCCCTGAAATGTTACTACATTGACAGCAAAGCAAAGTGAAAGCTGGAAGCAGCTATTTCAGCTTCCTATAGTGAAATAATGGATGATTAGCAACTTGACTGCACCTTGGTACCACTTCTTTTCTCTGATGATGTTTAAGTTGCCTCCCACAAGAGTGTAATAATCATTATGAGAGGCCATCTGCCTAGTACCAAGGTAATCATTCACAAAGTTCTTCCAGCATGTCAGTGTTTGCATACCCAAGGATAAAGAGACATCTGTCCTGCTGGTAAAAGAGGAAATAAACTGGCTGGAAACGGTGGCTCACACCTGTAATCCCAGCACTTTGGGAGGCCGAGGAGGGCGGATCACCTGAGGTGGGGAGTTCGAGACCAGCCTGACCAACATGGAGAAACCCCATCTCTACTAAAAATATAAAATTAGCCAGGTGTGATGGCACATGTCTGTGGTCCCAGCTACTCGGGAAGCTGAGCAGGGAGAATTGTTTGAACCTGGGAAGTGGAGGTTGCCATGAGCCGAGATCATGCCATTGCACTCCAGCCTGGGCAACAAGAGCAAAACTCTGTCTCAAAAAATCAAACAAACAAACAAACAAAAACAACAAACAACAACAACAACAAAAACAGGAAAGAAACTGCAGGACTTAACTCTTTTCTTCATAGCCATGTGTTATTTGTCTTTTGATGTAATTCAGGTCAAAGTTTTCAGGAAGTAATTAATTCAGAAACCAGGAATGTTACCTGCCCAGTTGCTCAGCAGAGCCCATTGCTGAGCTTTAATTAACTGAGGATAAACTATGTAGCAGATAATATCACTAAAAACCAGTACTTGCCTCTGGGCTGGTTTCAGGAGGGGCCCCTATCAGATATGCCTACTCTCAGGTTGCAAAACAGGATCACCCTCACAGAAATCCTAGAGCCAAGACTTTTCCAGTGTTAAAAGCTAGACCCACTGCATCTCAACTGCTCTATACTTGACACTTAAGAAAGATGGATAAGAAGGCGATATTTAATCTAAACCATGACACGATTGCCAGCAAGAAGTTGCAAAGTGAAGTAGAAGGTGAAGCTAAGGTGGCCTAAGTTTTGGCTAAGTGGAGAAAAGGCATTGGCATGTAGCACTTTAAACCAAAGTATCTAATCTACTCTCTCTATATATACATTTTTAAAGGTTGTGTGGTGTAGTTCATGAGACAAATGAGCAGAATTCTAGGCAGCTCAAGTGAACGATTTGTGGGAACTCATGTTGATAGTTTAAGATGCATATGTTTCCTGGTCAAACAAAAATACAGCATTTTGATCTGACATGAGAAGATCCTGCAGTGGGGGGAGTTCTGTGGACCTATGAACATGTTCTATCACAGTTCTAACTAACTCAAACTGCCTAGTTGGATTGCTTGGTTGGCTGGGGGTGGATTCATCTTCAGGCAGAAGGCATTGCACTCCATCTGAGCACCACAGGAGAGGCTTGGCAAAGATCTGAAGAGGTGTGGGCAGAAAACCACGTCCATTGGCACCCTCTGACTTCTTTTTATCACACCTCAGGAGACCTCAGAATAGACATATACTTAATTTAAAAACTGTTGGGAATCATTTCATGGAATAACTTGCATTTTTGAGGATTCTAAGAAATAGATGGCCAAAAATAGTATAGGTATTGTCAGATATTTAAATGTCTATATAACTACTAAGAGCATAACTCAACCACATTATGCCTCTGGGTTTTTTTTTTTTTTTTTCTTTTTTTGCAAATAGTCTTCTTTTTAGTTTAAGAGAAGGCAACACTTGAATGCTGTCAACTCTGGCTCAACAATTGGGTAATTGAACATGACTTACCCTAACAGTGTTGCATGGAAACCTATCATACAAAATATGAAATTATAGAGTTAGATACTTCCAAGAAGAATTTCTCATGAATTTTGGAGATCATGGAGAGAAAGCTAGCCAGATGTTTTAAAGGATTGGAAACCATGACATTATGAGGAAAGTTGAAAGAAAGATATGGGATATTTAACTTAAGGAGAAAAAACTTGCTGGTTGCAAGGCTCTGGAAACTTCCCTAATTCCTAATAGTGCTGGGGCCTCTCCTAGGATCTCAATGCACATGGTATGCCCTCCCTGTGATAAAGGCACAACATGACAAAGAATATGTTAGGGGAAATCTTGTTCCATAATTATCACAATTAGTGCATCCATGCATATTATAAAAAGGCGGTCCTTCCTTAAAACGCTGCCATTTGCCAGGGAATTTAATAATAAATATTTAAATCTTGGATGAATACAAAATGAATGACCCCCATAAAGTGTGCATTAAATAATATTTCTTGGTATCCCTGAGAATTTTCAGAGTTATTACTAATGTAAGTATACTCTTTCAATAAGAAGAAAGGTGAATTGTGTCAGTCCACATGATTAGAACTGATGGACATACAAACACTGGGCAGGTCCTGGGCAAAGCATGGAGAACAAGAAGTTGTAAGATGAACAGAAGTGGGGAGCATAGAGGTCTCATCACCTCTGTTCTTCTTATAACAATATGGAGGACTGAAGAAATGTTCCAAAGATACACTAAATCGTAACTGCCATCACAAATACTTACTATATGGTTGGTACCCTCATCTATAGATTACTGGGAGACCACAAAGGGGTAGACAAAGTCTCTTGTAACCAGAAATTATGAACAGGAAAAAACTGTTGAGCCAAGACTATGGTCAGACTATGTATAGTAGAGTCAAGAACATCAGAGTGCTCCTTCAGGTGCTAGCTGCAAGTTGAAAGTTAATATTTCTTTGCATAGGGAAAGATATTTTGTTGTACTCTGGTAGGTACATTCACATCCACAAATTTTGGGCCAAATTTATCTTTGTATGTGAAAACTTTAAATGTAATATGTTCATATTATTTTAACATCAAAGATGCTAAGGAATTATTTGTATACCTCAGGGAAAGGTCAATGCAAAATTCTGCTGTAAATGTAAAAAGCATTCAAATATAAATGATCTAAGCCCCAAGGTCATAAAAGTAGTAACTGCTACATTTTTGAAGGAGCCAGTATTAGACAAAATTAAGACATCTCAGGCTGAAAATAGTGCGGGAAATATACTCATCTAATTCAGCTTTTTTCCCTCTACCTGCCACATTAGAGGATAAAGAATGGGATGAGAAGTGGGAAAGAGAATATATCAGCGGTTATTTTGTTTTAAAAGACCAAGTCAAAGGGGAGGTAATGGAAAAGAATGGGTAATAGGAAATGTCCCTTGCAGTTAACACACAATATATAATGAGTGTATTTCCTAAATAACTTGTTACATTAAAATAAAATTATGTATATTGAATTGCAGTGTCTGAAACAGTATCTGTAAAAGGTATTTCTCTATTAGGAAAGCAAGTGAACAAGCTTAATTGTATTGCAACTGCTTTTAAACCCAATTAAATAGTTTTATATATTCAAATTAGCTATTGCATTGAGGAAACCTACTCATCTTACTTTTTTTTTAGTTGTTATTATGTATATAAATCCCAAACACATTGAAATATACTTCAATAAGCATGTTTTTGTAACCATTATAAATATTGCTTTATCAAAAGAAAACCAATACTTTTAAGCATCAGAACATTGGGTATTGAATAAACAAAACAGTCAGATAGAGACTAATTTATAAATATTTTGTTTGTAAAGTCGTTTTGAATTAGGAATTTATTGTAAAGCAACTTTCACAACTAAACATAGGTATTGATGGTAAAAATATTTCCAGAATCTTGTAATAGACAAATGTAAACCTTTTTATCACTAGGAATTCAATGAGGAAAACATTTTTTAAACTTCTACAAAATAGAAATATTTTATAAAATATAAGAATATTAGTTGATATTTAAAGTATTTTTCTCATTGTTAGATCATTATGCCTATTTAGCTAACTAAATATGGCATAACTGTTTTGACAATTATTTAAAGCTGTAGCTTAACAGAGTCCAATTTTCATTATATATAAATTCAATTTGAAGAAAATATGTTTGTATAGTTGTATGTTCAAATACTGGACACTTCAATTTTTTTCTTTGTACCTGGCAATGAAAGTATTATAAAGCCATAATTGGAACAACAATCAATTTCATTTATTTTTATGCCATTGTGATTAAATCAACATTTTAAGTCAACTCTTTATTACCCAAGTTTATCATTTCTAAGATGAAAATTTGAATACAAAGCATAATTCAGCAATTCTATTATTTGCAGTCCTTAAGTCATGGAGATCTTGAAAAATTCCTCCCTCAGCTACAATGATGAGCCAAAATTAATTAAGGCAAATGAATATTCTAAATGAATCTCTTCCTGTTAACTATTGTTTGAATAATTGCTTATGCTTGACAAGATATTTTTCATGAAATATCAACAATGTGATTTGAATCACGCTCATAATTACAAACTCCTCAACCATAGTAATTAATAAATTACTGCCCTCTCATGGGACTGTCTTCAAAATTTAAAACATTTATTATTGAGAAGTTCTGTTGAGCTATTATAGTGTATTCGTAATTTTCTAAGACCTTAAATTTCTTCCAACCTTGTCATTTGGCTATTTAATTTTTTTAGTTTTCATTGAAATATACTTGACAAAAATCTTTGTCACATTTGGAGGAAGGACTTTTTTTTTTTTTTTTTTTTTTTTTCTGTCGCCCACACTGGAGTGCAGTGGAGCAATCTCGGCTCACTGCAAGCTTTGCCTCCCGGGTTTACGCCATTCTCCTGCCTCAGCCTCCCGAGTAGCTGGGACTACAGGCGCCCGCCACCACGCCCGGCTAATTTTTTGTATTTTTAGTAGAGACTGGGTTTCACCGTGTTAGCCAGGACGGTCTCGATCTCCTGACCTCGTGATCCACCTGCCTCGGCCTCCCAAAGTGCTAGGATTACAGGCGTGAGACACCACGCGCAGACCGGAGGACATATTTTATAGCTTGTTTAGGAAAGTCTGATTTACTCAGTCAATGTCTAGCATTCTCAATTCTCTCAACATGTGGTGGTAGTTGGCTCTATCCTGGAGACAAAATAGTTACCGTCCCATATATGAAGAGATCAAATGATTTTCAAAGAAATTTTTATAGAATCCAGTTGCAATTCACTTTCTAAAATAGGGAATCAACAATAACTGACAGCTAAGCAGGTGATCATAGAGGAAAATTAACAGAATATCCTTTTGATCAGATGCACTGTAAGGTAGAATTCTTTAATTTTGTTGACTGTCAGTAAACTTCTCCATATTGTCTCCATGTGGGTTTACATTCCTCAGAACAGTTAGCCCTGAGTATTCTTTAGAAAGATGTGTGTGGTGTTGTTCTCTTTTTATGGCTGTTGTGCCTGTTGATAGCCCCAGGTTGTTAAGACCTGAAAATTGTGTAGGAAGATGTGTTTAGGGAAATCAGTGAAAGGGAAATAACCTAATCTATTTAGTGTTCCAGAAAGGCTAATCCCCCCTCTCCTTTCCTGACTTTAAAACAGAGGAACAGGTCAAGCACAGTGGCTCACACCTGCAATCCCAGTACTTTGGGAGGTAGAGGCGGGTGGGTCACTTGAGCCCAGGAGTTCAAGACCAGCCTGGGCAACATAGCAAGACCTTGTCTCCAGAAACAATTTTTAAAAATTAGGCAGGGCATGGTGGCACAAGCCTGTAGTTCTAGCTACTCAGGAGGCTGAGGTAGGAGGATGGCTTGAGCCCAGGAGCTCGAGGCTGCAGTGACTTATGATCACACCACTGCACTCCAGCCTGGGCTATAATAGAGTGAGACCCTGTCTCTAAAAAAAATGAAAGTGAAAATAAAACATTCTGATTTGAAATAAAGAGAGGAATATCTTTGCATTTAACACAGAAAATGTATACCTGTGCATTGTCAACAAGGTTATGCTTTTTTGTTGGCTATGTAGACCTCAATGATTTATCTGTCATTAATGTCACTGGTCACTGACCCATCTTTCCAGAAGCAAGATTGAAAAGAGGAAGAGGTATGTTACTGGGAGTCTCTAATCCCTCACCTGGACTATTCTAAGGTAAATGGTTTCTTATATTTTTTTTGTTGTTTGGTTGGTTACTTGTTTATCTGATTTTTTTTTTCCTGCTATTTTGCCCAACAACTGGTAGGGCTGGGTTCTGTAGCTGCATTTCTAGGTGCTAGCAAATAGGGAATAGGCAGCAAAGTACTCTTGGGCTGGACTTTAGGCAGTAGGATACGTCTGACATGTTGATCTATGGGAAATAGAAAATGTAGTTCCAAAGTTTCCAAGTATCAGGCTTAATCAAGCCTGGGAATCGCTTATTATATGGTGAACAGGTTGACATGGGAAAAACAAGGTAGTTTGGGATAACAAGATTACATGTCACACATTTCTTTTCTATTTAAGAAAACAGGCTTTCTTCCTAACTCTGTGGCTATTGGTTGAAAATGATTTTTCTGCCTTTAGTGCTAACCTACTAAGAAAAGAACTATGGGCACATTTAAATAGACATGCATATTTGTGGTAGATCCAGAAATACATTTGCTAAAGTTTGGTCTTAAAATACTAAATTATTCCAGAAAGGGCTTAAATTTTCTGAAAATGTCATAACTGGTTTGATTAAATAATGCCAATTATACAATGATTAGTAACTAAATTTTTTACATTGTTTCTTGAAAACTTGAATAACAAACATATGAGAAAATAGAATACCAAAAGACAATATATTGTCTTGTGTTAACTGAGGCAAAGAACAAAACGGCATAAATTTTAAAAATTGTTGTTGGTACAAATGGAACATTTATGAATAGGGATTGTGGAAATGGGAATCATGGTGCAATTTTCCTATTTTAACTCATTACTGACAAGCTTTAAAATAATGTTTCATTATTCCCACATTCCAGAATGTTCTGTTTTAGCTATTATCCATAACAAGTAAAACTAGAACTAGACTGGGACCTGCAATACTTTGGTTCTGGTGCTAACTTAGGCACTCACTAGGTTGAAAGACCACTTAAACTTTCTGTATCTTATTTTCTCATCCATAAAATTACATTTACAGTAGGACAAGGTGCCAAGTGGATCAGTCTCAGATTTACCAACCCCCTGAATTTTTAATAAAAATATTTGCACATGTACATTTTTTTCTAGGAAAAAAAGCCCATAATTTTACCTGATTCACAAAGAAGTTTATGATTTCCCAAAGGCAAAGAAAGCACAGCACTGGGTGCTTTCTATGGTTCCTTTTAACCCTGTATACATTACCAACTTTTATACATTTACTACATGAAAACTCATGTGTTACATATTTGCACATTCATAAGAACATACATATTTATGCAAATACATAAAGAACCCTGAAAATTTGGGTCTAATGACAGATCACTTTTCAAGGGTGGAAGCCATTTTAATGTAAGATGTTATTCTGAACTAGAAATGTTAGCATGTTTTGTCTGCGATTTCTATGAGCTCAGAGTCTCATTTGATAATTCAAGATTTATGAAAATCAAAGATATGTTTGTCTACTAATAAAAATGAGTCATCTTAAGGAATTCTTCCATGCACCCAACAAATATTTATGAAATGCTTATTATTTGGCTGATATCATGCTAGGTACTAATTTTCTGTTTGATTAAAATAGACATTTTCTACCTTCAGTCTAATAAGGTAGATGACTATTACTTAAAACTTTAACTTTAATAAGAAAAATAGATGGAGATCCACAAATTATGGATTTGAAACTGTTCTAACTTTTTTTGAGTGCAGTAGGCTGTATTCTATTACTTTTTTGCCCCCTTTGGATCTCAGGTGCAAAGAACAGAATTGGAATCACTATGACTTTTAGTTTATGGCACACACTCATCATTATACATTGATTCATGAGTGCCTTGGTTTTATTAATTTACTTTTATACACACACACACACCCCCAGAGAGAGAGAGAGAGATAGTGAAAACGAGACAGAGAGAGACAGATACAAATTGAAATCTCCCACTGAGACAAAAGCTGGGATCACAAGTAGCTAGGATCAAAACTATGTGGCACCCCTTTTCCCCAAACTCATTCCCTTGGCTCTCCATGAGTTAAATAGTAACGAAGGGATGAGAACCCAGAAACAGATTCCTACGTGGAGACGATGATGGATCGTAAGGTGACAGACTAGGAAAACTCTAAATATCTTTTAGACACTGGGGTAGGGAAAGATTTTTGAAGTGAGATACGCAAAAAGCATATTCTAAACAAGAGCAATGTGAGCACTTAAAATTGAGAACTTTATTCATGAAAGATACCTTGAAGGCAAGTTACAAAGGAAGAGAATATATTCACTATATAAACCACCCCCAAAAATAGCTACTAAGAAGAATATATAAGAAGAATATATAAGTATATGTAAAAGCCCAAGTTAGTAGAAAAACACATGAACGGATGTTTCACAGAAAAATAAACACATATGGCTAAGAGGATATATTCAACAATTGACTGATCAAGTAAACACCAAAAATAACTGCAATAAGACCCCATTGCATTGTACGTCCCACTGATGAAAATTTAAATGTCTCATATACAACTGTTGGAGATAATATGGATAAACAATTACACATTGTTTGTCAGTGTATAAATTGGAGTAATCAAGTTTGAAAACTGTTTGGCATTGTCTCTTAAAGTTGAATATTCTTGGCCGGGCACGGTGTCTAACGCCTGTAATCCCAGCACTTTGGGAGGCTGAGGCAGGAGGATTTCCTGAGGTCAGGAGTTTTTGACCACCCTGGCCAACATGGTGAAACCCCGTCTCTACTAAAAATACAAAAACTAGCTGGGCATGCGGGCACATGCCTGTAATCCCAGCTACTTGGGAGGCTAAGGCAGGAGAATTGCTTGAGCCCGGGAGGCAGAGGTTGCAGTGAGCCAAGATCCTGTCACTGCACTCCAGCCTGGCTGACAGAGAGAGACTCAGTCTCAAAAAAAAAAAAAAAGAAAAGAAAAATTGAATATTCTTGTACTTTATGACCCAGAAGTTCCACATGCACACAAACACCCCAGAGAAGCCTTGGTCATCTAACCAGAGAAACATGTATGTTAATAGTAGTGTCAATCACAATAGTGAAAACCTGGAAATAACTCAAATGTCCATCAATAAGAGACAGTGATTTTATAAACTGTGATATCTTCACACAATGAAATATCACACAGCAGCCAAAGCGAATGAACCGCAACAACGCCAAAATTATGGAATCTTAGCAGTATTATAGTAAGTGAAAGAGAACATTCCCCGAATATTTCAACAGTATGGTTATCTCTTTATAATATTTTAAATAAATAAAATTTAAATATATTTTAGGAAAAAATACTGCAATCAGACTATATACAAAGAAAAGCAAGGAAATAATGAAAAAAGCTGGGATCAGTTTTCAGCCCTAAATCTATATTTCCCTATGGGAGAAAAAAAAGGAAGAAAGGAAGGAAGAGAGGGAAGAAGAAAGGAAAGGAGTAAGCTAGTAATCGCCTTGCATATATTTGAATTATGAATGATACTAAGTTCATTTCTTTTTACATGCAAATTACCCCCAGGGATAACAGTAAACTGGCTTAAAAATGTCCATTTGTAACTTAACATTCATTTTAGATGGCTTATACAAATGAACTTCTTTCTCTCCATTTATGTTGGCAACACTGAAGCAAGAAAAGGTTAAATGACTTGTTCACTGGGAGGGAAAAACAAAACAAAACAAAAAAAACAGTTGTCATCCGTGGTGCCAAAAATAGAAGTTCTGATTTCCAGTCCTGTGATCTCAACAGAAGACAGAATGTTCACTCTATCTGACTGATATAAAATACAACTTCTCCACGGACTCTCTTATTTTGAACTACTGTGTAAGTACATGTAATTATAAGCTTCTGGAAATATGCACTGTTTATTTTATCATTTGTAATAGCAAATAGAAAGGCTTGGGCTGAGTATTTACTCAACAATGACACTAACAGCCTTCAGAGTCATTATAGATGATTTGTAAGGGTCTGTTTAGATATCCTTAAGATCAATGACCCATTAGTGCAACTATAGTCTAAGATGCCTCCTGTACTTGCTACCAGAAAGTGACATGTTGATGTTGCACTCTCTACACATCATTAAAAATGTGTCTTTACTCAGAGAAGGCTGCAGAAATAGAACTATAACTATACTTTAAAATTCTGTTCCCAATGGGTGATGTAGTCATTCTCTTTTTGTAATTCCTCTGATAAAATGATAAATTATATTCTCAGAAAATTGAATAAAACAAATGTGTCCAGAGTTTGTTCCTTCTGGTGGGTTTGTGGTCTCGCTGACTTCAAGAATGAAGCCATGGACCTTTGCGGTGAGTGTTACAGCTCTAAGGTGGCACGGACCCCGGGGGTGAGCAGCAGCAAGATTTATTGTGAAGTGGGAAAGAACAAAGCTTCCACAGTGTGGAAAGTGACCCAAGCAGATTGCTGCTGCTGGCCAGGGTGGCCAGATTTTATTTCCTTATTTGTCCCCGCCCATGTCCTGCTGATTGGTCCATTTTACAGAGTGTTGATTGGTCCATTTTACAGAGCACTGATTGCTCCATTTTACAAACCTCTAGCTAGCCACAGACAGCTGATTGGTGCGTTTTTACAGAGTGCTGATTGACGCATTTTACAAACCTCTAGCTAGCCACCTAGTGCTGATTGGTGTGTTTTACAATCCTAGGTGCAGAGCGCTGATTGGTGCATTTTACAATCCTCTTGTAAGACAGAAAAGTTCTCCAAGTCACCACCCGACCCAGAAGTCCAGCTGGCTTCACCTCTCACAAGTACATTTATTCTGTAGTATTATTTTTATCAGTTAAAAAATCTTCATAGTACCTGTCTTTCTTACCCCATTCACACAGTCTTGCATAGTTACATATTCCAAGTATCCATACATGCTCACCTTTTCATGTAGATGTAATCTATGTGAAGAAAAGCATAGATTGCTTGCTATGTAACTATAGATTCACAGAACTGGAAGGACCACAGGGGATCGACTACCTAGTGGAGCAGTGTTTTTCAACTGATATTATAGTCCCTTATTAATTAGTCTTTACTGGGGAGTAGGAGAGGGGTGGGATAGAGAAGAGATATCATGGACACTTTAGAAAATCTAATGAAGTTTGTGAAGTTATCCCAAGAAAAATCCACTCATGTGTGTAAATGTTCATGTCATTTATTTATTTGTTTGCATTTGACATTGAGTTATTTCACATATTACAAAAAATTATGTGACTCATTTTTCTTGTAAAAATTGATGACCTCTTTCTAAATAAAACAATAATAAATGCAAATTACTAACCAAGTCATATATAAAAAAGACAACATAGTTTCAGCTTAAAACAGTTTTCAATGAGAAGGCTGTTTTATTTGGCTTAATAAGAAGTTAAAATTTAGGCTACTCTGGGACACTCTGCCTTTGGGATAGCTCCGCTGTGTCTATGGAGCAGCCAAAAAAACAACAAAAAAAAGGAGTAAGTTAAAATTTAGAGTGATCCTTCCTTTATATGAAAATATTGGTGTTATTTTTAGTATCCAAACAATTTTTCATCTGTTTTAATAGCAGTATGTGCTCAAAGTTGCAGCTCACATAGCTTTCAGTATCAAACAGAATTAAATTCCCTATCAGTCAGAGCAGAGTAGACTTTTGTCAAGACACCTGAGCTTTCTCCAAGATACTTCAAGGTGAATTCAGGTTCTGTGAAACCCTTTGTCCTCAAGTCAAATGTAATTATTTTTGGAAAGCTTAGTGTCAACAATGCAGCCTTTGTCAGTAAGGGAAGATGTTTTAATTCTTTCAGTTTTATGTAGTCTAAGCAGAAATAACTTTTAAAAGAGTTTTGTAGTCTTTACAGATGTTTGTAGATCTTCTCCGTGGACAAACTTACATGTCCTTCTCATTTTCAACTCCCTTGCCCTCACTAAAGTCTTTCTTTCAGCACTTTTATGTCAATGGAAAGGTCACAAGATTTTACCTCTAATTTCTTCCTCCAAAATAACAGTTCTTTCCAGAGTCACCCTACTAGACCAGAAAATCTGAAATTGAAAGACTAGCCTCATTTTTTTTTTTTTTGGCCTAACATCTTCCTTATAGATGTAGATAAACCTCTCTTGTCAAATTTTTTTAAGATTCAGCTCTCCTTTACTTAAAAAATAAATAAAATTAAATTTCTGACCCAAGTTCAGCCAAGCGCATTAACACTTATCCAATGGAAAGCCAAAAAACTTCTGACAGTAAAAAGAATACATTTTGCTTCATTTCTAAATAAAAACTTTTGAAACTCTAGATTTCTGGCTATGGCTGTGAAATTATTAGGTTGCTTTTAACAGAGCAGGCAAAGCATCTTTTTAGGATAATTATCAGTGTCTTTCACACGAATGCATGCTGATGGTGAGGGCAGTATGTCTCTGTGAAAAGTGGAACCTCTGTCTTCACCAGATTAATTACGCTGGATCTTGCATCAAGAAACTCCATATGTACCCCATATGTACTTGCAGTATCAAGATTTTTGTTCCATTAGGAGTTTTGCTTGATAAGAAACTCTGTTGGGAGGAAGC
The DNA here is from genome assembly GCF_043159975.1 of Macaca nemestrina. Lineage (NCBI taxonomy): Eukaryota > Metazoa > Chordata > Mammalia > Primates > Cercopithecidae > Macaca > Macaca nemestrina. The sequence goes on along the minus strand of NC_092134.1, from coordinate 52,541,678 downwards.
AACACACACACACACACACACACACACACACACACACACACACCCCAAACATTCAGGTGAGAGATAATAATCAGAGTTTTACTGAAACAATCATAGTTTTCACCCAGCTGCATGCCAAATGGGAATGACACAGCTGTTATTTTCACCATAACTGGCTTTGAAATATTGGCAAAATACCAGAGTTCAAGAGTAGGTTCTAGCAAGTGAACAGAGGTGTCATTGATTTTTTTTATTCTAAGCAACCCACCAGCTCAAGCATTTCTAGAGGACTTGAAATGATAAAGCTTTCTCCAGTTATTTATGGTTTCTTTTGATTGGAAACATGTCAAAAGTTTCATGTTAGGGAAAATATAAGTTTTGGTAAATTTCCATCCTTTTAAAATTGAACTTCTTCTCTAGGGGAAAAAAAAAAAATCTATATTGTGTGATTTATTTTCAGGATGCTCAGAAATAAGCTTTCTTGACTTCATCCTATCATTGGCAGGAAACTTATCACACAAGAAACAGTCTGGCTTTTGTGTCCCATCACATTTAGCAATGCAAATAAAATCAAAGGAAATGTAGGAGCCATCATCTTTCTTTTCTCTGACATTTGCCAACTTAAGCTGTTTAATGTGAACAGAAAGAGATATGCACAAACATAATGTCAGATGCATTTTCATTAATTCTGATGAAAGCAATGCCATTCCAGATGTCATTGTACAAGGATAGTAACTTTATGTGAAAAAGTACGTGCTACTCTGTCCATGTTTAAAGGAAAAGATCAAAATACTTTAAAACAATAAAAATATTAAAAGATTAAATATATTAAAAAACAAAAAACATATTTTACCATAAACAATTTTTTGTACAAAAAGCAAAAATAATAAAGCTAAGTTATATATATAATATATATATATATGCTGTTACTTAACCTACAACATAAAGTCTGTATATGATCTTTAACTAAAATACCCCTTTTCTAAAGTGATCTGAAATGTACCATCTAATCTCTGCTGTTGTTATATAGGAAGTTTTCTGTATTACAAATGAGCCCACTATTGGGTGGTAAACCTTATGTTACACATTACTTTTCTCTTTATGTGGCTAAATATCACCAAGTTCGTAACTTCTTGTCATCTAACAAGGTATCCAGATCTCTTTTCATGCTGGTTTCCTTTTTCTACAACCACTACAATGTGTTAATATCTATCTGAAAGTTTGGAGCCATCTATTTAAAAATTTTGCATTTTTTGAATGATCAAGAACTATAGTACCATTGTTCTTCTCATTCTTAACTAATATTTCTTTTTTGGCATACATATGTACATATTTTATTGAGTATCTAGGAGTGAAATTATGTAAAGAAATGCAATGCTAATCGTTTCTCTATAGGTTCTTTTGGATTTTATACATATATGATCATATCATCTGTGAATAATAACATTGTTATCATTTTTCTTTTATTCTAATATTTACACCTATTTTATGTTTCACTTGACTTATTTTAGTGGCTAGGCCCTTCAGAAAAATAGTGAATGACAATGGCGATTCTTAACTAATATTTCCAATTTTAGCTTTTTATCACTAAATCCATCAAGATTTTTACCACAATAGCTACCATTTCTTAATTGTCAACTCTTTAAGGCAGGCACTGTATTAGTCAAGGTATGTAATGTGCTATCTCATTTTATTTAATCTTTCTGACAATTCTATGAAGTTATTATTGTCATATTTTACCTTAAAAAAGAGAATAAGCAAAACCAAGATCACAGAAATTAAGTAACTTGGCACTAGATTACAAAATGATGTGGTCAAGCAAGGATGTGAATCCAGATTTGTCACAATCCATTGCCAATATTCTTTCTGCACTTTTCCATTATATTACAATAAGTTATGATTCAGTGTCAGCTTTACTTCCCTCCCTCCCTCCTTCCTTCATTCCTTCTTTCTTCTCTCTCTCCCTCGCTCCCTGTTTTTCCCTTCTTTTTCCTTCTTCCCTTTTTCTTCCCTCCCTCTCTCCTTCTCATCCTTCACTCTCTCCCATTCTTTCTTCCTCCAATTCCTCTTTCTCCTATTATCCTTATTTTATCTCATACTGTCACTAATTAGCCAAGTATGTATTTTCTTAGGGTAATTCTGAATCTAGGTTGTATCACCCAACTAAGCATTGGCTGTCTTATAAAGCTGATTAAGTTTTCCTTCTGTGTTTTCATCCACACAGTAGATTAAGACATTAATAGACATTAATTTGAAGAGCATCAAGAACAAAAGCTTGTGTCGTAATGCTACTTCTCACATGGTTGTGGAATTAGGGTGCAGTAGCTCAATTTATTTTAATTATTGACGGTGGGGTAATGAATATAAATATACTAGTCTTGTGTGTTTTCTTAGATTCAGCTTATGGAAACTACCATGTCTCTTTCTATCTGTTATTCATTCCGTAACTTGCCAAAACACCATACTTAGAGATAATGTGGGATCCTACTCTTTAATAATGATAAAATCCATTGACTGTGTAATTATTGGCTACCACACACTGTATTAGGTAGCTGTACATACATGATATTTAATTAGCAGGATCAGTGCAAGACTGGTGGTATTAGTCCATTATTTTAAACTAAAAAGTACAATTTTAGAGAAGGCAAAAATAGGTAGCCAAGTTGGGATTCAAACTTTGGTCAATTTGACCACAACACTACTCTAAGGACTTTGCTTCTGTCTCTGATCTGACAGAATGTCTCACGGTGACCTTTCCCACGTAGCCTTCTTGGGAGGCATTGTGGTGAAAATTCCCATTCCCTTCAAAAACTAATTCTCACTGGGGACCAGGAGCACTTGAACAGTAGATGGATAAACTCCAAATATTTCTCCTATCTTGATTATATCTTTAATTTCATAAGACAAAAAAAAATCCCTTCATAAAAATAATAATGAAAGTAGGAGAAAATGAGAGACAAGAAGCAAATAAAATTTGGGAACCAACTTTCTTAAAATTTTAACAATTGTGACCCGCCTAATGGCCATAGGTACTTATATTGGTTACAAATTTCATATAAGTTTTCAAAGATGTATCAGGTTATACAACATAGTTTTAAAACATTGATTTTGTTTTATAGCAATTAAAGGACTGATGCTGCTTATAACCTTTTGCCAAAATAAATCTGGTTTGATCATTGTGTATCATCAGTCAGGACAGCCTGGGTAATGCTGAGGTACAATAATCTCTAAACCTTGGAGATTTAGAGTAACAAAGGTTTATTTCTTGCTCAGATTATATGTTCATAAAAGGTTAGCTAGAGTCTATATTTTTTATTTTCTCATTCTTAAACCCAGACTGATTGATAATTTATCATATAAAACTTACTCATTGCCTAGCAAAGGGAAGAGAGATTTACTCATGGCAAACCATTTACTTACTCATAGGCTCCTATGAAGAAGTGAAACATATAGCTTCTTCCACTCACATGTGATTAGCTAAAGCAGTTATCATAACCATAGATAGCTTTAGAGAGGATGGAGAAATTCAACTGTAGCATGCACAAAGAAGTAGAGAACCAGGCCAGTTTTGAAATCCTACTATCACAAAATGACAGTCATTCCCTATAGGGTTGATTTATTTTCTTATTCTATAGTTCTACTTTAGAAAATACTAACATTCAGTTTGGTGATTGGCCAAAGAAGGCAGTTTTTGGTGATTATGACATTTTGTTCTGCATTTTTGCTTCAAACCTGCATATAGCAGTTATAAATGTGCGAGTAAGTCCTTACAACAGACCACTGTTAGCAGTACGTCACCCTCCAAGTCAATGAGCACATCATCCTGAAAAGCAGGAGCATGAATAATTCATTTTACAACTTAGAAGATGATGATAGTACACAGATTGTTTTTTTTTTTATTACTTTGGTTGCCACAATAATTCCTTTGTATTCTGTATTCTTTGTATTCTTTGTATTAGATGTCTTCTTAAAATATGATCTCTTATACATTTATTGATTTCTTTCTCTGAGGCACAAAGAACATGAAGTTTTGGGGCAAAGTCTAACTCTTGACAATTGAGCTATTTGCACTGCAATTCAGTTCTCTTAGGGAATTCTTTTATTCAAAAATCAATATTTAATAATCATAATATTTCAACACTATTTATATGTTTAGGCTAATTCAATTAATAAATACAGTGTGAAGCTAAAGCTTGAAGTCACTTGAAATCACAGAAATGATCTTTACTGAGAATATTGGTACCATAAAATATTTATTTCATCTCTCATTCAAAAACTTGTGTAAATGTGCTCTTATCAGCCAGCACATCTCATTATAGAAAAGTAGTATCATGTGTCAGCCCATTTCTCTGCCATGTTCTTTAAAATCACTTGCACAGATTAGATGCAATTTAAATATTGATCAGGGCTCTTTAGAGATCCTTCAGCAATAAAACATGACTAAGAAAAGCATTGCTTACCACTGTCTGTATTCTGTGAATAAAGATATGTGAGGATTTGCATTCAAGTGTAAGTTACTTCTTGACAGAGGAATGCCTTTCTTAGTTGTACATGTAGATGGTCTTCCTTCAGTACTGATCTCAGCATATACTTTCATGCTTTCTTACAGGTTATAGAAAAATATAGTTAAGGGAGCTTCAAATCTCTTTTAAGGCCATCTATTTCTAGTTAAAAAATTAAAATTTTACCAAACTATTCTTTTCATATAGGTGCTGCACATATGCCAGGAGCTGATTCAGTGGTTTCATCCAAAAGTAAAGCAAAATATGGAATTATTTCAACATATAATACTAACTACTGTTATGCAAGGCAATAAAAATATTTTTGGCAAAAGCTTGTCCTGCTTTCTTTTTTGAGCATAATTTGTGTTTTACAATCTTGTTGGCAAAAGTGTGACCTGCAACTCTTTTTGCTTTGCTGAGTGCAACTAAGAATGATGCCACTGTCATTTTTGTTCTTTTCTGTTTTGCATGACAACATCAATAACTTTCAAAAGGAAAAGTATTAACTAGCAAATATTTCTGAAAAACTCAGATAACCACAAAGATTCTGAGCTTTATTTGAATAAAAAACCAAAACTTCGAAGTTTTTTTTTTTTTTTTTTTGCCAGTATTACAATCAGTACCCAAGACACCAAGAGAGGAAGTATTCTAGGCTCACTAAATGTAACTTTGAGACATTTATTATCATACTTTATAACTGCACTTTTCTTTACTGGCATTTGGTTTCACCTACCTGGCAACATGCATTTATATTTTATATTTTAATTGAATAACTTTTTACTAGAAAGATTCATAATATTATTCAGAATCATTGTTTATATATTGCTACTATTATTATTTCCCACAGCAAATGTAAATAAACACAATAAGAATAATAAAGAAAATTCCAAATTTAGCAAATATAAACAATATCATATGAATGGCCATAAAATGTTAGCCAAGATGAAGTAATCTTTTACAATTCCTCTATAACGTGCATTGCCTTTAAGAACAATATTATTACTAAGGAGTTTACTGTGAATATAAAATTAATCTTACTAGTTCAAATTTAAAAAAGGTAAGGTAGATAAATTACATCATCTGCTTTCCCTGTGAAAATGCCAAACTGTCTATAGATCAGTTATAGACTTCTATGGACTACCAATGACGCACACACTTTACCATGGGAAGAGTTTGTTAGATGGATTTATAATGCCTAAACAAAGCCCCCATATTTACTTTCCATTTTAATTTCATTCTCATTTTCCTTAGCAAACTCTAAAAAAAGAAAGAAAGAAAAAAAGGCTGGTGTGTTTATTTGAACAGATATCCATACCACATTTATATTTCCAGACCCAACTTCTCCCCCAACCTTCAGATTTAGATGCCTGTTAGACATCTCTACTTGGATATCTCAAAAGCATCATCAACTTACTAAGTCCATAATGGAGTTCCTGGATAGCCTTCTGCAAAACTAGTCCACCTTATTATAACATCATTCATTCAAGTGTTCAAGCCCAAACCTAAGATTCAATAGGGTCTTCTTTCTTTCACATTCCATATCGCCATCCAGTTCATTAATAATTTCTGTTGACTTTGCTCTAAGAAAATATATCTGGAATCAGACAGCTTCCCATTTTGCAGTGCTGCCACCTTTGTCCAAGTTTGCTATCATCTCATCTCTCACACAATCTACTCACTACTTAATCACTAGTCTCTCTTTGTTTCTTCTTTTGTACTCACACTTGTAGTCTCATCACAGCATCCAGACACACATTTTCAAAAAGCAAATAAAATCAGGTCAGAACTCTCCAGGGGCTTCCTATCATACTTAGAAAGAAATACAATGTTCTTACTATATGGCCTGCCGGACCTATGTGTTCTCCTTTCCAGCTACCTCTAGGAAGCCTACCTTGCTAACTCTACTGCATACATATTAGCTTTTGGTTTTTGCACTTGTGATTTCTTCTGCCTGGAACACTATGAGCCCTGATATTTGTGTGACTGTTCCATTACTTTTTTGCTTTCTTTTTTTCATTTATTTGCTTTTGTTCCTGACCACATTAAATAATAGAGCTTCAACCAGACCCCTCTAATCCTGCTTTATTTCTCTCCAGTCTTGTCACTCTGATATTGCATTGTACATTTATTTATCATAGTCTTCTCCCATTAGACTGTGAGTTCCATGGTGGTAGAGACTCTGAATTCATCATAAGCCATGTACTCAATGAGCAGAGGTATATATTTGATGTATCCTATCCTTTGGTTACTTCTGTGGAAAGCAGAATGCTAAGACATAAAAGAGATGGTAGAATCTCTAAAATGGAAAAAAAAATGGCCATCAAATTTCGGGGGAATGGCACTCTGTGAAGGAAGAAAACAGAGTATAGGAAATTTGGCCTTGGTCTACAGAGTGAGCACAGGAGTGACACCTGTAATCAAGAGGACGCTCATGCAGTTTTGAGATATTTTATACCTTTCCCACTGAGGGGAAGCTAATGGCAAAGAATCCGTATGCAGAGAAATTTCCTTACAGCCTTCAATCAAATTCATAGGTTAAAACTTAGAGACGTTATTATGGTTATGTACTTAAGCTGTGTTCAATATTAACAAAAATTAAATAGTGAACACTTCACCTGATAAATATTTAGCACAAGCACAGCATAAGTCAACAAATTCCAACAAAGGTCAAATTTTACATGCATTGCATAGGCACCAGTTTAAATCTGTAGTGAGAAGTTTTGTATGTCTTTACCTTGATCTTTCCTGCCTAGTGACTAAACTGGTATTGTTGAGGTAAAAGAATATACATTAGCCACAAGAAGACTTGTAAAGAGAAAGGTGGAGTGACACAAGCATTCATGAGAGGTGCCTGCCCTATGCTACAATAAACTCTCTAGGTAGTCATCGGTTTCAACAGACTTTGGAGAGAATAACAGTAGGTAATTCAACATTGAGGACTTTTGGCAGGGCAAATGGATTTATGGACTTTGGGTTCTAACTAATGAATTACTTGGTTCCTATTGGGGAAGGAGTAATGGGTTACCAAGTAAAACAATATAGTTTATAGATCTCAAGTGACTTATCTTGTAACCAATTAAATTCATTAGTTGAATGGTCAATCCCACTCAAAGTCAATACAAAATTCAAATAGTCATTTCAATATACTTGTTTCACCTTAGTCTTCTTGAAACTATTAGTCAAGAAAGGATTACAATGTAGATTTGTTAGAAAGACATACCAGCCTAACTGTATATTTTCCATCATTGCCTTAGACAGTAACGTTTAGTCAGTAGGAGGTTACTACTTCAGATTTTCCTGGGAAAGAATTAATTGTATGTTCTTTTTAGACAACCTCAGCCCCTATTAATGATAACTAGTTCTACCTGAATTTCTAGGTGGCTTCATGTGACCACTAAATAGCATAGACTACATGCAACAGTCACCTGCTACGCAGTCCCTTCATTGGTACCAGAAGATCAACATTTGGTTTTATATGAATGTATAAATCCTGGCTGGATCTAATTTAGCAGGCTAAACTATATTTTATCATCTGTCCAAGGAGCTAAAAACAAAAAATTAAAATGTAGTTCCAATCTTAACAATTTCAACTGTTTGTGTAGAAAAGACATGTTTTCTATGAAGAAGACATATGGTTGAATTTAGTTACTAAAATCTTAGTGCCATACCTCTCGAATAGCTGTACAAAACTCACTCTGAAGCACTTTTTTGAGGGATTGTAGCTTGTGCACTGGTACTTCTCCAGATTCCTGTAGTTTTTCCAGTAATTCAATTGCTCTTGCAACATCTGAATGAAAAAAAAAAACCAAAATAGAGAAACCTAGAATAAATTGTATCTCATCAGCTCATAGTACTATTATTCCAACTGGATGATGACATTGAAAAACAAGTGGAATTAAATTGCATAATCAGAATTTATATTCATAGCTTATTGGTCTCATCTTTTGGTTAAAGGTCATTTTAACTTGTTCCACACATTTGTCACTTCATACATTTTCTTTGATGGGATTTCATGTAATTTGTGTCATACAAATGAGTTTGAATATTATGTCAGTAAAGAAGAGCTGGACACATGTCTATTATTTATTCTGATACTGCAAAAACAAAACTAATTCTGTCAGTTTTACCTGAGATGCTTCCTTTCAGTTCAACTTTTCCTTTCCTATTTCAGTTTGTCATAGCTACAACATTACATGTATTACTATAATGAATGGATTGCTGTGCATCTCTGCAGTTTGTCTATAAACTTCTTGAGGGTAGTAACTTGTCTGGTTTGGTTACCATTGTATCCTCAGGGTATAGTACATCATAGTGAATAAAATTAATGTACTTTTCCCATTTCACTGCCATTGGATTATTCCAGACCCTCGTCATCTCTCCTCTGTCCAATTGGAATTATTTCTTCTCCCACAACCTCTTCAAATGGTCCACAAAGTTACTTTCCTAAAACAAAAGTCTGATCATGTGCCCATCTACCAGCCTTTAGAACAGTACTAAACAAGAGTTTTCAATAAGTTATTTTAAATGCTTCTCTTTCATTTAACAATATCAAAGGTTCATGTATCAAGAAACATGTAGTCTTTTATAGCCATAAACTTTAAAATTCCCTGGATTATTTCATATTGCCAAGAGAAAATAATTCAATAAAGGGCCATTTAAAAATACTTATGGGTGAGCTCTTCTATCCTTGTGGCTGCAGTAAATAACTCACTGAAAAACCACTGAGGCATTTATGTTATAGGATATGAGGTTTTCGATTCCTAAGTGCCTAGCTCCAGAAAGCATCCTACATCCCTGCCATCAGCTCATAAATTTATCCATTCACCCATCCATCCAGTAATTTGAGTTTCTGTTATTAATGCTTGGTGCCAGCTTAACAAGAATATGATACCCCTTTTCAAAGCTCACAATCTAATGAGAAAGAAATATAATAGCACAGCCACCTACAATAAAATTGTTAGCACCTCAGAATCTGGGTGGGGTTAGCATAGGTGTATGTATCTAACTGAATAAAATAACAAAAAGTGACTTTGATGGAGACTGTCTTTGAAGTAGTCATTCTGATTGCCAGTCGTGGGCCAAAGTAGCACAAATCATTGAATCAATGTGACACTGCCAGTTTCTAAAGTCTACCTTTTAGTACATAAACGGGAAGTCTACATAGTCAATTTGGCAAAACCAGATACTTCCACAATCAATAAGGTACCAAGCTGAGATTTTATGCATTTCTAACTGCAAAAAATACTCTACCTAGGCTGCAGTAAGCCATGATTTCACCACTGGACTCCAGCCTAGGAGACAGCGTGAGACCCTATCTCTAAAACAACAGTAACAAAAATTCTACCTAGATGCCCATGGATGCATGGAACTCTCTGACCTCATTTTTTTCCCCCTAAAACTTGCTCTTCTTTTCTTTTGTTTCATATTTCCAAAAATTTCTTCCCCCAAACAAGTCACCTTCTCAAGCAAAACTATGGTGTCTTTCACACTCCCTTTGCATGCAGATAGTCGGCAAGTGCGGTAGATTCTGTTTCGGAATTGCCTTTTGTAAAGAGCCCCATCACTCTCAGGGCAGTCTTCATCATTTCTCACTTGCAGTACTGGAATGTCTCCTAACTGATCTCCTTTAAATTACTCTCCTTTTTTCAGTCCATCCGCCACATTGCTTCCATAGTAATTATCGTGAATGGTAAACCTAATTATTATTCTCCTGCACATAAAACCTTCCCTGGCTTCCTACTCCCTACAGAGTAAAGTTCAGAACACTTAGGGTTACATATAAGGCTATTAACAGCCGACTTCTTGCTCATCTCAGAACATCTCCTCCTGTCCATCCTACAGTGGGGCCATCCCAACTTTTTGCTGTTGCTAGGACGTGCCACAGAATTCCACACCTATGCCTTGCACATAGCATTCCCTGTTCCTGAAATTCAATTCATTCATTCATGCAGTAGTGCTAGCCCTGGGCTGTGCACAGGAGACAGCAGTGAAGGAGATAGCTCCTTTCTCTTGCTTTCATAGAACTCACAGGGTTGAAGGGGAGGAGTCATAGACATGCAATAAAGTGGGTGTGTTCTATAAATGAAGCACTACAGGCTTGTCCATGGATGTATAACAAAGACATTTATCATCATCAAAAAGTCAGGGAGGATCTATTTGTGGAAATAACTGCTAAGCAGAGTCCTAGGTAGGAGGTGTAAGTGGAGAAAGAGGGAAGAATATTCAAGACAAAGGGAATAAATGCAGATCAAAGGCTTGTTAAGAGAGTGTGGGATATTCAAAGAAATAAAAGGCATTTATTATAGCTAACGCTGAAAACAGGATGAGAGTAGCAAGGGATGAGTGGCGAGAGATGAGGTAGACAGAAATCACGTCATGGTGAGTGTTTAAGGCCATGTAAGGGCAGACTTGGCTTAAAAACCATCTCCTCAACGTCTTCCCTGACTCTCTGAAGCAGCTTCAGTTGCTATCATGTCTGCATTTCTACAGCTCTTTGTTCACTCATCTGTTATAATAATTACTACCCTCTGTTTGCAGGTACATCTCCCTCCTTTATCTCTGTGAATGTATACACTTCTTCAGATGTCAGAAACAAAATATCTTATTCATTGCATCCACAGAATTCCACATCTCTGTGTCTTAGCACATATCATCCTAGGACGTACCTAACATCAAGGATATGCCATACATTTTAGGATGTACCTAACAAATATCAAGTGTCTAATGCACATTTGTTGAATGAATGATGGATTAATTGATGAGACTGGCTCAGGAAGGCAGGTGTTAGAGGTCTGTGTCTGCATGAACCTGTAACTTCTCGTGAATCTACAACTCCAGATTATTATCAGCCTTGCTTCAAGCCTTGCTTGGATCTGGACTAGAAGAGAAAGGCAAGCCTAAATGTGCAGGCTGAAGAGTATTAGAGACCACACTGGGTGAAGTCCAACAAAATTGAAAATGATACTAACCTGAATATTTTTAGTAGTTCTCAACCTGGGCTGTGCATTGAAATTATCTAGGGTGCATTTAGAAGTTACTAATGTCTTAAACCTATGCCAAACAAATTAAACCAGAATCTCCACAACAGTGGTTTTCAGCCTTAACTGCATATTAAAATCAACCAGAGAGGCTTTAACAAACACAAATACCTAGGTTGGTCCCACCTGGATAGTTTCTGATGTGATTGGCACAGAGTGGGGGGCTGGTCATGGGGCTTTTTAAAGCCCTTCAGGTGATGCTAAAGTGCAGCCAGGGTTGAGAACCTCTGCTACGGATTATTGGTTCTCAACACGAATGTGTTTAAGAATCACCCAGAAGAGCTCATTGAAATGCAGATGCCTAATCCTCACCGCATTTGAGAAATGTTGATTCAGAAGGTGTAAGGATAAGTCCCCAGAATATGCCTTTTAAGTACATGCTCAAAGTGATTCTGTAGTTGTTAGTTTACAGATCCCAGAGAGAGAAGAGTGAGCAAAATGATTTTGTTTAGGTTTCCTTCATTCCAGAATTCCAGAAACCGTTGTACTCTCTAGTATTCTTTAATACAGTCTGTAACATGGTACTGAATGGGATTCTTTGACGAGTGTCAGAATTAGTCCTAGAAGCCCACAGGTGACAGCAATTAGTGTTAAGGAGGTCGTTAGCAAAGGCTGCTGATTGGAACCACCTGTGAAGTTTTTAAATCCCTGACCTACTACCACAGACCAATTAAACCAAAATCTCTAGGAGTGGAATCTACTAAACAAGTTGTTGGTTTTTTAATTTTTGTTTTTCAGTTTCCAGATAATTTCTAAGACCATTGAAAGCTGAGAAAAATATTATTCAAAAAAGAGTCATCAAGGAAACCAGACATGTCTCCATTAAGACTCATGAAAGCTGAGCCAACCCTTTTCTATTAACCACAGGCCTTTCCCAGTCCTCATAAGAGGTCATTGGGAGATGATAGAAAATTAAAGAATTGTTAAATCATTAATTTGACACACTACTGGGTCTTTTGCTTCTCTTCCAATAACTAAGTAAGGAAGGCTCTGACAGAAACAATTGTAGCTACTGGGTGTGCCTGAAAGAAGGGAGACTAGCATCTCTTTCCTGGTGGCACAGGCAATGAATTTGGTGACCCGCTTGCCCTCTCTGAGCAGAGGGAGACAGCTGAAAAGCAGTGCCCATTGGAGCCTATACCATCTTGGGGTACCCCGTAAGCCATCTAGTGGGTGCCCCTCCACGGGAGTCTTGCAGTATAATGTCAGGGATACACAGCAGGTGGTAAAAGCCAAAGGAAGTCTGAAAACCTGAAGTGGGAGAGATCAAGTTCCTCCAGCCAGGCCTAGCCATTTTGGAAACAAATAGGTGGGAGTGATAAACGGATATGAGGCTGGAGTGTTAAACAGCATTCTGATACCCTTAAGTTCTGTAAGAATATCAGAAACCTGCAAGGCCAGGTTCCGGAAGGAAGCAAAAGAAGGCTTCAAGTCAGCAACATACTTTTTTTCCTAAATCTATTGGAATAAAGTGTGTGTGGTTTATTTATAACAGTTCCCTTAGGTTCTTGTTCAGAACCTCCTGATGCTTGTTTTATGAAACTCTTCTATCACATTTGATTAGTAACAGAGAAGTTTGGGTTTACTAGTATAACTCATATCAATAGGAATAATACATAAGAACTGGAGAGGCTGCCAGGTAAGCACAACGAAAGCAAGAAGGATTATTTTCCTAGAACCTACTCCTATTGTCTACCACCTCTGATGAATACCACTCTCTCAATGCATAAGGCAAATACTTGCATATTACACTTGCCCCTTTCCTCTCCCTCACACTTCCCATTCCATTAATCCTTACTCCTAAAAGCAATAATAACCGTAGTAAACTTTTACTGAACATCTATGATATGGAGGTCATTGTATGCTAAGAGCTTTGCATTTTTAACCCATTTTTATCCTTATAACAATCCTTATAATGCCAAGGAAAATATTGAGAGTTTAAGTAATTCACTAACAAGTAGGAAATCTGGGTTTCAAATCTAGATCTGAGTGATTCTAAACCCTGTGCCTATTATTATTATTATTTTTTCAATCATGGCTTTACTTTTAGAAGCTTCTTCTTTGACATTCAGTAGTTTTATCATAGCTCTGTACTCTGTAGGCTTTCTTGGTCAGAGGCTGAGTTCTTAATCTTTCTCTCCTCAATAAAGATTCACCTTTATTCTATCTATCAGTATACCTCTGACAAGTAGTACTCAATGATCATCAGAGTCACCTGGAGAGTTTTATGTGCTAGCCTTCACTGTCCAGTGGAATTACCTGGGAGCCCTAAAAACATAGATGTCTGGATACTACCTCCTCATATATACCTGTATTTCTGACTTCCTCAGTCTGGGGCATGGCCTGGGAATCAGGATTTTCAGGCACCAGTGATTATAATCTATAGTCATGTTGTGAATCACTGATGGCCTGAGATACACACTGGGAATCCTAATAACAATGTTACTTCTAATACTCATTACTGTCACATATAGTGTTGATTATGTCCTTGTTCTAAACATTTTACTTCTCTTAACAGCCCTTGGAGGTAGGTACTGTTATTATCCCTGTTTTGTAGAGGGGGAAACTCAGATCCATAGAGTTAAAATTGCTTCTCCAAGGAAATAACTCGTAAGAAGTAGAACTAGGATTTGAGTCTAGGCAATACGGCTCTAGAATCTGGGCTCCATTTGAGATGTGGCTTAGGAATCCAAACACTTAAAATCATTCCAGGAACTTCTCCTTCTCTAAGCTAATCTGATCAACAAGTCCTTGCTTGAGGTTCTTAAATTTTAGTTAACATACAAATTTGCCCGTGGACCATTTAGAGGCGTTTTCCCTTATTCTCAGGGAGTATATTCCAAGATCCCCAATGGATTCCTAGAAGCACAGCTAGTAGTAAACTCAAATGTCGTCTATCAAAACACAATTGCGTTCATGTCTTCTACTCACAAATTTAATGACTTTTCCATTGTAATTAAGCACTTATCATGCACTGTGGCCATGACTTGCAGTTTAAGGTGCTTCACCAGCATGAATTTCTTTTTCCTTCTTCACAATTTCATGGATAGAAGATTCATTATTACAGCAGATCTTAGTGACCTCAGCATCTGACCTTTTTTTTTCTTTCCCTATTAAGTCGATCTGTTTCACCTTTTTACTTAAAGGAAGCACTTTATGGGTTTTCTTTGCCATATCCAAATTGTCGGCATCACTGTTCTTGCACTTTGTGGCCATGATTAGTAAAATAAGAGTTGCTTGAACATAAGCACTGTGATACTGTGACAGTTGAGCTGATAACTGAGATGGCTTCTAAGTGACTAACAGGTAGGTAGTGTACGGATATCCTGGACAAAGGGAAGATTCAGGCAGAATGGACTGTGATGGTGCCAGATTAGAATGGTGTACAACTTAAAATTTATGCATTGCTTATTTCTAGAATTTTCAATTTAATAATTTTGGATTGCAATTGACTGAGGGTAACTGAAATTTTGGAAAGTGAAACCGCAGAAAGCAAAACTACATATAAGCGAATATTAAAAACTGAGACGTAAAAAAAGAGAGGCAGAAGTGGGGCCTTAAAATCTGTTCTTTTAGTACTCATCTTAGATGATTCTGACGCAGGAAGTGGTTCACAAATGCACTCTACAGTCACTGAGTTTAATACATGGTCCAGAACAAAGTGAGTTAATGGCCATCATTTATTCAGTGCTTACTTGTCTTACTTAGATCACCATGTAAAATCCTTACTATTATATCAAGAGATTACTCTTATTTATACTGCACAGTTAAAGAAAGATAAAAACAACTAAGGCTCAGAAAGATGAATCATCTGGCCCAAAGCTATACAGCTAACAATGGAGAGGCCAGAATCCAAAACCAGCTGTGTTTGACTCCAGTGCCTGCGCTCTTGTTTATTCCTCTACCCTGCCACAGAAAAGGGATTCAAAATAAAACAATAAAGATATGGCAAGTTTATTTTTTAGATACAGCAACATGGACCATTGTGAGCTTGGGTAAACAGTTATAACACTGCTAAAAGCCTCATATTACATTACAGTATTACCAATGTGTTTATAGTGATAACAGTGGATCATTGAAAGATGATCACATCATCATGAATTGCCTGATAGTAAAGTTCCACATTGTCAAAAGACTTCCTTCAAAATAGCTGGAACATTATAAACAAAACAAAAACAAGAACAAAATATTGGAACTTAAAAATATTAGAATTTAAAAGGGATGAGCTTACAATGATCTAGAGGAGTTCAATTATCTTTTCATTCTTTAATGATGAGTTTTCATTAACCCCATTGACATTTAGACTGTGGAATTTGACTTATGAAGCATCCAAAGCTGGAACGTGGATAATGATGCAGCTGGGTCATTTAAAGTTACTGTTCACTAATTCCACAAAATGTGTTGAGCACTCAAGCTAACAATATGAAGTATCTATCCCAAAGCTATCCACAACCCTCGAATCCCTTGCCATCTTTAACTACAGAAACTGAAAAGAGAATGCACTTCTTTTTCCAGACTCTACTGCAATTTTGCCAAGTTGTTTTAAGTGTAAAGTCACTGGGTATGGCTTCCAGGAAGGCCTTTGAAACGGACAAACTGTTGGCACAAGCCTTCAACATTTTCGTCTTTGCGACCTTCCTCTTTCCCCTTTCTTTTTACGGTTATAATGCCTTGAAGTGCCTTGGAGGTAAAACTCCCATTGTGTGATCACGAAGATAACTGCCAAGTGCTAAGGATGGTGGAGTAGGAAGAAGGAAAGGACACAGGCCTAATGTCCTCACTGAGCTGTTGTACTAGCCCTGAACTGTCCAACCCCATGATTCTTGTCTGTGAGAAAAAATATATGCTTCACTGTTTGGTTTTCAACCAAACACAATCTAGCTGCCAGGGAAGCAGGTGACTTTAAAGGTACTTTACTAGGTTTCAGGGATAAGATTGATGCTATAGAGACACTGGAGTAACCTACAGCGGTCTTTTGATTAAGATCGTCATGGAAGCCCCTCTGGGAAATGACCTTTGGATTGAGACTGGAAATGTCAGCCATGTAAAGATCCAAGGGAGGAGCATCCAGACAGGAGAACAGAAAGGGCAGAGATGCTAAAGTGAGGGAGTAAGCCTGCATGTGGAAGGTCAGACAAAACCAGTGTCAGTGGAACACTGTAATCAAGGCAACAAGCAATAGTAACAGTGATGTGCTGGTAAATAAATAACACTAGCTCTCCAAAATGAATCAACAAAGACCGAAAAAGGGTCCTGATTTGCAGCAGTTACTGATATCTGTGGTGTACATATTCCTACCACAGACAGTTTCAAGTTACCAATATGATATCAGTGGCTTGAAAAACTCTTGAATATTCAGCTCTCACAAGCCAGAAAACACCAACGCCAGCACACTGTGGGAGAGGAGACAAAGTTTGACAAGTAAATGGGAGTCAGATTTTGGACAAAGACTTTATTAGAGGATTAGATTTCTGTAGAATTGCCAGACAAAGCCATTGGAAAGTATTCAGCAGAAGAATGATGTGAGTGATTCACATTTTATAAGCATCCCTATGAACATTGTTTGGAATACTAATAATCATGGACCAATGGTGTACATAGGAAACTAGTTACAAAATAGGCTATTATAGTGGCCTTGGCAAAAGATGGTGGAAGCTTACACTAGAATGGTGGCAGTGGGAATGATGACACATGGACAGTTTTAAAGCACAGTTGGGTGGAAGAAGAATCGGTAGTGTAACATCGTGCACAGCTATATGACGACAGTGTCCACAGAATGAATGTTAGGCAGAAAAATGATGTATTAGTGAATAGAGTCATGTGTCTTAGCAGTGCTTCATAATTAGTTGTGGCTATTGCCTTATCTATAAGCAAACAGTGTCAATAAATTTAATAGGTACCCAGAATAACGAGGTAGAAGAATCCTGAAGACAAAATTATTTTTAAAGAAAACAATAAGAGGGTGGCATTTTCTCCCATTATTCTCTTCCTTTCCGTATGTGATCCCTAAATTTGGGTCAATAAGGGATTATGTAAAATGTTTCATCACTGCACCAAGTGGGTGGAGAATGTGAGTAAAGACCTGAAAGTCGGAGAGACGTGGAAACTATAAAAGGTGGTAATATCAGCTTTATACAGTTATTATGAGGTCTAAATGAAAATATAAGTATGAGATTTTGATATATTGTGCCTCCCATATGACACATTTATGAGATCTGTGTCTTTTCCTAAACCTTTACTCCTGTGAGTCCTCACTTCCTGTTCTGTAAGTGGCAATGTTAGAAGAAGAAATGTAAAATTTCAGGAAATAAATTTTGCAACTCAAATTTCCTTTCATAAGGTACTACATGTCCTCCTTTTTTTTTTGAGACGGAGTCTTGCTCTGTCGCCCAGGCTGGAGTGCAGTGGTCGGATCTCAGCTCACTGCAAGCTCCGCCTCCCGGGTTCACGCCATTCTCCTGCCTCAGCCTCCGGAGTAGCTGGGACTACAGGCGCCCGCCACCACGCCCGGCTAGTGGTTTTTTTTTTTTGGCATTTTTTAGTAGAGACGGGGTTTCACCATGTTAGCCAGGATGTTCTCGATCTCCTGACCTCGTGATCCTCCCGTCTCGGCCTCCCAAAGTGCTGGGATTACAGGCTTGAGCCACCGCGCCTGGCCTACATGTCCTCCTTTTAAAAATGTATACTTGAGGAATGAAAGTTTAGGTAGAACAGCTATAAACAACTATATCTAGCCATAGGTCAGTATTTCCTGCACGGTATTGCAGAAGTCCCCATTAAGAGTGTATTTTTGAAAACACTCATCAATTACTGACTTATTACTAGATTTTTGAGGTGCCTAAACATTTTACCAAATAATGCTCAGTTGAAAAATCTAATACAACAGTGCATGTGTACCAACATAAAATAAATGGTAAATAATGCTTTGTACTTCTGTCACTGTGATATGAAAGGAAACTGTCAATTTAGAATTTACTAATGAGACATGACAATCGATGCGTCCTACTCATCTGAGCCTCATCTCTACTTTAATCTGCCAACAACTTGCCATGTTCCTCAAATGCAGACTAATTGGCAAAGCCAAGGAAAAACTGGTTCAAGTTAAATGTGTTTAAATTTTAAAAACTGACTCAGGATTTTGTTGAAAATACCCAACTTTATATTTGTTATCAAAAACTAAATGATCATGGGATTTGGGACAACACTGAAGTGGATCACAAAAAATGTCTGACAATACTAGAGTCATGAATTTATATAATGACAAAATCCTGGTATTGACTGCTCAAAGTGTTTCTCAGACCTACTGCAATGAAGGGAACAATATATGATACAAAATGAAAAACTGTAGTTCTTAAGAGATTCTCTGGAGATACTTACTTCATTTGAAATCAGCAAAGTCTCAGGATACAAAATTAATATGCAAAAATCACAAGCATTCTTATACACCAGTAACAGACAAACAGAGAGCCAAATCAGGAATGAACTTCCATTCACAATTGCTTCAAAGAGAATCAAATACCTAGGAATCCAACTTACAAGGGATGTAAAGGACCTCTTCAAGGAGAACTACAAACCACTGCTCAGTGAAATAAAAGAGGACACAAACAAATGGAAGAACATACCATGCTCATGGATAGGAAGAATCAATATCGTGAAAATGGCCATACTGCCCAAGGTAATTTATAGATTCAATGCCATCCCCATCAAGCTACCAATGAGTTTCTTCACAGAATTGGAAAAAACTGCTTTAAAGTTCATATGGAACCAAAAAAGAGCCCGCATCTCCAAGACAATCCTAAGTCAAAAGAACAAAGCTGGAGGCATCACGCTACCTGACTTCAAACTATACTACAAGGCTACAGTAACCAAAACAGCATGGTACTGGTACCAAAACAGAGATATAGACCAATGGAACAGAACAGAGTCCTCAGAAATAATACCACACATCTACAGCCATCTGATCTTTGACAAACCTGAGAGAAACAAGAAATGGGGAAAGGATTCCCTATTTAATAAATGGTGCTGGGAAAATTGGCTAGCCATAAGTAGAAAGCTGAAACTGGATCCTTTCCTTACTCCTTATACGAAAATTAATTCAAGATGGATTAAAGACTTAAATGTTAGACCTAATACCATAAAAATCCTAGAGGAAAACCTAGGTAGTACCATTCAGGACATAGGCATGGGCAAAGACTTCATGTCTAAAACACCAAAAGCAACGGCAGCAAAAGCCAAAATTGACAAATGGGATCTCATTAAACTAAAGAGCTTCTGCACAGCAAAAGAAACTACCATCAGAGTGAACAGGCAACCTACAGAATGGGAGAAAATTTTTGCAATCTACTCATCTGACAAAGGGCTAATATCCAGAACCTACAAAGAACTCAAACAAATTTACAAGAAAAAAACAACCCCATCAAAAAGTGGGCAAAGGATATGAACAGACATTTCTCAAAAGAAGACATTCATACAGCCAACAGACACATGAAAAAATGCTCATCATCACTGGCCATCAGAGAAATGCAAATCAAAACCACAATGAGATACCATCTCACACCAGTTAGAATGGCGATCATTAAAAAGTCAGGAAACAACAGGTGCTGGAGAGGATGTGGAGATATAGGAACACTTTTACACTGTTGGTGGGATTGTAAACTAGTTCAACCATTATGGAAAACAGTATGGTGATTCCTCAAGGATCTAGAACTAGATGTACCATATGACCCAGCCATCCCATTACTGGGGATATACCCAAAGGATTATAAATCATGCTGCTATAAAGACACACGCACACATATGTTTATTGCGGCACTATTCACAATAGCAAAGACTTGGAATCAACCCAAATGTCCATCAGTGACAGATTGGATTAAGAAAATGTGGCACATATACACCATGGAATACTATGCAGCCATCAAAAAGGATGAGTTTGTGTCCTTTGTAGGGACATGGATGCAGCTGGAAACCATCATTCTTAGCAAACTTTCGCAAGAACAGAAAACCAAACACCGCATGTTCTCACTCATAGGTGGGAACTGAACAATGAGATCACTCGGACTCAGGAAGGGGAACATCACACACCGGGGCCTATCATGGGGAGGGGGGAGGGGGGAGGGATTGCACTGGGAGTTATACCTGATGTAAATGAGGAGTTGATGGGTGCTGATGAGTTGATGGGTGCAGCACACCAACATGGCACAAGTATACATATGTAACAAACTTGCACGTTATGCACATGTACCCTAGAACTTAAAGTATAATAATAATAAATAAATTTTTAAAAAAATAATCTTAAAATAAAAAAAAAAAAGAAATTGATTACCTACGCAATAAACATGTCTTTAGATACACAAAGCTTAAGATACAGCCTTCTTTGTTAAACAATTGCTGTTATGTGGTTAAAGTCAATAATGCATTCCCAGTTTTCCTAGGAACTATATTTAGCATTTTGTTCTTTTTCTTCTTTCCTTTTTTATTTTTTTTTTAAATTCTTATTTTCTTTCCTAAGCAGCTAAAACTGAAGTTTGATTTGCCTACCACTACCCGAGACATCATGAAGTCAAAAGTTTTACCTTCCTTTCTGTTTCAGCTTTCATTTTTTTCCTCTTTATTATATTTGATGTCTTTCCTTTTTTCTGTATTTTTACCTCACTTTCGTATTTAATTTTGTACATATTTTTTATATCCTCACAGCCAACTATAGCTTTATTCCTAATCCCAGTTAAATTAGCTTATTTCATATTTTCTTGTTTCCAAAAGTGTAATCTGTTTTTGCATGTCTGAAAGAAGTTGAACAATCTACTGCCTGCCCTCGTTATGCGAAATCCTAGAACACCTGTTTCCTACCAATTTTGGTGTCCAGTATAGAATCGTGACCGTGGCAGACACCTAAAAATTGTTTGTTGGGGCTGGATGCGTAATCCTGTAATCCCAGCACTTTGAGAGGCTGAGGTGGGTGAATCACTTGAGCCCAGGAGTTTGAGACCAGCCTGGCCAACACGACAAAACCCCATCTCTACTAAAAATACAAAAAATAGCCGGCGTGGTGGCGGGCGCCTGTAATTCCAGCTACTCGGGAGACTGAGGAGGAAGAATCGCCTGAACCTGGGAGGCGGAGGTTGCAGTGAGCCAAGATCGTGCCACTGCACTCCAGCCTGGGCAACAGAGTAAGACTGTCTCAAAAAAATAAAATAAATAAATAAATAAATAAAATTGTTTCTTGAATAGAATTGATTGCATTAAATCAAATATTAAATACTGATTTATTATTTGCAAAACCAAAATATTGCAAGTATTTTCTCTGATTCTGTAAGTTGTTTGTTTACTGTGTTGGTAGTTTCTTTGGCTGTGCTGAAGTTTTTTTAAGTTAATTAGGTCCCATTTGTTAGGTTTTGGTTTTGTTGCAATTGCTTTTGATATCTTTATTATAAAGTCTTTGCTAAATCTGTCTTTTACCTTCCTTTCTGTTTCAGCTTTCATTTTTATTTCCTAGATTATCTTTCAGGGTTTTTTTTTTTTTAATTTTAAGTTTTGTATCTAAGTCTTTAGTCCATCTTGAGTTGATTTTTGTATGTGGTGTAAGGAAGGGGTCCAGTTACAATCTTCTGCATTATGGCTAGCCAGTTATAACAGCACCATTTATTGAATAGAAAGCCCTTTCTCCATTGCTTGTTTTTGTCAACTTTGTTGAAGATCAGATGGTTGTTGGTGTGCAACATCATTTCTGGGCTCTCTGTTCTGTTCCATTGGTCTCTGTGTCTGTCTTTGTACCAGTATCACGCTGTTTTGGTTTCTATAGCCTTATAGTGTAGTTTGAAGTTAGGTACTGTGATGCCTCCAGCTTTGTGGCTTTTTTGTTTTTTGCTTTGCTTAGTATTGCCGTGGCTATTTGGGCTCTTTTGTGGTTCCATGTGAATTTTAAAATAGTTTTTCTTTGTAATTATTTCAAGAATTGTAGTTTGATAAGAATAGTACTGAATCTGTAAATGGCTTTGGGCAGTATGTCCATTTTAATAATATTAATTCTTCCTATCCATGAGCAGAGAATGTTTTTCCATTTGTTTGTGTCATCTCTGATTTCTTTGAGAAGTGTTTTGTTATCCTGATTGTTAAGATCTTTTTGCCTCCGTAGTTAGCTGTATTCCTAGGTATTTTATTCTTTTTGTGGCAGTTGTGAATGAGATTGCATTCTTGATTTGGCTCTCAACTTGAATGTTGTTGGTGTATGGAAATGCCACTGATTTTTGTGCATTGATTTTGTATCCTGAAACTTCGCTGAAGTTGTTTATCAGATCAAAGAGCTTTTGCACACAGACTATGGGGTTTTCTAGGTATGGAACTATATAGTCTGTAAACAGGGATAGTTTGACTTCCTCTCTTCCTAATTTGGATGCCTTTTCTTTCTTTCTCTTTCCTCATTTCTCTGGCTAATCCAGTACTATGTTGAGTAGGAGTGGTGATAAGGCATCCTTGTCTTTTTCTCATTTTCAAGGGGAGTGCTTCCAGCTTTTGCCCATTCAGTATGATGTTGGATGTGGGTTTTTCATAGATGGCTCTTATTATTTTGAAGTATGTTTCTTCAATGCCCAGTTTGTTGGAGGTTTTTTTCTAACATGAAGTGATGTTTAATTTTATAAAAAGCCTTGTCTACATCTATTGAGATTATCATATGGTTTTTGTTTTTAGTTCTGTTTATGTGGTGAATCACAATTATTGATTTGTGTACATTTGAGCCAATGTTGCATCCCCAGGATAAAGCCTTTTTGATTGTGATGGATTAGCTTTTTGATGTGATACTGGACTTAGTTTGTTTACATTTTGTTGAGGATTTCTGCATCTATGTGTATCAAGGGTGTTGGCTTGAAGTTTTCTTTTTTGTTGTTGTCTTTCTGCCAGGTTTTGGTATCAGATGATGCTGGCGTCATAGAATGAGTTAGGGAGGAGTCCCTCCTTTTCAATTTTTTTGGAATAGTTTCAGTAGGAATGATACCAGTTCTTTATATATCTGGGCAAATTTGGTCATGAATCCATCTGATCTTGGGCTTTTTCTGGTTGGTATGCTGTGTATTACTGATTCAATTTCAGAACTTCCTGTTGGCCTGTTCAGGATTCAATTTCTTCCAGGTTCAATATTGGGAGGTTGTATATTTCTAGGAATTTATCCATTTCCTCTAGGTTTTCTAGTTTTTGTGCATAGAGGTGTTCATAGTACTCTCTGAGGGGTTTTTGTATGCCTGTGGAGATGGTGGTAACATCCCCTTTGTCATTTCTAATTGTGCTTACTTGGATCTTCTTTTTTTATTTATTGGTCTAGGTAGCACGCTATCTATCTCATTCTTTCAAAAAACAAGCTCCTGAATTTGTTGATCTTTTGTCTGGTTTTTCATGTCTGAATTTCCTTCAGTTCATCTCTGATTTTGGTTACTTTGTCTTCTGCTAGCTTTGGGGTTGGTTTGTTCTGGTTTCTCTAGTTACTCTAGGTGTGATGTTAGGCTGTTAATTTGAGATCTTTCTAACTTTTTGATGTGGGCATTTAGCACTATAAAATTCCCCCTTAACACTGCTTTAGCTGTGTCCTAGAGATTCTGGTATGTTATATCTTTGTTCTCATCAGTTTCAAATAATTTCTTGATTTCTGCCTTAATTTCATTGTTTATCCAAAAGTCATTCAGGAGTAGGTTAATTTCCATGTAATTGTATGGTTTTGAACAATTTTCTTAATATTGATTTCTATTTTTATTGTTCTGTGGTCTGAGAGTGTGGTTGATATGATGTTGGTTTTTTTGAATTTGCTGAGGATTCTTTTATGGCCGATTGTGTAGTTGATTTTAGAGTATGTGTTATGTCAGGCAAGACTGTTTGTTGAATAGAATTGATTGTATTAAATCAAATTTTCATATTCTATTTATATAAGTATTTGTATTCACTAGTTAACAATGATGCCATGTCAAACTCTATTTGAAAACATTCAGAATCCTTACAAATATGAATTCTAAGAAGATGAGGATTTAAGGAACTGGACTCCATCTTTTTATAATGATTAAATATAGTTGTATAAGTGAAGCAGAAAAGAACAGAAGGGTATGACTTGAAAATAGGTTGGAATTCATTTTATTAGCACTCATGAAAATTTTTAGGGAAGTCATTTTTTTAAGATCTCTGGGGAAGATATTTTAAAGTACCTTATCCAAACTACAACAGTTTACATGCAGACAACTTTTTTTAGAAAATGAATATGATGAGCACTTATGCACTACCTAATTAAGTACAGTAGAAGTGCAGCTGTAGGAATAAAATAAAACCGCTATGTAACAGATTAGCAACATGATAAAACTCAACAGTGCACTGCTGGCTTCCCATCCTGTCCATCCACACTGTTCCTTATTTACATTCCATCTATGACCTCAATTGATTTCAAATGCAGCTAGGTGAAAAAACAGAACACCTTTCACAGAGCTTCAAGTTTAACTTAATTTGAAGTATATGTATTTTACCTTTACTTCCATAATTTCTTATCTGTCTAATGATCTCTCAATAAGAGTTAAATCATTATTGCTGGCATGTCAAAATGCAAGGCACAAAAATATACCAGTTGTAACATTTTCCTAGCTTAGTACATAAAAAACAAACTACCTTTTATATTGGTAGTGTTCCATCTGTGCGCATTGTAAAAATTGAGAGATTTTTCCCTGTAATTATTATCAGTAAATCCCAGTTCCCTTTTATAGCATTCAGGGAATTGGAAGAGAAAACCTATCAGGAAATTGCTGAAAAGACACCCCATCAAGTTTTCTGGGTGTTTTCGGAGCGTTTGTTATAAAGAAACTGCAAATTTAACTTTTCCTGTCCTCAAATACATCCTATACTAGCAAATGGATGAATATTTTTATCTAAACTGACACTTTGATATATAATTCTGCTGTAAAGCTCCTTAATAATGTTTCCTCTTTTATCTTATCACTGCTATATCATACTGTCATCCATTTTCTTCATTACTTTGAGAGTTGTATGATGAGGTCAGTGTGGTGCTATCTACATCTTTAAGGGGTAATTAGAGGGCAAAGTAAAGCTTGATGTTTGCAGAAGTTGTTATGGTGAATAGTACATCTATTTTGTCGAGAACATTATTACTACAGGGCAGTATAAGAGATTATTTATAGTTAATTTTTGTATATAGTGAAAGGCAGGGGTCCAGCTTCAATCTTCTGCATATGGCTACCCAGTTATACCCAAGAACATTTATTGAAGAGAGTGTCTTTCTCCCAATGCTTGTTTTTGTCAGGCTTTTTGAAGATCAGATGATTGTAGGTGTGTGGCTTTACTTCTGAGTTTTCTATTCTGTTCCATTGATCTATGTGTCATTATTATTTTTTTCTTTTTTTTGTACCAGTACCAAAATGTTTTGGTTAATGTGACGTTATGGTATAGTTCAAAGTCAGGTAGTGTGATGCCTCCAGCTTTGTTCTTTTTGCTTAGGATTGCTTTGGCTATTTGGGCTCTTTTTTGGTTCCATTTGAAGTTTAGAATAGTTTTTTTTCTAATTCTGTGAAGAATGTCATTAGTAATTTCAGACAAATTGAAATGAATGCGTTAATTGCTTTGGACACTATGGCTATTTTTATGATATTGATTCTTCCAATCTACAAGTATGGAATGTTTTTCCATTTATTAGTGTCATCTCTGATTTCTTTCAGCAGTGGTTTGTAGTTCTCCTTATTGAAATCTTTTGCTTCCTTGGTTAGCTGTATTCCTAGGTATTTCATTTTGTGTGTGTGGCTATAGTAAGTGAGATTGTATTTTTGATTTCACTCTCGATCTGGACGTTGTTGGTGTATAGAAAGGCTACTGGTTTTTGTACACTGATTTTGTACCCTGAAACTTTACTTAAGTCATTTATGAGTTCTAGGAGACTTTTGGCAGAGTCTTTAGGATTTTCTAGGTATAGAATCATATTGTCAGTGAAGATATATAGTCTGACTTCTTCTTTTGCTATTTGGATCCCTTTTATTTCTTTCTTTTCCCTGATTGCTCTGGCTACTTCCAGTACTGTGTTGAGGAGGAGGAGTGAGAGTGGGTGTTTTTATCTTGTTCCAGTTCTCAAGAATGGTTTGACCTCTTACCCATTCAGTATGATGTTGTTTGTGGGTTTGTCATAAATAGCTTTTATTATTCTGAGGTACGTTTGTTTCTTCAATGTTTGTTGACTAGATGTTGAAGAAACATACCTCAAAATAACAAAAGTTATCTATGACAAACAGACTAGGCATCAAAGAAACGTTCTGCTTTAATATTTAAACAT
Organism: Macaca nemestrina; assembly: GCF_043159975.1. Classification (NCBI taxonomy): domain Eukaryota; kingdom Metazoa; phylum Chordata; class Mammalia; order Primates; family Cercopithecidae; genus Macaca; species Macaca nemestrina. The sequence goes on along the minus strand of NC_092134.1, from coordinate 52,514,862 downwards.
TATCAAAACATTAAAATATTAAAAACCGAGTGGAGTACTTTATAATAATAAAATAACAACTGAGAGATAAAAAATTAAATGTAAGGGGTACAAGTGCAATTTTATTACATGGATATATTGAATAGTGGTGATATCTGGGGTTTTAGTGTAGCTATTATTGTCTGATTAATGTATGTTGTACCCATTAAGTAATTTTTCATCACCCACCTCCCTATCCTTTCAAGTCTCCAATGTCTATTATTCCACACTCTATGTCCATGGGTACACATTATTTTAACTCCCACTTATAAGTGAGAACATATGGTATTGACTTCGTTTCTTAGTTGTTTCACTTAATGGCCTCCAGTTCCATCCACGTTGCTGCAAAAGACATGATTTCATTATTTTTTATGACTGAATAGTATTGCACGGTGTATATACACCCCATTATATTTACGCAATTATTCATTCATTGCCACTTAGGTTGATCTTTGCTATTGTGTGATCAACACACGATTGCAGGTATCTTCTTTTTATAAAGATTTTTTTTTTTCCTTTTTGTCGATAACCAGTAGTGGGATTGCTGGACCAAATAGTAGTTCTATTTTCGGTTGTTTGAGGAATCGCTATACTGTTTTCCATAGAAGCTGTAATAAGTTACAGTCCCATTGACAGTGTATAAACTGTTTTCTCTGCAGCCTCATCAACACCTGCTATGTTTATTGACTTTTTAATAATAGCTATTCTGACTGATGTATGATATATCTTACTGTGGCTTTAATATGTATTTATCTGACAATTAGTGATTTTGAGCATTTTGGGATTTTATAGAGTAAGTATAAATCCTAGTCCTAGACTTTAGATATTTTTCTATGTTTATAACAATCTTTTACACTTTTTCCTATGTGGGCAAGACCATCACTAAGCTTTTTATTTTAAAATTAAAATGAAAACTTATGAAAATAACTGAAAACAATATAACTAAATTAATAATTTTAACTTAAATAAGAGTAAGTATATATTTGTAAAATTTACTTATTTTTAATCAACAAATAAAAATTCCACAAACATTGTATACAACGTGATGTTATGAAACATGCACTTACTATGGAATGGCCAAACTAAGCCAATCAACATATGTATCACCTCACATACTAGTCATGTTTTTGTGTTGAGAGCACTCAAAATCTACTCTCCTAGTGATTTTCAAGAACACAATACAATGTTACTAATTAAAGTCACCATGTTTAACGATAAATTTCTTAAACTTATTTTTTCTATCTGAAATTTTGTATCCTTTGACCAAAATCTCCCTAGCCCCCATCTCCTAGTAACTACCATGATAGTCCCTGTTACTATGAGATGAATTTGTTTTATTCTACACATAAGTGAGATCATGCAGTATTTGTTTTCCTGTGTCTGGCTTATTTCCCTTAACATCATGTCTTTCAGATCCATCATGTTGTTGCAGGTGACAGGATTTCCTTATTTTTCAAGACTGAATAATACACAAAAATGTGGTATACATACACAATTGAATACAGGTTGAATATCCCTAATCCAAAATTCTTGTGACAATAAGTGTTTCAGATTTTGGATATTTTTGATTTTGGAATATTTACATATACATAATGAGATGTCTTGGGGGTGGGACCCAATTTTAATCATGAAACTTTTTATACTTTGTATATACCTATATATGTAGCTGAAGGTAATTTTATGCAACATTTTAAATAATTTTGTGCATAAAACAAAGCTTGTGTACATGAGATCAGGTGTGGAAATTTTTATTCACTTTTTTTTCAAAGATTCAGCAATTAGTTTTTTGAAACATCTTTTGGTTCATGATCATTTACTTATTATTACTTGCTTTTATCTGTATTTTTTCTTTATAGTTTGACTAGCTGAGAGAGTGTGTGTGTATGAGTGTGTGTGTGTTTTAATGATCCTACATTTCTTCAGAATTCCAATCTAGTGACATATTGCTTCTTTTCATATAGAGGAGATCATTTCTTTCTACCATTTAATTTTGATATCTTCTTTAAAGTAAATGTTATTTATAATTTTAAAATTTCCAAGGATTTTTTTTTTTTTTTTTTTTTGAGATGGAATGTGGCTCTGTCACCCAGGCTGGAATACAGTGGCTGGATCTCAGCTCATGCAACCTCTGCCTCCTGTGTTCAAACAATTCTCCTGTCTCAGCCTCCCAAAGGATATGGTTTTAAGAAGATTATACTTTTGCACTTTGTATTTTAATTTTATTATATATTGGTCAGAGAAAATTACCAGTGTTATTTCTCATTTTGGATTTTAATAGCATTTTTGGAGTTCCATATGGTAAATCGTCCACAGATGTTTAAAAATAATAGATAATACAGATACAAACATATATAATACGTATGCTAAAGCTTGTTAAATGATTTATTGAAGTCTCAAATAGCCTTATTTTATTTTATCTCCTTGAGCTGGCAATCTTTGAGAAATTGGTTGAATTGCTAATTTTTCCCACTAACAGTTTTTGCCTCATACACATGTATTTCAAAGCTATGGGGATAGGTACACAGTTGGCTCTAGGTTTAGGATGCCAATGGCATCTTGGTAACATTTCTCTAAGTTAAATATCACTCTTTCACATTTAATTTTGGCTTGAATTATATTTTGACTGATATTTTAATATTATATTGCTGTATTTTTGTGTTAACTTTTTCCTAGTATTTCATTTTCTATTTCTTTATTTTCAAACTTTCTTTTTATGATTGTCTCTTTTTCATAGCAGCTTATTATTTTCTTGGTTGTCTCTGGTATTTATTTTCTAAAGCATATAATCAAATCATTCCATTCATTTTACATTCTTGGGGATAATTTATTTTAGATAAGTTCTTTCATAAAGATGGAAGTCCTCAAAGAGCTAGTATTTTTTTATTTAATATTTGTACTTAAAGATTTAGATTAAATTGTATACCTCCATAATAAAATTGGTATTTTCACTCTTGTCAGTATACACAGTTTCTAATAATAAGAGCCTATTTCTAGGACTAGGTGTGCAGGTGGCTAAAGAATGGAGTGTTCTGCAAGGAAAAATGAAGAGATGGTTTGTCACTTGTGTGGCAGCCCAGTCACTCCGGGCCTTTGAAAAGTGTCTGAGGATATTGCTATGCCTCTTTTCCTATCTCAGCTCTCACTCTACTATTTGCATGTCATACTTCAGAGAAAAAGCTGGGGCTTTAACTAGCAACAAGTGCTGCTGTTTCTCAGTGTAGAGAAGTGAGAGAAGACAGAGTGGATCCACCTAGTGATTCCAATTCACTTACCAAGTGTTTGATCCAGGACTCTCTTTCACCTGTTGTCTTTGAGTTTATGGTTTTTCTTGCTTTCATGAGGGGTTGGAGGGGGTTGCCTTGCACTTGCTTTCTCAGGTTCATGCTTTTGGGTTCCTTTTTCTAAGAACCAGACACAGAGAAGGGAACAGTAGACACCAAGGCCTTCCTGAGGGTGCAGGGTGGGAGGAGGTGACGATTGGAACACCACCTATAGGGTACTATGCTGATTACATGGGTGACAAAATTATCTGTAAACGAAACCCCAACGACACACAATGTAGCCATGTAACAAACCTATGTATGCATCCCTTGAACCTGAAATGAAAATTGGAAAAAACAAAACAAAACAAAAAAGAAAGGAGCTAGGAACTAGAAAGGTGGGGAAGCTAACTTTTCAGGCATCTCAAAGCTCAGACTTCCGGGTTCCAATCTCAATTCAGTATTTGCAAATTGTGTCTTTTCAGACAATTAACCTAACCTAAGTTTTATTTTCAGTGAAACAATGATCATAATAGAACATACCTCAGAGTGTGTGCTCTGTGTGTGTGTGTGTGTGTGTGTGTGTGTGTGTGTGTATTGAGGATTAAATAAGAGAATACATGAAAATACTTAGCATTGTGCCTGGCACACAGTAAATGCTTAATAAATTTTACTGTGGGTGATTATTACCATTATTTTCACTCATCAGTCTGATTTTATTGTGTGCTATATTTCAGAAATTCTTCAAAATGTTTTGTGTTCAGTAAAATCTTTTTTATCTCCAGTGCCTTTTAACATTTACTATTTGCTTTATATCTTTTTGGCAGCTATGATGTTTGGAATGGGAGGCAATGAGGACATATGTGCTTAACCCACTATCTTGATTCATTGTCATTCACTTACTTGGAAAATGCATTATAACATTATGGAAAAAACAATGGACTTGTAAGTCAACAGTCCTTGTTTCTAGTCCTAAAACTGTAACTGAAATTTTTGAAATTTGTTTAATTAATCTCAGCTTCAGCATCTTTATCTATAAAATGAGTGTTTGGATGAGTTTATCTTTTCTGGCTCTAAAGAATAAATGCTCTGCCTAAAAGGATGGTTTGTTTATCAATAGTGCTATTAAATTAATAGAACAACAACAAAAAAGGCTATGAAAAAAAGTGATAGAGGGCAATTGTGGATTCAATATAGTATTACACCAACCTGGCTTTTTAGAGGAGAATGGAAAATGAAAATGCTTAAAGAGTAGGAAGAAATAAAGAGGATCCCTGTTTCAAGGTAAACTAGTAATAAATATAAGAAGGTAAAAGAAAAATAATTCTTTAAAAGTGTCCTAGACATACAGCCAAATTTTAATGCTTCTATGTGCCTGAAATTAATCAATCTGTATAGAATAGACAATTCAAATTGAAGCTACTCCAGTGATAATCAAATCAGTACTCATAAATTTATAGGTGAGCAAACCAAAATCAAGTAAGATAAAGTAATTGCCCATGATCTAAAAGTTGAGCATTTCTAAGTACTTAGCCTGAGATATCAGTGATGAAGTTAAAACCAGGACAAAGATACTCTGAATCCCAGGACAGATCTTTTCCCACTGTACTACTCAATATTTAATTAAAAATTTCCAGACTTGCTTTTGTCAATTAGTCTTAAATATAGATTTAAGTTTAGTTAAGATTTAAGAAATATAGATTTAGATTTAGTATTAAAAATAGATTGCTATATACACAAACGTGTACCAATCATAAGAATGATTCTAACATTTTCTAAATCAATACTCGCATATCTACTATATCGATGTTAAATGGCTACGAAATTCATATGTATAAGTAATAACAGTTGTAATAAAATTTGACCCAGGGGAAAGAGTCATGAAAATGACCTAAATAAATGCTATATTTTAACATATCTAATGATATGGGAAGTATGTTTTATCAGAGTTAAATATCTATACACATCTATGAAAACTTATTATCAAGTAAAAAATAATTATTGGAGAGAGGTGACTTAAGGTATTTAGACTAATAAGAGAGCTTACTGAGGCAAGAAGATCTATTTCTATACTTTTCTGTAGTTGAGACAATAATGATAGAGAAAAAAGTTTACCTTTTTAAAGCTCATACACAAAAGGTGATATTTTTAAAAACAACATTCTAATAGAATTATCTCTGTGGTTTCAATTTGCTTTTTTTCTCTAAATACTAATGATGTTGACTATCTTTTCATATGCTTATTTGCCACCTGTGTATCTTCCTTAGTGAAGTATCTATACAAATCTTTCATTCTTTTTTTTTTTAAATAGGTTATTTTATTTTATTGTTGAGTTTTAAGAGTTATTTGTATATTTTGAATACAAATCCTTTATCAGAAATGTTTTGCAAATATTTTCTCCTAATCTTCTGCTTGTCTTTTAACTTTCTTAATGTTATCTTTTGAAGACTAATACTTTTTAATTTATCATCCTTTTCTATTATGATACATGCTTTTTATATTTAACCTAGGGAGTTTTGGACTAACTCAAGGCCTCAAAGATTCTCTCTTATACTCTCTATTTTAAAATAATATTGGTGTAGGTCTTACATTTACATTTTTGGCCCATTTCGAGTTAATTTTTGATTATAGTGGAAAGGATTGAGGTTCCTCTTTTTTTTTTGCATTTGGTTACCCAATTTCGATAGTACCATTATTGAAGAAAATTAGCCTTTCCCCAGTGAGTTTCCCTGGTACAGTTGTCGAATATCAATTAAGCACATATTTGTGGGCCTGTTTCTGGACTATATTATATTTCATTGATCCTATATATCAATATTTATACCAAAAGTCACACTATATCTTAATTACTGTATCTCAATAGTAATTTTTGAAATGAAAAAGTAGTATGAACCTTCTCTGTCTTAGTCCATTGAGGCTGCTATTAAAAATACCATAGACTGGGTAATTTGTAAATCGTAAAATTATTTCTCTCAGTTCTGGAGGCTGGGATGTCAAAGATTAAGGTGCCGGGAGATTCAGTGTCTGGTGAGGGTCCACTTTCTCACAGATGACACCTTTTACTGTGTCCTTGCGTGGCAGAAGGGGCAATGAAGCTACCTGGGACCTTTTTTATAAGGGCATTAATCCCATTCCTGAGGGCCCCACCCTCATAACTTAATCACATCCCCAAAGGCCCCACCTCCTAATACTATGGCCTTGGAGGTTATTATTTTAACATACGAATTTTGAGTGAACACGAATATTTTTATCATAACACCTTCCAACTTTGTTCTTGCTTTTCAATTTTGTTATTCTGTGTCATCTGCATTTTTGTAAATTTTACACCTAATGTCAATTTTTATCAAAAAAAACAAAACAAAATAAAAAACAAAAAAGCACCTGTTGGCATTTTAATTAAGACTGTCTTACATCTATGTATTAGGTTACTGTGAAAGTAATCGCAGTTTTTGCCATTACTCTTAATAATAATTTGGGAAAAATTGACATCTCTACAATATTCAGTTTTCCAATCCCTTGAACAATGGTATATTATTTCATTTGTTCAAGTCTTTAATTTCTCTCAACAATGTTTTGTACTTTTAGTAAACAATTTTTGCACATATTGTGTTAAATCTGACTCAGTACTTTCCTGTTTTGATGATATTGTAAATATTACCTTTTAAATTTAGTCTCCAATTGTTTATTGCTATTATACAGAAATACAACTGATATTTTTAAATAACCTTATATTTTCTTCCATTACTAAAGTCACCTATTAATTTTAGTAGCTTTATTGGCAGATCCTACAGGATTTTCTCCATAGACAATCATATTGTCGGTGAATAAAGACAGTTTACTCCTTCCATTCAAATCTATATTACGTATTTCTTTTGTTTACCTTATTGTACTGACTAGGACATCTCATAAAATACTAAGTAGAAGTGATGAGGGCATACATCTTTGCCTTGTTCTCAATCTTAAGAGTAAAGAATTCAGCCTTTTACCATTAAGTATGACATCTACTATAAGTTTCTTGCAGAAACCTTTGTTGAGAGAATTTTCATTTTTACTTTGCTAGGTGTTTTAAAATCATGAATAGATATGGAATTATTCAAATGCTTTTTCTACACCTATTGAGATGATGATATGATTTTTGTTATGGTAAATTATTTGGATTGATTTTAAAATATGTTAAACCATACTTACCTTCTGGGAATAAACTCCACTTGATCAGAATATATTATCTTTTGTATGTGTATCCTTTTTGTGTATCTTCTGCTGAATTTGAGATGTTAAAATTGTGTTAGCCACTTGTACATTCATATCCATGAGAAATATTTATCATAGATTTATTTTCCTATATTGTGTTTGTCTGGTTTGGGTATTTGTTAGGGTAATTTTGTACAACTAAAATGAGAAAAGTGACCCCTTTCTAGTATTTTCTGGTAAAGTTTGTGTTGAACTGATAGTATTTCTTTCTTATATGCTTGGCAGAATTCACCAATGAAACCATCAAAGCAGGAATTATTCTCTGTGAAAATATTTTTAAGTACAAATTAATTTTTAAAAACAGATTCTATTTATTCCTTTGTTGAGTTAAAACACCTGTCCAGAAGATGGAGGAAATATTTGGGGGAAGGTTTGCCTTGCTCAATGCTATTCAGTACACATGTTCACTGACTCTATAATCAAAATTCAATCTTTACATACATGAAAATGTGTCAGAAAAATTTCAAATGTGATTTTAAGGAGGTTCAACAAGACGGAAGTTTGTCTATTTTTTTTTTGTTTGGTAGGGAGAAGATGAGGTCTCACTATGTTGCCCACGCTGGACATGAGCTCCCAGGCTAAAGAGATCCTTCCACTTCAGGCTTCTGGTAGCTGGGACTACAGGTACACGCCACTGGGCCTAGCTTGGAAATGCAAGCTTGGAGGTTGGGTTGTAGACTCTAAGCATAAGGGATTAATTTTAAAATTTATAAACAAGACATTTAATTATATGGAAAGAGATATAGCACCTTAATATTTCATCAAATAACATAATGTTTCCTTGCCAAATGAAAACAAATTTAATCACAGACCACTAGATTTCCTGAAAATTATCCTTGTACCTTTTCTAGTTGGTGAGTCATTAGGATCTAATTGACTCAAAATAAACAGGCAAATGCAATAAATTTGAAATGGCTTGCTCAACAAGGTTTTGGATTTATAGTAAATAGCTTGGTTTTGTTGCATTTGAGAGAAGATTAAGTAAGCTTAGCTTTGTTTTATGTTTTGAACAAGATAAGTAAGATCCCGGTACTTAATTCACATTTTTTTAAATGCAAGACAAATTACTCATACATAAACAAGTTTATTTGGAAGGCACTGTTTTTCAAGTGGTATTAACATGAACTATTCCTGTCATAATTTAGTGAGTATTTTTATCTTATCTTTAATAATACATACATTGAATACCTTAACTCAGGTGTAAGTGCTTCATCACATTTTATTAATGCTTTAAACGTATTTGTTTTTCTGTTACATTTATTAACAGATAAGAAAAAAATTAATAAGTCTTAGGAATTCCTTCTCTTCTATGTGCATCTCAGTGTCAACACTTACTAATGCATATACACAATGCAAATGAAACAGGAAATTATTATGCTGGTTTATCAAGCACTGATTCAGGGCAGCCTTACTATCTTTATCTGACATTTCCATAATGGAATGCAAATTCAAATGCCAAAGAAGCTTGAAAGCAGTGACTGAGAAAAACACATTGTTTACTTGAAAATCATTGGTTATATAAAAGGCATTATGTTCTTCTCATATATGGGAGTTGGTGGGGGGATATATAATACCTAATTTAATGATCACATTCAAGAAACATTTGTAACTGAATTAGATATAAAATCAGTGTGGCTATTCTTATCATTAATCATAGATCTCCTTTTAAAAATACACTCTAGGCTGGGCATGGTGGCTCATGCCTGTAATTCCAACACTTTGGAAGGCTGAGGCAGACGGATCACCTGAGGTAGGGTGTTTGAGACCAGCCTGGCCAACATGGTGAAACCCTGTGTCTACAAAAAATACAAACATTATCTGGGTGTGTTGGCTCACACCTGTAATCGCAGCTACTCAGGAGGCTGAGGCAGGAGAATCCCTTGTATCCCAGAGGCAGAGGTTGCAGTGATACGAGATCGCATCACTGCACTCCAGCCTAGCTGACAGAGTGAGACTTGTCTGCAAAAAAACAAAAAGAAAGAAAGAAAAGAAAAAGAAAACACTTTATAGAAAATATATGTTATACATATGTTAAAATGGAAAAGATCTTAAAGGTTACCCAGGCCAGTCTCCAGAAAAATGCAAAAAGAAATCCTGTATGTGAGCTCACCACTATACCTGCATACGCATTTTAGAAATTCTAAAACATTAATTTCATTCAAATTAAAAATAAGAATAAAACACTCATGTTTCTCATTAAAAATGTTCAGGATGTATTGTTTTTATTTGCCATTAAAATGTCAAATGCAAGAATTCACATGGCAGAGAGTGAATTGAAGAAAACACAGGTGCCTAATTCACAAGCTACAAAAAACAGTATAAAGGTGACCATCTGGGGAAAGCTGGCTGACTTAATTTTCCTATGAGCTTACCGTCTGTTCCTTATTTCTCTTCCAGACTCCATATTCTGACCTTGAAAATGCATCTACATATTTTGCTACATGCATTTCCTTCTAACCATAAATACAGGTATTAAATAGATCTAATTATGCAAAGGATATAATACAACAAAGGACATATTGTGTTGCATTTTATGTAATCTCAGTTTCCTTTTTTTTTTTTCTTAAGGTTTTGTTTCTGGTGATGATGCTTTTCAGCCTTTTAGCCATTCTATAAATTCCTACACTTTGCATGATACGCCTGCAAGTGCAGACAAGCACAGTTCTAAGAAACAAATTCTGCTTCTAGGAGGGTGGTTTACAAGGTGTAGAAAAAAGTTAGATGTCTGAGAATGTGGAGAAGAGGAAATGGGATCCTGGGATTGTGATCTTGATGTGTTCACAATGAATTATGAGGCAATACCCGCCTGAGAAAAGAGAAAGCTAAAACAGTGAGGAATTCCTGGCTTGTCAAAAATCACCGACTGCTCAAGTAGCCCGAGTATGCCAGGATTTCAGAAGGAAGCATCACACTTTACTGCCATAGCGAATAAATATGCTGAGTTTATTAGGTTTTCATGTCTCAGTCTGAACACTGACAATGATGCTAGTCAAACAAAACATCCTTACTTTCAACTATTTGTTGCCATAGCTTTTCTTCAAGTAGTCTTCTGTTCTATCCTGCATTTTTTTTTCTGAAAACAATCTATAGCTATTACTTCTGTAATGTTGCTAATTCATGCTCTACTTCCTTTGAGATTATTCTCTATCATTATATAGTATTTGGCATCTGTGCTTCTGAAACTTGCCTCTAACTTAGAATACTTTTCATATATCAGAGTCCCAATTTATCCTTGGTTGTCTCCCCCGCATCTTAAAGCTCATTAAGTGCTGAGCTAAACTCATCAACTTCATGGACCAACATGTTTCCTCTTTGACTTTTTCCTTTTCCTCATTTTCATCTCATATTAGTCAATAAAGCATGCCATCAAGATCTCTTTCTTCCTTTCATTCCCATTACTCCTCCTCAAGTTAAGGTCAGATCATCCAGATTACTATAATAATAGAATCCAATATCCTCAAACTCTTCCAAAGAATGATCGGGTTCCATGAACAGAGTTTCATAGTCTGCATATTACATACCACTTGGAGAGTCACAAAGCATATTGTAACCTACAGTAAAGAAACACCTTCAAGTATGTTTAACCCAGTGTTTGGGAAACCCATTATTTTCTAATTTATTTTACCATGAAACTTTTGTTCAAAGACCATCCAATAAAATCTCTCAGAGTAATGTTTATAAAGCATGAATCTTCCCCATACATTCAATCCTGCAACCAATTTTCACATTAGTTAAAAAATATACCACTCAGATTAGTTCACTTCCTTCCTCAGAATTTTCAAACACTCTCAATCAAACACTCCCTTCAAAAGAAGCTTATTAATCTGCAACCTACATGTTTCATGTTATCTTTCATGACTTTCTTCATATTGGTAGCTGCCCAGATGTTAAGCTTAGCATCCATTGTACTAAAACTGCCTACACTCATATCAAATAAATATGTACCATCACTTGGCAGTGAATTAACTTTTCACACAGAACGGTGGGCAACCTCTATTAATAGTTTCTAATGGTCAGGCGCAGTGACTCATGCCTGTAATCTCAGCATACTGGGAGGCTGAGGTATGAGGATCTCTTGAGCTCAGAAGCTTAAGACGAGCCTAGGCAACATAGTGAGACTCTGACTCTACAAAAAATAAATATTTAAAAAATTCACTGGGTGTGGTGGTGAGTGATTGTGGTCCTAGCTAATCAGGAGGCTTAAGGTGGGAGGATCACTTGAGCCTATTGCAACAAAAACAAAAATTGACAAGTGGAACCTAATTAAAATCAAGAGCTTCTGCACAGCAAGAGAAACCATCAAGGAAATAAACAGACAACTGACAGAATGGGAGAAAATATTCACAAACTATATATCTGGGAAAGGTCTAATATCCAGAATCTACAAGGAACTTAAATCAACAAGCAAAAAAACAAATAACCCCATTAAAAGCTGGGTAAAGGACATGAACAGACACTTCTCAAAATAAGACATACAAGTGACTAATGAACATGAAAAAATGCTCGTCATCACTAATCATCAGAGAAATGCAAATCAAAACCACAATGAGATACCACCTCACACCAATCAGAATGGTTTTTGTTAAAAAGTCAAAAAAACAAAAAACAAAAAACCAATATTGGCAAGGCAAGGCTACAGAGAAAAGGGAACATTTATACACTGTTGGTGGAAACGTAAAATAGTCCAGCCATTCTGGAGATAGTTTGGAGATTTCTCAAAGAACTAAGAGTTGAGTTACTATTCAACACAGAAATCCCATTACTGGGTATATATCCAAGAGAAAATAATTCGTTCTACCAAAAAGACACATGAACTCTTACACATGAACTCTTATGTTCATCACAGCACTATTCACAATAGCAGATACATGGAATCAACCTAGTTGCCCACCCATGGTGGACTGGATAAAGAAAATATAGTATACATAGACACTATGGGACACTATGTGGCCATAAAAAAGAACAAAATCATGTGCTTTGCAGCAACTGGATGGATGCAGCTAAAAGCTATTATCCTAAGCAAACTAATGCAGAAACAGAAAACCAAATATCACATGTTCTCACTTATAAGTGAGAGCTAAACATTGAGTACATATGGACACAAAGATGGGAACAACAGACAGTGAGGAATATAAGAGAGGGGAGGGAGAGAGAGGGGCAATAATTGAAAGACTACTATTGGGTACTGTGCTCACTGCCTGGGTGATGGATTAATTCATATTCCAAACCTCAGCATCATGTAATATATCTTTCTAACAAACCTGCACATGTTCTCCCTGATTCTAAAATAAAAGTTGATGGGGAAGAAAACCTGTTTACTAAGACTTCCAAAGGTATCCAGAATTTGACCACTTGTCATTATCTTTTCTGCTACTAACCTGATCCCAACCACCACCACCTCTGACCTGAATTCTTTCAATAACTTTGTTACTAATCTGTCTAGTCTTTATTTTCTGTGATCAACATAGCTGAGTGAGTTTATTCAAACATAAGTTGGATCATGTCAGTAATCCACAAAATTCCTCCTGTGGCTTAGTATTTTAGAGTAAAAGCCAAAGTCTTTAAAATAGTAACCCTGAGCCTCATGCACCCCCTGCTTTCTCTCTTTTTCTTTCTTTCTCTCTCTCTCTCTCACTCTCTCTCTGTTTGACTTCATTTCTTGCTGTCCTTTCCCTTGTTTCCTCTGTTCCAGCTCTACTGGGCTCACTGCTGTTCTTCCAACACTTTAGATCATTACTGCCTCAGGGAATTTACACTTGCTGTTTCCTCTGACTGGGCCATGCTTCTCCAATTATCCTGCTTGTTTGCCCCTTGTCCCCACCTCACTAGAATAGAAGCTTCCTGAGAGTTGAGATTGTGTCTGTTGTATTCACTGCTGCAGCCCCAAAACCTAGAACAGAGGCTGAAATATACTGGGCCCTCAATAAGAATTTGTTGTGATAAGTGAATGCATTTACAAATGGGTATACAGGTGCTTTGGAATTAAAAGCAGAAGGAAATAACGTAGGTTGCAGGAATAGGAAAAGATTTCATGAGGATTTGGAAACTGAGTGCCAAAAAGACAAGTAGGCATTTGCCAGGTAAAGAGAAGAAGAGGAAGGGAAGAGCTTTCCCGCAGAGAGCAACACAACACGACTCAGGTTATTCTTATTTATTCAACATATATTTGATAAAAATCTACAATGTACCAGACTGTGTTCTAGCATTTGGGACATCATAAGTAGAGGAGAAAAGCTATACACAAATAAATATTGGCATATGGTCAGTTAATAAAAATGTTATAAAAACAAATTAAGCTGGGATAGAGAATAAAGAATGATGGGAGTAGGGAAAAGACAATTTAGATATGGCAGATAATACTTCTGGGGAGGTGAAATATGAGCAACAAGAGACTGAATGAAGCTCAGGTAAGTTATTATCTGAGGAAAAAGCATTTCTGGGCAAGGCAACAGCAAATTCAAGAGGAGAAAGATATGCTTATAAACGGGAAAAATTGAAAAATACTTACAAAGTGGTGAGAGGGCAAAATGGCAAAGAAACCATGGACCCAGTTCCACAAAACCCAGCAGGCCAGCCATGTTAAGAATATTAGACAATGAGAAGCCACTGAAGATTTGAATGCAAAGGATGACCAGATCAGTGTCTCAGGAAATAAAAGGCAAACATAAACTGGCTGTTTTAATACCTAACTCACAATAGCTTCCTTTTAAGTTCAAAAGTCATTTCAGACAAAAGGCTATAGCATCAGTTTAAAGGAAAATGGTGCTATTTTTTTCTGTGAGTACATAAAAATGGTATTATAATTTTAAAATGTTTGTTTTATAACTTTCATATAAAATTTGATGCCATTTTATTTTTAAAAGTATCTTTCTTCAGTATTCTTATATTTTAAAATAATCTTTTTTTCAAATTTACCTATTATTATTTCAGTGCTATGTTCTTTATAGTTTCTATTCTTTTACAATACGTATTTTTAATAATTATAAATATGTTTATTTTATAGTTTCTGACTGTTGTATCAAGATCGCTCTTCAAACATAACCTTTTCCCTTGAGATTTCTGTTCCCTCTGCCTGAAACACAGGCCTCATTAACGTGTCGGTTTGTTGTGTGCACTGATTCATCCCATATTCTGGTTCCTCCTCACATGTTTTTAATGTTTAATTGTGAGCACACTTTTGGCAGGGGCTGTTTCTTCTATGAGAAACCAGTGTAAATAAATGTTTAAGAGTGCTATCTTTCATTTTACCATCTCCAGTATGCCTTGGCCTACAATTCATTTTATGTACATTTTTTTCTTTTATTTTTTTCTTTTCTTTTTCTTCTTTTTCTGAGACATCATCTCCCTGTGTCATTCAGGCCAAAGTGCAGTGGCACAATCACAGTTCACAGCGGCCTTGATTTCCCAGACTCAAGTGATCCTCCCACCTCAGCCTCCATAGTAGCTGGGACTACAGGCATGCACCACCAGGCCTGGCTGATTTATTTATTTGTTTGTTTGTTTGTTTATTTATTTTTGTAGAGATGAGGCTGGTCTCAAACTCCTGAGCTCAAGCAACCCTACCCATGTTGGCCTCCCAAAGTACTGGGATTACAGGTGTGAGCCACCATGCCTGGCCTATGTACATTCCTTGAAAGGTGGTTTCCTGAACCAAGCAGGTGGCATATATTCAGATGGCAAACTAGGTAATGCAGTTTGGCTTATGGGCATATTACAACTCTAATGTCTCACCTCCAGTTCTGTATTGCCCCCAGGCATGGGGCTGTCTGGGACCCCTTGCTCCCTTTTCATCTCCCTCCCTCTACTTCTACTAAACTGTCAGCTCACACCTCTCCCATTCCAGCTTTCACTTTCCCTTCAATTTCTGACACTTAGAGATTATACTCCTTCATTTGCAATCTAAGCTACTGTTTTTTAATTGTTAAATTTTATCTGGCACATCTTGATATTTGTAATCTTCTGTTTCTGTGTTGGCTCAGTCTACCATATTACAGACTCACTTAAATTCATCTCTAAGTTGGATTTTAATTTGAAATATGAGCAACAACAGAAAAAGAGTTTGCATAACCAAATACAGTGATGGACTACATAAAAACATTTCAGTCAAGGAGGAGCTGCATATATGATAATGATCCCATAAGATTATGATGCTGTATTTTCACTGTACCTTTTCTATATTCAGATACACAAACACTTATCATTGTGTTACAACTGCCTACAGTATTCAGTGCAGTCACAGCCTGTATGGGTTTGTAGCCCAGGAGCATAGGCTATACCATACAGCTTAGGTGTGTAGTAGGCTATACTATCTAGGTTTTTACAAGTACACTCTACATACGACATTCCCACAATAAAATCACCTAATGCTTCTTTCCTCTCAGAATGTATTTCCATCGTGAAGGAATGCATGCTGGTTGTTGCTGAGATGTACAAACAAGCACCCAAAATTAACCACGCTGCAAAAGTGCTTTCTAAGTCTGTCTTCCCATCTGGGAACACAGTTTCTTACTCTGCTAGGTGAGAATAACTTATAGTTCATATTGTATGAGTTAACGTTGCAAAACAGTAGTAGTAAAAGGGTGAAAAACCCCTCTAAGAGGAGTTGGAAAGTGAACACAGGCTCCCTGACCTGTGGCAGAGCGTGGGAAGAACAGACACTGAGTGCTATTTCAAATAAGTAAGAGAAATTCAGCTAAAATGTTTAACAAATTCGTGAAGGGCCAACTGTGAGCAAGCATGAGTATATAACCTTTGAGAGTGGCAAGCACTCACAGATTTCCACAAATTTCCACCAGGTGCTTCTAGAAAGAGCAGATCAGGGTGGAAAACAAGACGTGAAGACGCATTACAACTGGGAGAAGGATAAAAGCAAAAAACCTTCTACCCCAGGAATGGGGTGGGAAGGAGAGGGCAGGAAACAGTCCTAGTCCTGAAATCCTATGATAGTATCGGTATATTATTATAGATTTCCTACCACTGGAAAGGGGCAGGGAACTCTCCCACACAAGACTCTCCATAGACAGAAGGCTGAATTTAGTCTGGCAGACCAAAGAAAGGCAGGATCCTGAAAAAGCCCTATCCTTGAGACCCAGACACACAGGGACTTCCTAAGACTGAGGCTGGACGAGGACAACAGAGAAACACCTTCATGTCCACCACCAAGCTTGTTCAGTATCAAGTCACAAGCAACTGCAGTCTACCCCGGGGGAAAGGTAGAGAGCAAAGAGACAGAATCCCCCTGTGACACAGGTGCACACTGAAGACCTAAGGCTGAGTGGAGCACCTCAAATGGTTAAGTTGAAAGTCAATATAGAATACAACTTCTCCTTTTATTTTTCTTCAATGCTTTATAAACAGAGGTTGAAAAATATTAGGCCCATATAGTAAATAGTTTACAGACCAGTCTCTGTCCCAACTACTCAACTCTGCAGCTGTAGCAGGAAAGCAGCCGGTAGACAATTTGTGAGTAAATGAGCATGGCTGTGCTCCAATCAGCTTCACTTATGGATGCTGAAATTTGAATTTAATATGATTTCCACGTGTCACAAAATATTTTTCTTTCATGTTTTTCAACTATTTAAATATGTAAAAGCCAATTTTAAGTCTCAAGATAGATTTGGTATCAGAGCTGTAGTTTGTGACCTCTGGGTTAAGGCAAAATTTGTAGCAATAATTATGGGTTTATAGATACAACAATAGCACCAAAGATGGGAGGGAGCACTGGGAAGTATATTTTCAGTTATAAGTGATATTATTTTAAGGAAGACTGTGTTAAATTACGGGTATATAATCTAAACCCCAGGGCCAGCATTACAAACAATAAAATAAAGACAGAGCAAAATAGGCAAAGGCTCACATCAACATTAGATCGTTAAAGTATTATTTGAATATAAGACAATTGATTAGAACTCTGTCACATTTGGAAAATTTACAGTTTACAAAGATGAGAAAATCTCATCTTGAAACATATTTAGGAGAAATTTTAAAAATATACATAATTAAATTATATTCTTTAAAGCTCTGAAAATAATGGGGAGTGATCCAAGAGAAGAAGTTTTGAAAACTTGTCAGTACATGAAAGATGGAGATTTCTAAACGCAGAGAAGAAAAAATAAATATAAGCAAAAAACAGGAACACCTTAATATGGATAATATTAAGTTGTAATATATAATAATATCCATATGTAATATATAATATAATAATATCCAGTTCTAATATCCATGTACATCTATCTGGCCTGTGGCTAATCTGTTCAGCTACTTAGGACAGAGGATTGCTGAGGCCAAGATCATGTAATGATTGCTACACTTTCTTAGCTCCAGCTGTGGTATGGTCTGAATGTGTCCCTGCAAAATTCCTATGCTGAAACCTAATCACCAGTGTGATGGTATTTGAAGGTAAGGACTTTGAGATATGATTAGGTCAAGAGGGCTCTGTCGATAAGGCCTCAGAGAGCTGCCTTGCCCCTTCTGCCATGTGAGGACACAGCAAGAAGGTGTTCTCTAAGAACCGGGAAAAACAGGCCCTAAACAGACATAAAATATGCTGGTACGTTGATTTTGGAATTCCCAGACTCCAGAACCATAAGAAATATATGTCTGTTGTTTATAAGTGACCTAGTCTATGGTATTTTGTAATAGCAGCCCAGATAGACTAAGGCGGACTGCTATAACAAAATGCCACACACTGAGTGGCTTAAGCAACTGATGTTTATTTCTCATAGTTTTGGAGGCTGGCACTTCCAAGATCAGAGTGCCAGCAGATTCTGCCTGATGAGGGCCTTCTTCTGGTTACAAACAGCAGCCTTCTGGATCTGTCTTCATAAGTCAGGAGCCAGAGGGAGAGCAAGTGAGCACGAAGGTGTCGGGGAGGGCGGGAGGGAGCATGGTCTGGTCTCTTTCTCTTCTTAGAAGGCTGACAATCCCATCATGGGGGCCCCACCCTTTTGACTTCATGGAAACCTAATTACCTCCTAAAAGCCCACCTCAAATACCATCACATTACGGGTTAGGGCTTCAACATATGCATTTTGGGGGAACAGAAACATTCGGCCTATAACGTACACCCATCTTAACATTTTCCTATTGGTAGTTACCATGTGGATGCCAAACTGGCAATATTTGAAAAATGTGTGACATCAGAAGAAATTAATGTCTGCCTGGTCACAGAGTATCTCATTTATCCAGAGGCATGTATCTGTCAAACTCAGCTAAGTAAAATAGGTCTGAGAAGCTGGAAGGATGCAAATTTTCCCCTTGAGTTCACAAAATAAGTATCTCAGCATTCCTTCAGTAATATGCATTAAATTCAACTGCCTTATTTGTTTTATCTTCTACCCTTTACAAAAAAGCCCATTTGCTGGAAAACATACACTGTAATGAAACAGGAAAGGAAATAAATCCTATGTTTAGGTTAAAAATGGTTAAAAATAAAAGTTTTGGCCTATAGGAGTAAGCATCTGTTATCTGTAAGTTTACTTAGAACATCTCTTCCAGATTGAGTGCTAGAAAAATATGGCATTATTTGGGCCACTAAAATCCATATTAAAACCTCGAGGCATGTATTTTAATGATGATGGATAAGAACAGTCTGTTTATGTCTTTCAGGACATTCACAACTAATATTTAAGGGAAAAAGATGTCACGATTCTCTCTTCATGAGTGAAATTCAGGGCCTGCTACATTCGCAAATGCTTTTCTCTCCTCTCACTTGGAGGCAAAAGACTATCAGGAAAGATGACTTGGGGTACTATTACCACTTTTCACTCCTTTTTGTGAGCCTGTCAAAATTGCAGGTCCATATAAAGAAGTTTTGCCTGTGCATTATAGGCCACTGAAAGGTAACCTGAATGTCACAGTCATAATCTCTTGGTTCACTAGCACAGCTTGGGAAGAAGGATCAGAATATTTCTGGTACTTTCTTATAATGTAATCTGAGATAGTTAATTTTAAGTGTCAATTTGCCTGAATTAAAAGATACCCAGATACAGTAATCCACCCTTATCCCCAGTTTCGATTTCTGTGGTTTAGGTTACCTGAAATCAATCTCTGTCCAAAAATATTAAATGGAAAATTCTAGAAATGAGTGATTCATCTACTTTAAATTGTGATTTGCTCTGAGTAGCACGATGAAACCCCTTGCCTTCTGTCTCTGTCTGGGATATGAATCATCCCTTTGTCCTGTATACACTACCTGCCCATTTCTGTATAAGAAAAACATAGTATACAGAGGGTTCACTACTAACCTTCGCTTCAGGCAGCCCCTGGGGGTCTTGGCACATACCCCCTTGCATAAGGGAGGGCACTATTGTAGTCAGTAAATCACTATTTCTTGTTATGTCTGTGGGGGTGTTTCTGGAAGAGATTGGAATTTGAGTCTGAACTGAGTAAAGGAGATCCACCCTCACCTAATGTGGGCGGGCACCCTAGCCCAGATAAAACAAAAAGGCAAAAGAAAGGCAAACTTGCACTCTTTCTACTAGAGCTGGAAAACCTTTCTTCTTTTGTCCTTGGACATCAGAACTGCAGTTTATCTGGTTTCTGGACTCTGGGATTTACACCAGCAACCCTTGGGGTTCTCAGGCTTTCTGTCTCAAACTGAGTTACACCGCTGGCTTTCCTGGTTCTGAGGGGCATGTGGGTCTTCTCAGCCTCCATAATTGTGTAAGCCAATTCCTCTAATAAATCCTCTTCTCATAAATTTATAGCTGTATATCTTGCTGGCTCTGTGTCTCTGAAAAACCCTGCCTAATACACTGTCTATGGGTAATTTTGCCTTTTGTACTAAGAAATTAATAACCACTATTAATAAGCACAATCATTTATTTAACATCTGCTATTTTTCAATAATTGTGCTGGACCTTAAAAATATATTACTTAAATTGCTTTACCAAATTGGTATGTAAGTTCCTTTTGTAAGCATTGGACAAAGTTCCATCCTTTTTTTAATCATACAACATACTCTCCTGGTGTGTCTTCTACCTGTCTGTTCTTTGAAGTCTTTGCAAGCACCTGTGTCTCAATTGTTCCTTACAAGTTCATGTTCCTCAGAGCTTGCTATAGATGCTATTACTGATCTATGCACTTGTTATTGATAGTATAGTCTAGTGGTTAAGCTTAAGTTCTCAAGAATCAACCAGGCTGAGTTCCATTCCTCTTTATTTAGCCTCTTTATGCCTCAATTCTTCAAAATACAAATACTGTTTTGCATTTTGTTTGTTGTGAAGATTAATTGAAATGAAAGTTTGCTGTGAGGCTTGTTGCCTTATAAGTTTGTTGTGAAGATTAATTAAAATGAAACATGAAAAGTGCTAAGCACTATGTCTGGCATGTAGTAAATATTCAGTGTATGTGAGCTGTTGTTATCCTACTCAAAATATGTTATCCTAAATTATCTGCATAATAACTGTCTTCTTCCCTAGAATATTAGCTCTTTCCCTAGCCTTGCCTTGGTACTGGGCACTCATTAGGCTATCATTTACTTTACACTGAATGACTAAGCAAAGGAAAGAATAATCAAAGGAATGTGTCACCATGCAAACTTGGTGTCATGTTTCCTATAGGAAGGATGAAAGAAGTACAGTGTGGAGAGAGTAGCAATATTCAAAGCTTTCATAGAGGGTAAGTGGCAGAACTGCAATTCAAATCCATATGTGCCTACATCTGAAGCCCATGCATTTTTTCATTTATTGCATTAGGGAAAATCCACCCCTGGGGAGAAGAGGTGGAGAATAAAATAATTATTGAGCACTTACTATGGACCTGATCGTGTTCTAAGCACTTGCATGTGTTTTCTCATTTGATATTTACAGCAACCTTATATGGCAGAGACTATAATTATTTTCAGTTTTACAGAGGAAAACTAAAGTACAGAAAGGACAGTAACAGGTCAAGGTTATATGGCTAGGATGAAGCAGGGATAGACAGGACTGGGACTCAGCCATCTGGATCCAAAGCTCACACCCCTAAAGCCACTTTTGCCTCTCTCAGCATCATGTGATGCATTGCAATTAAACAGAACTAAAAAAAAGTTAAAAGTCACTCTTGGTTATATTTACCCCATTCAATTATTTAGTACACATTTGATTTCTGTATGTGATTAGCTTATATTAGAAAAATAAAATAAGACAGCTGAACATCTACATAAACTCTAATTCGTGTCCTGAACTATCACTGAATCTCAAAGGTCATCTGTAACAACTTTTACAAGTTGTCATTCAATTTTGCCTGTCCATTTCCACTAATATGATGCTCATTAATTCCCAGAAGGCACTGCCTGAGTCTAATTTTAAAGAGAATGTAGGAAATTTTTTCTTGAATAAAAAATGTCAGTTTATATCCTTCACTCATTTACCTAGTTTTACCCTCTAAAACTATGCAATATTTGAAGACAAACCACTAATTTACCCAGCAAATGTTTGAGCACGTATCTTTCAATCACTGTGATAGGCAATGAGTACAGAAAGATATATATTAAAACACATATTTTTAGGGTGACAGCCATATAGAAGAAAATTTCAACCTCATGTGGTAAGTGTTCTAATAGAATTATTTAAAAAGTGTTAATTGAAGCATCAAGAAGTGTGTGATTTGGGGAAAGAGCAGGATGGCAAATTAGGTGAGTATACAGGACAATTTTTATTTGGACCTCCAGGCATCTCCAAGTGCTTCCTGCTTCTGGAGATACCAAAATAAACTGAGCCCTTGCCTCTTCATATAGCCTGAAGGCAGCAAACATTCTCTGTCCTTGCCTCTTGGCAGGAGGATGGAAGTACATGATATCCAGGACTCAGCAAATAAATAATTATCATTCTTGGGTGGTTACAATATGTCAGACCTGTTCTACGTGCTTTATACACATTAACTCATTTAAAACCAACAACTCTGTGGGGTCAGTGCTGTTATTACTATTTTCCGTTTTACAGATAAGAAAACTGAGACTTATTCAAGTAACTTTGAGGGACATTGGAGAGCTATTAAGTAGAAAAGCTGTGATTCAAACCCAGGCAGGATGGGTTCTGGAGTGTATGTTTTTAAATACGGAACGATGTGACTTCCCAAACAATATAATACTCGAGAAATGACTTCGAGTGCAATAGAAACTTGAAGAAAATAGTATTAAAATGTCACTTTACAGTTTGCACAGTATTTTGCTTTCCATTATCTCATGTAATCCTCATGACAATCTTGTAAATAAGCATTACAACCTGACTACCACCCTGTATCCATCTGCTCCGTTCTCCTCTTTATTTTCTTTCTTCTAGTTACTGCTTGCTATTGCTTGCACCCTGCAAGATGATCATCTTTGCACTAGCTCTTTCCTCTTCTCAAAGTGTTCTTCTTCCAGATCGTTCGTTGCATGGTTGTTTCTCCTGTAACGTCACCTCCTTGGAGAGCCCTTCCAGAATCTCATGGTGTAGCTTTCAGTCCTATTCCACTGTTTACTTTTCTTCTCTGCACTTTGCTCTCTGGAATCATACTATTTGTTTACTTATTTAAATATTTTATCTGTTGATTTAACTAGAACATAAGCACCATCACTAACAGAGAATCTATCTTGTTTATTTCTGTATCTCTCTCCTTAAATATAGAGTAAACATGACATACAGAAGGCATTCAAAAATATGATTTTAGCTGTTTTGCTCCTATTTTCATTCCTATTTTTAAAATTCCTTCTTTATTATAAGTTAGTTTTCCATCAATTTTTTAACTTATTATTTGAATATAAGGGATTGATTGTTTTTTTGGACACTCTTTAGAAATAAGATGATTGATTTGGGCATATGAAAGGTTGTATAACCTTAGCAAATTCGCTAATATCATCTAATAGCTTTGTAGTTGATAATCAATCTGGAAATGATTATTTTGACAGTTTCTATTTAATATTTTGTTATTTATTGTTTTATAACATTGGTTAAATCATTTTTGTGCTGTGTCTGATATGAACAGAAATGTTCACTCTTTCGCCTCTAAATATAATATTTGAGAATCCCAGCACTTTGGGAGGCCGAGGCGGGTGGATCACAAGGTCAGGAGATCGAGAGCATCCTGGCAAACATGGTGAAACCCCGTCTCTACTAAAAAAATACAAAAAAAATTCGCCGGGCGTGGTGACCGGCGCCTGTAGTCCCAGCTACTCGGGAGGCTGAGGCAGTAGAATGGGTGAAACCAGGAGGCGGAGCTTGCAGTGAGCTGAGATCCGGCCACTGCACTCCAGCCTGGGCGACAGAGCGAGACTCCGTCTCAAAAAAAAGAAAAAGAAAAAATTGACATTGGAGGCAACTGATGCCTAGTTTTTATCAAGTTAAGGAAGCCCTCTATTTAGAGATTACTAAAAGTTGTTTTTAAATCAGATATTAATGTTTTCATCACATGCCTTTATCAATATATACTAAAATGATATGTTTTTTTTCTCCTTTAATCGGTTAGTGTAAAGAGTTAGGTAAACGATTTTCTTTTCTTTCTTTCTTTCTTTCTTTTTTTTTTTTTTTTTTTTTTTTGAGACAGAGTCTGGCTGTGTTGCCCAGGCGGGAGTGCAGTGGCGCGATCTCTGCTCACGCAAGCTCCGGCTCCCGGGTTCACGCCATTCTCCTGCCTCAGCCTCCCGAGTAGCTGGGACTAGAGGCGCCGGCCACCGGCACGGCCAATTTTTTGTATTTTTAGTAGAGACGGGGTTTCACCGTGGTCTCGATCTCCTGACCTCGTGATCCCCCTGTCTCGACCTCCCAAAGTGCTGAGATTACAGGCGTGAGCCAACACGCCTGGCCACAGTAAACTGTTTTCTAATGTTGAACTATCCTACTTTTTTGGACACTGATGGTTCTCAGCTACAAGAGATAGAACTGCCTTTAAAAAGGGAATGTGGAAATTCACTGGGTATTTTCAGTTAACACAGTGTGATTCAAGCCGGCATTTAGCTCCTGGGAACTAGGGATACTAAACCTCTTATATGACAAATAAACTTAGCGCCTTACCTACCAATGGTGTCTCAGTTGAGAGACACTGCTGTTAATTTGTTTTTCATCATTTTTTTTAAAATTATACTTTAAGTTCTAGGATAAATTTGCACAATGTGCAGGTTTGTTACATAGGTATACAATGTGCCATGCTGGTTTGCTGCACCCATCAACTAGTCATTTACATTAGGTATTTCTCCTAATGCTATCCCTCCCCGAGCCTCCAGCCCCCACCCCCCGACAGGCCCCGGTGTGCGATGTTCCCCACCCTGTGTCCATATGTTCTCATTGTTCAATTCCCATCTATGAGTGAGAGTGTGTGGTGTTTGGTTTCCTGTCCTTGTGATAAATTTGCTGAGAATGAGGTTTTCCAGCTTTACCCACGTCCCTGAAAAGGACATAAACTCCATCCTTTTTTATGGCTGCGTAGTATTCCACGGTGTATATGTGCCACATTTTCTTTTTTCTTTTTTTATTTTTATTTATTTATTTATTTTTTTGAGACGGAGTCTCGCTCTGTCACCCAGGCTGGAGTGCAGTGGCGCTGTGGCGCGATCTTGGCTCACTGCAAGCTCCGCCTCCCCGGTTTACGCCATTCTCCTGCCTCAGCCTCCCGAGTAGCTGGGACTACAAGCGCCCGCCACCTCGCCTGGCTAGTTTTTTGTATTTTTTAGTAGAGACGGGGTTTCACCATGTTAGCCAGGATGGTCTCGATCTCCTGACCTCATGATCTACCCGTCTCGGCCTCCCAAAGTGCTGGGATTACAGGCTTGAGCCACCCCGCCCGGCCTGTGCCACATTTTCTGAATCCAGTCTATCATTGATGGACATTTGGGTTGCTTCCAAGTCTTTGCTATTGTGAATAGAGCCGCAATAAACATACATGTGCATATGTCTTTATAGTAGCATGATTTATAATCCTTTGGGTATATACCCAGTAATGGAATCACTGGGTCAAATGGCATTTCTAGTTCTAGATCCTTGTGATCACCACACTGTCTTCCACAATGGTTGAGCTAGTTTACACTCCCACCAACAGTGTAAAAGTGTTCCTATTTCTCCACATCCTCTGCAGCATCTGTTGTTTCCTGACTTTTTAACGATTGCCATTCTAACTGGAGTGAGATGGTATCTCACTGAGGTTTTGATTTGCATTTCTCTGATGGCCAGTGATGATGAGCATTTTTTCATGTGTCTGTTGGCTGCATAAATGTCTTCTTTTGAGGAATGTCTGTTCATATCCTTTGCCCATTTTTTGATGTGGTGGTTTGTTTTTTTCCTGTAAATTTGTTTCTTTGTAGATTCTGGATATTAGTCTTTTGTCAGATGAGTAGATTGCCAAAATTTTCTCCCATTCTCTAGGTTGCCTGTTCACTCTGATGGTAGTTTCTTTTGCTGTGCAGAAGCTCTTTAGTTTAATTAGATTTCATTTGTCTATTTTAGCTTTTGTTGCTATTTGCTTTTGGTGTTTTAGTCATGAAGTCTGCCCATGCCTATGTTCTGAATGGTATTGCCTAGGTTTTCTTTTAGGTTTTTTTTTTTATGATTTTAGGTCTTACATTTAAATCTTTAATCCATCTTGAGTTAATTTTTGTATTGTATTGAGTTTAATTTTCATCATGTTTTAAAACATTATTAAACATGATTAATATACCAATACAGTCATTCTAATATTTTTTAAATAATCCCTGCTAGGGTATGGTGTATTCGTGTTTTTCTACATTATTGAT
This sequence comes from Macaca nemestrina, assembly GCF_043159975.1. Lineage (NCBI taxonomy): Eukaryota > Metazoa > Chordata > Mammalia > Primates > Cercopithecidae > Macaca > Macaca nemestrina. Next base: position 52,488,648 of record NC_092134.1, on the reverse strand, counting down.
ATTAAATAGTTTTGTATTTAATTTTCAAGAGAGTTTTTATAATATTTTGATAATTTAATCACACTGCTCATGGTGCATTATCATGTTGGTGCAAAAGTAATTGCAGTCTTTGATATTACCTTCAATGGCAAAAACCTCAATTACTTTTGCACCAACCTAATAAATAAAGTCCTCAATCTTTTCCAAATAAACTACTCTTAAACCAGATTATTCTAGCCATACACCAGTACAATCAATATGCAATCAACATTGTAATTTGATTCAATCTAATAAATGAAAGCTACATTCATTTCCTCTAAATTATCTCTCTTTTATTGTAACCTGCCATTCAAGCTAGGAATAATTTTAGAATATTGGTATGGTTGGCCAAATTATTTGTTATTTCTCCTAGCTTAGTCACCTGTAAAGTTTATTAAAATATAATCTCTGGTGCTCATTCAAAATATTGGTAACAGTGCTGAACAAGACCATGAACCAAACTTCCTTGGAGAAGTGTTGCTACTAGAAATCCAACAGTGCAATCATCCACTTTATGTACTTCCACATTTTCCACAAGGCATCTGAGAGTTGTGTGGTCATGAATATATAATCAGACTATGGCATATGTCTGAACTTCGGCAAGGTCTACTCTTAGTGATTTTCCATGTAGCCTCTGGGATCACCACTTTCTTTTCTAAGTGCCAATATCTCATTCTTTTAAAAAAATATGTATATACATATTTTATATATATTTTAAAATACCTATATGGGCCAGGAGGCAACAACAAATAGATTGCCCTATAGTTTCCCAAAACACCTTTGTCATTTTTTTGGAAGCCAGGTTATTGGTCCATCAGCAATTACTGCTCTTCTCCAATTTTCCTCAAAAATCACTTTCAGCAGTCCCTCAATTATATTCCCCATTTTTTCTTCATTATTGTTAAATAGACCCAGCTGTAATTTCATGCTATTTTTCTCCATCTATTTTATGGGTTTAAATCTTATAGCCATGTTGTGACTGCCATTATTCTATCGTTTTTTATTAAAGGTAATCCTTTGGTTAATTTAAAAACAAAAGATGTTATATTGAAATATAACTATCGCCACACTGGGGAAGTAAACAAAATTTGCACAAACAGTTAGACTTGGACTAGTTATATTGTTTCTAAGGAAAATTACCATCAATGGAAATTAGATCCCCTAGTTTTCTGTCCAAGACAGGTAGATACTTGAATATAACTACAAAATAAGTTTCAATCCCTCATGATTTTTTTCAAGTGGTCTTTGGGCATATTTATTTTTATTGGACAAGTGTTTGAATTCAGTTAGTATATTACTTAGCAAAATTCAATCTTTAAAAAAAAAAAAAAAGATTTCAACTGAATAAACCAGAAGTAAGGTATGGATGAAATTAATATAATTTTTAAGGTTAAGTGCACATTTGGTAGTGCAGAGTGAGTTCAAGTTAAATCCATTTTAATTTCTTGATTAGGACATACTTCTGTCATTCATGTATTTATGGTTAAAAAATTTAAAAACGTAGCTTATAGGTATGTGTGTGGAGGGGGGCAATTCTATAGCAACTCCACCCATTTAAAAAACCTTTTCAGTTGTATTCTGACGATAGCTTGTACGATTCAATTCACAGGTTAAAACAGCAAGGTGAATGCAGACAATCGAATCAGGGCTATGACTATCAAAACCAACACCTCACATTCTTTCTTGACCCTGGAGAGCACTACACTTGTAGGAGCCAGCTACGTACACACAGAGAGGCTAAGTGACATCCTAAGGTAGCCACTACTTTTGCATTACGTTAGGTTGGATGGCTTTTGTTTTGTTTTGTTTTGTTGCATTAAGAATAATCCATGACAGTAAGTCTTGCTAGGCCAATTTTATTCATTCATTCACTCATTCAAACAACAAATACAAAGAGAGTGCCAACTATGTGCCACACAATGTGCTGGGTTCTACATAAACAAACCCAACATGGTCTCTGACCTGACGGAAAGTATATCCTCACAGGCAAATGTCACGACTTTAAGAAAAGAACTCTAAGAGATACTGGCATTGTGCATATAACACCATCTCTAATACCCAGGACACCTTCCTATTTGATGGTACTCCCTAGATGTTTTCTTTCCTCTACTTAATAGCTAGGCCTTAGTTGTGATCCCTGAAAAATAACACTCATAAGCAAGAGCCTTAATTTCGTAACTGACAGGAGCACAACAAATACATCTCAGGGCTCGCGTGGCTGACACACCAAACTAGAAGAGATTCACCAAATTTCTTTTTATTTTTGTAGCCAAAACGCTTTAGAGATTTGGGTCATTCTCTTTGTAACTTTTAATTATCAAATAAAAAACTGGTTGGGTGCAGTGGCTCTTGCCTGTAATTTCAGCACTTTGGGAGGCTGAGGCAGGTGGATCACCTGAGGTCAGGAGTTCGAGACCAGCCTGGCCAACGTGGTGAAAACCCATCTCTGTTGAAAAATACAAAAACATCAGCTGGGCCTGGTGGTGTGTGCCTGTGGTCTCAGCTACTCAGGAGGCTGAGGTCAGAGACTCGCTTAAACCCAAAAGGCAGAGGTTGCAGTGAGCCGAGATCACACCACCACACTCCAGCCTGGGCAACAGAGCAAGGCTCTGTTTCAAAAAAAAAAAAAAGGCAAAACTCCAGGGGTGTTTTGTAACTATATAGTGTGAAAGGAAACACTCACTGATTTACAAAGAAATAAAAAAGTTCAGTTCAAAAAAATTTTTTTTAATATTTGCTGAAGCCCAGAGAAAACATGAGAGAGCAAGCAAGCACTTACTTTTTCGTACAGGAAAACACATGTGGCTGCTGCTGTGGGAAGGATTTAGGACAAAATACATAAAATATAGTCAGCTCTCCTCTTTTCCACCCCTGATCGAAACACCAGGGCATACATCTTGAAGACGACATAAAGACTAACCTAATTTTTATTTTCCTTCTTCCTTAGTCTTTCTCCATGTCAAATTAAAAACAAACAAACAAACTAGGAGTAAGAGAAGGGGCAAATCCCTCTGGAATGTAAGGAAAAGCACTTTTCTGCCAAATACGGATTTTATAAAAACTGGTAAATAAAACCGATTAGAAAAGCTATAGGCTGCCCAGGGCTTGAATTGGAAGAAGATACATGAAGTAATAAGCTCTGCCCGCCTTGAAAAGCGAAAAGGGAAAAGAGAAAAATTGTAACGTATCACAAATTCTATGACAAGTGTGGCACCCATGGGATAGTTATTTGCATTCAATTTTTGTTTTTATATTTGTTTTCCATAAGGTTGAAATCCACAGAATAAAAGCTCTTGGTTTTATAGCAGATTTTTTAAAGGACAAAAGTTTGATTTGTTTTAAATGAAAAGCACACTAGGATTTGTTTAATCAATATTTTAAATTACGACTTATTTTAGAAGCCAAGAAATAAAGATTTCCATTTACGTTTTTGCAACTTGTCTGAAATGAATTTAACTCACAGAAAAGTTAGATGATAGTAGTACCAACCTTGTATCTTATGTAAGCATTTAAATGCAGATTGGAAGCTACTAATCATGTCATAAGGAAAGTATTAGAAATGTTTTAATTATTCATTTTTCTCCAAGAGTTGGTTTTGTATTATTCCTTCATAAGCCATGAGTATTCAAGAGCCATTTGGCTTAAAATTAGGGGAACAGAGTAAGCAAAAGTAAAATTTGAAGAGTTATTTTGTATTATCTTCTCTGACCTCGAGATGAAATGTGAAGGAGAATTGGAGCTACCATACTTTAGAAAGTCCCTAAATCCATGAGGTCTTTAATTCCTGAAGCATTTCTATGTTCTTTAATATCCACGTGTTAAGTATCAAGGATTGCATTCTGCTTTGTTCCCTTGAGTTGAGCTGAAGGTCATTCCTGGTTTTAGAGATTAAAATCTGAGCAAACTAACCTCTGATGTAGAGAAGAGTTGCTACGAACATTTTAAAGTCTGGAAGAGAAGAATTCCACCCTAATCTCCTTATCAGTATCTTCTCTTTGTTACAAGGGTAAATGGCATGTACTACTTTCTATACCACTGTCTAACATAAAATATTGGACTGAAAATGAATATATCTCCTATTATGACCACTTGGATTCAACATGTAGATTTATGCATAGTGACATGTAAATTACAGTGCTCAGTATATTTCTGAAAATCTAATTATAATATATGATGTTTTAGTCTTGCAATACAAAGAAGCAAAAAGCTGATCTATAGATTTTCTTGGCATATATAATTAAATTTCTACCCCAGGATGCATAATTAATGTGTTATTATTTCTTGGTAATTTCAGTTTTTAATCATTTTCTTGGTTATAAATGTATAAACTGAATGACAGACAAGTTGTGACTGTGGACCTGCTTTTATGTATACTCTTCACTCTCTCCAGAATCTTAAGGATCTTACTAATCTAATATACCAAAACACAGTTTAAATTTTGCTTTCTCAGTGAGCCTTCCTCGACCAATGCTAACCAAACAGGCCCTTCTCCATTATTCTCTATTCCAACCACATGTTTATTTTCTTCAGAGCACTTCAAATTTTCAAATAATCTGAAATTCTAGTTATGAGTTACATCAACTGACCCCTGGCTACCAACTTCACGCATCCCATTTTTCATATTCTTCCCTCTCTCACTTTTTCACATTGACCTTCCTGGATGTTCCCAGTATGCACAGGAGTTCCCCCTGCTGAGGACATTTCCCCAGGTATCTGCAACTTTGTCTCCTCACTTTCTACAGGGCTCTTCTCAAATGTCACTGACTCAGGAGAGTGTTCCCTTACTAACACATCTAAAACAGCAGCCCCCATTTACAGCACTCTCATTTACCCAGTTTTATTTCTTCTCCTTGGCACTTGTCGTTGTATATGTATGTGTTCATTGTGTGACTCTCATTAGCATGCAAATGCCATTAGATTTTATTTATTTTGTTCATTAGCACTGGCACAGTGTATAAAGCAATGTTTGGCATAAGTCTGGTGCACAATACTTATTTGTTAAATTAATTAATTAAGCCCTTACTTATCATCCGTCTCTTCCATTAGACTCGTAAGGACCACAAAAGCAGGAACTTTTGTTTCTGGTATTCCTCAAGCATCTTGCATATAGTAGGTGAAAAATGAATGTTGAATGAATTAATATTTGCCTCTGTGTGTATTTTAATCTCCCTCTCCTAGTAGGTTCTAATTACAGTGAAAAGTAGAATTATATCTTTTTATCACACCAGTGTGTACCAATTCCATAATAGGTTCTGGCTTATGATAGGTACTCATTAAGTGAAGGATATCAAGGACTGGGACCAAAGTCAACAAGAACTTACAATGACCATAGCCACCCAGAGGACTTTACAGGGTTGATCTCAGGTCTTAATGGCAGATCAAAAAGAGTTTTGGATAGGCACAGAGTCATGGAAGTCTGAAATCACCTTGTTCATCCTTTTGGGGCCCAGCCTGGACCTTGAAAAAGCTTACTTCCCAGAGCAGACCCAAGAAGCTAGGTGGAGACTTCTGAGTTTCTTACTTTCAGATATATCTTTCAAATTTGGAAAGCAGTAAATCTTAATTTTGATCCCTAGCTTTGATTTGTTTGCTTAAAACGTTTGCCCTGAAGACTATATCCATGTATGATGTCAAAGGGTAGCAAACAAAAAGTAATTCAATTTTAACATAAAATTTCCACTAAATAGAGCAACCTTGAAAACATCTCTTATCTTCACTTTTTCATGCTTTTTCATTTGTAAAATGAAGATACCAAAAAAGAACTAGCAGCTCTAAAATTATAGATTATATATTCAGATTTGCTGGGATGCCCTTGGGAGGCTTTGTCCATCACCTTCTTCCCTTCTTCTCCTTTGCCCACCTGCCACAATTTCTCTTGGTTAAATGTCACAGTTTTGGTGAGCTACTGTTACTGATGGGAATCCATCAAGTGTATAAGGGGAAGGCTAGGTTGAGAATCTCTGGCCTATGTTATCACTATCATCCTTTCCATGTCCAAAATACTGTGAATCTATGAAATGCATCTCAGTTCACTAGCAAATCACTATATTTTAACATTGCTTAAGTTACTGCTATCCTGAGTTTACTTACCCCAACTAAACATTAATTTTTTATTGTACTGTGAATCAGGGACTATGGCAGACACTGAGAATTCAAAGATGAATTTAGAAATGGTCTCTTCCCTCAAGGAGTTCCATCCAATAGGGAGACAAATGCAACAGAGTGTGATAAATGCTTTAATGGGGCCAAAGCAGCAAGTCAATTTAAAGCATATCAAAGGGCACCAAAGCAGCCTGGGAGAGAGGTGATCTGGAAAATCTCCCAGTAGGTGACCAAAAACTGAGTCCTAACTCTAATTAATTGAATTATAGACTGCTAAAGCTGCACAGTGTTAGAATCATCTAATTCAAACTCCTGATGTGGCACAGAGAGAATCTGATGTCCAAAGAGGCTCATGTATGCAGAGTGAGTATCAGAGTTACAACTGGGACCCAGATATGTAATACTGGGCTGCCTCTTTTAAAATGCACCTTTTTTTGCAGGGAAATTTTTAGAACCTTTTCTTTCATCAGTTTAATAATGAAAGTAATCAATTAATCATATTTTAATAAGGTACAGAGAACAATTATTTATTTATATTGACTTTATGCTCAGTGGTGATGCCAATAACCCATCATCTCTTGGTTATAGATTTTCATGAGCTGCTGGTGAATTTTTTCAGACCTATCCACAGGGTAACCCTGTTTGCCTCCTGAGCTACTCCATGGGCGTAATCACACTCAGAAGGACAAGTAGAGTTTGGTTGTGAACAAGAACAAACTTTAAGAATAAATCTTAGTCCGATTAGCACCTCCTCTCAACAACTGACTGAGGCATCTAAGGGCTAGGGTAAAAACCAAACATTGAAATATTTTTATTAGTAGTAGTAGTGGTAGTATATAAAATGACTCAAGTATGCAATCTTCTTGGAGTTTTTGCTCCTAATGTAGTCACTTGGTTTGGGATGTTTAATGACTGTGATTTTGTAATGGGACAATATAAGAGCACATCACATTAAAACATAAATACTTGGAAGCCCATAGTTTCTGATAGCTTGCCATCTGTTTGGTTCTTACCGGCAATGGATTTATCCTGCTTAGTGCAGATGATGATATTGTGGGTAAAATCATGGATTATACAATGGATTTCTGAGGTCTTTAACTACTGTTATTAATTTTGCCAGCTTGCAAATCAACATTTTCTAATATAAAATCAATTACATTTTATTTTTCAACTCTTATCCTAAGAAAGGTTGCTATGGGCACCACATAACATCTGCTCTGGCGCCAACAGATTGCGTAAAGTCACCCACAGTCTCTTCAAATTAAAAACCTCAAACTGAGTTCACTGGCTTTGTCACTGTACTCCCAGCAGGATGCTCTTTTGCCTTGCCCCACCGTTCAGTTTAATCCTCTAGAAAGAAAATTTTTAGAGGTACATCGGACTAAATCATTTTTCTTCTGAGCACACAATTTCCAAATGGCCGCCCAGGGTCCTAAATCCGGCGGCTGCGGAGAGGGACTAGCGGGTGTCCTCCTCTGCAGAGCCGTGGGACTCGAGCGCCTTCATCACTGGACGTTGGAAGCCAGGAAGGAAACCCATACACTCAGGGACAGGTATAACCCCGCGCGGGTGCACCAGCGAGGCCCGGATCGCAGCAGAGGTCTCATCCCTGAGCTTGGTGGGGGCGTCCTGGGGAGGAAGAGAACACTTTCCCCATTCGGGTCAGAGAGCAGGACTGACTGGGTCGCAGGTCAGAAGTTGAATTTTAACACGACCTGCGCTTTGTCCCCGCGCCTTCCGCAGCCCGGGCGCCGCGGTGGCACCGAGCTGGGAGAGGACGAGAGAGGCTGGCGCGGGAGAAGCCGAGAGTTGCTACCGACTGGGAGCTGCCGGCGGCGGGAGCAGACGCGACCCTCGCCGCTTTCGAACGCGAAGCCGGGGAGAGCCGAGCTCGGCTGCTGGGGCACGGCTCCCCGCGCTCTGCCTTGCCCTTTCGGCGGAGGGCAGCTACCTGCCTGCTGCAGCCCCGCCACTGTGCGCCCGGCCGCCCCGGGGTGCGCCCAGCCCGCCCCCCGAGCGGCCGCCCTGACTCCAGCAGTTGGACCGACCCTCGCCCTCCGGCGCCTGGACAAACTTCCTTCCTCCCGCGCCCCCGCGCCGAGCAGGCTGACAGGCGGCTCCCTCGCCGGTCTCCTCTGGGCTCCGGCCGGGCGAGCTTGCTCTCTGCCCCTCTCCAACCCCGAGCCCCTGGCGCCTAGCCGTCCCCAAGCAGCCGCTCCAACAAAGCCAGAGGCCCGGAGACGACCCGGCGAGGGACTGGGAGTGGCAGCGGGGACCCTAGAGCCAGAAGGAGGCGTCCCCTCGGCGGGGCGAGTACAGTGGGAAGGGGCAGCGGGGATGTAGCGGGGAGAGAGAAGGGAAGAAAGTGTCCTGCTCTAGGCGCGAACGTCTTCCTGGCTCGTCCTTGCTCCCCTTCTCCCCCGGCCCGAGCGCGTCCCGTGTCCCGGTGGGAATTGGCAGGCGGGGGAGGGCGGAGGGGAGAGGGGACGCGGTGGCCTGGCTAGCGAGCCGCTCCCTTACCTCTGTCCAGGGTGAGCGGCTGGACCACTGTCAATGTCGCCATGTCTGCCGTGGGAGCCGAAGTGACGCTCGGCTTCAGCATCAGCAACCGCTCGTAGTGAGAAAAAAAGGAGGAGATTGGGGGCGGGGGTGGAGAGGGAAGACGGAAAGGAGGGGGAGGAGGGGGAAGAAAGAAGGTGGTGGTGGTGGAGAAGAAAGCTTGGGTGGGTTGGTAGCCAGATGGAGACGCAACTGTTCCGCGGCGGCAGATCTTTCAGTTGCGGTGCGGAGCTGAGCAGGTATCCGAGAGCGACTGCATCGCCGGGCTCTGGGAGGGAAGGCTCTGCCCTGGAACTTTGCTATTCCACCCCCAGGAGCACTGGGTGGGTGTAGCTGGCGGACTGCTTTCTTTCAACTTTCCACTCTAATAAAATGGTCAGAATATACGTGTGTGCATGCGTGTGCGTGTGTGTCAGGGGAAGAGAGAGGATAGAAAGGGGATATGGGGGAGGGAGTGGGAGATGAGTTTTCTCAGATTAAGAGAAATTGCCAATCCAATAATCCCATCTCCTTTAGAGAGAAAATGCTTCAGTGTCAGAAATGTTTGGGATGTAATTACATTTGCAGTTAATTTCTGTTGAAGTTTTTCGGAATGTTGACCTATAACGGCATATAAAGATAACTGACTAAAGGCCAGAGTTCCATCAGTAGATGTTCATTTAGGATCTGAGTATATTGCCTGGAAAAAAAAAAAATAGCAAATCTCTTAAAAGTGCTTCAAAATAAAAAGCATGTGGGTAAGTTTCTATCCCTAAGTTTTCTTTTCTTTTTCAAGCCACTGTTAATACATTACCAATTCAGTAAATGTAGCTCAGAAACAAGTAGAGTGTTCAGATTTTCTCCAAATTTTTTACATACCACGTCTTGTAAACATGTCCCACTCCCGCCCAGCCACTCAACAACAAAAACTTTGCTCTTAATGTCCAAACTGATTTTGGTTGTCTATCACTTAGTTTGAAAAATATGTGCCTAGCACTTTTCATGTTGATTTCTAACCAGTGGGTCAGAGATGCCACTTATTGATTGATTAACAAATATGCCAGGAATTGAGATAGAAGAGTTACATTGCCTTGTGCCACGCCTTGATTTAGGAGTTCAATTTAGTCTCTGACTTCCTGTAGCCTGTAATCTAGTGGGAGATGGTGTTATTAAAAGCTTGACTTTAGAGTCAGTTGATCAGGATTAAATTACAAGAGCCTTCAAATACTGACTGTGACCTCTTCGCCCCAATAAAAAGGTTACTTTCACTATCTTGTCATAGTAGGGATTCATTTCCTGACATAAAGAAACCTTCTATAAGCTGAATAGGGGTGACTGTGGGTGCAGGATTGGAAATGACAAAGCTGCCTCCATCTTGTTCCCTGTGACAGAGCTGAATTGTTTGGGCTAGCAATAAACTCTAAAAGGCAGATACAGTTTTATAGCAAAATATTTGCATATAATTGATGCCATTTTCTTCTGATTACAGATATGGTTTCTGAAGGTCTTTTTCATTTTATAGTCTACAATTGAATTTTAAAAAGCAACATTTCACCAATGTGGGAAAGCCAAAGATGATTGGCCATATATAGACTTAACAGACCCTAAAAACAAACCTAAAATAGTAGTTCAATATGCTTATTTTTATTTAGTATTTAAGGAAGAATGCTGGTCTTGACATTTGAGTCTTAGTTATGTGCTCTTCAGAAGTCACACAATTTCTCACTGATCCTGTTTCCTCCTCTGTCATACGGTGAAAATATTATTCAACCTCAAAGAGATTCTGTCATATGAGGAAACAAATTCTACCTTGCAATCTCACTGAGATTTGTGAGGGACTAATGGACTCATACATGTGATTGTGCTTTGAAAACAGTAAAGAATATACAAATTTATTCGTACAAGCATACATCCCCTGGAGCCATGTGGTAAGCTCTGTGCTAGGTGCTAACCATGCAAAGATTGAGTCGGCCCACTCTGCCCAGTCTTGCTTGAGAGATGGTGAGCAAACCATAAACTTCTGTGTGGTAAGTACTCTAAGCATTATTGAAAGGAGGTGCTCTTGGAGGCCAGAGGTTGAGAAAGCAACTTTGGTTTGTTACCATTATTCACATTCCCTGAATTAAGCAACAGAAAGAAGTTGAGATGAGCTCAATGATACCAGAGTGTGTTCTAAGCTTTTGCATAAAATTATTAAACCTCACTCAGTAACTGAGGATAAAAGAACATACAGATCCCTTGACTTCTAATGTAGTTATTTTACAACATCCTTTATTAGGGAATATGTATTTAAGCAGCTTGATTCATCAGCCCAAAAGTCATAAATTGTACCTGTTCCAACACAAATCCCTGATTGTGGTGTCAATGAAGGTAGAGTTTTTTTGTCTTTTTGTTTCCTGATGCATCCTCAGGACCAAACATTTCATAGCGTATTTCTGGACTTATGCCTTGAGCTTCCTATTTGAAAATTTGCTCTGTCATTCTTTCTCTGTGTTGACTCTGTAGGGTTGTTGTTGCTGTTTTTAAATCAAGATTAAAAGAGAAATTAAGAGGAAGCATAAATCACCATAAATTCATCTGTTATTATTTTTAGTAGTGGAAAGTGCATTCCCTTTAGCTTATGTCTGCACAGGTATAGAAAATTTAATAATAATTAATTATCCATTAGATTTGTTTTTATCAAGAAATAATATCTCTCCAATAATATTTGTGAATTTCTTTTTGAGACATGCAGGGATATACTTGACTTAGTCAAATGCCATTTGCTTTGCTTTGTGTATTAACCTGAGAATTGTTAAAATATTTGTTAATTATGCTTTTATCTTAGCTATTTGATTACAAAATCACTACACTCTTTCATTAAATGATACGTAGAAATTTAGTTCAGTAGTAACTATATTTTCATGGCGTTAACTAGTTCAATAAATACTTAGTGAGCACGTATATGTGCCAGACTTGGTGCTAGGTTGGTCTCTCTTTCCCTTTCTTTCCAGCCCAGAAAAGTAGGTATGTTTATGCCATTTTGGAGATAGGTAAACTGAAGCTCACAGAGTTTACAAAACTTGCTTAAGAATAGTAGCACCTGGCTTCACCTTCACGATCTCCTGTGATTTCCACTAAGAAACATCACACTCTGTTTTTTTTGTTTTTTTTTGTTTTTTTTGAGATGGAGTCTCACTCTGTCGCACAGGCTGTGGCATGATCTCTGCTCACTGTAATCTCCACTCCTGGGGTTCAAGCAATTCTCCTGACTCAGCCTCACGAATAGTTGGGCCTACAGGCGGCCACCACCACGCCTGGCTAATTTTTGTGGAGCCGGGGTTTCACCATATTGGTCAGGATGGTCTCAAACTCCTGACCTCAAGTGATCCCTATGCCTCAGCCTCCCAAAGTGCTGGGATTACAGGCCTGAGCCACCACTCCCGGCCTCATCGCACTTTATTCTATGTTGTTGAAGATTTAGTTATTTCAGCCTTTTATTTCAGAGTTCCAGATAAGTATATATATGTATATAAAATCTTTTAAGAGATATATAAATATATATCTATTAAGATATATATCTTTTTTTATTATTATACTTTAAGTTCTAGGGTACATGTGCACAACACGCAGGTTTGTTACATATGTATACATGTGCCATGTTGGTGTGCTTCACCCATTAACTTGTCATTTACATTAGGTATTTCTCCTAATGCTATCCCTCCCACCTCCCCCCACCCCATAACAGTCCCCTGTGTGTGATGTTCCCCACCCTGTGTCCAAGTGTTCTGATTGTTCAGTTTCCACCTGAGTGAGAACATGCAGTGTTTGGTTTTTCGTCCTTGCGATAGTTTGCTCAGAATAATGGTTTCTAGCTTCATCCATGTCCCTATAAAGAACATGAACTCGTCCTTTTGTATGACTGCATAGTATTCCCTGGTGTATATGTGCCACATTTATTCAATCTAGTCTATCACTGATGGACATTTGGGTTGGTTCCAAGTCTTTGCTATCATGAATACTTCCACAATAAACATATGTGTGCATGTGTCTTTATAGCAGTATGATTTATAATCCTTTGGGTATATGTCCAGTAATGCATTGGCTGGGTCAAATGGTATCTCTAGTTCTAGATCCTTGAGGAATTGCCACACTGTCTGCCACAATGATTGAACCAGTTTACAGTCTCACCAACAGTATAAAAGTGTTCCTATTTCTCCACATCCTCTCCAGCACCTGTTGTTTCCAACTTTTTAATGATCGCCATTCTAACTGGTGTGAGATGGTATCTCCTTGTGGTTTTGATTTGCATTTCTCTGATGGCCAGTGATAATGAGCATTTTTTCATGTGTCTGTTGGCTGCATAAATGTCTTCTTTCGAGAAGTGTCTGTTCATATCCATTGCCCACTTTTTGATGGGGTTGTTTGATTTTTTCTTGTAAATTTGTTTAAGTTCTTTGTAGATTCTGGATATTAGCCCTTTGTCAGATGAGTAGATTGCAAAGATTTTCTGCCATTCTGTAGGTTGCCTGTTCACTCTGATGGTAGTTTCTTTTGCTGTGCAGAAGCTCCTTAGTTTAATTAGATCCCATTTGTCAATTTTGGCTTTTGTTGCCATTGCTTTTGGTGTTTTAGTCAAGAAGTCCTTGCCCATGCCTATGGCCTGAATGGTATTGCCTAGGTTTTCTTCTAGGATTTTTATGGTTTTAAAGGTCTAACATTTAAGTCTTTAATCCATCTTGTATTAATTTTTGTATAAGGTGTAAAGAAGGGATCCAGTTTCATCTTTCTACATATGGCTAGCCAGTTTTCCCAGCACCATTTATTAAATAGGGAATCCTTTCCCTATTTCATGTTTTTGTCAGATTTGTCAAAGATCAGTTGGTTGTACATGTGTGGTATTATTTCCAAGGCCTCTATTCTGTTTTATTGGTCTATATCTCTGTTTTGGTACCAGTACCATGCTGTTCTGGTTACTGTAGCCTTGTAGTATAGTTTGAAGTCAGGTAGCATGATGTCTCTAGCTTTGTTCTTTTGGCTTAGGATTGTCTTGGCAATGCAGGCTCTTTTTTGGTTCCATATGAACTTTAAAGTAGCTTTTTCCACTTCTGTGAAGAAAGTCATTGGTAGCTTGATGGGGATGGCATTGAATCTATAAATTACCTTGGGCAGTATGGCCATTTCCACAATATTGATTCTTCCTATCCATGAACATGGAATGTTCTTCCATTTGTTTGTGTCCTCTTTTATTTTGCTGAGCAGTGGTTTGTAGTTCTCCTTGAAGAGGTCCTTCACATCCCTTGTAAGTTGGATTCCTAGGTATTTTATTCTCTTTGAAGCAATTGTGAATGGGAGTTCACTCATGATTTGGCTCTCTGTCTGTTATTGGTGTGTAGAAATGCTTGTGATGCTTTCCTCATTGATTTTGTATCCTGAGACTTTGCTGAAGTTGCTTATCAGCTTCAGGAGATTTTGGGCTGAGACAGTGGGGTTTTCTAAATATACAATCATGTCATCTGCAAACAGGGACAATTTGACTTCCTCTTTACCTAATCAAATACCCTTTATTTCTTTCTCCTGCCTGATTTCCCTGGCCAGAACTTCCAACACTATGTTGAATAGCAGTGGTGAGAGAGGGCATCCCTGTCTTGTGCCAGTTTTCAAAGGGAATGCTTCCAGTTTTTGCCCATTCAGTATGATATTGGCTGTGGGTTTGTCATAAATAGCTCTTATTATTTTGAGATACGTCCCATCAATACCTAGTTTATTGAGAGTTTTTAGCATGAAGCGCTGTTGAATTTTGTCAAAGTCCTTTTCTGCATCTATTGAGATAATCATGTGGTTTAACATACGCAAATCAATAAATGTAATCTGTCATACAAACAGAACCAAAGACAAGATATGTATCTTTTAAGAGATATAAATATACAATATTATAAATATATCTTAATATATTAATAAATATAATACATGTAAAATATATTTAATACATATATGATATATTATATATACACACACACATCTTTTCTCTCTCCTATTTTGTGTGTGTGTTGACTTGAGACATACTCAAAGGGAGGAATGGATGAAGGGAAGTTAGGTCAAAGAACAACAGAACTATGATACTGGTTCCATTCTGTATACATATAGGTTAATATTCAAACAACTGCCTATTTGATATATAAAATCTGTTCTTAGCAAAATCATTCAAAGCTATGTCAAGGTCGGTTTCACTTAATTGAATTTTTTTAAATTATATGACAAAATCAAAAGACGGTTTGCATAGAGCATTAGCATACCAAGGAAATGTGTTTAGTTAGATTACAAATGAAGTATAATGAGCACAGTTTCATATGAGAAAATAGCACATTCAAACTAGAGTTATTTCAGCCTGGGTATTAGAAATTGTTTTTGACTGATTTAAGATAACATGTTATCTTTCTTAATTCACACAGCTTTGTCAAAATAGCACTAGATTAAGACGAAGTGCCAACCAATACTTTGAAATTTAAATGTTTATTTTTGAAAACCATCATAGAGTATCTTACATTTATTTTATCTTTATTTTATCTTTATATTTGTTTTGATAACTACTTATTTGTCTGCTCATTCAACAAAGACAATATACTGATTATATGTCAAGCACTATACTAGGCATTGGGGTATTACAGTGAACAAGAAAAAATTCTTGTTCTCACTTGTTTTATATTCTATAAGGAAGAGAAAGTCAATAAACAAACAAGAAAGAGAACAATTAGTGACTAAGTATTGTGCAAAGAATGAATAAATTGATGACTAAACTAGATCTAGAATAATGTCAGAATTACAAAAGACAGGGATAGGGAGAAGGGCCTTATAGGGAGCAGGAGAGAAAAGCCAGGGATGAGGGAGCAGGCATAGTGTGTATTTGGGTAAAATCGGCAGTTCATTTTGGAATATAATAATAAAAAAAAAAGCCTAAAGAGAGCTATTGAGAGTTAGGTGGTGGAAGGTAATATAATTAATGAACAGAAATACAATGAACCTTTCATTAATTTCTTTGTGCCAATCATACAATAAAATGTACAAATGCAATCTATGCTAAGAAAAATATTTGCATCATAGCATCTGCATTAAAAATTGCTAACATCAGAATGAACAGTTACTAATTCAGAGTTGGATGTTAAAAAAATTTAGGATGAAATTAAAATATTAAAAGTAAATTCTAAGGGCGGGCATGGTGGCTCACGCCTGTAACCCCAGCACTTTGGGAGGCCAAAGTGGGAGGATCACCTGAGGTCAGGAGTTCGAGAGGAGCCTGGCCAACATGGAGACACCCCGTCTCTACTAAAAATACAAAATTAGCCAGGCATGATGGCGCATGCCTGTAATCCCAGCTACTTGGGAGGCTGAGGCAGAATCACTTGAACCCAACAGGCAGGTGTTGAGGTGATCTGAGATCATGCCATTGCACTCCAGTCTCGGCAAAAAAAGCAAAACTGTCTCAAAAAAAAAAAAGTAAATTCTAATTATTATTATTTTTTATTTTCTCCAAAAGAAATAACACTTCTCTGTTTTCACATTTAGAAGTTATGACTGATCTTTTAATAATGAAATTTAAATTCAAAGCTTAGTTTTTTCTTTTTCTTTATGCATCCCAAACTCATATTTACATCTCTCAGGAATGTCTAGAAATACAAGAAATATTAGACAAACTAATTTTTAAAAGTAAAACAGTCTCTTCTCACATTTGCTCAGGAGATATTTCTAAACTATTAGAACTCACAAACTTTAACAATTTTAAAAACATCTTTATTACCATTGTCATCTAAACATTTTAAATGTATTTAACATTGAGTAAAAAGTTAGGCTTTTGTCTAACAAATTAAGCACCTGCAATATGCTAGGCACTATTCTGTGCCTGGAACTTGGTTTTGATGAAGAGAGACAGATAAAATACAAATTAGCCAATCAATCAGATAATCTTAGGTATTGATTATCACAAACATTGATGTGTTAAAGCCTATTCACACTGTATGTGAGACCTAATAATGTGCATTTTGTCTCAACATCACTTTCAGTTATGTCACATTGGTATCTTTTGATTGACCATGGTGGCAGTATTTAAACCATTGGGATTGGTAAACACTCTGTACCAATATTTTTTTGTCCCTCTGGAAAGCCACTTGTTAAACATTTACCAGAATACCACAAAGTATATGATGAAAATAAAAGAGGATGCTGTGATGAAACATACAACAGGGAAAGAGGCTACTTTGGAGTGGTCAGGGAAAAAGTCACATTGTACTTAATAGAACATTTTTTAAAATATCAAATCTGCACTCCACTTGATGTGTGTGTACTGACTAGGACACAGGACCAGGGATGGAGTTAGAAGTAGGAGACATTCATATTTTTATGGAGTTTACAAAATAATTGGGGAAAAAAGCATAAAATTAATTACAAAATTATATATCAATAATAAATGATACTATAAATTTATATGTGTTAAAGTGATACAGAAATAAAAAAGGCAAGTGTGTGTTGTGATGACTTTCTGGAGGCAATTTATGTTGACTTCCAGAAGAAACTTAGAAATATTTACTTTCTTGCATGTAGATAGGAGAATGTTTTACCTTTGAGCAGAGTTACTCTTTGCAACTTTGAATCAGAGGATTGCTAAGTAGACCAGGAACTTTTTTTTTTTTTTCATTTCTGTATTTGTTTTATTTTATTATTATTTTTATTTTTATAAAATAAAAGGAATCTAAGGAATTTCATAGAAAACTAAAGAAAGAGGAGGGGCATAATAGAGTCTCAATGTGGCTGGGGAGTCTTACCATGGTGAAGGGACAACACTGTCACCTGATACTTGGAAAGGACATTAATGAGAGCTAGGACTTGTTTGGGACTCTAACTTTATTTAAAACCTGGTTAAAATGGTTTTTTCTTGAGGAGCACCTCAATATCTGACTTCTATCCCTTTAAATATAGCTTGACTTCTTCCTCCCACCAGCAAAAT
The DNA here is from genome assembly GCF_043159975.1 of Macaca nemestrina. NCBI lineage: Eukaryota > Metazoa > Chordata > Mammalia > Primates > Cercopithecidae > Macaca > Macaca nemestrina. The sequence goes on along the minus strand of NC_092134.1, from coordinate 52,471,013 downwards.
TTATCTCTAATTTTGGTAGTATGGAATTAATTAAAGATATGAGGAAGAAACAGATGAACAGGCCGTCTTCAAATTCTTCACATTCTTACACCGTACAGTAATTGGGGCTAGTAACAGAATTTACTCTAAGTGTGCTGGGAAACATACATGTCAGTAATTAGCAAGTTTAAGAGCTAAACCCACCATTAGCATGGACAGCACATTCAGTAGAGAATTCCAAACTCCCTCTAGTTTTTATCCTCCAATGCTCTAATTTGAAGCAAAAATTGCTATAATTGTAGTTAGTTTATATTTAAATATCATCTTTCTGGGCCCAGCCTAAAACATAAAATGCCCTTTTCTCAAAACTAATTAGGAGGATCAAATGATGCTCCTCTAAAACAGTTCCTTACTCTCAGCTTCTGTGTTTCCCTGGCCTGTCTGGTCCTGGAGGAACTCTTACACTCTTGCCCCTCAGGTGGGCCTTTCTGACCCTGTAATCTCCTTATGCTATTCCCGAGTCTATGCCATTACACAAGGCAGATCCACTTCCTGAAATGCAGTATCTCTGAGAAGTTTCCTCTTTTAAAGGTTTCTTAATTTTACTTCTTGCTTAAAGCATATACCCACATAATAAATCCAGTTGTGACTTTATTGTAGTCTCTTAAGGATTTAACTAGAATGGGGGAAAACAAAGCAATTGAAGATGGTTTTAACTCTATATTAATATCTCAAGGCTCCTGTCACCCAGAATATTGCATAGATTAATTGTGGTAAACCAACCTGAATAAATATTTTTATCTAGACTCCAAATCAAAGAAATCCCCAAAAAGTGGAGACAGCAAGCAAATCTCTGCCATCTTTATCAAGGTAAGATAAGCAAACAAACTATTAAGTCTTTTATAAATCTTATATATTCTTTCTCTAACAAGAGTTTTTGTTTTGGAATTTTTAACGTAAGACAATGCACGTGTCAAACAGTTCAAAAGGTATTGTTGAAACCCACTCAATCACAAGTCATCAATGTTAAGAAGGATTTTTTTTTTGGTATATTTAATACCATATATATAATATGAAATGTATATAATGTATGTTATATGTGCATGTCTTTTTAAAATTCTAAGTAGAATTCTACTATACACTATATTTTGCATCTTTATTTTAGTGATATTTTCATATCAATACATATACATCTGCATAATTCTTAACTACTTCATAAAATTTCATCAAAATAGTCTCTCATAGGTGTAATCTCAGGTTGTTTCTAGGTGTTTGCTATCTCAAACAGGCTATGAAAGAAAATCAGTCTTGTTTATAGCATCTTTATAAACATGAATTCCACTCAGTTATGTCCATGTCGTTTTGAATAATCCAGTGCTAATGTGGCCATTTTCAATTTTGCGCTTCCAGATTATAATACCTGCGATGCATTTATTCCTGCTTCATTGTGTGCATTCTATCATATGCCATTTGTTACCACTTATCTATAAAAATGTCATATGTAATTGAATTCATAAAACCTAAAATTATTAAAAGCAAAAAACTAGTCACCATAGACTGATGACTATTTTTCCATTTGAAATATGTGGTATCGTACACTATCCAGATGACTATTCAGTAAGTCAAAAGATGATGACAATGATTTTCTACTAAGAAACAAATGGTATATATGTCGAAGGAAGATAAAAATTAAAAGCCTAAAAGTACCACTTTTTGCAGTGGCTCACACCTGTAATCCCAGTATTTTGGGAGGCTGAGGCGGGTGGATCATGAGGTAGGAGATACAGACCATCCTGGCCAACATGGTGAAACCCTGTCTCTACTAAAAATTTTAAAATTAGCTGGGCCTGGTGGTGCACACCTGTAATCTCAGCTACTCAGGAGGCCAAGGCAGGAGAGTTGGAGGTTGCAACGAGCCGAGATCGCGCCACTGCACTCCAGCCTGGTGACAGAGTGAGACCGTCTAAAAAATAAATAAATAATTAAAAAGTTGTATGTATTTATCACATACAATATGATGCTTTTAAGTATATGCATCATGGAATGATTTATGTCTAGCTAATTCACATATGTATTAACTCACCATATTATTATTATAGCGATGAGAACACTTTACATCCACTCTCTTATGTCAAGAATACATAGATTACTAACTGTGGTCATTATGCTGTACAATAGAGCCACTTTTAGATATTCGTTGTGAAATTGTATAGGAACACAAAGAAAACACAAAGAGATGTTTAAGTACTTTCATTTTCAAATAAAATGACATGTTGATTCATCAACTGAATTAAAAAGCTAAGTACAACTTAAAACAATAAATACTATTCTTCCATTAAATTTTATTAGTAGTTAGTAATGCAAAGACTATTTTAAAAGCTAGTGCATATAGTGCTCTCTACTGGCGTTATCTTTATTACAACTACAATCACTGTAGAATTTGTAGTTATATAGGAACCATCATAATAAACCTCTGTCTCCAAAGACTGATAGTATTTTAATTTTAATTTCTTTTTGTTTTCTCCTTTAGGGATGTGTGTGTATATGTATGTGCACGCATAAATATTCATTCTTGAACTTCTACACTGAAGTCAGTTGTGAATTCTGCAAATAAGTTGCCGGCATACATCATCACAAATAATCATGTAATAAAGAGAAAATACAAAAAAGATGGATGTAGAACAATAACCGAACTGAAAACATTATGCCTTACATAAATCAGTAGCAGCTACAATGCTTGCTTTTATTGTCTTTGGAGAAAACAAGTGGGGGCCTCCCAGGAGCAGAATGGGTGGGGGTGTATATTTAGGAAATCATGGTGGACAGTGACCACCATCATGAGCTCCTTCCTGTCTTTCCTCCAACACTCCTTACTTCCTGCACCATCTTCTAAAGATTCCAAAAATCTTACTGGTGCTTTTTTAAAGCTTAGGAAAACATTTTGGAATGGTTATGAAAGACATTTGCTTCAGGAGAAAGAGAGAGAGAGAGAGACATTCTTCATTTATTCTATAATTTCATGTCTAGTTGATGCTTAGTGCCACATACTGTGCTAAGCACTAAACATTGAGCAGTTTTCAAAACCACGAATACCTGACTGGAATTATTGGTATTTGTAGGAATTATTCCTCAATAATATAAATGTGATTGAGGAAAGTACATCGTGCAATGAGAAAGCCTTTAACTGGTACATAAACCAATCTAGGGATTCAGAAAGGATATCTCCGGAGCAGTAACATTTATGGCATAATGTGAAGAATGAGTATTAGATGTTAACTAACCAAAGGTGAAAGTTGTAGAGAGCATTCCAAGATCAGGTACCCTATGGGGTACCTTAGGCATGAAAGCACTTGGCCCTTTCAAAAAGCAGAAAGAAAGGTCAATGTGGCTTAAGAAAACAGAACCAAAGAATCTGTCAAGCTAAGGTAAAAAAACAGGTCTTGAAAGCCACATGAGGGATTTTGGATTTCATCCCAAGAGAAATGGGAAGTCATGGGAATAGTCTTAAATAGCAGAATAAGTGAAATAAAGAGATTTGTATTTTCTTTAATATCTGAATGCAATGTGAAGAGTGATCAGGGTGCAGGGAGTAGGTATAAATTAGCAGTGACCATTAAAGAGGCTATTCAGCAATCCAGGTAAGAAAGTACAGTGGTTTGGACTACAAAGATGGAATCGAAACTCAATGAAGTGGATGGATCCCAGAAATGTTTGAAGGATAACACCCACGGCCTTCGGTAAGATTGTATGCAAGTGGTAAAGGAAACAAGATATTTGAAAAGTGCCTCCTGGACTTCTGACATGAATGAGTGGATAAAGGGTGGTAGGAAATATTGAAGGAAAAATTGGGAAGAAAAGTTAGTTTTCAACTTATGAAGTTTGACACCAAAGTTTGACACCTTTGAGATGTGAGGAAACCACACAACGAAAGACTACTGAATGGGGAGTGTCTCACACTAAACCCTTAGGAAAGCCTACATTTAAAGTTCATATAAAGGAAAAGGATCCAGGAAGGGAGAAACAAGAGGTAGAAGGAAAACTAAGAGAGATTAATAGCATATACAGCAAGGGAATACAAAAGAAATGGGCAATGTGTCACAAGCGCTTCTGAGAGAATAAGAGCCAACCTGAACAAAGACCCCTGGATTTAGTGATATAAGAAGCAAAGCCATGTACTGAGACCAAACTAGGTCTGAGTAGAATACAGAGTATTGAAATAAATATTTCATAGAGGTATTTTTTGTTTTCCTTTTTTTAAGTGTATATATATATATATATATATATATATATTGCATAGAGTTAATAAAAAGTGGATCGAGGTCCAGGTTTAATCAGTTTTTGAAGGATCTGCTTCACCTAAGTTGATTGATACTGCCTTGGCCATATAGGTTCTTCCACTCCCAATCCTCTTAAATGCCAAAATATAAACTCTACTAGTAGCTTTGTGAATTACTTCTTTTAATATTCCTCAAAGTAAAGCATAACACTTTATAGTTCGGCTATTGCTTAGTGGCTTCAGTTTCTCCATAGAGCACTGAACTGATTTGGAGCAGATGATCTTTCCCATCATGACTGCCTGACTGAATAACCATGGATGGAGGAAACCCTCATAGCTCTGGGTAACTTCCTGGTCAGGATTTTGCAACGTGACCATCATTTTTCTAAAACAGTACACTGCTAATCATATATATATATATACACACACACACACACACACATATATAATTTATTTTATTTATTTATTTATTATTATTATTTTTTGAGATAGAGTCTCGCTGTGTTGCCCAGGCTGGAGTGCAGTGGCGCAATCTCGGCTCACTGCAACGTCCGACTCCCAGCTTCATGCCATTCTCCTGCCTCAGCCTCCCAAGTAGCTGAGATTGCAGGACCCCACCACCACACCCAGCTAATTTTCTGTATTTTTAGTAGAGACGGGGTTTCACCGTGTTAGCCTGGATGGTGTCGATCTCCTGACCTCTTGATCCACCTGCCTCGGCCTCCCAAAGTGCTGGGATTACAGGCGTGAACCACCGCGCCCAGCCCTATTTTTTTTTATGATTAATGTTTAGTACATGATTCTAGGCCTACTAAAATATTTGAAGCTGATTTTTACTTCATTTCTATTTGATGTTACTTACTATGCACCCACATATGCTGATTGTCTTTGCTGCACCCAGAGAAAAAGTAACTCAAAAAAAAAAACCAAAAATGACAGCCCTGATATTGACATATATATCATTGAACGAGTTGCATCCATCTGAACATGTTTCTCCAGAGTCAAGATAAAATATGAAAACATTTTTTGAGCCATAATGGAATTTGATACTCATTACGAGTATCAAATTTAACCAACAGTGGAAAATGAGATGAGACCCAGAGAGATTATATCAACTGCCCCACTATTCCTAGCTGGTGAGGAACAGGGCTCAAACTGGAACCCAAGTTTCAACCAGTCCAGTACCCTTTATATTACACTGTGCTGTTACACTAGATTGTAAATTTCACAAGTAGAGGGACAATGTTTTGGTTGCCACTGCATATTCATTGCTTGGCATTTAACTGATGCCCAGTAAATATTTGTGAATAAAAGAATTAGAAGGCCAGCACAGTGACTCACGCCTGTAATCCCAGCACTTTGGGAGACCGAAGCAGGTAGATCATTTGAGCCCAGGAGTTCAAGATTAGCCTGGACAACATGGTGAAACCCCGACTCTACAGAAAATACAAAAATTAGCTCGGCATGGTGGTACAGCCTGTAGTCCCAGCTCCTACAGGTGGGGTATGAGGCAGAAGGATCGCTTGAACCCCAGGAGGTCAAGACTGCAGTGAGCCATGATCACACCACTATACTCCAGTCTGGGCAATAGAGCAAGATCCTGTCTCAAAAAATAAATAAATACATAAATAAAATAATGAGTAAAAGAACCATACTGTCTAGAAAATAATATTCATTTAAAATACATTTTACAATGGAAAATTAGTTCAACTACAGTTATTAACTGCTCACTTTGTACAACATGTTTTATCTTCTATGTTCTATGGAGATTTACAAGAAAAAATTTTTTTAAAAAATGTGGCCCGTGCCCTACAGGAACTTACATTTATCACAATTCTCTGCAAAACAGGGTAGGACATGGTAAGTGCCACCCTATATAAGAGATATGAACAAAGTATTACATGGAACATGGAAAGTTTCACAAACGTGGTGGTATTTATGCTGGATCTTTTAAAACAGAAGAGTTTTTAGGTGTAGGTAGGATTGAAAAACATTTCAGTTGAACTAAACAGAAAGTCTAAATGTACAGTCAGGAAATGATGGTATGTGTTTTATTACTGAAACAGTCTACTTGTCTGGAACATGGGAGACATGAAGGAAAGTGGAAACCTGTGAAAAGTAGAAAGAAAAGGGAAGAGAAAGATACTATAGGGGGCTCTGAGAGTTACCTTAAGGAGTTTAAGATTCATTCAGTCTAAAGCTTTTTGAGCAGGAAGGTGATAGGAAGTTCTTGCCAGTGTGTTAAAACTTATTATAGAAAAATGATGATGAATTTTAAAGAGGTATAATTACAGAATGTCAAAATTATCCACATGAACTAATGATATTCTATGTTAGTATGAAGAGAAGAGATTCATTCTCAGGTCATAGAGACAGGCCTTCACACCAAACTACAGCTTGACTCATTGGCTTGATGGCCATCCATACCATTTTCTTCAGTGTTTGCTATGGCAGAAATGAAAAAACATACTACTTTTTTGAAGGTTTATAAGTCTGACTGTAGAAAAATCAATGGTATACAAAGGAAAGTATGTAGTGGCCTAAGTGTAAAATTCTGAAGACCCACATTTTCTTAACATCCCATACCTTTCCTTAAGTGTCCCTTTATATACTCCCAAATAACTGTATTCTTTTGTGAATACCCTCTAATTATAGTAGCTTATCTGATCCCAGGTAGTATAAAAACATGGTAATAATTCTCAAGATGGCTTAAGTATTAACAGACTTGTAAATAAAGAACAACAATAAAATAAGGAAAAAAGTGAGAGAGATTTTGACTTAATAGGATATAAACAAAATATTGGTACTACATCAGTGATGAGAGGTTCATTCTGGGAAGCTTTGGGGGAATTATTAAGGATTCCTATTTATTTCAAGATGAGTTCTGAAATAATGATGATATATTCATTTAGTTGAAATGTTTTGAGAACAATGAACTAGATGAGGAGAGAGAATGGCTATGGAGATTTAAATGGTGGTGTGTATACTGAGTCATTTATGTCAGTTCTGTTATAATTATCATTAATCCCAATTTTACAATGAGAGACAAAGCCTAAACAAAATGGAAATATCATGGCGCCTATAGAAATGACTGAATATTATCACATGGGAAGAAGTTTTTCCCCCTTACATCAGGCCTTTATGTGGATAACATTGCCCCATAGATTTTTAGCATCATAATGTTTTAGTACATAATGACTGGCATTTTGATTCAGACTACTGGACATGTAAGACAAAGATGTGTGTAAGACAAATGTTAAACATACACATGGGATTTATGTACCATTATCATGTGGGATGTATACACATGATATAATTCTTGAAACAGAGTATCTACATTTGATGTCAGTGGAACTTTCGCATTAATAAATGAGATAAAATATTTAGGGAATAAGAGAGATGGAAAATGAGCGGGTTAACAATTTTGTGTTATGTGCAGCTCATAATTGTAACTTTGTGAAGAGCTCCCGCTGAGTCAATGGGAAGTGTGGGTGGAGGTTAGTGCCAAGTTAATTGTTGTATTCAACATCTATCAGGAGAAAAAGTGCAGATAAAATTGCAGCATTTATGTTTTTGCCTTTCAATTTTCCTTCATCTCCATACTTGTAAGGTTTTCTTCCCTTATTATTATTTATATCCGATGTCCGAACAAATTTTTTTGTTCCCCTGTCTCTTCGGTTTACTGAAGAAATACATTTCATAAAATTGAGTTTCAGGGCATTTAAAAAAATAAAGACAATGTCATCCATTGATTCATTTTCAATATAAAATTGAAAATATAGTTCTATGGAAAATATTACAAGCAATCTGATGGAAAAATAGATTTTGTAAGGAAAGAGGTGTTTTATCAGCTGTCTCTGTGGCATGCTTGGGGTTGTAGTACACCAACAATACTAAACCTGCAGGTAATTTTAATTATCATCTGACAGGTCACTTTTCTTTTTTAGTAGTTCTCTAGTCCTTCGGGATTCACTGCTCTCAATGACTATAGATGCTTCTTCCATGTAATGAAAGAACTTGAGACTTCAAATGTGCAGCTTCAAGAATTTGGCTTTCCGATTCTCTATGAATCTTCATCTTTGCAATGTGATTTAGAGCTGAGTTATAGTATCATTATATGTCAAGGGTACCACTATGTAACCTTCCATCAATTCCAGGTTGACATTGTCTTTAAATTTGAGGCTTGAAATTACTATACTATTTTTTTACTTCTTTCTTAATTCAGAAAATTAATATGTATGCAAATTAAAGAAAATCTGCGTTTTACTACTAGTCTGATTTTACTTCTCACCTACTTATTCTTTTCTTATGCTCCCCTTCAAATTTTCCATATCTATGTTTGCTTTTATTTTCATCTCTTCTATCAATATTCATATTGCCTTTCCAAATTTTTACTTTCCAAGATGTTCCATTTCTAAATTTGGAAAGAATTTACACAAATCCTGAGGGAAATGATAGCAAAAAGAAAAATGAAACATCCTTCTGTGAACTGTAAATTTTCATGTTTATTAAAGCAAAAAATCATTCTTTAAAGAGGAATAAACAAAACTACTTTTGCTTTGTGTCTTCACCTTCTGAAGAGAGCTCTGAAAAAAAAGTCCATCATATTACATATTTTATTGACTATTTTAGTGAAATAAACATTCCAATTAAATTAGTAAGCTTTTGATATCGTGTATGATATCAAGTCTGAGCACCTTATATGGCAAGCATATATAATTATGTTTGTTCATAGGCTTATTGGTGATTTTGAGGAATTTTTCTTTTATCTCTATGGAAACCATGAGTCATTCATTTATTTTCCTAGATTTACAAATTCAAATTCACTTTAAAATTTAAAATAAATTAAAATATATTAATATATCTTCCTGCAACTTGGTAACATCATTATCTCCATCAGATGAGATATTCTTAGGTGGGCATTACCTTATTGCATCGAGGGAATTATAAATGTGTTATTTTCAGAATGAGATAGATATCTGTTGAGCTTCTTTATCCTCTTGGTCTGAAATCCCCACTTCCTAAAGAATTCATTTAGTAATATTCTGGTGTTGCTCGTGGTGTAGAAGTTTTCACTTGAACACAATAGCAATTGGTTATCAAATCACTGGAACATTTAGACGTTAAAAATCCATGAATATTTTTTAAGAATATTTAAAATGTGAGAATATAAAAATAGAATATAGACAACTGCAATTGATCCCTCAACTTGATAACAGATAGAAATTTTTAGAGCTAAACACATTATTTCTACTACCTAGCTATAAAAGGACAATATCATAATGACAACAAGTGCGTTTATCAATTTCAAACTAGATTCTCATAATCCTCAACTTGTACCAGAATTTTATCTGAGTTCTAAAATATAAAAATCAAAACATACTTCTATTTGTCTTAAATTTTTATATAATTTTAAGCAAAAGATTCAGTTCCATTGATTAATACTTGGCATGTTTCTATGAGCTAAATGAATGCTGAGAAATGTGGAAGCTCCTTACTCATTTAAAGTGAATAAGCTGCACATGGATAAGGCCATGTTTGGGTTTTTTGTTTTGTTTTGTTTAGTCCACAAATCTGACATAGTGGTGAATGAAAAATGAATAAATGGGAAGAAGTTAAGGGAAAGAGGAAAGGGACAAATGGATAAATAATACAAGTATATTTCTAAGTGTTTATCTTATATCTCAAATTTTGTATATTAACTGCAATACAGCAAGCAGACTAGTGTTGCCTAAAAAAGTCTGAGCCCAAACGAATTCCTAAGTTATCTTTAATTAGCATATCCAAGCACCCTGTTAGGGATGGCTGGCTTCTACTTAACATTGCCTTTGCTTTACAGGCTGTCTGGAATTTTGCAAATTACAGCGAGATTACTTCTAAAGGGTTAAACTCTAAAGTTATCTACTAAGGCAAAAATTGCCCTTGAAATCCCTTATATTACCCATAAAACTTGATTTTGAAGATCTATACTTTTACATCGTAATTTGTAAATGCATTAAAATTTGAGGAGTACTGTGCTAAGCTACGGCAAAACAAAGTCAAAACTCTGGGTAGTGAGTGAGTGACCCATGTGACCCATAGTGCTCAGTGACAGTATAGTTTAGAGGTTAAGAATCCCTGCTTTGAAATCAGTGTGCTGACTCTGAATCCCAGATCTATGGCTCAGCAGCTGTCTGTATGACCTTGACCAAATGACTTAATATCTCTTGCTCCATTGCCACATCTGTAAAATTGGATTATAATTGTACCTATGGAATAGATTGTTGTGATAATCAAATGAAGTAATCTGTGTAAATGGTTTGAAACAGGGTCTAGCGTGTGGTGAAGTATGTTTGCTATTCCTCCTGACTTTATGATAACTATACAATTCCTAACAAAGGACAAATGATGGATGAGAATTATAAACTGTTTTTGTCTGTCTTCAGAATTTACTCCATTCTGTTTTCACAAATCAGCCTCTGTAAACTTAATGAATATAAATAAATAGTTTCCTGGGAAGAGGTAAGGAGATAAATGTCACTGACACACAGTAGATAATGCTTACTGGATTTTAATCTAAATCTTGATTGAGCAGATTCATGTGCACACTATTCATGGAAAAGATAGAAAGATTACCTTGGCTGCCTATGTCCTATCTTTCCAGTCTGTCGCTACCTTTGGAGGCCCTACTGAACAGGAATCAGTCTTATGCTCTTAGGTATCAAATGCAGATTAAGTGAGGGTTACATTCTAAGCCCAGCTCAAAAGTTAAATACACCTGTACTGTAACTCCTTATCACTAAGATCGACCAGTTTAGTCCTCCTGAATAAATCTTTTTGGCTCATTGGCCAAAAAGCCTTTCCTGTCATAATACCCGGCCACACCTCAATAGCATATCCAATCCCAGTTAGAATCACCAAAGGAATGGTTCTTCCAGGTGCTTTGCCATGAGGCCCCCAGGTCCTCTGGTCCACTTCCACACACACACACACACACAGACACACATGCACACTCACCCCTTTTGTACCACCAGCTATTTAAACTTTTACCCCTTTGCTACCATGATCTCAGAGTCCTTGCCTCCGATTAAATAAGAGAAAGCTGTATTTCTTCCTACTGAAACAGTGGTGGCAGATGTATTCTTAGCAAGTCCAGCTAAGTATCTCATTAATTTAACCAATTTTTATTCAGTATTGCAACATACCAAAGATTATGTGGTACACTTAATATACTAATAGGTGAGCAACATACATTGAATTCATAACACCTATTATCTAGCAGGGAAGAATGAACATTATATTAATAAATATTTGCTGCAATATATGAGACTAATACAACTCTGTAGCTAACTATTCTTTGTAGGATGGTCAGAACAGAGTATATCCTACATAAATATGAAATATTTGTGTGCATTCAAGTATATGTGTATTTTAATTTGAGTGACAAGTACAGTCATTTGATAACCATTTTCCTCTGTTTTACTTTTCATCCGTGAAGGAGAGCGGGTCAGGAGGAGTTTGATATTTTACATTCATTTGTCTCATTTTACCAGTTGCTATATCATCTTTTTGAAATGAATCTTTCCTTTTTACTTTCAGCTGGAAAATGAGAGAAACACTGTTTCACAAACACTGTACCTTTGTACTATATTTAAATAGAGATAATTATTTTTTCAACCTCATCTGAATATGAGTCAAGTTGCTAAGACATTAAAGTGTGTTGGTCAAAGCTTATCATAATGACTTATAAATATTTGGACATTTTATAATGTCACCACAATGTTGCTTTTTTTCTGATGCTTTTCATTATTATAATGTAAAGTAGAATTTGATAATTACAGAAGTAATGATAGCTACATTGATTGAGGGCCTACTATATATGCCAGGTAGACACAGGATATTAACATTATTTCATCTTTCCTGTGCCTTTATGAAGGTATTGTTTTCTATTTGCAGGTAAGGAAATTAGTACACAGAGAGGTGAAGGAACATGACCGCTTTCTCCAATAAGCCAGACTCCAAACCCCACCTTTTTTTTCAAAAAACTACATTAAGGAACCCATCAGAGACAATAGCAGCTTTTTATTCACTGTTCAAAGGCTAACTCACCTATCACCATCCCAGTCTATTCCTTGTTTATAGTTCTGATATTAGTATTCAAGGTTGGCAATTGTTTAAATACCAGCAGTTTACCTTATCACCAGGACTTGAACTGATATGACTACTTCTTTGAGTAAGACTCTAATATGGACAAAGCAGATAAAGACACCATAATTAAGACAATGAGGCTAGAGATGGATTTATTTGATGTTACAATGTTTTTCTTTTAAAAACTAACACACTCAAAATAGTTTCTTTAGTTTTTTAGTTTCTTTAGTTTTTTTCTCACAGACATAAATAATTGGCTATAAGAATTGCCTAGTGGTTTAAATGCACCACATATATGGAAAGGAATGTTGCTTCTTTTTCATTGAAATCTCTTTTCTTTATCTATATGAACTATGCCAATCTTTATCTTCTCTTAAAAAACTTCAAGCATTCTCAAAGCAGAACCAATATCTCAAAACGTATTTGCATTTTACATTTGGCTATTGCAATTACCGTGAATGGCTCCCTTTAGTTTTCACTGTCTTTATGCTTTGCTATGTTATTCCAATGCCTTTGAAAAGAAGGCATTAAGAAGTTTGAGAAATAGCAAAAGACCATATGCTCTAATCCTACCTGGCTCTTTTTATCTTAATATTTCTTGCCTTGTTTCAAAGTAACTTTTAACATATTTTTGTTTTCTAAAATGATAGCTTTAAACCAGCGTAAACCAGGAACATCTATGTAATACCTCTAAGATGTCTGCAACCATTTCTTCATACAATCCCTGAGCTCCATATCTCCCCTACTTTATTTTTTATTTATTTTTTATTTTATTTTATTTATTTTTTTTTTTTGAGACGTAGTCTTGCTCTGTCGCCCAGGCTGAAGTGCAGTGGCACAATCTTGGCTCACTGCAACCTCCGACTCCCCTGTTCCAGTGATTCTCCTGCCTCAGCCTCCTGAGTAGCTGGGACTACAGGCACCCACCACCACGCCCAGCTAATTTTTTTTTACTTTTAGTAGAGATGGGGTTTCACTATGTTAGCCAGGATGGTCTCGATCTCCTGACTTTGTGATCCACCCGCCTCGGCCTCCCAAAGTACTGGGATTACAGGCGTGAACCACCGTGCCCGGCCCCCTACTTTATTTTTCATATTCTTTAAGAGAGATTTTACTTTGAAATGCCATTAATAAAACATTCTATTAACATATTAAGAGAAAGCTTGCTAACTTGCACCCAAAGTTATCTTTCCTGTAAACCATTCAAATTTATTATTCCATCCTTTAATTTTTTAATTAAATTAAATTAATTAATTAATTTTGAGACAAAGTCTCACTCTGTCGCCCAGTCTGCAGTGCAGTGGCACAATCATGGCTCAATGTATCCTTGACCTCCCGGGCTCAAGTGATCTTACCACCTCAGCTGTGACTACAGGTTCCTGCCACCACGCCCTGACTAATTTTTGTGTATTTTTCAGAGACAGGGTTTCACCATATTGCCCAGGCTAGTCTCAAACTCCTGGACTCAAGTGATTCAACTGCCTCAGCCTCCCAAAGTGCTGGAATGACAAGCGTGAGCCACTGTGCCTGGCCTAAACACTTTTAAATAATAATTTTATTGAAATATAATGCACATGCCATAAAATTTATCCATTTAAAGTGTGCAACTGAGTGGCTTTAAGTATATTTACAAAGTTTCACCACTGTCATTGGTATCTAATTTTGTAATATTTTCATCATCCTAAAAAGAGATACCGTGACCTTTAGCAGTCACTTCCTGTTCCTACTTCCCCTAACCCCTAGAAACCATTAATTTTCTCTCTAGATTTACCTATTCTGTGCATTTATATAAATGGAATCATACAATATGAAATCTTTTACATCTTACTTTGTTTACCATGACATTTTCAAGTTTCATCCATGTTGCAGCATGTACCGGTACTTCATTCCTGTTTGTGACCAAACAAAATTCCTTTGACTTTTAATTTTTATTTTTTAAATTATATTTTATTTATTTATTTATTTTGAAACAGAGTCTCATTCTGTCACCTGGGATATAGTGCAATGGCACGATCTTGGCTCACTGAAGCCTTCGCCTCCTGGTTTCAAGTGATTATCCTGTCTCAGTCTCCCGAGTAGCTGGGATTAGAGATGCCCACCACCATGCCCAGCTAATCATTTTGTATGTTTAGTAAAGATGGGGTTTCACCATGTTGGCCAGGCTACTCTCATCCTGACCTCACGTGACCTGCCTGCTTTGGCCTCTAAAAGTGCTGGGATTATAGGCATGAGTCACCACGCCCTGCCTCCTTTGCATTTTTAAAAACCACATTTTAAAATCCATTTTTCAGCTGATGGAGGATATGTGGGTTTTCTCTACTTTTTTTGCTACTATAAGTAATGCTGCTATGGATATTCATGTATTTCGTTTGCTTGTTTGTTTTGAGACAGGGTCTCACTCTGTCACTCAGGCTGGCGTGCAGTGGCATGACCGTGGCTCACTAGACCCTCAATGTCTGGAGCTCAAGTGATGCTCCTACCTCAACCTCCTAAGTAGCTGGGACTATGAGTGCAGGCTACCATGCCTGGAGAGACAAAGGTCTCACTATGTTTCCCAGGCTGGTCTTGAACTAATGGATTCAAGGGATACTGCCACCTCGGCCTCCCAAAGTGCTGGGATTACAGGCACGAGCCACCACACTCGGAGCACGTATGAGTTTTTGTATGAACATAGGTGTTCCCTTCTCTTGGGCAAATATCTAAGAATGGAATTGCTGAATCGCATGGCACAACTTGTTTTCCAACTGTAGCTGCACCACTTTACAATCTCACCAGCAATGTATGAGTGTTCCAGTTTGTTTTCTTTCTATTTTCTTTCTTTCTTTTTTTTTTTTTTTTTTTTGAGACAGAGTTGCTCTGTAACCCTGTAATCCAGGCTGGAGTGCAATGTCACAATCTTGGCTCGCTGCAACCTCCACCTCCTGGGTTCAAGCAATTCTTGTGCCTCAGCCTCCCGGTAGTTGGGACTACAGGCATGTGCCACCATGCCCAGCAAGTTTTTTGTATTTTTAGGAGAGGCAGAGTTTTACTATGTTGGCCAGGCTGGTCTCAAACTCCTGATCTCTAGTGAACTGCCTGCCTTAGCCTCCCAAAGTGCTAGGATTATAGCTGTGAGCCACCATGCCCAGCCCAGTCTTCCAGTTTCTTGCCTCCCAGCCAACACTTGTTTTTGTCATTGTCTATTTATTTTAGCCCTAGAAGTAGGTGTAAAGTGGTATCTCACTATAGTTTTAATTTGCATTTTCCTAACAACTAATAGGTTGAGTATGTTTTTATACAGTTTTTTGGTCATTTATGTATCTTCTTCAGATAAATTTCTATTCAAATACTTTACCTTTTTAAAAGTAGACATTTGTCTTTTATTGTAGAGTTGTAATCTCTACAACAGATGCAAAAGAATGAATATCCAGTTTTTCTAATACCATTTCTTGAACAATTATTTTTTTCCCATTGAACTGTCTTGGCACCCTTGTGGAAAATTAGTTGACCATAGTATAAAAGGTTATTTCTGTAATAACTAATCTACAATAGTGGAATTCCCTGATTAGATATGTTATTTGCAAATATTTTTTCTATTCTGTTTTCTTTTTACTTTCTTGGTGATGTTCACTGAAACACAAAAATTTTAAATTTTGATGCAATTCAATTTATCTCTTTTTTCTTTTGTTGTTTATTCTTTTGTTTTCACATCTAAAAAAGCCTAATCCAAGGTCACAATGATTTACCCTTACATTGTCTTCTAAAATATTTAAAGGGTAAGCTCTTATATTTAGGTCTGTGTCCATACACATATAATATTTGTATATGGTGTGAGGTAGGGGGCATATCTTCATTCTTTATGTGAACTCTATGTTTACTATTTTGAAGAACTGCTAAACTTTTGTTCAAAGTTGCTGTATCACTTATAATCTCACCAGGAATTTAAGAAGATTTCAATTTCTGCACAGGCTATTCAATACTTGTTATTGTCATTGTCTATTACAGATGCAAAAGAATGAATATCCAGTTTTTCTAATTCTGTTTGTTGAACAATTATTCTTTCCCATTGAACTGTCTTGGCACCCTTGTTGAAAATTAGTTTGACCATAAGTATAAAGAGTTATTTCAAAGATCAGATGGTTGTAGATGTGTGGTATTATTTCTGAGGGCTCTGTTCTGTTCCATCAGTCTATATCTCTGTTTTGGTACTAGTACTATGCTGTTTTGGTTACTGTAGCCTTGTAGTATAGTTTGAAAGCAGGTAGAGTGATGCCTCCAGCTTTGTTCTTTTGGGTTAGGATTCACTTGGCAATGCGGGCTCTTTTTTGGTTCCATATGAATTTTAGTTTTTTTTCCAATTCTGTGAAGGAAGTCATTGGTAGCTTGATGGGGATGACATTGAATCTATAAATTACCTTGGGCAGTATGGCTATTTTCACAATATTGATTCTTCCTATCCATGAACATGGAGTGTTCTTCCATTTGTTTGTTTCCTCTTTTATTTCATTGAGCAGTTGTTTGTAGTTCTCCTTGAAGAGGTCCTTCACATCTCTTGGAAGTAGGATTCCTAGGTATTTTATTCTCTTTGAAGCAACTGTGAATGGGAGAGCACTCATGATTTGGCTCCCTGTTATTGGCATATAAGAATGCTTGTGACGTTTGCACATTGATTTTGTATCCTGAGACTTTGCTGAAGTTGCTTATCAGCTTAAGGAGATTTGGGGCTGAGACGATGGGGTTTTCTAAATATACAATCATGTCACCTGCAAACAGGGACAAGATTCCCTATTTAATAAATGGTGCTGGGAAAACTGGCTAGCCATATGTAGAAAGATGAAACTGGATCCCTTCCTTACACCTTATACAAAAATTAATTCAAGATGGATTAAAGACTTAAATGTTAGGCCTAAAACCATAAAAACCCTAGAACAAAACCTAGGCAATACCATTCGGGACATAGGCATGGGCAAGGACTTCATGTCTAAATCACCAAAAGCAATGGCAACAAAAGCCAACATTGACAAATGGAATCTAATTAAACTAAAGAGCTTCTGCACAGCAAAAGAAACTACCATCAGAGTGAACAGGCAACCTACAGAATGGTAGAAAATCTTTGCAATCTACTCATCTGACAAAGGGCTAATATCCAGAATCTACAAAGAACTCAAACAAATTTACAAGAAAAAAAAACAAACAACCCCATCAAAAAGTGGGCAAAGGATATGAAAAGACACTTTTCAAAAGAAGACATTTATGCAGGCAACAGACACATGAAAAAATGCCCATCATCACCGGCCATCAGAGAAATGCAAATCAAAACCACAATGAGATACCATCTCACACCAGTTAGAATGGCGATCATTAAAAAGTTGGAAACAACAGGTGCTGGAGAGGATGTGGAGAAATAGGAACACTTTTACACTGTTAGTGGGACTGTAAACTAGTTCAACCATTGTGGAAGACAGTGTGGCAATTCCTCAAGGATCCAGAACTAGAAATACCATTTGACCCAGCCATCCCATTACTGGGGATATATCCAAAGGATTATAAATCACGCTGCTATAAAGACACATGCACACATATGTTTATTGTGGCACTATTCACAATAGCAAAGACTTGGAACCAATCCAAATGTCCATTAGTGATAGACTGGATTAAGAAAATGTGGCACATATACACCATGGAATCCTATGCAGCCATAAAAAAGGATAAGTTCATGTCCTTTGTAGGGACATGGATGAAGCTGGAAGCCATCATTCTCAGCAAACTATTGCAAGGACAAAAAAAAAAAAAAAAACAACCACTGCATGTTCTCAGTCATAGGTGGGAATTGAACAATGAGAACACTTGGACACAGGAAGGGGAACATCACACACAGGGGACTGTTATGGGGTGGCGGGTGGGGAGGGATAACATTAGGAGATACACCTAATGTAAATGATGAGTTAATGGGTGCACCTCACCAACATGGCACATGTATACATATGTAACAAACCTGCACGTTGTGCACATGTACCCTAAAACTTAAAGTACATTTTTTAAAAAAAGAGTTATTTCTAGAATTTCACTTCTATTCCATTTATTTATATTTCTATGCTCATGCCAATACTATACTCTCTTGATTATTATAGCTTTGTAGTTAATTTTGAAATCAAAAGTGTGCATTTTCCTACTTTATTCTTTTTCAAGACTGTTTTATCTATTCTGGTCCCTTGTATTTCAATATGAATGTTAGAATTCTAGGGGACAGCAAACCTCTTAAGTTTTGCTGAAAAATCAACTCTTGAAAGGCAGATTAATAGCAGAAAAGGCATACAAATTTATTTAACATGTATATGTGGGATCCTTCAGAATAAAGAACTGAAAATACAGGGGAAATTGTCCATTTTTATGCTTAGAATCAACAGAGTATGGACAGTCATGTAGAAATGTGATTGGATAAAATGGGTTTGATCTAATTTTTACAGACTGAGTGGGGAAACCCAGAAAGGCCTGTCTCTCTACATTAGTCTTGGCCTCTCTGAGCATGTATTCGTTTCTTTTGAGTATAGGGAATTCTTCCCTAGAATGGGGGTCTTATGTTGTGTAATCAAAGTAAGACAGATAATTTCTTTATATCCACTTTCTGCACGGAAAGGGAGAGGAAAATTACAGTAATATTTTTAAGTTTTATGGTTTGTTTGCGGGAAGAGAGAATTAGTTTCTATGGCTAGTCTTGGGGAAGAATGGAACTGAGACTCATGAGGGGAGGAGAAGGTCAAGGAAAAATGTCTGCTTCTGAGGTCGCTGCTGAGGCCTTCATTTCACGGTATTATTTTCTGAGCCCCAGTTTCTGCAAATAAGGCAGCTGAGATTTTGATCGTAATTGTATTAAATCTATAGATCAATTTGGGAACTATTGTCATCTGATAATATTAAGTGTTGCGATTCCTGAAGGTCAATATCTTTTCATTTGTAGTTACCAAGTGAAGTCATGTGGGCCTGAAATTTCCTTGTGGAAAATATTTTAGTTGCTAATTAAAACTTTTTACTAGTTATAGGTTTATTCAGATTTTTTCTTGAATTAGTATTGATAGTTTTTGTATTTCTAGGATTTGTCCTTCTCATCTATGTTATCTAATTTGTTAACATTCCATTTTTTGTAATATTTCTTATTAATCTTTTTTATTTCTGTGAGGTAGATAGTTGTTATTCCTGATTTATTAAATAATAATTTGAATATTTTCCCATTTTTCCTTAGACAATCCAGCTAAAATTTCTACAAATTTTGATTTTTTTCAAATTACCAACTTTTGGGTTTGCTTATTATTATTATTATTATTATTATTATTATTGATACTGAGTCTTGCTGTGTTCCCAGGCTGGAGTGCAGTGATGTGACCTCTGCTCACTGCAACTTCCGCCTTCCAGGTTCAAGCAATTCTCCTGCCTCAGCCTCCTGAGTAGCTGGGACTTCAGGCGCGTATCACCACGCCCAATTAATTTTTGTATTTTTAGTAGAGATGGGGTTTCACCATGTTGGTCAGGATAGTCTCTATTTCTTGACCTCGTGATCCGCCCTCCTCAGCCTCCCAAAGTGCTGGGATTACAGGCATGAACTACCACGCCCAGCTGGGTTTGCTGATTTTGATGACTGTTTTTCTATTCTCTCTTTCACTAATTTCTATTCTAGTATCTCTTATTTCCCTCCTTCTTCTTGCTTTAACTTGCCTTTTTTTTTTTTTTTTTTTTGGTTTCTTGAAATGAAAAGATGGGTTATTTAACTGAGACCTTTCTTCTTTTTAAATACAACCACTTGTAGATATCAATGTACCTCTAACCACTATGTTAGCTGCATCCTGTAAGTTTTGATATGCTGTGCTTTTGTTCTCATTCATCTCAAAGTAATTTTCCTTGGGATTTCTTAAGTTACTGGTTACTTAGGAGCATGCTGTTTATGTTCCTTTTATTTGTGAATTTTACATTTCCTTCTGTTTCTTTCCTTCTGTTATTCCATTTCGTTATAGTTGGAAAGCGAACTTTGTATGGTTTAAATCCTTTTAAATATACTGAGAGTTATTTTATGGCATAACAGATAGTCTATACTGGAGAATGTTCCATTTATACTTGATAAAAGTGTGCATTCTGCTTTTACTAGGTCAGTGTTCTGTAGATGTCTGTTAGATCAAGTTTGTTTATAGTGTTTTTCATGTCTTTTATTTTCTTGTTCTTCTGACTAGTTGTTCTATCCATTATTGAAAGTTTAGTATTGACGTTATTGTACTTTTCAACTCCAGAATTTCTGTTTCAGCCTTTTAAATAATTTCTATTTCTTCTTTCATATTCTATCTGGCTTCTTTTAGTTATTTGAACATAATCATAATGGTTAGTTTAAATTCATTGTCTAGTGAGTCCAATGTCTGACTTTATTAAGGCCAATATTTAACTGACTGCTTTTTTATGTGTTCAGGCCCTGCTTTACTGTTTGTGTGTGTGTGTTTTATGATTTTTCTAATTTGAAACACTAGACATGTAAAATAACATAACGTCATAATTCTGAAATCAAATAACGCCTCACTACCCAGGGTTTGTTACTGTTGCCATTTGTTGTCATTATTTTTGTCATTGATGCTGAGCAAAGCAAAGGGCATTGCTTGTTTGATGACTTTCTTGGACCAATTTTGTAAAATCCGTGTTCTTTGTTGTTGCAGCCAGTGAAATTTCTTCTCAGTTAACTTAGTGACCAGTTAATAATTACACAGAGATTTCCTTAGAGACTGGAACCAATAAGTCTCTGAATCTTTGTCAAGCTGTACTGTTTGTATTGTGGTGTATACCTTCAGTGTTCCATCACATATTTAAAACTCTGCCTTAGCCTCTACTTCCCACTTGGAAAGGGCATCAACATCAGTCAAATGTGACAGACTAGAGTTTTCTCAGGTCATTCCTGGGTATATGCACAGCCCTTCATATGAATGTGGCCTTCTAGATTTTTAAGAATATGTTCAGTCTTTTCAAATCCCCCAGTGAGGATTTCACTCCCTTTTTCCCTTCTAAAATTCTTAGCCTGCCTCTTGCTAGCTACAACTGCTATCACTTCCTCAGCCAGCTGCAATGTTAAAGAATTGTCATTATTTTCTACAACTTTCCTGAAGACAACACTTACATAGAGGAAGTCTTGATTTAGGTCAAATAAAGGCAAGCTCTAAGAATGGAGCTTTACCTAGAACCTGCTAGAAAAGCCAAATGCTAACATTTCTCTGGGGATGGCACTTTTAGGAAGCTCCAAACCCTCCATTGGCTGGTAGACTGCTGGTTGATCACTAACATAGTTATGAGCCTGTTGGTTTTCAATGCTGCTATGGAATAAGAAAGAGGGTAATGGGAGTAGTGCAAGTTAAAATGTCAAAAAGTTCATTGTTCTTACTGAGATTCAGCCATTTTTCTTTCATAAAAGCTGTGATTGTTGCAAGTCTTTGGTTAATTTTCAGTTTTTAAACAGTTGATTTTCTCTATTATTGCCAGTTTTCTCATTGCTTTTATGAGCAGCATTGTTTTATGACCTATTTTCAGGGCTTTTTGACTCTGCCATTCTGGAAGTACAAACTCCCCCTGAATGTCTCAGTGCTTTATTAATATCTCAAAATGGATAAATTCTACTCCACATCATTTTCCTCACATTTTAATGATCTTCTTATCTCAATGAATAGTCAAAATACTGAGACTTTATTAGTCAGAAACCTAGAGGCTAATTTTTGCACCTGTTTCTGTTTCTCTCTTTTATTCCCCTATCCCATATTCAATCCATTATCAAGTGCAATGCATATTATTTCCTAAGTAACTCTCACATTCATCCATCTTTTGGCTCTGTAGAAAACATCATGGTTTACTTATTATCTGACTCCAGGAAACAATAATAACCCTTTAACTAATCTACTTGCATCCAGGCCAGCCCCATTTAATCATTTATCCACATTGTAGACTACAAGACATTTTTTAAAATGCAAAAGATGGTCATGTCACTTTTGGTTAAAACTCTTAAACGCCTTTGTAGCCTCTTAAGGAAAAAGATAAACTTTCTTACTATGATTTTTAAAGTTCATGTATGTTCCAAACTATTTTTCACCATAAGATATTAGCATATATTTTTCCCTTTACCTGGAAAATTTTCCCTTTGCCCTTGATTAAGTTTTACTTATGCTTTATTTATATCTTGTATGACTCCCCAGAAGAAGATTTTTCTAATTCTCCAACTAAATCAGAAAGCACCATTCACCTGTTTTTCCTAGCAGTTATTCCAAGAGCAATTTCATGTTTGTTCATGTGATTATTTAATTAATATTGTTTTCTTCTATAAGACTATAAGCTCTGTAAAGGTAGAGACTCTTTCTGATTTTGCTTACGGTTGTATTCCCACAGCTATTCCATAATGACTCATGTAAATTTTGTAATCAAGAAATATTTATTAAGCAAATGAATGTTGATAAGTGATCTGTGCTAAGGCTCTAATGGGACAAGAAAAAATAATTCCTTCCCTTTTAGCCGAGAAGTTAAACAGAATAACTATGAAGCAGTTAAAGGAATTGGTCTAAGTTTGTTTCTCCTTCACTATTTTACTCTTAATTGATAGAAATATTAGTTGTTTTACTTTTTTCAAAGATTAAACTGTTATCAGGCTAAAGCAAACGTGGAGAATCTATACGCTCAATTTACTCAGTGTAATCACATTTTAAAAATTATTTTGACAATTAAGTTCCTAATTGCACAATATTGAAGTATTAATATATAGCACTAATAAGCTAATAAATATTTTCTATGTAACAGACATTTTCTGATCCAGCATTATGGAATAGATAGGTGAAATCATTTGATTATCTTTAGCTGTTTGGGAACTATCCGTTTTTCAAAATTGTTTTCAAGGCAAAGGAAAGGTGATTTTAAATATTTTTCTACTATATTGGGGAAAGTCTTTGATAACATTGATCTGTGGTTAACTGTATTCTAAGTTAAGACACAAAAACGTGTCTTTTAGTGGAAATATCATCAGTCATCTAAATTAGGGTTCCCCAACCCCCAGGCCACAGACTGGTACTGATCTGTGGCCTGTTAGGAACCAGGACGCACAGCAGGAGGTAAGTGATGGGAAGAGGCATTACTGCCTGAGCTCCACCCGCTGTCAGATCAGTGGCAGCATTAGATTCTCATAGCAGCCCAAAACCTTTGTGAACTGTGCATGTGAGGGACCTAGGTTGCATGCTCCTTATGAGAATCTCACTAATGCCTGATGATCTGAGTGGTCTGAGGTGGAACAGTTTTATCCAGAAATCCTCCCATAATTAGAATCCAATCCATGGAATAACTGCCTTCCATAAAACCAGTCCTTGGTTCCAAAAAGGCTGGGGACCACTGATCTAAATGATTGACTTGCTTTCTTCTATTTATATGTATTAAAAAAAGATTTCTTGAAGATTGAATTGGGGGTTTATCACTTTGCTTTTAGCATCAGAGGCCAAGGGTGCCAATGACACCCTATTATGACATGACCTGACACAGCCCTCTTGTAATATCAGTTTCCCTTTTAGAAAGGTTGCCATCATGGCTTAATTTGTCTTAGAACTGTCATTTTTAAACTAAGTATGTTGTCATGGATTTAAAAAGCTTCAGATGACAGCTTTGGATTTCTTTGCTTAACTTTTTAAAGAATTCAAAGTTTAGCATGTCTAGGATGAACTGTATGCCAATTTTAGATTTATTCTTGGCATAGAATTGTCCTTGCTACACGTTTGCTACCTGGAGATAGCTATTCCCTAGGAAATATATTTTTAGTTTAGAGTATTTTTTTCTTCAAATGTAGAAAAAAAAATTTCTTTCTCATGCTGATTTTTTTCCTCTAAATATACAAATCAACTACTATGCCATTGTATTGCTCACTATAATTTCCCAGACATCGTGCTAACTCTCTTACTGCTTTTGGGTAGTTTCCAAAATACAATACACGAATTAAATATGTTCCCAGTAGATTTTACCCTTTAACTATTTCCTTCTTTCTTTTTTATACTACAATTATGTAGAACCTCTGAATGACTTTATTATATTCAGAGCATGACTGTTATTTCTTGCTATTTTTGTCTTTTCTACTTGAAATAGAGTTTTGTATTTCTCCAGCATTTCTGGGATAGGAGCCCATTAGTTGTAAATGCAAAAACTTCAAAAGTTTTCAAATAAAACACTTAAGCACAGACTATTACCGTAAGATAATAAGCATATTTGGAACTTGTTTAATTTTCTTTGTTAGATCCATGGTGAAATAATTTCTACATCTGAGTGTGTAAGAAAATTGTCACGAAATGTAGTAACTTTTCAGGTGTTTTCTGCCAAATTAAAAAAAAAAAATCATACTTTAAGATACTTTTAAGTTTACAGAAAAATCACAAAAATAGTAGAGAGAGTTCACATATACCCCATACCTAGTTTCTCCTATTATCATCTTATATTAGTATGATAACTTTGTTACAATAAATATGACAACAATATTGGCACATTATCACTCACTAAAATTCCTAATTTCTTCATATTTCTTTAGTTTTTACTTGTAACCTTTTTCTGTCCAGGATTCCATCCAGGAAGCCACATTATGTAGTTATGGCTACTTAGCCTCCTCTGGGTTATGACAGTTCCTCCAACATTCCTAGTTTTTGATGACCTTGACAGTTTTGAGGAGTACTGGTCAAATACTTTGTAGAATGTCTCTCACTTGAGAGACATTGAAACTAGACAGTTTTCTCATGATCAGACCTGTATCACATATTTTGTGGATGAAGGCAAGCTACCAGTCTTATCACACAATATCAAGGGTACGTACTATTGTGTCCAGAATTGGTGGGGTCCTGGGCTCGCTGACTTCAAGAATGAAGCTACGGACCCTCGTGGTGAGTGTTGCAGTTCTTAAAGACGGGAGTTTGTTCCTTCTGATGTTCAGATGTGTCTGGAGTTTCTTCCTCCTGGTGGGTTCACAGTCTCACTGACTTCAAGAGTGAAGCTGCAGACCTTCCAGGTGAGTGTTACAGCTCTTAAAGGCAGCGTAGACCCAAAGAGTAAGCCGCAGCAAGATTCACTGCAAAGGGGGAAAGAACAAGGCATCCCTAAATTGCAACCGGGCCTCACGCTATTGCTGCTGTTGGCTCGGCTGATCTGCTTTTATTCCCTTATTTGGCCCCACCCACATCTTGCTGATTGGTCCATTTTACAGAGTGCTGATTGGTCCGTTTCACAGAGTGGTGATTGGTCCGTTTTGACAGAGTGCTGATTGGTGCATTTACAAACCGTTAGCTAGACAGAAAAGTTCTTCAAGTCTCCTCTGTACCCAGAAGCCCAGCCAGCTTCACCTCTCACTATCAACCTGACTTACCACTGTTGATGTTAACTGTGATGCCTGGCTGAGGTAGTGTTTGTCAGGTTTCTCCACTGTAAAGTTACTCCTTTTCCTCTTTCCAGTGCTGTACTCTTTGGAAGAAAGTGAGCATGCACAGCCCACACTTGAGGAGTGGACAGTAACATTACGCTTCTTTGAGGGTAGCATCTACATAAATTACTTGGAAATCTTCTGCACTACAGATTTGTTTGTTACCCTCTTATTTCTTTATTCAGTGAGTCATTTATATCAGCATAGACTCATGGACATTAATTTAAACTTTAAGTTATAATCCAATACCATTTTTATTTATTTATTGTACTTGAATTGCTCTAGCTTTGGCCATTGGGAGCACTTTCATTTGTCTCCTTTATCTCGTTGACATATCTCTGTTTTTTGTTTTTGTTTTTTAGCATTTATTTATTTTCTGGCTCTACAAAATGTTCCAGGCTCGTCTTGTGTATTTTCTGTCCCAGTCATAAAATCAGCTGTTTTTCCAAGCAGCCCTGTTTTCTTTTATTGGAGATCACAGTACTAAGTGTTCTGTCATATTTTTTCAAACTAAAGGAAGGGGACTGATCTTTCTTGAACTTCTACTATAACCTTAAGCAGAGGCCAGCAAATATTTTCTGTAAAGGGTCAGACCATAAATATCTTAGGCTTTGCAGATATATGGTCACTGTTACAACTACTAAACTGCTTTTGAAGCAAAAAAGAGCTGTAGACAATATGTAAACAAATGGGTATGGCTGTGTTTCATCAAAACTATTTTCAAAAGTAGGCCAAGTTTGTCCCACAGTCCATAATTTGCTGCACCTGATTCAAGGGTGTATATGTGGCTTGTGAGTATGTAAGTGAAGGAGAGAGTGCGAAGGAGAATGAAGGTGAGAGTGAGAGAGGAGGAAAGCGATAGAGAGAGAGAGAGAGAGAAATAATCTTTAGAGAGGAAAAAGTTGGGGATTAATTTTAAGTGGTATGATTATAAAACCAGTGTTATTTTAATTCCGTTCTGCTGTCTTTCAGTCAACAGCTCTTCAAATTATATTCTAGCAGTTCTCTGCATTTTTTCCCCAGCTCTCAGAAAGTAGTAGACTATCTCATGAAGACTAATCATATACTGTAAGTGGTACAACTGTAATAGTGATACTGGTTCTACATGTCATACCTGTGTATTGATCTTATTTATTTTTGGTCACATATTGTACAGTTACTTACTATAGGTTATCAATAAAAAGAAATTAGGCTGGGCACAGTAGCTCACGCCTGTAATCTCAGCACTTTGTGAGGTTGAGGTGGGTGGATCACGAGGTCAGGAGTTCTAGACCAGCCTGGCCAATATGGTGAAACCCGTCTCTACTAAAAATACAAAAAAAACTAATTGGGTGTGGTGGTGCATGCCTGTAGTCCCAGTTACTAGGGAGGCTGAGGCAGGAGAATCGCTTGAACCCAGGAGGCAGACATTACAGTGAGCCAAGATTGCGCCACTGCACTCCAGCCTGGGCAATAGAGGGAGACTCTGTCTCAAAAAACAAACAAACAAACAACAACAACAACAACAAAAAACTAATAAAAGTAGCTTTCTTGGCTTTTTAAAATAATTTAATATAACTAGCCAAGGAAGCTGTTTGATGAAGTATGCTAATTGAAAGAGTCATTCAAAGACATTTTTCAGCTAACATTGTTCATAACCAGCTACAAATCTGCATAACTGTTTAATGAGAAGTCTTTTGCTTGCCAGCAAAAGCCAGTATACTGAGATGACAAGTTTAACAATAGTCTTCTCCAGAGTCTAAAAGAGGACAATGAGGAAAGATGGATATGACAATTTAAACACAGAACTAAATCCTTAGAGAAAGAGAATAAGAATCAAAGAAAAATTAAGGAAACAATGTGAATCATACTAATCTCTTACATAATTTAAGTCAATTTCTGAGCCACACTTTCCCTTTATACTAGTTCTGTCTTTTCTGGATCATTTTTTGAACTATTCTTCAGTTTTAAGTCCTCATATTCACAAATTCTTCTGTGAATTTATAGTTCTGGACACTAAATTCATTGATCAAAGTTTCTCTTACCAAGGCAGAACGGCTACTGAAAATAAACTTTGCTTCAGCTGTGAAACAAGGTTACCTGTGTGATATATATTTTCTCCTTCAAACTGTTATAAGTCATGGGTATTCAATACATAGCTGGAAAAAAATAAAGTATTAAAGGTAAATCACACAATGTTTCTAGGCACGTTTGCTTCCTTACATCTATTCTCCAAAATAGAACTCCAGTGAACTTCTTAGACTGACTTCAAATGAACTAAATCTCTCCTCCCATTAGGTTATTGATCAGTGAAGGAGCTAAACCTACAGTGGAGTATTTAGATGAAACACCAGTACATATAACTATTGACCATTCATTATATAATACTTCTGGGCCAAGGACAAAGTCTGTGGGGAAAAGTATTAGAATAGTTGAGTGGAAAAATGAGTACGAAGGTTATATTCATACTTGGGTCCTTAGGTAATATTTCAGAGGATAATATTGGTCCTTGGGTAATGTTTCAGAGGATAATAATAGCAAGATTACTCTAATTGGTTAGTAATAGCGATAGCTGTGTCCATCAGTAAGGAAAATATTTTAACTGCAGGGGGATTTAATGCAGGGAATTAGTTACAAAGTGCTTGGAAGGGCTGGGTGAACCAAAGAGTACAGGTAGTTATTCATGGGTATGGAGTTGTTATGACTCCTGGTCTGTAGTCCGCCTTTCCACTTCTTGGCTGGTGGCTCTGCTCCTGCTGGTATTGCAGTTTAGTGAGCACCTGGGAGCCACACTGCTGCTGAGGAGCTCATCTGACACTGCTGCTATTTCTGCTGAGGCCATCTCCAAAGGTAGGAAACTGGTATCTCTCTTCCTCCTACTTTACAGTCTCTTAACTAGTAACGGAAATATAGTTTGCAGGCTGTCACTCTTACAATTCAAAAGTGAACATAGGGGGTCAGAAATGGCACCTATGCCAAGAGAAAAATAATCAAAAAGCAGACAGTATAACAGACACTATTTGAAGATAGATGGTAGATAGATACGCATTTAATTTTCATAACAACCCTGTGTGGTATAGATGGCTTTATCCCTCTTTTACTGACGGAGAAACTGAAGAATAAAGAAGCTAGGTAATATGATCAAAATTGACATAGCTATTAAGAGGTGGAATTATCATTTGAACCCAGGTCATATGATTCTAGAGTTCATACCTGCAGTCATTGTGATGCAAGAGAGGCAAACTGCAAAAGTGGGGCTTAA
Organism: Macaca nemestrina; assembly: GCF_043159975.1. Taxonomy (NCBI): domain Eukaryota; kingdom Metazoa; phylum Chordata; class Mammalia; order Primates; family Cercopithecidae; genus Macaca; species Macaca nemestrina. Next base: position 52,441,970 of record NC_092134.1, on the reverse strand, counting down.
CTGGGGAGTGTTCTTGGCTTCACTCAGAGAAGAATTAAAAGGCAAGCCTGGTAGTACTAAACAGGAACTTTTACCGAAGCACCAGTATACAGCAGCAGCAGAGCAGGACTGCCCCACGGCCAGGGAACCCAGAGTAGCAGTCGAGAGGCAGTTCTGCACTCATACTTATATCCACCTTAAATTATATGCAAATTAAAGGGCCGTTTATACAGAAATTTCTAGGAAGACCATGGTAAGTTCTAGGTTTTGGGGTCATTACCATGGAAAGGGGTGGTAACTTTTGGGTGTTGCCATGGCAGTGGTAAACTGACATGGCAGGCTGGTGAGGATGTCTTATGGGGAAAGGCTTCCATCCAGGACCTGTTTTAGCTAGTCCTCAATTTAGTCTGGTGTCTGTACTTCACCTCCTACCTCAATTATACTACAATTCAACAAGCATAGGTGCTCTGGGCCCTCATTCATATATCCAAAGGGAAAAGCTAGTCTTTTCCAGGGTCCCCTTCTAAATATTTCTGGTAAGCACCTCACTAGCTTTTCATACGACCTATTCTTCATTTGCCACTGCCATTGGCCGAGCTGGGCCTATATGGCTCCTCTTTTTAATGTACCCAACAATGTTAATTCATAATTTCATATAGATTTCCTTCCCTCATCCTCCCTTAAGCCACTGACTGCTGTTACCATCATACTGGCCTCAGTATGAGGACAAACACTGTCTCACCCCTTTCTCTCCATGCCATAAGTGAATACCTAACCCAAACATGGAACGGACCTTGCTTTAATTTCCCACAACATATCTAAAGACAAGACTGGGCAGTATTCCACTAAAGACTGGAGATATAGAGAGGTGATCAAAACACAGAATAAATTACAATTATCATGACATAAAGCTGCTTTGGGAGAGTACTAGCCCAGACCATGCTTGAAGAGTCCCAGTCACAGGGCACCTCCTGGCCCGGTTTCTGTCTTGCCTCTATGTGGCTGGGGCCAGGTTACTCTTACTACATAGAATGTTTTCAAGTCTGTCTATTTTCAGAGCCCTGGCTTACTATCCAGGTCTCATTTTTTTTTTTCTTTTGCAGTTGCAAGATTTAATAGAGTGAAATGGAGTGAAAACAGAGCTCCTATATAAGGGGAAGGGACCCAAAGGGGGTTGCCGTTGCCGGCTTGAATGCCTGGGTTTATATCCTGATCCTTGTCCCTCCCACTGTGCTCTCAGGCAATAGATGCTTGGCTATTTCTTTACCTCCTGTTTTTGCCTAATTAGCATTTTAGCGAGCTCTCTGATTGGTTGGGTGTGGGCTAAGTTGCAAGCCCCATGTTTAAAGGTGGATGCGGTCACCTTCCAAGCTAGGCTTAGGGATTCTTAGTTGGCCTAGGAAATCCAGCTAGTCCTGTCTCTCAGTCCCCCATCTCAACAGGAAAACCCAAGTGCTGTTGGGGAGGTTGGCTGACGACCGCTCTAACTGCATCCTGCTGAATTGGGGCATAGTAGGGGTTGTGCAGTTGAGATTTCCTTGGAAGGGGTGCCTTTGATGTCATTAACATCAGAGCATGGGCTAGCAGGCCAGTCCAGGGGTCCGTGGTAGATCTTAGTTATGGACTGCATCTGGGGCTCCATTTGAAGAACTATTTGTAGTTCTACAGCTTCGATTCTGGAAGAGACAAACTTAACAAGGAGGTTAAAGATACAGGGATTGAAATGTATGGCCTGCAGTGCAGAGGATTATTTCTTTGGCACACTTACAGACCCTGACTATCTGCTTGATAGTTTTGAAAAGGCCTGGTCCAGTAAATAATGATTTGGCCATCTGATGGGTGCTATCAATGCCTAAGTGAAAGGTTTGGTGAAGGGTTTTAAGTAATTTCCATTGATTAGCTACAGGCAAAAGTATTTTCCCTTCTTTGATGGCTAGCCATCCTGAGGGGAGAAAACTATGTCCTTGTGAGGTTCCCCATTCTATTTCTCCTGCTGAGTATTGGGGCTGGTTTCCCAGAGGGGATTACCCCATATTAGGGGTCCTTCTATAAGCATTTCTGATGGAGGGTCCTGCCTTGTGGCTTTTTTGGCTTCAATATCCACTTGGCGGTTCCCTTCTATTTCCCTTTCCTTTCCTTTCTGATGACCCCGGCAGTGTATGACTGCCACTTCTTTAGGTTTCTGTACAGCCAATAATAATCTCCTAATGTCTTCCTGATGTTTCATAGGCATTCCTTCAGAAGTTAGGAATTCCCTTTCTCTCCATATTGCTGTGTGGGCATGGAGGACTAGATAAGCATACTTAGAGTCTGTATACGTATTTACCATTTTTCCTTCTCCTAATTCTAGCGTCTGAGTGAGGGCTATTAGTTCTGCCAGCTGAGCACTAGTTCCTGGAGTGAGGGCATTACTTTCAAGTATTCCATTATCACTGACTGCTGCATACGCCGCTTTTTGAAGTCCTTTTTCTCCAAAGGAACTTCCATCAGTGTATAAGTTGAGGTCAATATCAGTCAAGGGAACCTCTAAAAGGTCCCCTCGGGCGATGTAGGTTTGAGCAATTACTCGTCGACAGTTGTGTTCTGTCTTTTCTTCATTGTCTGGAAGAAATGTGGCTGGGTTAAGAATTGCACAAGTGCGTAGTCGCAGCACTGGCCCTTCAAGTAATAGAACCTGATATTTAAGCAAACAGTTGTCTGACAGCCACACGTCTCTCTTAGCAGTGAGTATGCCATTCACATCATGAAATATCCACACAGTAAGATCTCTTCCCTGTATTATTTTAACTGCTTCGGATACTAAGACTGCTACTGCCACCACTGGCCATAAACAATGAGGCCACCCCTTTGCCACTACATCAATTTCCTTACTCAGGTATGCCACAGGTTGCAAGCTCATCCCTTGGACCTGTGTAAGGACTCCTAGAGCTATTCCTGTTTTTTCTGTGACATGTAAAGAAAAGTCTTGCCCCATTGGCAAGCTTAACACTGGGACTTGGGTTAGGGCCTTCTTTAGGGCCTGGAAAGCCGCTCCTGCTTCAGCTGTCCATCTTACTAAATGGGTATTGGCTTTCTGAGTTTTCTTAATGAGTGTATATAATAGTCTGGCTATTTTGCCGTACCTGGGAATCCATATTCGGCAGAAGCCTGTTATGCCAAAGAACCCTCTTTGTTGCTTTTAGGGTTTTGGGATGAGGATAAGCCAGTATAGGCTGGATACGTTCCTCACTGAGGAGGCCCTGGTGCCTTTGGATAATTTTAGCCCTAAGTATTTAACCTGCTGTGAGCAGAGCTGAGCCTTTGGTTTGGAAATCTTGTAACCACAGGTGGCGAGGAAATTTAAAACCACTTGGGTGGCTTGATGGCACAAGGTTTCTGAACAGGTGGGTAAAAGTAAATCATCCATGTACCAAAGGACAAGAGTGTCCAGGTATGAGAATTGGCTCAAGTCTTGAGCTAATGCCTGGCCAAACAGATGGGGGCTATCCCTGAACCCTTAGGGTAAAACAATCCAGATGAGTTGAGATGTTGGGTTTGAGGGATTTTCAAAGGCAAACAAGAATTGAGAGTCAGGATGTACAGGGATGCAGAAAAGGCATCCTTAAGGTCCAGGACTTTAAACCGCTCTGCTTCCTCTGGTATTTGGGAAAGCAGAGTATAAGGGCTAGGTACAGCTGGGTATAGAGGAACAACAACCTCATTGACAATCCTGAGATCTTGCACTAACCTCCACTGTCCGTTGGGTTTCTGTACTCATAAAATTGGAGTACTGCAGGGGCTATTACATGGTTTATACTAGGCCTTGGGCTTTTAGGTCCTTAACAATCCTTTGGAGTCCTTATTGGGCCTCAGGTCTGAGGGGGTACTGCCTTTGGTAGGGAAAGGAGGAGGAATCCTTTAGTTTAACTTGAACAGGATTGGCATTTTTTGATTGTCCATATTGTCCTTCTGTTACCCAGACTTCAGGATTAATTCCTTCCTTAAGTAGGGGACAACAAATGGGTGTTCCTTCTCCTCTGTTCAGGTGTGTAATGGCCCCTGCTTTTGCTAGAATGTCTCTCCCTAACAAGGGAGTGGGGCTTTTAGGCATAATTAGAAAAGCATGTGAAAAGTGTAAAGTTCCCCAGTCACCACTTAATGGCTGGGACAAGTACCTAGTGACTGGCTGTCATAGCACCCCTTGGATAGTGACAGATCTGGAGCACAGTTGTCCGGGACAGGAGAGTAGGACTGAAAAGTCCGCACCAGTGTCCAGGAGACAGTTAACCTCCTGGCCCTCAATGGTCAAGCATACCCAGGGCTCTGTGAGAGTGATGGCATGGGCTGGCGCTTGCCCTGGGCACCCTCAGTCCTGCTGCTGGATCATCTGGTTAGTGGCTTCTGACTTAGAGGACTTTCATGCCCTGGGGCAGTGGGCCTTCCAGTGATTCCCTTGACATATGGGGCATGGATGAGGCGGCAGCTTACTTCTACTTGGACAGTCTTTTTAAAAGTGTCCTTGTAGAGCACATTGGAAGCAAGCCCTATGAGGCATTCAATTTGCCCAGCTTTTCCTTTTTCCAGAGCCTCCAAAGTCCTCTTGCCTGAGGGCCATGACTAAAGCAGTGGCCTTTTACTTTATCTCATTTGTCCTGCTCTGCCTGCTCCTCCTGATCTCTATTATAAAAAACTGAGGTTGCCAAGTTCAATAGGGTTTCTAAGTTTTGCTCTGAGCCTAAGGCAGACTTTTGAAGTTTTTTCCTAATGTCTGCAGCTGACTGAGTGATAAACTTATCCTTTAAGATTAGTTGGCCTTCGATAGAATCAGGTGACAGGGAGGCATGCTTCCTCAATGCCTCCCTTAGTCTCTCCAGAAAGACAGGAGGATTTTCCTCCTTTCCCTCTGTTATAGTGGATATCATTGAATAATTCATAGGCTTCTTCCTAGTTTTCCTTAGTCCTTCTAGCACTCAAGTTAGCAAATGTCTGCGGCACCAATCTCCATGTTCTGATTCTGTGTCGCTATGAGGGTCTACACTGGCAACTGCGTGCCGGCCTGTGGGAAATCATTCTCTTTCCTCTATTGTCATCCTATCATTGACCTGACTGAGATAACAGAGATCTCCAAACTCTCGGGCTGCAGTTAGGGCAGGACTTCTCTGATTTGGGGTTAGTGTCTGATCTAGCAGTATATACCTCTCCATGTCAGATCAAAGGATTGTCCTAACCCTTGTAAAACATCAATATAGCCATCAGGGTTATCTGAGAATTTACCTAGGTCTATTTTAATTTGCTTTAAGTCTGAGAGAGAAAATAATACATGCACTCTGGCTGGACCAAATTCTCCTCCTCCCACTGCTTGGAGGGGGCATAATTGGGGAATATTGGCACTCTTTGGTTCACTGATTACCCCTTTGTCTATCTCCTTTTGGACCAAATGGGTTGAAGGGGGTCCTTATTAGTTGGGGAAGAAGTCAGGGGGGCTCTGGGGTAGGGAGGTAGACTCTGAGGGCTTCCTGTAGGGCATAAATCACACTTTTTACATAATTGCGAGTTGTCTCTTAATGAAAAGAAAGTTTGTACATATGACATTTCACTCCATTTGCCTTCTTTTCTACAAAAGAGGTCTAGTGTAAGATGGTGTTATAAATAATACTTCCTTCAGGAGGCCAGGTTTCTCCCCCTTGAAGAAGAAATCGTGGCTAGGCGGTACTGCAGAAGAATATAAGTTGAGTCTTTTGATTCTGTAAGTACTTTAAAGCTTGGTTGAGTGCAAACAGCTCGCATGTTTGAGGACACCAATTATTAGACAGTTTTTCTAACTGCTTCCACAAGAGTCTCTGTATCAATTACTGAATACCCACTGGTTTTTTTCTCAATCACCTGGGAGGAACCATCTATCATCCTGTCCTGAAGGGAATTCCTCCTAGGTCTGGTCGGACCTTTGTATGGTAATTAAGATTTAAATCCCTTGTTAGGATATCTGCTGGGTTAAGGATTTTTGATAGGAAAGCTCCGGGTTGTCAGTGGCCTCAGTGTTCTCAGGCTACGCCCTTGTTTACACTGACAACAAGGTAGTATTGGAGTGTTATAGGATCACGGAGAAAACCTTCAATAATTAATTACAGGTTTTAAATTTACCCTGGCTTTTAAAGGAGTAGGGCATACTTTTTTACTATTTCTATCTTTTTCTTTTTTTTTCTCTTTGACTCCCTCTTTGTCTCTCTCTCTCTCTGTCTCTCTCTCACAGCCATTACAAACTTGTGGCCCTGGCAAGTGTGGTGGGGAATGGGTCCTACATAACTGCCCATGTTGAGAGCTGTATACCTAAATCAGGAGGGACACCAGGGATAAGACTCCCTGGGTTTATAATCTAGATGCCTAAGGACACAGCCTAGAGTTTCCTTAGATCCCCTTGGAGATACAACTTGCTAGAGGAAATGCGATCAGAGGAAGATTCAGAGGCAAGGAGAATTTTGGGGCTACACTTTCAAGATTTTCATGGTTGGGACCCAGGAGGTACAGGTCAGAAGGAAAGGTAGGGACGCACGCATGGGTGACTGTTGAGTAGAGGCTTCTGGCTGTGCCATGATCTCAGCTAATGCCGGGAGTTCGGGATGACAGCTTTATGCCTCTAGTCCCTCGGCTTCCGCAAGAAAATTGAAGGTGGAAGCTGGCTCCAGGCAGACCAATGCCCCCAACCCACAAGGGTTGGGGGTTGTTAGAAAGCCCTTTCCTAGATAGCCTCCCACCTGAGTCTTAAGTCTGGTGGCCACACAATCATTTTTAACTGGCTGACAGGTGCCCGGTATTTTCCTCCAATTCTAAGGAAGGATAGGACAGAATAGCAAGCGAAAGTGGTCCAATATTACTCACCGCTTTGGAGGTCCCTTCGTGGTCGCCAAAATGTTACCGGGGGGTCCTTGCTCCCGGAGCTCCCAAGATGGTGGTGGGCTGCTTCCAAAATGGCGGCAGGCCACTTCCAGGATGGTGGCAAGCCTCGTGTTCTCTGACCCGGGGTTCTTGGCCTCACAGATTCCAAGGAATGGAATCTTGGGCCACGTGGTGAGTGTTATAGCTCTATTAGACACTGTGGGTCACAGATGAGAACCATGGAACCAGTGATTAGCCTTCAGCTCGATTAGGATGAACCCGAGCACTTAGCTGTGCAGAAACAATGGCAAGCCTTTAACCCAATGGGGAGTGGTAATGGGCGCCTTGCTGGATCAGGAGCACAGCGGACACCCTGCCGGATCCGGAGGGCTGGAAGTGAGCGGTGGGTCTGCGATGGCAAAACACGAACCAGAAGAGTGCAGTTGCAAGATTTATTAGAGTGAAAAAGAGTGAAAACAGAGCTCCCATATAAGGGGAGGGGTTGCCCCAAGTCTCATTTAAGGAAGGATTCCCTTGCTCACTTCAACTTAAGACTGAATTTCCCAGACTTTATTTCCTTTCCCTTGCTAAGAAAAGTATTTAAAATCTAGGATGTAAAAGGATGACTGCATCTTCTTCTTGAGGCCTAAACAAGCACTAACAGATCTGCCCCAGGTTTATCTAATTCTCTAAGATTATACAGTTTCATTTGATTTACTATTTACTATTGATAAAGTACCAAACTCTGTGCAGTAAGATATTAACCTTCAGAAGGCTGTTAAATTGCAAATGATTTTTATCTAGTTCAGATGCAAATAATTTCTATCTTATAGAAAAAATAACCATAAAGCTTAGTTGTTTTGGTCCTGGAGCACATTAAATCATTTTGTATTTAATTTAGCAACATAATTTCAGCATTTTTTCTCTTTCTTTAACTATACATACTTTGGTCTTTTCTATACTACTTTGAACAAATTTATCCTTTGGTTTAATTCCTCCTTAAGATTTTTAATGTGAGCTTACTTTGTGTTTTTTGAGTTACATTTTTTCTTTTAGAAAATTATACTTTGACATTCTTTTTTTCAACATGATTAATAAAAATGGAAATGGTCACTTCCTTCAGATCTAATATCACTACCAGGTTTACAACTGATACTTGTGGGACCTGGAGAACATCACAAATGTAGATTCACATACAATATGACCAAATAGGTACAAGTTAGAAATCTGAATTTCAGACTACTACATGAAAATAGTACACTGTTCTTTTTTAACAAGCATCCCTTTATAATGAACACATTGAAAAATATGTATTAAACTTTAGTAATTCTTTATTATTAAAGGTCAAAAAATGTTTTAAATGACCAAATTTAAATTATTATGACACATTCTTGGCTGCTTCATTAAAAAGAGTAAAGTATTTGTATGGTTAATAAGCAAAACATATATATGTATATATATTTATCAGTCATTTTTATTTTATATATTATATTTATTGCATTCATATCAACAAAGTTACTCATATATTGTTATAATCATGGCTTTCACATAATTTGTATTCTTTTGACAGTAAGACAAAATTAGACAATCTTCTGAATCATCATAATGCTTAGGGTTTATTTTAATAACTTCATTTTGAAAAAGTATATGAAATTATTAATAAAGCTATAAAGCAATATTTATATTTGGAACTACCCTATAAAATTATATGCTAAAACATTGTAATAAGGGTAACATTTGAAAAATTAATGCTTTACAGAAACTATCACATAAATATTTAATTCAATTATATAATTTTATATTACTTATATCAAGATTTTACCCTCATAATGCATCATCTAAAATGATACATGTTTCTTGATTCTTCCTAATTCTTCAATGCTAGAATAGTATAAAGAAAATTTTAAATAGAACTATATGACTCAAATCTTCCTGCATTAGGAGTATAACTTAAATTTATAATAGAAAGCTGTTTTTTGTTTTTTGTTTTTTGTTTTTTGTTTTTGACAGAGTTTGGCTGTCACCCAGGCTGGAGTGCAGTGGTGCCATCTCGGCTCACTGCAACCTCGGCCTCCCAGGTTCACGACATTCTCCTGCCTCAGCCTCCTGAGTAGCTGGGACTACAGGTGCCCACCACCACACCCGGCTAATTTTTGTTTTTTAGTAGAGGCGGGGTTAGCCAGAATGGTCTTGATCTCCTGACCTCGTGATCTGACCGCCTTGGCCTCTAAAAGGGCTGGGATTACAGGTGTGAGTCACTGTGCCCAGCCTAGAAGCATTTTTTTAAAAATAGAAATTAGTTTCTGTTTATTTGTATATGAATCTTTTTCTTCATCATCATCATGCAAATATTTTTCATTTATTTAATGTCTTCCTATTTTATTAGGAAATCAGTTTTGTTGACATTTTCTCACACATTTTTTAAGTTTAGAAACAACATTTTCCCTAAATTTTTACATAGTGTACCTTATCCTGTCAAAAATTGAAGTAGCCGATCTTAAATTTAAGTAAATTTTGAACTGATTGCCAACATTATCAATGGCAAACAACAATTTATACTAAGCAACAGCAGATAGTACAGACTCAAGGTTGATTTGATTTCTTTCACACTTCACTATTTTTTGTTGTTGTTCTTGGCATTTAAAAGATTGTTTTAATACGTTTAATACCTATCCAATTATTTATAACAAGCCCAGTGGGGATTTTTGATACATCATAAACATATTCTGCAATTAAAGTTTATGCAGCAAATATACAACAATTTTGAGCACCAGCTGTATAACATTACGGGTAAATTAAAAATATTAATAAACATTGAAACCTCAAATTTTCACCACAATAATATACAATTTTTATAATTTCAAAGGTACAATCCCATACTTATACATATTGCATGAGATTCTCAGATGTATCATGGAATTTGTCAAGGAAGAATTCTGTGCTTAAGGTAGGTCCTTTAGAATTTAAGTTTTCTGGGTCAAGGCACGGACTAATGAACTTCATTTAACAAGATCATGGGTTGGTGTAATAGTTGGATAATATATGAAATATAGAAATTCCGCAAATTCCTCCCAAAACAGAATGAGAGCTTTAAGTATCCCCTCTTCTCAGCACTTGAGTTTAGGGTGGTTTCACTATTCATTCGTTATTTGAGAACCTTCTGTTGTTTTCTCTAATTCCTCTAGTGTATATTGTTTCAACAGCACATGCTTGATATTTTCATAGTGTGTCTGAGAGTGGTTATAATGTGGCATTTGGTATTTTTATTTTATGAAATATATCCAAAAAATGTTTACGCTGTTGGCATAGCTGAAGACACATTTCTTTGTAAGAGGTCAAAATAAGCCCATATATAGCACAAAGAATGATTCTAGCTTTTTGTCTACAATTCTGGAAGTACATATTTGTTTTTAAGAGATACATTTAGCACTATTTCATGAGCTTCCCCTTGACAATTTTTTAACTAATTTAATACAATGAAAAAATTAACCATTTTTAAAACTTCAAGCACTGTCCAGTAGAAATATAATGTGAGCCACATAAGTAATTTTGAAAAAATGAAAAAAGTAAAAATAAGAGGTAAAATTTTAAGGATGCATTATATTTTAGTCAACATATCTAAAGGCAATGTCATTTCAATATAAAATCAATATAAAACCTTATTAAGATCTATGCCATTCTTTTTTTTCTCACAGTAAGTCTTCAGAATTCAGTGTTTATTTTGTACTTGCAGCCTTTTGGGCCAGCCTCACTTCAAGTGTTCAATGGTCACATTGGCTAGCAACTACCACATTGTAGAGTATAAATACAGACCAATGTGAATTCAAATTTAAGAGAAATATGAATGGTATCATAAAATGTTTTTCAGCCTTCATTGGTGACTCTCATAAATACTGCACGTTTTGAAAGTACTGCTGAGACTGCAAATTGGAATGGGAGGCGAGTAAATGGACACTCAGAATGCCTGGGAAATAGTATTTTGTTAGGCAAGGTCTTGTATGCCTAAGAAAAGGAATTCCACAAGTTAGTTAATTTATCTTTTCTCTTTCCGTTCACCACTCTTCACCACTCAATTTATCTCCTCAACTGTCTCAACTTCAACAGCAGCATCACTCATAAACCTCCATACCTACTAACAGCAGTTGTCTTTGTTTTGACAAGAGATGTGAAAGAGCCCTTCTTGGGGCTTGACTAGTGTTTGTAACATGTAGAGCCCTCTTAAGTGCTGCATCCACCATTTACGCCTGGTAAAACTTGAAATAATTCTGATCCTCAGTGTCTAAGGCTCTGGTTTTTATTTTCTGAGTAACTGTCCAAAGAAGAATACATGATCTTTACAAAAACAAATACTTTGCTACTGCAAATCATCCTGCTGAACCAATTTTCTTTTTCTCTCTCTATGTGTGTGTGTGTGTGTGTGAGAGAGAGAGAGAGAGAGAGAGAGAGAAAAAGAGGGAGAGAGAAGAGAGAGAAAGATATTTTGGACAAAGAAAAAAACAAGTCTTCAGAAATAGAGCAGTTATAGCTCTGATTAAAATGGACCAAGTAATTGTCCCAATTTTCTTCAAAAACAGAAACAGGAGGCAGAGCCCTTGCTTTATTTGTGTGTAACAAAATAGCCTAATAAGATGCTCCCTCTTCTCCAACAAAGCAATCAATTCAAATTCCACCATTTCTCTGAAATTCCTTTCCAAGTCTCTGTTTTCTAATTTTATCTGACCTCAGATTATAAGAACAGTGACATTTTTCTTTTTTAAAAAAATATTTTTATTTTAAGTTCTGGGGTACATGTACAGCACCTGTAGGTTTGTCACATAAGTAAACATGTGCTGTGGTGGTTTGCTGCACCCATCAACCCATCACCTGGGTGTTAAGCCCAACATACATTAGCTGTTTTTCCTAATGCACTCCTTCCCCCAACTCCACCCCACGACAGGCCCCAGTGTGTGTTGTTCCCTTCCCTGTCTCCATGTGTGCTCATTGTTCAGCTCTCACTTACAAGTGAGAACACGTGATGTTTGGTTTTCTGTTCCCTTGTTAGTTTGCTGAGGTTAATGGCTTCTAGCTCCATCCACATCCCTGAAAAGGACATGATCTTATTCCTTTCTATGGCTGCATAGTATTCCATGGTATATGTGCCACATTTTCTTTATCTAGTTTATCATTGTTGGGCATTTGGGTTGATTCCATGTCTTTGCTATTGTGAATAGTGCTGCAATGAACATATGTGTGTATGTATCTTTATAATAGGATGATTTATATTCCTTTGAATCTAAAAGAAACATAAACAAATTTATAAAACAAACAAACAAACAAAAAACCCAAATAACCCGTTTAAAAAGTGGGCAAAGGACATGAACAGACACTTCTCAAAAGAAGGCATTCATGCAGGCAACAAACATGAAAAAAAGCTCAACATCACTGATCATTAGAGAAATGCAAATCAAAACCACAATGAGATACCATCTCATGCCAGTCAGAATGGTGATTATTAAAAAGTCAAGAAACAAAAGATGCTGGTGTGGTTGTGAAGAAATAGGAATGCTTTTACACTATTGGTGGGAATGTAAATTAGTTCAACCACTGTGGGAGAGGATGTGGCAATTCCTTAAAGATGCAGAACCAGAAATACCATCTGAACCAGCAATTCCCTTACTGGGCATATACCCAAAGGACATTTTTTGAAATTGATATCTAAAGTGGTTAATGAATATTTTTCCAAGTAATTCATTTATTCATATAAGCATATTTTATACTGCATTTGTTCATTTCACCACCATTCTAGTTGCTAGGTTTAAAATCATACAATCCCTATTTTTGGTCTTTTAAAAGGATGCATGTCATTGTCTAGGTTATTTATCTGTCCAAGTAAAAATATTTCTGTAGACAAGGTGACTTGGGAGAACAGAAGAAGGATCTATTAGTCAAGCAGGCATAGCATCAATTCCCAGTGCTATTTCTCTAGGGTAATAAGAATTAAATTCAGTTCCCTAGATTAATCTGTATTCATTTTCCAACTATTGATGACCTTGAAACCATGAAACCACAATTCAACTGGGGGCTGAACCCAGCTGAGACTGCCTTCTAAAGCCATAGAAAAAAACAAATTCAACCCACTTGCAGCCACATCTTTACAATTCCCACAACCATCCCTATTGCATAAAAATGCTGACTCTGATAGAGGGATCAATGAATTACCTGTTATTTCTTACAACATGCCTCATTGCTTCTCTCTATTTATGGGCAAAATGGTGGATTGAAAACGGCACAATTAATATTAAGGAGGGTAACACAATGACTTTTAGAAATTGATGCTAAGAATACAATTCGTTAACTTCACACAGTCATTGACTTAACTGTCTATAATTGTAATACAGGAAAGAAGGGTGTGGGTGTGTTTCTGGGTTTGGGCTCCACAGCTCAGAAAATACACCAGTGAATCCTGGCCCATGAAGTCTTACTAGAGTGTTCCAAAATAATGAACTGAAGAGGACAATGAAGAGGAAAAAATCAATAGTATTTATTCTGATTTACCTATATCAGAGGTGTGGTAAATTAATTTTTTTAATTGAAAATATGAAGTTGTATATGTATTTAAAATAAAAATTGTATTAAATTTTCATTCTGTAGTTCCTCAAAAACAATGATGGCTATTTATATATATATTTTTTATATATATATATATTTATTTACACACATACTCCCTTTAAAGTAGCTCAAAGAATGCTCACATATATTTTCCCATTTATCTTCATAAGAGTCCCTATGAGATACAGAGGGGTTATTATTATCACCTCCTTAGAAATAGGGAATGTGAAACAACAATAGGTTAAATTAATAGTGGCAACCATAAATTGATTTATAGCTTTGAAACCTTGCAAAATAAAATCATGCTTAGTTTACAATATATTTTTAGAAATAATGGCTTCCCGGGTGTTTTAAAGGCATTATCTATCACTTTAGACTTTATCTGATAATTGTAAAACGTAGAGGTTTTTCAATTACCCTAGAGGCTCATATTTTATTTCTTGAGATATAATCCACATCAGAAAATAATGCCTGAATGATGTATGTAAATATTAATAGAATTTTGGTCAATAATTAACCAGTGAAGAAAACTCAACAATTTCTACATACACCTGAGTACTTGAGGAATTAATTTATGGATAAATGGAAAAAAATGCAATTCACGTTTTCTGGTACAGCTTTACTATTCTAAACATACCTCACACAATCATTCACTTCCAACTGTGTCATATTGAAAGATTTCATGAGGATGTAAAATGGCTGATATACAATTCAGATTACTTTCATAACCTTGGTTCAAATGAAAATATGGGGGGAAAAAGTCCAATATGTTTTAGTTACAAAAAGAGACAACAAAAACACAGACAATAAATTAGTCTCTAAACCTTGCCTTAATAGACTGTCTGCTCTTGCAGGCAACCCTTGGGAATGGTTTAATTTATGTCCTAGCCTGAGGGCGTATGCCAGAGAGACTTTCACGTATGTTCCAGTATTTAGCTTTTCCCTCCATCTTCTCCCAGTATTGACATTATCTTTTCTTTGCTAATCTTAACATAAAAAAGGGGTTTTTTTTTTTAATAGGAGGCAAGATGATAGAATCCTTTTTTTTTTTTTTTTGCTTTCTTTCCTCATTCTTCCTTCTCTATTGTTTTAAATAAAGAGGTTTTGTATGTACAATTTGAATACCATAAAAATGTAGGGTTCTTCATCTCCTGAATATAATTTCTAGAACAGAATTCTGTAAATGTGCTGCTTTAGTTCCCTTTAGGAGCATGTATTTTACTTCTCTTGTGTGGGTATGCACATTCCACTCCTGTACTGATAAACTGTATCTACAGCCATGGAGCCACCGCTATATCCCAGTAAATGTTGCAGAATTACTTGAACATAACTGAAGGTTGTATATCAAGGGCAGAATTTGATGCCTCGTTGGAAATTGAAGCACACCTGGAATGAGGAAATACATGTAAAGTATCTAGCAGATTGCCTGAGTAGCACATCAAAAGCACTGAATAAATCCTGGTTACCTTTTCCTTCCTTCTTTCAGATTACAGATGTCAGCCAAGTTATTGTCCAGCTTGGGAAGTGTTATGGTCTGTATTAGCATGTGTGAGAAGCACAGAGGGAGAATTTCTAACTTTCCGGGCACTGAGGCTCACTAGCTGCCCTCGACAAAAATGAGAAGCTCAAACCCACTGTATATTAGGCTTGTTGACCCCTTAAACTGCACACTGTTAGTTTTTCTGAAGAGTTGTTTCAATTGCTGTCAACACAGAGCAGTGTCTTTGGTACTACAAGGCACTTGAGCTTCTTGTCATTGACTCTTTTTAAAATTTAGTTTTGATAAGAATAATTCTCCTTTTCATAGCTATCAATAAAAGCACTGTGATAAAACGAGGATGTTTAGTGAATACAATGATAATGACATTTTCAGATCTGAAGTGAATAGGCTTTATATGTCTCCATAACTAGAGCATCACTCAGAGCCAAAAGCAGAAAATCAGGTGGTCTTGTGATTAGTCACATTCCTGAACCCATCTTGTTCTGATGCAAACTATTTTGATTGGATTTGGACCAGGCTTGAATATCGGAGATGGAAGGTGGGGGTACGTGGAAAACTGGAGGCAGCTGATAAGGTTCTCTGTGTGGAGTCAATTTGGTTAACTATTTGGTTCTTCACAAATTCACTGACATCTTTGAGAGCAGTTTTCTGTCTTCTGCTACTTTTGTTTTTGTTTTGCGCAGCACCTATACCGGTATGAGCTCACCTGAAGGAGGCCACTAATATTTCTAAATCAAACTAATAAGGTAAGAAGTCTCCCCTGCACACTCAATCTAAGGGGACCCGCCAAGCACTGTAGAGCCCATCTATCTATTATATTTCACTTGTTACCTTTATCACTTTCTGACATTTTCAGTTCATTTGGTTTCCTGTTTATTACCTGCTATCCCCATGAGGACAGAGCCTTCAGCACATAGAAAACTGCCTGAACTACTAAAGATATTAAATAGTATAAGATTTGTTGCATAAATAAATAAATAAATAAATAAATAAATAAATAATGCTAAGGTTTTAAAGGATTTCCTTTTCAGGATGAACATAAACATGGCCCTGGAAAATAATGAAACAGCTCTGCCCCGTCACACCATTGAGTTTCCTGAAATACAAGGAAAAACAGGCTTAGCCTCCTAAAAATCTATGAGTAGTTCCAGCTAATCTTTAGTTCCATCAATCTCAAGCCAAAGGAACTCTGGAATGTATCAGATATTAGGAGTTTGGCTATAATTGAGTCACATTAGGAATATGATGAACCAAACAAAATGCAATTGATAGCATTATTTTGGGGACATACAATTATTTATTAGAAAGGTGCTGAACTGAGGATAAAGTCTTTGCGTCATTAGAAGCTACTTTTCATCAGGAGAAGAGTTGAAACAAATAGAAATAAAGGCTATTCTACTGTTGGTTGCCATCCACCATAAACCAACAATCTCCTAGATCAGGGGTCCCCAACCCCAGGCTGTGGACCACTATCAGTCTACCGCCTGGTAGGAACCCAACTGTCCAGGAGGAGGTGAGCAGCAGGCCAGCTAGCATTATTGCCTAAGCTCTGCCTGCTGTCAGATCAGCACAGGCACTAGATTCTCAGATGCACAAATGCTATTGTGAACTGCCATGTAAAGGAGATAGGATGTGTGCTCCTTAAGAGAATCTAACTAATGCCTGATGATCTAACGTGGAACAGTTTTATCCACCCCCACAACCCCACCAGTCTGAAACCAGTCCCTGGTGCCAAAAAGGTTGGAGACTGTGGTTCCAGATTATTACTTATAAATAGGATATGGAGCCTAAAACTCTTCCTTGTAATTCACATGCATAGTTGTTGGTAAAGAATTTCTGTCGGTATACTGAAAGAGAAGCTGACCAATAATGTGTGATCAGACTAAAACTCACTGTAGCAATGACCCGCATAGCCAAAGCAGTCAGCCTGATGAGTAATACATGTCTAGAAAATTCTTCTTCTCTGTTTGATCACAAAGAGGTTGATATAATAGGGTCTTTCATTGGAATGAGAGGCCTAATATCTATTTCAGGTTCAATGTGCCTAAAGAAAAAGTGTATTTGTATTATTCAGCATAGTCATCATATTCAGTATTATACATGAGGTTATTTGCAGTAGTGAACACAAAAATGTTAGTCATTTAAGATAATGATTACTTCTCACTTGTATGTCACCAAGGGTTAACCTGGGAGCTCCACTCATCGTGGTTACTCAAGGATCTAAATTGAAAGTAATTTCCTTAGTTTATCAATAAGGTCGCTATTTCAACATCATGCCTCCCCATTTGCCTTGGCAGGAAAGGAGAGCATGAACATTTGTTCTCCCCTCTGAAATGCTTCTTTCAAAACAGACAAAAAGACTCTCATCCCTGCTCCTCACATTTAATAGACCTGTGCAGGTCACACAGGCATTCCTAACTTTAATAGAACATAGTTTCTTCTTGTCCATCCAGTAAAGCTTTAGTTATGTCTGCTACAACAGCTCTGAGTATGAAAAAAGTGTTACCATAGAAGCTGAGTGCAGCAGGGTGTCATAATGCAAAAAGAGAACAAACGACTTTTAGCAGAAAACCTAGAGATATTGGCAGCAGAAAAAAAAATGGGTATGGTGCAGTCAGTGAAAGGGAGCAGTGTCACCTCCAAATCTCCCTCCCTTTTCCTCCATTTAACTGCTTTTTATTTCTCCTCTCTCTCTCCTTTTTTCTCTCATCCAGTATCTCATGCACACCACTAATAAAATTCTAAGGTTCCCCCCGCACCAAACCTCTGAATGGACCCAACCTCTTGGCCAAGGGCATTCCAAAATTAACCTGAAAAAACTAGATCAGACCATGATGGGAAGGAGAGGTCAGAGATGCCTCATTATGCCCTTCTCCCTTTTGGAATTCAAGAAAATCCAACCAGTATTAACATCAACATAGACCGTAAGTCTGATTAGAAACATTTACAATCTATTCTCTCTGAAGCCTAGAGGCTTCATCTGCATGATAAAACCTTTGTCTCCTCAACCCCTTATTATAACTTAGACATTCCTTCTGATTGATAACAACTCTTTCAACCAATTGCCATCAGAACATTTTTAAATCTAACTGTGATGCGGAAGCCCTCACCCTCATCACCCCCCCCCCACTTCAAGTTGTCCTGCCCTTCCAGATTGAACTAATGTAAATCTTACATATATTGATGGATGTATTATGTCTCCCTAAAAACAAACCATACCCCAATCACCTTTGGACATGTCATCAGGACCTCTTGAGGCTGTGTCATGAGTATGTCCTTAGCCTTGGCAAAATTAACTTTTTAAATTGATTGAGACCTGTCTCAGATACTTTTGGGTTTACACATGTGGGATAAGAATATTGCTAAGAACTTGGAGGTAAAATGATAGTGTATTCTGAACACCTAATGATGTTACTCAGATCACAGACTTGGCTCCACAATTGTCTCAGGTCCTTTTAGGTTTTGGGGTGATAATGACAAGGCACATTCACATATATTTATTTTCAGGTTAAGAACGTGAGGGCACTTTATTGCTGGCTGTCACTCAGGGTACAAAGTATGGGCTGATCTAATAGAAGGAGCAAGAATTAGAAATTTATCTCAACAGTCTGTAACTCCCCATTGTATCATTTTCTTCCTGTCAGTGAAGACATGTATGTTCATTTACACATCATGGTAGCCAACAGAGCAGGCAAAGAGCATGTGTGGCTCCACCAAGCCATTCTCAAAAGGAGGCCAGTGCCTTTACCTTTTAAGCACCTGAACTATTGAAAATATAGTTCTTCTCTGTCATCACTAGAGAGGCTCAGCTGCTTGACTTCACTTCTTCTCAGTCACACTTATTTAAATACAAACCCAAATGTACATCATCATAACAAAAACTTTCATTTTTGAGTCTAACAACTTTTTCAAATTTGGTTTGTTGACCATCTAAACAGGATCTTCGTCTACAAGCCATGCCTAAAATATTCACAGGATTTTCTCTGATCGTAAGTACAAGCTGTATCTAAATAGTTTACTGTAAAAAATGTAGAATGATATAAAATGAAATGCTATAACACAAAATAAATGAAATTACAATGTGCTAATTTTATATTAGTAATAAAAGTACAAAAGTAATAACTAACGTTTTGATGAGCATTTCCTGTGTGCCAGGCATTCTGTTGAGTCATTTACATAGGCATTCTTATTTAATCATCAAGAGAAACCTATGACAGAAGTTCTGTTATTGTCCCCAAAGTGACAAGTGAAGAACCGAGAAATTAAGTAACTTTACCAAAAGTTCGAGACAGGACTATACTCTTTGATATTCATCATGATATTTAGCTAACACAAATAAATGCACAAGAAGCAATGAGAGTAGAGGCGAAGTTCTGTCTAAGTCTTCTGGAAGAAATCAAATCAATAAAACCTTTACAGAGAATGTGATATTTTGAGGCAGGACTTGAGAACCATTAAGAGTTTTCCTGTCCTATAAGCATTTTAGACTGAGGGAAAAACGTTAGAATAATACGAAGTTTAGAGGAAGTAAAGGAAACTAAGACTCAATAGCTTAAAAGGTTAAATTGCAAAGTGCCTTTTGAGCCAAGCATAAGAGTATATAGATTGCACAGTGTAGGTGATGGAGAACTACTGAAGAATTAGGAGAAAAAAGTAGCTGTGTTTATTTGCTTATGAAAAAATAACACCCTGTGGCAATGGAAGATGGGTTGGAATAATATGGAAGGGAACTGTGGTACTCACGCCTGTAATCCCAACCCTTCGGGAGGCTGAGGTGGGTGGATAATTTGAGGTCAGGAGTTTGAGACCAGCCTGGCCAACATAGTGAAACCCGGCCTTTACTAAAAATACAAAAATTATCCAGGCATGGTTGCGTACACCTGTAGTCCTATCCACTTGGGAGGCTGAGGCAGGAGAATCACTTGAACCCAGGAGGTGGAGGTTGGGGTGAGCCGAGATTGCACCACTGCACTCCAGCCTGGGTGACAGAGAGAGACTCTGTCTCAAAAAAAAAAAAAAAAAAAAAAAAAAAAAAAAAAAAACAAAAACTATACGGAAGGGAACTATAGACTCTTTAAATATATTGCACAAATATAAGTCTCAGAATCAATTAGTATAAAAAAATATGAATTACAGAGCCACATAGACCTGGGTTTGAAACCTAGTTGTATTATTAATACATAGTAACTCTGACTGCTAGAATATTTTTTAACTTTTTTAAAGTCTGTTTTTTTTCAACAGTAAAATAGAAATGACCACAATACTTACCTTATTAGAAATGCTTAATGATTTAACATGATAATGATTATCAACCCCTTAGCATAGTGCCCTGAATATACTATGCACTAAAAACCATCAGCTGTTATTATTATGAAAATGCTTCCTATAGTATTTGGCATGAAGTTGGTTCTTGGGAATAGGTAGCCTTTTTCTGTACCCATATCATCATCTTTATCAATCTACTTACCTACATACCTCAGTTGTAGTACCAGAATGTATTACAGAGAAGGAATTAGACCACTAGAAGAACGAATTAAACCATTAGAAGCAAAAAGAACAGAAAACAACCTTTTGTGAACTTTTTCTACAAGATACATAATAGGAACCAAGACTTTTCTGTCTATATATCCTCTTACAAAGACCCAGTTCTCCCAGAGGAAATCAGAGAAGGTCCCGCATATTGTACATGGGGAGACAGACATCTGATGAAAGCAAGAAGAAAATGTTATGGGCTGTGGCTTTTCAGGAAGTAGAAAGTAAAGCTAATATGCCACAGGCCCTAAGATGGTGGCCTCCATAAACAGCAGGAGTGAAAAAATTACCCTCTTTTGTAAACATCTCAGATGAAGCTACAGCAATATCAAGGCAAGGGACATGGTAGTATGAGAAAGGAAAATAAATTTTGATAACTTCCTGTAATAGTTAATGTTTAAAGAATCTCTTATATGTGTAATTTTGATTATATAATACTTAAAATATGTATGTGGCATATCCTCCCATATATATATATATATATATATAAAATGTATGCTTTAATTAGAAAAAACAGAAACTCTCTAAGTAATCCAAGAAGGAAAATATTTAACACAAGAAGCTAGAAGATTGGGAAACCATTCAGTATGTTGAAAGAGCAGAGATTGAGAAAAGCCACCATAACTCTCAGGTCCACTGCAAGCTTTCTGAGAGTCAGGCAACTTCAGTAAACAGGAATTCATTGTGTGTCTTTGTAGCTGCCTCTAAGCCAAAGGCAGATAAGTTTTAGGAGAATTCCCAGAAGCCGTTTCAAAACTTCATATCTGCTGAAGCTCACATATATCCCACTGATGCCCCAAGAGCAATAAGACATTTTTAGCCTCTCTTAAGCTCTCTGTTTCTCACATGAATGCCTCTCATTGGTAAATCTAGGCCACAATCCAGTTGACAAGGGAAAAACAGAATAGAAGAATTTCTAAATAGAGCTAACTTGCCAAGAGTCATAGATAGTGATGGAAAATAACTTTTTACTAACCTTGGTGGTATATTATTCCACTGACGATAAGACATTCATTAAAATTTTAGCCTAGAACTTTTTAGTTTGCCAAAAGATTATGGAATTTATAATAATATGTGTACTTTCAGCATATTTCTTTATACATTATGTTAAACATATGCATACTTCATGGATGATATGCAAACAAATGTAGACATCAACTAGAATAGTCTTTTCAATAAATGGTGCTGGAACAAATGGATCTCTACATGCAGAAGAATGAAGTTAAACCCCTACCATACATCATATACAAATATTATTCAACATGGATCAGAGACATAAATGTAATAAACTATAAAAATTACCAGAAGGAAACATAAGAATAAATATTCAAGACTTTGGATTAGGTAATGCTTTTTTTAAATAGAACACCAAATGCACAAAGAAGTAAATGAATCCGTCCTCATCAAAATAAAAACTTGGTTTCAAAAGACAGCATTGATAAAGTAAAAAGACCACTCAAAGAATAGGAGAAAATATTTGCAAATTATAGGTATGATAAAGAACTTAATCGAGAATATGTAAAGAACACTTATAAGTCAACAACAAAAAGATAAAAGTCCCAACTAAAACACAAACAAAAGATGTAAATAAACATATCTGCAATATAGAAACAAATAAAAATATGTACACAAGAAAAAAGATTCAAATTAGTTATCAGGGAAATTGAATCAAAACCACAATGAGATACCAAATCACATATACTGGGATGGCTAAAATAAAAAAGATAGACACAGTTTGAGCATCTGTAATCTGAAATCACCAATTCTCCAAAATCCAATTTTTTTTGAGCACCAACATAATGCAACAAGTGAAAAATTTCATGCCTGACCTCATGTGATTGGTCACAGTCAAAATGCAGGTGCACAATACATAGATTTTTCAGTATCCTCAAGGGAAAAATGACCTTTGCAGCTGCCTTCAGCTGTGGTATATTTTTTTCCACACCTGCCCAGTTTTCCTCAACAAGCATGTCCACAAAATAATAAAATGGCATGTGTACAGGTTGGACAAACCAATGACAGGTTCCCCATGATGCCCCAAGTGGGCCCAAGATCTATATGCATTACTCACAGTGGTTTTTGTGTATTCTCTCCTCTGTGGTGTAAAGGTGTTGTTGAAAATATCAAAAAGGCCCGAAGGTACCCCTCTAGATAACAATGATAAGAGAAAGAGAGGGCATTTATGTTTATCTATAGCACAGAAAGTCAAGCTGTTTGAGAAACTGAACAGCAGTGTAAGTATGAAACATCTTACAGATGAGTATGGTACTGGAATGACATATGTCACTGTAAGACCTAAAGAAAGAGAAGAATAAGCTGTTGAAGTTCCATACTGCAAGTGATGGACAGACATTAATGAAAAATAGAAAAACACTGCATAAAGCTTAAAATAAAGACCTTGATTGAATATTGGAAGTGTCGATCCACGAGTGTTGTAGTGAAAACATGTGTAATGGTACACTGATCGTGAAACAAGCAAAAATCTACCGTGATAAACTGAAAGTGGAAGAGAATTGTGAATATTCAGCAGGATGGTAGTGGAAATTTAAGAAAAAACATAGTTGGCTGGGCACAGTGGCTCACGCCTGTAATCCCAGCACTTTGGGAGGCCGAGGTTGGTGGATCACGAGGTCAAGAGATCGAGACAATCCTGGCATACATGATGAAACCCCATCACTACTAAAAATACAAAAATTAGCTGGGCATGGTGGCACGTGCCTGTCGTCCCAGCTACTCGGGAGGCTGAGGCAGGAGAATCGCTTGAACCTGGGAGGCAGAGGCTGCAGTGAGCCGAGATTGTGCCATTGCACTCCAGCCTGGTGACAGAGCTAGACACCATCTCAAAAAAAAAAAAAAAAAAAAAAAAAAAAAAAAAAAAAAAGACACAGCACTACTTTTTAAAAGATTGTTGATGATAAAGCATCTGCTGATCACAAGGCAGCAGAGAAATTCATTGACAAGTTTGCCAAGGTCATCAGTGATAAAAATCTGACTCAGGAAGAAGCCTATAATGCTGAATAAACATCACTACTTTGGCCTCCTTATACCAGAATGAAACTGACTACAGCGGATGAGGCACCCTGTACAAGAATTAAAGATTCCAAGGACAGAATAACCCTGCTGCGATGTGCTCATACAGCAGGCACATATCAGTGTAAACTTGCTGTGATAGGCAACATTTTGTGCTGTTTTCAAAGAGTGAGTATCTTACCAGTCCATTGTTCTGCCAACAAAAAGGCATGGATCACCAGGAATATCTTTTCTTATTGGTTTCACAAACATTTTGTACCAGAGGCTTGTGTTGATTGCGGGGAAGCTGGACTGGATAATGCCTGCAAGATTTTGTTATTTCCTAACAACTGTTCCGCTCATTTTCTAGCTGAAATTCTCATAAATAATAATTTATGAGATTGTGCCAGGTCCTTCCCTTGAAGTGTGACTTCCTAATTCAGCCTTGTGACCAGGGTATGCTTAGATCAATCAAGATTAAATATAAAAACACTTCCTTGAACAGTCTGTTATCAACAGTGAACTAAGATACAGGTGTGGAAGGTTTTCATAAGGCGTTTATCATGAAGGATGACAGATAAGCTGTTGCCAAGGCTTGGAACACAGTGACTAAGGACACAGTTTTGCAGACCTGACACAGTCTCTGGTCTACAACTATGTTCAGTGATGATGATAAATATGGTGGTGACTTTGAAAGATTCCACATGTCAAGTGAGAAAAAATGTCTGACCTCCTTACGTATGCAAAGAGTATACACTTAGAGTCCACCAGTAAGCTGGAAGAGGCGTATATTGAAGAGTTTTTAACATTGATAATGAGGCTCCAGTTGTTCATATTGATCAATGGTGAAATAGCCAAAATGGTTCTGAATCAAGGTAACTGTGATAATAGGGATGATGAGGATGATGTTAACACTGCAAAAAAAGTGCCTATAGGCAACATGGTGAAAATGTATGATGGGCTTATTGAACCAGAGCAGTGTGCATTCACGACAGAACAAAAAATAATTTCAGTTTGTAAAATCAAAGACTTCTAAGATAAAAACTGTTGTTAATGGGGCAGATGACTTTGGAGGAAACATTTTTAAAAGCCATCCAGCAGAATGCCTCCTCATGTGCCGGTTCCTCAACTGCTTCTGATGTTCTTATCTAAAAATAAGATGTACAATAATCTTATAATCAAAACACAGCACCATAGGTGGAGTCTGAAAGCCTGCTGTTGTTTGCTGTTTTGTTCTTTAACAGCTGATACAGGTTCTGGTGGTGCTGCTGTGCTGCTTAGTTACCCTGAATACATTATTTTTTCACTGTGTGAATGGTCTGTCATTTTGTTTTTCACTGTGAAGTACTTACGTGTGATTAAGTGTAAGAAAATGATTGCTTATATGTAGCATATAAATTCAGACTCAGAAATGATGGAGCTGCCACACAAGCAGTTTATCCACATGGGTGACTAAGATAGACGCCTTTGCTTTCTGATGTTTCAATGTACACAAACTTAGTTTCATGCATAAAATTATTTTAAAATATTGTATAAATTATCTTCAGGCTATGTGTGTAAGGTGTACATATAAATTAATTTTTGTGATGCGACTTGGGATTCCTCTTGAACATTTCTCATGATGTATATGCAAATATTTCAAAATCTGAAAAAATTCAAAATCTAAAATACTTCTGGTCCCAAGCATTGCAGATAAGGGATGCTCAATCTGTTCGAAGTGTTGCTTAGGATGTGGAGAAATTGGAATCCATATACGTTGCTGACAGGATTATAAAATGGTTCGGCAGGGCACGGTGGCTCACGCCTGTAATCCCAGCACTTTGGGAGGTCAAGGGGGCAGATCACCTGAGATCAGGAATTTCACACCAACCGAGCCAATGTGGTGAAACCCCCTCTCCACTAAAAATACAAAATTGCTAGGCGTGGTCGTGGGTGCCTGTAATCCCAGCTACTCAGGAGGCTGAGGCAGGAGAATCGCTTGAACCCGGGAGGTGGAGGTTGCAGTGAGCCGAGATCACGCCACTGCACTCCAGCCTGGACAACAAGAGCAAAATTCCGTCTCAAAAAAAATAATAAATAAATAAATAAATAATAAAAATAATAAAATGGTTCAACCATTTTGGAAAAGTTTGGCATTTTCCCAAAATGTTAAATACAGAGTTACCATATGATGTAGCAATTCCACTCTTAAGTATATACTGAAGACAATTGTAAGCATATGTCCATGCAAAAACTTGCATATGAGTGTTTATGGCAGTATTATTCATAACAGTCAAGATGTGGAAACAACCCAAATATCAATTGAGGAATTGATAAACAAAGCATCATATATCTATGCAATATTATTTGTTCATAAAAATAATGAAGTAGTGATACATATTACACCACAAATGAACCTCGAACATCATTGTAATGAATGAAACTAGACAAAAACTCCATGTATTGAATGATTCTATTTATGGGTCATGTTCAGAATAGACAAAATGATAGAGAGGAAAATAAACAGTAGTTTCTAGACACTGAGGTAAAGGGGAAAGGGGTAGTGAATGCTGTGGGGTTTCTTCTGGGTGTGACAAAAATATTCTGAAGTTAGATGGTAATGGTTGTTCTAAAATTAGATAGTGGTAAACATGTTAAAAACTACTGAATTGTACACTTTAAATGGTTTAATTTTATGGTATGTGAATTATATCTCATAAAAAGCTATAATTTAAAAAATAACAGAGCTGAAATGTGAAAAAAAGAAAACCCTAAGAAGAGAATGCTAGCAATTTAACATTTTATGTTAACAAATGTTTAGAAGTATTATAAGCTATAAAATAATATTAAAGAAACTATAAAATAATATATGAGATAATTATTTTAAATTTAAAGGTATATAAAATGAAAAGGAATTTAGAGTGGTTTATGATTTAAATGATAAATTACCCCATGGCAATGATCATTGTTGCTTTGCACTGTAACCAACATAGTCCCAGTACAACGTGAATGCCTACTCCAAACTTTTTCTTTCCTTCCTTCCTTCCTCCTTCCCTCCCTCCGTCTCTCTCTCTCTCTTTCTTTCTCTTTCTTTCTTTTCTTTCTTTCTTTCTTTCTTTCTTTCTTTCTTTCTTTCTTTCTTTCTTTCTTTCTTTCTTTCTTTCTTTCTTTCTTTCTCTCTCTCTCTCTCTCTCTCTCTCTCTTTCTTTCTTTCTTCCTTTCTTTTTCTGCAGTCTCAACTTCCAGAGATTCTGCCACCTCAGCCTCCTGACTAACTGGGATCACAGGCATGCACCATCACGCTTAACTAATTTTTCTATTATTTGTAGACATGGGGTTTTGCCATGTTGCCCAGGCTGGTTTCAAACTCCTCGGCTCAACTGATCTGCCTGTCTTGGCCTCCCAAACTGTTGGGATTACAGGCATGAGCCACCACACCTGGCCAATACATACTTTGAATTATACTTCTCTTTGAGTTTTAGCATTGTTATTTTAAGAATGTGTAATGGCTAGCACTTAGCCTTAGTAAAAACAAAGACCTGAAAATGTATTCTATTTTTTTGAAAGGTCCCACCAAGGTCTCCAAAAGGCATTCTAAAATTTAAAATTCTGTTGCATGTACATTATAATAAAATAAAGGTGAAGCAATAAAGGTAAGGTAATATCATAAAATAAAGATAGTAAAATGCAAAATTCAAGATGCTAAAGGAATTATTAAATAATGCTAAATTAGAATAAATTTGGAAGAAAATACATGTTTTATATTCATTAGGTTTCATCTAAAGCAAAGAAAGTTATTTTTAGAACCAGTGATATCTTTCTAACTTATAACAGTGCATGAAGGTAACTAACTTTACTAGGAAATAATGATATTGAATTATTCAACAGAAATACTTCAAGTTTTTTCAGAACAATGAAACGAAGAAAACATAAAAATAAAGAATCGGCATATGTGAGTTTTAAGTATCTAGATAAAGATGAATATTGGCCACATTTAAATTTCAAATAAGATCTATGATTTTCTTGGTATCAGCACTGTAGCAAAACGTTATTTTTATTATGTACCGGTAATAAATACTTTTAAGTACAATGGATATTTTCCCTTTCATACTTGCTAAATTTAAAAAGAAAATAAGTGATAATGAAGTAAATTGTGAATAGATTGCCATAGTATTCTATATAATCATCATTTCTTTTTTTCTTTTGCTATACTTATGCCTTATTTTCATTATATTTCTCTAAAATTCATTTTTACTTCTATGAACTCATCTTATTTCCTCTATTCTATGATCTCATCTTCTTACCTCTTGTCATTTTATGTGTCTTTTAGCATAATACTCCTATTATATATTTTATTCATCTGCTTTGTTTCATAAATCTGCTTATTAGATATGAAAATATTTTTCTTTCTCACCAAATGTTAAATCTTTTCTTTCTTTTTTTTTTTTTTTTTTTTGAGACGGAGTCTCACGCTGTTGCCCAGGCTGGAGTGCAGTGGCGCGATCTCGGCTCACTGCAAGCTCCACCTCCTGGGTTCACGCCATTCTCCTGCCTCAGCCTCCTGAGTAGCTGGGACTACAGGCGCCCGCCACCGCGCCCGGCTAATTTTTTGTATTTTTAGTAGAGACGGGGTTTCACTGTGGTCTCGATCTCCTGACCTTGTGATCCGCCCGCCTCGGCCTCCCAAAGTGCTGGGATTACAGGCTTGAGCCACCGCGCCGGGCCAAATCTTTTCTAAAGCACCAGTTCACATACATGAAAAACTATAACCTGTCTTTGAAGTTAAGCCAATTAGAAGAGATTACTAGTAGCAATTTTCTTTCACTTACCAGGATAATTTTAATTTTCTACCTCTTTACAGGAATCTGGGTCATCTCTGCAACCCATAGGATTTTGGGTTCACTACACTGATGGTATCTTTTTAGGATCTGGTGGCAAGAATCAACAAATACCCTAGATGCCTTGGTGTGGCACATAATGTGCCAGATGGTGGGAAGTATTCCCCATGAAAATTTGAGCGCCTGCCACCATGGTGAAGTTTCTAAGTTGTCAGTGGTCTATGCCACATTCACTCATTCTCTACAAGGTGGAAGTTAAGTTTCTACACCTTACACGCCCCTGCCATTGAGGAAAAGCCCCTTTAGAGTCTGCAGGCAACATGCCTTCCCACCATTCCTAAAGCCTGTACCTGTGGTCTCATGGGAAGTTTTCTATAACCAGCTGTATGAGAAAGCAAAAAATGTAAGGCTGGTTTACACATTAAAAATGGATTTTCAAAGTAAGAGCTATACAACTATAACATAACAACTCCACTCACTGGGGTCCTAGAAGACAGTAGGGGCAGAAACTTGAGCAGTGCACTTCAATGGTAGTGGAGATGACTAGACATATGGATACATACCCAACAATGAATGATCTCAATAGATTTTCTGAATAATAATAAACATGAAAGGAAACTGACTTGAGGATCAGTGACAAGGTATTCAGAGGAAGAAGTAA
Organism: Macaca nemestrina; assembly: GCF_043159975.1. Classification (NCBI taxonomy): domain Eukaryota; kingdom Metazoa; phylum Chordata; class Mammalia; order Primates; family Cercopithecidae; genus Macaca; species Macaca nemestrina. The sequence goes on along the minus strand of NC_092134.1, from coordinate 52,413,031 downwards.
ATGGGAAATCAGCAAAAGACCTCTTGGGTCATTACTTAGTGCAAATATATTTGTATCTCACATATACACTGCCTTGGCACAGGGCATACACTGCAGAGGAGTCTCGATAATCACACAGACAAGGTGACCTGGTGGATGTTGGAAGTCAGTCTGTCTTAATGCTTTTTTGTTTTCAGAGGCAGGGTCTTGCTCTGTTTCCCAGGCTGGAGTGCAGTGGTATGACTGTAGCTCAGTGCAGCCTCAAACTCCTGGGCTCAAGCAATCCTGCTACCTCAGCCTCCTGAGTAGCTAGGACTACAGGGGTAAGTGCCACCATGCCTGGCTTTTTAATTTTTTTTAAAGATTTTCTGTAAAGATGGGATCTTGCCATGTTGTGCAGGCTGGTCTTGAACTCCTGTCCTCAAGCAGTCCTCCCATCTCAGCCATCCAAAGTATTGAATTATGGGCATGAGTCACCATGCCTGGTCAATATCAGTCATTTTCAACAACCACCTAGTGTTTGCTCAATAAATCCAAGAAAAAGTGTTCAATGCAGCTCCAGTGGAAATTATCCAAGAGTTAAACCATATGAGTGTAACCCTCTCCAAGGCTAATCTGGCCAGGAAAGTTGCTAAATAATGAGTTTGCCAAGAGCTTGAGATGAAAGCTGAGTCTCTAATGATACCATTCCCCAGGACCAGCCAGTCATCTGGTGGCAAACTGATTACATTGGATTTTTATATCATACTAAGGTTAACAATTTGAAATCACTGAAATAGACACTGTGGGTATGCATTTTCCTTCCCAGTCCCATAATATTCTGTCAGAAACATGATGCTTGGATTCACTGAATGCCTTACTCCCAGTCTGTATTAGTTCGTTCTCACACTGCTGTAAATAACTACCTGAGACTGGGTAATTTATGAAAAAAAGAGGTTTATTTGACTCACAGTTTTGTAGGCTGTACAGAAGCATGGCTGGGAGGCCTCAGGAAACTTGCAGTTATGGCGGAAGGTGAAGGGGAAGCAATCATGTCTTACCATGGTGGGGCAGGAGAGAGAGAGCAAAGAGGGAAATGCTACACACTTTTTTTTTTGAGACAGGATCTTGCTCTGTTGCTCAGGTTGAAGTGTAGTGGCGTGATTTCAGCTCACTGCGACCTCCGCCTAGCCTCCTGGGCTCAAGTAGTGCTTCCACCTCCACCTCCCCAGTAACTGGGACTATAGGCAGGTGTCACTACATCTGGGTAATTTTTGTAGAGATGGAGTTTCACCATGTTGCCCAGACTGGTTTCAAACTCCTGGGCTCAAGCTATCTGCCTGCCTTGTCCTCCCAAAGTGCTGGGATTACAGGCATGAGTCACTGCGCCCACCCGTGCTCGACACTTTTAAAAACAAGATCTTGTGAGAACTCACTATTGTGAGAACAGGAAGGGAGAAATCTGCCCCCATGATCTAATCACCTCCCGCTAGGTCACTCCCTCAACATTGGGAATTATAACATGATACTTGGGTGGGGACACAAGAGTCAAACCATATCACTGTCATAGGATCCCAACTATTGTTTCTGACCAAGGAACTCATTTGCTGTGAGATTAATGAGAAGATAAACTAACACTATGAGAGTCACTGGTTTTACAGGGTACCCTATCACCTCCAGATACAGGAGAACACATGGGTGTGGAACCAGGGGAAGAAATAAGAGTGGTTCGTGGTTCGTCTTACTCTTTTTTGTTTTTTTGGTTTTTTTTGAGACAGAGTCTCACTCTGTCGCCCAGGCTGGAGTGCAGTGGCGTGATCTCGGCTCACTGCAAGCTCCGCCTCCCGGGTTCACCCCATTCTCCTGCCTCAGCCTCCCAAGTAGCTGGGATTGCCCGGCTTTTTTTTTTTTTTTTTTTAAGTAGAGACGGAGTTTCACCGTGTTAGCCAGGATGCTCTCGATCTCCTGACGTCGTGATCCACCCACCTCGGCCTCCCAAAGCGCTGGGATTACAGGCGTGACCCACCGCGCCCGGCCGGTCTCACTCTTAATATCCCAATTCCTGTCCCAACAACTTTGGGCTCCGGTTCCTAAGGGAGGAATTCTTCTACCATGGAATAAAACCAAATGTCTATGCAAATAGAAGTTGAAATTGCCATCTTAATATGTCATATAAATGAACTAACAGGCAAATCAGGGGTGTACTGAACAGTTTGGGGTAAATGATCCTGATTATTAAGGGAAAAGAAGGTCACTGCTACACAGTGGGGTGGAGTATGGAAAACTCGTACTGCTTCCATCTACAGAGGGAGAAATTAAGGGACAACTCTAGCAACTGAATACAGGTAAGATCATTAAAGTTTAGGGCACCCTGCCAAGCAAAGAACCACAGCACCTTAGGTACCAGCTGAGGACATAGAACAGTTACCAGAAAGGGAAGTTGTTAATATTAATTATTGCTTTATATCTAGAGACAGAAATTTCTATAGTACTCAGGCATTTGCTATGAATATATTTGTGTATATTAACCTATGTAATTTTTTATATCAAGTATTTTGGTGGTGGATAACCTGATAATTTAATGTTTAGGTTAAAGTTTATCAAAAAGGATTGTTACCAAACTGGAAGAATATGTAACATTACTAATTTGGGTAAAATAACTCGTAGAATTTGTGATCTTTTCTTTGTATTGAGAGAGTAAATTTCTTTTGAATCAGAAATAATTCCAATATGTTAGATTTTAGACCATTGCTATTTTTTTTTTTTTTTTTTGGTGTTTAAAAGTTTAAACATAGTTAGAAAGGTTTATATAGATGCTAAATGGCCAGAGGAGTGACTGCTGCATATTATTTCTTTTGGAGCAGCCAGCATGCACCCTTATTTCTTTTTCTGGCTGTCCTCAAATCACAGTGACTAGAAGCCTAGAAAATACGTGTCCCAGAATCCTTTGCCAGCAGGTTTCCTGGTTAGAGTTCAGCAAGCAGAGGTTACAAAGTCTGAAAGGTGAATGAAAAGCAGAAACCATTATTCTTTATTCAATGGGGAGATGTCTTGGGCTTCAACAGATATGATGCTTTGCAGCTCCTGCGGATCCCCTGGAAATTGTTCATCAGGTGCTATGGTGAGCTGAGATCCATGGTGTAGGGCTTCCTGTGATTCCTGAAACTTCCTAATCCTCTCATGGCTGGTGATGAAACTGAGTGTTCTTCGTGATTGAGTAATAGCGAATGTTCTTTATGATCGCTGCTCCTCCAGCCCTTTCTATGCATTTTAAATCACTATGTTCACTGTATTAAATTTATTCTTGCTTTAAATATCAGAGAGTTAAAAACAATTTTTTTTCTAATCGAACCCTGACTAATACCATGATATTGCTCAAATGAATCCTGAAAATTTGAGATTTGGCAACACAATTTGATTTAGCCTGCCCTTTTTCAAAGAATTGACAGGTCGACTCTTAACACACTGAGCTAAACCCTTAAACAGGCTTCACAGGATGGGAAATGAGAGAACATGATTGATCATTAAGGAAGATGTAAAACCTATGACACAGTGCATATATGATGGTGCTTACCTAAGATTATAATGGAATGGACGAATTCCTATCGCCTACCACGTCGTAGTCATCCTAAAGTTGTGCCACAACCTAACCTTTCTATGTTTAAATATACAAATATGTATCATTGTGTTACGATTGTCTACAGTATTCAGTACAGTCATATACTGTACAGGTTCGCAGCCTAGAAGTCATACACCCTCAATGTGTAGTAGACCATATCATATAGGTTTGTGAAACTACTGCACTCTATGATGTTTGCACAGTCAATGCCTAATGATGTGATGTATCCCCATTGTTAAGTGACACACTGTATTTTGAAATAACATTTCCTGAGTGCTTAGCTTGTGTTAGACTGCTTTGTTCTGAGAACTTTATGTGCATTATTTTATTTGATCCTGACAACAAACCAGTGAGGGAGGCACTATGATTACTCCTACTTTATTTTATTTTATTTTATTTAAATTATACTTTAAGTTCTAGGGTACATGTGCACAACGTGCAGGTTTGTTACATATGTATACATGTGCCATGTTGGTGTGCTGCACCCATCAACTCGTCATTTACATCAGTTATAACTCCCAATGCTATCCCTCCCCCGTCCCTTCTCCCCATAACAGGCCGCAGTGTGTGATGTTTCCCTTCCCATGTCCAAGTGATCTCGTTGTTCAATTCCCACCTATGAGTGAGAACATGTGGTGTTTGGTTTTCTGTTCTTGCGAAAGTTTGCTGAGAATGATGGTTTCCGGCTGCACCCATGTCCCTACAAAGGACACGAACTCATCCTTTTTTATGGCTGCATAGTATTCCATGGTGTATATGTGCCACATTTTCTTAATCCAGTCTGTCACTGATGGACATTTGGGTTGATTCCAAGTCTTTGCTATTGTGAATAGTGCCACAATAAATATACGTGTGCATGTGTCTTTATAGCAGCATGATTTATAATCCTTTGGTTATATACCCAGTAATGTGATGGCTGGGTCATATGGTATTTCTAGTTCTAGATCCTTGAGGAATCGCCATACGGTTTTCCACAATGGTTGAACTGGTTTACAATCCCACCAACAGTGTAAAAGTGTTCCTATTTCTCCAAATCCTCTCCAGCATCTGTTGTTTCCTGACTTTTTAATGATCGCCATTCTAACTGGTGTGAGATGGTATCTCATTGTGGTTTTGATTTGCATTTCTCTGATGGCCAGTGATGATGAGCATTTTTTCATGTGTCTGCTGGCTGTATGAATGTCTTCTTTTGAGAAATGTCTGTTCATATCCTTTGCCCACTTTTTGATGGGGTTGTTTGTTTTTTTTTTCTTGTAAATTTGTTTGAGTTATTTGTAGGTTCTGGATATTAGCACTTTGTCGCCATAAGCAGAAAGCTGAAACTGGATCCTTTCCTCACTCCTTATACGAAAATTAATCCAAGATGGATTAGAGACTTAAATGTTAGACCTAATACCATAAAAATCCTAGAAGAAAACCTAAGGAATACCATTCAGGACATAGGCATGGGTAAGGACTTCATGTCTAAAACACCAAAACAACAGCAACAGCAGCCAAAATTGACAAATGGGATCTAATTAAACTAAAGAGCTTCTGCACAGCAAAAGAAACTACCATCAGAATGAACAGGTAACCTACAGAATGGGAGAAAATTTTTGAAATCTACTCATCTGACAAAGGGCTAATATCGATTACTCCTACTTTAAAGATGTAAAAACAAAGGTTTAGAAGGGGAACTTGTCTGAACTAATATAGCTTGAAAATGGTGGAAACTACATTCATATCCAGGCATTCTCACTCCACCAACCTTACTCTTAAATATTGTAATGTGCTGCTTTGTGATACAATTTTAAAAGATCAATTCAAAAATACACAATCAATAAAAGTGATTAAAATGAATAACGCAGATGAACATAGGTCTTATATAAATTAAAATGTTTTCCGAGGCTTACTGTGTGACATGAATATGCTTCTTTTTGTCTCTCATCTTTTTGTGCACTCTTATTTCCACCACCGTTCTGGTTTTGGCTGTCTGTTAAAAAATAGTGATGATAGTATGTTAATAACTAACATTTATTGAGCAGATATTCGTCAGGCACTGTACTAAACACTTCACATATGTATTTCATCCATTCTTCATGATAATTGCATTCTTGGCTACATTTTACAGCCTGGAAAGTTGAGGCTTAGGTGATTAGGTGATTTGTCCATGCAGAAGACAGTATAAAATTATAACTCCACCTCCTTGCTGCAGGCCTGTCACTTACCCAGGTGACTGCATTTAGGAAGCTGCCAGTCTGAAGAAAATGGATTCATGTTCCTTGGAAAAAGCCCTGATCTCAGAAGGCATTGATGAAATTCAAATTTAAGCTTCTCTCTCTTTTCTTCTCTCTATAAATACCTTTGTGAAAACAAGCTCATGCCCAGGACCTAAATTAAACTCAAGTGTCAAAGGAAACGAGGCCAGTAGCCTACAAGAAAATCTACTTTCTGCTTTGTGACTAGTGGATTTTTATAGGACTCTATGCTGCTTGAGAAGAACTCTGGTTTATTTCCTGCAGTTTAAAACTTTTATTCTTTTAGTTTAAAAGAAGATGAAACTAACCAGGAGAAGGAGATGCTGCATACATGTAAGGCAGAGTTTTGCAGATAGCTTGATGTTTGAAGTAACCTGAAGGCATTTATTTGCTTTTTCATCACTATCTTTCCCAAGAGATACGAACACCTAATTGGAGCTGGTGAGGGGAGAAAACCTTGACCTAAGCCCTTTGAGGTTTCAGGCTCCAGAACTCTAAGAGGAAAAGAGGATTAATAAAACTTCTTATGTCAGCAGATTGACATACTACACATTACCCTGTGCTTCAGTTTGATCTGCATTAAACACATCAGCTGGAGAACAGCCCTGTTATCTGTTAGCTACCAGGCTTAGTGTGATCCAGATTCCATCTTTAGTACACTTCTGAAAATCCTGTTGCTTCTTTCAGAGGCAGTTATCTGCCAGGTGCTTCATTATGCGTTCTCATAACACCCTATTAAACTTTGGGGCACTTACCACATTTGTTGTTACATATTTGTAAAGCTATTCATTTTATATTTGTCTTCCTCCTTTGCCTAGAGATTATATTCTATTGTAGATTAGAGAAGTTGACTTTGTTGTAATTGTAAACTAACAATCAAAGGCTGTAAATCACAATGTAAAAAACAAAAGGGCGAGGAGGCAACACTTTTTAAAGGAGGCAAATCAATAAATGAAGCTTTATGTTTTAGAACTTCGGTTAATACAAGTATGAGGAGAAAAATATAAAAATATCCTCAGGTTTAGAGAAGGCTTTGTCAATAATTCTAATTCTATTGACACACGATTTTATGGTGTGGGAGCTGTTAAACCATTGGGTTGAAACAAATTTAATTTGGAGACATTTGCTACATTTAGATTGTTATGGTGTAAAGAATCAAAAATTTTAAGCTTGGAAGCAATTAAAATAATAGCCAAATATTTTAATTTCACAGGTGAAGAAGGTAGGTGCTAAAAGTCATACAGTTGTTAGTTTAAAAGCTGAAATTATAAAAGTAGACGTATTATCAACATCAGTACCCTTTTCAATAAATGGAATAAATTACTAAGCTTTATAAATTTACGTCAGCCAGTGAATGCCCTCTGTTGCAAGCAATAGAAATAGACTGTGGTTTCTTTTAACAGAAACACAACTTGCAGAATCATTTTAGGAACTTGTGAAATATAATCCCTATCAACTAGGCTTTAATTGACTTAACCAAGTGGCAGACTTGGGTCAAAACTCCACCAACTTTCTAACTGCAACACACTCCCATTCTTACTGGTGATTGCAATGGCAGTGTGGGAAATGAGAATTAACATTGGCTCAATGTACCAATTCCTTTAAAGGTGTGAGCAAATCCCTTTCTCTTATTACATCCTGTAATAGGATGTAAAATCTGTCATTAATAATTTTATATTGCTTATATATTGAAATTATAATGTTTAGTACATTTCATCAAATAAAATATGAAAGGTAATTTTATTTGTTTACTTTTACTTTGTAGCTACTAGAAAATTTAAAATTGCATACAAGGCACATATTTGCAGCTCACATTGTGTTTCCATTAACAGCCTTCACCAAGGCACAGTAATGTGGGTAACTGGTAACGTCATTCTAGGGGAGCAAATAATTAGACCCAATATTTGAGGTAACACACTGAATCATGAATCTCTGGGATGTGTGTTTATATTGATACCTTCAGCCCTATTTTAAATAATATTACTTCCTCCTTTGTTAAATATTTTCAGAATTTATTTTCATTAATATTTCCACACATTTGCAGACATAAGAACAAAAGTTCTGAAATTCTTTGAGCCTGTGAGTCTGCAATTTCGAAACCATGTTGATAATGGCTTCAGCTGGAAGAATAGAAACAATGAAAAATGTGCCGTCATTGGATATGAAAGATACTGGCTTAATTTCCCAGATAACACTCATGTAAGGGAGTTGCAGAATTTTAAGCAAATGGGAAGGGGTTTCTTTGTCTGGCAGTAGGTTAGTGGGATTGAGGAATAAGCATATTTCAAGTCTTTCAGAACCTCTCTTCTTGACGCGTCTCTTTCGTGTCCTCACTCTTTCTCGGTCATTGCCATATATTTCATGTAAGAGAATTAGCAAGACCATGATTTCAACGATATTATAATTTGGCAATCAAATTTTGGTATTTGGCTAGTTCATTATCAATGCTGTAAGAGAAATTTTTCTTAACTTTTAATTTTTAAAGTACAGTAATAGAAAGTACCAGAGTTTCAGACTGGCCCTCACATTAATGGTTTAGGGAAGTGCTGTTAATAGAAACAATATGAGCTGCAAATATGTGCCTTGCATGCAATTTTTAATTTTCTAGTAGCCACAAAGTAAAAGTAAACAAATAAAATTATATTTTATATTTTATTTAATGAAATGTAACCAAAATATAATTTCAATACATAAGCAATATAAAATTATTAACGACAGACTTACATGTTATTATTCTTAAGCACTAAGTCTTCAATATTCCTGGCATATTTAGCCATATGGGACTAGGCAGTAGGACAGCGTGGGTTTCATTCTCTTTCTCTCTAAGCTTTCTGTTACAACTATAAATAGCCACCTGTCTTACAGTCTTGAATTCCTTATGCCTTGCATACCTTAGTTGCTGGATTTCCAACTGTTGATAGTTACAGGGGATTTTTATTTCCCTTCAGTTCTCTTTAGGCAAGAATCCTCATTTCTCTAAGTATCTACTGCCTACAGTCTATTCCCAAACACCCATTTCTTCAACAGAGCTTCTGTAGTAAGCAGCAATGCCAACTCTGGAGAAGTTAAGCAGAAATTGTTTTCTGGATGAATCATGATTAGTTCAAAAATTACAGGAAAGCTAAAGATTCAGTCTGAGAACATAAGCATGCACCGAAGGGTTAGGCATCAATGAACACAACCAAGGTTGTGCTCAGGATACCATTCTCGGCACCTCTGCAAGACTCTCTCAATATTGCTATGCTAGAGTTGGTTGGACCTGAATCTTTGCATCACCATCTCAAAATTCAAAGTTGAAGCTGAAGCACTTCACTGGTCAAGCATCATGACCTGGCAGCCAAGGGAGTCCTGGAGAGGAGATATCTAGATGCTTCCATTTCTGTAGTAAGAGGTAGAATTTTCTCATTACTTAAATCAGGGGAATTCTTCCCAAATAAGATGGCTGGTAGGATATGAGATAGAAAAAGAAGTCAATGCTCCACTACAAAATCACTCAAGAAATAAATATAGTAGAATAAGTACATTTCCTTGTTTAAGGCAAATAACTTATAGTGTCCTTAATGTGCTCAATAAAAACTAGGGGCATACTGACTTCTTTAAAGAGAGAGTTTATTCCTTTTTGTGATTAAAATTATATTGTTAAATATTTTAAATTTCAAAAAGTAGTATTTCTGGTTTAATAAGTGAAATTTTAAAAGTCATAATCTTTCCTAAAATAACAAGAGTTAACAGTTTGATGTGATTTTTTTCCCATTTGTGTGTGTGTGTGTGCATGCACACATGTGTGCCAGGGGTGATATTTTAGAAATTTCTCTACCTGAACTGTTTTGAAACGGAAAAAAAATTTCCCGTCTATTCTTTTTTTAAAATTGATACTATATTTATCTTAGAAAAGTCTATAAAAATATAATGATATTATAAATCTAATGACAGTGACTGAAATTAAATGATTTTTGTTTTTTTATTGTGGTGAGAACAATTAACATAAAATTTAGCATCTTAATGAATTTTTAAGTGCACAACATTTTTAGCTAAAGGGACAATGTTGTACAGAGACTCTCTAATATTGATGTTGCCTGTCTTAAAGTTCCTAAGAAAAGGAATCATTCAGTTCTTAGAACTGCTTAAACTGTAAATTAACATTTAGGTTAATGTCAATGTCAATGTCACTCTACTTGGATTTAAAACACATTTTTTATTGCCGTTTGTCATGTCATCATTTCAAAGGTTAGAAAAAATGATTTATACTATACTGCAATCTTTCCCATATTCCATTTTCTCTATGTAATGAAATGTGAAAATGGCAAGACAGTTTAAATGAACTCTGTGGGATCAAGGCACTGTGTAAAACCTTGCCACAACCAACCAATAGAGGTTCTTAATCAAGAGGAATGTATGCAGGACACAGCACAGTTGAATTTGGATCCAGGAGCTGGCAGACACAGAGCAATGGAGAACTAGGTAAATTTAAAAATGAGTTGTAATCTAATTCTGATTGACTCTAAATGGAGATTGACACAAAGAAAATCAGGTGCTGACTGTCCAGGTTGCCCTGGAACAGTCAGATTTTAGGCTAATCAAAAACATTTATTAAAGCTAACAGAGTTTTTGATTAGGACAATATTCTAGTCATAATGTAAAGGTAAGCCTAACTTTACAAAAAATCAGCTATGATTTCATTTGTTTTATTTTCCTCCTCCATACATTATAATTAACATTTGTATTAAGTGCCTATTATGAACACATACTGAACACCTAATATGAAGCCATATACCTATGTGATTAATTCAACTTCCGTATAATGATTTGAAATGCCAATTTTGTAAATGTGTCCCGGCTGATTATATTGGAAGCAATTTGATGTAATCAGCCAGCTAAGTGACTTATCTCCACCTGGCATATTGCTACTTTCTTCACCCTGCATCAGTCACTAGTGCCAAAATGAGCTATGACTCCAGCTGCTCTGGCAATGACGCCCCTACCTACTCAGTTATAGAGCACTTTGCTTCATTAGACACTGAGGAGCACTTTAAATAGTAGAGCAACCAACTCTATTTAGGGTCTTTATTTCCCAGAGTATTATACATGCCAAAAGATATGGGGGGAAACCGACAGAGACAGACTGCCTTATATTTTTCCTGCAGAGTGTTCTTGGCAGTGAGAAGCAAGTTACAATGAGGATGACTGAATGAGACACCAGAGCTCAGGGAAAACAGAAACAACCTATTACTAGCACATCCGATTTTGTTTTCTAGCTTCTAGCATATTTCCACTCGTTACAGCACATGTTCACCTCATCATTTCACTGGTAATTTAATATCTGCCCTGTGAACATGAATCCTGCGTACTAAGAACTTCATTCGTATTTTCTGTTTCAAGATTCTGCTAAATAGTATGCCCTACACAGCTGTATACATATTATGAGGAAGTCCAGAAACTCGCATAAACTTACTTTTGTTGGCAAATCGTGTAAGTGCTCTTGAAGTTTACCTGAAAATTTCTATATACCTTCTTCTATAATGTCCACATCATTTTAGGATGTTTTTTTAAAAAATTATTCAACAAATATTTACTGAGAACCTATTATATTCCAAAAATTATTCTAGTATCAGTGGTTAGAGCATGAACAAAGTTATGTAATATCACTTATATGAAACTTACATCCAAGTGGGTTGATGCAGAAGACAAACAAATAAAATATAAAACATGAGATGGTGATAAGTGCTATGGGCCAAAACAAATCATGGTAGTGGGTAGGTTATATTGGAGGTATACTGTTAAACAAGATGGCCAGGGAAGATCTTGCCAAAAAGGTAACATTTAAACAAAGACCTGAAAGGAGAAAAGGATCAAACTTTTTAGATACACAATCAAGTCATTAATAAGAAAATGGATGACTGCGTTTATGTGGCTGGAGGTGAACTACATAAAAACACATTAATGTAGGCATCATAGAAATTATTAATTCAATAATCTCTGGGGTAGTTATTTTGACAGAAATAATTAGCTTACTCTTAGAAGCAGATTCCACACAGTGCCTGTAAACTATTAATCAAGTAACAATGGGAGGTTAGAATAAAAGCTGTGAAATATGGTGTGTTCAAACTTGTAACCAAAATATAGTGTTGGAACTTGAAGCAGAAAGTAGCAACTTTTAAAAGTAATGATATATGATATATGATAGTTTGAAATATGCATGCAGTATATACATATGTGTGTGTCTGTGTGTATATGTGTGTATATATACATTTTATATATATATATATATATATATATATATATATATATATATATATATTTTAGAGAGAGAGAGAGAGAGAGAGAGAGACAGGGTGTCACTCTGTTGCCCAGGCAGGGGTGTAGTGGCATGGTCATAGCTTGCTGTAACCTCAAACATCTAGGCTCAAGCAATCTTCCCACCTCAGCCTCCCAAGTAGTGGGTACAATAGGTGTGCACCACCACACCTAATTTTTGTTATTATTATTATTTTTTACAGGTAGGGTCTTGCTTGTTGTCCAGATGGGAATTGAGCCCCTGGCCTCAAGCAATCCTCCTGCCTTGGCCTCCCAAAGTGTTGGGATTACAGCACCTGGCCTGGAGGAGATGCTATGAAACCATGATGAATAAGAAGCTCACATGTAGAAAGCCACAGATTGAAAAAGAGTGGGTCTCCTGTATTGATCATCATTTAAAGCCTATTACTAAAAACATGAAAATTGGGAACTGGATAATACTTTTTATTGAGCTATTTTTAACTTGCACTAATAAATATTAGTATTATTCCTCATTTTCTTTGTAATTGGAAGGCTTTTATTTTATATTTGAAAGCTAAAGGAATATAAGAGTCAAATTTTGATTTGATCGTACCATACAAATTAATTGAATTAAACTTGTAAAATAAGTCACAGACTAGTTCAGGAGGCTTATAAGTAATGAGTCTTTGGTTTAAAAAAAGGGAGAGACTAATTTAGTGATTTACTTTCCTAAATATTGAAGATATTAAAATAAATGGCTTGCTGCATTTTTCCTTGGATTCATTTTATTTTTTTCATTATTCTACAAAATGTCTTGTAATCCAGTTATCACTGTTAGTGATTCCCTAGACATAAACTCAATTTAACTTTTAAAATTTTAATTACACAATGAATAGACATAGGATGCTTGAACATTAATTAACTTAAAGGTAGATTAGTTGACGAAAAAGTTTAATTTAACATTAATTTTAGTAGAGAGGAGATGCTATAGAAAGTATATTCATATATTTCAATGAGCAGAGACTTTAGCAGAGAGAAAATATCCTTTCTGCCATAGCAGATTTAAATCACTATAAATATTTTACAATCTCAGTTTCCAAAAATAAAAGACCCAAAACATAGCAATGGCTTAGTTACTTATCTTCTCATTGCTTTCTCATAAAAAGCACCAAGGAAAATGGGGATGGGGGATGCAGAGTTCACAAACTGTATCGTAGATACATCAAATGTTGTATAAACTACCACAGAATAGAAAAATGGAAAAATGTTTTCTATCATTTTCAATGTTAAAATGCTTCTGAGTTCAAATAAAGATGCCCTTTCTCATTGATGCAAATCTACTTATGAATATGTAGAATAAAACAGCCTATGAAAGTGATTAAAAAATCAATAAACTGATAACCTTCCATAATCACATAGTTATTCAATATTATTTACAGTAATTCAAGGATATACTGATCTTTTAAAATGTGATTATATCATCAATGCATTATAGAATAATATAACAAATTCAACAAATAACCAAAAAGGCATAAAATAAAATTTAACACATATAATTGGTGAATGTGGATAAAAATTAGGCAAATGTGATATCATAGAGAGCTCAAGAAAGAAGGATTTCAGTATCAGATTCGGTACTGGTATTATGAGTTGGAATATGATGAGAAATTTTTTTAAAAACCACTTCATTCAGTAAGATGGAAATCACTGTGATGTTGATGAATGGAGTTTCATGGAATACTGGGAGCAGCGGAAAGAAAGAATGAGTAGTAGGAAGTCAGTAAATACAGACAATCCAGTGGCGTTAGACTATGAAGTCTACAACATAAATAATTAGATAGTGTGGCAAGCAATCCAATTTCTTTAGGATCTATTTTCAAATAACAAATTTAAAAGACTGTGCACTAGACTAGTGATTCTGTTATTTATAAAATTCGTTACTTCTTTCTTTAATTCACCAGTAGCTGAGCAGCTACAAGGTAGAAAGCATCGTACCAAAGGATTCCAAGAATATCTAAATTCCATTCTATCTATGAAGAGTTTGTATTCTAGTTCTGGAAATTAAAATAGTGAAATAATAGAATGTTTAGGGGTGCAATAATTTTTTGTACTGACAAAAAAACACGTAGTGGCAGTATATTTCCCACAATTATTTCTTGCAGGCCATAGGTTAAAGCTTATCCCAGCAAAATGCACATTAATACTTTTTAAATCGTATTGTGTCTAGAACATAAAGGTAGGGATATTAAGTATGTTATACCATGATAATGTGTAATGTTGCTAAACAAAAGATAATTATTTAAGCACTTTAGGCAGTAATAAAATGAAACTGCAAATCTTTCAAGAAAAATTGTTGGTTATTCAGAATTCCTGTTTACATATCACAAGTCTCATTCCTTCAGTAAATATTGACCCAGTTTTAGTAAAATTTTTGGAGAGTACAATTAAATAAAAATCTTCAAACTTCAGAAAAAATAGAACTGGATTAGGAAAACAAAAATTGCAAAAGTAAAGTTGGAAAATTAAGTATTGGTAGTTCAGATAAATTGGTGCAAAACTGTTAATTACAATATGGATTTCTGAAAAAATTTTTTGAGTACGTACCTTGTATAAGTCACTATGATGTGAAATGGGAGAAATACATAAAGGAATAATAACAGTCTGTCCAATCACGTTTTATAATCTAAAGTCTCAAGCATTTCTTATAGTGTGGATCTTTGGGATGAATTATCTCAGTTTCGGCTTATCTGAAAAATCGACTTTATCATTATCATTGAAGAATATTTTTGGTAGACATAGAATTTTGATTTCTTTTAGCACATTAAAGATGTAATTCCATTTTCTTCATTTTTTTGTTCTGATGAGAAACAAGTCCACACAATTCATACTGCTGTTCCCTTGAATGTAATATATATATTTTCCCTTTTACTACTTGAGATACTCTCTTCATCTTTGATATTCATTGGCAATTTGATTATGATGTCCCTAGATGTACTGTTTTTGTATTTATCTTGTGTAGAGTTAGCTAAGTTTCTTGTTTTTCACCAAACTCGTGAAAATTTTGAAAAATTTATCCAATATTTATCTCTGCCCTATTCTTCTCTCTTGGTAGAACTCCATTCACATGTATGTCAGACCACTTAGTTTATAAGGCTATGCTGTTTTTTTTCTTACAACCTTTTTCTCTTTCTTTAGATTGTATAATTTCAGTTGATCTGTGTTCAAGTTCACTGCCCCATCTGTTGCCTCAAGTCTGCTTTTAAGTTCATTGAAATATATTTATTATAGTGTCTTTAAAAACTTTGTCTATTTTCAATGTATTGGCCATTTCTGGTGATTTTCTATTGCATTTTAAAATTTATAGACAATGGGTCATATTTTGTTGCTTCTTTGAAGTCTAGCACCTTTTATTGCATGTTAGAAATTGTGCAGCAAAGTTGCAGAAACTGTGCATTTTGTTATCTTCCTCTGAAAGTGTTTTTGTGTTCCAATAAACAGTTAAATTACTAGTCATTCTCTTTGATTTTGTGGAGGTTTTGTTTAATAATTTGTTATATTGTTTTAATATCTGAAACGTATTCTTTCAATGACTGATCTTCTGCTAAATCTAGCTGAAATATAGTGGCGACAGGCTATAAGGCGGAAAAAAACCGCTCATGAATTGAAGAACTTTAAAAATGTACATTCAAACTGAGAGAGAAGGGAAGAAAGAAAGCCTGTAGCTGTTCCTTTGCCCCTAGGATTAAACACATTCTCCTGAGACTAAGATACATCACCCTTTGTATTCTCACCCCAGGGAAATTTAAACAGATTTCTTATCCTTTTTCTATTCTAACACCCAGCAGCAGAACCTAACTCATTGTAAGACTCAGAGCTTTTGCAATGCTGTGTTCTACACCGGAGATACTCTTGTAGCTAATGTCTTTCAAAAACTGTTCACAGTATTCCCTCATGAAACTCCACCTAATTCTATTAAATTAAATCTTACACCCTGAGATCTTTCACAATGCTTTAAAAAAAATCTTTATTACAGGTTTTAACTTATCTTGTTAGTTCTGGAGTTCTTGGTGAGCATTAATTCATTTATTCAGCAACAACTATTCTGTGTACAATGTATCTGGCATTGGTCTGGGTTCTCAGAATGGAGGAATGAAAACAATAGAAACAAATTCTGGCTGAGCACTGTGGCTTATGCCTGTAATTCAAGGTGTGATTGTGAGGCCGAGGCGGTGGAGGGGTGAGGTATAATTTGAGACCAGGTGTTCAAGACTAGCCTGATCAACATAGGTAGACCCCATCTCTCCAAAAAAAAAAAAAAAAAAAAAAAAATAGCCGATGTGTCTGCAGGCACCTATAGTCCCAGTCCCAGTTACTAGGGAGGCTGAGGTGGAAGTATTGCTTGAGCTGGAGTTAGAGGCTGCAGTGAGCTATGATGGCAACACAGAACACAGCACCCCTCCCTTGGTAACAGAGCCAGATCCTGTCTCCCCACCCCCCCCCCAAAAAAAAAAAAAAAAAAAAGGAAGGAATAATTTCTGTTTTCAGTCTAGTGGATCATGTAGGTAGATCTTTTCTTCAGAAGGAGTACTAGCTAGTAGTTACAGGTTATGGGAATGGACTTTGGAATTAGATTGCATTGCTTGAAGCCCATCTCTACTATTTTTGAGGTATGTATCCTTAAGCAACTTACTTAGATTCTCTGTGTTCCATTTTCACCACTTGTTAACTGTGGGTAACATTTGGTAGGATATTATGAGGATAAAATGAGTTAAAATGTGAAAAGCATTTAGAATAGTGCTTGGTATATTAAATCTCATATTTAATACACATTTGTCATTATGAGTTTTGTCTCTCCCACACCCATATAATTTTTAAAACATAATAGGTGAAAACTACATACTGTTGGATGAATGAATGAATAAATGAATGAATAACTATGCTTCTGGATTAATAAATACACATCAAATAGCAATATTTTATATTGCTTCTCTCTTTTCTATGTTTTATAACAAAAGCTCTGGCTAGGAGGTGTTACAAATAGAAAATGGTTGAACTACCTTAATTTTGTTTGTTAATGTAATAACTGAATTGACTCTTTCTTTACTGCGATGGTCATATATGCTCATCTATTCTTTCAACAAAATTGTTTTTGTCCTCTTCTTCTTTAAAAACAAAAATGTGGCATTCCTTTACATCAGGAATTGACATGCTAGATGAGAAAGTGATATATGTTTAATTATACATAATAAAATCTAGTATACAAGGTGTACATGAGGGAATAGAACGAATCACACATTTAAAAACATACACAAACTAGCATCTATTAATTTTTTTTTTTTTTTGAGACGAGTTTGGCCCTGTTGCCCACACTGGAGTGCCCTGGCACGATCTCAGCTCACTGCAAGCTCCGCCTCCCGGGACAGGGTTTCACTGCGTTAGCCAGGTTGGTCTCGATCTCCTGACCTCGTGATCCACCCGCCTTGGCCTCCCAAAGTGCTGGGATTACAGGTGTGAGCCACCACGCCTGGCCTAGCATATATTAATTTAAATAATATGAAATTACCAACATTTTTGGCTATTCAAATGGCAATTTGATACAGATCAAAATAACAGACAATGAAAAATATATTCCATGTATCAGAATGCTATGTGAGTTTAGAAGAGAGAAATCTTTCAACCAGGATGATCAAATAAGACTTTAGAAAAGGAGTCAATTAGAATAGATTTGAAGAAAAACGTAGAGGCAGGGCAAGTGGTTGAAAGCAGTGATTTTCACCAAATATGGTTCCATAATTTTAAATGAGCATAGGAAAGAATGACCAGAAAACAGCTAACCTGAAAAAATACTCATCAGGTATTTTTTTAAATAGTTATTTTCAAGGAAGACGGTGGAGAAAGGGTTCTCGTGTTTGCATGCTGGATAACAGAACCTATCACAAAAGACTGCAAAATTCATAACCTTGCACAAAGGCTGTTGCCATCTTACACAAAAAACACTTCTGCAAGGACATCAGCCCAGCAACTGCCTGTCCAACCTTTGACTGACATCACCTTTGTTATTGATTTTTGTAGCCAAGGATAATGATTTTAAAACAATTATGTAACCCTCTTCCTTTTTTCCTTTAAAAACTTTGGTCTTTCTCTACCTCCCTGAATACACACATAGTTTATAATGTGTATTCCATTGCAATGCTTTATTCCCCAATAAATACACTTTCTTTTTCAAAACAGTTATTTCATTTCATTTACTTTATTTTTCAGTATCTAACTCTCTGAAGTTGTAGGGATAAAAAGGAGAAAATAGCAGCTCAAGGCAAAGTGTCTCCAACTAATGAAGTAAACATTCTTACAAATTAGATTTTACAGACCTAAAAGTAATTTCAAATATCTTAGTATGTGTTCTATGTGATAATATTTCCCACAGGAAAATTTTACTTAGTATAACTTGTAAAAGTCCGGGTGACTAATCTAGTTTTTCAGTATTGTATTGCATAGCACTAAAATACTCTCTATTAAGTCAGCAAAATTAAATTTTATTTTCTTGATTTAGTTAGACAATTCATTTATAAAGTGCAATAGCTATTTTTTAAAAAAAACTTATCTAATGAATAACAAGCTTTTATTGATCAATAATGAAACAAACACTGAATTTTAAAATAAGCAAAATACATAAACATCTGTTCAAGAAAGAAGAAAAAGCAATTGCTAATTAACTTGCTTAAAGCAATTTATTTTTATTTTTTATTTTGTTTATAATTTCAACTTTTATTTTAGATTCAGGGGCTACATGTGCAGGTTTGTCACATAGCTGTATTGCATCATGCTGAGGTTTCCGGTACAAATGATCTTGTCACCTAGGTAGTGAGCATAGTACCTGACAGGTAGTTTTTCAGCCCTTAACCCCTCTCCTGCTTTCCCCACTACAGTAGTCCCCTGGGTCTGTTGTTCCCATCTTTATGTCTATGTGTAGCCAACATTTAGATCCCACTTATAATTGACAATATGTGGCATTTGGTTGTCTGTTCCTATGTTAATTTGCTTCGAGTGATGACCTGCGGCTGTGTTCATGTTGCTGCAAAGGACACAATATTGTTCTTTATATGGCTGCATAGTATTCCTCGGTGTATATGCACCACATTTTCTTTATCCAAGTCCATGTTTATGGGCACATAAGTTAATTCTATGTCTTTGCTATTGTGAATAGTGCTGCGATGAACATACAAGTGAGTGTCTTTTTGGTAGAATGATTTATTAATATTTTCCTTTGGGTATAAACCCAGTAATGGGATTACTGGGTTGAATGGTAGTTCAACTCTTAGTTCTTTGAGAAATCTCTAACTTCTTTCCATAGTGGCTGATCTAATTTACATTCCCACCAACAGTATATAAGTGTTTCATTTTCTCCACAACCTTGCCAGCATCTGTTCTTTTTAAAATAATAGCCATTCTGACTGGTGTGAGATGGTATCTCATTGTGAATTTCATTTGCTTTTCTCTGATGATTAGTGATGTTGACCATTTTAAAAATATGTTTGTTGGCTGCTTGTCTGTTTTCTTTTGAGAAGTATCTTCGGGTCCTTTGTTCACTTTTTAATGGGATTGTCTTTTTCTTGTTAATTTAAGTTCCTTATAGATTCTGGTTATTCAATTTTTGTCGCATGCATAGTTTACAAATATTTTCTCCCATTCTGTAGGTTATCTGTTTACTCTAACTACATACATTTCAAGGAATCAGCTCTTAGTTGGAAATACTTCATTTAACAGGAAAATACCAGAGCTTCAGGACACTCGATACTTAAAGCACTGCATGAAATTAAAAACAGTGTGAATTTAAAAGAATAATATGCAGTAAAGTTTCGTGCTTTAAAATACAAGAAATTTGAACACTAAAGATAGATTGTTTGCTGATATTTCTCACTTGAAGGCTTGGTTTTATGATTTTTTGAAATGGAAATTTCAAATGATGTGTATGTTATTCATGATAACTCCACTTATCTAAGGGAGAATTATTATATTTTCATATTAATTGGTGTGCCTTTAATACTGATAGTGTTATTTTTGTACCTGAATATAATGTGAAAATAAGCAAAATACCTATTTATTTTATAAAATAAATTTTATTGTGTATATTTGGAATTGACAACATGATGTTATACAGTATATATAGGTAGCAAAATAGTTACTAGTGTATACTATATATATTAATATCTCTCATCTCACATAAGTACAAGGGCAGCTAAAATTGACTTATTTAACAAAAATTATTAATACTATACAATTTTATTAACTTTATCCTCATGTACATTTGATCTGTAAACTTGTTCAATCTACATATCTGCTTCTTTGTGCTCTTTGACCTGCATTTCCTTATTTCCTTTTCCCACATACCTGCTGTTAGTAACCACTATTTCATTCTCTATCTCTGTGTATTTGACATTTTAAAATATCTATCTATCTATCTATCTATCTATCTATCTATCTATCTATCTATCTCTATCTCACATATAAGTTTAATCATACAATATTTTTCTTTCTGTGTCTGGTTTATTTCACTTACACAATGTGCTCCAGGTCCATCCATGTTTGTAGCAAATGGCAGGATCTCTTTAGGATGAATAATATTTCATTATATATATATATATATATATATATATATATATATATCACATTTATTTATCTGTTCCCCCATCCATGAACATTTAGATTGTTGGCTATTGTGAATAATGCTGCAATGAACTGTAAATACACATATAAAGTGGTAATTTCATCTCTTTTGAGTATATATAAAGAAGAAAGATTGCTGGGTCTTATGACAGGGTTTTTGTGTTTGTTTGTTTGTTTTTTGTTTGTTTGTTTTACTTTATTAAAATACTGAGTTTTATTTCACATGTATATTTTTGTCTCCCCACCATTTCCATGTGTGACCACCACTACTACTATGTCCTATCATAACATTCCATACATACTTAAAACCAAGCAAAGGGTGGAGTTCCATCTTTAAAAACTAAACAGGCATTTTGGACAACACATTCTTGGCAATGGAACCTGGGCAACATTTATCAAACACGGTAGGGAAAGTTCTCACTCTGCATTATAAAAAGGACAGCCAGATATCAACTGTTACAGAAATGAAATAAGACGGAAAATTTTTAACAAATTGTTTAAACTATTTTCTTAAAGAGACTTCCTCCACTGCCAGAGATCTTGAATAGCCTCTTGGTCAGTCATCCGGAAGCAATTCTTCACATAATTGATGAACTTGGCTTCCACTTTGGGAAGAGAACCACCTTTTTCCATACTTGCTTGCATTTTTGCTTTAATGTCTTCTACAGAACTAGGTCCTTTTGGTGTTTTAGGAGTTTTTTCCTGTTTTTTGAAGGATTCTTGTCCTTTTGATCTTGGTGTTGATGATGGTTTTGAGTCTTTTCCATTCTGATTTGACTTTTGTGCATTTTTGGCTGGAGTATCTCATATAGATTTCTTCACTGGTGCTTTTTCTTCAGCTTCCTCATCATCAAAATCATCATCATCATCATCTTCATCATCATCATCTTCATCATCATCATCATCATCTTCATCAGCAGCAAGTTTTACTTTTTTCTGTGGAACCTTGCTACCACCTCCAGGGGCAGACCGCTTTCCAGATATACTTAAGAGTTTCACATCCTCCTCCTCCTCATCTTCTGACTCTGCATCTTCCTCCACAGCTACTAAGTGCTGTCCACTCATATGCACTGGCCCTGAACCACACTTCAACCTTAAGACCACTGGTGGTGTTATTTCAAAGCCCCCAAGGGAAACCGTTGGCTGTACAGACATTTTCAAAGTTGCCAGTGTTACTTTAATTGGACTGCCTTAGTAATTCATTGCCTCTGCTTCAACAATGTGCAATTCATCCTTTGCACCAGCCCCTAAACTGACCGTTCTTAAAGATAACTGGTGCTCATTTTCATCATTATCCACCTTAAAGTGATAATCTTTGTCGGCCTTTAGTTCACAACCGAAAAGATAGTTCTGGGGCCTCAGGGGGCTCATGTCCATGTCCATCGAATCTTCCATCAGGTGGCGGCACGCACTTAGGTGGGAGAGAAGGCGGACGGAGATAAACGAACGCTGCTCCAGAGAACAGCCGCGCAGGACGGAATCACACCAGGCTTGTTTGTTTTTTGAGACAGGATCTCTGTCACACAGGCTAGAGTGTAGTAACGTGATCACGGCTCACTACAGACTTGACCTCCCAGGCTCACGCAATTCTCCCACCTCCGCTTCCTGAGTAGCTGGGACTACAGGCATATGCCACTATGCCTACATTATTTCTTTTTTTTCAGTTTTAGTAGAGACAAGGCCTTGCTGTGTTGCCCAGGCTGTTCTTGAACTCCTGAGCCCAAGCTGTCCTCTAGTCTTGGCGTCTCAAAGTGTTGAGATTGCAGGCATGAGCCAGCAAGCCCTGCCGACGGTTTTATTTTTAATCGCTTTAGGAACCTTCATACTGTTTTTCATTATGACTGAACTAATCTACCTTCCCAGAGTTCCCTTTTCTCCACATGCTTGCCAAACTTCATTATCCCTTGTTTTTAATGGCCATTGTTACAGGTGTGAAGTGGTATCTCCTAATGGTTTCAATTTGCATTTTCCTCATTAGTGATGTTGAGCACCTTTTCATATATGTGTTGGTTATTTTTGTAACTTTTTTGGAGAAGTGTCAGTGCAGGTCCTTTGCCCATTTAAAAATTGGGTTGCTGGCCGGGTGTGGTGGTTCACGCCTGTAATGCCAGCACTTTGGGAGGCCGAGGTGAGCGGATCACGAGGTCAGGAGATGTAGACTATCCTGGCTAACACGGTGAAACCCCGTCTCTACTAAAAAATACAAAAAATTAGCCGGGCGAGGTGACGGGTGCCTGTAGTCCCAGCTACTCGGGAGGCTGAGGCAGGAGAATGGCGTGAACCCAGGAGGCGGAGCTTGCAGTGAGCTGAGATCTGGCCACTGCACTCCAGCCTGGGCGACAGAGCGAGACTCCGTCTCAAAAAAAAAAAAACACAAAAAACAAAAACAAAAAATTAGCCGGACGTGGCACCCGCCTGTAATCCCAGCTACTTGGGAGGCTAAGGCAGGAGAATCAGTTGAACCCGGGAGATGGAGGTTGCAGTGAGTCGAGACAGCACCACTGCACTCCAGCCTGGGGAACAAAGCAAGACTCCATCTCAAAAACACAAACAAAAAACTTGGGTTGCTTTTCTGCTATTGAGTTGTAAGAGTTCATCATAAATTTTGGCTATTAACCCCTTATCAAATATGTGGCTTGCAAGTATTTTTTCCCATTTAATGCATTACCTTTTTTCTCTGTTGGTTGTTTCCCTTGCTGTGGAGAATACTGATTTTTTAAACAAAATGTCATGTTACTGCTAACATAATATGCTCTATCTAAAGTAGTAATTCAAAAATTATCCCAATATGCCAACTAATAGGGAACATTGTTCCCTATTGCCTTACAGCTAACAGTTCTAGTACTAAAAAAGGTATAAATAAAAGTGAATCTACTTGCTATTGGTGATTTTGTAACAAACTAATGAGATTACACTATTTTGATGTTGTGGAATCAACTTTAAACTGAGATTTAAGGAAACTTTTTTCACCACCTGGGCAATGAGGGGTTTAGATTAGATTGTCTTTATCAGATCTCAAGTTTTATGATACTAATGTTAAATTCACAGAGATTCTGAAGCTACTGTAACAATGGTTTAATAGAAAACGCAAAGCTTCAGTAAGCCACCATGACACGTGTATGCCTATGTAATAAACCTGCACGTTCTGCACGTGTATCCCAGAACTTAAAGTATAATAAAAAAAATTTTTTTAAAAAACAAGCTTATCTTTGCCAGAAGATAAGCTAGATATCTTTTCTATTTCTTCTGTTTCTTTTGTTTCTCACAGTTTATCCTCAGTCTGTATACATATCTTGTATTTGGAGGAAAAAAAATAAAATCTACACACATATAAGAGGTGTTTGTTTAACTGAAAATCCATTTAAATACAGCAGAAAGGAGATGCAACTCTTTTTTGCATTTGAATAACTTGTAACAAAAGATTTAAAACACCTTCTTCAACTTTGATCAAGGTTGCTGTTTTTCCTTTGATCCTACTTACAAAATAAATGCATTTGCACAGAATCTACTATAAGCAAATCTGTGAAGAATTTACAAGAAGAGATCTTACTGCAATACTAACATTTAATATTGGTCCCCATCTTCCACTGTCCTGATAACTTGTCTCAACAAGGCAGTTCTTTTTTCTTGTTATTACTGGGACTGATTTTCAACTGATTCTTTCCTACAGGGCAGCAGACAACAGTTTCAGGTATGATTCTAACTAGTGAGAAATACATGGATTTTTAATACTGAGGACCAAAAGAAATGAATACCTAGGTGACAAAAATCTCAATATTATAGTATATTTAAGCAAAGTTTCTTTTATCAGACCACCAAACAGATACTTACAGGAAAAACTGGTCATGTATTTGTACTTTCTTATTAAATTCTTACAGTTCTACTTCCTTGGGTTTTAGACACAAACTCACACTTTCATTGGTATAAGAAAACCAATGGTTTACAAGTTTTAAATTATGGGTAAACAGTGACTGATATCTAGAAAGAGGCCACTCAAGGGATATTTGTGGGTAAGAAGAAAAACCACCTATCGTGCTAACTTGAGGATCAACAGGAACCTAGCAAGGCAAAGAGAGGGGGAAAGCATCAAAATGCTCACGAGGTGCAACCTTCTGCTGAGCTGCAGCGCAAATATTTTATATCTGGTATGTGAAACTTTGGCAATGCTTATCAAGATGTAACACCTAGCTGAGTACATTCAACCTATACTTGTGGAAGACTGTCCTTGTCTGAGCATGCATTCTTTCCATTTACTCCCTCACTAACCCCTCCAGTAACTTCCTGCAACCTCCAACAGTACCCAAAACAAAGCTAAAAAGCCAAAACATCAATAGACCAACTAACAAAATCAGGCAGACTACTTTTATTTACCTGTTTTGTCCCCATCACTTTACAGAATGATATAAAGTTAAAAACCAATTTTTTATACTTAAAAAAATATTTCTTTGGTTGATTAGAGAATATAGTATTTGTAAGGCAGTTTCAAGTAAGTAAAAATTTTAGTACAATTGTAAATGTTGGTTAATATGTAGAAGATATCTAGTACATAATGAAGTATTAAAAGCCCAAATTTCCAAATATTTAATCTTTCTGTCTCTGTCTCACTTGCTCACACACACCACACAAATACTTTCCAGAGATTTTAGTTTCATTTGATACTATCTGTCTCTGTATTTACATATAAAAGATAAAAAAATGAGAAAAAAGAAAAGATAGGAATGAAATCTGAGTAAGCCCACAGGAAATAAACTGTTGGTTAGTTAAAACCTGGTACTAGAACAACTGCAGCAATGACAAATAACTGAAAATGTTAAGGTAAATGAATATAATAAAGAAGCAGATGAAGGACCTAGTATGTTAAAGAAGTTTTACTAATTTGATCATGTCTTTTCAAGTGAAATTCTTATTCTTAATAATTTTTCAATTAAAGATGCCAGCAGGTTTCTGTTGAGTGGATGGGTCATTCAGAAAGAGCTAACCAAGATTTTTAGTAATTTAAAAAAATGTGTTACAGAAACTGTTGGAACCGAACTGTCGATTCCCTCCTGGGCAGGGGTCGCCGCGAAGGATCACCGACACGAAATTCACAGCAGAGAGTTATTTATTACTAGCGCGCTAGGGTCCCAAGCTCTAAGTTGACCCTGGGACCCCGACTGCTTGTTACAGGCTGTTTATATAGGCAAATACAAGTTCAAACACAGCTTAGGGCGCGAAATTCAAACAAAGCTTTAGGCGCGTGGTAATTGGGTCTAGCTATGACCTGAGCAAGGTGTCTTGTTCTAATTGGTTAGAGCAGGACCTTATGAGGTTTTTTCTTGGAGTTGTTGATTCCGGGAACTTCGAGGCAGGGTGGGACCCCCGGAATTGGCAGGGTGGGACCCCATGAGGTTTTTTCCCGGAATTGGCAGGGTGGGACCCTATCCAGAGCCACCTGGTGTTAATTTTTTTCTCTATATGAGGCCTAGTTTCTAAGTTTTATGAGGCCTAGTTTCAAAACATTAGGATGTCAAATATCAAAATATTAAACCACAGACTTAATTGTCTTCTCTTCTGACCCAGTGAACTTTGATCCTTCTAACACTGAAACAAAAGAAGGAAAAAATCATGCAAACCAAGAATATTTTTACTTGATTTTTAAAACACCTAGGGTGATAGAGCTTATGTAAATATTTAACAGGATCTGCAGAAGACCTTGAGAACAATGGTTTTGTAATGGAATGGTTTGTGGGTTCAGTGTAGAAACTATATAATTGCAAACTGTTTCCTTTAATTTGTATGTTGCTGACATATTCTACCATGCAACCAATTAAGAAAGTAACATGTGAGGGGAGTTGAGATGAATAATACGGTTTTTAAAAACATCATAATTATTAGTAATGAAAATGGTTACTTCAACATATTTTGGCACAAAATTAGAAAAATATACTAAACTCACTAGAAAATAGTACAGTGTGATACTTAAGAACACAGACTTAGTATCAGACCAACCTTGGTTGAATATCAGTTTGGCACTTCCTGATGAAATGACCTTCAATTACTCGCTTAACCTCATCGTGCCCTAATCTCCTAACTTGTGCTATACAGCTCTTGTGTGGCTTATATTGACTGGTTATTGAAAGTGCCTGGCCCATTGTAGCATCTCCTAAGAAGTAGATAATCAATATATTAGTCCTGAAAGAGATTTATTGGACAAAGGAGTGGGAGAAGGTGAGGAGAGTCTTCAGTCCACAAAATTCAGGTCTGACACCTACAAAAGAGAGGAAACGAAGGATTGTGTTGAAAGAGCCTCAAACTGCAGCACAGTTCTAACAAAATTTTTATTAGGTTAATGGTGAGTCCTAGAGCCAAAACCATCATCTTGCTGAAATGAGCCTGCCATGCTCGGAAACTGGCTGAGAACAACAGGAAGCCAGAATGGTGCATTTTCATGGTTAACACATCATCGAATGTACTGTTGAAGAACTGGTAGTTTTACAATTACTGTTAAAATGGTCATCATTATTTTTTAAGCATTGCTTTGTTCAAAGTACCTAACATACATCTATGACTCTACATATGTCCTTAGTCCTAACAAATTAATAGATATCTATACACTTACTCCTCCACACTGATCATATGATTAAAATTTTATATCATGTTGTTGGTTCCACTGAAAAACAGTTTTTAAAATAATCCTAGTCCTCCTCATTAACGTTTTTCATTATGTCAGTAATAATTTATAATTTCATATATTGTTTGAATATCATATATAATTTTACATTTTCAAATTTTCCCATTCTACAATTGGTATAGTTTTTTATTTTCATAAATACTACCCTAAAGCTGTAAATTATATACTCATAGAAATTCATAACTGAATGAATCTTGGAACTTATTTAGTCTAATCTTATCATTATTTAACTATGCTGTAACAAATTACATATTCTCCTAAAATTCAGATATATTTGTTAACATCTTAGCACTCATATATTAAAGTGTTTTCAGAATTTCTTTAAATATATTTGTATAAAGGATTAAATAATCAAAAGAAAGAAAATTTTGAGTACAAGCTACCAAAATCCAGATGGCTACTTGGATTTTAATGTTTTACGTTGTGTTAGGATATTTGAAATTATAAGGAAAAACTCATTTTATTTTTATTCTGAAGTATATCCAAGTCATGCCACAATGATGACTTATTGAAACAACATTGAGATGACCAATTGGTCACGGTATTTCAGTGGAGGGAGTAACATGAGAAAAAGCATCTTTAATTCTTTCTAACATTCTACTAACTCTCTAACTTCAGTTTACTGAGATTTTACTAGCAAAACTTACAGAAACAAAATCTTTTAGAAGTTAGTTAAAAACACAAAGTACAAACAAAAACTCTTTAATTATGTGATGGTTATGGTTGATTGCTTATGTGAAAGAAATGAAAAATTGTCAAATATATCAACCATTTATAGTTAATTTATCCAACATCTTCAAAATAATTTATGTTAATAATTAACTTACTTTCTCATTGGTAGTTGGGAAGTGTGTAGGAATACTGAGAGTCTGGAGAAAGTTGATTACTTCCTCTCTAGGTTACTAATCTCTTTCCAGGTAATTATTAATCAGATTAGATCAGACTACTGGGAAAGAGATTAGAGACTAGAACTAATACTGAGGGAAAACGATAAATAACAGGAAAAATTTCTTAAGAAATACAATTTACCTAAACTGACATAATAAAAAACAAAGTGTCTAAGCAGTCCTATATCTATTGAAGAAATTGAATGTATAATTTTAAATCTTCAATATTAAGACGGTAGAACTCAAGTTAAATGTTCTTACCACAAAAAAGAAAACACACACATACATACACGCACACATACACATACACAAAGGAACACAAGAAAACTTTTGGAAGAGATGGATATTCTATTACCTTGAGTATGGAATGGTTTCATGGGTATATGCATATGTCCAAACTCATCAATTTGCATATATTAAATATGTGCAATTTCTTGTGTATTGATTATACTTCAAAAAAGCTGTTTTAAAAATAAATAAATAAATAAATAAATAAAAATCTTAAAAAAAAACCTCTCTAGCCTTCATTTAGAAATTCTTCTAAACATATGAAGAAGAAACAATATCAATAAAAAAATCAAGAATACTTCCAGGGCATATTAGAAGAGGAAATATTTACCATTGCATTTTATGAGACCAGAATAAATCTGATACCAAAAGCTGACAAAGACAATATAAGAAAGAAAAATGACAGTCAGTCTGTAATTTCATGTCATCTGTCATGACATGAAAGCAAACCCCCTAACAATTTTAACAATTCAAACAAAGTAATATGTAAAATATACAATGTGTTATCATGACAAAGAATGTTTTCTTTCAGGAAAGGAACATCGGTTTGATATTAGAACATTTATCAATATAGTTAACCACATTAAGATAATAAAGAATAAAAATAATATGATAATCTCCATAGACACATAAAATTATTTGACAATGTTCAATATTCATTAAGGATTAAAAATTTTTTACAAATTAGCAATGAAAGGAAGTCTTTGTTATTGGGTAAAAGATATTTACAAAAAAAATCCCCTCATGGTTAACATCATACTTAATAGTAAAATATTCAACACTTTCCCCATAGATTGGAACAAGACAAAGATACCATTATAACCACTCCAATTCAACATTGCAAAAATCCTGAAAAAAGCAAAAAAATTGATAGTAGGGAGGTGAAACGGAAGACATGATTGTGGTTACATAAAAATCTATTAATATTTACAAATAAATTATTAGAAATTAATCTAGCAAGATGGCTAGCTCATATTTAATATACAGAACTAAATTGTATCTCTCTATGCTAAACACAGGATAACTCTAAAATATTTATAACAGCACAAAAATATCAAACTCCTAACCATAATTCTTCCAATTGATGTGCTAGACTTCAACAATACAAATTACAAAATATGGTTGAGAGAAGTTTAAAATAACAGAAATGAACAGAGAGAACACCATGTTCCTGAATTGGAAGGCTTACTACTTGTAGTAGGCAGAATTTTATTTATTAATTTATTATTTGAGACAGAGTCTTGCTCTGTTGCCTAGGCTGGAGTGTGGTGGTGCAATCATGGCTCACTGCAGCCTCAACCTCCTGGGCTTAAGCAATCCTCCCATGTCAACCCTCTGAGTTGCTGGGACTACGGGTGTGCACTACCATCCATGCTCAGTTAATTTTCTTTTCTTTTCTTTTCTTTTTTCTTTTCTTCCTTTCTTTCTTTTTTTTTTTTTTTAAGAAATGGGCTTTCACCATTTTGCCAAGGCTGGTGAACTCCAACAATCCACCTGCTCCTGAGCTCAAGCAATCCACCCACTTCGACCTCCCAAAACATTGGGATTACAGGTGTGAGCCACTGTGCCCAGCCTAGTAGGCAGAATTTTTGAATGAGCCCTAATGATTTACAACCTTGCATAATCTACTCTTGACTGTGGGCAGGTCCTTCAACCTGCTTCTTACTGATAGAATATGGAAAAGGTGATGGGATATCACAGACATAATTATGGATTGTTGAGTGACAAAGGTGAAGGGAATTTGCAGATATAATTAACTAATATCAAATTAGTTGAAGCTGAGTTAAGCAAAAGGGTGATTGTTTGAGGCGAACCTGACTCATCAGGTGAATCTTTTAAAGAGGGTCTTGATGACAGAGAAGAAAGTCAGAGACTCTTCTGATCTTGGAGAAGCAAGTTGCTATGAGTTCTACATGTTCCAGAAGCAAATACTGACAACAGGACCACGAGCTTCAACTGAGACCCCAGACCCTGACAACAATTTGATTGAAAGTTTGTGAGCCCTGGACAGAGAATCCAGATAAATTGTGCCCGGATTTCTGACTATGGAAACTGTGAGATAATAAGTGAGTATGTTGTTTTGGTTTCCTAAATGTGTGGTAATTTGTTCTGTAGCCATAGAAAATTAAAACACCATTTAAAGATTTAAAACCTAACCCAAATTGATCTGTGGATAAAACACAATCCAAATCAAAATCCTAGTACTTTAAAAATTAAAATTAAAATTCTAAAATTTATAAGGAAATGCACAGGATTTATGTGAGTCAAATACATTTTAAAGAAGAGTAAATCTGGATTACTAATACTACCAAATATCAAGACACATCACAAAGCTACAATAATTGTGAATGTGTGGTACTGGTGCAAGAATAGATGTATAGATTAATGAAATACAATAGACAGTCCAGAGATAGGCCCACACATGTATGTTCATCTGTTTTGCAACAGAACATCACTGAAATTTGTTGTGACAATGATTGTCTTTTCAATCAATGGTACTAGGTCAACCAGATATTCAGAAGTAACATTAACCTTTACACATAAAAAATAATTTGAGATGTATCAAAGATATAAATGTAAATGACAAGATAATAAAGCTCCCACAATGAAAACAGGAAAAAGTTTTCATGTGCCTGATGAGTACAAACATTTTTGAAACAGTTCACAAAAAACAAACCATAAGAGAAAACATTGATAAACTGTTTTTTATGATATTAAGACATATGTTCCACCAAGGACATTATTATGAGAGTGAAAAGATAAGCTATTGACTAAAATAAGGTAATTGCCTCACATACATATGTCAGATAACTCACTTACAGAATATATATCCTATTCAATAAATAATCAGTCAACACGATTGAGATTAAGAAAATCAACCAATAGGAAAAAGATAGATCTCAATTTTATAAATGGGAAAAAGACAAAAACATTACAAAAAAAGAGGAGGTTCAGGTGTCCAAAAATTAAAACATGAAAACATACTCAGCATCATTAGTCATCAGGGAAATGCAAATTAAAAGTGTAATGATGTAAGGAGATATCATTGCAGAGAATCTAGAATTGTTAAAATTAAAACAAGGACAATACTAAGTACCATCTTTTTGCAACTTGCCTCTTAAAAAGAACTTGGGTATAAAGTATGATTCAGATTCTTGATTTGCGATTGAATTTGAGTTGGTAATATTAAGTCCTTTTCTTTCCTTTTTCTACATGTTAATATATGCATTGGACATTACAGATATTAACTAGTTAGCCTATTGAAAGAAAATTTGTGTTTCCTCAAGTTAACAACAGAAACTATGGTGCTCTTCAGTACAATGAAGAGAGGAATCAAACATGTTAGGAAAAAAAGCTCATGAATGTCTTTTGATGAGAAAATTCACTTATAATGTGTTACTTTCTATGAAAAGATGTGAAGAAATTTTTATAGATACCGTGTCCTGGGAACTGATTATTGCACTTCTGTGTAAGAGTTCTTAGTTTTTTCGTTGGTAGTAGTGCTGTTATTTGTTTTCATTCTCTTCTCACTTGTTTGCTTGTATAAAGGACATTAATAAAAGGAATAAATACAATGGAAGACTACTTTCATAGGGCAATGTCTTGTTACTGCAGTAGTCTATAAGGGTTGCTACTTGTGTGTTCTGCCCTCTCAAAGTATAAGAATCACAATTTCCATGAAACTCCCTATCCTCATAGGAGTCTAAAATAACATTAGAAAGGGTTCTTTGATTAAAATTATGAGAAATTGAATGAGAACGATTCAACTGGCACTACAGAAAAAAAAAGTTTGCTATGCAGTTAAGTATAATTAACTAACCAACTATAAATAATTCACTGATTTCCCAGGTTCATTATTAAAGCACTTGCTCAGGTCCTTAGACATAAAGATAGGGAACTGTGTTTGTAAAGTGTCTTTTCTTCCCTTGTCCAACCTCTGCCGATCTCTGTATGTTCCATTTCCCTCCAGTCCCACTAAGCTCTGATACAGTATTGCTTCCTTTTATAAGGGCTCTTATTACTAATAGCAAAAGTGATACATCTATGATATATTTTATCCTTTTTTGAACTATGAGATTCTTTCTCTTAGGTATAGCTGGATGAATCATTCATAGACATTTAACTTCAGCTGGTACATTAGATTCTATTTTTCAGGAACTTGAAATTGTGATTCAGAGACAGGTAGGCAGTCTTTGTATGTAAATCAATCTGAAGCTATAAATTCAGGAACAATGAGGCTGCTGTGTGTGGAAATTCATGCTAGTTGAAGAGCTCTAGACATAGAGCATAGTAGGGGTGCGTGTGTGTGTGTGTGTGTGTGTGTGTGTTAGGGGATAATATAAATATTGATTCTTGTAGTGATTTATTCCAACTATAAAAATAACTTCTTTAAACGTTTATTGCTATAAAATGTAGGCATACTCAGGGGTTCCAATAAGGTGTGCTGCTACATGTGGGAGTGTGAAAATCCTTCTTATAAGTAATGTCATCATTTTCAGGATTAAAAGAGTTAATACATATAAAAGGCTTAAAAGTTTCTGACAAATAACAGACACTCAATAAATATTATCTAATATTATCATTATGGAAAGCTGAGTTGGTTGAAGTAATACAGAACCTCTTAAAAAAAAGAGATAAGAGGAAATGGAAATGACAAGACAAGGAAAAAAGAGACATGATGCGTTCATTAGAATATGTGAACATTTCGTCTTGCCAGTGCATGAGTGTCAGAAGAGTAGAAAATAAAACTGCACAGTGGCTCAGTACCTTAATAGATAGCTGAGTAACTACAAAAAAGGAAGATTTCATCCCTTCAATTTTCTGAAATGTGTTTTTTTAAAATAAACACCCACTTTCTTTTAATCCCTTTAAGTATAGAGCCAAAAATTGTTGCATGGAAAGTGTATCAGGAACACATGCAGCTTGCGAAATAGAAGTGTTTATTCAGTTCATTTGATGAAGTAGCTTGTGAAATTGCTTGACTGTAGTTTACATAGCCAGATCAACTGTTGCTGAATAGTTAGTTTATAAATTTTTGCATGGGAAAAGAGAAGGAGGATAATAGCAAAGAATTGTTTGAACCAAGATATATGATTTGGCTGTCTGTACAAGGCAAACTCAGGACACAAAATGACAATGCTCTAATTCAGTTATGTAGAACAAATATCCTAGAATTTTTTTCTAAGTTACAGCGTATAATCTTGCCTTCTATATTTTAGATTTTCTACTAATAAAATCATCAAATAAAATGAAAATAAAGCAAAAATAGTAGAAGAAAAATATTATCTAACTTTTATGCATCTTTTATTGTGTCAGAATCTCTGCTGGATGCATTACACATTTACCTCTTTCAATTCCACAGCCACTCTTACAAGGTAGCCTACAGAGGACGTTGATTTTGGCATCCCCAGCCATGATTTCTGTCTCTTCCTCCACTGAGAAGTCACTATGTGGTTTAAGACTGAACCTACTCCAGATGCACACTTTGGTCTAAACCAAGATAAGAATACTCCTTCCCCCCATTCTTATTTTCTTTCTGCCATAGAACCTTTTTTTTTTTTTTTTTTCAAATTGAGACAGAGTCTCTTTCTGTTGCCCATGCTAGAGTGCAGTGATGTGGTCATAGCTTACTGCAACCTTGAGCTCCTGGGCTCAAGTGATCCTTTCACTTCAGCCTCCTGAGTAGCTAGGACTACGGGGATGTACCACCACATCAACTAATTTTATTTTTTAATTTAATTTAATTTTTTTTTTTTTTGGTAGAGACAGGGTCTGACTATGATGCCTGGGCTTATCTCTAACTCTTGGCCTCAAGCAATCCTCTTGCCTTAGCCTCCCAAAGCACGTGGATTACAGGGTAAGCTATAGACATGTTTTTAAAGGTAGGCATGTGCCTATAGGTAGGTAAATCTGGATGAAACCTGGGGCTTTGTATTTGAGGGTTGAGGGAAGAGTATGTCTCTTTTACTCTAAAAGGAATAGTGTGAGATATGAGGCTCGCAACTATTGCAGCTGTTTGGCTTCCCCTTGGTGAGCCAGCATTGGAACAAAACCTTAAAAAAATGAAGCCAAGGCCAATGATGAAAGCGTTCTTGAAATTTCTGAACTCTGTACTTACATGAGCCAACACATTTTGGTTATACCTGGTTTGAGTAGAATTTTGTGAAACTTACAACCAAATATCTGATCCCTACTACACACACGGAGAAAGCAAGATTCAGAAATGTTACGTCATTGCCTAAGAAAAGAAGTCCTAGAACTAGGGTTTGTATTCTGTAAGTCTGAACTACAGAGCCATGGTGCTTAACTGATAAAGTAGATGGCCTTCCTTAATGATAATGGACACATCATAGAATTTACTATCAGCATATTCTAGGAATTTTAAAGAAGGGTTTCTTATTATTTCTTTATCTAGTTGATAACATTTTGATGGTGAGTTTTTAAAATTTAGTTTCTTTGGGTGAAGTGAAAGAAAGGATTGAGATAATTATTTGGATGTTTTGAAATCTAAATACTTGGGTTACTCTGC
Organism: Macaca nemestrina; assembly: GCF_043159975.1. Classification (NCBI taxonomy): domain Eukaryota; kingdom Metazoa; phylum Chordata; class Mammalia; order Primates; family Cercopithecidae; genus Macaca; species Macaca nemestrina. Next base: position 52,377,924 of record NC_092134.1, on the reverse strand, counting down.
TTAAAAAAGGAATTTTGAAAGCCTGAATGATCATAGTAATTGTTCTATGTATCTAAGTTGGAATCATTGTTGGGCTCCTGAGTGTTCTCTATATTCAACGCATTGGACAGTCTGCTTGAGGAGGTGCGGAAAGAGTATGAGTATAGGGGATTAGAAGTTTGGAGATCTTTGGCTGAATTTGGGTAAGTCCCTGAAGGGCTCTGTGATACTGATTGGTCTATGAACCTCTTAGTATTTTATTCTATAAAAAATTACCTCATACTTTCCTTACCTGCTTGTTGAACAGATGGAATGTGATACTAGATTCATGACTGGCAAAAAATAACTCAATAAATGATATCTAAATGAAACCATAAAAAATTTTGTAAATTATATACATTATAGGGCCTATTAGAGTGCCCAATATTTAAAAATTCTTTAAGCACTTGTATTCTTTAGATAAATGATGTTGGTAATATATTTATGCCTTCTCAACAACATAGAATAGCACTAAAAGCCAACTGATAGTTTTATTGGCTACATTTGCATATTTTATCACCCTTAATCAAAATTCCATGTTTATTTTGTTGCATAGTTTATGGGAAAGGATATTGACTTTGTAATCAAAAACTTATGAAGTTTAAATCTTGACTCTGACTCTTACTAACCGTACACATTTAGCAAGTTGCTACTTCTCTTGCATGATTTTTTGCAAAGAGAGAATAATTTTTTTATTCTGTGGAGTAAAAGAGGGAATGACAACAGATAACTTCAACCACAATAATAATATAAATAATCTGTAAAATGCCTTACATAAATTAGTAGTTACTTTGATGTTCATTTCTGTTTGTCCCTCCTGCCTATCTTCTCATTGTCACTAGACAACACTTCAGACTGTTACATATGGAGGGATAAGCACCTTTTAACTTATTCTCTTTGAAATCTGAGAAAATTGGGAAATCAAGAGTATGTCCCATCAGAACGTGCTGACTATAGTTCAAAGTGAGGTTTAAAACTGAATTAAACAACATTTCCTCCTATGTTTCAGACAAATTAATAAAATTCTCCCAAATACCATTGGAAAATATGCCTTCAAAAACCTCACCTGGCTTAAGAAATTCAGGGCCTTTTGGAAGTCTTTGTTTACTTTTTCTGCAAAATTTAATACCAAACTTATCATAATCATTAGAATGCAAAGATTATAATTGCATGTTATTTTGCTGCATGTGCATGCTTACACACACACACACACACACACACACACACAAACACACAGAGAAACCATACACAATATAATGTATCTAAATTATACAGAATCAAAATCTTTTATTTATACGTATATTGTAATTTGTATCTTAAAAGCATGAATAATTGGCTTAGTTCTCCATTTTTCATGTGCTTCAATCAACCTTAAATTTCATTCTTTTAAATTAACTTTTATTGCCATTATAATAGACTAGGACTACATAGTATATGTTAAATACGTTTTTAAAAGTGCTTTATAATGCATTATCTTCACCAAGAAAAATTGTAGTTCTCTTTTAAACAAAAATGAAAGATGTGTAGAATGCTAATAAGTTAAATATTTATTTTTATGGTGTCCTGTTTCTATTATAAACAACAAAGATGTTGAGAAATAAAAGATCAGAAGAACAAAGCAATAGCCTAAAAGAAAAGCTGAGCAGGTGCAGAGTAATACAGTATTCAGGACAGGGTAATGGTAACCTGTTCCTTTGGGCATTTGTGGCTTATATATTAAGCATTAGTGTGGTGTCAGTGAGAGATTGACTTATACAAAGAACACAAAATTGGAAGTAAAGGCCCACTTACAGGAGATGTATATTGGGTAGGGACTATCTATCCTCTGTGCTCCCGAGATCAGTTCTAACAAGGGACCATATTAGTATGCAGGCATTTGTGTTTTATTTCTTTTCCAGTTTTTGTTCTTGGAATGAGGTATCCCCATGAAACTCATTAAATCTCCTATTTCTGCAGCTGACACTCCACTCAGGCATGAATAATCAAAGGGGTAAATGGAATGTTGATATAAATATGCAAGCGTTTTTGATGAAACATAACATAATAGGTAACTAAGAAACTGAAAGAGACTCATAAGCACGAAAAAGAACATTGTATTACTTTATTATGTAGTTATGGGAAACTCTAATCTGAGTTTTAAATGCTTGTTGAAATACATGTTAGAACTCTTTAAAATTGTTGAGTGCTCATACAGATGTAAGGCAGCATTAATTAAATATTTAAGCATGAGGATAAGGAAAATCAAATAAATAATTGTAAATTTCTTTTCGTCAATCACCTTTAAAACGGTGTCTTACGTACAAGGTAACCATGGGAGAAGGAGTTAGTATTTAACACATTCTTTGGGGATATTTAGATATTACTCTGAAAGAAATAAGCAGGGATTCGCATATTCATGAAAACTGAGAAAGTGGACCATCTACTCTGAATGAGTAATTGTGTAATATATCACAAGGAAACAAATTCCAAAAAAAAAAAAGATTTTGTAAAGTGACAATGGGCGCAACAATTAACACTCATTATTCTGGCAAAAATTAATGATTCATAACACTCATAAGGAAGTAGAACTCATACTTTGTTGGTGATAGTGTCAATTTGAAAAATTCCTTAGGAGGATAATTTGGCAATAGCTAGCAAATTCAAAAATAAGCACACTCTTCACTTCAGTATCTCCATTCTGAGTGCTGCCATAGAGATTCATGTGCTCATCTGAAATCCTGCGAAAACCTGGGTTCAATGTGGATGCTGACATGACAAAAATAAAATCTCTTCCTTGTGGATTAAATATTCAAATTTAAAAACCAAAGGTTTACCACATGTTAAAAAATGTATAGGATCTTTTTTTTTTTTTTTTTTTTTGAGACGGAGTCTCGCTCTGTCGCCCAGGTTGGAGTGCAGTGGCCGGATCTCAGCTCACTGCAAGCTCCACCTCCCAGGTTTAAGCCATTCTCCTGCCTCAGCCTCCTGAGTAGCTGGGACTACAGGCGCCCGCCACCTCGCCCGGCTAGTTTTTTGTATTTTTAGTAGAGACGGGGTTTCACCGTGTTAGCCAGGATGGTCTCGATCTCCTGACCTCGTGATCCGCTCACCTCGGCCTCCCAAAGTGCTGGGATTACAGGCTTGAGCCACCGCGCCCGGCCTGGATCTTTATTTTTCTTAATGGGCAGAGAAAAAAAGTGCAACGAACACCACAAAATGTATATGAAAACTTGTGGAAATGTACCACATTAAATTACGAGTTTTGTTTCAGAAAGGGACACTATCAATTAAAAGATGAATATTAAACTTAAAAACAAGAAAATGCACAAGATACTGTTTCCAATATATAAGAAATATAAAACATATGAGCAGATAATTCACCAAAAATGATTTTAAAAATACATTAAAAATGTTAAATCTTTAAAATGTTCTTACTACATCAAATGATAAATATTTGAGGTGACGGATATGCTGGTTAGCCTGATTTGACCATATAATAATGCATACCTGTATCAAAATATCTCATTGTACTCTACTTATGTATACAACTATTATTTGCCAATTAAAAATGAAATAAAAAATTTCAAAATAAAAAATGTTAAACCTCAATAATCACAGGGTTAAAAATTTAAATAACATTTCTATACTATTTCACATCCAATAAATCGGCAAAATTGAAACAGTCTGACAATTAAAATGTGGAGTAAATATATGTAGACTATTAATTCTCCTAAGATATTAATGTGAATGTAAACTAGCACAACCATTTTAGATAGCAATTGGGCAATATTTAGCAACTTTAAGATGTGTGCACACTTTAATTAATTGCACTTCTAGGTCTGTCCCTCAGTAAAACTCCAGCACATATGCTTGAAGTTTCAGATACAAAATATTCATGAGTATTTAAAAAAATAAAATCTGATTAGCTTTTTAGTTGTCACCTTATTTCTGAGTTTTTCTAAATGTAATTTCATGTTACATTTTTCATGTATTTATTTAAGTCATTTTTGGTATCTTTTAGTTCATTTGAAAATAGTAGGTGTAGTTTTGGTATTTATTTATTTGTCTATGTATGTAGATATATATTATCGGTGTATGTATGTATCTAAAGCATGTCTTTTCTGGGGTCCTTTCATTGCGTGAGTATTTCATTCCTTATTCTATTTTTACCTGTGGAATTCAGGTTTAATATTTTTGTCTTGTTTATTTTTGTGTGGAATTCGTGTTCCTGGACTTTTAAAAAGCAGTTTGATTCAGATGGGTTTTCTAACTTCGCAGAGCTGCCTCTTCTATAGTTTCCTGTAGTAGCTGCAGTTCTGGTTTTTCTTGTCTCTCAGTGCTTTCCAGTGGACACTTGTTGGCTGTTTGGGTGCTCTTCTCTTCTCACACCCAACTGTGCCCTCACTGCTTTGCTGTCTGTCCCCCTTTCTTGGCACCCACCATTACAAACACGCAGATGCATGCACAGATCTTGTGGCTACTGCTGATTTGTCTCCCACTCGTCTGTGTTTATGTGTCTTTCAATATATCTTGTCACCTAGTATTTTAATAAAAATTTCTTATGGATTTGGTTGTGTTAACTAAATGCTTTTTCTGATTTTATGTGAGGATTTGGGAAGATTCAAAAACTAAACTGTCACTGAAGCCTTTAAAAATACTAACAATGGAAAAATTCAGCGAAGAGGAAAGTGGATAAATTGTAATATACAATAAACTGCCATAGTCTTTAAAATGAACTAACTAAATATACCTAAATCAATATGAAGAAGTTGTTTTAAAATGCTGATCTTTAAATATCAACATGACTGAGCACATCATATAAATCTTTCCCATCTCTTTCTTGTCACTTCTAAGAATAATTTAAAACAAAAAGGAATTTTAAACAATATATGCATTCATTTGCTGCATAACAAACATAAAACTCAGCAGCTTAAAGCAACAGTCATTTATTATTGCTACCACATCTGGAGGTGGGCTGGGCTCATCTGTGCAACTCTGCTTCAGGCTGTGGTGACTGTGACAGCTCTGCTTCTCCATCATGTCTTTGTGTTACTTGAGGTAGTTATCCTTCATGTGTCTCTTATCCTCCCTGGACCAGCAAGCTAGCCAGGACATGGTAACGTCAGAGGCTAAAAAATGAAAGTGGGAACTTGGAGACTGTAGAGATCTAGGCCTGGATCTGGAGGAGTGTAACTTCTACCCATACATCATTGTCAAAACCAAGTTACAAAGGCAAACCCCAGGTCAATAATGCCTCTGACAAGAGGGTGGAGGTGGGGACAGGTGAATAAATGGGATAAAAAATCCAGTCTACCAAAACCTGCATACTCTATTTTTGGCAAATATATACTATAAAAATAACTCTCAGATTTAAAATTTTATGTAAATCCTCCTAAAGCAATTGAGATCAGACAGGAGCTTCATGGAATAAATCGAATAAGAAACAGAGTGGATCCAGTGGCACTAGATCTCAGACGGGAAAAAAAAAAATTCCTGTAAGTAAGATTTATTCCCAACTTGTGGCAGTCAGATCCTTTCTTTTCCACCATAGATGTCAATAAATGCCCTCAAGTTCTCATTTAATTCTAAAGAGAAGTTGAGGCATAGCCTCAAAATGAATCACAGAAACAAGCCATAATTGCAGGAAGCAGTTTGTCTCTGTGGCAGCAGCAATGAGGCAATCTTTAGTGTGTGAAAACTGGATAGCCTGCAACTCTAAAGAATGGCAAAATATTTTAACAAATGAAGAATGCTTGCCAGAAAAATGTATAATTACAATGCAGGTGAAAATTGTGGCCTAAAATTTTACCATACATTTTAAAAATAATAAAGAAGTGACCTCTGCAAGGAATATACAAAAAATATTAGTAGAAATCTACCAATGAATGTAATTATTTATTGTATTCTAAAAAATTGCTAATAGAAGAGATTTTAGGTGCTCTCATCACACACACACAATGATAAATATAAGATAATCCATATGTTAATTTGCCTGATTTAGCCATTCTACAATATATATATCTTTCAAAACATGTTGTACATGATAAATATAAAGAATTTGTATGTGTCAACTTAAAAAATAAACAAATCATGTCAAAAAGAAATAGAGGGTTTATAGTGTGAGGTTTTCTAATGTTCTCTTGCCTAAGTAACAATTAATTATATTTCCAAGTTTCAAAATAGATCTTCCTAAACCATATAACATTTGAAAATGTTGTATTATTCTGAGATTATTATAACAATAAAACTATTGCAATGCAATTATATAAATATTTTAAATTGTAAATGCCAATGTCTTTTTATAAAAATAAATCCTTGTCTAGAATTGTTTTCTATTTTAATACTGAAAGTCAAATAAGTAGCAAAAAGTATAACAAGAAGCTATAGGAATGCTTTTTCAATAAGTATTCTTTGAAATATCCCAGAAAACAAATGAGTCTATTAAAATAATGAAGCTAAGATAAATATTTTATAATACATAAGATGAAATATATATATTTATCTTCAAGTTATGCCAATCTAGAATATATGACTTCAGTTAATAACTAAAAAATTATTTTGAATTGTTATTCAACTTATGTCACAAGCCCCAAAGCAAACACAACTTCTATGTTCATCATGTATTTTAAAAAGACAAAAAGCATTAGAAGTCAAATGAGACAGCAGAGCTCAAAACAAAGTAGGAAAAAAGGGCGAACTCATTTTAAGAATGTAGGAAAAAAATGGGAAAAAAAGGGAAATCAAAATCATGAAAAATAGAAATGAGAAAAATAAATACTATAGAATAGAAGTAGAGACCTACAAAGAGTAAGAAACAGAATAATAGATATAGAGGGCCCAAGATATGATTCATGATAGGAATCTTTGAAAAAGAAAACCAAATTAATGGCTAGAAAAAAGTATTTAAAGGTATAATTCAAGAAAACTTTCCTGAAATGAAGATTTAAAATCTACATTATGTAAGGGCAAACTCTGTGCCAGAAAAAATAACCAGCTACAAGCAATGATGAAATATGCCAGTGTCCTAGCGAATTCACTGTACTGCAGTGATAAAGAAATCATCTTTGGGCTCATAGGTAAAAGATCGAGTAATGTATATCAATCTAGGCACCCAGAAGTTGTTATTGTTATAAATATCTAAACACCAATTAGTGCGACATCAACATTTGTAAAGAAAAAAGGAAAAAAAAGAAATCCGTTAAAAGCATACAGGAAAAAGATATTAATTCAAATACACTAGAGGAAAGAGATGTTAATTCAACTTTCTAAGTCTTATTAACTGACATGTATTTGTGGCTATGAATTTTCTTCTGAAAATTGTTTTAAGTATATGCCATAGGTTCTGAAATGTAGTGTTTTTATTATTGTGGCTTTCAGATATTCAGCACATTTGGTTTATAATTTTTCTTTGTCCAAGAGCTTTAAATGCTTTTAAACTTTAATATTTGGTTGGTAGAGGCTTTTGGTTTTCTGGTGTTATTATTAATTACTATTTTCATTGCATTGTAATAAGACAATGTTGAGTGCAGTATTTCCACTTGGAGATATTCACTGAGTTTTTATTTATGTTATAGTATGCAATCAATTTTATTATCTTCATGGTGCAGCATTATATATCTATACATACACATAGACATGTGCACATAGATACATACATAAATATACATACATAAAATATCTGTTGTTAATATTACTAGGTTTAATAGATCTAAATACATAAGGGAATTTAGTAATTTTTAGATGGCATCTCAAATCAATGAAAAAATATATAGATTATTTAGAAAATGGTGTCAGGACAACTAAAAAATAACAATGTTGGATCCATTCTTCACACACTATATTATGATAAATTTCAAATAAATCAAAGATGAAATATAAAGATAAAAATTTTGAAGAAAATATGTAGAATTTTGAAATAAACTGCAATAGAAAAGATTGATGAGTTTGACTAAAATTAAAATTTAAAAATTCTCCATAACAAAAAATGTCATAAGAAAACTCAAAAGGCAAATGATAAAGAAAGTGAGAAAAATATTTGTAGCTCACAATATTGACCAAGGGCTTATCATCTTAAGACATAATGTTTTCCTAAACATTGATATATCAAAATCTAATAACCCAATAAAAAATTGGGCAAAATGGATAGAAAATACAAATGGTTCTTAAATATATGGAAAAATACTCAAGCTTGGTTATGATAGGAGAAATTCAAATGAAAATACAAAGAGATAGATGTTTTTTCACCCTTCAAATGGGCAAAAATATTAAAGTTCAATAATACAATAGAAATATTAATATATGTGGAAATAGGTATTCTCACATATTTCTGTTGGGAATGCAGAGCAATTTAGCAATATCAGTTACAATTTCATATGTATATACCTGTTGAACTAGCAGTCTTATTTCCAAGAATTTATCCTATAAATATAATCACGTAGGAAGCCCTTAATATGGGCCCCAGTGATCCTGCCTCATTGGGGATTTTCACACCCTTGTATAATTTTCATTCCCTTGAGTGGGTGTTGGACTTACTGACTTACTTCTAATGACTGAAATATGGCAAAACCCATGAGACGTTGCTTCCAAGATTAGGTTACGAAGAGTATGACTTGGGCACTATCTATCTATCTACTATCTATCTATCTATCTATCTATCTATCTATCTATCTATCTAATTTATCTATAATCTGTTTATCATCCAACTGTCTATCACACTCCCCTCCCTCTGGCAGAATTATTGCTCTGGAAGAAGCAAACTGGCATGTTGTGAGCGGTCCTATGGAAAGATTCATCTGACACAGAAGTAAGAAGTAAGACCACCCAACAGACAGGGAGGATCTAAGACTCTCAGTCCATTAACCTCCAAGGAAGTGAATTTTGCCAACAACCACATGAGTGAGCATGAAAGCAAATTTTCCCCCAGTCAAACCTTCAGATGAGAACACAGACTTGGTCAACCTGTAATAATAGCCCTGTAAGAGTTATTGATACAGAAGAATGTACCTAAACTAAGACTGATTCTTGGCTCACAGAATTCATTATACTACAATAGCTAATTCATATGTATAAAATTATGTATATATTTTTTATATACTGCTGCATTATTTGCAATTGCTAAAACACAGAAGCAATGTAAATATCTATCAGTAGAACAGTTGTTGAATATGTTAGGGTACATTCATAAGATGAAACATGATACTACACTTAGAAAAAATAAGAATGTTCTTTATGTACTGATATGAAAAGATAATCCACATATAATTAAGTTATAAAAGCAATGTACAAAACAGTGTGTATAGCACACTACCATTTGTTTATGCATTTAAAACATTTCTGGAAGTATATACAAGAAACTAGTAACCATGGGCACCTATTTTGGGGGACTGAGGTGGGTGGAAACTGGGTATCTAAAGTACAGAGGTGGGAGGAGGACTTTCAACTCTGTAACATTTTTTGCTTACTGACTATGAAACCATGTAAATAGATTAGCTATTTCACAAGTTAGTTGATTGTTTAAATGCTTAAATGGAAAAATAAGTAAAATATATAACAGAAATGAACTTACTTTTTAAAAACAAAACAATGTTGAACAAGAAATAGAATACAATTGGGTATATACACCACATAGAACACAATTTGCCTTTTCTTGTTATTGTTATATAATACAATTATATAACAATAATATAATTTGCTTTTTCTTATTGTTATATAAGCAAATATCAATAAATTACATATTATTGATTTCCCTGCTATTAAAATATATACTAATGTATATAATTATTTTAATATTTATATTTTAATATAAATATTTATCATCTGTATATATTGAATAAACACATATTTCATACATTAAATATATATTAAATGTATTTTAATAGCAGTCAAATAAATAATATGTAATTTATTGATATTTGCTTATATAGCAATAATTCAGAAGTATTATGGGAATGATGCTCAATTTGAAATTAGGTTCCTGATTATTTTTGGGAAAAGAAGGAGGTGAATAGGATTGGGAAAGGGGACCCAGGGAACTTACACTGTATCTTTTATATTTTTATTTCAAACTAGGGCATATAGATTGAAAAAGTTCAGGCCAGGTACAGTAGCACGCCCAGTGCTTTGGGAAGCCCAGGTGGGAGGATCCTTTGAGTCCAGGAGTCTCAGTGACTGAGCCCATGAGTCTGCAGTGTCCTTGATCGAGCCACTGCACTCCAGCCTGCACAGAGACCTCATCTCTAAACAAAAAAGAAAAGAGAAAAAGCTCAAAGAAGAACAGATGTATGGATATACTCAGTGATTTAAAGTAAATAAATTATTTTAGGAAAGTCATTTAAATATATTTTATATTTTAATGATATTAACATCATCTGTGATTCTATAAAAAATCGTATAAAATTTAAAGATGGCTATAAACGGAATAGTCATTGGACCTATTTCAGAGCCTTCATACAAAGAAACATAAAAGCTCACATAGCCATCTTCAATATTAGAGACTATGAAAGTAAAAACACCAGCGTGATTAGGACCCATTTATTTTTAGTTACTTTACCAAGGCAGTTTTATTTTATGTTCATATTAAGCAAATGAATCTATAACGTAGCTGAAGATCACTTAGGATAAACAAATCATTCTAAGCTCACTATAACAACAAAAACTAAACCAAACCAAAAAATATTATAATATTTCAAGAAAAGCAGAACCAGTAATAAGTATACACACTCAAATATGAGTAATTCTTATAACACCAACTTAATGAAATCTGGGTATTTTTCTGGAAATCAGGTGTCTTCTTGTTCAACCTATTAACCCAATATAAGAATAGTCTCTACAAGACCCCTGAAGGATGGTGTTTCCGTTTTTATTTCTACTCAGTTGGTTCTAATTATGCCATCTTGGCTATGCAGAGCACATTCAATTCCTCATTGTATAAACCCTTTCAAATATTTGAAAACTGTTTAAAGTATTTTCTACAACTTCCATTTCAAAGCTATACATACATAATTCTTAATAATTTTTTTGACAAGTAGTCCTGGTGTTGATAAATTGTCTTTTAAAGTGCTTCATTTTGTCAAATTCCTTGTAAATTTGGTCCTCAAAATTCACTCTGTGACTACTCTATAGGAAGAATTTAGGAGTCAAAGAGTCAACTGCTTACAGGTATTAGACAGATAAATCAGGCTTGGTATAGATCATAGTGAATTAGACTGCCTACCATGGTTTAAAGACAGTACATTAGTCAGATTAACTGCTGTAACAATCAATCCCCAAATCCCAATGATAAAACAGAATAAACATTTATTTATTTTTATGTTACAATGAAGTTTAGCATGGGAACTCTGCTCCATGTAATAAATAGTTCAAGGGAGCCAGGTGTGGTGGCTCATGCCTGCAATCCCAGCGCTTTGGGAGGTTGAGGCAGGCAGATCATGAGGTCAGCAGATTGAGACCATTCTGGCTAACACGGTGAAACTCCGTCTCTACTAAAACTACAAAAAAATTAGCCAGGTGTGGTGGTGGGTGCCTGTAGTCCCAGCTACTCGGGAGGCAGAGACAGGAGAATGGCATGAACCCAGGAAGTGAAGCTTGCAGTCAGCTGAGATCGTGCCACTGCACTCCAGCCTGGGCGACACAGCTAGACTCTGTCTCAAAAATAAATAAGTAAGTAAATAAATAGCTCAAGGGTCCAGGCTCCTTCTATGTACTGCCCCCATAATCGATTATATCTATTCATCTATAGTTGAAGTCTTCCAACTATATCCTTTGTATGAGTCTGGCTTACAGGATAAGAAAACGATTATTGATCATCTTACAGGCAATTTGTTCTGTGGTCATTCCTCAAAGTGACATACATACTTTTAACTATATTTGATTGACACAACTCAATCAAACATCCATACCTAATTTATTGAGAAATGCAATCAAGTTCCGTGCTCAGAAAGAAAAAAATAAATAAGATTCAGTAAATACATAGCATTGCTCTTCTCCAGAGGATGACAGGTACCCAGCTCAAAACTATAAATAGCACATGAGTATGTTGGCTCAGTGTTCCCATATATTTAAATTTTCAAGAGATACTGAAATTTTGTTTTCTTCGTTAATGTGACCTCTCCTAATTTTTATTTATTTATTTATTTATATTATACTTTAAGTTCTAGGGTACATGTGCACAAAGTGCAGGTTTGTTACATATGTATACATGTGCCATGTTTGTGTGCTGCACCCATTAACTCGTCATTTACTTTAGGTATATCTCCTAATGCTATCTCTCCCGACCACCTCCCCACAATAGGACCTGGTGTGTGATGATACCCTTCCTGTGTCCAAGCGATCTCATTGTTCAATTCCCACCTATGAGTGAGAACATGCCGTGTTTGGTTTTCTGTTCTTGTGATAGTTTGCTGAGAATGATGGTTTCCAGCTGCATCCATGTACCTGCAGAGGACCCTAACTCATCCTTTTTTATGGCTGCATAGTATTCCATGGTGTGTATGTGCCACATTTTCTTAATCCAGTCTGTCACTGATGGACGTGTGGGTTGATTCCAAGTCTTTGCTATTGTGAATAGTGCCGCAATAAACATACGTGTGCATGTGTCTTTATAGCAGAATGACTTATAATCCTTTGGGTATATCCCCAGTAATGGGATGGCTGGGTCATATGGTATTTCTAGTTCTAGATCCTTGAGGAATCGCCATACGGTTTTCCACAATGGTCGAACTAGTTTACAGTTCCACCAACAGTGTAAAAGTGTTCCTATTTCTCCACATCCTCTTCAGCGCCTGTTGTTTCCCGATTTTTTAATGATTGACGTTCTAACTGGTGTGAGATGGCATCTCATTGTGGTTTTGATTTTCATTTCTCTGATGGCCAGTGATGATGAGCATTTTTTCATGTGTCTGTTGGCTGTATGAATGCCTTCTTTTGAGAAGTGTCTGTTCATATCCTTTGCCCACTTTTTGATGGGTTTTTTTTTTCTTGTAAATTTGATTGAGTTCTTTGTACGTTCTGGATATTAGCCCTTTGTCAGATGAGTAGATTTCAAAAATTTTTTCCCATTCTGTAGGTTGCCTGTTCACTCTGATGGTTGTTTTTTTTTTTTTTTTTTTTTTTTTTTTTTGCTGTGCAGAAGCTCTTTAGTTTAATGAGATCCCATTTGTCAATTTTGGCTTTTGTTGCCGTTGCTTTTGGTGTTTTTGACATGAAGTCCTTGCCCATGCCTATGTCCTGAATGGTATTCCCTAGGTTTTCTTCTAGGGTTTTTAGGGATTTAGGTCTAACATTTAAGTCTCTAATCCATCTTGAATTAATTTTCGTATAAGGAGTAAGGAAAGGATCCAGTTTCAGCTTTCTACTTATGGCTAGACAATTTTCCCAGCACCAAATATGAAATAGGGAATCCTTTCCCCATTTCTTGTTTTTGTCAGGTTTGTCAAAGATCAGATGACTGTAGATGTGTGGTATTATTTCTGAGGGCTCTGTTCTGTTCCATTGGTCTATATCTCTGTTTTGGTATCAGTACCATGCTGCTTTGGTTATTGTAGCCTTGTAGTATAGTTTGAAGTCAGGTAGCATGATGTCTCCAGCTTTGTTCTTTTGGCAATTCGGGGTCTTTTTTGGTTCCACATGAACTTTAAAGCAGTTTTTTCGAATTCTGTGAAGAAAGTCATTGATAGCTTAATGGGGATGGCATTGAATCTATAAATTACCTTGGGCAGTATGGCCATTTTCACAATATTGATTCTTCCTATCCATGAGCATGGTATGTTCTTCCATTTGTTTGTGTCCTCTTTTATTTCACTGAGCAGTGGTTTGTAGTTCTCCTTGAAGAGGTCCTTTACATCCTTGTAAGTTGGATTCCTAGGTATTTTATTCTCTTTGAAGCTATTGTGAATGGGAGTTCATTCATGATTTGGCTCTCTTTTGGTCTGTTACTGGTGTATAAGAATGCCTGTGATTTTTGCACATTGATTTTGTATCCTGAGACTCTGCTGAAGTTGCTTATCAGCTTAAGGAGATTTTGGGCTGAGATGATGGGGTTTTCTAAATATACAATCATGTCATCTGCAAGCAGGGACAATTTGACTTCTTTTCCTAACTGAATACCCTTGATTTCTTTCTCTTGCCTGATTGCCCTAGCCAGAACTTCCAACACTATGTTGACTAGGAGTGGTGAGAGAGGGCATCCCTGTCTTGTGCCAGTTTTCAAAGGGAATGCTTCCAGTTTTTGCCCATTCAGTATGATGTTGGCTGTGGATTTGTCATAAATAGCTCTTATTATTTTGAGATATGTTACATCAATACCGAATTTATTGAGAGTTTTTAACATGAAGGGCTGTTGAATTTTGTCAAAGTCCTTTTCTGCATCTATTGAGATAATCATGTGGTTTTTGTCTTTGGTTCTATTTATATGCTGGATTACGTTTATTGATTTGTGAGTGTTGAACCAGCCTTGCATCCCAGGGATGAAGCCCACTTGATCATGGTGGATATGCTTTTTGATGTGCTGCTGGATTCGGTTTGCCAGTATTTTGTTGAGAATTTTTGCATCGATGTTCATCAGGAATATTGGTCTAAAATTGTCTTTTTTGTGTGTGTTTCTCTTTTTTTGTTTGTGTCTCTGTCAGGCTTTGGTATCAGGATGATGTTGGCCTCATAAAATGAATTAGGGAGGATTCCCTCTTTTTCTATTGATTGGAATAGTTTCAGAAGGAATGATGCCAACTCCTCCTTGTACCTCTGGTAGAATTCGACTGTGAATCCATCTGTTCCTGGACTTTTTTTGGTTGGTAGGCTATTAATTATTGCCTCAATTTCAGAGCCTACTATTAGTCTATTCAGGGATTCAACTTCTTCCTGGTTTAGTCTTGGGAGAGTGTAAGTGTTCAGGAAATTATTCATTTCTTCTAGGTTTTCCAGTTTATTTGTGTAGAGGTGTTTGTAGTATTCTCTGATGGTAGTTTGTATTTCTGTGGGGTCAGTGGTGATATCCCCTTTATCATTTTTTATTGCATCTATTTGATTCTTCTCTCTTTTCTTCTTTATTAGTCTTGCTAGTGGTCTATCAGTTTTGTTGATCTTTTCAAAAAACCAGCTCCTAGATTCATTGATTTTTTGGGGGGATTTTTGTGTCTCTATCTCCTTCAGTTCTGCCCTGATCTTAGTTATTTCTTGCCTTCTGCTAGCTTTTGAATGTGTTTGCTCTTGCTTCTCTAGTTCTTTTAATTGTGATGTTAGGGTGTCAATTTTAGATCTTTCCTGCTTTCTCTTGTGGGCATTTAGTGCTATAATTTTCCCTCTACACACTGCTTTATATGTGTCCCAGAGATTCTGGTATGTTGTATCTTTGTTCTCATTGGTATCGAAGAACATCTTTATTTCTGCCTTCATTTCGTTATATACCCAGTAGTCATTCAGGAGCCGGTTGTTCAGTTTCCATGTAGTTGAGTGGTTTTGATTGAGTTTCTTAGTCCTGATTTCTAGTTTGATTGCACTGTAGTCTGAGAGACAGTTTGTTATAATTTCTGTTCTTGTACATTTGCTGAAGAGTGCTTTACTTCCAACTATGTGGTCAATTTTGGAATAAGTGTGATGTGGTGCTGAGAAGAATGTGTATTCTGTTGATTTGGGATGGAGAGTTCTGTAGATGTCTATTAGGTTCGCTTGGTGCAGAATTGAGTTCAATTCCTGCATATCCTTGTTAACTTTCTGTGTCGTTGATCTGTCTAATGTTGACAGTGGGGTGTTAAGATCTCACATTATTATTGTATGGGAGTCTAAGTCTCTTTGTAAGTCTGTAAGGACTTGCTTTATAAATCTGGGTGCTCCTGTATTGGGTGAATATATATTTAGGATAGTTAGCTCTTGCTGATGAATTGTTCCCTTTACCATTATGTAATGGCCTTCTTTGTCTCTTTTGATCTTTGATGGTTTAAAGTCTGTTTTATCAGAGACTAGGATTGCAACCCCTGCTTTTTTTTTGTTTTCCATTTGCTTGGTAGATCTTCCTCCATCCCTTTATTGTGCCTATGTGTGTCTCTGCATGTGAGGTGGGTCTCCTCAATACAACAAACTGATGGGTCTTGACTCTATCCAATTTGCCAGTCTGTGTCTTTTAACTGGACCATTTAGTCCATTACATTTAAAGTTAATATTGTTATGTGTGAACTTGATCCTGTCATTATGATCTTAGCTGGTTATTTTGCTCATTAGTTGATGCAATTTCTTTCTGGCATCGATGGACTTTACATTTTGGGATGTTTTTGCAATGACTGGTACCTGTTGTTCCTTTCCATGTTTAGTGCTTCCTTCAGGATTTCTTGTAGGACAGGCCTGGTGGTGACAAAATCTCTAAGCATTTGCTTATCTGTAAAGGATTTTATTTCTCCTTCACTTATGAAACTTAGTTTGGCTGGATATGAAATTCTGGGTTGAAAATTCTTTTCTTTAAGAATGTTGAATATTGGCCCCCACTCTCTTCTGGCTTGGAGAGTTTCTGCTGAGATACTTGCTGTTAGTCTGATGGGCTTCCCTTTGTGTGTAACCTGACCTTTCTCTCTGGCTGCCCTTAACATTTTTTCCTTCATTTCAACTTTGGTGAATCTGACAATTATGTGTCTTGGCATTGCTCTTCTTGAGGAGTATCTTTGTGGCATTCTCTGTATTTCTCGAATTTGAATGTTGGCCTGCCTTACTAGGTTGGGCAAGTTCTCCTGGATGATGTCCTGTGGAGTGTTTTCTAACTTGGCTCCATTTTCCCCGTCACTTTCAGGCACACCAATCAGACGTAGATTTGGTCTTTTCACATAATCCCATATTTCTTAGAGGCTTTGTTAATTTCTTTTTACTCTTTTTTCTCTACACTTCTCTTCTTGCTTCATTTCATTCATTTGATCTACAATCACTGATACTCTTTCTTCCAGTTGATCGAGTCGGTTACTCAACATTGTGAGTTTGTTACGTAGTTCTCGTGTCATGGTTTTCATCTCTATCAGTTCTTTTAAGGTCTTCTCTGCATTGATTATTCTAGTTATCCATTCATCCATTCTTTTTCAAGGCTTTTAGTTTCTTTGTGCTGGGCACGTAGTTCCTCCTTTAGCTCTGAGAAGTTTAATCGACTGAAGACTTCTTTTCTCAACTCGTCAAAGTGATTCTCCATCCAGTTTTGTTCTATTGCTGGCGATGAGCTGTGTTCCTTTGGAGCGGGAGAGGTGCTCTGATTTTTTGAATTTCCAGCTTTTCTGCACTGCTTTTTCCCCACTGTTGTGGTTTTATCTGCCTTTGGTCTTTGATGATGGTGACGTACTGATGGGGTTTTGGTGTGGTTGTCCTTTCTGTTTGTTAGTTTTCCTTCTAACAGTCAGGACCCTCAGCTGCAGGTCTGTTGGAGTTTGCTTGAGATCCATTCCAGACCCTGTTTGCCTGGGTATCAGCAGCAGAGGCTGCAGAATAGAATATTGCTGAACAGAGAGTGTTGCTGTCTGATTCTTGTTCTGGAAGCTTTGTCTCAGGGGTGTACCCAGCATGTGAGGTGTGAGGTGTTTGTCTGCACTTAGTGGGGAATGTCTCCCAGTTAGGCTACTGAAGGGTCAGGGACCCACTTGAGCAGACAGTCTGTCCATTCTCAGATCTCAACCTCCGTGCTGGGAGAACCACTGCTCTCTTCAAAGCTGTCAGACAGGGACTTTTACATCTGCAGAGGTTTCTGCTGCCTTTTGTTTAGCTATGCCCTGTCCCCAGAGGTGGAGGCTACAGAGGCAGGCAGGTCTCCTATAAATGATTCTTTAAAGTTGGTGATTAACATTAGCATCCATGACATCAAAATTTCCCAAAGTCAGTTCATTTGAATACAAATCGTGATATGAAACTAACAAAATATGCATACTGAGGTAAAATAATTGTTTGTAGCACCTTTTTTGGAAATCAACAAATAATAATTATATATATTTATGGAGTACAATGTAATGTAATGTTTTGATATATGCATACATTGTGTAATGATTCAATGAAGCTATTATTCATATTTTTATCTGACAGATTTACCAAAACACATTATAATAAGAAAATCTCTGAGACATTTCAAACAAACATATAAACAAAAACTTTTATCTTTGTTTAATCAGTTATTTCTCCGACATATTTGAACATAACAATATTTCTCTTCAATAGAGGGCTTGGGAAACAATTCTAGGTAGTATACTTTTCCAGAATTTTTTTTTTATATCCTGCTGCTGCTCTATTTAGTAAAGAAAGCCCCAAGGTAACAGATAAGTTAAAGTTAGTTTGATATTTCACAGCACATTCCACAGGAAAACGATAAACCACAGCTTGAGGTTCTTGGAGGAAAACAAGAATGATCAGCGAGCTCCATTTAGACATTACACATTTAATTTTGCCTTTTGGACTGTGTTTCTTGGAGGAAAGTTGAGTTTTGATTCAGAAGTACTATTATCGTATTATGAGCATCAGTCAGACATTTGACATAGGCCAGGGGCTTTATGTCTGGGGAAGAGAATTTTTTTTAATGGTTGCTTCTAGGTTTTTTTTTTCCCCCTGGCTGTAAACCTTACAATCTTACATAGGCTATCAATTTTTTTTCTTTTGAGACGGAGTCTGGCTCTGTCACCCAGGCTGGAGTACAGTGGCACCATCTTCGCTCACTGCAAACTCCCTCTCCTGGGTTCATGTCATGCTCCTGCCTCAGCCTCCCAAGTAGCTGGGACTATAGGCACCCGCCACCACGCCGGCTAATTTTTTTGTATTTTTAGTAGAGACGGGGTTTCACCGTGTTAGCCAGGATGGTCTCTATCTCCTGACCTTGTGATCCGCCCGTCTCGGCCTCCAAAAGTGCTGGGATTACAGGCTTGAGTCATCACACCTGGCTTCATTTTTTTTTTTTTTTAATTAGTAAAAAATGGAAGCAAGAGACTAAAGTGAAAAAAAGTACAATAGAAAACAACAACAAAAAAAGCAGTTAGTGGTTGGAAACACCTCCTTTGTGGTACAGCATAATTTTTTTGTTGTTTTAAATGTTTTGTCTACCAAGAGAACAGAAACCTTCCACAGGGACTAGGAGATACCATCTGGTGATTTTATGTAGTATTACCAGAAAATAAAGGTCTATTTTTCCCAACTGTAGTATGTCTAAAGATCTTTTTTTTTTTTTTTTTTTTTTTTTGACATTTCAGTAATTGTGCCCAGGAAAACAGGTTTTTTTCTGTAGTTTCTTTTTAGGATTTAAGAAAATAGTCTAAAATTTTAGATAATTTTCATTATCTAAACACTAAAGCTATTTTCATTATTTAAAATACCTCCACAAATCTGTAGTACCAAAGGAATGGAAAGTAAAATTGATGCATATCAAGAATCATAAATCCATAAAGTTGCTGAGTCCAATGCATTTTGAGAAGTGCCCTCAAAAATTAACATTAATATTTTTCATCTAGAAATCATGATAGCTATCAAAAACTACAAAGGGCCATGTTACAAACATGTGGATTTTGAATATATGGAACCAATAGTGGGTTTTCATTTATTCAATTGCTTTACAAATGGGTGAATCAAACATCCAGTAAGATTTTTATTTTAATTTAAATTGGACTTATAATTCTCATTATAGTAAAATGGGGGCTAAGAACACCTACCAGAATGCCTTTATGGACACATAATGATGACAATGTAGGATTGCTGATTCCAAACTGCTCTTCCCGGGGAAGGCCCAGAAATCAGTAAGTGGCAAGTAAAATGTGAAACATTTGCTTAGAAACAATTTGTCAACTTCATGTTTCAAAATATGTAAATGATCATGTATAGATGTGTTTGGTAATGATAATCATTGAGTTATGTTGATAGGTAAAATATGGGATATGTTGTGCAGGGAAAAAAAGAACATCTGTAGGAGGTCAGACACGAGGCTACCAATTTTGTTTTTTAGCCAAATTGAATTCCACTGGGTTGTTAATAACCTGACTGAGAGGTGACCATTTCTGTCTATTTTTGGAACCTGCACATTTTACATGATTACAAAATGTGATAATGCATATGCAACTCAGACTGGAAAATACACTTAGCTATAGACCTGAGGGTTATATTTTCAGTTTGGATTTAAATGTTTATTTGCCCTTGGCAGTATTTCATGAAGACCTTGAACTGATGAACCCATACCATTCTACATGGCTGGTTTAACATGTGCAATGTTTGATTGCTTTTCTGAATGGCCACTAATATTAATTTGTGTATACAGTTCAGAATATTCTATTTTGAAATCCAGCATAACATTTTATTTCAATCTACTGATTTAGTCCTCTAGAGAGGACAGAGACTATTAAATTTTCAAAGCCTCTCAGTACTATTCCTGTATCTAATAGAAATAGCCAATTGAAAATAACTACTGTGGTTTCCCCAGGGAGTCTAACTGTACCTTATTACATAATGTTCATTTTCTGAGACATAATGTCATCATAATTAATTTTGGGCTTATTAAATTGCTATACTAGTCTTTATGGATTTTTTTTATGAGAATAAATCCTTAAAGTTTCTAAAGAAACAATGAGGTCCTGCTTGTTGTTACTGTCATACAGCTGCTATTGTGAGATGCGTTGCTTTCAGTAAGTGAGTTTCATAGGTGACAAGTTGTTTCTTTAAGTATCAAACATGACATTTTTTAACAACATGTATTTTAAAGTCAGCTGTAGACCTGAGGTCTATATTTAAATTAACATTACAATTAATAAAAATAAAATGAGAATAAAATAAATATTTTACTTAAATAAACAGTTACCTACTTGCTTTTATAAACAAAAAATATCAAGCATAGTTTCGCTCTTAACAATGTAGAGTCCTTTTCATGACCATCGATTTTTGGCTTAGCATTAATATTATTGCTTTTCTCTTTCCCACCCCTTACTGTTATTTACTTGTTATGTAATATTTTAGTTTGCCAGCTCATTGCTGAGCACATGGGAAGTTTTTAAATTTTATGGAATGAATATATGAATTCCCAAGTGAAGCTTTCAATTCTTCTCCTTTTAACTTGACATAGTTAGCAAAATAAGATAAGCATGATGCTGAAAATCTGTATTTATTATATTGAATGTTGAATCAAAGGACCAGCCAGTAAAGAAGATGCTCAGATCTTGAAATACTTATTATTTTGTCGGGCCAGAACTTTTTTCACTTCTTATAAAGTTCTCAGATTTCTTACAGGTGTTCAAGTTCCCAAAGGTTGAAGTCACCACTGCATGAATCAGATTTTATTATCAATGAGAAAATGACACGTGGAAAATAATGCATCGTGCCCTTGGGCAATACTAGTATGTTAACAAATACAGGTTGAATATCGCTCATCTGAAATGCTTGGGAAAATAAGTGTTTTGGATTGTGCAGTTTTGCAGATTTTGGAGTATTTATAGATACATAATGAGATATATTAGGGATGGGACCAACTCTAAATACAAAACTTATTTATGTAATATACACCTTAATCACATAGCCTGAAGGTAATTTTAAACAATGTTTTAAATAATTTTGTGCATGCATCTAGGTTTGTGTACATCAGATAGCAAAGGTGGTACTATCGCAGCCACCTATGTGAACAATCTGTGGTTATTTGGCATCACCATCACTCCTGACTCTGAATTTGTATGCTACCCATAAGCAATCATTTTCTTGCACTTATTCACACATAAGTACTTAGCAGCAAAAATAATAATAATGGCATACCACTCATACGGTGAAAAAATAATGTGCTCAGGATAAGTTGGTAGCACAGTAGCATTGCCAGGATACCTACATCAGCTGTTAGACAACAGCAACAACAAACAAAGGTAACCTTTTAATTTCTACCTACAATGCCATGTTTTGATTAAAAGTTTATGTACATTTGTTTTTTGTTTTTAGATGAGAATAAACATCAGAAGCAGTTGTGGGATCAGGAAGTGGGTCCTCTAGGGTTGAGGTGGCATTCTGCTGGATGGCTTTTAAAAATGTTTCCTCCAGATTTATCTGCCTTATTAACAATATTTTTGGTCTTAGAAGTCTCTTTTGGTTTTATAACCTGACATTATTTCTGGTTATCTTATGAATGCACACTGTTTTAGTCCTTCAATAAGCCCATCATACGTATTCACCATATTGTCTCTAGGCACTTCTGCAGTGTTAACAAGGTCATTTTCACCATTGATATTATTATGATCACCTTGATTTGGAACAATTTCAGCTATTTCATCATTGGTTGATGGATGAATAGCTGGGTTGTGAATGAACAGCTGGAGTCTTATTATTGATGTTAAAATCTTTTTTGATATCCACTTCTTCCAACTTACTGATGACGCTGAAGGTATCTCTTTGGCATATGAAATGAGGTCAGACTTTTTTTCTCATTTGACATATCAGATCTTTCAAAGTCACCACCTTGCTCATCATCATCACTGAATATAGTCAGAGGCCAGAGGTAGTGCCGGGCACACACAATTGTGTCTTTAATCTCTGTGTTCCAAGCAGTGGAAACAATATATACAGCATAGTATTCTTCATGCTAAACTCCTTATGAAAACCTTCCATACCCATGTCTCTGTTAATGGCTGCTAGCATGCTATTGAATAAAGTGGTTTTCGTCGGGCTTGGCAGTTCACGCCTGTATTTCCAGCACTTTGGGAGGCCGAGAGAGTAGGATCACTTGAGGTCAGGAGTTCAAAACCCACCATGCCAACATGGCGAAACCTCGTCTGTACTAAAAATATTTTAAAAAGTAATTAGGTGTGGTGGTGGGTGCCTATAATCCCAGACACTCAGGAGGCTGAGGCAGGAGAATCGTTTGAACCTGGGAGGCGGAGGTTGCAGTGAACAGAGTTAGTGCCACTGCACTCCAGCCTGGGTGACAGAGCAAGACTGTCAAAAAAAAAAAAAATTGGTGTTTTTGTATTTATTTTCAGTGACCTAAAAATATCCTGGTTATATGACTGAATTAATGACACTAAATTTGTGAGAAAGTATGTGGCACAAACATTATTTTTGATGAGAATTTTAGCTAGAGGATGATCAGAACAATTGCCAAGAAATAACAAAATTTTGCAGCCATTATCTAGTCTAGCTTCCTGATAGTGAGTATGAGCTGTTGGTATAAAATATTTGTGAAACTAATGAGAAAACATGTCCCTGGTGATCCATCCCTTTTTGCCAGCATAATAATGGACTGGTAAGAATTCACTCTTTGAAAACAGCAAGAATGCAAGCTTTGGGTGATCACAAGTTTACACTGATGTGTGCCTGCTGCATGAACGTATCCCAGGGCAGTTATTCTGTGCTTGGCATCCTTAATTCCTGTAGAGGCTGTCTCATCAGCTGTAGTCTGTGTCCTTCTGAGACAATAATGCCAAAGCAGTTATATTTCGTCAGTACTATAGACTTGTTCCTGGTCAGATTTTCCTCAGCAGAATGATGAATGAACTTCTCTGGTGTTTTGTGATCAGCAGATGATTTATCACTACAAATCTGTAAAAATTTAATGCCATGTATTTTTGAAAAATTCTGCAACCATCCTATTGAATAGTTACCAGTCCCTTCAACTTTCAGTTCATTGTGATAGATCTTTGCTTGTTTTATGATCAGCATACTATTAAGTGGCATGTTTTCACTGTGATGTTGATAGATATATTTTTTTCAGTACGTGATCAAGATCTTCATTTTTAAATTTACTCAATGTTTTTCTATTTTTCATTGGCTTTTGTTCATCACTTTCAGGATAGAACTTCAACAGTTTATCCTTCTGGTTCTTCAGGTCATATGTGGGGGTCCAACACCATACTCTTCTGTAAGACATTTCACACTTAACAGCACCATCCAGTTTCTCCAACTGCTTTACTTTCTGTGCTATAGGTAATGATAAATACATCTTCTTTTTCTTATCATTACTGGCAGGGTATCTGTAGGCTTTTTTGACATTATCAACAATATCTTTACATCACAGAGCAAAGAATAAGCAACAAACAAACAAAAACCACAACGAGTAATGCACGTAGGTCTTAGCCCCATGTGGGGCATGATGGGAAGCCTGTGAGTGCCTGTGAGTCTGTCCTGTACACATGTCATTTTATTATCTTTTGTAAACGTGTTTGGCATGGAGAAGATTGGGTGTGTATAAAAGATACATGGCAGCTGAAGGGGGATAGAAGGAGTTTTCCGTTAGGATTAATAAAGAAGTTGTGTGGGCCGGGCGCGGTGGCTCAAGCCTGTAATCCCAGCACTTTGGGAGGCCGAGACGGGCGGATCACGAGGTTGGGAGATCGAGACCATCCTGGCTAACACGGTGAAACCCCGTCTCTACTAAAAAAATACAAAAAACTAGCCGGGCGAGGTGGCGGGCGCCTGTAGTCCCAGCTACTCGGGAGGCTGAGGCAGGAGAATGGCGTGAACCCGGGAGGCGGAGCTTGCAGTGAGCTGAGATCCGGCCACTGCACTCCAGCCTGGGCGACAGAGTGAGACTCCGTCTCAAAAAAAAAAAAAAAAAAAAAAAAAAAAAAGAAGAAGTTGTGTGTTTACACTTAAGTTTTGACTACAGTCCATCACATGGTTTGGTCAAGTATAAAATTTTCTGCTTGTGGTGTCATGTCTGCCCTCTAAATGTTTTGTATTTTGGATTTCAGATTTTCAGATTAGGCATGCTCAACCTTGTATGTGTTGCCTTGAGTGGTTACTGTATTTACTCATTGTTAGATATAGACAAAATGTCACACATAAATATTAAGATCTCTTATCTTTCCACATATGAGGATAGAATCAAGTCTAAACAATAGTTCCCTGAGAGGATAATGTTGCGTATGATAAAACTGCAAGATTTGTGAGTGTTCTATCGGAAAGTCTCCAGGTTTCTTTATATATTACCAAACTGTTCTCTATGATTTTGTTCTTATTGATATTACTTGGCTGAATACATTGATACTCTGAATATATATGTATACATACATATATGTCTAGACATGCTATTTTATTTATACTGTGGGATGTATCTGTAAAATTCATTGTGTTCATATACTTGGAGTCATTATTTCCAGCCTCAATGATTTAATTAAGCTGGTAATAAATTAGACAATGATCAAAAACAAACAAAAAAGTAATGTTAGATAATCATTTTTGGAAAATATCTGGATACTTTTGCAATGATTTTTTCATTTAGATTGTTGAATCCTTTCTAAAATATAATTACATTGGGACAATTATTATATTTCCGTTTTTGTATTTTTTCTCTTAGTTTTAGAATTTTTTGCCATAAAGTTTTGAAGAATCAATCCTAAAAGATGTTTTAATTTTAGTCTACAATTCTGATTGTAATAATCTTAATTTTATTTCATTATTCTTCCTGAAATTTTGAAATAAAATGATAGATAAGAAATAGGTATATCTTTATAAGATTTTTAAATGGATGTCAGTGAAATGTGTTTTATAAAGAGCAGCATAGACTTATTTTGTAATACTGATGCAATCTCCAGTTGACAGGCTAGCTTGGATTTAGAGGGTACCTGTCTAAAAGCTGGAAAGGTTTGTTCTCATAGAACCTTAAGTTGGAGTCTGCAGTCTCTGGAATCTGAGGATGTTTTCTATGGCTTTACAATAGCTTGTTATACAAATTTTAAAATCTGTGCTTCATTCTGTATGTGTGTGCTGAGGTAGTAATTTTCTTATTAATAGTTTTAAATTCAACAACTAAAAATTCAAGACTTAAAAAAAGGAGACATCAATTCCCTACACTATAAAGAATGCCTGAGAGGATATGATCCCCTTGAAGCTGATTACAGGGTTCACATACATCTCAGCCATTCCCCATTATTAACCTAGTCTCCATCTCTCCCTCAAATCCACGTAAGCAGAACTCCAGGTAATAAAGAGAGCAATTCCAAATTGTGAATTACTAGGCCATGGAAAAGCAATGTGGCTTTCCCCCTCTTTGCTTTAAGAGTGGGGACATCATGCTTACCAAATCCAGGAGAGAAGGCATCAAGAAGTAACATTCCCAGAAAATAGAAGCCAACACTGGTATCTTATTGCACAGTTTAATGTATCACACGCAGTGAATGTGGAGATTGTGCCTATCTGTGCAGAAAAATAAATTGGATTCATTAAACATTTCTTCAAATTATAGGTTTAATATTTTTTTTCTGAACCTAGTTTTTCTCCCTCCCTCCCTCCCTCTCTTCCTTCCTTCCTTACCTCTTTCCTTTCTGAGATGGAGTCTCTCTCCGTCATTCAGGTTGGAGTGCAATGGCGCGATCTTGGCTCGCTACAACTTCCACCTCCTGGGTTCAAGCGATTCTCCTGTCTCAGCCTCCTGAGCAGCTGGGGCTACAGGTGCGCATCGCCATGCCTGACTAATGTTTGTGTTTTTAATAGAGACGGGATTTCGCCATGTTGGTCAGGCTGGTCTTGAACTCCTGACCTCAGGTGATCCACCCACCTTGGCCTCCCAAAGTGTTGAGTTTACAGGTGTGAGCCACCGTGCCCCTCCCTAGTTATTTCAATAAGATAACACAATTTATCTAAACAATTTAAATATTTTATAAATGTTAATAAAAATAACTTTAAAAGTAAAATTGTATTAGAAATATATAAATATTTTTTTAGAAATAACTTTTTAATGGGATCAAAATATCCAAAAGAATTAGTTCACCTATGCAGCGATGCATATTACTTAATGTGAGAATGCAACAAAGTTAGCATTAATTTCATTCTATTTTTTATTTTTATAGTTATACAAGTGAAAAAATACTTTCATAAATATGCTGATATTAATCACAGTATTTTAAATATAAGTATCACTTAATTATTTGAGTCCTGGGTTACAAGCAAAAAATAACATAGTTATTTATATTAATGATTGTTAATATCATATTAATGGATAGCTAAATTAGATCCTCCTTCAATTTTGTCAAAAGCAAAGAATTTGAAAACCACTGATTCCCAAAATAATCTATTACATAGTGGTCAAAGTCATTAATTTTTTCCATATCTAGAAAGTATTCTGAAATGGTTTTACCAAGGTTTATCAAATGACAATTGTCTGTAACTATTACTCTTTCACTAATACCTAGTTTCAATGAATAGCTAAGACTTACACAATATAGTCTTTAGTTTTCACCATGTAAATTAGAAGAAGTATTTCTGATATGACTTGACAAAATAGATTTTAACTACCTTGTTGCATAATGCATAGAAAATCAGAAATAATTTATAAAAATTTCATCCATGGGCTTTTTCCACGGATAGTTTTTGGTCATCTCAAAAAATGTTCAAATTATACTTTAAAAATCTACTTCATTAACCTACATGGCTTCAACTCTTCAAAGCTTTCCTTTTCAGCTAATGTCACGTCCCAAGGATGAGTGTTGAGAATAGCTGAAGAGAACTGCTTACATTTAAATACACAGAAAAAGCTGTTTTCAGTAGTGAAAATTTTAATAATATGCTGTTGGCTTTCCTCTGCTGGAATTCTCTCAAAATTAACACATTCTTTGACAGTTGTAGGAAGATGGAGAAGTGAGGTCTTTAAATATTAATTATCAATGCCAATCTGTTTTAAATGCTTTTCTTTCACCTTTAACAGAAATATGTATCAGATAGGGAAAACACAACTCCTAAGATAGTTTGTTTCCTTTGCTATCTATTAAAAGTGATTTCTTAGACTGATATTTCATATTAACTTTGGTTTATGTCTGGAGATGTTTTGAGGTGTTTGAGATGTTTTGTGAAGCAGGATAAAAGACAAAGGAAGAGGAATGTGGAAGAAGGAAAACTATCTTAATTTTATTCCACAGATTCACTCTCAAATGGATCTGTCTTAGGAAAAAAAATATATGAAATTGAGTATATGGAAATTGATATTCTTAAAGCTATCTTTCTCTTTTATTCCTTTTCAAGTTTGGCATGATAGGGATTTCCATACCTGAGTCTGAAGACTGACCAAAGGGTATTGGAAAATCAGAGATTGGAGAAAACTTAAACTCTTTTTGTACCCCACCAATTCAGATTCTTCAATAACCATATGAATAGATGGATGGATACTTGGATAGAGATGCATGTATGTATAAACATGTTTTTGACAACCTGATGGATTCCTTTATAATCATGCAACTGCCTTACAGTTTCAACATGTTTGTGTTTATGGTTTTACTAGTCCAAGATAAGAAGTTACATTTAGTAGTTAATGGCAGTGTTTTCCAATCTAGGGTCCATACATCCGTGGTGATCCACAGATAACATCCTCAATAGTCTGTAATTTTTCATGTCTGAGAAATCCTGGCTAATGGACATAATCAATAAGAGCTGAGGCCATCAGAGCCAGTCTCACGTGAGTCGAATTATAGCTCCTACCCTTACTAGCTGTTGATCTTTGGGAAAGTTACCTTCCCCCTCTGAATCTGTTTTCTGATCTGTAAAATGAGAAATGTAATATAAAATGTTCACTTCCTTTTATGATGAATTAAGAGAAACATTTCATTCACCCATGAAAATCAGTAAGACAAATATGCTACTTCAGAATAACAGAAACTCCTTGCTATTCTGATGTTTGGGTTCTGGATATAATTAGTAAAAATAAAGTACAATACTTCAAAACAAATTGTACTAGTTTTGCTAGCCCTTGTGATAATTTTTTTTCTGTACACTTAAAGAAGGAGAAATTTTATATTGGTAAAAACTAATCAGCCCAGCAGCTAGCAAGTAATTTTGTTTTGTAATAGAAAGTAGAAAATATATTCATTTCATCAGATGAATTTAGATGAGGATTAATTCTAATTGGAATATGTGTTTTATGATATGATTTCATAAAATGGGTTTTAACTACCAACACAGCTTTTCATTAAATCAGACTCCTTTGAAGCCCAAATTGTTCTTTTCTATGATAAGAAATTGTCCAGTAGAAATATATTAGCAGAGAATATGGAGTATGTGGGAGAAGAAATTATTAAAAATGAGCAAGAAGTTAGTGTTTTATGAAACAATGGAAGAATATTGTAGCTCTACGGAAAGCATTGTACACTTTTAATTTAGACTCACATTTCTTGTTGTAAGAATGCTGAAAACAATTGATAAGTAGATTTCCTAGCAATATCCAGATCGAATTCATCTTTATTTAAATTAATTGGCACATAATTAGTGATAATATTAAGCAACATTGAGCACATTGAGTGGTAGCTAAGCGAGGAAAGCATAGACAAGAAGTTTGGAGTTGTTCTCATATCCTCCATATTACTCAGGTTAGACTATCCACTGTGACAAATTCTTCCCAAATCTCAGTGACTTAAAACATTAAGATTTATTCCTCACTAACATCACATCTGATATGGGTAGTGAGGGACTCTACTCTTCAGGGTGATTCGGAGATCTAGCTCCTTTCATGTAGCTCTATGTCTTTTTAAGGTCCTGTAATCTTCCACTGGATTCTCACAGATAGAGAGCAGACAGGAAGGTAAAGGATCTGGAGGATCTCATTCAAGGGTTTAGGGACCAGTCCCAGAGAGCATGTATCAGTCAGACCCACATTAAATTGACCAGATTCGGACTCATTGCCTCACCATGTGAGGGGCTGGAAATGTAGTCCAGCACCATGCCAAAAAAGAAGAAAACATAGATATTGGTGAAAAACTGGTTAGGGTTTGGTCAGTCTTCTATGGAAATTCAGGAGATTTGGTTTAAATTCACAGATTTTTCCTGACATGGAGATGATATTATGTTTTACAAGTGTTCTGTTACACTCACTCTCTGTTTTTACTTAATCATAACTGATATTAATTCATTGATTCCTAACTCCATGAGAATCTGAATGATTTTGTATATATGTTGACTTAATTCTACTGTTAAAAAATGAATTAATTATAAAAAGATCAATTTAGTGCCACCCAGTTAAATTGGAGTGCATTTAAATCCAATTTTCTAAAAACAATCCACCAAGATTAAGTATAGCATTCCATAACACCCAAGTAAACTAGCATCAAGATATATGTGCTAATATTAAAATAACAATAAACCATTGCAATAAAACTAAAATCTCCTAGGAAATCATCTTGCAAACAAATTATTACATTTATGGGTAATAAGATACACATCTTATGATGACAAGATCTAATAATAAGGAAGTTCCACTCAAACCTTGATAATATTATGTCTTAGCATCTTCAAAGGTGTCTGACACATAAATATTCTTCAGCTTTGTATTCTGTTGTTTTACAAGATCTTAAAGCCTGGTACCTTGGTTTGTATTTTCAAAACATTCATATTAAGAACTTTCCATTTCTTGTTCTCTTAAAGTTCTAGTACTAAAGCTTGGGGTTTGTCATCTCTAATTAATTTTAATGGATTCTGCATTAAATATATTAGGGATTTAATTGTTTTGCTTCCACTCCTAATTATATTATTCTTTTAAGAGAAGTTGGACAAATGCTGCTGGTTAAAACTGCTAATATTTGTTCATCAGAGATCCACGATATCTGGAGCTGAGTTTTCGATTTTCAGCTCCTCATAGTGAAATAAATCATGACCACATGTCTCAAATAGAAAAGTGCATGCTTTTCCTGAGGTTCAAATCCTACTTAGGCCACAGTATGTTTACTCCCATATTTCTAAGCTTTAAAGAAATACAGTCATAATACAATGTCCAGAAGGAAGATCAAATTTGTTTCTTTTCAAATATCAATACAAATGTGTCTATGAAGTAATCTCTCTTCTACAACCCTTTAAAATATTTTTATAT
This sequence comes from Macaca nemestrina, assembly GCF_043159975.1. Classification (NCBI taxonomy): domain Eukaryota; kingdom Metazoa; phylum Chordata; class Mammalia; order Primates; family Cercopithecidae; genus Macaca; species Macaca nemestrina. The sequence continues at coordinate 52,347,194 of NC_092134.1, read as the reverse complement.
TTGTGCTTTACTCTTTTATTTTTTTTTGAGACGGAGTCTTACTCTGTCGCCCAGGCTGGAGTGCAGTGGCGCAATCTTGGCTCACTGCAAGCTCTGCCTCTGGGGTTCACACGATTCTCCCGTCTCAGCCTCCCGAGTAGCTGGGACTACAGGCCCCACCACCACGCCTGGCTAATTTTTTGTATTTTTAGTAGAGATGGGGTTTCACCGTGTAGACAGGATGGTCCCGATCTCCTAACCTCGTGATCCGCCCATTTTGGCCTCCCAAAGTGCTGGGATTACTGGCATGAGCCACTGCGCCCGGCCTTGTGCTTTATTCTTTACCTCAAACTCTTGCCTTTTCTGATTTAGTTCTCTTTCCATTTCTTCTACATACCATCAGTTAGTCTTCAGTACAACACTAACTTTTCTGAGGCTCAAACTTCTTACCTGTAAAATTGGATTGTTACATCAATTAACCAAGGTTTTGTGAAACTTTCATAATAATAATAATAATGAGCAATAAGCTGTTTATAAACATAAATACCCACAGTGTCCTGTTCTTGCATCCTCCTTTGCTGAGCCCTCGAGGTTTTGTTTCTATGTCTTATTCAATAACTCACTCATCCACTTAGTAAATCAGTTGGCAAATCGGATGCAGTCACTAACAAACAATTATCAATACCTACTATGTAACAGTATGAGCTAGCCATCATGGATAGGAAGAGAGATCACAGAGTTGTAGTTTATTGGAGCAGAAAGTGAAGTGTAATAATTGCGATGCGAGGGGGAGAACAGCCCCGGCACCTATTATACTTAAAAAAAAGCTTCCGGGCCAGTTGCAGTGACACTTACCTGTAATCTCAGCACTTTGAGAGACCAAGGCATAAGGATCATTTGAGTCCAGGAGTTTGAGAACAGCAAGGTAGTGAGAACTCATCTCACTCTCTCTCTCTCTCTCTATATATATATACACACACACACACGTATGTATATGTACATATATAGGTGTGGTGGTGTGCCTGTGGTCCCAGTGAGCCCAGTGACTGTGCCTGGGCGACAGAAAGAGACCTTGTCAAAAAAGAAAGAAAAAGGTAAAGAAAGGAAGTAGAGGGAGGAAGGAAGGAAGAAAGGAAGGGAGGGAGGGAGGGAGGGAGGGAGGAAGGAAGGAAGGAAGGAAGGAAGGAAGGAAGGAAGGAAGGAAGGAAGGAAGGAAGGAAGGAAGGAAGGAAGGAGAGGCTTTCTGGAAGAAGCAAAGCACAAAGATATGAAGACTGAGTAGGAATTAGCAAAGCAAATAAGAAAATAATAGTCTAGAAAAATGAAGCAACGTGTGTAAGCAGAGGGGGTAGGAATCAGTCAATAAGGAACCTGAAAGTTCAGGGGTCAACTTGGGAATGTGGTAAGAGATGAGGAAGGGAAGCTAATGAGAGGATAGATCATGAAGGGCCTAATAAGATGGGTTGAGGAATAGGTTTATTTGGGTTGCAATACATAAAAAAAAATTACTTTCCCAATTTCTCTTCTATCTCTGACATACATAGTCCATTTCTTAGGTCATAATTTAGCATAAAGGCTTATGCGAGTTTTCTCAATATACGATTGTACTTCTCATGTCACTCCTGCCATTACTATATCGTTTGGACTGCACATTCTGTGCATTACTTTTAATTATATGCTGCTGGGTTCAGTTTCTTTTGTACACATCCATCAGTGTAATATCACAGGAGATACTATTTTCACACTAACCATGGGGCTATCTGCAACTTAAATTAATGCTATCACTTGGAGTTTCTGGACCATTCCATCTTTGGGCCTATTTTCTCAGCAGCCCATGAAGATCCATTTCTCCCTTCCTTTCCCCAAGGCATGATGATGTTCTCTAAGTAAAACTCAATGAAGGGAGTAGTAACCTCCAGGAAACAATATTCATACACACATGTATATAGGAACATGTATTCATAAACCTTCAATTAGTTTCTGTTCCTCTAAAGATAAATTGCGTATTACATTCTGTGACTTATAAATCACTAATAGGACCTTATAAGTCATGACTACTTCACCTGACTGTTATTGACCACTGCATACGGTGAGGTGGGATGGGTAGGGAGAGAACAAAGAGGCAGGAGAGTGTTCCAGACAGAGGTCACAGCATATGAAAATAGCTGGAGATGAAGATGAGAAAAGCATACACCCATCTGAATCACTGAAAAAAGATTAAAGCCATTTTCATATGCTGTTTTCTCTGTCTGGAACATGCTTCTGCCTCATTTTCCTACTTGACCCCAGTCTACTCCTGCAGTCTTACCTTAAAAATAATCAGAAATACCATATGACCCAGCAATCCCAGTATCGGGTATATGCCCAGTGGAATATAAATCATTCTACTGTAAAGACACATGCACACATATGTTCATTGCAACACTATTCACAATAGCAAAGTCATGGAATCAGTCTAAATACCCATCAATGATAGACTGGATTTTAAAAATGTGGTACATATACGCCACAGAATACTATGCAGCCCTGAAAAGAATGAGATCATGTTCTTTGCCAGGACATGGATGGAGCTGGAGGCCACTATCCTTAGCAAACTAACACAGGAACAGAAAAACACATACTGAATATTCTCACTTATAAGTGAGAGCTAAAGGATGAGAACACATGGACACATGGAGGGGAACAACCCACACTGGGGCTTTTTGGAGAGTGGAGGGTGGGAGGAGGGGTAGGATCAGAAAAAGTAACTCATGGGTACTAGGCTTAATACCTGAGTGATGAAATAATCTATACAAGAAACCCCCATGACATACATTAACCTATGTAACAAACCTGCACTTCTACCCCTGAGTTTAAAATAAAAGTTAAAAAAAAAAATCATCTCCTCCAAGAAGCCTTCTTTGGCTTACCTTCCTCTCCTACCCTCTTCAAGAATCATGACTGTGCTCCCACACTCCCATAGCACTTTCTTGTAATTGATTGTTTAATTTTCTCTCTGACTAAACTGTAAGTTCCATGACAATAGTCTTGCTCCTATTCTATTCCCATTAGCTATAGAATGCCTCACATATAGCTGGTGCCTAATAAGTACATGTTGAATGAATGAATGGAAATTCAACAAAACTGACTGCATTACACACTGTACCTAGCACTTTATATGCATTATCTTATTTAGCCCTCCAGTAGCTCCAGGAAGAATCACTGTTATTATTCCCATTTCACACATGAGGAAACTAAGCCTTGGAATGAAAAACTGGACCAAAAGCATATGGCTAATAAGCGACGGAGCGAGGACTAAAATCAAGGACTGAGCTTGAGTTCTTAAACCGTATATTGTAATTTATCCCTGGTCTTCGCTGTTACATTTACCCTTTTGTTTCTGATGTCCTGGGATCACAACATGTTAGGCCCACATTAAAGGCTTTTTCAGTGACTGAAGAAATGAATACAATCTTAAAATGTTTTTAAGTTTCCTTTCTTAATTTCGCTCTCCTCCTAGATAATATTTTCACATGTTCTACCTCAAATTCTGTTAATGTGCCTCTACCATATGGTTGAAAGACTTCTTGTTTCACTTTTGTTAATAGGAGGGAAGATTACAGATAACTTTAAAATGGAGTTCAAATATTATGCTCTTTTGCTCTTAGTAAATCTTTTTGTTTCCATAATTGCATCTGATGCTAATGTTACTTTTTAAATAAATGTTCCATCTCCAAAGGGAAGTTTGAAATGAGTGGTGCCCTTTCTTTTGCAAAGCTTCCTGATTATTATCTTTCTAACCTTATATGATTACATGTGTTTTTGAGAGGCAGAGAAAGATGATTGCCTACAAAATCCATGTTTCCTAGATCCAGGTCTTGCAGAAATTCTTGATCAAATTACCAAAAGTAAACTTGCAATAAGTTAAACATTTGCATGGTTTTTTATTGTTGGATTCATTAACATGTATATTATAATAAGTACTTTAATGTTACTTCCTAATAATATTTGTGAAGAAAAGAGCAGATTTGGGGATTATCGTAAAAAACACCAATAAAATATGATTAGCATTCAGTTGTATGCAACATAACCAAATCCCTAGAACAGATTTACATTTATTGTTACTACAAAAATCTTTAATTTGCTCTACATAATTATTTTGAGTTTCATAGAAATTAAGGAGTTTAGTTACATGTGTTAATTACTAGACAATTAAAATAATTGCTTTTGAACATTACCACAAATGCATATACAGTGCTGAAGATCAAATTTATTTGTCTTCCATAGAATCTTATAATGTAGCACTGCTAAAGTCAACGGGCAATACACATACGACAGATAATAAAGAACTATGTAGGAGTAAACGTTTGTCACTTTTCTGTTACAGTTTACATAATCCTGAAAAATATAATGTTAATGTTTGAGGAGATTTTGCTGGATTTTTTTAAAGCTAAAATTTTAATTTAATTACTGATTATGGTCTATGTATCATTCAAAAGAGTATTGCTTGCAGACCAAACTAAAGGTTTAAATCAATTCTTAAAGCATCTAATCTCAGGAAGACAAAGCATAAAAGAGGCATCTGTTTAGCTGAGCATCTGCCTCTTCTACCGTTGTCTACACAAGCTGACTTTTTGTTTCTGGTTTTTTTTTTTTTTTTTTTTTTTTTTTATACTTTTAAGTTCAAGGGTACATGTGTACAATGTGCAGGTTTGTTACATAGGTATACATGTGCCATGTTGGTTTGCTGCAACCATCAACTCATCATTTACATTAGGTATTTCTCCTAATGCTATCCCTCCCCCAGCCCCCTATCCCTGACAGACCCTGGTGTGTGATGTTCCCCGCCCCGTGTCCAAGTGATCTCATTGTTCAGTTCCCACCTATAAGTGAGAACATGCAGTGTTTGGTTCTCTGTCATTGTTATAGTTTGCTGAGAATGATGGTTTCCAGCTTCATCCGTGTCCCTGCAAAGGACATGAACTCATCCTTTTTTCTGGCTGCATAGTGGAATACTATGGTGTTTGTGTGCCACATTTTCTTAATCCAGTCTATCATTGATGGACATTTGGGTTGGTTCGAAGTCTCTGCTATTGTGAATAGTGCCGCAGTGAACATATGTGTGCATGTGTCTTTATGGTAGCATGATTTATAATCCTTTGGGTATATACCCAGTGATGGGATTGCTGGGTCAAATGGTAATTCTAGTTCTAGATCCTTGAGGAATTGCCACACTGCCTTTCACATTGATTGAACTAATTTACACTTCCACCAATGGTGTAAAAGCATTCCTATTTCTCCACATCCTCTCCAGCATCTGTTGTTTCCTGACTTTTTAATGATTGCCATTCTAAACGTTGTGAGATGATATCTCATTGTGGTTTTGCTTTGCATTTCTCTGATGACCAGTGATGATGAGCATTTTTTCATGTGTCTGTTGGCTGCATAAATGTCTTCTTTTGAGAAATGTCTGATCATATCCTTTGCCCACTTTTTGATGGGGTTGTTTGTTTTTTTTCTTGTAAATTTGTTTGAGTTCTTTGTAGATTCTGGATATTAACCCTTTGTCAGATGGGTAGGTTGCAAAAATTTTCTCCCATTCTGTAGGTTGCCTGTTCACTCTGATGGTAGTTTCTTTTGCTGTGCAGAAGCTTTTTAGTTTAAGTAGATCCCATTTGTCAATTTTGGCTTTTGTTGTCATTGCTATTGGTGTTTTAGACATGAAGTCCTTGCCCATGCCTTTGTCCTGAATGATATTGCCTAGGTTTTCTTCTAGAGTTTTTATGGTTTCAGGTCTAACATTTAAGTCTTTACTCCATCTTGAATTAATTTTTGTATAAGGTGTAAGGAAGGGATCCAGTTTCATCTTTCTACTTATGGCTATCCAGTTTTCCCAACACCATTTACTAAATAGGGAATCCTTTCCCCATTTCTTGTTTTTGTCAGGTTTATCAAACATCAGATGGTTGTACATGTGTGGTGTTATTTCTGAGGCTTCTGTTCTGTTCCATTGGTCTATATTTCTGTTTTGGTACCAGTCCCATGCTGTTTTGGTTACTGTAGCCTTGTAGTATAGTTTGAAGTCAGGTAGCATGATGCCTCCAGCTTTGTTCTTTTGGCTTAGAATTGTCTTGGCAATGCAGGCTCTTTTTTGGTTCCATATGAACTTTAAAGCAGTTTTTTCCAATTCTGTGAAGAAAGTCATTGGTAGCTTGATGGGGATGGCATTGAATCTATAAATTACCTTGGGCAGTATGGCCATTTTCACAATATTGATTCTTCCTATCCATTAACATGGAATATTCTTCCATTTATTTGTGTCCTCTTTTATTTTGTTAAGCAGTGGTTTGTAGTTCTCCTTGAAGAGGTCCTTCATATCTCTTGTAAGTTGAATTCCTAGATATTTTATTCTCTATGTAGCCATTGTGACTGGGGGTTCCCTCATGATTTGGCTCTCTGTTTGTCTGTTATTGGTGTATAGGAATGCTTGTGTTTTTTGCACATTGATTTTGTATCCTGAGACTCTGCTGAAGTTGCTTATCAGCTTAAGGAGATTTTGGGCTGAGATGATGGGGTTTTCTAAATATACAATCATGGCATCTGCAAACAGGGACAATTTGACTTACTGTTTTCCTAATTGAATACCCTTTATTTCTTTCTCTTGCCTGATTGCCCTGGCCAGAACTTCCAACACTATATATGTTGAACAGAAGTGATGAGAGAGGGCATCCCTGTCTTGAGTCAGTTTTCAAGGGGAATGCTTCAAGTTTTTGCCCATTTAATATGATATTGGCTGTCGGTTTGTAATAAATAGCTCTTATTATTTTGAAATACGTTCCATCAATACCTAGTTTATTGAGAGATTTTAGCATGAAGGGCTGTTGAATTTTGTTGAAGAACTTTTCTGCATCTATTGAGATAATCATTTGTTTTTTGTTGTTGGTTCTGTTTATGTGATGAATAATGTTTATTGATTTGCGTATGTCGAACCAGCTTTGCATCCCAGGGATGAAGCCAACTTGATCGTGGTGGATAAGCTTTTTTGATGTGCTGCTGGATTCAGTTTTCCAGTATTTTACTGAGAATTTTCGCATCAATGTTCATCAGGGATATTGGTCTAAAATTGTCTTTTTTTTGTTGTGTTTCTTCCAGGCTTTGGTATCAGGATGATGTTGGCCTCATAAAATGAATTAGGGAGGATTCCCTCTTTTTCTATTGACTGGAATAGTTTCAGAAGGAATGGTCCCAGCTCCTCTTTGTACCTCTGGTAGAATTCGGCTGTGAATCCATCTGGTCCTGGACTTTTTTTGTTGGTAGGCTATTAATTATTGCCTCAACTTCAGAGTCTGTTATTGGTCTATTCAGAGATTCAACTTCTTCCTGGTTTGGTCTTGGGAGGGTCCATGTGTCCAGGAATTTATCCATTTCTTCTAGATTTTCTAGTTTATTTGTGTAGAGGTGTTTATAGTATTCTCTGATGGTAATTTGTATTTCTGTGGGATCAGTAGTGATATCCCCTTTACCATTTTTTATTGCAACTATTTGATTCTTCTCTCTTTCCTTATTAGTCTTGCTAGCAGTCTATCAATTTTGTTGATCTTTTCAAAAAAACAGCTCCTAGATCCATTGCTTTTTTTGAAGGGTTTTTTTTGAAGGTGTTTCTGTCTCTTTCAGTTTTGCTCTGATTTTTTTTTTCTTGTCTTCTGCTAGCTTTTGAATGTGTTTGCTCTCGCTTCTCTAGTTCTTTTAATTGTGTTGTTAGGGTGTCGATTTTAGATCTTTCCTGCTTTGTCTTCTTGGCTTTTAGTGCTATAAATTTCCCTCTATACACTGCTTTAAATTTGTCCCAGAGATTCTGGTACATTGTATCTTTGTTCTCATTGGTTTCAAAGAATATCTCTATTTCTGCCTTCATTTCGTTATTTACTCAGTAGTCATTCAGGAATGAGTTGTTCAGTTTTCATGTAGTTGTGCAGTTTTGAGTGAGTTTTTAAATCCTGAGTTCACTGTGGTCTGAGAGACAGTTGCTGTGATCTCTGTTCTTTTACATTTGCTGAGGAGTACTTTACTTCCAATTATGTGGTGAATTTTAGAATAAGTGTGATGTGGTTCTGAGAAGAATGTATATTTTGTTGATCTGGGGTAGAGAGTTCTGTAGATGTCTATTAGGTCTGCTTGTTGCAGAGCTGAGTTCAGGTCTTGGATATCCTTGTTAAACTTCTGTCTCATTCATCTGTCTAATGTTGACGTTGGGGTGTTAAAGTCTCCCATTATTATTGTGTGGGAGTCTAAGCCTCTTTGTAGGTCTCTGATGACTTGCTTTATGAATCTGGGTTCTCCTGTATTGGGTGCATATACATTTAGGATAGTTAGCTCTTCTTGTTGAATTGATCCCTTTACCATTATGTAATGGCCTTCTTTGTCTCTTTTGATCTTTGTTGGTTTAAAGTCTGTTTTATAAGAGACTAGAATTGCAACCCCTGCTTTTTTTGCTTTCCATTTGCTTGGTAGATCTTTCTCCATCCCTTTATTTTGAATCTGTGTGCGTCTTTGCACGTGAGATGGGTCTCCTGAATACAGCACATTGATGGGTCTTGACTCTATCCAATTTGTCAGTCTGTGTCTTTTAATTGGGGTGTTTAGCCCATTTACATTTAAGATTAATATTGTTATGTGTAAATTTGATCCTGTCATTATGATTTTTGTTGGTATTTTGCCCGTTAATTGATGCAGTTTCTTCATAGCATCAATGGTCTTTACAATTTGGCCTGTTTCTGCAGTGGCTGGTACCAGTTATTCCTTTCCATGTTTAATGCTTCCTTCAGGAGCTCTTGTAAGGCAGGCCTGGTGGTGACAAAATCTGGTTTGAAAATTCTTTTCTACAAGAATGTTGAATATTGTCCCCCACTGTCTTCTGGCTTGTAGAGTTTCTGCTGAGAGATCCGCTGCTAGTCTGATGGGCTTCCCTTTGTGGGTAACTCGACCTTTCTCTCTGTCTGCCCTTAACACTTTTTCCTTCATTTCAACCCTGGTGAATCTGACAATTATGTGTCTTGGGGTTGCTCTTCTTGAGGAATAACTTTGTGGTGTTATCTGTATTTCCTGAATTTGAATGTTGGCCTGCCTTACTAGGTTGGGGAAGTTCTCCTGGATGATATCCTGAAGAGTGTTTTCCAACTTGGTTCCATCCTCTCCATTACTTTCAGGTACACCAATCAAATGTAGATTTGGTCTTTTCACATAGTCCCATATTTCTTGGAGGCTTTGTTCATTTCTTTTTACTCTTTTTTCTCTAAACTTCTCTTCTTACTTCATTTCATTCATTTGATCTTCAATCACTGATACCCTTTCTTCCAGTTGATCAAATTGGCTATTGAAGTTTGTGCATGTGTCACAACATTCTTGTGCTATGGTTTTCAGCTCCATCAGGTCATTTAAGGTCTTCTCTACACTGTTTATTCTAGTTAGTCATTCATCTAATCTTTTTTCAAGGTTTTTAGCTTCCCTGCAATGGGTTCTAACATCCTCCTTTAGCTTGGAGAAGTTTGTTATTATCAACCTTCTGAAGCCTAATTCTATCAACTTGTCAAAGTCATTCTCCATCCGGCTTTGTTCCATTGTTGACGAGGAGCTATGATCCTTTGGAGGAGAAGAGGCACTCTGATTTTTAGAATGTTCAGGTTTTCTGCTCTGGTTTCTCCCCATCTTTGTGGTTTTATCTACCTTTGGTCTTTGATGTTGGTGACCTACAGATGAGCTTTTGGTATAGATGACCTTTTTGTTAATGTTGATGCTATTCCTTTCTGATTGTTAGTTTTCCTTCTAACAGTCAGTCAAGCCCTTCAGCTGCAGGTCTGTTGGAGTTTGCTGGAGTTCCACTCCAGACCGTTTGCCTGGGTATCACCAGTGGAGGTTGCAGAACAGCAAATATTACTGCCTGATCCTTCCTCTGGAAGCTTCGTCCCAGAGGGGCAGCCACCTGTATGAGGTGTCTGTGGGCCCCTACTGGGAGGTGTCTCCCAGTTAGGCTACACAGGGGTCGGGGACCCACTTGAGGAATCAGTCTGTCCGTTCTCAGTAAAAACCCCATGCTGGGAGAATCCCTGCTCTCTTCAGAACTGTCAGACAAGGACGTTTAAGTCTGCAGAAGTTGTCTACTGCCTATTGTTCAGCTATGCCCTGCCCACAGAGGTGCAGTCTAGAGGCAGTAGGCCTTGTTGAACTGTGGTGGGCTCCACCCAGTTTGAGCTTCCTGGCCGCTTTGTTTACCTACTCAAGGCTCAGCAATGGCAGATGTCCCTCCCCCAGCCAGGCTGCTGTCTTTCAGATCTATCTCAGACATGGACGTGGGAGCCACCAAACCAGGCAGGAGAGAGAATCACCTTGTCTGCCAGTTGCTAAGACCTTGGGAAAAGCAACATATTTGGACGGGAGTGTCCTGTTTTTCCAGGTAGTCTGTGACAACTTCTCTTGGCTAGGAAAGGGAAGTGCCCCGACTTTTTTTAACCCCTGAAAATCAGTATATTTTCAGCCTCCCAAAGTGTATACACATTTAAAGCAGTGTGTAGAGGGTGAGGCAATGTCCTACCCCACCCTGCTTCAGCTTGCCCTCCATGGGCTACACCGACTGTCCAACAAGTCCCAGTGAGATGAACCAGGTATCTCAGTTAGAAATGCAGAAATCACCCGTCTTCTACATCAGTCACACTGGGAGCTGCAGACCAGAGCTGTTCCTATTCGGCCATCTTGGAATGCTCCTCTTTGTTTCTGTTTAATGTTTCCCTACTGCAGATAATTTACATGGGAAATACATAGTCTTGATGATAATATAAGGAAGCTATATTTTGGAAGGGAGGAGGAGAGAGAGAGAGAGATCTTTAATAAGCTACTAATATTTTATCTAAGGTTAAGATCTTTCTTAGGCAGGCTCCATGCCCTAGGTCTAGAATAGCCATTGACTCTTCTCTAGTTTGGAAAATAATTACCTGTTGTGACAGTCAATGAGAGACAGTTGGTATCATTTGACCACATTAAAATTGTTTGGGTTTGTATATGACCCAACCCACTCCTAAAAAGTTCAAAATGGAGTGTGAGATGTTAAAGTTTGATCGTCATTGTTGGTAGATGTTTGTATAGGACCCAACCCACTCCTTAAAAAGTTCAAAATGGGGCTTGAGATGTTAAAGTTGTATTGTCATTGTTGGTAGATACTTCCCAAAAGTAGAATTCAAAAGGAAATGAGCAAAGACTATGAATGGTTAGAAATTAAGTGCCTGTTTAGCCCGCAGGTAAAACTATTAATAAAATAAAGATTCTAGAAGAAAGGGCTTCCTGAACTTGAATTAAGGGGGGATCCAGTACTGAAGTTCCATGAAATTAAAATGGAGATTAAAGGTACAGTTATCTCTGTTTTGGAGATGTTGGTCACAAGTGTCAGAATCAGTAGCAAATGGTTTTGGTAAAGATTATAATAAGGAGGGTCAGAACTCCAAAACATTACAAGTATAAATAAGATAATATCTCTTATTTTCTTGAAATCCATCCAATCGCTCTTAACTGAATTTCTTGTAAAATCTAAACTTCTTTCCATAGTATGTAAAGTCTTCATAATCAACCCTTCTATCTGTCAGACTGCATGTCACAACCACAATATGCTCCAACATCACTTGTTTATTTCCAACTCCCATGTGTGCCAAGCTTATTCCCACCACACAGACCTTGCCCTTACTGGTCCCTTCATTCCTCTATCTAAAGTGCTCTTCTCCTAGATATTTTCATGGCTGATTTCTTCCTATAATTCACATCTTAATTTAAATATCACCTCCTTACAGAAGTCACTGATTTGATTGTCACTTTGTTTTATTTTCATCTTAGTCCACACATCCTTATTTAGAATAATATTTATTTACTGTATTATGGTGTGCTAGTTCTTTATTTTCTATATCTGACCATTTGAAGATAAACATCATGATATCTGGCAAAAAACTGTCTGTTCTCTTGACCTTTGTATTCATATATACCTGATATGGCTAGGCTTTGTGTTCCCACTCAAATCTCATCTTGAATTGTAATCTCCATAATCCTCATAATGCCCACATGTCAAGGGAGAGACCAGGTGGAGATAATTAAATCATGGGGGTGCTTTTTCTCATGTTATTCTCATGATAGTGAGTGAGTTCTCATGAGATCTGATGGTTTTATAAAGGGCTCTTCCCCTTCACTCGGCACTTCCTCCTCCTGCCTTGTGAAGAAGGTGCCTTGCTTCCCCTTCACCTTCTTCCATAATATCAGCAAGTTTCCTGAGGTCTCCCCAGCCATGCTGCACTTTAAGTCAATTAAGCCTCTTTCCTTTATAAATTACCCAGTCTCTGGCAGTTCTTTATAGCAGTATGGGAACGGACTAATACAATACTTGACATAGAGCTGACATTCAATAACTATTTGTTAAGGAGACTACCTGAATGAATGAACATCATACACTGAATTAATCATTTGGGCAAATATCCAAGCAGAGACTAAGAAGAGTCTGGGAGCAGGTGAAGATAAAGGAAGGTATTCAACATCTGAAAGGATTGGCGGAAGTCATTCAGGACAGGATCATATCTAACAGACTGAATCTTTCATAGGTAGAAAATCACAGAAACAGACAATTCTGAAACCTAACGTCAAGAGCAAAACTTCAAGCATACTAGGACTATTGAATTATTTCCAGATAACATACATGAATCAGTTAATAACCAATTCCTTAGGTTAATCAATTTGAATATTGCATTAACTCTTTTATAAGATAGTAAGTTTTAGTTTTGTAGTTTACAGATATGAGCCAATCAAAATCCTGAAATATATAATCTGGAAATTTATCATTACAAATGTTAAATCCTGAAAATATGATTCTGCAAAAAAATTTTAAAATATGTTTTAAAGATATTTGTTTTTATTTTTAAAGAAATATTTATTTAAGAAATGCGTTAAAACCTACAGAACACGTTATAAGCTACTTTAAGCAATAAAACATAATAACACATTTTTTTTGCAAGCATAAACACTAAGATGTACTAACAACAGTTGCACAGGTACAACAGTTATAAGAAGATGAACCATATTCATAAGGAAATAAGTTAAAAAGCAAAGTGTATAAATGCATGCCAATATGGTTGGGAATTGTGTGCACCCAAGTTTATAACTTTGGTGTTTGAAATACTACAACAGACAACATAAGTCTTTTGGCAAGATCGATAAAAAACTGTTATGAATCACCACCACATATGCAGTCACCTGAAGAGCTGAGATCTTGAGAAATTTTATCTTTCACAAATATAGTTGTACAAAGTGGACATTCTTTAATTTATTGAAAAAGTTTTATCATCTTTATGTACACACCCAATGCTTACACACAAAGCGAAAGATTTTAATGCACTTTGTGGAGTCAAATTAGCAAAAATACATACAACAAATTTGATCTGAACACTCTAAAAGTCTTTAAACAATTATTCCTCCTGTATTGGAAATGATGAATGAAAATTAAATATAAAGAATTGTAAAAATTAACGCTGACTATTTAAAATCGTGGGAAAGAAGCTAAAAAACAGGAAGAATATAATACTTTGCAATATATTTAATCAGTAGATGAAAGATCTCCACAAGGAAAACTACAAAACACTAATGAAAGAAACTGTAGATGACATGAATGGAAAACCATCCCATGCTCATGGATAGGAACAATCAATATTGTTAAAATGACTATATTAACCAAAGCAATCTACAAATTCAATGAAAATCCTATCAAAATATTAATGTCATTTTTCACAAAAATTTAAAAAAAAATCCTAAAATTCATATGGAACCAGAAAGGAGTCCAAATAGCCAAAGCATTCCTAAGCAAAAAGAATAAAGCTGAAGGCATCACATTACTGACTTCAAATTATACTACAAGTAGTAAGCAAAACAGCATGATACTGGTATAAAATCAGACACATACATCAGTTGAATGAATAGAGAACCTATAAATAAAGCCACATACCTACATCCAACTGATGTTTGACAAACTTGACAAAACACACACTAGGAAAAGTTTACTCTATTGAATAAATGATGCTAGGAAAATTGGAAAGCCATATGCGGAAGAATGAAACTGGATCTCTTTCTCTCACCATATACAAAAATTAACTCAAGATAAACTAAAAACTTAAATGTGAGACCTGAAATTATAACTATAAAAATACGAGAAGAATTCCCAGGAAAATTTTTCTGGACATTTGCCTAAGCAAAGAATTCATGACCAAGACCCAAAAGCAAATGCAACAAAAACAAAAAGTAGACAAATGGGACTTAATTAAACTAAAAAGTTTCTGTACATTAAAATAAAGAATCAACAGAGCAAATAGACAACCCGTTGAATGGGAGAAAATATTTTCAAACTATGCAACTAAAAAAGGACTAATAACCAGAATCTATAAGGAACTCAAACAACTCCACAAAACAAAAAAACAAGATATAAATAGCCCCATTAAAGAGTGGGCAAAAGAAATGAACATACGTTGTGTGAAAGAGGAGATACAAATGACCAACAAGCATATGAAAAAAAGTGCTCAACATCACTAATCATCAGAGAAATGCCAATTAAAACCACAATGAGATGCCATCTTACAATAGTCAGAATGAGTATTATTAAAAAGGAAATATAAATGACAGATGTTGACAAGGATGTGGAGAAAAGGGAACACTTATACACTATTGCTGGTAATATAAATAGTACAATCTATCTGGAACACAGTATGGTGATTTCTCAAAGAACTACAAGTAGAACTACCATTTGATCCAGCAATCGCACTACTGCTTATATTCCCAAAGGAAAAAAAATCACTGTATCAAAAAGATACCCACATCCATGTGTTTATTACAACACTATTCACAATAGCAAAGATACGGAATCAAGCAGAATGTCCATGAGTGGATGACTGGACAAAGAAAGTGTGACTATATGTGTGTGTGTGTGTGTGTGTGTGTGTGTGTGTGTGTGTGTGTGTGTGTAATGGAATACTACTCAGTCATGAAAAAGAAGGAAGTTATGTCTTTTGTGTAACATGGATGGAACTGGAAACATTATCTTAAGTGAAACAACTCAGAAACAGAAAGTCAAATACTACATTTTCACACTAAGTAATGTGTATACTGACACACAGAGTAGAGTAATAGACACTGGAGACTTGGAAGGGTGAGAGGGAGTTGGTGGTGATAGGAAGGTGAGAAACTACTTAATGGGTCTAATATACACCATTTGGGTGATGGTTACACTGAAAGCACAGACTTTGCCATTAGGCAATCTATCCATGTAACAAAATGACACTTGTACCCCCTAAATCTATAAAAATAAAATAAAAAGTCCTAATGCACCTTGAATTTTTGAACAAATGAATTATAGTACTAATTATAACTTACAAGGGGGAGTCAACTAACGAGCAAGTTAGTAAATAAATAGCATATTTAATAGTGAACAGTAATGCAGAAAAGAGGGAGTGAGAAACCTGGGCATAGGGTAATTGAGTCATGATGTACAGCGGGTGCAGTTTTAGATAGAGGAATCCAGGAATGTCTCAGAGACAAAGTGACATATGAGCAAAGACTGAAAATGTAGTGAAAATTGAGGTCATGAGGATCTGACTTTTCTGTTAGGAAGAACAAGTCTGGAAATCTGTAATTGTAAGTAAATTTAGAGAAAATATTGGTTAATATCCACTTGTGACCTCACACATGGGTTTCAGTATGTGTGGGTTTCATTCTTTTGTACTGAGTTCTAATACAATAATAAGAATTGACACTGGGAATATGGAGGGAAAAATTACATCTGTTTTCATCTCATTTGGCTTTTCACATTGTATTGCATACTTCATGTATTTGAATATTGGTTTTTCAGCTTTAGCCCAAAAGACCTCTTTGGAAACGACATAGTACATTTCTGTGGAATATATTTCCTGCATTCACAAAAATATACAATAAAAAAGTAACTCAAAAATAAAAAAAAAAAAGTGACATATGAAAAAGGCCATTACATAAACTCACTGGAGAATTGGTCAGAATGGACTTGAGAGATGTTAAAAAAGAAATAAAAAAAGCACAAATGAGACTGGCTCAGAAATAGCCTGACAGAGCCCATTAATATCACTTGAAATTCATAGTTATAAAATAACAATACCAAGAAATGACAAAAAATAAAATTACAAAACAAATAACGGTTTTCTTGCTCTTTCTGATGTAAAGAGTTGGTTAATGGCTGATAACAGTTCCAATGAGAATAAGCAGTATAATGCTATAGACAAACTCTATATCTGCATAGAGTTATAAGCACATACGTGTAAAGAAAGAAAGTTATATTCACACCACAGTGTTGTAGTATCTGAAGTTTTAAAAATGCAAGTGGGCCGGGTGCAGTGGCTCATGCCTGTAATCCCAGCATTTTGGGAGGCTGAGGAGGGCAGATCACCTGAGGTCTGGAGTTCAAGATTAGCCTAGCCAACATGGTGAAACCTCGTCTCCACTAAAAATACAAAAATTAGCCAGGTGTGGTAGTGCACACCTATAATCCCAGATACTCGGGAGACTGAGGTGGGAGAATCACTTGAACCCGGGAGGCAGAGGTTGCAGTGAGCTGAGATCATGCCACTGCACTCCAGCCTGGGCGACAGAGTGAGACTCCATCAAAAAAAAAAAAAAAAAAAAAAAAAAAAAGGCAAGTGCAAGCAAATAAAGAGATGTCAATTGAAATTTATGTCTTCACTGGAAATTCTGAACATACTCTAAACCTCTTGATACAATTTACAAATTTCTCTTTTTAAAGCATGTATCCTAAGTAAGTTGTAAATATTTGGTTGCTCAATTCTCAGAAAAGGCAGGAAATTTTATCAACAACCAAAATATAAAGCTACCAGAAGAGTCATCTAAGCAGATCATCCTTCAACTTAAAGATTGGAAAAAGGCGTCCAAATAGCTCACTGTACTTTTTAATTGTTTTCATCATGCCATTCTCTAGTTACCAAGGGTATAGTATAATAGTAGGTTTGGAGGTGTGGAAAATAGGACCAGAGAGATATTGCATAGCTAAATTTTGGCCAGGTTGCATTAAAATCATCCCAATATTCAGCACATAGTCATATCTTTTAGTTTTCTTTTCCATAGTATATCCAATAAGTAAGTGAAACATCTGGTTTCATGATCTACCAAAATTAAGTCATTTCTTTCCCCTATTTATTTCAGTTTGAAACAGTACTTCAGTTGAAATCTTTGTATTGTCTTTGAGATCTAAAAATGATTGCCACTTCCTTGTTACGTAAGAGCAGTTCTTGTGGTAAACCGGCCTTAAGTTTAATTTTCTAGTTTAATTTTGTACCTTTCCATCCTACCCTAAACACATACACACACACACACACACACAGAGAGATACACATACACACACATATATGAATTGGCAACCTATATTGTTAGGCAATCAACTACACTTTATGAAAAATACTATAACAAAGGGTATTTCTTTTTCTTGTCATAATCTGTTACCATGATAATGAGATAATTTCTTATACATTTAAAATAATATTGCCAGTATTTGAGTACCCCACAGTGGTATTAGGAATATGAAACAGACACAGAAACAGGATAATTCTTTTGGAATTTTCTCTGCAGAAGAGTTAAAATCACCTTTTAAGGATTTGGGTGATTTGATGAAAATATTAGTAATTTTTACTGAAAATATTTGCTTACCTTGTTCCCTTCAGTTTTTCTCAAATAGAAGTAACTAGATATGGTGTGTGGTTTTTTTTTTTTTTTTTTTGAGACGGAGTTTTGCTCTTGTTGCCCAGGCTGGAGTGCAATAGTGTGATCTCAACTCACGGCAACATCCACCTCCCTGGTTCAAGCAATTTTCCTGCCTCAGCCTCCCGAGTAGCTGGGATTGCAGGCATGCACCACCACACCCGGCTACTTGTGTATTTTTAGTGAAGACAGGGTTTCTCTATATTGGACAGGCTGGCATCGAACTCCTGACCTCAGGTGATCTGCCCACCTCGGCCTCCCAAAATGCTGGGATTACAGGCATAAGTCACTGCGCCTGGCTAATATGTTTTTTAATTAGAAATAACTTTCAGTTGTTTTGTTTTTTTCAGAAATAAAAATAAGATTAGTGGAGGATATTTGGCTGCTAGAATGAACTGGAGTTGTAGAATGCCTATTGGAATGTTAGTGTTTTAAAACTATTCTTTCATCTGTCGTCTTCTTCTTCTTCTTCTTCTTCTTCTTCTTCTTCTTCTTCTTCTTCTTCTTCTTCTTCTTCTTCTTCTTCTGCAGTTACCATTTGGGAATAAAAAGAAAGTTTCAAAATAGGAGTTTACAATTTTATTACTATGTACGATTTCATTTGAGACATTTACAAACTATTTTTTAAGCCCTGAAAATCAGTATATTTTTCAGAAACCCTTTGCTAACTCATAATAAACTTGCAGTGTTTCTTCAGGGGCAAACTTCAGCTCAGCCCTGCTGCAGAGATGAAGTACTTTATGCAAACCCCTTCGCATATACTTGCTAAGTTTTCAAAATATTTGAGAAACCAGAAGCATGGAAGTTACAAGCAAACGTTTTTTCATTTTTTGCAATGGAGTCTTGCTCTGTTGCCCAGGCTGGAGTGCAGTGGCAAGATCTCAGCTCACTGCAACCTCTGCTTCCCAGGTTCAAGCGATTCTTCTTCCTCAGCCTCCTGAGTAGCTGGGACTACAGGGGCGCAGCACTACGCCTGGCTAATTTTTGTATTTTTAGTAGACACAGGGTTTCACCATATTGGCCAGGCTGGTTTTGAACTCCTGAACTTGTAATCTACCCGCCTTGGCCTCCCAAAGTGCTGGGATTACAGGTGTGAGCCACCACACCTGGCCACAATCCAACATTTTAGTAGCTCTAATACTTGTAGTTAGACATTTGGCTCTTAAAATATTTAGGTGAAAATATAAATTTCGTGGTCAGGAGAATGCATTATTTTAAAATTGTGTACAATTTAACTACTTTCTCTTTTTCTCTCTCTCTGGTAAAAAGGTTAACCTCTGCTAGTGATGACCAAACCTGGTAAAGATTGCAAAGTGGGAAAAATTGGTTTATAGGATCCTTATCTCTTTTAATTATAATTCCACTCTGTTCTTCTTTAGTAGTTCAGCATTTTTTCCTTAGGCATTAGTATTCTTTTTTTTTTTTTTTTTTTGAGATGGAGTCTCGCTCTGTGGCCCAGGCTGGAGTGCAGTGGCATGATCTCCGCTCACTGCAACCTGCGGTTCCCGGGTTTGAGCGATTCTTCTGCCTCAGCCTCCTGAGTAGCTGGGATTACAGGACTGCGCCACCACACCCGGCTAATTTTTGTATTTTTAGTAGAGATGGGTTTTCACCATGTTGGCCAGGCTGGTCTTGAACTCTGGACCTCAGGAGATCCGCCTGGCTTGGCAGGCATTAAGTATTCTGACCTCAGTTTTCTCCCCTCTCTTCATTTTTTCTTGAGCAAATTTCCACACCTTTTCATTCTCTCTGATCTTCTTTCTCTGCACTCTCCATTATTTTGCTTTTTCCATTTGCTAGAATGCTTATCTCAAATAATTTTGTCAATATATCTGCTTACGATGTTTTAAAATGCCATCCTGAATAGCATATTAATTATACCATTATTACATACAATGAAATAAATACTATGCATTAATAAGCTGGAGTTTTAGCATACTTAACCATTGAAAAGATTGTGATTACCCTGTTCCTTAAATTAATTAAAAATGTAATTTTATTTTTTGAAATAATACAGAATTTATACGCATGCTTAAATTAAAATTATTTCTTTTCAAATGTTCTGATTGTTTCATTTTAGGTACGTTAATTTTCAGGCTTGAATTTTTAGATTAGTTGGTTGTTCCCAGGCTTGGCCGCTGTCCTAAATTAGCTTGGCTTGCTACTGACCCAATGCTAAGCAGTTTACACATATTTGAACCTTGCAACA
Organism: Macaca nemestrina; assembly: GCF_043159975.1. NCBI lineage: Eukaryota > Metazoa > Chordata > Mammalia > Primates > Cercopithecidae > Macaca > Macaca nemestrina. The sequence continues at coordinate 52,327,225 of NC_092134.1, read as the reverse complement.
ATCCTGTGAAGTAAGATTGTCAGCTTCAGGTTACAGATGCAGAAACTGCAGTTCAGAAAACTTAATTAACTTTCCAAATTTTCACACCTAATAAGTGGCAGTACTGTAATAAGATTCAACCTGAGACTTCATGGCTCATGATTTTAAGCTTTTCATATGCTTAATGAATCAACAGGCTCTTGGTGTCTTAATTTAAAGGCGAATAGTTTATCCTTAGGTACTGACTTGCATTTGACACTATTTACACTCAGCTCTCCGGCTGGTTCCAATACAATCTTCTAGTTCCACTAGCCTTGCTTGCTCTACCTGTACACTGAATGCTCTCCAAACCAGACCCGCTGCATTTGCTGGATTGTGTTTACACTTATGCTCTCCCTTCAGCCTGAAATGGAGCTTACAGTAACAATCTATTGTACACAATTACTTTCAAAAGAAAAAATGGTACACTGATGGGTCCAGAAAAAGTGGTTTAATCTGGAGATACCGGGGTCTAACTTTGCCTCATACAATCTTGTAATCAGTTCTCTGTTTTTAAGTTCTAAACTTCATACTTCCTTCTGAACCTTCAGAGAAACCCAGCACCTCCAAAACTTGAGACATTCCAGGTTCCTAATACTTGTAGTTAGCTCTAATACTTGTAGTTAGACATTTGGCTCTTAAAATATTTAGGTGAAAATATAAATTTCCTAAGGAGAATCCATTTTCTCCTCCACAAGTTCCTCCTCCCACTTTTAAGTCATATTCCACAGATTCATCTTCTTTCTGTTCTTTCATCTGGTTTCTTCTCTTCTCCTGTTCTCTTTATCCTTGTAGGTTTTTTTTTTTTTTTTACCATGACCACCACCCTCTTTGATTCTCTTTCAGTGGAGTTTCTTTAAGGAGAAGAATGAATGTGGCTATTCAATTTGTCATATTTTATTGGAATTCTAAGATCTTTTTTAAAAAGTAGAAGATACTCAGCCCGGAATTAAAATCGTGGACTTTGGAGTCAGATTCCCCTCCTTGTTCAAGTCATGGCACAGAGATAAAATGATCATATTTGCACAGTATGCTGGAGTGAGTGACAGGACTAGAGTTGGTTTTCCCCTAGCCCTACACCTTGAGGTGTCAGTAAATTGTATCACAGCACATCTGTAATTCAAAGCATCTAGGCTTTGAAGTATTGGGCATCCATAAAGTTTGAATCATGACTGTTTCACTTGCTAGCTGCGTGGCCTTGGGCAAGTTGATCTATCTCTATACTAGCTCCATTTGTAAACAGGTGATTATGGTTCCCACTTCTTGGTACTCTTATGAGAATTACAGGAGCTAACATTTGTTTGAAGTGCCCAGCACAATGTGAACACATACTAGGTGCAATACCTAAATCTCTCGTTCTGGAGAGGACCAAGAGGTTAAATGGCTTTGTAACTTTCTCTGGATTTAAATGGTGACTGTGTCTTTGGCCATCAGACATTACTTGATTTGAGACCTTTGGAAGGACTAAAGTAGACTGCAGATGTCAGGGAAAAGTCTAGTGCCTTGCCTCTCAGTGAAAAGGGAGGTGGTTATTTAAAGAAATATTCTCTGTTTTGCATTAGACTTACCTCTGTTCTGTTTAGCGTGTATCTCCACATTATTCTTTTCCTGCAGAATCATTTGTTTACAGCTTCTCAAATTATGATCCTTCCCAAGGTCAGGGGCATGTCACTATTTCTCACCTCAGATTTGGAAATACATATCTTTACATTTAAAACTGCAAATACTGTCACACCAAGACAGAATGGTGTTTGGCATAATATTAAGGCAAAAGATAGCATCTGAATCTCGGTAAAGCAGGAATAATAGTGGAGCTTGAAGAATGTTAAACCTAGATGGTAATATATACCATCTTTCTTTTTACATTTTCCCAGTTTCCTCTTTTGATTCATCTTTACTTATTTCCTATTTTGTTTTTTGTTTGTTTGTTTGTTTGTTTTGTTTTCTCATTAGAAAACAAGCCACAGAAACTCCAAGCAGGCAAATTAGAAGGGAGGCAATGCAACAAGTCCTATCTGCTCTCTGTCTGGATCCCATGCGGAGTCTGGTCAGCAGGTGAATCCGCATCCCAGTGGGATTACCTTCCCTGTGGCCTGTCAATCACCCCAAGAAGCACTTCCCAATTTGTTTGGCACAACCTCCTTCCACTCCTCCCACCCTCTCAGTGGTCGGGAAATCCCGGAGCAATCTCTACCCTGGAGCCGCTTGTGTTTTCAGTAACCAGGGACTGAGTTGATTTTTTAAAATAAATAAATAAATAACAATCAGGAGCCTTGCCGCAACTCACCGGGTTGCTGGTTTCTTGCAGGTCAGAGGCGATGCCACCTCCACCAACGACCTTCCAAAGATTAAACTAGCCATGTACAACTTGATGGACTGAAAATTGAGAGTTGGGCCGTTGGCCTCCTCCTAAGAGTACTTGTGTGTTGAAATCAGGAGGACGTTCTGGAGTTTGAGCGCGATTTTTCTGGGGGTTGGAAGTTCGTGCAGAGGTTTGGATTTCATGCAGCGGCGCAACTAACCTGCTGCAACTGCGCTGTGACACCACTGTCCCGGGGCCCCCACTTTAGCCTGTTGCTTCTCTGGTCGCTCCAGGTCGGTTTTTCCCGGCGACTCTAGTGTGGCTTCCAAACTTCTGGGCTCCGGGCTCACTTCGGAATTTGCCCCCGCCTCCTATTCGCTTCTCTCAGGCCCCAGGAAGTTGCAAGAGTCCCATTTGTCGCACACTCGGGGACCGCGGGTGGCCGGCGGAGATGAAACCCTCTTGGCTGCAATGTCGTAAAGTCACCGGCGCCGGGGGGCTCGGAGGGACCTTGCCTGGGTCCTCTCCGGCCCGGGGAGCCGGTGCGGCCCTCAGGGCTTTAGTGGCCCCGGGCCCGCGGGGCGGTCTCGGAGGTCGGGGCTGCAGGGCGCTGTCCTCCGGCAGTGGCAGCGAGTACAAGACCCACTTCACAGCCTCGGTGACCGACCCCGAGAGGTTCTGGGGCAAAGCTGCAGAGCAGATCAGCTGGTACAAGCCCTGGACCAAAACGCTGGAGAACAAACACTCGCCCTCTACCAGTTGGTGAGTGACTTCTGTGCCAACCCGATCCCCCATCCCTGGTAACTTTTTGGGCCCCAGAACCTCCCTGGGACCTGGAATCTGGCATTCTATAGCGAAAGAAAATTGAAACTGGAGATGTGTTCAGATCCCTCAATTCGTGTTTCATTTCAATTTCATAGTCAGTTCTCTTGCCTTCTGCTCTTGAGAGACCCTGTTACCTATTGTGAACCCAGTGTCCCGTAAACGGGGATTTACCTGACTGGCAAGGCTCTGCTTGCCACTGGGAATATTAAGAGGACTAAAACAAGGTCCTGCCTCCAGGGACCGCACAGTCTAGTAGGGGAGCTACTATGTAAACAAAGCAAGTGGTGCAATAAACTAGGGAATTATAACTAAGTATCCTCATACTGTGGGGAGGGAGGGTTGAGAAAAGACTTCAATAAAATCACACCCCAGAAGGGTTTGGAAGGATGGGTATGTCTTCTCAAAGTTGACAAGACCCTAATTATCAAAGTTCTAGAGGTGAACAACAGCTTGAAATGTGACTGAGACAGTGACTGCAAATGATTGTGGTGGCTGGAGAAGTGGGAGGGGAAGTGGCGAGTCTGGGGGCTAGGTTGGGAAGGGATTTATGTACTGTGCTAAGTAGCTTGGACCAGATCCATAGGCCTGTTGTGTATATGAAGCTGCAGTATGGGGTACCCAGAAAGAATACAGATAGATATAGGCCAGGTGATGTTAGAAGTTATGGTATTTTGTAAAGTCTTCTACCTGGAGTTGGAATTATAAGAAGTTACAAGCATTATTTTTTGTGTTACAACAAACAGAGACACATTGTAGAATAAATATCAAGCTTGCTCAGATACTGAGGGTGAGGCACAGTCAGTGATTATCTCAGAGTGTGGCTCCTTATGTGCCTGCCCGCTGGGGGTGTGATTGCTCTCATCTGCCAGCCATTAGAGAGGATGTCTCCTGTGAAAGTTTGGAAAAGGCCGGGCGCGGTGGCTCAAGCCTGTAATCCCAGCACTTTGGGAGGCCGAGACGGGCGGATCACGAGGTCAGGAGATCGAGACCATCCTGGCGAACACCGTGAAACCCCGTCTCTACTAAAAAATACAAAAAAATAGCCAGGCGAGGTGGCGGGCGCCTGTAGTCCCAGCTACTCGGGAGGCTGAGGCAGGAGAATGGCGTAAACCCGGGAGGCGGAGCTTGCAGTGAGCTGAGATCCGGCCACTGCACTCCAGCCCGGGCGACACAGCGAGACTCCATCTCAAAAAAAAAAAAAAAAAAAAAAGTTTGGAAAACACTGCTCAGCAATGAGGTGAGGGGAATGACATGGTCAGGTTTGCAGTGGACGAATGGCTCTGTGGTTAGAGCAAGAAATCTGGAATGGAGTTGGCAAGAGCCTGTTCTGTGTCTCCACCATGCCCAGTCCTCTCATAAGTGTGTGGAGATGACATGGTGTCCCCTTTAGAATCTGAGCACCTTGCCCATTCCTATCAATTATTTTTTTCAATAGTATTTGATTGGTCCTCTTTTCTGTGCCAGACAGTGAACAAGGCACTGGGTGTTCAACAATGAGTGAAACCTGGTCCTTGATTTCTAGAAGTCATAAAGATTGAAAGCATGGACTCTGAGGCCAGACTACCTGGATTTGAGTTCAGCTTCTCACAGTTACTGACTGTGTGTTCACTGTCAAGTGACTTAATCTCTGTTTCACTTTCCCGAAATGCAAATATGGAAATAAGTGGAGGCTTAACTTAGTAAGGGATGAAGATTATGTCTTTATACACTAGGCCCTATAAATGTTAGAGGAAGAACAGCTTTCTTTGTATTCTCAGACCATAATTATCTTAGGAGCAGGAAACTCTCCTAGTGTTCCTCAGATGAAAACACAGAGATTATTGCATCACTGTTTCTCAAAGTTCTATGTACAAATATCTGTCATAAAACATGGTGCTATAAATGATTTTATGTGGCCATCTCCATTAGAAAACTAATGTGCGTAGCATTCAGTTAAGAAAACACAGGTATATTCTAAATGAAAAAACAGTGAGGGCCGGACCTAAGACAGTGGCAATAGGAATGGAGGAGAAAGGACAGACTGTAGTGATCTGAGAGTGCAATCGGGGATCAGCAAAGGCCCAGGAGAGAGCCTTGGAAGTGAGTGTCAACGTACCCAGCAAGTAGAGCTTAAGACTGGGAGATTTCCTTTCCAATAACTTGCTTTCTCTTTGTAATATCTAGTTGCTTGTCTACATTTTCTAAAATTTGTATGTATAAGAAGTCTTTAATGAGAAATTTTGTGAAAGGGTCACTATATTTTTATAGATCAACATTTGATAACACTGTGTCTGAATTCTTTATCTTTTCAGTCTTGAACTCATGCCCAGAAAATCAAAGTGAAGAAGTGATAAAACTTTGACTCTATGTATTTCAGCAGTGCGATTCAATCTTACAAGAATTCTGGTTGGGCAAGCAGGGTTGGGAGGGAAGTAGACGTAGGAGACCAATCTTAAATTTCAGTTAGTCAGTAGTTTCAATTTAAATCTATGACTGCGTTGGATACCTAAGTGAAGATAGTCTTGATTGGTTAGCAATTTTCCACAAAGCCAAACTCAAGGGCAGACTGAATTTACTTTTGTTTCATTTTGTTTGGTTTTATATCCCCAAGATCTAAGGCAGAGCTGGCATATAAATTTTTAAAGTGAGAGTCAACTAACTGGATACATAGCTTTGATGATTTTTTGTTGCTATAAAACAAAACACCTCTTTGGGAGGTGATAAGTGGGTTTAGGCACAATTTGGCGTGAAGGAGCTTTACTTACTTTCTTTGAAGCTGAGATCTGGAGAAGGGAGATATTGACAGCCAAGTGCTTCAGCAAAACAAGGCGAGATTGCTATAGCTAATTGTTCTGTCCTCTGTGGAGCTGGCACATGTGTAGTCACAGTCTCTGATGCCCTTTGGCTTCCCAGAGGCAAGAGAGATTCTTGATTATAAGCTTGTCTGTTTGTTGTTCATAAGAGTAAACTCCCCTCAGAACCCTCAGGCTTATCAAAAGTCTCAGCACATAAATAGTACTGAATATTAGTTTTTGCAGTGACATAAGCTATGCAATATTTTATGCATGCAGTAATATAGACAGGGAGTAGAAATCTTTAAGGGTGATATATGGAAGGGAACTTCCATTGTAGTGAATGACTCTATTAAATGCATTTCCAGTCCTGTAATTTCTGAGACCTTCAAAAAACAAATCCAAATTACGGGTAGGTGCTTTAGGGATTTATACATAATTGCTTCTCCTTACAGTTTGGTGGTTACTCCATATTGTTAAAACCTGGCTCTTTGGGCAATAAAGTCTCTATTAGAGAGACTTCAGTGGAGAACTGCAATCATAGTAATTTCTTTAATCCTGGAACAACAAAGTGGATGTTTCTGGTTATTTTCTCCTGATAGACATCCTGCTGCCTATCCTGAAATTTAAATCCAGCTGCCACTCTCTGAAGGATTAGTCAATTCAGTTTTTTATTATTTATTGTGGTTGACTCTCTGGGCCATCAATTTATCTCTTTCTATGGAAGCATTGCATTCCAGTTTTAGTTTACTTTTATCTAAACAACATTCAATGATAGGATTCTCATATACCATTTTTTTAGAAATCAATATATATTAACAGTGACTATAAACCAAAAAGGAAAAGACTAACTAAATGCAGATTATTAGAAAATAACTTAAGCTTGGCTAACATTTCTGTAGTCAAAATAGTGTGGGTTTCTTAACATGCAGGATCTCAATTCCTTAGTAGCTTAGATTAAGATTGTTTAATCCTGCCAAGTCTTAAAATGGCTTATAAGAATTAAAGGACATTAATCATTCACCCACTGCATGTACAGTACAGAGAAAATGATGAAAGAGATAGTGAAGGAACTCACCACACAGCAGCATGAAAGACATGCATTAAATTATTACAAAAGAAATGAATTTTAAATTTTAGATGCAGGGGTACATGCGCATGTTTGTTATATGGACATGTTGTGTGATGTTAAGGTTTGGGCTTCCATTGAACTCATCACCCAGATAGTGAACACGGTACCGGGTAGGTTTTCAACCCTGGCCTCATCTCTCCCTCCCCGCCTTTTGAATCCCCAGTGTCTATTGTTCCCATCTTTATATCTGTATGTCTCCAGTGTTTAGCTCCCACTTATAAGCGAGAACATGCGTATCTGGTTTTCAACATGATGAACACAATTTAGAATTGCAATTGATGCTAGGTAATACAATCTTTCTTAAGGGATATGATATTGTCTTCTTTAGAAGGATCATGAGATGGGTCTAGAGGAAATGATGTTTAAATTGAGATCAAAATGAGTAGGAGTTAGACATGTGAGAAGTGGGGAGGAACATTCCAGGGAAAGAAAATAGCATATGCAAAGGCCATGAGGTAGACATGTTTAGTAAGTCCAGAAACTTAAAAAGATTTACATGGTTGGGGCTTAAGAAATGACAGAAAATTATCTTGAGATGGAAGGAGAGAGCCATATTGTGAATGGTCTTTTGAGTTATGTTAAGGATTTAAAAATTTTTTTCCTGGCACATAACACCTGTCACATAATACATGACCAAAATGTAAATTTCTTATTCTTCCTTCTTCACCAGGTCAATACAGGCTTGAGTTCAACTGTAGCTTTGCCGCTTAAGCTGAGAAAGCTTCAATACCTTTATTTGCAAAATTAGAATCATGATGGTATCTATTTCTAAGGATTAAATTGGGTGAGGGAAGCTTGTAAAGTGCCTAGGACTGTCCCTGCCACATAAAACTAGATATGATTATCTTTGGAATATGAAAGAAATATTCCCATGAGCTGATGTGGTCCAATAAGTTTTGAGGGGAACTGGTAGCATTTAGAATGAATCTTAAAGTAGGACTTAGGATAAAAGTCATTTATGTGCAGAGAACAAGATGACAAAAACATCGAGGTAAGAAAAGCCAAGTGTCCTTAGAGGATAGTTATAGTAAACCAGTTGGCTTTTAGTGGCTTGTCTGAGTTGCTGGCACTTACTTTCAGAAAATAGTTTTTTTTTTTTTTTTTTTTTTTTTGAGGCGGAGTCTCGCTCTGTAGCCCGGGCTGGAGTGCAGTGGCCGGATCTCAGCTCACTGCAAGCTCCGCCTCCCGGGTTTACGCCATTCTCCTGCCTCAGCCTCCCGAGTAGCTGGGACTACAGGCGCCCGCCACCTCGCCCGGCTAGTTTTTTGTATTTTTTTTAGTAGAGACGGGGTTTCACCGTGTTCGCCAGGATGGTCTCGATCTCCTGACCTCGTGATCCGCCCGTCTCGGCCTCCCAAAGTGCTGGGATTACAGGCTTGAGCCACCACGCCCGGCCCAGAAAATAGTTTTGGCCTGCTTTTAGAAGGCTTGGAGTAGCAAGCTAAGGCATTTGCATTTACTTCTTAGGCTGCAGGTCACAACATGCCTTAAAGCCCGCAGATAGGCTTTGTTTGACCTAGAAGTTTTGTTTGTTTAATTCGTTAGCATTTAAAAATTGGAATATTTTATCTAAAAATTTAAATTTCTTGTAACAAAATCAGCTTTTGGCATTTTATTTTTTTTTTGAGACGAGGTCTCACTCTGTCACCCAGGCTGGAGTGCAATGGCGTGATCTCCGCTCACTGCAACCTCCATCTCCCCGGTTCAACCGTTTCTTCTGCCTCAGCCTCCCAAGTAACTGGGATTACGGATGTGCGCCACCACACCCAACTGATTTTTGTTTTTTTTTTTTTTTTTGGTAGACATGGGGTTTCGCCATGTTGGCCAGGCTAGTCTCGAACTTCTGATCTTGTGATCTGCCCACCTCGGCCTCCCAAAGTGCTGGGATTACAGGCGTGAGCCACCGTGTCTGACCCTTGGTCTTCTCTTTAAAGAAGAAAAAATGGGTCGGGCACGGTGGCTCACGCCTGTAATCCCAGCACTTTGGGAGGCTGAGACAGGCAGATAACGAAGTCAGGAGATCCAGACCATCCTGGCCAACATGGTGAAACCCCGTCTCTACTAAAAATACAAAAATTAGCTGCGTGTGGTGGTGCATGCTGGTAATCCTACCTACTTCGGAGGCTGAGGCAGGAGAATCGCTTGATACAGGGAGTCAGAGCTGAGATTGTGCCACTGCATTCCAGCCTGGTGACAGAGTGAGACTCTGTCTCAAAAAAACAAACAACAACAACAACAACAAACCGGAATATCTGTCAGCAGTGGGTCAGTATTCCTGCACAGCAACTCTGCTGGAACTGAGCAGCTGCTGACCCTTTAAATGGTACATGTGCTTGTTTGTTATTCACTGTCCTCACCCCTATTGCATTACACTTTGCGTGTCCCAGTCATTAACTTTTCCATTGTGAGCATTTTTGTTTGCAGTGCCTAGTAAGGCAGTAATGATCCATGGAAACATTTTGTTAAGAAGGTGATAGGATGAAAGTATTATCAGAAGCCAAGTTTGACTTCAGATTTCAATATTTCTTGGTAGGTTGGGAAATGAGGGATATTGGGAAACACAGAGTAACGAGAACATAAAATAGTGTGACTAATGAACTAGGATAATAGCAGGAGGTGTAGAAAGAGAGAAACGTCAGGAATAAAAATTAAATTACACATAGTGACTTTTTGGCAGCGGGATGCAGGGAAGTAAAGACATGGTAACTGTAAGAATCTCACTTAAGTGTCCAGATGAGGAACTGATGGGGCAATTAAAACTATGAGGCTGAAAACTGGGAGAGAGCTTGATGTAGAATTATAGATTTTAGTATAAATCTTAAAGAGGTGAGAGGTAGAAGCTTATGAAAGTTGAAGAGAAAGAGAGAAAGAAAGGGAAGAGAAGAGAAAAAGGACTGAACTTTGGGAAAAAGTGGGAGAAAAAAAAACTATGGAAATGGATGAGACATTCAAAGAAAGAGGAAAAGAAAGAGCAAGATATTTTAGTGTCATGCATTGTAAAGGAGAAAAAAGATAAAAATAGTGGTCAAGGACTCTAGAGATGCTTTGAGGCTACTGAGAATTGAAAAAAAAAAAAAGTCTGCTGTGACTCAGAGATCCTTGATGACTTTCAATAATATGATATCAATGATGAGATGAGGACCAAAGCCAGAATAGCGCATTACAGAGTGAACTGGTATAGGCAAAAACATTCCATGAGGATATTTGACAGTGACAGGAAGATGAAACAGGATAATATATGGCGGTATGGTGGTATCTGGGTCAAGTAAAATACAGTTTCTTCCTCATTCCTTATTTCCTCTTCTCCCTTTAAGAAGAAATCTATGGGCCAGGCGCGGTGGCTCAAGCCTGTAATCCCAGCACTTTGGGAGGCCGAGACGGGCGAATCACGAGGTCAGGAGATCGAGACCATCCTGGTTAATACGGTGAAACCCCGTCTCTACTGAAAAGTACAAAAAACTAGCCGGGCGAGGTGGCGGGCGCCTGTAGTCCCAGCTACTTGGGAGGCTGAGGCAGGAGAATGGCGTGAACCCAGGAGGTGGAGCTTGCAGTGAGCTGAGATCTGGCCACTGCACTTCGGCCTGGGCGACAGAGCGAGACTCCGTCTCAAAAAAAAAAATTAAAAAAAAAAAAAAAAAAGAAGAAATCTATGTTTAAATTCTGAAGTGAAGAAATTACGAAACAGGAATGAAAGGAATTTTGCTTGTTTTGAAGCCTACTGCTCAACAGGACTCCTTGTTTTTGCAAGTTGAACTTTGTGTGATTTCTTATGTTATTTTTTTGCTTTTGCTACTAGGAGCTACTGAAAGAAACAGGTTGCAAAATTCTCAAAATTGGTATAAAAAGTACTCAGTAGATCTGTTTGTTCTTTTTAAACACTAGAGTGATTCTAGTGAGCTAAATATCTCTACATTCGTTTGTGAGTCTGACAGGGAGGATAAGGAAGCAGTTGAAAAGGGAAAAGATAATTAGTATTTGTTGAGTCCTTTCTCTGAACTATCAGCTATACAGTAGAGTCATGTATGTCCATTTATTCCTTCCCCAGATGCTGCAAAGTTAGTATTATCATGCCCTTTCTACATATGAGGGAACTGAAACTCAAGGCCACACAGCTAGTTAGTAGTGGCTAGACCTGGGTTAGTAGTAATAGCTCCAGTGGCTAAGCTCAGAATCTTTTCCTCCAAATATCGAGGCAACTGTTCCAGAAGTCAGATTGCCAAGTCTTGGCAAACCTGAAATATATTTTTGGCTACTAAATTGAAGGAGACCAAAGAGCTGTGAATTAAATGCAAGAGGTAGTTTCTGAATATTTTCACTATAATTGATATTTTTGGGGACAAGTAAGAAGCCAGAATGGGATTTCAGGATTGGATGGTGGTAATGTGTCAATATTACATTCCTGAAGTTGATGGTTATAGTATGGATCTCTAGAAGAATGTCCTTATTTGTAACAATTACATATTAAATTATTCTAGGGTTCTTGTGTATCATGTCAGTAAAGGTTTCAAAGGGGAAAAAAAGTGCTTAATGTTGTAACTGCAAATTTTCTGTGAGTTTGAGATTGCTTCAAAGGAAAATAAATGAAAATATAATGGGGATTTCATGTATCCAGAAAGCAATTTAATCCCCCTATTGAACTTCGGCTCTTTGGCAAACAAATGCTCAGCTACATTAAATTGTTTGGGAAATTCAGTATTTGTCAGATATTTTTAAAGTTACATTTAATGCTGGTTTGAAGGCGAAAGTGTTATATAAAGAGGAAGAATTTTCCTCCTTTTGACAAACTCTAAATTCAATGAATTTATTCATAGCATTGTACACAGTACAGGTATATTTAAAATTTAAAATCATCATTATTTTATAGATATAAAAATATTTTAAGAAGGTATCTGGTTGGCAAGAAAAATTGCCTGTTAGAAATAAGGCCTCTCAAAATAACCTCATCAAGAAAGACCAGTTTTAAAAGATGGGCCTTATTTCATATTCTGAAGGTCAGTAGCTTGGTACTGTCCCGTATCTAATTTTCTCAGCCTGTCATGCTGCTGAACCTTCAGGACAGAACAGAGTGAACTACAGGAATGCTGCAATTACATAAGCAAGGATGGATTGCCTGGCAGATGGCGCAATCAATGAACAATGGAAATTCAATCGGCTGTGACTGATCAACTACCAGGTGTTGGGGGAAAATCCAAAGTCTTATCACCTCCTGAAAGGTGGCTTACTTTTCTTTTGTCATGCCACATATAGTATTAGTTGAAAGGGGGAAAAAATACAGTGGTTGAATTTATTTGCTGCTGCTGCTGCTTCTTTTTTTTTTTTTTTTGAGTTTTTTTTTTTTAATTCTATTTTCATAAGCAACAAGCAGCAACTCTATGAGGGAGATCATTGCTTTCCATTGTGATGTGACATTTGTAAGAAAAATGTGTAGGAGGCTAATGAATCTTTGCAATTATATATATGAATGTAATAACCTCTCTAAATTTCAGTTTCAAGTATATGTGAATGTGGAACTCAAATCCTTTATCTAAACTATTTGGATAGGGAACTTGTTACATTAAAGGTATTAATTATATTTGTTTTTGTCAGTGTTTAGCTGAATGAGGTAAGGAACAGTGCATAGAAAAGAGAGGTATTATTTTTATAATATCTTAGGAAAATTAAAGTTTGTGAATTTTGAGTTTGAAGGAGTCCAGTTGGAAATCTGAGGATAATAAAAAACAGAAACTCTTTCAAATATTAAATTAGACAGGGATGGAGTTTAATTACATGGCTTTAATAATTTAAAACATTAATTTAATTGCTTTAAGAGGGAGGAAAAGCAATTAAAGTCTGTAGGTCTTTGACTTATGACCTGACTCTGGACAATAGGAATACCTTCGCTTAAGGTGTTCATGGTAGAATAATAACACCTGCCAAGTATAATCTTTCAAGATGTCATTCCTAAGTGGATGCAGCAGTTAAGTAAAATAAATTTGGTAAGATGGAGAAGAAGGAGAAGGAGAAGAAGAGCAGGAGGAGGAGGAAGAAGGAAAGAGGAAGAGAAGAAGGAGGAAGAAAAAGAATGCTCAATTTCTACTGTAGATCTGGACAGTATAGATATCTGTAGAAAAATTTAGTAAGATTTAAAAAAAAAAAAGTTGCTCGGTATTATTGACCATTTGCTAAATAACTTTAATCTAATGAGAGCATGGGAGCTTAGAAAAGTCCACTTTTACACTAATCTCACTTAGCTTTCTCTCCACACTCTTTTTCTTATTTTCATAGAATTCCATTGATTTTCAATTGAGAAGCAAATATTTTTCTATAATAAACCACAAATACCTAGACTGTGCCTTCCTCTAATTCTCCCTCCCAACTCTCCCTCCTGAAGTACAGATGAAGTTTGCCACTGTTATCAATGGAATTTGTTGGATATCCTAATTTTGGTGGTTAGAAGGAAAAAATGTTGAGAATCAGTTAGTGGAGAAAACTGATTTCTGGTAAAAAAATCTTGCCTGTACTCTTTTAACAATATCTTGGTTCAAATAATTATAATACAGAAGAATTATAACATACATACTGTGATGCGTATTACTATTTTTTGTGTCATTTCTTTTCTCATCTATTCTCCTCTGCTAGTATGTAGGAAGATTGGTCTTCCCCACATAGACGTGATTGATTATGTGATTAGCTTTGGCCACTGCAGTAAGAGGAGCAAGGCTTTTCACTTAGTTAATTGCCAGAGCTTCAATTCTTAGTTCTTTCTCATCTGCCATGGCCATTGTGGAAGTACATGTAGAATAGAAGCTGTTTGGATTGCTGAGCAAAAACTTATAGATGACAATGTTTTGGGGAGTCTACCTGAACCCACAATGGAGTGGTATGAGTGAGAAATAAACATTTATTTTTGCAAGTTACTGAAGTTTTGCAGTCGTTATCATATGGTATAATCCAGCCTGTCTTTACTGATTGAGGGGGAAGTAATAACTTTATATGACTGTTGGGATAATTTAGTCAGCTAAGGTACATAAATATTATCAGGTATATCATAAAATAGCTAACCTTTTTATTATCTGTTATCATAAAACAGCCGTTATCATGAAAACAGCTCTTAGCTAAGTTTTTATTGTCTCCATGGGTTTGGAAAGATAGTTTCTTAAGAAACTTGCCTAAACTTATAAAACTAGTAAATAGCAGAGCTAAGATTTCAACCCAGGCCGGCTGAATTTAGCATCTGTGCTCCTAAATATATTCTACTGCTTCTTAAAAATAGTCTCAATTGATTTTAGATTTTTAAAAATTTTTTAACTCTTCTACACTGAAACTGTTTAAAGTTTTTACTTTTCTTTTAAAATAGTGATATAAGAAGAGTTTTTAAAATTTGGGTCTACATCTCTAAAACATTCCAGATATGGAAAAAAAATAGCTGTTCTTTGAAAAAATAAACTTTTAATGTTTTATGGTGTATGACAGTCCTAAAGGTGGGAGGAAGGGAGCTTTAAATGACTTTACAGCTTCTTTAGAAATGTTTCCTGGATGGTAGAAAGCAATATTAATCTCTTCCTTAAAACTACTCTGTTGGTTTTCTGGCTTAAGGAAAATCTATAATGACCACATTATTCATTGCTTATAGTATGCTTTAATGTTATTTTTGTAAGAACATGATCATAAATAGCCAATTGATTTATCTAATTATGAACACTTGAAAATTTATTCCTCCAACCTCTCAATAAAAATATAGGATTTCATTATATGTAAGTTGTTGGTTTTATTTACTTTTAAATGCCTTGATGTGTACTATTTCTTTTTATTTTTCTTTCATTCTTTTTTATCTTGATCCTAATTCCCTTGTGCATTTTCAAGCAGAAGATATGCAGGTGGGCAAACCTTGATTAATGGCATATGTTAAGTGCAGAGATACATTTCTTGGAAATTGCATTGCAACTGGCTCCCTTAGTTTTAATAAGAATATCCCATTTTTTAGGAATCCAGTGCAAGGACAATGAGTTGCAGTGTCTCTCACCTGTGTTATTCCATAGACGTTGCCAAACTTTGGAAAACAAATGACCTAAAAATGTTAAATGCTTCCTTTGAGTGTTTATGGGATGAGTCAAAAATATGATAAGATATGTAGAGAGACTGTAATAGAAAGAGAAGGAAACTAACGTGATTATTCTCTAGCTTGTTACTGAGTCATTCTTTTTAGTAACCTGTTGTATTATCGTCAATAATGATAATGGTGATAGTAATAACAAAACGATGACAATGGCAAAGACTATAGTACTGCTGTTCTAATACTAATTATGAAGAATTTGATTTGTGTCGGGCCCTATGCTAATCACTATATGTATATTATCTCTTTGAATTTTCCCAACAACTCTTATAATGCATTTTTATAACACTGTAAACAAATGCACAGGAAGATAAGTAGCTTGTCCGAAGTCATACAGTGGTGGACTTAGTTTTTTCAACTCAGTTGGGTCACACTGTAGAGCCTAATTTCAGTATAGATGGTAATTATGCTCTCTACCTTCTGTTTTGCATAGCAGAACCTAGAGAGTGAAAAAGCATGACAGCAATGTAGCATTCTTAAAAATGTTAATCAGGGATTTAACTTCCCTTTGCTTTACTTGTTCTCTATGTTTCTGTATGTCTTCCACTCTCCTCTTATCTTAGAGAAATGGAAGTCCTCACTGTTTTCCCAGAGCCAACTTGCACATGTCTTTTCAATTTCATCGCCTTTCAACGTCTCTAAGGATTGTATCTTAACATTTTTAGTGGTTCTTTCCTAAAAAGCACTTCAATCTTGTTTTCTTTTAAGCAAATTCGGCAAAAGTGCTCAATACTCATCGCCATTTTGTCACTTCACATGTACTGTGTAAGCTCACACTCTTGATACTTCTGCCAGTAATTTGATACATCACCACTGGGTAATAGGAGAGCAGGGTTCAGGTGTAAATTACATTTGTGATCTTCACAGTAGAATGCACAGAGCCATCTGTATATCAGTTGAACTGATATTAAAACTTTACCATACACAGATTTACCTTCTTAATCCATCTCCTAAATCTGAGTTTTTATATAAATTGCAGGTAGATACTACCTGAGTCATGTATCCAATCAGAACCCCAAATAATCCACAAATCCTCTATCAAGGAACCAAAGAGTTTGAAGTTTTGTCATCTAAGCTTTGGGTCTAAGCTTTATTTTCAGGCAGTTGGCTGTTTCAAGTTTTTACTTTTCTTTTTAAATAGTGATATAAGAAGAGTTTTTAAAATTTGGGTCTACATCTCTAAAACATTCTAGATATGGAATAAAAAATAGCTCTTCTTTGAAAAAATAAACTTTTAATGTTTTATTGTGTTTGACAGTCCTAAAGGTGGGAGGACTCTCCTTAGCTCTCCTTAGCTCATTTGCCTCTCCTTAGCTCATTCATTGATCTTTAAGCTATAGTAGAGGATATTTTATAATCCACAGGTTTCCATTTATCAAGACAAATAGGGAAAGTAGAGACATACTTCACCTATGTGGGGGATTGGTTCCAGAACACCACCCACTCCCTGCAGATACCACAATCTGCAGATGCTCAAATCCCTTATATAAAATAGTGTAATATTTGCATATAACCTACGCACATGCTCCTATATACTTTAAAGCATCTTTAGATTACTTGCAATACCTAAAACAATGTAAGTGCTATGTAAATAACTGGTGTACTGCATTTTTAAAATTTGTATTTTTTAATTATTATATTGTTATTTAAAATTAATTTTTCCCAAATATTTTTGATTCACGGTTGGTTGAACCTGTGCATGTGGAACCTGTGGATATGGAGGGGTGACTCTACCTATATGAGAATGAACTGGAAAGGTTGCCTCTTACGCACATATGAGATTCCAAGGATTTCAGATTAAGAATTGGGTTGATATTATGTTATCAGATTGTCATCTTTTAGTAAATATGTTAAGAAAACTAAAGTCACAGAATGAAAAAGTGATAGCAATCATATAAAAATTTTCGAATTAGAATGCATTTATGTTATTTTCATAAATTATGACAAAATTTTAATATATTAGAGTAAAAGCCTATCTTGATCTGTTAAAAGCTTGAATTTTAGAAAAATATAAAACTGATTTTATTATTTTTATTATTATTTAAAAATATTGAGTCTTGACTTCTCAAGATCTACATATGTCTAGCATAAGCATCTTTTTACGTCGCTCAAATATTTCAAGAGCTGTCTGAAAATGTAATTTGTAATTACAGGCTTAGTAGACCTAATTTGATGAAATTTTCTCTTACCTTGGTTTACTTAATTTATAAAAATATTAATTTTCAAATTTATCTTTCTTAAAAAAACTTTAATAAGGAGGGTTTTTAAAAAATTAAATAACTAGTTATTTCAAAGACAATATTTGATGGAAGTAGTATAATACCACTCTTAGATCAAAATCTTTTAAATTTTAAAAGATGATTTTACTTTAAGTGTGTATTCCTGTGTATGTGTGTGTTTGTGTGTGTTAAAGTGTTACAGGATACAAAACATATTGGTGCATAATGACAGCATCACCTCTTACCATAGTTATTTAACTTCTTAAAAGCATGAGTTCTTAAGAATTTAAGGAAAGTTAAGTAACTTGCTAATGCTCACTTGCCATGCAGAGATAACAGATCTAGGATGAGAAAACAGACTAACTATGCTTGAGAGTGTATCAGCTTCTCGTTGTGTCATGTTTCCTCCCCAGTTAATCCTATTTTACCCTCATAATACCAGTGTTACAAATTTAAGAACAAGCCGTGTATACATACATATATACATACACACATATGTTTGTTAGCCTTTTATATTTATAAAAGTAGGTTTTCTTTTGTTTTTAGCTCTGGAGTTTATTCATTTGTTAATGCATTTGTTTCTTCTTTATTTTGTTCATTCATCCAATATTTATTGAATGACCTCTCTGGACCAGGCACTATTCCAGGAGCTAGATGAGATTACAGATAGAGTTTTTACTCTGAAAAACAATGCTATACATCAAGCGAGGAAAAAGGGCATTTTGCTTACAGTAAAATAGCATTCATTTTCCTGTTCAATAAAAGAAGAGTAATAACAAGTGATATGGATTATCTAGTGATTATTTTCTGAAAATAAGAGTAATAAAATCCATTTTATTTTACAATCAGTTCTACTCTGAATTGCCTTTGATTGTTGAGGTGTGAAAAACTAGAGCACACAGTGTTCCATTTTGGTGAACAGTGGCCATTTTCTAACTAATGAATCCTTTAATAGATTAGAAAAACACAACTAATTTTAATTTTATCCCTTTGTGCGGCCTCTCATTTTTTGTTAGAGGTGATAACAAGTAGGAAGGCAAGGGAAAGACAAATCAGAAAAGTGAGAATAAAGGGAGATAATGGGTTTCCTTAGCACCAGCTAGATAATGAACTCTTAGATAATTGAGCAGGCGGCACTGTATTCAAGTTTCAAATTATCAAAATGTTAATGGAAAACGTTTCATCTAGGAATGTGGTTACAGATAGTGGGGTAATTGACAAAGATAAAATAAAGATGTACTTCGTAACATTGTTCTCAGATTATTTTGAGGATAAGGCTAGAAAAAAAGGATAAAAATTTTATGTTTTACTTAGCATTAAAGTTATGTCCAATGGTGTCTGGTTAGTGTAGTTGGATTTATTTTTGTGGCTATGTCTATGTTATGTTTGTGTCTGTGTGTTTAAGATTTTTTTTTTGGGTGCAAGGTATAGGTTGGATGCTAGATGGAGATGTAGTGTGATTTAATTATCAAGGGAGAGGTTTTATAAATGCAAGGCCTAGGATTGAGACTTACATTTAAATTACTTTCATTGGCATTTATTTATTCAGAAATAATTCTGAGTCAGATGTGGTGGCTCACGGCTGTAATCCCAGCACTTTGTGAGGCTGAGGTAAGCGGATCATTTGAGGTCAGGAGTTCGAAACCGTACTGACCAACATGGTGAAACCCCATCTCTACTCCAAAAAAGTTAGCCAGGCATGGTGGCTCATGCCTGTTGTCTCAGCTACTCAGGAGGCTGAGGCAGGAGAATCGGTTGAACCTGGGAGGTAGAGATTGCAGTGAGCTGAGATCGCACTGCTGCACACTCCAGCCTGGATGACAGAGCGACATGCTGTCCCCACCGCCACCAAAAAAAAAAAAAAAAAAAAAAAAAAGAATTCTGATTGAAATGTAGGTTTATGACTTTTTTCCCACTGTAAAAATAGGAATTACTTTAAATTTTAATTAGGTAAATGCAGGAAAGTAAAATATCTTAATATATTAGGCATAGTTCCTGTCAGTGTTTTTTTTTTTTTTAAATAATTATAGGCTTACAAGAAGTTGCAAAAATAATGCAAAGAGTTCATTTGTATCCATAACCCAGCTTCCCCCAGTAATAACATCTTATATAACTATAGTACATTATTAAAATCATTGGCATAATGCAATGAACTAAGCTATAGGTCTTATTCAGATTCACCAGTTTTTGCATTTATGTATTTATATTTTTTGTGTAGGTGTCATGCCTTTAAAAAATCAAGAATCTATGTCTGTCAATCTGTTTGACTCCCTGGATCTCTATTTCTGTTCTTATAGAGAAATAGAGTTGTACTATCCATCCATATTATTTGGCAGCTCATTTTTTTCCCTTGTAAGAAGTGTTTTTTTCCATTTTTCTAATTCATTATTTTTAATGTACACAGAATATTTAACACATTGGGTGAATATATAAGTATTTCTTAATCTTTTCATATTGGCATTAGATGGTTTGTCTTTATTTGCTATTGTAAATAGGCAGATAGACTTTCATCTTTGGGCTTGGCATTCCAAGGATATTTTTTTCCCCTCTCTCTCTCTCTCTCTCTCTCTCTCTCTCTTTCTCTCTGTGTGTGTGTGTGTGTGTGTGTGTCTGTGTGTGTCTGTGTGTGTGTTTCTCTTTCCTTCCTTCTGGTGAATTCTTAGCAGATTTCAATGTATGTTATCCAGCCATTCTCCAAAGAAAAAAATAAATAAATATTGTAAGTTCCTACCATCTTTTTCCTTATGAAATATTTGAAGACTAAAGGGAGTAACTTAGAGGACACTCAACACTGAATTTGGTGAAATCTTAGTATTTTGTCACATTTGCTTCAGAGCTTTTTATCATAAGCAGTAAAACATTACGGACACAATTGATGCTCCCTGTGTGTCTCTCCCAATTACATGGTATTTACAGAAACAATCTTAGAATAATCTGTAAGTCACGATGGAAAGGAAAAGTGCTTTTTGGACATTCTAAAATGATTGATTGTATTCCCTCTCTTTAATAAGAGCTAGTATTCAACATCTCCCCATGGACATGAGCTAAGTGTTGAGCAGAATGAGTTAATGAATATGCTCTCTGCCTTCTAGGAGCCTCCACTGTAGAGGAGCATTTCATCAGAACATTGCAGCATGTCATTTTGCGTGAGTTATAAGCTGAAAGAGAAAGAAATGGATAGTTAAGATAAAGATGTAATATGAAAAAATGAAAAAATGTGTGGTCCTAAAGTCCTCAGGTTTAGAGAACATTAATGTCAATCCTTGTCTATTTCTCTCCTCTCTTCCTCCCATTTCTCCTTAAAAAGAGCAGCGTTAACACCATGTCAGCTAGTTGGGGTCCTCCTCCCCTGCATGGTGCTGCTGCTGCTCTTTCTCTTTCTTCTCCTTCTCCTCATTTCCTTCTTTGTTCATCATTTCATTATTGTTATCATCAGGAATACAGGCTTCTGTTTTTTTCCAACAAGTACTAGCTGTCATTAGGGAGAGTACACCCTCCATTCCACTCCCTCTTGGTTCTCTGGATAATTCTGAGGTTTCTTTAAAGTTACCTACTTGTGACCCTGAGGACATCCTGGATTGTGGGTCTGGTTTCTAGGAACCTGCTCTTGTTTGGAGTTTTGTTCTTTACAAGTTCATCATGACATTTCGGAATTGGTTGATTGGGGATCACTGTCCCTAAGTGTTAAGCATGGAAAGGACTGACTGATGAAATGTGCTTTCCTTTAAAAACTGTACTTTTAAGTTTATGATATTAGCACTGTATTTGAACTTAATATACTTATGCTTTGAAACCTAAATGTTTTTGTCTTTTACTTTGACCCTTAATATTAATCTAATTAATTATCATTTTACATTTTCACTTTTTTAGATTAAACCAAATCCTATGTCCTTTCACTTATTGTTTTTTCCTGCATTTTCCTGTAGAATACAAATAAACAAGATAAAAGGTATCCTTAACTTCTTTGGATTTACTGTCAGGCATGACTCACAACCGGAGAATCTTTAAGATCATTCATTTATGACTTTTCTCTTCATTGACAGTGGATTCAGTTCAGATAACAGGCACTGATTTCCTGAAAGCTTTTCTTTCTGTTCTTTTTCCTGTGGGCTGCATTTCTCACCATTGGCAATTCACCTAGTTTTAATCTGAGGTGATCTGGCAGGGCTAAAGATGCCTACGTTGTCCTTTCATGTCGAGATGGGACAGTCTGGCTAGAGATGGTGTGATGGGGCCAGATTCTGAGTATATCTACTCATGTAGAAAAGATCAGTGGGACTAAGGAATGCCTCTGTCTTTGCATCGGGTTTCTCTGCTAAAATAATTATCTGTGCTATAGAGAGATGTGCTTTCCAAGTACTTTTACAAAAACAATATCCCTAGCGGTAAATTAACATACAGCTATTATTCTGTTCCAAGTAAGCAATTACCCAATTTGGAGAGTTTCCTGGAACAGTCAGTTGATACTTCCCAAGGCCAAGTATCTGTAATTTAGATAGGATATCACTGTGTGAAGAAAGTAAAATGTTGCCCTCTTAAAAATACTTAAAGCCTGCTCTGTTTCTGTGCAACAGTAGTCTTTTGAGTTAGTCATTGTTTTTGCTGAGCACTATTTACCTTATAAGACTCTTTTTATTATTTGTCAGAAGAGAATGTGTCAACAGAGAATTTGTAAGGAGAATGTGTCAGGAGAGTATATTACATTTCACATTTATTCACACTTACAAGCTTTTATTTTTAAATAATCATTGAGCATTTGTTGTGTGCCATTAATGAACTAGAACGTGGTCCCTGCCTACAGAAAGCAGAGAGTCTGGGAGGACACAAAATTACACAAAAAATAACCTGGATACTTAAAAGCCGACATGCACGCATACCATTTTCTTTATCTTCTGTGTTATTATTATACTTTAAGTTCTGGGATACATGCACAGAATGTGCAGGCTTGTTAGATAGATATACATGTGCCATGGTGGTTTGCTGCACCCATCAACCAGTCATCTACATTAGGTATTTCTCCTAATGCTCTTCCTCCCCTTGTCCCTCACCCCCTGACAGGCCCCAGTGTGTGATGTTCTCCTCCCTGTGCCCATATATCCTCATTGTTCAACTCCTGCTTTTGAGTGAGAACATGCAGTGTTCGGTTTTCTGTTCCTGTATTAGCTGCTGAGAACGATGGTTTCCAGCTTCATTCATGTCCCTGCAAAGGACATGAACTGATCCTTTTTTATGGCTGCATAGTATTCCATGGTGTATATGTGCCACATTTTCTTTATCCAGTCCATCACTGATGGACATTTGGGTTGGTTCCAAGTCTTTGCTATCGTGAAAAGTGCTGCAGTAAACATATGTGTACATGTGTCTTTATAGTAGAAATTTAAAGTTGTTTAATTTAATTAAACTTTAAAAATCAGTTTCTCAGTTGCATTAGCCAAATGTGACTATTGAGCACTTGCATGATTGCTACTGTGATGGAGGAACTCAATTTTAAATTTTATTGTGTTTTAGTTAATTTAAATTTAAATTTACTTAGACACATGTGGCTAGTCATTACCCTACTGAGCAGCAGAGACACAGAACATTTCCATTGTCACAGAAATTACTAGACAGGGCTGCTCTAGAGAAGGGAGTGGGAAAGCTTTTCTTTTAAGGACCAGATTGAATATATGTGGCTTTGCAGGCCAGACTAGTTCCATTGCAACCTCTCAGTTCTGCTGTTGTAGACCAAGAACAGCCACAGAGAATACACACAATCAGTTGTGTGTTCCAATAACGTTTTCTTTGCACAAACACATAGTGGACCAGTTTGGCATGTGAGTTGGAGTTTGCTGACCCCAGCCGTAAAACTTTGGTTTCTTTGGTTTTCTTTGCTCTTTTCCTGTTTGCCTCTAGAATTTCCCTTTACAGTATTCCATATTTCTCAAACACCTCCCTGCTTCCATCTTTGTTATCGCAACACACTTCATTGTTTCAAAACACTATAAATGATCACCTTCCACTGGTGTCCTGCTCCTGCCCATTCTACCTGTGTCCGCACAGCTATGCCTTCTTAACTCACCTTAGCCAGTCTGCTCATCTGATAATGTGTGTGATAGTAGAAATTGTCTGATGGGGTTATTGAAAGGAGCCAATAAAATGTGTATAAATTATGATCATGGAAGGCATGGAACACTCTCACAGTGATACATTAACACAGAATAGTTGAGCCTCAGAGCCTGACTAACACCTAATACCAGTGTGTCACTCATTGTGTGTGGACCTCAGGTGGGAAACTTGTCTCTACCTCAATTTCCTCATATGTAAAAGAGGATTATTGGATGTCAGAGGTCCTTGAATAACAGCATTTTTTTCAACTTTGTTTTCTTGTAACATTGATGTGGGAAAAAAAAAAAAAAAAAAGACCAATTATTGGGCAGGGCCACTGTCTGTGTGTGCTGTTTGCATGTTCTCCCCATGTATGAGTGGGATTATTCTGGGTACTCTGGTTTCCTCCCACATCCTAAAGATGTGCACATAAGGTGAATTGGTATATCTAAATGGTCCCAGTACGAGTGAGAGAGAGAGAGAGTGTGTGTGTATGTGTGTGTGTGAGTGTGTGTGTGTGTGAGTGTGCCCTGCGATAGGATGGTGTCCTGTCTGGGGCTGGTTCCTGCCCTGTGCCCTGAGTTGCTGAGACAGGCTCCGGCCACCCACAACCCTGAGCTGAATAATTCGGTAAATAATGCTCTTAGTTGTTCTTATTTATCTTTCTTAAATGTATGGATAGCTCACATTTATTTCAGTGTTTAATATTAGAAGTGTTTTGGGTCCTTATTTAGAAATTTGATGATGTTTTTGTGACCAAAAATACGCCCTAGGAACTTAACACTTGTTTATAACAATTAGCCTATGGTGAAATTAGTTTCCTTATATATCGTTTTGCTTAAAGTCTCCATTTCCTAAAAGCTATTGATGATGTTAAATGAAGACCTACTGTATTTACCTCACAGAGTCCTTATGAAGATTAAGTGAGTTACTTTGTGTTAAATGCTCATAGCATTGTCTTGATACAGTTCTTTAAAAATTTTTCCCCTGATATTTATAGATGAAAAAAGAAAGGCATAGACATGTTAATTTGTCTGCAGTCATATAAATAACTAGCAAATGATATGGCTAAGATTCGAACTCTAGTCTGTTGGCCTCAAAGGTCAGGCCTTAACACTCTACTACATTCCTTTTCATACCCATCAGCTCCTTACTACATTCCCTAGTTTAGAATTAATCTCTTTCTAATTCTGTGCTTTCATCATGCTTACTTTGTACCTCTGTCAGGAAATTTGCCACATTTTGCTTCTTATCATAGTTATTGCAAACCAGTCTTCCTTTTGAGAGTAGAGAACATGTTCCCAGTTACAATTTTTCCCCTTCCTTCACAGTCTCTGGTCTAATGAACAGAACATTATTATGAAATGTATTCAGTATAAACACTTTTGAATAGAAAAATTATTATAGTTAATATTTGGGACTCTAATCTGTTGTAGTCTTCTTATGAGATAATAAATTATTTTTTATAAAGATTATATATTCACCTTTTTAAATATATAGATAATCAAATGTAGCCTTCATCTTTGAATTGTTTCCAATATGTTGACTTTGGTTGATTTAACTTTAGAAAAAGAGCCTGGAGTGCTTTTGTTTTATTGTTTATTTATTTATAAATTGTGATAAAAACCCATGTATATGGGAGGTCATCAAGGAAATAAATTGTAATGTTATTCTAAGAAGGAAGCTTATAAGAGAAAGTAAATATAAACCTGAACTTTCCAGTAATTTAGTAATAAATATATGCAAAGTGCAGAAATCAGTGACTGAGAGCACAGATAAAGTTGCAACATTAAGACTACTAAATATGGTTGTGTTGGAGGAAGATTTCAACAGTTATTTCATACAAAGTGCAATATGGCACTTTTTGAGAATTTCATATTATAGGCCACACTGCTAAAAATATATTAAGCTTTGTTCTTGGAATGGGAGAGGATAGTGGAATTGAAAGGAACATCTTAGATTTTACTAATTTAACTTTCTGTAGCTCAGTAACCAAATTTGTAGATTAGAAGCTATCAGTTACTCTCTGAGAAAATGCTATCATTCTCTCTGAAAGAAGACTTTTTTTCAGTATCAGTCTTATTCCCTTTTATAATATTTGAATAGTAAATACATATTTAAATTAAAACAGTTTAGCTCTCAGAAAAGGGAAAGATGGAAATTGGCAGTGATGAAAAAATTGATGGGAAGAGAAGAATCATGTGAACATTTGCTATAAGCCACTTCTGGCACCCAGAGATCAAGACTGTGGAGGACAGGCTCCCTGCCTCTTAAAACCCCTTCAGACACCCACATACATTCACTGACTTAGCTCCATGTGTGAACCAAACACATTCCTCAGTCTCACATATTTGATAAACAAGGCCACAGTCAAATATAGAATGGGCGAAGTTTATATTTGAAAAGACAGAGAAGACTCAGGGTAGGCTAAGGTGAAGAAGAGATCAAATCAGATTCAAGCAAGATTCTCTCAAAGGGCTGAGTCCAGGCTTTTATGCTGGATGTGAGTTAGCAGGCATTAATGAGCAAAGGGCAAGGACAAATACAAAAGTACCTTTTTTTTTTTTTTTTTGAGATGGGGTCTCGCCATGTTGCCCAGACTGGAGTGCAGTGGCTATTCACAGGTGTGATTATAGGGGAAAATAGAAAATTATGTAAAATAAGAAGTCCAGAAGGAATTTTAAAAGCTATCTTCTTTACAGATGGCTTTGGGGAGGCCCTCAAGCCTGTCTCTGAGAGCTCACATGATGCAGGTGCATCTTTGACTTCTTTACCAGGACATCTAACATTTCTGTAGTGACTATTTATTTACAGGAGCTGAGATTCTTCCCATTTCATTTGCCCTGGAATGTATCCCTCTGCCTCTTAAATTATGAAATATGACAATTTCAAAGTTTATTTGAATTTGCTGAAACTGATAGATCTTAAGAATTTTATATCAGTCAGAATAACCTAAGATATGCTGCAGAAATAAACAACACCCAAATCTTCCTAGTACATCATAGCCCAGATATTTCTCGCTCATCCGACAAATTGATCTTGGGTTATTAGGAAGATTTGCCCCAGGCCATCCATCCTCACTCACAGATATAGGCTGACAGTACAGTCAACATGTGGGATGTCATTGGCCTTTGAGGCAGGGAGGCAGGGAGGAGGATGTGTAGTAAGTACCCGCTGGCTTTTGGAGACTACTTTGCTTGCATTCCTTCTCTTGTTAGTCCCTGGGCTACAGAAAGCAACATGGCCATGCCTCATTTCCACTGGGTATGAATGTGAAATCTTACAAACGCCTAGAAGCAAGGCAACCAAAATCATGGTGGACAGCAGGAATGATTGATAGCATCTTTCTCTTTGTGATCGGAAGGTTCTGTGTAGCCATTTATTATTGACTTTTCAGCTGTTTGAGGTTGATTTTGTTGAAAAAATAAAAGGCAGAAGCAAAATTTTTATGGCCCAGATTTTAGTTTCATAAAACTGAGTTTAGATGTTGTTATAAGTGGAAGAAATCCTTCTTTTTACCAGAAGAAAAATTTAAACTTATATTTTTACTTAAATATTTTTATTTAATCATAATTATGCTGACTATTAAGTTGATGAGTCAGTTAAACCAAAAACTAAGCAAGGTAGACCATTAAAATTTGTATTTTTATTTAAAAATATTTAAATCACCCATTCAGTATGTACATACATGCTTAAATAACTCAGAAGTTTTATTACATAAAAATATAGACTATCCCCTTTCTATCACTGCCCTCCAATTTTTCTCTTACCTGGAGTTTACCACTATTATTTTCTTAAGCATGTTTCCATACTGCTTGTGCACTTATATAATGCAAAACATAGATAAACACACAGACAACTTGCTCTGGCTGTGTAAAAAACTAATTTTGGACATTGTTTCATATTGATATATGTATATATCACATATATATTGCATTCCTTTTAATGATGCACAATATGTATTTAAAATGTTAAATACATATTAGATACTGATTTTGAGCCCTCCTAAGTTGCTGAACAAATTTATTTGCTCACCAACACTATACAAGAATGCTGTTTTCTCTTCACTCTCACTATAACTATGTATGATGTTTTTATATCAATCCAGAGGGGCAAATGACATCTTATAATTTTAATGTTAATTTTCTTGACTGTTAATAAGGTTGAGCATCTTTTTTTTACATTTACTGGTCATTTTTATTTTGTTTTCATCAGTGGATATCATGCTGAAATTGTTTCCCTATTGGATTTGTAAGTTTCTTCTTATTAATTATACAAACACTTTAAATATTGCAAATATGTCTTTCCCTTGTTAAATATGTCGAAATTATGTTCTCCCCATACCCTGGCTTTATGTTCTCTTCTATTTTATGCACACACACACACACACACACACACTCTTGCCTATATATACACACATATATACACACATGTGCTCAACTGAGTGTCAATATATAGGTAGTTGAGTGAAGTACATTTCAGAATCTGAATAAAGATCCTTTTTCACTTGTAAGTTAATGGAGGTTTTGGTTACTAAAATCCTTCTTCCTATGATTGTTTGAGGAAGAAGAGGCAATGAGAGAGGATTTCTAGACTTTCCAGAAGTCATATAGAGCCTTGTTTGTGTTCCACAAGTCTTAAATCTTGTACAGGATCCTCTATGGAGAAAATCCTCCCATCTCAGAAAGTTACACTCTAGGCCCAGAAAAGTTTCTGTGACGTCTGTGCACGTGCATGGGCGCAGGTGAGGGTGTGAGGAACATATGTGGGGGAGGATATGTGTGGCTTAATACTAGTAACCAAAGAAACCAAAATTGAAACTGTTTCACTTTTCAAATTGGAGAAGATTGGCTGTGTACAATGGCTCATGTCTGTAATAACACCACTTTGGGAGGCCGAGGCGGGCAGATCACCAGGTCAAGAGATCGAGACCATACTTGCCAACATGGTGAAACCCCATTTCTACTAAAACAAAAAAATAAAAAATAAATAAATAAATAAAGCTGGGTTTGGTGGTGCACACCTGTAGTCCCAGAAGGCTGAGGCAGGAGAATTGTTTGAACCTGGGAGGCGGAGGTTGCAGTGAGCCGAGATCATGCCACTGCATTCCAGCCTGGCAACAGAGCAAGACTGTATCTCACAAACAAAACAAAACAAAACAAAAACAAATGAACAAAAAAAACTGGAGAAGATTGAGAGTCATCTGCATTGAGAGGAGTTAGATGCTCATGTTAGATTCAGGGAGTACTGATGATAATATAGATTAATTCAGTATTTCCAGAAAGCAATTTGATTATTCAGTTTTAATGTGCATGTGTTTGATTGTAGGAACCTAGCCTGCTAATGTAATTAGAAAGCAGTGTGACCAATATTTGTCTGCAAGAAACATCATCCTAGGATCATTTAAAATAATGACAATGTTGTGAAAGGCAATTAGTAACAACACAGGATTAATTTTATTATGAACAGCCATTCATTGAATGGAATATTATGCCATAATTACCATAATTTTTGAGAATTCCTCAGGCCCTTGGGAAAAACTTGTATTGCTATCCTCAATACAGAGGCAAACGATTAAACTATATAATAAGTATGTTTGTATATAGAAAGAGTATAAAATACTCTAAAGTATATTTTTTAGTATTTTTACAGTGAGCATTAGTTACTGTTATAATCTGGGGAGACAAACCATTTAAAACCTGTCCACGAATTTAGAAGGAACAGTGAAGAGTCAGCACATAGAAGGCATTCAATTGACCTTTACTGAAATGATTTGATTTAAAATAAAACAAGAAACTCGTCATAGTAGAATAATCAAATCTTTGAGCTGGGAGGCTTCTTGCAGGTCACTTGGTCTAGTCAGCCACAGTAAACCAGTCTCTAAGCTTAGCCAATTTATACTGGTAGATTCATTACCTGTAACTGCCTCTGGACCATGCTGATTTGCTGTCTCCTGCAGCAGTTCTGCATAATATTGCCTGCAGAGCCTACCCTCATTTGGATCTTAATATTGCCTCCTCCAAAAGGTACTTTTACTTTAAAAAAAAATTGTCTACAGGTAGTTTTAAAAAAGAAAATCCTAGGGTGTTAATATTTTCAATATTAAACTACTCTAAAGTTGCCAACAATTGAAAAAAATTCCAAGTTGAAGTTTTTTGAGTATTGTTTATAGAAGCAGTGTTGTATGTTTAAGGGCTTTCTTCTGTAATCAGACTGCTGTGAGCAAGTTGCTGTCATGAGTTTCCTTGTATGTAAAATGGGATTAATAATAATACCTGCTTCATAGGGAAAGGTTTTTTAAAATTAAATTTGTTAACATATATGACTTGAAGTCTTGGACTAGAGTAAAAGATTGATAAGTGTTATTTAGAGACTTCTGTTTTGAAGACAAGACAGAGAAAATATACTTCCTTCTAAATACAATAAAAAACCTAGGACATTGTATATCAAACACACATAAGAAGACTCTGAAAGGTAGAGAGAAGGTCAACCAGCTAGGAAATTTAGCGATGTGAGGAATGGCATGGCAATGAGTTCCCTGGGTTCTTTTTTTTCTTTCTTTTTGTAACCCACACTGGGTTTTTAAGAAGCTGGCAACCCAGAAGCACCAATAGGAACAGATTTTAAAAAGCCCCAATAAAAGCTTTCTCTCCCTGGCTACAGAACCAAGAAAGGGACAGCATAGCAAGACAGAAAACTTTTAGGTGAGTGCTGTCCTAATCCAGCCAAACACTCCAGAAAAATACTGTGGCCTCAATTTCATCCTTACCAGTAAAGACCTGGTAGAGAGTCTAGACTTCTGCTCTTGCCAGGGCGTACCAAGGTGCCCCAAACATTGACTCCTCCCTTGGTGGGGTCAGATTAGTTTATGTGGGGAGCTGAAACTTTCTTTCTGGCTACGGTAAGAAGGTAAGGAGGTCCTCCCACCCAGTCACGTGGGAGGACATGAAGGGTATGGGGGAGCAGTCACAAAGTGCCCTTCTCCTTTCACCTAGGATGGTGTTATAAAAAGCTCTTGGGAGCCTGAATTATTACCGTGACCCATCATTCATGAGCCATCCCCCAGCTGAAGTGGTGTCAAGGAAACCTGGAGATTAATTGGGACTTATACCTGTGCCTGGTAGTAATGAGGTGGCTCCCTGCCCACCAGTACAGTGTCAGAGAAGACCTGGTAAAACAGAAGATTTAAATCAGATTATTATTTTTGTTTATTTTTTAATTTTTATTTTTATAGATTTAGAGGGTACAAGTACAGCTTTGTGACATGCATATATTGCTTATTGGTGGAGTCCGGGCTTTCAGCATAACCATCACCCAAAGAGCGTATGTTAAATCAGATTATTTAATAATCTGCAGAGTCTTGTAATATAAGACCTGAGGTGTCTAGATATGATTTACTCATTATACAAAGATCCAAAAATTATGTGTTATGCAAGAATCAGGAACATTTCACTCCGAATAAGAAAAACAATCAGTGGGTGCCAGCACTTAGATGATACAGAGTTTGGAATTACCTGACAAGTATTTTAAAACAGCCATCATAAAAGTGCTTCAATGAAAAATTATGAACACACTCAAAACAATTTTTTTACAAAGTTTCCATAAATAAGTAGAAATCGTCAGCAAAGAAGTGAAATATATAAAAAATAACCAAATGGAAATTTTAGGACTTAAAAATACAATAATGAAAATGGAAACTCAGGGATGGGCTCAACAGCAGAATGCAGGTGACAGAGAAAAGAAGCAATGAACTGGAGCAGAGAAAAATATAAAATCATCTATAAGTGAATGAGTGAATATAATGTTGCCAACTATAACACCAGTTTAGACATCTAGACTTGGTTTTCAGGGATGGCTTTCTCCAATTCCTAACCATGTGTCCTGGGTATGATTCTTATCTCTATTCTCTTGACTTTAAAATGGAGAGTAAAAACTTCCCTAGTTACCCTATCTGGGTTCTAAATCCTATGCTTCTTGAAAGTTTACTCATATTCTCATTCATTCATTCATCAAACAAATATTGAATGACTAATACATGGCAAGTGCTGTATATATTCTCCTTGTAATCTTAGGATCTAAAAGAGTGTCATATTCTTCTTGTAGTCTTTAAGACTCTTTGTAAGACTACAAGAAGAATATGACATTGTCTCTGCATTCAGGTAGATTACAGTGTAATGAAGGAAACATCTGAGTGGAGCAATGTTCTAAGTTAGGCTATGTGATAAGTGCTACGGTGGAGATACGTACACAGGTACACAGGGCTTAAGAACTACTTGGGGAGGGTGGTGGTAAAATGAAGGACAGCCACAGAAGTGGAAGCTGACTGAATTCAAGGAACTGCAAACTTTGTAATCAGTACAGCTGGAGTTGTGAAGTTGGATGAGTGGAAATGAAACAGAGTAGAACAACGGGTTTTGAGTGTCATCTAGAGCAGGGTCCCCAACCCCATGGACTGGGATTACAGGTGTGAGCCACTGTACCTGGCCTCTGTGGCTGTTATTTTTTAATGCTGCCACGGTATCTATAGCTGCTTTTAATCCAAAGCTTCATTTCACACAGGGCTCTTTGAGTGAATACCTGAAAGTGATATTCAGCTATTTAGCAAGAGCTTTTTTACTTGCTTCAATATATTTTCCTGTTATTTTGCATTGTTACTATATTTGGTAGTCTGATGTTGGAAGAAATGGACCATTACTATACTTGTATATTTTATTCTAATTCCCATTTTACTAAAAATGTGGTATATGTAAAGCCTTTTCTTTTGGAAAATGAGTTATAGTTCCTTAAAAAGTTATTCCATGTATCTACATGATTTCTGTGTTTTCAAAGGAAAACATTGATCAATTAAGAGATGAAAAGCACTGAATTGCAAAGGTTTTTAAAAATAAATATTTTATATGCATGTCCCTTCTTTATTCAAATTATGACGCATTTCAAACATGCAGAAAACAGCTTATATATTCTTTGTGAAATTGAAGACATCACATTTAACTGAAATAAAAAATATATATAGATATTTCAAAGCAGAATAGAATTTTTCAGTAAGTTTTTCTATTTGCAGCATGTACCAAAACTTCAGTCACACATCTGCCATTTGCCCTTTCATAATCCCCGATGCCTCTGCACTGCACTTACATACAGTTTATTTCATCTATGTATAAAGCCTGATTTTGGTGCTCTATACTCTAGTTTTATCCTAAGCAATAAAATCCACAAAGTTGCCAGCTGTAATTGTGAGGTATGTACTTTTTTTAGTGCACATCAAAATAAATACATGTTTATTAAAATAAAAAAATACACTGTGTACCATCTTAAATATTTAGTTTACAGCTATCATTACTTGTCATAGAATGCACTAGGAAACGTTGTTTTAAGGCCAGCTCTATCAAACTAGAAATATAATAACTTTGTTAAGTGGCAATATATTTTTAAAGCAATCATTCACTTTTACTTTTCAATTATTTTTCAGGTTTGTGGAAGGAATGCTTAACATTTGTTACAATGCCATTGATCGTCATATTGAAAACGGTAAAGGGGATAAGATTGCTATCATCTATGACAGTCCTGTTACAAACACTAAAGCAACCTTTACCTATAAAGAAGTTCTGGAGCAGGTAATATCATAAACTTTATATATATATATAGGAAGTCATATAGAAATTACTTAAATAGCATACATTCTCATTGTAGAGCCTTCAGTTCTCTAATGTATTGAAATATGCTGCCATGTTTTTCTTTTGATACACATTGGAAATGAATACAGGTGTGTTAACTCATGTAGACAGTTTTTATAGCCTTCAATTTATGTTTCACAGTGCTAAATGATGCTCATTTTACAGGGAGAGGATGACAAATCCTGAGAATATGTGTCAACCTTTCTCTGGTCTTTGCTCTTCATCCACATTACCATCACCTTTGGCTGCTCCCCAGATCTTGTACTATTGAAACAGTCTTCCAACTGCCTTCCCTGTCACCAGGCTCTGCCCATGTTAGATGATCACCAGTGTGTTTTTCCTAAGAAACAACATATTTATCTACGCCACTTAAAAATCTATTTATTTAAAAATGCTGTTATTCAGAGAGTAAAATCTAGATTGCTGTGGTGTCTAAGACATTTTGAAATCTGGTCATAGCATTCCTTCTAAGCTTCATTTTCCAAAATTCTTGACAATGCACACAACCCTTTCTTTTGCCCTGGATGTCTTGTTATTCCCTTAGACACTCCTGGGCCTTTGTAGCTCTTTGAACATGTTCATTCCTTTGGCTTATTTGCTCTTTTGAGTTCTTTCCCATCTGTGTAGTTCTTAGGTGGATCATATTAAGTGATGAGTTAGGAGATTTTTCTCTTTTATTAACATTAGGGTAGAAATAGGGCCTCAGAAGTAATTATAAAAAGTATTTGGGAAATACTTTTCCCAAATGGACTATGGGAAAGTTACTCAAATTCTGTGGAATATTTACAAAAAATGATTTAAAGAGAGGTAATGGTGTAAGGCAGATTTCTCAACTTTGGCACTATTGATATTTTGGATCAGATAATATTTTGTTGTGGGTGCTGCCATGTATGTGGCACGATATTTAGCAGCATCCCTGCCTCCACCTAACAGATGCTGATAACACACCCCCACCTCCCCGAGTTGCGATGTCTGCACACATTGCTAATGTCTGCTGAATGGTAAGATTGCCACTGGTTGAGAAACAGAAGTTGAGCAGAGTCTGTCATGCCAGGGTTTGGAGGCATTTGCTTTGACATGAAGGCTTTTAAAATTGCATTCTCTCCTTTTGCTTTTTGAACCCATTTAAGGGTTCCATTCCATTTTTAGAAAGTTTCATCAACTCTCCCTGACTCTTTGAAATTATATTCTTTTTCATCAGCAAGTTCTTATTTTGCCTTGTAAGAAATTTCAAGAAAGGCAACTCAGATTAAATAATCACCTTTCCAGTACTGAGTTGTTACAAACAAGAGAGAAGAGTTAGACCGATTTGCTTAGACTGGGTGTCAGCCTGGTTGTAGCAACAAATTCCAACCTCAGCTAATTTAAACATTAAAGAAAGACCTTATGAAAAGGGAAGACTGAAGAGCCAGGCTTAGAAAAATAGTAAACCCTAAGGGAGAAAGAGCAGATGTGAGGAGTTAAGAAGAACCCACAAACTGTCCAGTAACTAGGCTCGCTGCCTTGAGTCAATCTTCTAGATTGAAAGACAGAGTAGGAACATCTGTTGTGCTGAACCCCTATTGACTCCAGTGGGGATGGCACCAAGTTCAAGAGGCCAAAGAAGAGACCCAGAGCCCCATACAAGTCATGGGGTTTTACTGGGGCCTTACATACTGGGGAGAGTCCACTGGTGGCAGGCTGGGCAGGAGAACCGCACGACTTGCAAAAAGCATGCAGTTTCTATAGCATCTTCACTTAGCACCATCCCCCTAACAGTCTCTGCCTGGCAACTTCCATTTACCCTAAATCAAAAGGCTTTGATCCCAGACTGGATAGGGCTGACATATTCCTCAGATATAAGGAATGGATACGTGGATTGGCCACTCTTGGATTTGTATTCCCTAGCTCAGCAATCTGAACACATATTCAGGTGTGCCTGTCATACAGGGTCTTTCTCAGGGTATGGTCAAGTCAAGTCATTGCTGTCGAGGCGTCTACCATACAGCACTCACTTGGCCAAACTTAGGTGACTTGCCTAAACAATCAGGCAGTGGGGAAGAAATATCTTGTCCTCTTTTGATTTAATAGTAGGAACTGGGGCCCTCTCTCCCTCTAGGATGCAAACAAGGGGAATTTCAGTCTACTAAGAATGGGGTTCAAATGCTGGGCAGCTCAAGACAGAAAAAAAAAAAAACAAAATAATGCTGCAAATACATCGTTTGGTATTTTTTATTGGTCTGTAACTGAAAACTATATTTTTGGGATTAAGTATACAGATACAGCTCTCACATTGGGGGTGAGTTAGAAAGGCACTCTGTTACCAAATGAGCTTGTTATTCTTATGAGGTTGCTTTCTATTGTAAGAGATAATGTAGATTTCCTGAAAATCTATTATAATCTATGTTTTGTTTTAGGATTGCATTTTCAGCTTAGAAGAGGTTTAGTCTATGATTAAAAATTGTGCCTGTGATTCTGGCATATTGCTGCACTCTCATGAAAACACTGGCAAATTCTTATTGGTATACAAATGTATACCAAAATGTAAGTTTACTTACATATTGTAAAAATATTACCTATATCCACATATTGAATTTGATACATAATCAAACATCAGAGTCAAGGAAAAAGCTTTAGAGAAACCTAAAATAAGAAGAGATGTTGCCATTCTCATTTTCTATTGTTGGTTTTCAATTAATTAATTACATAAGTGTATATGACAATTATACACATATGTTTTGCTTAGAAGCTTTCCTGCTAACTCATTTTTCAAACCCTTTCTGTGTTTGTGCTGGTTCCCTGGTTTCAGTTTAGCCTGATATCAAAGTAGCTGAAAGGACTGTTTCTCTCACCTGCTGACAGCTCTGATTCCCCAGGCTTTTCTTCTCTAAAGTACTAAAGGAAGAACTGTTAGGAAAGAGAGAAGCATTGTGTGCTACTTTGATTACTTGCTTCTGATTCCCTGTGGCCTTTATTTTGTTAAGTAGAGAAGACAGAGAAAGAAGATTTAATGGATAATTCCATTGAGAACAAACAAAAAGAAGTGCCTTTGTATGTTACTTGTTTTAATCTCCCATGTTTCATTTCTACTGGAAGTTTCTGGCTAGATAATACTTGATTAAATTAGTTTGTATTTCTTATTTAATTAATGAGCCAACAAGACAGGCTACTTTGTCTTGGTAACATGAAAGATCTGAAAATTTTACAGAATGATCGAGAAGCAGAAGTTTTCCAAAACTATCATTTTTTCTATACATCTGAAAATACTTAAAATAATCCTTTATTAAGGTCTTTGTACAGAGATTTGGACCTAGTTTAAGGTCCATCATTCATTCAACAAATATTTGTTTTGTATGCCAAACCCTGATAGGAATAAGCGATACAAAGTAAATGAACCCATTTCTTATTGTCAAGGAGATAAGAAAACATGTAAACAAGCAATTTCAATATAACCGAATAAGGATCATAATAGGGGTTAATGTTATATTCTGTAGGAACACATGTGAAGGCAGTCAACTCAGTCAGAGGTAAATAGAGTCTAGGGAGATTTCTGGAAGAGTTAATGCCTAAAGTTATCCCGATTGCCTACCCTCCACTTGAAATAATTTTTCCTCTACATATCTTATGGTCCATGTTACCTGAATGTTATGTTCTCAGTGAGATGTTTTCTGAGCACACGAAATACAAATGTTCCTTTCCACACCACTTCATAAATTCATTTTTTCACTTTCTTTCTTTCTTTTTTTTTTTTTTTTTGAGACAGAGTCTCACTCTGTAGCCCAGGCTGAAGTGCAGTGGCCGGATCTCAGCTCACTGCAAGCTCCGCCTCCCGGGTTTACGCCATTCTCCTGTCTCAGCCTCCCGAGTAGCTGGGACTACAGGCGCCCGCCACCTCGCCCGGCTAGTTTTTTGCATTTTTTAGTAGAGACGGGGTTTCACCGTGTTAGCCAGGATGATCTCGATCTGCTGACCTCGTGATTCGCCCGTCTTGGCCTCCCAAAGTGCTGGGATTACAGGCTTGAGCCACCGCGCCCGGTCTTCACTTTGTTTTTAATTTAGTATTTATTATTCAGTATCATTCCTTACATTTTATTATTCTGTCTTTTTTAGTGTCATTTTCTCTTCTAGAGTGTAAGTTCCATGAGGGCAGTGACTTTGTATTTGTTTGCAGAACGGTGCCTTGCATGTAGTGAATAGTTGTTGAATGATGAATGAGTTAATGAAAGAATAAATGAATGAAATACTTCTTGAAATTTCTAAATGACTCTAGCTTCTTTTACTGTAGGAATGTCTTAGATTTAAATTGTATCAGTAATGGAATTGGATTATCTTTCCAAGTAAACTCCAATTCTATCTGTGAAGGATTTTAATTTATTTACATTCAGCTTGGTAGTTCAAGATGAATATATCCTCCTTGGATTTCCCATACTTATAACTCAGAAGATCTGCATTCTAGAAGACATGTATATTTTTATTGTATCCTGGCTCTTGTTAGCTCTTGCCAAGTTAGTCATTATATTAAGCCTCAGTGAAATAAAAGGTATGTGTGAGAGTGTATTTATATGTGTATATATTTCTTATATATATACTTCTAGTCATTTTAAAGTATCCTTATATTTATTTTCACCATCACTAATTTTATTTTGAATTTACTTCTGTGTGTGGCAAGTGTGCTCTGTTTTTTTTTTTTTTTATTTCAACAATTGTGTATTTTTATGTATTTATTCACTAAATAAGAACGTGACCCCTGAAGGGCATTTTGCTTTTTAATCCAGTTATTAGTGTACCTATGTAATCTTCCTACCAGAGAAAAAGCTCCTTGAGATAAAGGTAATGTTTTATTCACTTTTTCACCTACACAGTAGCTAATGTAGGCCTCATAGTACATGGAGTCATATTATGTGGTGAATGAGTTTGTGAATAAACATTTATAAGAAAGTAAAATCTAATCATTATCTAAGATAAATGATTATTTCCAAAAATATCACTTGCCATCACACTGTGATTTTTGTTTTTATATATTAAGAATTTTTATTTTTAAACAGAATGAGAATCTTTCTCATTTTAGTTCATTTTCTGACTTTGAAGGTCTGTGTCCTGTCTCATTTAAAGCCCTGATTAAAACACTTACCTTACTTCTTCAGGGTGACTAAACCCTGACCTTTTAGAAAGTTACCTGAAAATCTGTAGGCCATCTGCTTTGAATTTATTTTCTTGGACTGGAATGATCATGGTGTGAAATTTCTTTATTGAAAACATGCTTATGGAACACATATTATATATTTGACACTACTAGAGACACCATGGGTTTCAGTAGTGAATGAGATAATCTTTAAGGAAATTGCATTCTAGTTGGGAGTATGTACTACGAATAAAAAGATAATACAATATAAATAGGTATGAGAGAAGAACAATAAAAGACCAGAGAGGGACTTTGCCTGCCATTTGAGATAGGCTTGTCAGCGAAAGTACATGTCACTTATGAAATGATATTTGAGCATAGACCCAAATAAAGAGTGAGATAGGAACTATGTGAATATTTGAGTGAAAATTATATTAGACAGGGCTCTGAAGCAAGAATAGATTCAGACCATTGGAAAAGCCATGAGGACTCAGACCTCATGAGAAGGGAATGCTGGAAAGTGATGTTAGGTGAGTATCCAGGAGTCAGATCATATAGAACCTTGCAGGCCATGGTCAAGACTGTATCTGATTTCAAGGATGATGGGAAGCTCCATATTGTGAAAGAATTCACTTTGGCATCTCTGAAGATGAAGAGACTGTAGTGGGTAAGATTGGAAACAGGGAGATGACAAATGAATCGGCACCCCATAACATAAATCCTCTAAGAACAGCAGTATTTACTTACATGTGGGAAATTAAGGGATAGGATAGATACAGTCTGTGCCGTGAGATTCTGGAAGCTATTCTGCGTATGTGCCTGGTCTTGGATCCCTGGCTACATCCAGTGTGTTTGAAAGAAGTCTGGTTGAACCAATTATACAGCAGTTACCTGTAAATGCCCTGCTTCATCCCCATATTTTCAGGTATTTTGTGAGCATTCTAAGAAATTGTTTCTGTATAATTTTCAAGTAGAATTCTGGGAAAAGAAGATTATCTGTTGTAAGTACTTTAGTTCTCTTTCTTTCACATACACACATACACTTTAAGGATGATTTTCATAATTAAACCTTTACTTAATAATTGATACACTATCCCCCCTCCCACCCAAATTTGTAAATGTTAGGTCAAAGGCTAAGCTGCTAAAATAAGGATGTGCAGTAATATAATGG
Source organism: Macaca nemestrina (assembly GCF_043159975.1). Taxonomy (NCBI): domain Eukaryota; kingdom Metazoa; phylum Chordata; class Mammalia; order Primates; family Cercopithecidae; genus Macaca; species Macaca nemestrina. The sequence continues at coordinate 52,287,836 of NC_092134.1, read as the reverse complement.
CTTAATTTTTTTAAATAATGTATTTCTCTTTTGTAATAATCTAAAGATTATGAGGTTTAGCTTGGCATGACCCGAGATTATTAAGTCTTATTGAACCTTCATCTTCCAGCTCATTGCCTTCATCTGCATCATTGAAGCTGAGGCAAAGACATGTATGTCCCAACTCTTGGGAAGGTGGAGGAGGATACAGAGGAATGGATATGGTATTTAATATCCACACAGAGAAATATCATATATGCCTTCCACACACATCCCATTTGGCTATTGGCTGCCAGGAAGGCTGGAAAAAGTAGGGTAGGTGGAGGCATCTTGATGGGGAGTTAGGAGTTCCTGCCACAAGTACTGTTTCATTTCATAGGCAAAATAAATATCAGATCTTACACATAAATAATTGTAACCTGTTAATGTCAATAAATTGTAAGTCCAGGGAAATAAAAGCTGAAATTGAAATCTCATAGGTGGCACGCTAGAGATTAAGAACAAAGCTGTCAGAGATGTATTCCTCAGACACATACTGAATGCTTATTGTGTATTATTTATTGAATTAGGCAGTGGGGCCACACAGATGAATTAAAACATGATTCCAGAATTTCAGGAGTTTATAGTTTGCCCAGTGAGAAATACACAAAAGCTACTGAATGTAGTGTGATAATGTAACAACAAAGCTTTGTGCATTTGCAGCATGGAGAAAGGACCAACCTGGCCACAGCAGTTCAGAGAAGGCTTCACTGTGGAGGTGATGTAGAAGCTAGGTCAGGTAATAAAAATAGAATTGTGTGCCCCACCCATAGGTGACCCTTCTACAGGTGTCCCCTGAAGGTCTGCAGATTTATCGACAAGGTGGATTTGACATAGTTAATAATGAAAATGTGCACCCCGAGAACAAAACCGACTGCTTTTGTTGTCTTAAGTTCTAGGGCAAGAAGATGAATTAAGTAGGAAACAATATAGAAAGATCATTGGAGAATAAAGGAAGGAGACAGGCAGTCAAAGTTTAGTAGGAAGAGAATAGAAGAAGAAAAAAAATGTCCTTACAAGTGGAAGTGAGGAGAGTTGGTCACGATGAACACCAGTACCTGTTATACAGCAATGTAAAGACAGCTACACGCATCAACAGCTTTCTGTTTCTGGCCTTTAAAAATTAACATATGAAACTACAAAATCATTTAACCAAGCACAGCTTTCATAACAAGTAGAGTATAAAGCTAACTAACATAAATTGAGGATACTGAGTGGCTAAAGTGATGCAAATTAATATATTAGAACCACATTTTGAGTATATAAGACAAAGTATTTTTCATATAAGGTTTTTTGAAATAAATATGTAGCTATGAAAAATGATGCCACTGAATATTTTAATTCATTTGGAAGTTTTATGCTCACGTTTGTGCACTGTGTAGATATATGTAATAGTTAAGTAAAATGAATTTGAATAAATCAATATAGGTTGCATTCAGTAGAATTATTGTCAAGATTAGAGACCTTGGAGATATTGATTGTTCATTTTCTCATGCCATACTTGATTTAAAAGCATTTCATTTCCATTAGAAAGTTGAATAATGTTAACTTTATCATGTATAGGTTTTATGGGAAATTTGATATATTTTAGAATATTTATCATAAATTCTTGGCACATATGATGGTCTATGTTTGTTTTGTTTATTAGTTACTAGTGTATGCACTGTAATTGTGAATTTTTCTTCTCTTTAAATGCGTACGGGGCTCCTTGGTTGAGTGATGTAGATGTTAAAACTGACCCAGCTATTGCAATGATCTCATGTCCTTGTGCCATTCCTGGGATATTTAGCAAGTTCTCTATGAGACTTTCACATATATTGATTGGCTTTTGGGTTGTATTGATCAATGAAACTGTAAAGGTTAACAGGAACATTGCCCAATCCTGGGAAGTGTGGTTGGTGTACTCAGGATTGTTGTCATGTTTTATGTACTGCCTGTGGAAGTGCTGGGGGTGTTTGTTTTAGAACTTTCATTAAATAATCACAGCAGAATTGATCTAAACAATGCAGCAGGATTCCTGTTGACATCTTTTGCATCTTTTATATTTGTCTTTCTTTAAGAGGAAAAAGCCTTTAAGAAACCAACTGGGCATTTTTTTTTTTCATGAAATAGTGAGGCATATAAATGCTTTATAAGGACAAAAAGTTTTTACACACTTCTGGTGTTGACTTAAATTATTTTTATTTTAGTGTATTATTAAGCCTAGGCCTTAATGTTCCCGTTTTACAGCTTACTACATATATAAAGCCAAATCTGAGTTACAGGGAGGGTAAGAACAAACCCACAAAGCCAATCAAGCTCAACATGACAATATTAATTTAATATAATGAATGACATTGCCTTGCTGGAGCTGAATGACTGATTGTAAAATGTGTTTGATGCTGTGACCCTGGGGCTTTGAGTTTGGTGACATGTTCCCTGTGATGCCTCAGTTCTCTTGTCACATATTAGTAATTGAACTTCCATAGAGCCTTTGATTATCCAATGTGCTATAACCTTATCTGACCTTTACTTATTCTGCATGAGGTTACAAAAACAAACAGAGTGAAATTGCATGAGTGCTCAGATAATCCAGAGTATGCTGTATTATTATTATTATTGTTATTATTTTGAGACAGAGTCTCACTCTGCCGCCCAGGCTGGAGTGCAGTGGCGTGATCTTGGCTGACTGCAGCCTCCGCCTCCTGGTTCAAGAAATTCTCCTTCCTCAGCCTCCAGAGTAGCTAGGACTACAGGTGCACGGCAACACACCTCGCTAATGTTTGTATTTTAGTAGAGATAGGGACTCACCATGCTGGTCAGGATGGTCTTGATCTCCTGACCTCTTGATCTGCCCGCCTTGACCTCCCAAAGTGCTGGGATTACAGACGTGAGCCACTGCGCCTGGCCTATTGTTTTTTAATTGTATCAAAATGAAAACACAACGTTAAAAAATTCTCAGGGAGAATTCATGGGCCCTGAGAATCTCTCTACAGATTCTACTTGGAGAAACACTACAATAAACAATTTATTAGATCAAGAGAAAAGGAATCTGGCCTTCATTAACAGTAGAAATTCATGTTCTTTAAAAAATATTATTTGTTAGCCCTTTAATGAAGTGTATATAGCAGACAACAGTGACAGTTTTAAAGTGACAACTTTGTTTCACATTTTGCATGTTTATTATTGTATAAACAAATATGTGAGGCAGTTATTACTATCATACTATCATATTATGTTCACTGAAGGAATATAACCTTATCTAGATGACTTACATAAACTTGTGTTGTATTAAATAGTCTTTTTTAATAGAGTGTCGTAGATTCTTTATCTTTTCAAACACTCATTTGGAAAAATGTGTACATTAGCCACAAAATTATGCTAGATTTTTCAGAATCCTTGTATAAAGGTATGTGAATGCATAACTGTGAAAATTTACTTCTCTAAGAGTTGAATTTTCTTTTTCATTTTAGTCCAGGTGGGTTACATATTTTTTATATGTAATAAAGTTTGCTTCAGCACTTGGGATATTTTCTTTACAAATACTCTAGGAAATGTACAGAAAGTAATCAACTTTGAATTGTGATATGTTTTAAAAAATCATTTGAAAAATTTTAAATAGGAGTTTGTACTCTACTTCTCTATGTATCTATGAATGGTACTTTTCTGAGTGGTGTCTGGGTTCCAGTCAGGCTACCCAACTGCTTAACATATAATATAGTTGAAATACAATGCATTAGCAGTAAAAAAAAAAAAAAAAAAAAAAAAAAAAAAAAAAAAAAAATCAATATTCTTGCAGTACTCATAAGGGAGGGAAATAAATGAATATTAATTAAAAATTATTGGAAATGTTAGTGTTAGAGAAAAGCAGATTCAATTAAACATCTCCTGAGGTGGGATAAGTTGAATCCTGGATTGAACGGTGGAGGGAAAGGGGCAATTATGGATATAATTTCCACAAGATTAAAGGAAGACTTTGTGAAGGCGAGCTGGAAACAGATACATGAGAGGATCCTACAGTTTTGCTTTTTTGGTAGATAGAAGGTGGAGAAAGGATAGAGAATATATGTAAATTAGGGCTTATAACTTTTAGAGTGTCTATTTTAAACCTCTCGTATTCTTACACAGTGCAATGAAACTACATTTTTAGATAGCATGCATTTTTAAACACAATACCTATTTAAATACCACAGGTATGTTTTTGAACTTTTATTTCAGGTTTAGGGGGTACCTGTGCAGGTTAATTACATGGATAAATTGTGTGTTGTTGAGGTTTGTTGTATAGATGATCCCGCCACCCAGGTAGTGAGCATAGTACCTGATAGGTTTTCAGCCCTCACCCACCTCCCACCCCCCTCTCTAGTAGGCCCCAGTGCCCAGTGTCATTCTGTTCTCTATTTCTATATGTACACAATGTTTAGATCCCATCTATAAGTGAGATCATGCCATATTTGATTTTCTGTCTCTGTGTTAATTGGCTTTGGATGACATCCGGCTGCATCCTTGTTGCTGCAAAGGACATGATCTTGTTCTTTTTTTGTGGCTGCATAGTATTCCGTAGTGTATATGTACCACATTTTCTTTATCCAGTCCACCATTGGTGGGTGTCTAGGTTGACTCAATGTCTGCTATTGTGAATAGTGCTGCAGTGATGGAACATACGAGTCCATGTATGTTTTTGGCAGAATGATTTATTTTCCACCAAATATTTATTTTCCTTTGAGTATATACCCCGTAACAGGGTTGCTGGGTCAAATGGTAGTTCTGTTTTAAGTTGTTTGAGAAATCTCCAAAGTGCTTTCCACAGTGGCTGAACTAATTCACATTCCCACCAACTGCGTGTATGTGTTCCCTTTTCTCCACAGATTTACCAGCACCTGTTGTTTTTGATTTTTTAGTAATAGCCATTCTGACTGGTGTGACATGGTATCTCACTGTGGTTTTGATTTGCGTCTCTCTAAAGATGAGTTATGTTGAGCACTTCTTAATATATTTGTTGGCTTCATGAAATACTGTTTTAAATTGTTTTGATGGTATGTAGTCACTAGGTAAGGGTCCCTTCTGTGTTCGCCTTTCTGTTATCTGGGTTAGGTTTTCTAGTTTAACCACACCACTCGTCTCTTACGAGTATCCTCACTTCTCCTGCATATTGTTGATCCATTTCATTTCTGTGGCAAAACTTCAGACCTGGTTCAATCCAATTCCTTATTATCTTCATTACTGTAACTGATACGTCAAATCCTGTTAGAGAAAAATCACGTAACTACAAATATAGATTTAATATAAATTTACGGTCTCCGGTGTCCACTGGGACTTCAATGCTGCTTTTTTTTTTTTTTTTTCTTTAGCGTTTCTCGAATAAGTTTCTCTTTTACCCTCCAAAGGCTATTTTAAACTTTTGGCTTTCCTGCCTCTGTGCCTCAAGCTTAACAGGGTACATTGATTCAAGCCCAGCAATGATTATATAAATGTATTGTCACCAGACCTATAGACTTGCCTGTATCCACACCCATTGTTTTCTCTTTCCCTTCTTTTAAAATAGAAGCTAATCTTTCTTTGGTCTCTTGGAGCCATTCTATCAATTCTTTTTAGGGCTCTTGTTCTGTTAATCTATCTTATACCGATCTCACTGCTGGCTCTTTCTCTTAAAAACATGCATAAATGGGCCGGGCGCGGTGGGTCATGCCTGTAATCCCAGCACTTTGGGAGGCCAAGGTGGGCAGATCACGAGGTCAGGAGATCAAAACCATCCTGGCTAACATGGTGAAACCCTGTCTCTACTAAAAACACAAAAAATTAGCCGGGCGTGGGGGTGGGCACCTGTAGTCCCAGCCACTCGGGAGGCTGAGGCAGGAGAATGGCGTGAACCCAGGAGGCGAGGTTGCAGTGAGCCGAGATCACGCCACTGCACTCCAACCTGGGTGACAGAGCGAGACTCCATCTCAATAACAAAACAAAACAAAAAACCAAAAACAAACAAACAAACAAAACAAAATAGAAACCATGTTTCTACTACTAGCTAGTTTCTTACCTATTTTCATTCACTGATTAACTTTGGAAAAATGCCTTTTTAACTTCCTTACCACACACATAACCAATAACCAAAGTCCTCTAAAATATGCTACTGCCTCATTTAGCTAAGGTAATTAATGCTTTCTTCTTATTAATTCCAATAGGTGTTCAATATTTTACTTCCTCTCTTTATCATATCTAACAGTTTTGTCCATTCTCTGCCAGTCTTCACTTACTTCTATATACCATTCTGCCCATTTCCTTTCTTTCCTGTGTTCATTTTGTCTAATTATCCTCCTTAAATGCTTCTTTTGACTGTCCCTTCACTATCTGCTTCTAGGTTGCCTTCTCTTTCCATTTTACACATCCCGGCTGGGTGATTACATCTGTGCCAATGGCCTTTTTTGCCACGTATGTGATGGCTACTCCCAGTGGCAATGCTGGCTATTCTCAGTTCTGTGTCATCAGCCCACATCTCTCTCCTGATGTTGAGATCATATGCAGGATTGCCGAGTAGGTGTCTATACATGGTTGTTCCACTAGCATCTCAAATTTAAACATGTCCAATGTGAATGGCATCACTTTCCAGTCAGTTGCTAAAACCCAAACTGTGGCCCCATTCTTAATATTTCTCAAATAAATTTATTTATTTTTACCCCTATTACATAATAATCGAGTTTATACAATAATCATTAAATTATTGATTGTAGTTTATGCAATAATGATTACATTTTAAGAATTTGGAAAGCACTTACTTTTAAAGAGGATGAACAATTTTCAATTATTATACATTGTTTTTTGGGTTAGTCTAAACTTGATGGGCATAACAAGGCTTTGCATCATATCTGATGTTGTTTCTTCATACCTTTCCAGTTAATCTCATGACCTCTTCATCTTGAATGTTTTCTCTCTCTAAACTAAACTGCCTTCGCTTTTTCAGCCAAATGGCACATGCTGTGATGATTAGAGATATTGTCAGAAACTCTCCAGTGAGTAAAAGCAGGAGGAAGTTACACTAACCCAATTATTAATGTCTAGAGTGTAGAGATGTTAAAATGGTAAAAAGTGGAGGCAATCCTTAATTATTCTTTGTCTATGTATTTTATTTCCTTTTTATTGCATGCACCCTATACCTGTTGTGTGTTAATGACAATCATCAATTACATTTTCCGTTCTTTAAGACCTTGGGCTTCTCCTGTCTCTGTCCACAATGGCCTGATTGTTACATAGAAATACTGTTCTATAATTAACAAAATATTCTTTACAAGATATGATGAATTCTGATGATTTTCTTTTAAATTTTAACGTAAGTATTAAAGAAATGGAAGACAATATTCCTTATCAAAACTGTGAGCCCATATACGTAGGGAAATACAGGATTTAACTAATTTTCTGTGAAATTATAGTCTGAAAATCACAGTAGTCTTGAAAGCAAAAAGATTATTGAAATATTGGTTATTTTGAGCTTGAACTAAAGGGATTAAATAATTATCTATTTCACTTTGCTTGTGAATACATAGTCTGAAAATGACTAAATATTGATTGAAACCCATGTGTAAAGAAACTGGTAATGAGAAAAATGATAATTGAGTAATGGTATTTACTCTTTCATTTGGAGAAAATTATTCGAGAAGAAATGTGCTAGTAAATGTTTTCTAGACCACTGACAGATAACTATTTTGAATGTAATATAGCATTTTGTAATTTTTCTTAGAAAATTTAATAGAACGCCATTCTTAAATATAAAATAAATATTCCTCTGTGTTTTAGATAAGTAATAATACATTTTACTTGTAAACGAAAATGTGATTTTTTCATCTTTGAAAGAAAGATCTTTCTTTTTTAAATAACATCTCTAACTTTCCTGGTTTTAAGAGACATATCTCAAAATAAATTGACTTAGCATAGTATCATCTTAAATGAAAATTAGTTCAATGCTGTATCTAATAAATTGTAACTGTCTAAAATGTTACATTTCTAGAACGTTCTTATGTTATATGAAAATATTTATATTCCTGAAAATTCTCTTTCCACAGGTATTTACCTGGATACGTAGTTAATGCATGGACAAAAGAATAAGTTATTCATTATAGTTACAATTTCAATCTTCTCAATGGCTGCCTGTATGTGTACAAGTAAAACAAACAAAAATGTGTATGATTAATGTAATATTTTTAAAAGTAAGGTGCAGGTATTTTATATAACTCTTTCTATGAAAATTATACATATTCTCGAGAACAATTCATTTATCCATACTTTTAGTAATCTGTTTCCTCAGATATTATAGTTGGTTTTTAAATTAGTTTTATTTTCTGTTACTGTTTAGATCAGGGTTTGCAATGTAACATTGTGGCATTTTGAAAATACGCATTCCCTTGTCTGCTTTTTCATACAGTTTTCTTTGATGTGGTTTTGAAGTTGCCCGTGATCACTGCATTTTTACTACAACTTGGAAACTAGAACTACTTTTTTTGTACAAGCGTGATTTTCCTTAAGTGAGCACACTTGCTATTTGTGAAGCAACTGCTAATTTGTTCTGTAGAACATATCTTTTGGTCAGTTTTGACTAATTTTTATATTTGAGATATGAGCATTTGATAACAAAATTATACTACCCCAAAGACTGTTTTTGAAAGATTTTCCAGAATGATAACAAATTTTTTAATTAATTTAGTTTTCGTTATTCATATCAATATGTTTTCATTTTATAACTGAAATTTAAAGCTTTTACTTCTATCTGATGCATTATATATTATATTTATGTTATATATAAACCAAATATATGTGTACACCATTTTACAATATATAAATTTCAGTTGTTACATTTTCTTTACAATTATTATTACTATACGTGATTTTTTTTTCCAGACTCCAAATTTCTTTGGCTTAAGGACCAACCATTTCCTTCTCATTTTTGTATCTGTAGACTTGACCTCAGTTTAGGACATACAGCAGATACTACATAAATTGAACCAATGACAGGATGTTTATGTGTTAAAATGGCTTTAAATTAGTACCAAAATGATTCATATAAATTCTAGTGGGAAGAGTCACACATTGTTATATCTAAATAAATACGTTTATTTCATCTCCTCTAGGTTTCCTTCACAGCCCAGTTATTCACACGTTGGCAGTGTAGTATCCTCATGCTAGCTGGCCTTGCTCCCCTGGGATCTGTATTGCCCTTGATGTCAGACTGAAAATCAATTTTACTGGTCTATCCTTGTATAAAACCATCAAGTTATTGACAAATTAAAAAACAAATTTAAGAAGGTGCAAAGATGAATGTGAATTGGGTGAATGGCACATGGTTAACCTTTCGTCAGTTGAAAAACTATTTATTATAAACAACCTATCTTAAAATATTTTCCCTTTTGCTAATAATAGAAATCGTAACTCTACACTCAGACATTTATGGTAGGATAAGAATATGGCATTCGCTAAAAATAATACCGGTTTTTTTCTTTGATAATTTTCCACCTGAAGTTGATAAAAACTAAGTGAACCCTGAAATAGCAGTATCAAATGCCTTCTGTTTTGGAGTTCCAATAATACTTTATTTGAGTGATTATAAACTCGTATGTTTTCTCATACATATTCTCATGCATATATATTTAGATTTATAAATTATAATGAAAAAGTTTACCAGAGTGACATTTAGCCCTGAAACCTACTGGAAAAGAAAATTGTACTATTGATTCTGTAAACCTTTTGTCTGTAGACCAAGTCTGGTGTGGTTATCAGGTTATCAAAACACTGAAGAGCAGCTGAAATAAGCAAGGCCAAATAGACTCCATCTAGTGGTTACATGGGCCTGGTGCAACCTAATTTGACTAAAAATTGTTTTCAGGGCAGTGGTTGACAACTCAGATGCCTACAGAAGTGGGTGGATGGGAGAAACATCAATTGTCGGTATATATCACACTTTCTGTATGCTTAGGGAACTATGGTGTAAGCATATAGCATAAAATAAACAAGAAGTAAAAAAAATATATTTTGAACTCAGAATGAAAAAAAACGCAAGCTGTATGATAAATGCCCCCTGGGAATAGCCAGTTCTATGGCAAACCACTAGGCTGATCATCTGGTTCAATTGATTGCTGTTATTCAAGAACACAGGCCTGGTGTTGCTAGACTTTACAATTTTTCTAGAGAAACTGGAGATCTAGATTTGTATGTGAAACCTACTAAATTTAATGTGCTGGTTCATTCTCTTAAAATGTGATATGGCCCCAACTTAAATACATCTTGGTCACATTTGGCTGTGATCTACCATTTTGAGATCTTTGTTTCACACAAGGTCTTGAATTTTTTTTATTATTATACTTTAAGTCCTAGGGTACATGTGCACAATGTGCAGGTTTGTTACATATGTATACATGTGCCATGTTGGTGTGCTGTACCCATTAACTCACCATTTACATTAGGTATTTCTCTGAATGCTATCCCTCCCCACTCCCCCAACCCCACGAGAGGCCCCAGTGTGTGATGTTCCCCGCCCTGTGTCCAAGTGTCCTCATTGTTCAGTTCCCACCTATGAGTGAGAACATGCAGTGTTTGGTTTTCTGTCCATGTGATATTTTGCTCAGAATAATGATTTCCAGTTTCATCCATGTCCCTACAAAGGACATGAACTCATCCTTTTTTATGGATGCATAGAATTCCATGGTGTATATATGCCACATTTTCTTAATCCAATCTATCATTGATGGACATTTGGGTTGGTTCTAAGTCTTTGCTATTGTGAATAGTGCCACAATAAACACACCTGTGCATGTGTTTTTATAGTAGCATGATTTATAATCCTTTGGGTATATACCCAGTAATGACATGACTGGGTCAAATGGTATTTCTAGTTCTATATCCTTGAGGAATTGCCACACTGTCTTCCACAATGGTTGAGCTAGTTTACACTTCCACCAGAAGTGGAAAACTGTTCCTATTTCTCCACTCCTCCCCAGCACCTGTTGTTTCCTGACTTTTTAATGATCGCTATTCTAACTGGTATGAGATGGTATCTCATTGTGGTTTTGATTTGCATTTCTCTGATGGCTAGTGATGATGAGCATCTTTTCATGTGTCTGTTGGCTGCATAAATGTCTTCTTTTGAGAAGTGTCTGTTCATATCCTTTGTCCACTTTTTGATGGGGTTGTTTGATTTTTTCTTGTAAATTTGTTTAAGTTCTTTGTAAATTCTGGATATTAGTCCTTTGTCAGATGGGTAGATTGCAAAAATTTTCTCTCATTCTGTAGGTTGCCTGTTCACTCTGATGGTAGTTTCTTTTGCTGTGCAGCAGCTTTTTAGTTTAATTAGACCCCATTTGTCTATTTTGGCTTTTGTTGTCATTGCTTTTGGTGTTTTAGTCATGAAGTCCTTGCCCATGCCTTTGTCCTGAATGATATTGCCTACGTTTTCTTCTAGGGTTTTTATAGTTTTAGGTCTAACATCTAAGTCTTTAATCCATCTTGAATTAATTTTTTTATAAGGTGTAAAGAAGGGATGCAGTTTCAGCTTTCTACATATAGCTAGCCAGTTTTTCCAGCTCCATTTATTAAATAGGGAATCCTTTCCCCATTTCTTGTTTTTGTCAAGTTTGTCAAAGATCAGATGGTTGTAGATGTGTGGTGTTGTTTCTGAGGCCTCTGTTCTGTTCGATTGGTCTATATCTCTGTTTTGGTACCAGTACCATGCTGTTTTGGTTACTGTAGCCTTGTAGTATAGTTTGAAGTCAGGTAGCATGATGCCTCCTGCTTTGTTCTTTTGGCTTAGGATTGCCTTAGCAATGCAGGCTCTTTTTTGGTTCCATCTAAACTTTGAAGTAGTTTTTCCCAATTCTGTGAAGAAAGTCCTTGGTACCTTGATGGGGATGGCATTGAATCTATAAATTACCTTGGGGAGTATGGCCATTTTCACAATATTAATTCTTTCTATCCATGAGGATGGAATGTTCTTCCATTTGTTTGTGTCTTCTTTTATTTTGTTGAGCAGTGGTTTGTAGTTCTCCTTGAAGAGGTCCTTCACATTCCTTGGCAGTTGGATTCCTAGGTATTTTATTCTCTTTGAAGCAATTGTGAATGGGAATTCCCTCATGATTTGGCTCTCTGTTTGTCTGTTATTGGTGTATAGGAATGCCTGTGAATTTGCACATTGATTTTGTATCCTGAGACTCTGCTGAAGTTGTTTATCAGCTTAAGGAGATTTGGGACTGAGACAATGGGGTTTTCTAAATATCAAATCATGTCATCTGCAAACAGGGACAATTTGACTTCTTTTTTTCCTAATTGAATACCCTTTATTTCTTTCTCCTGCCTGATTGCCCTGGCTAGAACTTTCAACTCTATGTTGAATAGGAGTGGTAAGAGAGGGCATCCCTGTCTTGTGCCAGTTTTCAAAGAGAATGCTTCCAGTTTTTACCCATTCAGTATGATATTGGCTGTGGGTTTGTCATAAATAGCTCTTATTATTTTGAGATACATCCCATCAATACCTAGTTTATTGAGAGTTTTTAGTATGAAGGGCTGTCAAATTGTGTCAAAGTCCTTTTCTGCATCTATTGAGATAGTCATGTGGTTTTTGTCTTTGTTTCTGTTTATCTGATGGATTATGTTTATTGATTTGCATATGTTGAACCAACCTTGCATCTCAGGGATGAAGCCAACCTAATCGTGGTGGATATGCTTTTTAATGTGTGGCTGGATTCGGTTTGCCAGTATTTTATTGAGGATTTTTGCACATATGTTCATCAGGGATATTGATCTGAAATTCTCTTTTTTTGTTGTGTCTCTGCCAGGCTTTGGTATCAGGTTGATGCTGGCCTCGCAAAATGAGTTAGGGAAGATTCCCTCTTTTTCTATTTATTATAATAGTTTCAGAAGGAATGATAACAGCTTGTTTTTGTACCTCTGGTAGAATTCGGCTGTGACTCTGTCGGGTCCTGGACTTTTTTGGTTGGTAGGCTATTAATTATTGCCTCAATTTCAGAGCATGTTATTGGTCTATTCAGGGATTCAACTTCTTCATGGTTTAGTCTTGGGAGGGTGTATGTGTCCAGGAATTTATCCATTTCTTCTAGATTTTCTAGCTGATTTGCGTAGAGGTGTTTATGGTATTCTCTGATGGTAGTTTGCATTTCTGTGGGGTTGGTGGTGATATCCCCTTTATCGTTTTTTATTGCATCTATTTGATTCTTCTCTTTTCTTCTTTATTAGTCTTTCTACAGTCTATTTTGTTGATCTTTTCAAAAAACCAGCTCCTAGATTAATTGATTTTTTTGAAGGTTTTTTTTGTGTCTCTATCTCCTTTAGTTCTGCTCTGATCTTAGTTATTTTTTAATCTCATTTATTTCAGAGGACAGAAAATTTGTGGGCATCTTCCATTAACACTGTAAAGTGAGACTGGATTATAAAGTTACTGAATTATTTGTTGTACGGAACTTGCTTGAATGTCGTTTTTATTCAACAACTGGCACAATTCAAGATGCTGAAGTCACAGCTTTGGATAAGACTAGCTCTTCTCCTTGGTCTCTCTCAGTGTGGTACCTTAAATGATGTACCAAGTAATGTGATCACAAAGCATGGTCACTTTCTGCAGGGGTTGCACACTGAGATGTTTGGATATAACTTTCCAGTTTTTGCCTTGTTTTTTGAATTCCATATAGAATTCCAGTTCATGATTTTTATTACTTTAGTGTATCTTTCTCATAACCTTCTGCTAGCATCTTTGAAGTTCCTGAAACATAGCACTTAATTATAGAGTTTGCAATATAAAGTAGAATAAACACTAAAATATTTTTTTTTTTTGTTTTGCTTCTACTTTATTTCACCAGAGACTTTAACCTTGACCACACCTTTCCTCATCTATACAGAGTAAGTGAATAAAGAGAAAAGAGAAAAATGGCCAGGATTCAGAATTCTTTAAACTTGTTCTGAAAGTAGGAGAGACAAAAATGAAAGGAACCATAAATAGCCGTGTGGCCTAATTTCTTCTCCCAAGCCTCCTCTCTTCATTGTGTTGGGCAGTCACATTCAAAGTCAAGTCATGGTCCTTCTAATTGCCCACCACGCCCATACAGGCCCTTTAGTCCCCTGATCTGATTGACAACTGTCTTGTCACTTGTTTCTTCTCCAGGCCCCTGGTTTCCTTGCTGTTCCTTGATTGCATCACATATGATCTCCTTTACCTCTTACATGTTTGTACTTCACTGATTTTCTCTTTGCCTAAAATAGTACACTTATAGATATCCACTTTTTTCCAACCTTCTACATGTCTTACTAAACTTGTTGCTTTCTTAGTGAGGTCCCAGTGAGAATTGCATCCACTCTTTCCCCTGCACTCCAAATCCTCTTTACTCTGCTCTACTTCCCTCCCCCATATGAATGAAGATTTTTTACCATAATTGATAATTTCCTTATTTCTTGTGTTTATTGCTTATTGTAAGTATTTTCTCTGCTAAAGTATAAGTATTTGGAGGGTAGAGATTATTGTCTTATCTTGTTTACTTATCTGAAGTATCTGAAAACAGTATCTGACATACAATAGATACTTAATATATATATTTTCAGTAAAAGAATGTTGAGCTACTTATTCATTAAGGTCTGGGGGTGCTTCCCACAGCTCGCTATAATTGCCAATGGGAAGGATTCTTGAAAGAAATTTTATCGTGTGTGGGCTTATGATCTGTTTTGTCTTTATTGCTAGAAAGTACAAAAACACGTTACAGGGAAGAGACATTTATATGTTGAGGTCTCAAAAACACAAAAGCAAAAAGAACTGTGTACATTTCATCCAAATACAGAGGGAAGTCACTTTGTATAAATGATTAGTGTAAAAAAACTATAAAGGCATAGAAAGAGCAAAGAATATGAGGTCGGAAGACCTGTGATCGTGTCCTGTTACAGCATTTGCTAGTTCTCTGACCTTGGTTAGCTGTTTACCTTAGCTAATAGCTGTTTACCAGAGCTAATAAGCTCTGAGACTTATTACCTTATCTTTAGATGTAAATAATAATATAGTAGAATTTGTCTTATTTGCTTTATTAGTGTTTAATGATATGTTTTCTTTATTAATGTATACTTGTTTCCTTTAACAGTTACCCAACATCTATCTAAATTTGTAATTATTTTGTTTTTCTCTTCACCTGACAGATTCACCTTTTGCAATACACAGGCTCTACAGGGGCAATTCTGTGTCTTTCATTTATCAGTGTTGTGTTCCCAACTCTTACATACCATATCTGGTATATAATAGTTGCTCAGTAAAAATGTTGTAACATGAATAGTTAAGCAGTCTTAAGTCGTAAAGTTTATGTGATATAATAATAGTAGGTTGGTTTATAATTAATGATTATAATACAATTGTTATTACTATCACTATCTAAAGCATTATCATCATCATCAAATACGTGTTACTCAGGCTCCTTTAATCTACTGCCAAGTGGCTGATCATCTTCTAGTATTACTACCTTAAGTTAGAAGTTTAGTGAAACAATACAAAAAACACTTTACTGATCTAATGGTCTTGGCATAGGTCTCCAAGCTGGCTGGTGTCTTCGTCAAGCATGACATCAAGAAAGGTGACACTGTCGTTATCTACATGCCCATGATCCCACAGGCAATGTATGCCATGCTGGCATGTGCAAGGATAGGTGCCATCCACAGTCTCATATTTGGAGGATTTGCTTCCAAAGAACTAAGCAGTCGCATTGATCATGTAAAGGTAAGTGTTTTATTTTGGGAAATCATATTCATCTGTGGAGGAATCATCTGAGAATGATCTACACCTGTTAGAGCCTCCCTTCAAATAGGATGGTTGATATATACTTTTTCTAGAAATCATTATATTAAATACCAAAAAGACACCTACATGCATACATTTATTGCAGCTTAATTTACAATTTCAAAGATATGTAATCAACCTAAGTGACCACCAACTGAAGAGTGGATAAAGAAAATGTGAGATACACACACACACACACACACACACACACACGCACCATGGAATACTTCTCAGCCATAAGAAAGAATAAAGTAATATCTTTTGTAGCAAATTGGGTGGAACTGGAGAACATTACCCTAAGTGAAACAACTCAGGAACAGAAAACCAAATACTTCATGTTCTCACTGTTAAGTGGAAGCTAAGCTATCTGTATGCAAAGACATATAGAGTGGTATAATGGACATTGGAAATCCAGAAAGGGGAAGAGTAGAAGGGGGATGAAGGATGAAAAACTACCTATTGGATACAATGTACACTATTTGGGTGACAGGTACCCTAAAAGCCCAGACTTCAAGCTATTTAAATAAATACATAAATAAAATGTTTTTTATTTCATGTACATCTGTTAATCACACATTTGTTTTAAAGTCAGTTCTATGTGAAAGACATCTTGCTGGGTGCCTTGGGGAATATAAACTATAAGAGAAGGTGTATGCTTTCCAACTTAGCTTGTCATATATTTGGGTGTATAAGACATAGAAGAAAAGGACTAATAACTAATTTGTTCATTCAACATATATTTGATTAAGCTCCCACTATGTTCCTGATACTGTCTTTGCAACTGGATAATAAGTAATACTTATCAAATGGATGGGACATATAACTAGTTTTACAATCCATATACATCCAGGAAGTGTATATGTTTGAATGGGGTACAAAAATAACAATTTAGTGAGTCTGTTGTGAAATATCATTGAGCTATTTAATCTAAAACAGCACAGTGTCTGGTATATAGTACTCATTTAAAAAATGTTAACTATTATTAATCTATGAATTTAGTGTAGGAGTTAGAAAAATTTTAACTGTAATTGACCAGATAGTAAATATTTTAGGCAGTATGGATGACACAATCTCTATTGTACCTACTCACCTTTGCTGTTGTAGCACAAAAGCAGCCTTAGACAACACGTACACGATAGGTGTGTATTTGTCAATAATATTTTACAGAAACAGGCTTTGTGCTGGGTTTGGCTCACAACCATAGTTTGCAGACCCCTGATTTAGAGGAAGGAACACTTTCTTTCAGTCGGGGTGGCCAAAGAAGGCTTCCTGAAGGAGGTGAGATTCGAGTTAGATCTTGGCTAAGATTCAGCTAGTTGAAAAGAATGACATATTAGGATCCAAAAAGGCAGAAAAAGAATGTGAGTCAAGCAGTAGAGACAGGAAACGGTAAAATTCATTTGGAAGGACAGTAAGTAGACCATTATGACTAAAAGGTGAGAGACGGTGAGCTTGCAAAGGCGGGTTTTGTCTGAACTGGATTCTGTTAACGAGTAAAAGTTTTTGAACAGGCGAGTGTCACGTTTGAAGCAATGTTAAGAAGAGGCAGGTCTTGCGGTATGTGAGTAGGAGTGAAGCTGGAAGCTGTAAGAAAAACCTTTGATAGGTGATCTGTTTGTAAAACGGTGGGCAATATGAAGGGGAAAAAGGACTCTGGGAAGATTCAGGAAGGAAGCTGCCTATCAGAGTAAGAGATGGTTGACCTTTAGAATTTTAGAAGCCCAAGACGAGACATTCTTAATGGGAAGAGAGGTAATATATACTGAAGCCCCCCTGAGTGCTAGATATAGAGTCAGGCTTTGCATATCTCATTTTATTTTGTAATAGGTTAGTTATTAAAATAAGAATGCTGATTTGTGGACAAACCATCTGGGTCCTTTTTATCGTTTTTTTTTTCTTCTTTTTAAACATGTTGAGTTAATGCCTATGAAGAAAATCTAGGGAAAAAATATCAGTCACTGACTTGCAAATGAAACTTTAAAAAATTCTGATAAGATATAGGGAAATTACAATATGTAAAAAAAATAAGAATTTACAAAAGTTATGGTATACCATTTAAGGAATTTTCATCCATCACACACACACACACGTGCACACACACACACGCACACACACACATACACCCTAAGACTCCTTTGTTAAGGAGTTTCTGCAATAAATGCTTTTATAGATAAGGCAATTGGGCAGGTCAAATGTAAGGAGAGAAGATGGAGATAGAGATGTATATCTGAGATAGTTAGGTAAAATTAGTGTGTAGTTGAAATTAGGAATGGTTTTGATGTCATGATCTTCAGATAAATAGGCTAAAGAAAAAGTTTTATTTTTATAGAAGAAGATGGAAATGATGTATTCTAACAAGTCAGTCTAGACTCAATATCTCCAATAAGACTGTTAATAGAAATATGAAAGGAATTATTTTTTTCAGAGGAGAAGTCTAATTTTGACTTTATTAAATTATTCAAACTTTGATATATTCTATATATGCTCCTAATCTGATATGTAGCTTGCTTTTGTTTATTCAGAATTCTAATTTTAAGGAATGCTATCTAGAGCTATTTTTGTGCATATTACAGATATTAAAATGTGAATTATTTTCAAATGTCTGACCTTTAAAAATATAATAAAAGGAAACAAGACTTTTTGCTTTTTTTTTTTTTTCTCTTTTGTTTTAAGGCAACTTGATATGGTGGAAAGACGTTCTGCAACCAGACTGAACTGGCCTTCCTTCTGCCTTTGCCACTTGTAACCTGGGGCAAACTATGTAATTGCACTAAGCCTCAGTTCCATGAATATTAAATTATATTCAAAAAGCAGACAATACTATATATGCATATATTTAGCACAGTATAAACCTTTCCTAGATGAAATGTATTATAACTAGAAATCAGAATTCAGGAATACATGCAATACCTTGGGTCAATTTTCTGCCTTCTGAATAATTTATTATCTGTCTCTTTTGCTTTGGATTTCTTGGTGAAGAAACAATATACTTAAAAATATGAGGACTTATTTTTCTGCAAATTAATGAGTTCCACAAACGTTTGCTGAAAGCTCATGACATGCCAAGCACTGTGCTAGGTATAGGAAACACAAAAATAAATGGCATTCAAACTTGGTCTTATAGAGCTTACTGTGCAGTAGTAGAGATGTATGAACACTGACTACAACTGAACATTTGAGGCATGTCCAGAATATACTGAAGAAGAGAGATTGACATAAGCTGTGGTTCCCAACAGGGATACATTTTGCCTACACCTGTGTTTGTCTTGAAGAATAACTTAGCAAATTGCCAGGTAAAGAGTACAAAGTGTATCTTAAGGACAGGGGCAGGTCTAGGCTTTGTGGGGCTTGAAACTTTAATCATTTGGGAGCCTTTTTAAGAAAATAATATAATGTAATATTTGGTGAATATGAATATATATTTAGAATTAGAAAAAATATTATAAGTTATTGGAGATTTGCGTATTTTTCTGCTGCAGTCTCTTTAGGCATTTAGAAGAGAAACATATAGAAAACCTATGAAATGCTGCTACAACCTCAGCAGCAGCCAGCTCTTACTGGGGCCTTTGCAAGTAAAGGGCCTCAAGATTTGCATTGTACTAGTTCATGGCAAATCCACCTGGCTTAATGAATTATTTGAAAGGGATTTATACATTTCATACATATGAGTCAAAAACATCATTGAGTATGCAGTTTTGAACAGGTAAGTGAGATTTATGTAGAAGTGGTTAAGTCTATAACAATTACAAATGGTTTATTCATTTTCATACCATTCAGTAGAAAACAGAATCATTCAGGTATTTCTTTAGAAATGTTAAATTGCCAGTCTGCAACTAAAATATTGTGATTACCCTAATTAACATTGTTAAAGCTTTCTCTCCATTATTATTTTTTAATTGTAGCCCAAGGTGGTTGTTACAGCATCATTTGGCATTGAACCTGGAAGGAGGGTAGAGTATGTACCACTTGTAGAAGAAGCGCTAAAAATAGGACAACACAAACCAGAGAAAATTCTCATTTATAATCGTCCAAATATGGTAATCTGAATATTGAATTTGGTTCTTGCTAATGTTAATATACTAAAAATGATTTTAGTTTTTACCATTTAAAAGATACACTTGATTTATAAACTATTAAGTATACTGCTGAATGTCATTGTTATTTCTAAAAAAATATGAATAAGACCTACTGACTTCATGAAAATCTAGCCTAAAACCAAAAGACTGAAACACAGAAACATGTGTGAGATTAATGAATCGGATTCTATGTATACTGCTATTGTTGTGTTTTTAATTAGCTCGGATTATATTAACAATAATAATAACAACAAACACGAATTGACTGCTTACCGTATGATTTATAAGACATTCTACTAATGAATATATTTTTTAATTTTCCTGGTAACTCTATTAACTAGATGATAATATTATTACTATTTTAATAGAAGAGGACTCCAGTGAACACGGAGATAAAGCAACTTGCCCGGTTTGAAAGCTCCAGAGTCGAGATTTGAATGTATGCACTCTGACTGTATGCTTAATCCCTCAGCTCTCCTGACTCTTGGAGTGGTGTGACTAATTTGAATGCAAACATCTTCTTAAAATTTAGAAAAGTATTTAGGCTAGAAATAAAACCATGCTCAGGAAAACAAAACATGAATATTCTAAGTAGATACATTATTCTGCAATCCATGAAGGAAGGGAGAACAGTGTAATATACCAATGAATACAATTTACGGTACTTTTTCTGTAACTTTGAACTGATGATCACCTTATTTCTTCACCCAAGCAAATCTTTAGCTATTTATGTTGACATCAACTTGGGTTTCTAGCAGATTAAGTTTTTTTTTTTTTTTTTTTTTTTTTTTTTTTTTTTTTTGCAGAAGTGAAATTGCAAGACTTAAAGAATCAACTCTTAACAAGTTTTATTTGAAAATACTTAAATGACAAGATATGAGAACAGAGTATTAAAAATACATCATTTTGATTACCACCAAGCAATTCCCATTACCACATTAAATTCCTGTATAAAGTTTTAGTAGTCTGTGGTTCATGATCTGCTGCACTTAATGGTTTTAATGTTCTTATGATCTTGAAGAAGAATTTTAAGTTTCTTTCAGAAGACCTCAAGCACTTTTTTTAAAAAAAAAGCTTCTTTGCTGTTTAAATCAGGTATTGCAAAATCAGCAATATAGAAGGCCTTGGGTAAGAACAGTTTAGAGGGATGGCAGGAACACACACACAGTGTATGCATATATGAGTATATGTGTGCTGTTCACATTAATATGTAGTTTGCACAGAACTTATGAGGTACTAAGTTCTAGGCCCAATGCTAAGTACTTCCAAATATTTTTTTCTTATTTAATTCTAACAAACCAATGAAATAGATGTTACTAGCCTTATTTTAGAGATAAAGAAACTGAGTAATGGAGAGAGGTCATAGCCCAAAGTCACGGCTAATAAGTGGCAGAACCAGGATTTAAACTCCAGTTTAATGACTTGTAACCAAAAAGACATATGATATTTCTTTCACTATAAACACATTGCATATGGAGGATATCAATGTTCCTTATTCAGTTTTTTCTAATGCAAGTCTGTTCTCTTTTCTTCTTAATAGAGATTAACTGCCTGCTCCCCTCCAATAACTAGCTTACTTTCTCAGCTTCTCTCTTTTTCTGCAGGC
This sequence comes from Macaca nemestrina, assembly GCF_043159975.1. NCBI lineage: Eukaryota > Metazoa > Chordata > Mammalia > Primates > Cercopithecidae > Macaca > Macaca nemestrina. The sequence goes on along the minus strand of NC_092134.1, from coordinate 52,266,370 downwards.
CCTTTCCTCTATTGTAATATAGATGAGGGCTGTAGAAATCTCTTGTTCTTTCTAGTAGACCTGCTGTTTAGGCAGTAACTAAGCCCAGTGGAATGGCTTTGCTTTGGATTTAGAGAGACACAAAGGCTCAGCGGGGTGTCTTATTAACCGGGATTGCATTTTTGTAAGAGGAGGTAAAAACTTGGCTGCCACACCTAAGCTTCAGGCAAGCAGTGATGGAATCAAAGGATATTACACCCCTACGCTCTCCCAATACTGCCTTTTAAGAATTACAAGAATTAGGAAAGACATATCTATAGAAGTAAATGCATATATGTGAAAATGTTTTGTTTTCTCTCTTTATTTGTCAGATCTCCTTTACATGTACCTCTGTTTCTTAGCCTGAAGAATAACCATTTATTGAAGTCCTAATTTCATTAGAGGCCCATAAAAATTATCAACCCTGTAATTATTGTTGTGATCACTTAATTGATGTTTTTATTTTGCAGTGTGATGATTTTTATAGATCTCTGTGTTGTCAAAAGTTTGATAATTTGCAATTAGTTGCTTTTATCCATTGTATAAAAAGAAATGGAAACATATAATTTGGTCATAATCAACTATTTTGTTTATCTAAATGGCAGAGCCAGTGCCTATCAGGGTGGGGCTGGAGAAAGCAGTTTGGCCTGAAACTTCAACTTGATGAAGGGTCTTCAATTCAGCTATAAATGTGTTAGCTATAAATGTGTTTATTCATACAGGCATTATATTTGTGATGTTATCTTGGAGTATTAATTGGTAAATGTACCTATTTAAATATATGAACAGTTTTTACAACCATGATTAATGTATTAAGCAATCTAGAAAATGGAAGTGTCTTTTCTAAATTTTTCAATCTTTGGGCTTATCTCAGGAATCACTTTAATGAAATGGTTACACACATCTCTAGATAGTAGATCGCATTAACTTTCATTGAGTGTTATATAACTTTGCTTGTGCTTATGCTAACATGTTCGCCAATTATAAACTTCCTGATGTGTGATCTTGAGCTCAGCTAACATCTAAGAAAAAAACAGACTTTTAATGGGCATTAACTTTACTTAAATAGTTGTAATTCCCCATCAGAGTAACTTTACCATCAGCCACTTCCCTGCTTTTCACCCATCTGGTCATTTCATTGTCACTGTTTTTAAAGAAGTCTGTTTAATTTCTTTAAAGATGTATCTGTTTAACTCATGACTCTATTATCACAAAGTTTACAACACAGAGCCTGGTTCTTGAAACAAAAAAAGGAAAAAAATATTTCTCCCACAATAATGAATGATCTAGAAGGAGTAAAATTTGGATCGTATTTTGGATATATCACAGACTCTGACTAAATTTCAATACTGGATTTTAGTCTTCAAAAAGCAATAGTAGAATTCTTCCCTACTCCTGAAGAATTAATGTTTTCTTATTTGGAAAGGTAGCTGTGGTGTTACTCCTAAAGGCCATTGTATGAAGAGAAATTTATTAGCTTAGTTGACACATCATTGTAAAGATGATAAATGCAAAGTAAAAGAAATAGGCTATGGAAAATAAAAATTAGTTTATAAAGTTATTAGTGTACATACATCTATAAAAACATGAAACCTTGTTAATTAAGCTATGAGTGTTGATGGAAACATTACTACATTATACTGAATTTCTAAAGGATATCTCTAGATTTAAATGAAACATGTTTTTTTGTCAGTTTAGTTGAAGTGAATATAAAACCTTTGGACTTTTTATAAACATTTATGTTGAATCATGAACTTGAGCTTTTTAGTCATAAATCTGATGTTTAGCGCCATTATAGGCTTAGATTTTCAGTCAGATGCTCGGACTTACATAGATTTAGCTACTTTTTGTTCTCTTGATTTAATCTCCTATTACAGTACATACTCTTATATTTTTCCTGTGTAGGAGGCGGTTCCTTTGGCTCCAGGTCGTGACCTTGACTGGGATGAAGAGATGGCAAAAGCCCAATCACATGACTGTGTTCCTGTTCTTTCAGAACACCCACTGTACGTTCTTTACACATCTGGCACAACGGGGTTACCTAAGGTACTCACTCTCTGAGGGATAACTATCTATAGCAGCAGATTTACTTTGCACCAAGAATGTTTGATCACTGACTGGAAATGTTTGCAGATTTTACTTTGAAGTTTAGAGAGTTACTTCATTTGCTTTTATTTTTTTTCCTGTGCCCAGTCTGGAGTGCAGTGGCGTGATCTCACCTGACACAGTTACTTTATATCTTAAAGAGATTTTGTGCCTAGTGCTAAATATAAAAACATTTATTATTTAACATCAAATATTTTGCTCTCATTTCTTCCAGAATTTTCTCAAATGCTAGAAATATACAATTGCTTTAGTAGATGTTTGATTGAATATCAGTTGGTTTAATAACATTATATAAAAATATATTTCAAATAAGACATTTTTATTCTTTTAAATTGAGATATAAGTTTCATGCAGTGTAGAATTGATTTTTTGATCTAGGGGAATTCAATTCTTTATTATGAATGTGATTTAGAGAATTGACCTAGGCAGTTTGAACAGAGGCAGTTTATCCAAAGTATTGACCTATTTGATTTACAGCATGGAAGACATTCAAGGATTTTTAAATCTGTTCACCATGAAACATGTTTTTACAAAGCAAAGTTGAAAGCATCAATATTCATTTAATGTGTCAAATATCAACAAATACCACTTTTGCCTGGTATCTCCGAATAACACTGTTTCTTCATAGACCCTTATAAAGGATAACAGTATAATTTTCCTTATTCATCTTTATTAGGTGGTTTAATATTCACTGAATTGTAGAATTTTAGTAGGAGAAGGGACTTTCATAATCATTCTTATCCTTGAGGAGAGTGACTTCTTCATTACTGTTAGATTACTGTAGCATCAGTGTTCTGAAAACGTCGTCTCTTAATCATCTTAAAATAGTGGTTCTATTTGATTAGTTAGCTTTTTAAAAGGAAATTTAAGATGTTCCATGTAAGCCTTGCTTGTGAAAAGGAACACTTTTCGTAGGGGAATATATTCTCTCTGAGGACACAGGTCATGTTTTAGTATATTTTGGTCTACCATTGTTCTTTGTATGTAGTTGGTGCTCAATAAATTTTTGTTGAAATCATACATAGATGCACACACATGAAGATATTTGTTTCATTGTAGAATTGAAGCCTTATGATTTTGTTACAACTCGAGTGACTTGAAAAATATTTCTGCATATTGGAGATTGGAAGATTTATTTATTGAAGCATGCCAAATAATCTGCTGGACATAATTCTTAACCTCAACTTTTTCCAATTCTGCCTTGCATACTCGCCACCTGGAGTCCAACTGAACATTTGGCTATAAAATAAAAGAGAACTCAGGAAAGTTATGATCTAATATAAAAGTATCAACATGAGAGAAAACTCCTGACCCTGAAAACACAGTATAACTTAATTTTTAAAAATTTAGTTTCTTAAAAGCCTGAAGAAATCTTATAAAAACATTTGTGCTACCTCAAGACTTTAAGTCACTGAAATTCACTGTGACCTGGAGTAGGATCTCATGGGATGGGCAGAAGAAAAGGTTTTCAGAAATTAAAAGCTGACTTGCTAGTGTAGTAGAAATAAAATAAAAGCAATACACAGAGTATTAGATTGAAAAGTGGTTCCAAATAAGGAAGGACCCTAGCTACTACAGGTTTTTCCTTTCTTTTCTTTCTTTCTTTTTTTTTTTTTTTTTTTTTTTTTGAGAGTGAGTCTCACTCTGTTGCCCAGGCTGGCTCACTGCAAGCTCTACCTCCCAGGTTCATGCCATTCTCCTTCCTCAGCCTCTCGAGCAGCTGGGACTACCTGCACCTGCCACCATGCCCGGCTAATTTTTTGTATTTTTAGTAGAGACGGGGTTTCACTGTGTTAGCCAGGATGGTCGTGATCTCCTGACCTTGTGATACATCCACCTCGGCCTCCCAAAGTGCTGGGATTACAGGCGTGAGCCAATGCGCCTGGCGCAGGTTTTCTCTGAGAGGTTCTTTTCTGGATTCCTTTCAGTGCCTAAATGGAAGATCCTTTGATATTTCTATCGTTCTCATTTTCCTCCTGATGTACCATCCTGAAGACAATCTATTTCAATAAATTTGAGAGGGCTTTAATTGTGTGGAGATTTCTGCACCCACATTGAATTTGACTCAATTTAATGTGTTTGTATGGAGTGCTCATCCTGTGCTAGAACAGATACAACTATGAGTAAAGTATAGTCCTTCTAGTCTAGTGGGATTGAACCAGGTATGAATACAGGTGATGCAAGATAGAAGGTGGTCATTTAGTTGGGAAGATAGTTGACTACACACAAAGGAGACAAAGAGATTAGTTTTCAGGCTGTTTAATTAGTTTGGAAGTTTACACAGGACAGCATACCTAATAGGGAGGAATCAGATTTGGTTCAATGTTAGAAGTCTAAGACTTTGAATGTGAGAACATATGAGGGTGCTTTTGAATATTCATTGAAATAGAATCAGAAGGATGGTTTGAGGCTAGGGAAACTAAAAGTCTTTAACATGCTGAGCATGATGTGTCTTCAGGACATTTAACACGAAGATGCCCAGTCAAGAGTTGGTAATGAGAGTCTCAGCCCAAGAGTTATACATATGCGGTTGGAGATAGACCCTTGTAGGTTATTGGGGTACAGGACCGGTGATTAAATTGTGTGAGTGAGTGGGCTTTGCAAAGTTAACACATACAGAATGGCAAAAGAAGGTAGTTATCTCTTTAAGTCTCTCTTCCCTCCAGTGGACTTTAGAATTTAAATTGCTTTAAATTTTACATTACCAACAGACCTTTATGGCACTTATTTTAACCTATCTTATACATGTTAGTTTTTATGGCACTTATTTTAACCTGTCTTATACATATTAGTTTTTATTAATTTACTTTTTTAACAATGAATGTCCTCTGAGGTCTTAGAATACACATTTTCCTTTTTGGATCCACTGTAGCACTAACATTAAAATTTGACCCATGTAGAGCCTCAGAATATTTGTTGAATGATCTCTTACTTCTCTAGTAAGTCAGCTTCTTGGACACCTCCTTATTCATACCATTCTCATTTCATTTTTCATAGGTATAATCAGGATTAATAGTACCTAAAATCTTAATGTTGGGATCCACAGAATGTACGTAGAGGAAAAATAAACACACATGCATTAATGAAGCATTTAGATATAAATATGATGTCATCATATGGTTTGTTTCCTCAATTCCTGATCTTCATGAGGAAAAATAATGTTGTGAGCTCATAAAAAAACTCTTCTGCCTAAAAATGCTTGTTTCTCAAATATAAAACACACATAAGGCAGTCTGTTCTTTGGTTAGAATTTGTAGATATATTTTGGGCATATTTGCATATCGGCATTTGCCAACTCTGGAGTTGTCAAGTTGCTGTATGACAGGTTAATCTGTTAGCTGCTGTAAATATTCCAGCAACCACATCTGAGCTTCTTTGCATACATTTCTGTTTTGTTGTGGGCTTCTATTCTGTTTGGTTTGGGTGCCTATCTTTGAGATAGTTCAAAGCACTACATGATAAAAGAATCCCTCATCTGGATGAGATGTCCTTTCAGGTATGGGAGATTTAGTGATCATAATATGCATCTTATTCGGTTTGATATCATAAAGGGATTGTGATAACGAAAAAAAAAAAAGAAAGAAGAAAAGTTCAGTGTCAAAAGAAAACAAGGGGAAAGAAATCAAAAGGAAAAGATTGAAAAGAAAACATGACAAGAAAGTGGTAGATAAGACCTTTTGTCCTGATGTGGACTTACAAAATTTATGTAACTTTATTCCTGTTTAAGTGACTTAATACTATTTCCTGCCCTAGAAAAAAAAAAAAAAAGGAGAATGAAAGTCAAATATAAAAGAGCAGTGACCTTTTTTGTTTAATCTGTGGTACGCTCTTTCAGTTAAAGTGCTGAACTGGTTGCACCTTTGCCCCTTAGCTCACAGTTGTTCAGATCGACAAAAAATTATACAACTGCCAAAATATCCTCCATGGACATAGCTTCAGAATCATCTGAAAACCTGTATCAAGATATTTCCTGTTTGATGAAATATCCCAAATGGAAACATTTTATGCCTTCTAAGAAGATTCAAGGTTCACTAAATTCTACAAGTGTCGAGGGTTTCTACTGAACAAAGAGTATTTGTTAACATAATTGTATTGTTCATATGGATTTATACACTCAACTGTTCATTCATTTAGACAGTCAACAAATGTAGTAAATGCCATTTCTACCCCAGACACTGTGCTGAAGATACAAAGGTGTTGTGCTCAAAGTGGTGGAGAAGGCACAGCACCAGGTGGGGATATCAGTTCTCTGATGAGGTTTGCAGGCCCTGAGGGCTGTGAAAGAGGACCTGAAAGACATTTGACACAAATAATAGGATGGGGTGAAAGTTCCCAGAAAAGGTGGTATTTTTGCAACGTCTTGAAGTACTCCTGGTGAAGACATTAGAGTTCATCAGGTTTAGAAAAGGGGTGGAGGCTTACTCTAGAAATAGGGGGTGCCATCTGTCAAACCACGACCAAAACAAGGTTTAGTGCTGATGTATTAGATTTTTTAAACAATCAGAACGATTCATTTTCTTTCTCTGACACCTGCCATCATTTGGTGATGGGTTTCTTTTCTTTCCTTCAAGTAAAATTTATTTTCCCCCTCTATTGTTTCTTGTCAGGCTGAATTGATACACACACACACACATACAAACACACACACAGATATACATACACACATATATGTAAGGATATAAATATGTACACATGCATGTATACATGCATATATTTACATGTGTATATGTGAATAGACATTTTACATATGTAAATATATATGTATTTGCCTTGTATGATTCTTTATTACAAAATAAATGATAGAGGGACTTAATGTAAGAAATAGGAAGTTTTGTCATGTACTCTAAACTTTTCTACTCTCAGTATTTCGGGATGTGCCTCTCAGATATTCAAAGACCATTAGAAAAAAAAAAAAGCTTACATTTTTACAATGAAGAATCCCAAATTCTTTTTTTTTTTTTTTTTTTTTTTTTGAGATGGAGTCTTGCTCTGTCACCCAGGCTGGAGTGCAATGGATGGATCTCAGCTCACTGCAAGCTCCGCCTCCCAGGTACAGGCCATTCTCCTGCCTCAGCCTCCCGAGCAGCTGGGACTACAGGTGCCCGCCACCTCGCCTGGCTAGTTTTTTTGTATTTTCTAGTAGAGACGGGGTTTCACCTTGTTAGCCAGGATGGTCTCAATCTCCTGACCTCATGATCCGCCCATCTCGGCCTCCCAAAGTGCTGGGATTACAGTCTTGAGCCACCGCGCCCGGCCCCAAATTCTTAATCTTACCACACATTTCAGGCTTCCCTCCTCTTCTACAACACCTGTTGTTGCAATTGTATTTTTCTTTTTCAAGTTGTGGCAACCAAAACTGCACACAACATTTATACTAACATGTTTTCTGTTTTACCTTAATGGCCCCATTTATGGCAGTCTTTGACTTTACTTGTCTTCAAAAGTAGCACAGTAAGCTGGAAATTATGAAGAACTATCTGTGATAACTTTGTGGTACCATTTCTGAGAAACTAATATTCAGCCTTTACTTGTACTTGCACTGATTGAATTTTTTAAACACCATGAACATTACATTTGTGCCCCCATCCCAAAAGAGAGCACTTTCATATTGCTTCCATTCCTATTTCTGAGATAGCATTCACTTTCATGTCTTTATTCAGGGCACAGAGTGCTAGTCCCATCTGGATATTTTTCAAGTTCCCCAGACATCTTTAAGAATTATGACTGATCCTACCAAAAGATCAGAACAGCATATTGGCAGGTTACAGGGTATTTATGAGAATATATTAGATCATCTAATGACTTGACTTTTAAGGTAGGTAGAGTATAAATACATAGAGAGGCCGGGCGCGGTGCATCATGCCTGTAATCCCAGCACTTTGGGAGGCCGAGGAGGGCAGATCACGAGGTCGGGAGATCGAGACCATCCTGGCTAGCATGGTGAAACCCTGTCTCTACTAAAAAAAAAAAAAAATTAGCTGAGCATGGTGGCATGCCTGTGTAGTCCCAACTACTTGGGAGGCTGAGGGAGGAGAATCGCTTGAACCTGGGAGGCGGAGGTTGCAGTGAGTGAGATCATGCCACTGCACTCCAGCCTGGGTGACAGAGCAAGACTCCCTCTCAAAGGAAAAGAAAAAAGCACATATAGAAGGTAATAATAAATAATAGAGATTCAAAAGACTAAAATGAAGAAGGTTTGTGTTTTAGAGGTAAGCATTGGTGTTGAGTATTTTTACTTCATATTCAGATCTACTACTGTAAAAGTGGTATTTTTAGTTTCCAACAAAATTTGCTTAGTTATAGTATAATGATTTGTTTTCTGGAGCATAATTTATGTGTTTTCAGAGGCTGAATGGTGTTTCTCTTTTGCATTTTAATTTTCATTACCTGGATAATGTGATTATAAACAGGAAACAAAAATGCTTTATCATCTTATTTTTGTCACAAATTAATATTTATGCTAAAGAAATTCTCTTGAAATGTAACCTTTGTGTTTTTTGTGCTTTCAAACCTCTTATAAAAGGTGAACCTGGAGAATATGAAACTATGTGTTTCTTTATTCTGCACCATATCAAATACCCAGAAATTTGAAACTGTATTATCTGAGCATTTGGGAGGCAAGACCAAATTGCAGATCTAGAGTCTAGATTAATAAATGGTAAAAAGATGCTTGATTAAAATTTGTATACTCATTCTTTAAAAAATAAAAGTAAGTGGGTATCAATGACTAATGAAAAACATAAATTATGGCTCTTCTCATTCCTTCAGCTTCATTTTAATTGTTTTAAATGAGAATCTTTGATGGCAACCTCTAATTATTTTGACATTTATGCCTTTTGACTGATAGGAGCACAGGGTAAAATATAAAGCAATAATTGCTAGAACTAAGGAAATAATATTGTTAATGAGATATTAAATTTTAGCCTTTACAACTTCAAATGCTTTTTCATGCATGGTCTCATTTTTAAGTCTCTTTTTTTGGTTGGATGGGTTTAAGTATTCACTAATTTACAGACAGAGTGACATTGGTAAATGTCGTTTGAAGAAGTACTCATCTGAGAGGTAAATAGAAATTTGACAACTTATCCTTTACATTTATCTTTCAGGTTTTACAATTGAATTACTACTCAGTTATGTCTTCCCTCGCCTTTTATTTCTTGTCATCATTTCTAGTCAATGCATCTTACCCTCTGTACCATATGGTCTAAACATTTACCTAGTTATAATAATATTTAGAGTTACTGATAAAAATGGGTTCTAAATGCAGGGACATGTAGGATGGAGAGAAAATTTTAAAACATTTTTAAGTGAAATTATTACTGATATTAAGTATCACTATCTGTCATAACACATGGACAGCGTATTGTCTACAAAAAACTACTTTTTCTAGCCTGTAAAACGAATAGTTTTTATGAAGTGTTTGCAGTTTGATTAATACCAGATTCAATCAATCTGTTGAGCCATAGGAAAAGATCTCAATAGAACAAACTAGCAAAGTGCATGGGAGATAGGATAGGATACAGTGGGAAAATAACTGTTTCGTTTACATGGGAAAGTGCATGTGTAAAACCTACTGGCATGGGGCTTAGAATGTCTAATGTTCCCATGGAGATCAAGAGGGCCAGCTGCATGCTAACCATGTCATACGACCTAGAAAATAGCTCTCAAATGCCAACAAAGTTGCATCTGATATTTGCTAAGAGACCAGGTGTTGTTACTGGTGAATAAAATAATGTTCCACAGCATGATACCTATGTTTTATTAGTGGCACCTGAGGAGAGCAGCAATTTTAGTAACTAATGGAAAGTCAATTTCTGTTTCATTTTCCTGAGTTGTGTATGTGTGTTAAGGTGCAGCGCTATGCCAAAAAGCATAATTAATAGCACTGTTATTGATTAGATCCATGTTTGCCCTTTCATAAAAATCACTTTTTTTTCTTTGCATAGAGCAGTTATAATTGTTGTACTAAAAGATGCTTCAAAATACATGTGAGTGGAATATACCTTCTATCTCTCAGCAGGTGTTCACCGACTCATTCTGAGTATTCACTCAGTTATGTCTTACTGAGCCAATGACAATTAACGTTTTTTAAAACAATACATGAACTTAATTATTAAATTTACTATTAGTTCTTATTATTTATGGTGACATTTGTATCCAGTGTTCAAATATTAGTCTTGTATTGAGGTTGAATATGTTCCCAGTGTTGGGGAAAACTACTTGAAACTGATTTGTGAAAACTGTACTACAATGATATAACGATCCCTACTTTTGTCCAAAATGCAATATAAGACAAATCTTTTAATCTAAATTCAATTCACTGGAATTCATCCTTAAGAGTTCTAGAGTTCATAATGAAAGAATTGCTCAGCTTTAAAGTGTGCTTGCATGATCCTCAGTGAAGTGTTGCAATGAGATTCCAGTTACATTATGACTTTGTTTCCTCTAAGCAGCTATTATTATTTAATCATCTTAAGAAACAGAGGTCCTTATGTTAGTCTGTATTTGAGGCATATAACTACATTTTACCTTTCTTCACACTAATTTTTGTTCTGGAAATACGTCTGAAAATGTAGTGTTGATAATGTGTGGTGCTATTAGAAAAGTTTGTATTGCATGTAATTTTGTGAAATCATGTTTTCTTAAGAAGACTAATAATGTGAGAATGGATTCTAAAAATGGTACTAATAAAGACAATTATTTTGTGGTGACTATTAAAAGACCCAAAGAAATAATGATTCAAAGATAATTTTATAAAAGCCAAAGTAACTTGTAGCTAATATATAAAATACTTTTGACCAGGAACTTTTAAAGTGGATGCTATGAAGATAGAGAGTGTTTTTACACATTGTTTATTGATTTTAACTTCACTTTTTCTCTCCTTAGGGTGTGGTTAGACCCACTGGGGGATACGCTGTCATGCTAAACTGGTCAATGTCTTCCATATATGGACTTCAACCTGGAGAGGTAATCGTGGTTTTAAATTCACATTACATAACATTCTCTGAATAAAATATATGCATTTTATTATCTTATTTTTTAGGTGTGGTGGGCAGCTTCTGACTTAGGCTGGGTTGTTGGACATTCCTATATCTGCTATGGACCTCTTCTCCATGGGAACACAACAGTTTTATATGAGGTAATAAAGTAAAATTAATACCACATATAGATACTATTTATTTTATTAAAACTGTTCATGAAGCAGTCCTGAGTAGGATCAGAAAAATTGGGGTGGGGCAGGGGACATTATTATTATCTTCTTCCAGTTAAAAATATAATTTCAAAAGAGAAAGGGATATGTAGGAAATATTAGCCAGTTATTTTAATTTTGTTGAACATTCAGAATTAAATTCTGAAGAACACACAAAAACAAGCTTTATATCTATCCCTAACAGATTTCTAGAAATTACTGGCAAACTGATACTGATTTTAGAGTCCTAGAAAATAGTTGTCACAAGGCGAGCAATGTAGATTCACCTTTTTTATTTTCATAGGATTCATGGATTTCCAAAGTCATGTTGTTTCAATTTTAAATAAATAACTTTCCTTGATTTCTAATAAAGCTCTGTGTATAAGGCATAGGAATATAGACTGACCAGATTTATAGCTGAATAAATAACTGTTTAAAAATTCGATGAATGTATCAGTGTCACCTAGGAAGATTTCTTTGTGTACAGAAAATTTCCTTTATATGCCTATTCCATTGACCTTTATCAATGTCTTGTATAAAGACTTAGAATAACATACCTATCAGATCTGTAGAAGATCGAAGTCTTGGAGGGATAACTAATATAGTAGTTTGCTATATTATCTTTCAAAATGACCTTGGACTTTTGGGACAAATTTAACAAGATGGAAAAATACATAAATCTTTACAGTTTTATATTTAAATTAAAAAATACAGAAATGAAATAGGGAAAATTTGGGTTGGTATAGTTTATGTAGTCAAATCTCTGGGTATTATAGCATCCATAACTTAAGCTGTTGGTAGGACTGTTTTTAAAAATTACTCACCATGTACAATGATATAATCTTACTTTACTCTTCCACATTTGAAAATTTGTATTCAGTTTAACCAAGATGATTTTAAAAAATCACTAAATTACTAGAGAGCATCTGAAAGGCTGGGTGTGGTGGCTCATGCCTGTAATCCCAGCACTTTGGGAGGCCGAGGCGGGCAGATCACAAGGTCAGGAGATCGAGACTATCCTAACACAGTGAAACTCCGTCTCTACTAAAAATACAAAAAAAAAAAAAAAAAAAAATTAGCTGAGTGTGGCGGTGGGCACCTGTAGTCCCAGCTACTCTGGCGACTGAGGCAGGAGAATGGCTTGAACCCGGGAGCCAGAACTTGCAGTGAGCCAAGATCACATCACTGCACTCCAGCCTGAGCAAGAGAGTGAGACTCCACCTCAAAAAAAAAAAAAAAAAAAAAGCAAGGATCTGAAATAACAGAGTAGCATGAAAATAATGTATACAAGTAAGAGGTGGGCTGGGCACATTGGCTTACGCCCATAATCCCAGAACTTTGGGAGGCCAAGGCAAGTGGATCACTTGAGGTCAGGAGTTCGAGACCAGCCTGCCAAACATGGTGAAGCCCGGTCTCTACTAAAAATGCAAACATTAGCCAGACATGGTGATGCATGTTTGTAATCCCAGATATTCAGGAGGCTGAGGCAGGAGAATCACTTGAACCTGGAAGGCGGAGGTTGCAGTGAGCAGAGATTGCACCACTGCACTCCAGTCTGGGTGACAGAGTGAGACTCCATCTCAAAAAAAAAAAAAAAAAAAAAAGAAGGAATTAGGAATGACTAGTCTGACAAATAATACACTTAATGTGCAGATACTATAATAATATTTTGATGTTTAAAAAGTTGCTACATATAAATTATGTTGTCTTGTAATGCAGAGTTACAGAGGGTTATATTTTGGGAATAATCAGAGACAAATTTAAATGCTTGGCAGTAGAACAAATGGACAACTTCTCAAATATAAGGCTCTCTTTCACGTAAGTGTTCTGTCAATACCAGACAAGGATTGTGAAGTAAAGGGAATTTTATATGTGGGGTGTGGAGAATAGTATTAAATGATTTCAAGTTAATTTGCAGTCTTAAATGTCTGCAAGTCGATGAATTTGAAAACATGAGAGGCTATTCTCAATCTTTCTGGAATACTCCAGGCCTCATCATCACTTAAAGACCATTTGTGTTCTTTCATTTTTATCTGGCTGGTTTTCTGTCTCTGAATGCTAAGAAATATTAAGGTTGACTTTGACACAAGTATTAAACCGTCATATACTACTCTACACTTTTGTATCATGCTTTTATATCTTGCAGACTTGATATGCTTTTGGGAATTCATATACTACTCTACATCTTTTGTATAGTGCTTTTCTATCTTGCATACTGAATATGCATTTAGGTATTTGTAATAATTAAAACAAAATAATCTTGACAAATCATTTCATACCATTGTCTTTGTAATATAATTTTTTAATTAAAATCATTTCTCTTGAAGTAAACAAATTAAACCTCTATACTGAATATTTATATTGAATTGTGGCATTGGTTACATAAATATGACAAAGCCAAAGATGCTACGTGTTTGTGGTTATAAGTATTAAGCTGCTTTAGAATTGAGATACATGTTTTGCACTATTTACCATGGGCTTTTATTGTTTCTCAATTTTATTTAAAACATGATATTAACACTGTGATAGAGGGTTGTTTGTTTCTATGTTGGAATGATTTGGTCAGGTAGAGTGTAGATGCTTTATAAATATTTGTTGTGTGAATAATTGACTGAAGTAAGCTACAATTTAAAACCTTTTCTCTGCACTCTGGCTTGTTTTCTTTTTTTATTATTATTATATTTTAAGTTCTAGGGTACATGTGCATAACGTGCAGGTTTGTTACATAAGTATACTTGTGCCATGTTGGTGTGCTGCACCCATCAACTCGTCAGCACTCATCAACTCATCATTTACATCAGGTATAACTCCCAGTGCAATCCCTCCCCCCTCCCCCCTCCCCATGATAGGCCCTGGTGTGTGATGTTCCCCTTCCCGATTCCAAGTGATCTCATTGTTCAGTTCCCACCTATGAGTGAGAACATGCGGTGTTTGATTTTCTGTTCTTGCGATAGTTTGCTGAGAATGATGGTTTCCAGCTGCATCCATGTCCCTACAAAGGACACAAACTCATCCTTTTTTATGGCTGCATAGTATTCCATGGTGTATATGTACTCTGGCTTGTTTTCTACAACTTATAAATGTCTTTAACTTTCTCTGATCATAAAACCAAGTCTTTTAGACCTTTGTCTACTTCTAGCTATGCCATCAAGTTTTTTCTTTTTTCAGATCTTTCCTTTTATTTATGTAACAAACATTTGCATAACACTTATTATATGCCAGGCAATATATTACATTCTTTTTTTTTCTTTTTTTTAAATTATACTTTAAGTTCTAGGGTACATGTGCACAATGTGCAGGTTTGTTACATACGTATACATGTGCCATGATGGTGTGCTGCACCCGTTAACTGGTCATTTACATTAGATATATCTCCTAATACTATCCCTACCCCCTCCCCCTGACCCCATGACAGGCCCTGGTATGTGATGTTCCCCTTCCTGTGTCCAAGTGTTCTCATTGTTAAATTCCCACTTATGAGTGAGAACATGCAGTGTTTGGTTTTCTGTCCTTGCGATAATTTGCTGAGAATAATGGTTTCCAGCTTCATCCATGTCCCCACAAAGGACATGAACTCATCCTTTTTTATGGCTGCATCAGCTAGGCCATCTTTATTTTCTTCTCCACTAAGTTCCTTGAAAAAATATCCTGCCCACATTCCGAACCTCATGTTCTTTCAGTCACTCCTTATCTCACTGTAGTCTGATTTATGTTCACTTCATTTCATAGAAACTGCTGCAGATGGGGTCACCAGTGACTTCATAAGTGACAAAGTCAAAGGGCCTTCTTTAATCTGAATTTATTTTTTCTCTTACTAGAGTTCAGCCCTACTGACCATTCTTTTAGGTGATCCTTTCCTCTCTGTTGAGCTCCACGCTCCTTTTCTAATGTTCATGTTGTTTCTTTTATCTGCTATGACTTTCCTCCTTCTTTCCTTTCTTGTTAACTCCTACTCTCCTTGTAGACTCTGCTTAGATGTTACCATGTCTTGAAAGTTTCCTCTCACGATCTTGGGCCATGTGCAGTGCCTCTTTCTGTGGTCCTGTTGCTTTCGAGCATATGTCTGTCACTGAGCTGGCCACACTGTACTGAAATGATACGTTTATATCTAGAAGAGGCTATCATCTAGAAGAGGATAAAAGCCAGTTTCACAGCACAGTGCATAGCACATACTACACAATTAACAAATACTTGTGGAACTGAATTAAACTCTACTCCTCGTTTTCTTCCTTCCATCCTGACAGCTTGTTCTTCTTTTCTTCTCTTTGTTTCTTTCACTTTGGTCCTAAACATTAGAGTTTAGCAGGATCATAGTCTTTGCTCTATTTTCTTACTCTGCTTACGTTTCCTGGATAATCTCCAAGCAGTTATATTTGAAGACCATTAATTAAATCATGGCTCCTAAATCCCCTTTTTATATCTGACTTTCCTGCTGAGTACTAACCTATTGCTAGACATCTCTGAATAGTCTTTACACATCTTATGCTCAAGATGACATGAACTGAGTTCTGTATCTCCACCCCACCCTGCAAACCATATTTCCTTCAGCACACTCTGTGTTTCTGGTAATGTTACCTCCATTCATGCAGTAATGCAAACTGAGAATCTGCGAATGATTCTTAAGTTCATTTTCCTTGCATCTCACACTCTACTGGTCATTACATTTTATTGAATCTAGTTACTTAGTACTTATCAAAGTGTCATCTTTTTTCCATACCTCTTGACATGTATTCAAGGCTGATATTCAGCTCATGCACAAATATGTTATGTTGACTGATGTCCACTCTACATTTTGGCTTCTGATATGATTTGTGCCTATGCATTCCAGTTACATATTTCAGGTTATCATTAGATACACTCCCCTCTTAATATTGATAAAACAACAGACAGAAAATCAGTGAAGATGTAGAAAAACTTGACATCATCAACCAACAAGATTTAATTGACATTTATAGAACACTATTCTCGACAGCAGCAGAATACACATTCTTTTTAAATGCCCACAGAATAATTACCAAGATAAACCAAAACCTGGGCCACAAAGCAAACTTCAACTAATTTAAAAATATTTGAAGTCATGCAAAGTCTATTTTAAGACCACAGTATTTTCAAACTAAAAATTACTGAGAGTTAACAGGAAAATCCCCAAACAATTGGAATATAATCAGTATACATCTAAATAATCCATGGGTCAAATAGGAAATATCCAGGAATGCACACACACACACACACACACACACACACACACACACACACACACGTCTCTGTGTGTATATATCTCAAACTGATTGAAAAAGAAAGTACATCATATAAAATGTCGGAGGACACAACTAAAGCAGTTCTGAGAGGGAAATTTATAGCACTGAATGGATATGTTAGAAAAAAGGAAAACTCTCAAATCAAGAATATAAGCTCCTATCTCAAGATCCTAGGAAAAGAGGAACAAAATATAACTAAAATCAGGAAGGAATAATAAAGGTAAGAGCAGGAATCAATAACATTGAAAACATAATTAATGAAACAAAAAACTAGTTCTTGGAAAAGATAAATAAAATGGACAAACCTCTATAAGCCTGGAAAAGAAAAGAGAGAGAAAACACAGATTACCAGTATCACACATGAAACAAGAGGTATCACTAACGACCTGCAGACTTATATCAAAAGAATAATAAGGGAATACTATGAGAAACTCAACACACATAAATTTGACAGATGAAGATGAAATGGACTAATTCCTCAAAAACCATAAACTCACCAAATGAGAAATAAATTACTAGAATAGCCTTATGACTGTTAAGAAAATCCAATATGTAATTAAATAGACTCCCAATAAGAAATCTCCAGACACTGATGGTTTTACTGGAAAATTCTACCAATGTTTAAAATGGAAGAGGAGGCGGGGGTGTTTGGTATTTCTGTATCCCGTGTGCCATCTACCAATGTTTAAAGGAGAATCAACACCATTTCTGCACAATCTCTTTCAAAAAATAGAAGAGGAGGAAACACTCTCTTAATCATTTAATGAAGCTTGTATTGCCCTAATAATAAGTCAAAGGCAAAAAAAAAAAAACAAAAAAAACAAAAAAAAACCTACAAACGAATGTCCTTCATAAACATATAGACAGATACAAGAATTCTTGACAAAATATTAGCAAATATTTTGAATTCAACAATTCAACAATATATAAAAGGAATTATACACTGACCAAGTAGGATTTATACCAGAGGTACAAGGCTGCTTCAATATCTGAAAATTGATCAAGGTAATCTACCATACTAATAGGCTAAAGAAAAACTATATAATCATATTAATTGATGTAGAAAAAGTTGTTTAATAAATTCACCATTCATTCATAATGAAGAACTACCAGAAAACTAGTAATTGAAAGGAACTTCCTCAACCTGACAAAAGATTACCTATGAAAAAACCTGTTGCTACCTATCATAAAAGCCTGATTGCTTCTCCTCTGTTGTTCAGAAACAAGGCAAGAATTTCCACTCTCACCCTCTATTCAACATATCTGTGGAAGTTCTAGCTCTTATACTTAATAAAGAAGTATAGGGAGGCTGGGCGTGGAGACTCATGCCTGTAATCCCAGCACTTTGGAAGGTCAAGGAGGGTGGATCACGAGGTCAGGAGTTCAAGATCAGCCTGACCAATATGGTGAAACCCCATCTCTACTAAAAATACAAAAATTAGCCAGGTGTGGTGGTGAACACCTGTAGTCCCAGTTACTTGGGAGGCTGAGGCAGGAGAATCGCTTGAACTCAGGAGGTGGAGGTTGCAGTGAACCAAGATCGCAACACTGCACTCCAGCCTGGGCAACAGAGCAAGACTCCCTCAAATAAATAAATAAATAAATAAATAAATAAATAAAAACAGAAATATAGAGGAAGAAAAGGCATACATACCAGAAGGGAAGAAGTAAAATTGTCTTTATTTGCAGATGACATGACTATTTGCATAGACAATTACGGAATACACACACACACAAATCCCGTAACTAATAAGTGAGTTCAACCCAGTCTCAGGATACAAGATTAACATACAAATATTCATTGTGTTTCTGTAGATCAGCAATGACCACATATGGCCATAAAGAGCATCATGAAGGATCCTTTTAGAGATGAACTGGTTTGTATCTTGACTGTATCAGTATTCTGATTGTGATAACAGATTGTAGTTTTGCAGTTTTTACACCTGGAGAAAACTGGGTAAAGGGTGCATGGGATATATCTGCATTATTTCTTACAACTGCATGTAAATCTGCTTATTTTCCTGATAATTACCACATTTTCAAACAAATTCATAAAATTAACTCATTAAAACAAACAACAAAAATCTTTAATCCCTTATCTCCTGGAAGCTACAACATTCTCTCTTTAAGGCCTTGTCTACACTCAGTAGCTCCAACAGCAGTTGGAGAAGATTGTAGAGTAAGTTCCTGATTAAGAAATGGAATTTCTCCAATTGCTGTCACCATCATTCCATCGCTACAGCTTTTCCTAACATCCCCAGTCATCTCTACTTTTCCAAAGCCAATGGGCCTTTTCAGTCTTCACTGTGCTTGACTTCTCAGCATTTGAAAGCGTTGGCCATTTGCTCCATTCTAATCATTCTCGTTCCTTCTAAGGTACAACATGCTCCTGTCTAATGTACTACATGCCCCTGTTTCCCTGCAGTTAATCTTATGTTCATTCTTGTCCCAGGAACATTGCCTGAAATATATGCTACTTGTCTGTTAGATTTCAGCTGGTGTCACTTCCTCAGGGAATCCCTCCTTGACCTCTCTGATTAGGTCAAACCCCTTTATCATAGTCTCTTAGCACACTGCATTTTCCCTTGGTGGTTTCTATAAAAGTTGCAGATTCATATTAGTCTCCAGGCTCCTTTGATGTGTTGGTTTCCCACTCTTTCCTCTAACTCTACTAGGGAAGGAGTCATCTGAGTTTGTGTACACCATCAATTCTCAGCTCCTTGCCTTAATGACACATATTCAGTGTTTAATACATATTTGTTAAATAAATGCCTGAATGACAGTATCAGGAAGAAAACTTGACTTACACGTAGAGATTTTTTCTATCAATGAGTAAGAGTAATTTAAATTTTCTTTTTTACCACAGGACTATATGAGCAACTTATGTAAGTCAGGCTATATGTTTTATAGACAGAGATTTACTTTCATCAACAGAATTCAACATAAATACGGAACACCTGTATTTAAGTAGGTTATTTTCTCAGAGGGAAATTTATAGCACTATATAGATACATTAGAAAAGAGGAAAACTCTCAAATCAAGAATATAAGCTCCTATCTCAAGAACCTAGCAAAAGAGGAACAAAATATACCTAAAACCAGGAAGGAATAATAAAGTTACCAAATAATAAAGGAATAAGTCAGGCTGTATGTTTTATAGACAGAGATTTACTTTTATCAATGGAATTGAACATATTTAAATACAGAACACCTGGCCAGCTCAGTCAGTGGAGTATGAGATGTTTAAAGTATGTAATTCTTGGAGGAAAATTGGATTGACCAGTTAAAATATGGAAACCAATTCTGAATAATTTAGTCTTACTTTTGAGAGGAAAAAATGAATGCTACTTCTTTAGAAATCTACTTCATTAATAGAGCACTGATTCCAATAGATCTAACCCTAACCATGTATGAACAAGAACAGATATTTGGTAGGATGGTTTTGCCAAGGAGAAGGGATAAAACACAAGCAATCTTTTCACATAGGAATGCAATGTATAAACAAATTTAGCTAGCAACCTAGTGCGTATGTGCATGCACGTGTGTGTGATGGCAAATGGTGATTATACAGAGATATGCTCCCTGGCCTCTCTCTTCTCTCCAGTATTTCTCCCCTTTACCAGACTGTCATCTGCAGAATCAAAATCCAACACTGTTTCTCTAAGGCAAATAAATCTTTCTGGGTCCTGCCTTTCTCCTTATCTTTGCTGTGTACAAATGTGCAAAAGTGTGTGTTGTACACATATTTCAATTTCATGATACAGTAAGCCCAGGCTTCCACAATGACAGTGGTGTGGTTAAGCAAGAAATGAGATTACTGTTCCTTGGCTAGGGTATTACATAGGTCTAAAATGGAATGTTAGTAGTTAACTGTTTCTCCTGAAATCTGGCCTGAGAGTAAGCCATAAACTGATTGGTATAATTGGTCTTGATATAGCAGTTGTCATTTTTATGTAATAACAGTCTTTATTTCCAGTCAAGGGATGTAAGTTTGCTCTCATTTTACGTTTGTTTGCATTTCACACATGGTATACATCACAGCAAGAAGCCTTTTCAATAAATTCTTCAGTATGTTCACTATATTAGCCAGGGCAGATGGCCATTTGTTAATAATTCAACAATTAACTTTGAAGGTATATGCCATACTCTGCCTTCTCAGGCAATAAATTGAATTAGAGAAAGTTGAGGATTTAAAATTCTGAATTGTGGTACAGGAGTATGGTCACTGGACTAGAAATACTAACATATGTGTTGTTATCTTGCTCTGCCTTTATGTACCTATATGACTTAAGCAAATTAATTAAACCTCTTTGGGAGCTCATATTTTAATCATTAAAATGAGAGGGTTGACACATACTCTCTCAATTTTCACTTTTGAGAATCTTCTTCACTTTAATTGGTTTTCTTGAATAAATATATTATTTGGTAATTTATTTTAATTTTTAACCTGGACTTTATTCCAATTTCTTTTCATGGTTAGGGAATGCTGATTCTTCATATATATTTCCTGAAGTAAACTTTCACTTTAAATTAGTGAAAACTTTTAGTGTTGGAGAGGAAGCATACTACTTAAGGCTGCCATGGTATGATTTCTGACACTTCCGTTTATTAAGGCCTCAAACAAGTTGCTTTACTGATTTCCGCCTTCGTTTTCTCAACTATAATTATCAGTAGTAATAATGCCTATGGTATTCAATTGGTTAATCTGTGAAAAAATATTTAGAATATTTAGAATCATTCCCAGGATATAATAGTATAATCGGTTCTGGATGTTATAAGCTATAGTTATTATTCAAAAATACAAATATATTATTTCCCAGAATAGAATTCTAACATATAAACACTAAACATAAATTCTCCTGTAATCCAGTCACTTAAATGCTTGAATATTACTCCACATTTCTTCTTTCAAAGTCTGTTTGTCCTCATAACATTGAATCATTCAAATCAGAGCACTAGAGGCAGCTCCCTTTGGAGCCCATTAATTCTCTCAGCACCAAGAAAAAAAAATCAGCACGCGGGGATGTGTTGATCCAGCTACTACCAATTTTGAAGACCGAGCAGAAGATGTAGACCACTTCTGTTTTTTTGATGGGCATTATCATTACCAGTTTTTCAACCTTGTATAAATATTCAAAAACTTCATAGTATTCAGCTTGATAATCTCTTATTGAATGCTTTTTTCTTAAATTCACAGACAAAAAGGAGAATTTAGATAACCCTAATGTCACAGGATCCTTGGGGTGTCGCTTTTCCAGCTGGAAGCCTCTGCAGCTGGTGATGCCTTTGCCTGAGTTTTACTTGGGCCTGCTGGGCTCGCTCTGCACACTTGTCCTGGCAGGCTGTGCTCAGCTTGTCCTACTGGCCTGGATCCCATGCCAAAGAGTTTGTCACAGCCCTGGCTTGGGGAGCCCCCAGGTCTGGGCTGCCCAAAGGGCCACAGCTCTTCTCTCCTTGTCATCCACAACATGACAAGCAGGGACAGGGGGCCGTGTTTCAGTCCTGTTTGTGCTATAGCTCTTTCAGTTCAGCCATTCGGTAGATCCTGAGTTCTCGTCCCATGTCAAGGATGCATGAGTATGCAGACAACTGGAGGGTGAGCACGGCAAAAGGGTGCTTTATTGAGCAACAGTACAGCTCTCAGGAGACATGAAGTGGATAGGTCCTGTCCACAGGCAAGAGGAGACCTGGACAGGGTAGCTCCTATTTGGAGGCAGGTCATCCCAATATCTGTGCAGCCTACAGCTGAGAGGAGACCCAGAGTAACTACCTCCTATTGGCAGGCAAGTCATCCCATTGAGTCTGCAGCCCTCCAGAATGGGTAACTCCTATCTGTAGGCAAGCTGTCCCTCAACTCTGTGAGTCTGGCTGAGTCTGGGGTTTTTATGGGCTTCAGAAGGGAGAATGTGCATGCTGATTGGTCTGTTAGTGGCCATGGATGGCCCGGAAAAAGCACCATAAGTTCTCACTCTGGGCCTGGGACCTTACACAGAACTGACAGCCCTGCCCTCAGGTTTCAGGCTGTCCCTGCCTTGAAGGTGGGGCTTCACTCGGGACCCACCCCTTTCCACCCAGAATCCTGTCTACCTCCTGCTGTCATCAACATTTTGTCGATGGCACCCTGGCTATCCATGCCAAGGGACACGTGCAGGCCTGTGCGGAACCATCCTCAGCCCTCCTTGGTCCTCATCCTGTGCTCATTGGTGCCCAAAGTTCAGAGGGGGCCAAGGAGGCAGGGGACTGGCATGTCCGCAATGCCTTGAGTGTGCACACACTCGGCTGTGTTGTGACATCACCTGGATAGGGCCACAACTTTGCTACAAAATCAGAGCAGGCACCAGGAGCAGGGAGAGGCCATGCAGCAGGAGCAGGCACTTCTGAGCCTGTGCGGGGAGCAGGGCTTTCTGGGACTCCGAGAGCACAGGGATGTCTGGGTCCATAGTCATGCCTGGGTGGCTGCAGCTGCAGCCTGAAGGGTTGGGATCCTATCCCGCCAGCTTGGAAAGTTGTCTCCATAGCAACCGCTCCAGATAGACCACTGCTGCCGCCACTAACCTTTCTTTATAGAATGATTGTTGTACAGATGAACTCTGTACTCTTTATATTTGTTTAGGAATCAAATGGAATAGTGTAGTTGAAAGTAGTTCAAACGTTTCAAAAATATTATTTTTTTATACAATCCAGTCATGTGTTACATAAAAATGTTTTGGTCAGTGATAGACCACATATACTTTGTGGTCCCATAAGATTATAATGGAGCTGGAAATTTCCTATCATCGTAACATTGTCGCACATTGCATTTCTCACGTTTGTGATGCTGATGTAAACAAACCTACTGGTATAAATAAACCTACTGTGCTGCCAATGGTGTAAAAGTATACCACATGCAATTGTGTGCAGTACATTAATACATGATAATGATACCAACCTACTGTGGCTGGTTTGTGTATTTACTATACTACACATTTTATTTTAGAGTGTACTCCTACATATTAAAAAAGATTAACTCTAAAACAGTCTCAGACAGATCCTTCAGGTGGTATTCCAGAAGAAGTCATTATTGTCATAGCAGATGACAGCTTCATGCTTGCCCCTGTAGAGCTTCCAGTGAGAAAAATTGTGGAGATGGAAGACAGTGATTCTGATAATCCTGATCCTGTGTAGGCCTAGGCTAATGTGTATGTTTGTGTCTTAGTTCTTAAACAAAAAAGTTTAAAGTTTTTTAAAAATTGAAAATTTTTAAATGGAAAAAACTTATAGAATGAACATATAAATAATGAAAATAATTTTGTTCAGCTGTACAATGTGTTTATCTTTTAAGCTGTCTTATTACAAGTCAAAAATTTAAAAAATCAAAACATTGATAAAGTAAAATAGTTACAGTAAGCTAAACTTAATTTATTATTGGAGAAATAAAACTACTTTAGAAATTTAGTGTAGCTTAAGTGTACAGTGTTTACACAATAAGGAGTAGTGTAAAATAATGTCCTAGATCTTCATATTCATTCACCACTTACTCACTGACTCACACAAAGCAACTCCCAGTTCTATAAGCTCCATTTCTTGTGAGTGCCCTATATAGGTGTAGCATTTTTTTTATCTTTTATACCATATTTTTACTGTTATTTTTCTATGCTTAAACATGTTTAGGTACACAGTCACTTACCATTGTGATACAATTGTCTACAGTATTCAGGACAGTAACATGCCATACAGATGTGTAGCCTTGGCGTAAGAGGCGATACCATACAGCCTCAGTATGTGGTAGGCTTCACCATCTAGGTTTGTGTAAAAACACTCTGTGAAGTTTTCACAATGCTAAAATCGCCTAAAGATACGTATGTCAGAATGTATTCTCATCATCAAGTAACATGTGATTGTACATTTTATACATGTGTAAATAAGAGTAATTATTATCACTTTATATATGTGGACTGAAACTTCAAGCCATTTCCAAATACGCAGGTCTCATATTTGAAAATATTGAGGCTCCCAAGTTAGTTTTTGCATTTAATACTCTTGCTAAGTCATCCCCAAAGTATCTTCAATGAACATCTCAATTACTTCTGTATTTCCCTGTATCTGTAATCTCCACTAAGTCATCCTATACTGTATTTTTCACATGTACACCTTCTGAATAGTTAACCCTTCCCAGGCTTCATTTTCACAGTGTAATTTTATCTCCACATATGTAGTTATCTTCTCTTTGCAAGAATTTTGTGTTTTTATTTATGTTAACCAGTTTTCTCTAATTTGTTTATTCCTTTTTTAAGGACAGGGATTTGCTTCTTTTAAAGACAGAAATATGCGACTTCCTTTTAAGACAAGTAGCCATGATTCCGCTAACTAGTATATTCAATTGTACACATCATACTCCTTTTTTCCCCTTCATGTAATGGAAAATAACATTAAAAAAATCTAGTATATAGCAATCTGCCTTCTGTGTATATAGAATGAGAAAAAATGATGACTCAGCTATTACTCTGATTGAGGCTATATAATTTGATCTTCTCAACTGGAAAAGATTATAAAGCTGATGCTAGCATCTTTTAGATTTCTCCCGTGACTAGTTGTTAAAAAATATTTATTTTTGAGTTTGTTTTTCTCTTTATGTATATGTTTTATGTTGGAGCTAGCAAGCTCAGGTATTGTCATGGCTCCATCAACAATATTTATTAATGTCTATTGTCAGCTCCAAATCATGCTAGAAGGTAATGGGGAAGCAGAATAAATATCAGATATGGTCCTTGCACCAAAAGTTCTGACAATATATTCAAGGAATTAAGATTAATATAAAGTGCAGAAAGCAAACAAATCAAGACACACCTAAATAACAAACTCTTACACTGTGTAGAAGATATGACAATTTCTTTGTAAACTACATAGTGTCATCACCTATGATAAATACTCTACATTTAACTCTTGCATGGTGGCTTAAAAATCTGCACTAGGTTTTTAAGGGAGGTTTGCAACTAGTAGATACGGATAACTTTGTGAATGAGACAATACAAATTAATAATAACTACTATTCATTGAGTGTTGAGTGATCAGAACTCTTCTAAGCACTTTTTATACATTGTTTTAATTATAAGCACAAACCCATGATGTAGATATTTTAAGTCCCCCATTTACAGCTGCTGTAGAAATTTAGAATCAGAGACAGCAAATACATTTGCCAGCGGCACAGGGGACTGGAGCTGGGATTTGAAACAAGCTTCACTGGATTCAAAAGCAGGATTCCCTTGCCATAATCTGGAGAGGGACAATTGAGAAGCTGTTGTGTAGTCCAAGATATCCAAGATACATGGCCAGGACTAGAATATTAGTGATCAGAACATTGAGGAGGAGGTTAGGGTGTCAGGTGGCTATTGTAAGAGATGAAAAGGGAGCTGAAAATGGCTCTGATGTCTTTAGCTAGGACAACCAATATAATGGCAGTTATCAACTGAAATACCACAGTAGGAAGAACAACTGGTGGAGAGGGAAGCAATAATTTTGGTTTTGGTAACACTGAGTTTGAAGGTTGTACTCAGATATTCATATGACATTGCAAAGTCAGATTTGATCAAGTTACTCAGGTAAAGACTGAGAACAGAAACTTAGGAAATTCTTGAGGCTGAGGAAGAGAAACTATATAAATTGAGAGTTAGAAACTGGAGCCAACAGCAGAATCGGAAAAGCAAAGTGTACTAAAGAAGGGTGATGAGAAGGTTTTTCACAGGATGAGGATCAACAGCGCCAAGTGCTATAGAGAAAAGACTAATAAGACAACTGAAGAGCACTTGGGTGATCAGGGTGTCATTAGTCCCTTTGATGAGGGCAATTTCACAGGAAAGTTCGTTGTTTCATTTTTGACATGGAGAAATCTGAGCATGTTTGAAGGTTGTTTTGGGCAAAGCGTTGGATGTTATGGAGGGACCAGGTTTTGTGCAACCTCAGGCTGAATTGTAGTATGCATATGGAATAGCCACACTTCACTTCCTGGGCAGAAGTCCGGTAGTGTGATTAAGCAAGAACCCATTTCATTTTTCTGCTTACAGCAAAGTCTCATTAATTACAGTGAATAAGAAAAACCTTAATTTGTCCCTCTAGTACAGGATAGCAGAGTGACTGCACCTCAGCATGAAATAACTCTGAGATGAAAATAGTCCTGCTAGAAGCAGTGAGTTATGAGCTATACCAGGGGTAAATGCTCTCTGTGACTACTGAGAATGTTAAATATGTCAGAATCCCTAATTTGCTCAGCACTGCATCTGCAGAATTAGCAGTTTCAGTTTCATTTACTTGACATTAGTACTTCCAAAGGTAAACTTTTTTTTTTTTTTTTTTTTTAAGGGGATTAGATAGACTCTTACCTGCTAGATAGAAACAATGGCTTATTCATTGGGGGTTGGCTTCAGTATAAGACCCCAAATTGTCAACTCTCAGAGCTAGGAAAAGACAAGAGAAGAACCAAACCAAAAGGATAGCTCTAGACCGTTTAGGATACACACCCTGCCCTAGTTTGTTTTATGCTGCTATAACAATACAACAGACGGGGTAATTTATGTAGAACAGAAATTTATTTCTTACAGTTCTGCAGACTGTGACATTCAAGACCAAGGTGCTGGAAGGTTCTGTCTCTTGTTCAAGATGCTGCCTTGTTTCTGTGTCCTCCAGAGAGGAGGACCAGTATATCTTCACATGGCAGAAGAGCAGGACAAAAGAGGACAAACACTTTCCCACAAACCCTTTGTTTTAGCACCATTTGTCCATTCATGAGAGCAGAGCCCTCCTAACCGAAACATCTTTCAGAAGTCCCCACCTTCCAACACTGTTGCACTGAGGATTCAATTTTCAACACATGAATTTTGGGAGGCATGTTTCAGACCCTAGCACATACAGATCTTCAAAAATAATAGATGTATAGATATTTGTGTCTTGGAGCTTTAGCCATGGATAAGTCTCAGCTTCTCAGGCCTGGACACAGGGTTGTATCCTTAATTGAAGAAAGGAAATGACTCAAGCCTGAGGAATTGCAACTGTGTGGGACCTACCACAAGGAGACAGTGAAGAGGGATTGTCAAAATAGCAAACTGATAGAAAGCATTAATCTGAACCATGTGACATTGCTGATATTTGACTGCTTTGACTTGTGAAAATGGTGATTCCATATGATTAAAGTAATGGAGAGTGGGGAAAGAAGGAAGGTTGGTTGGAGACCTCAGATTAACCAATAAGTTGTTGGTTCTTTGAGAATATTTATAGCTCTTTAATAGAAGTGCATTAAAAGGGTAGTCTTGGCAATTTACCTATCTTGTGGAACAGAAAATGAAGGGATGTTATTGTCTCTACATGTCCATCTGCGGTCTTGCTTCCTCCAAGCTGTTTCTGAGACAAAGAGAAAATCTTTGAGGAGCATTTTGTGTTTTGAGATGCTTTCATATACTTCAACAATTTTTGTTTACTGACTCTTATTCAGAATCCCGTAGAAGCTATTGACTCCTCTTCCATAGGAAAATGAACATATGTACATACCTTAATTTAATTTCAGAATATCCATGAACTCCTCTGAAGTTCGGGCCGCAAACTCTCTATCTATGAAATTAACATATGATCTTCTCAAGTAGTGATACAACCAACAACCAACGAGAGCACTGGAGGAGAGTGATACTCTTAAAAGGTCTCTGGGTAACACAGAAAGAGCTTCTGGTCAGAGCTAATCCTTCCATCTCTAGAGAAAGGTCATTGTACTCAGGGTACTATGTCCTATAAATCATGACATTTATGTCTAGTCTAGAGTCTGGTTTATAGGGCAAGGCATAAAGAATTAAAGACAATGAAGCATTTGTCCCCAGTAATTTCCTCTGTGTATGGTCATAATCAGTTTTCAATTATCATTATATTCACTTGTTAACACTTGGATTTAGCTCATTTTATTTATAACAAATGGAGAAAATTCAGAACAGCTAGTGTTACATTCTAGGCTCATCCATTAGGGCAACCAGGCAGGTTGGTATTGAAAAATAGCCTTGACTGAGATAATGCCGATCAAAGGACCATGTATCAGTTCTAAATCCTGATCGCAGATTAGAATTACTAAAATACAACAGTGGTCAGCCCAAATCAAGACCAATTGAATAAGAATCTCTGAAAGTGGCACCCGACATTGGTTTCATTCAAAAGCATCCCAAGAAGTTCTACTGTACATTTAGGGTTAGTAACCACTGGATTTGAGTAATATTAGATGGTGGTTTGAATAAGATGGAGAAAGGCAAGATGGCAGCCTATCCTTACAGGTGAAGCCAGCAGAATGATGGGACATCTCTAGCAAGTAAGAATCAGGGAAGTCAGTCTGATCTGAATCAGATTGTATTTACAAGTAAGTTTTCAATTCTTAAAGGAGCATCTGCTATAACACAAAGTCCTTCGTCTGAGGATCTTAAGGCATAGGTCAATTATCCCATTTGGCTTTAAAGCAGCAGTAATGTTTTGAAACTTGGAACAAAATAATGTGAGTTATACAGAGAGGGGCATTGAGGAAGAAAAGGCCCATTTTTGAAGAGATTGTACACCCTCTTTTTTCATATTTTAAAACTTACAAAAGGGGAAACATTGGAAACCTCACCATCCCCTGTTACAGCTTTACAATTTATCTCCCTTGAAGGTTGTCAATCTTATGCACACTATTCTACATTTTGATTTTTTTTTTCACTAAATAGTATATCCTGGATAACTGCTTACATTTTAACAAGTTTTAACTTTAAATGTTGCCGTCCCAAGCACTCATCCCTTGACAAAGACACATGAGCTGTAGTAGGAACTCAGCAAATGCTATTTCCAGTTTTATCACTCTCCTGAAATAAACAAAACAACCTGTCTGCTGAAATAAAATTTGCTACTAGTCGATAAAGGATGCTGCTGTCTTCACCTTAGAACTGCTGTGGAAACATGCCTTGGGTGACATTTCTCAAAAGTAGTATTCAGAAAGAGACCAGATGTATTTCTAATCCTGCCACCAAAAAAGAGGCAAAACTGCAGTTGACTCAAAAAGTTTTATATCAGTGTCTGGGAAATCACAAGTAGTCTTGACCTCAAGACTTGAAGAAATGGAATCATAGGATTAATCATAGGATTAATAATAAAGCAATTTTTTTGTCCAAAGATTTAACTCTGCTGTTTAATTATAACTTAATTTTGCTAAGTGGTTGTATTTCGCCGCTTTCCTGTGTTGAAAACTTAACCTTAGTAGAAAATATGTGAGAAGGTGAGACAGTAACTGGTTTTCTAACTGGGGGCTTGTCATCTACAATACATACTAATATAATAAATCATAACTAGTAGAAAATTATATATGGATGTTAATATTAAGGCATTTTGGTAACTGTTTTGGTTTCTGTGCTGTGTACCTTGTTAGCCACATTATAAATCTTGCTAATATTAGCAATTGATGTTTTATAACTCTCTGAGGTTAAATTTTATAATTTCTAACAGCTGAAAGCTTAGAATTTTGGCTTCGTCTTTGTAGACATCCCTTTCTACCTTTATTATCTAGGAAGCAACTAATAATGTAGACTTAGTTTGGGAGAAAGAAATTAAATAAACAACTGGTAACCACATTGGTTTGAGTTTGAGGAGCTTTAAAGTTGATATTTTTGACTGCATTATTGCTTTTGGTGTATATGTTGTTTGTTTAAAATCCCTGCAATCTTAGAATCTTCTTATTTTTAAATTGAATATTGCCTGGGTTACTGCCCCTTATTGAAAACCCAGTTATGGAATCAATGTCTTTTTCTTTAGGCAGTTCAGTATGCTTAATGTGTTCCTGGCTGCTTTTAAAAAGCATTATGAAGATATTTTATTGCTTATGTGTGCCTGCTTGTCTATGTGTGTGTGCACGTGTATGAAGGCAGGAGAGAATTATAAATAAAATCAATAAGCCATTGAGTCACTTTTATTTAGCATTAATAATAAAAGATTCTTACAGGCTTTGCTTCAGCTTTCTGAAGCTACTGGTGGTGGTAGGTACTGAGCACATACAAGTCCTCCATTTATTACTGCATTCTTTCTGTTTATGGGACACAAATAGCTTGCAGCATATACTGTGCAATTTCTAATAATATTATCCCATACACACACACATAGACATACACACATCCAAACTTATGAGAATGTGTGTTCCATTAAAGCAGGACCTTATCCGGCTTATTCACACAATTGTTCCCAGAATATTTATTAAATAAATAAATATACCAGTGTTACCCACTTTATTATTTGTTTGTATGTAAACAATAGTTTATGATGAAAGATCTTTCTCTATGCTACATTATATTAACTGAAATGTTTACATTATTCTGGGCTTAATATATATGTTAATCATCAGACTATTTTTGAAATGGGTAATTTCTTTAATATCACAATTGTTTTAATTAAATTTGACATTGAACAGAAGGTTTTAAAAAAGAAAAAAGTAAAGTATATAAATATTAAAGTAATTTTAAATAGGAAAACATTTTATTCATAACATCGAATTATCTTCTGGGGAATGGACAGTAAAACACAAAGCAACTGAACTTTTCTATGTTCAATTAACTTATGAAAGAACATCGTGAGATTTTACGAACACTTCTTTACTATTCTAATAGTAATGCTACATTATCATGATTTTTATATTCCGTAAGTATAATATTGATGAAAATTAGTTTGGTACAGGGTCAGACTTGCAATAGAAGTTAAAATCATATATTATAAAAAGTATGCTGTAGTTTTTTTACTAATACAGTCATGTATTGCTTAACAATGGAGATACGTTCTGAGAAATGTATCCATAGATTTTATTACTGTGTGTACATCATAGAGTATACTTACACAAACCTGGTGGTATAGCCTACTACATAGCTAGGCTATATAGTATAGTCTATTGCTCAAGGCTACAAACCTGTACATGTTACTGTGTTGAATACTGCAGGCAATTGTAGCACATGGCATTTGTATAGCTAAATATATCTAAACATAGAAAAAGTGCAGTAAAACTATGGTATCATGCCTGTAATCCTAGCACTTTGAGAGGCCGAGGCAGGCAGATTGCCTGAGGTCAGAAGTTCAAGACCAGCCTGGGCTAACGTGGTGAAACCCTGTCTCTACTAAAAAGACAAAAACTAGCTGGGCATGGTGGTGGTGCCTGTAATCCCAGGTACTCGGGAGGCTGAGGCAGGAGAATCCCTTGAACCCGGGAGGCAGAGGTTGCAGTGAACCAAGATCCTGCCACTACACTCCAGCCTGAGAGCAAGGCTCTGTCTCCAAAAAAAAAAAAAAATGTCCCTGGTGATCCATGCCTTTTTTTTTTTTTTTTTTTTAAGTGTAATCATGGACCGCTAAGACACTCACTCTTTAAAAACAGCAGACAAAATTTTGCCTATCACAGCAAGTTTACACTGATGTGTGCCTGCTGTATGAGCACATCTCAGCATGGTTATTCTGTCCTTGGAATCCTTAATTATTTAGGGGAGGTCTCATCCGCTGTAGTCTTTCGGGCGTGCACCTGTGTCTTTCTGGCGTGCACCTGTAGTCCCAGCTACTCAGGAGGCTGAGGCAGGGAGAATCGCTTCAACCCAGGAGGTCGAGGTTGCAGTAAGCCAAGATTGCACCACTGCACTCCAGCCTGCGCGACAGAGCAAGACTCTGTCTTAAAAACCACCAAAACAAAGCACAAAAATATGGTATCATAATTATCTAAAACATTGCTATATGGCATAGGACTATATTTTTAATACTTGATATGCCCTTATTGTTATCATTAAACATAAGTAATTGGAGGCACTGTAAAATACTGTGTCCTCTATGTAGGTGGTCTTACATGGTATATCATTTTAATTATGATATTAATATCACCCTTTAGTGAGTAATTATTTTCTCATGACACTGGCACTGTTGTGGAATTCAATTTCGATTGGCTATAAAATATCTTTCTTCAGTGGAGGTTAAATTATCCTACAATATTATCTCAGTGCCTTTAGCTTATTGAGAAAACATTGGCAAAATGATTTATTCTTATTTAACAGGCAAGTAAATGGAAGCATAGACAGGGTAAGTCAGTTGCACAAGGTCAGTTAATAAATCATTTTCACGTGGGTGAGATCACATTTTCTAAGTCACAGTCTAATACTCAGGGAACTGATCAATGCCTGAGACATATCAAAAAAGCAAAAATAAAATGTTTACCTTGTTTGTTAGAAGGAATAAAGTTGCAGACTCATTTCAGACTGATGTACTAAAGGCTTCAAAATTTGTGAGTGAAATTATGTACATGTGTTGCCAGGTTGTATTTTGCAGCTTTTTGTATTATTTGCATGTGTTGATTTGTATGAAGAGTAATGAAATAAATTGAAATAGTGCTTTAGATAGTGATAATCAAAATGAATTTCCAGCTGCAGCAAATACTTTTTTGGTACTAAAAAGGCAAAATAGAAAGCAATAGAATATAAAACAAGTTGAAATAGTTTTTTTTTTTAATAGGAACATAATTACACTAAAGAATATTAAAGAAAACTATTTTAAAATAATAAAAAAATAGTGTTCTATCAATGATCTAATCAATGAGTATTGAATCTAAATTATTGGACAGCTATCCTAGACCTCATTTATAGTTCATTCCTTTTTCTAAATTAAAAAAATTAATATATCTGTCATGATATCATCATTTTTTTCTTATTCCCTGTTTGGGGACATTGTTGAGTGTGCTACTAGCAAATCCTTTGCTCTTTTTACCTTAGTTCGGTGTTTCCTACAGGTCATTTACAGAGTTTCATGGGAAACTGAGATTGAGAATTTAATCAGGGAGGTTTAGGAAATATTAAATACAGTTACCCTTCTCTTAGAAATCAGTAATACATCTTAACCCTTTTAAGGTTAGAAATGATC
The DNA here is from genome assembly GCF_043159975.1 of Macaca nemestrina. Classification (NCBI taxonomy): domain Eukaryota; kingdom Metazoa; phylum Chordata; class Mammalia; order Primates; family Cercopithecidae; genus Macaca; species Macaca nemestrina. Next base: position 52,232,900 of record NC_092134.1, on the reverse strand, counting down.
TAAGATTAAAAAACCCTGTTGCCATTTGTTTACCTCCAACTTCCACAAAAGGGTTTGGCTGTGAAATATATATACACACACATATATATAATATATGTTCCAAAACATACATTAACATTCCAGTCATCTTGCTTTAGAAACACAGGAAAAGGTAGCAGTGATGAGGATTGATTATGAGAGAAGGGGATGTGACTTGGCCAAGATAGATTTTATGGGTTAGTTAGAATGTTTGCAGACTTACTGATTTATTTTAGTAACTTGCCTATTTTTCACTTTGCAGAAACATCAACTAAACCTTTCTTTGTCTTTTGAATTGCATGGCTTGCCAAATTGTGAGATTTTTATGCATGATTTTCCATTGAACACATATAATGTTATTTTGAGTCTGTGAAAAACATGCACTTTGGCACATCTTATTGGATTATTTTTAATTCATAGGAGTTACTTTTCTTGGAGTGAGACATTTAACTGAAAAGGTCATTGCTCAGGAATCACTGCTTTTGCAGATTTTTCTTTTTTCTCAAATGTTTTGAGAAATACTGTTGTCACTTTTAATAGTGATCATGAAAAATGCGTTAAAGTTCAATATTCATAACAACCATATTTAGTTTTTTTTGGCAAATACAAGAATGTTTTATGTTCTTAATTTGAATGTGATATGTATTTTTAATTCTTTATTTTTCAAAACTTAATGAAGAAAAAATTATAATTTGAAAGCTTTTAAGATACTATAATGGAGCAAACAGCCTCTCTTATGCCTGAGTATTTGCTTTATTTATGACAGAACATGGAAATATTTTAAAACTAAGATTTGTTGAAAACCCCATATTATTAACATTGTTGTGTTAAATGTATAACTGTTGAACTGTCAGTGAAATATGAGACATTTTACCCAGTGACATTTTAAATGAATCTCATTGTAGGGGAAGCCTGTGGGAACACCAGATGCTGGCGCTTATTTCCGTGTGCTTGCAGAGCATGGAGTAGCTGCCTTGTTTACAGCACCAACTGCAATTAGAGCAATCCGTCAACAGGACCCTGGGGCAGCCTTGGGGAAGCAGTACTCTCTGACAAGGTGATGTTGGGATGCATAGGCCAAATGACATTAGAAAGTGCAATCAAAATGAATAAGTGAACATTATATTTTTTTCTGGTACTGCAATACTCTTATAGGAAAAGCCAAAAGATTCGGAGTGTTATTAAGAATAACTTGTCTAAATATAATTTTGAAATAGTTGTAATTTTAACTCTGCTTAGAGATGTTAAAATATTATATCATGTTAATTTCAGTCCAAATATTACCAAAATATTACTTTAAAAAATCACTCTTCTTATATTTTCCTTAAAAGGCAAAATGTCAATTGTGACTTAAAATGCACAGATAGATGGATGCAGATTTACTAGCATCTGTCTTTTGAAAATAGAAGAATGGGTTACATGAAGGGACAATATTTGAATGTATGTATACAGATAAAATGTGAAAAATTATAGTCCAAATTAAATATGTTAAAAAAGTGAAGAACTAAGAGACTTAGGTAAACACAGAATAATAGTGGGAGATGTCAGCACCACACTGACAGTATTCAACAGATCATCAAAGCAGAAAACTAACAAAAGATATTTGGGACTCAACACTCAATCAAATGGACCTGACAGACATCCACAGAACACTCCACCCAACAACAATAGAATATTCATTCTTCTCATCTGCATATGAGAAATACTCTGAAATCGACCATGTGCTCAGCCATAAAGCAATTCTCAACAAATTAAAAAATGTAACAATGACACTCTCAGACCACAGTGAAAAAAAAATAGAGATTTTAATATCAAGAGGCTCTCTGAAAATCAAAAGATTACATGGAAATTAAACAATCTACTCCTGGGTGACTTTTGGGTAAACAATGAAATTAAGGTAGAAATCAAGAAATCCTTTGAACTGAATGAAAACAAATGTACAACAAACCAGATTCTCTGGGCCATAGCTAAAGTAATGGTAAGAGGAAAGTTTATAGACCTACATGCCCACAAAAATGTTAGAAAAATCTCAAATTAACAACCTAACATCACACCTCGAGGAACTAGAAAAACCAGAGCAGACCCATCTCAAAGCTACCAGACAAAAGAAAACCAAATTAGTTCTGAACTGAAAAAAATTTAGATGCTAAAAAACCATTTGAAAGATCAATAAAACCCAAAGTTATATTTTTAAAGAATAAAAAACCTGATAGGCCACTTGCTAGATAGACTATTTAAAAAAGAGGGAAGATCCAAATAAATACAATCAGAAATGACAAAGGGGACATTAGCACTGACTCAACAGAAATGTAAAAAGTCCTGAGACAATTACAAATACCTCTATGCACACAAAATGGAAAATCTAGAAGAAATGGATAAATTTCTGAAAATATACAGTCTCTTAAGATTGAACCAAGAGGCCAGATGCAGTGGTTCATGCCTCTAATCCCAGCACATTGAGAGGCCAAGGCAGGTGAATCACGTGGTGGAGACCCCTGGCCAACATGGTAAAACCCCATCTCTGTTAAAAATACAAAAATTAGCCAGGTATGGTGGTGTGGGCCTGTAGTCGCACCTACTTGGGAGGCTGATGCAGGGGAATGGCTTGAACCTGGGGGGCAGGTGTTGCAGTGAGCCAAGGTCATGCCATGGTACTCCAGCCTGGCCACAGAGTGGGACTCCATTAAAAAAAAAAAAAAAAGATTGAAGCAAGAAGAAATTGAAACCCTTAATGAACCAATAAGGAGTTCTGAAACTGAATCAGTAATAAAAATCCTACCAACCAGAAAAAGCCCTGCACCAGATGAATTCACAGGTGAATTCTACCAACATAGAGAAGAGCTGGTACCAATCCTATTGAAACTATTTCAGAAAGTTGAGGGGGAGGGATTCCTTCCTAACTCATTCTATAAGGCAAGCATCATTCTGATACCAAACTCTGGCAGAGATACAATGAAAAAAGAAAACTTTAGTCCAGTATTCCTAATGAACATAGATGCAAAAATTCTCAACTGAATCTAGCAGCACATCAAAAAGCTAATCCACCATGATCAAGTAGGCTTTACTCCTGCAATATAAGGTTGGTTCAACTATGCAAATCACTAAATGTGATTCATCACATAAACATAACTAAAAACAAAAGCTATGTGATTATCTCAATAAATGCAGAAAAATATATAAATAAAATTTAGTATCCCTTCATTTTAAAACCCCAAACAAGGCATCAAAGGAACATACCTCAAAACAGTAAGTCTCATCTATAACAAATCTACAGCCAACAATATACTGAACAGGCAAAAGCTGGATGGATTCCCCACCACAACAAGACAATGATGTCCACTCTCATCACTCCTATTCAACATAGTTCTGGAAGTCCTTACCAGAGCAATCACTCAAGAGAAAGAAATAAAAAAGACATCCAGAAGGAAAAGAGGAAGTCAAACTATTTCTCTTTGTAGATAATATGATTCTATACCTAGAAAACCCTATAGTCTCTGCCCAAAGGCTCCTAGATCTGATACACAACTTCAGTAACGTTTCAAGATACAAAATCAATGTACAAAAATAAGTAACATTTCTATACACCAATTATATCCAAGCTGAGAGCCAAATAAAAAAAAAAATGCAATCCCATTCACATTAGCAGTGAAACGAATAAAATACCTAGGAATACACCTACAGGGAGGTGAAAGATCTCTACAATTGTAATTACAGAACACTACTGAAAGAAATCAGCGATGACACAAATAAATGGAAAAACATTCCATGCTCATGGTTAGGAAGAATCAATATTTTAAAAATGGTCATACTGCCGAAAGCAATTTATAGATTAAATGCTATTCCTATCAAGTTACCAATAACACTTTTCACAGAAGTAGAAGAAATTATTCTAAAATTTATATGGAACCAAAAAGAGCTCAAATAGCCAAAGCAATTTGAAACAAAAAGAACAAAGCCAGAGGCATTATACTACCTGACTTTAAACTATACTATAAGGCTACATTAACTAAAATGGCATAGTACTGCCTCAGAAACAGACACATAGACCAGAGGAACAGGTTAGAGAACCCAGAAATAAAGCTACAGATCTACCACTATCTAATCTTGACAAAGTTAACAATAACAAGCAATTGGGAAAGGACTCCATTCAATAAATGGTGCTAGGATAACTGGCTAGCCATATGCGTAAGGTTAAAACCAGACTCATTCCTTTTACCATACACAAAAATAAACTCAATGTGAATTAAAGACTTAAATATAAAACCTAAAACTATAAAAGCCCTAGAAGAATATACAGGAAATACCATTCTGGGCATAGACCCTGGCAAAAATTTCATGATGAAGACTCCAAAAGTAATTTCAAAAACAAAAACAAAAACAAAAGCAAAAACTGACAAGTGCAATTAAACTAAAAAGCTTCAGGACAGCAAAAGAAACTATCATCAGAGAAAACAGACAATGTAGAGTATTTTTTTAATAATATTTTTTATAATATTTGCCAACTATACATCAGAGAAAGATTTAATATCTGGAATATATAAGGAAATTAAACAATTCAACAAACAAAAACCAAACAATCCCATTAAGAAATGGGCAAAGGACATTGTATTAGTCCATTCTCACATTGTACAAAGAAATACCTGAGACTGGGTAATTTATAAAGAGAAGAGATTTAATTGGCTCATGGTTTTGCAGGCTGTACAGGAAGCATGATGCTGTCATCTGCTCAGCTTCTGAGAAGGCCTCAGGAAACTTGGCAAAGACATGGGATCCACCTAAATGCCCATCAATGGTGGACTGGATAAAGAACATTTGGTACATGTACACCATAGAATACTACACAGCCATAAAAAGAATATCATGGCCTTCACAGCAATATCGATGGAGGTGGAGACCATTATCCTAAGCAAATTAATGTGGGAACAGAAACCCAAATACTGCATGTTTACTCTTCTAAGTGTGAGCTAAACAATGAGTACGCATGGACACAAAGAAGGGAACAATAGACACAAGGGACTACTGGAGGGTAGAGTGTGGAGGGTCAGAATAAAAAAACTACTCATCAGGTACTATACTCATTACCTGGATTACTTGATAATCTGTACACCAAACACCACAACAAACAATTTATCCGTGTAACAAATCTGCACATGTGTACCCTGAATCTAAGATACAAGTTGGAAAAAGCAAAGTGAAGAAAAATATTTTATTTTTGTTTTGTAATCATGTGCTTTGAATAGTCTAGGTGTTTTTCTGCTGGTTTATGGATATATATAAATATATATATATTTTTTTATTTTTATTTTTTTAATTGAGACAGAGTCTCACTCTGCTGCCCAGGCTTGAGTGCAGTGGCATGATCCTGGCTCACTGCAACCTCTGCCTCCCAGGTACAAGTGATTCTCCTGCCTCAGCCTCCCAAGTAGCTGGAATTACAGGTGCCTGCCACCACATCTGGCTAATTTTTGTACTATTAGTAGAGACAGTGTTTCATCATGTTGGCTAGGCTGGTCTCAAACTCCTGACCTTAGGTTATCTGCCTGCCTCAGCCTCCCAAAGTACTGGGATTACAGGAATGTGCCACTGCGCCAGATCACAGACCTACATTTTTGTTTAATCTTATACATAATCAAAGATAATTATAGCAAGTTGCATCTTCAAGGAGAATGCCAACATCAGTCTCATTGAACCTCTTTGCATTAGTTTACTATCCTAAACTAAAAGAAGAGATTTATAGTTTACTCAAGTCAAAAAGTAGGCTTGATTTAAGGCGGCTTACATTGTATTGTACAAGTGAAATGCCAGAGTATTTTAATTTTATATTTCTGTGGCCCAAGAGAATTAAAATAGATATTAGGCCCTGAATCCCAGTGTCACTGTGACTGCCTGTGAATCATGTTAGAACCAATATCAACAAAGGCCTCTTCAGCTAAGACTTCCCAGTGTTAGAAAGACAAGAACAGTAGGATCTCTAAAGCCCTTATCATAATAGCCTACACAGTCAATGTCACTGCGAGAAACTCCTGCAGCCAGGTCACTAAGGCATTTACAGTCATCACTAACACTGATCTCAAGTGGTGAAGCTGTATGGAGACTACACCACTGCACCCACATAGTACCAGAACCATTGCACTCTGCCCAACTGATGCCCTCCAGCCCATTGTCAGGTGAAAGTTTTTCCCTATGAAAGTCATTCTCTGAAGTTTGGAAGAGGAGACTGTAACAGAAGATGCACAAGCATTAATGTGGGAATACCAGAAACATGAAAACACAAGGGAACATGCTGCCACCAAGGGAACATGAGAATTTCCCAGTATCTGACCCCCAAATTTACAGAAATGTGTGAATTTATTGAAAAGGAAATTAAATTAATGATCTTAAGAAAATGAAGAGAGACATAATAGAATACAAATAGAAAATTCAATGAAATCAGCAAAAGAATTCATGATCTGAACGACAACTTCAACAAAGAAATAGATATCATAAAGAAGAACCAGAAATCTTGGAGCCAAAGATTTCAATCAATTAAGCAAACAAAAAATACAATTGAGAGCTTTAATAGTAGACTAGATAAAGCAGAAAAAGAATCTGTGAACCTAAAACTCAGTCTTTTGAAATGACTCATTCACGGGAAGAAATGAAAAAAGAATGAAAAGGGGTGAAGACAGCCTGTGAGATTTATGGGACATCATTAAGTGAAGAAGTATTGCATTATGTTATTTAAGAAGTGAAGTGACAGAGAAAGAGACTAACAGCTTATTTAATGAAATGCATTCTGAAAAATTCTGAAAACTTAGTAAGTCTTGGGAGAGATATGGATATTCAGACCCCTAAAGCTCACAGATCCCAAAATAGATTAATCTAAAGAGGCACATTATAATTATATTATCAAAAGTCATAAACAGAATTTTAAAAGCGACAAAGAAAAGCATCAAATTACATATAAGGGAATTTCTATGGACCATCAGCAGATTTCTCAGTAGAAGCCTTGCAGGCCAGGGGAGAATGGCATGGTGCTGAAAGGAATAAGAATAAAATAAAAAACAAAACTGCTAACCAGACATGCTGTCCTTCAGGAATTAAGGATAAATAAAGCATTTCACAAATAAACAAAAGCTGAAGGAATTCATTATCACTAGACCTGCCTTATAAGAAATATTTGAGGAAGTCCTTCAGGGAGAAACAAAGGAAAGATTATTACTAACATGAATACATACGAAAGTATAAAACTTTGTTCTAGAGGTAATGGTGGTGCATAAATCATATATACACCTAGTATGAAGGTTAAAAGTCAATTAATTAATTAATAATAGCCAATATGTTGGTTAGAAGCACACAGTGTAAAAAGATGCATATTTTGACATCAAAAACAAATTGTGTATCAGGAGGAGCATAAAAATCTAGAGATTTTGTATGCAACAGAAGTTAAGTTTTTATCAGCTTAAAAAAGTGCATTACATCTATAAGATTGTAACCAACCAACTTAGCTCCAAACTGCATTTTAAACTGTTTTTCTTTCTTTCCTCTTTTCTCCCCAGTCTCAGGACACAGTGTTGAGACAAATTACAAATGCATTTTCTAGAATGTGCTGTGAACCTCCATTCTCTTTCCCTTTCCCACTTTATCCTCCCATGCCTTATGCACATTTATTTACCTAAATGCTTGTCAAATGCACATCATGCTCACTTATCTGGTCACGTATTTTTCTTAGAAGCTTCAGGACATGAATACTGACACAGAACAGACACCTCCAGAATTCTCTCCCCATGCAGGCCACCAAAAATTGTAACTGGCAAAGAGTCCAGCTGCTCACTGCTTGTAGAAAGAAGCCAAAATAACAAGAGTGAGGTGTGATAAAAAGAGAGGAGACTTTATTATCCATGCTAGCAAGGGGAAGAGTGGAACATTTTTTGGAAGAATTCCACCTACTTTTCCCCTTGTTAGCGCAGATAATTAAAACTCCTCTCTTTTTATCACACTTCGTTCTCGTGATTTTGGTTTCTTTCTACAAGCGGCAAACAGACAGAGCCTTTGCTGATTACAAGAGGTTTTATGTAAACCTCACGGCAACCACAAAACAAAAATCTACAGCAGAGACACAAATGATAGAGAGAAAGGAATCAAAGCTTAGCACTACAGAAATTATCAAATAACAAAGGTAGACAACAAGAAAGGGGAAAAGGAACACAGAAGCTACAAAATAACCAGAAGATAAATAAAATGGCAGTAGTAAGTTCTTACCTATTAATAATAACTTTGACTGTAAACAGATTTTGTTCTCTAACCAAAATCATGTAGTTGCTGAATGGATAAACAAGTTCCACCGAGGTGACCCACCTAAGCCTTAAGGACACATATAGGCTGAAAGTAAAAAGATGGAAGAGGAACGTCCATGCAAATGGAATCCATAAGAGAGCAGTAGTGGCTATACTTACATCTGATAAAATAGACTTCAAATCAAAAGCTGTCACAAGAGACGCAGGTCATTCATTAATGATAAAAGGGTCGTTCATTAAGATAACCACTATAAATATGTATACACCCAATATTGGATGAGCTAAATATATAAAGCAAATTTTAATGAACATGAAAGGAGAAATAGATAGCAATACAATATGGTACTTCAAAATCCCACTTTCAACAATGAATAGATCAAACAGACAGAAAATTAATAAAGTGATACTGGACTTAAATTGAACTTTTGACAAAATTGCCCTGACAGACATATACAGAACTTCACTTACAGCAGAAGCAGAGTCCTTATTTTCCTCTAGTGTACACAGAACGTTCTCCAGGATAGACTACATGTTAGACCACAAAAAAGCCATAACAAACTTAATAAGATTGAAATAAGATTTAGTATAATTTTAGACCACAGTGATATGAAACTTAAGTTAATAATAGGAGTAATCTTGTGTAGTTCACAAATATGTGGAAATTAAACATCATGCTCTTGAACAATCAATGGGTCAAAGAATAAATCAAAAGAACAATTTAAAAACATCTTGAGGCAAATGATAATGGAAACACAATATGCCAAAACTTGTGGGATGCAGCAAAAGCAGTTCCAGGAGGAAAATTTACAGCAGTAAGTGCCTACATTTAGAAAGAAGAAAGACCCCAAATAAATATTCTAACATTACCCCTCAAGGAATGCAAAACAAATAAACAACTAACCAAAAATTAGCAGATGGAAATAATAAATATCAGAACAGCAATGAATCAAATAGAGAAGAGAAAAATCATAAAAATAATTAAGAAAATGAAAGTTTACTTTTTGAAGAACAACAACAAAATTTACAAACTCTTAATGAAAACACTCAAATAAATAAAATCAAAAATAAAAGTGAAGAAATTCTAACAGTCTTCTCAAAAATAAAGAGTGTCATAAGGAAATATTATGAACAATTATATGCCAACAAATTGGATAAACTAGAGAAAATGGATAAATTCCTAGAAAAATATTAGCTACCAATATTGAGTCAATTAAAGTGATTTAAGAAGTAATCAAAACCCTTCCCACAAAGAAAAGCCCAAGACCAGATGATTTTAGAGCTGAATTTTACACCAAACATTCAAAGAATAATTTATGTCAATATTTCCAAAACTCTTCTGAAAAATAAAGCTCGAAGTGTACTTCCAGACACGTTTTATGAGGCCAGCATCGTTCTAACACCTAAGTTAGATAAAGATATCACAAGAAAACTATGGTTAATTTTTCTGAGGAAAATTCATGCAAAAATTCTTAGTAAAGTATTATCAAAACAAATTCAACAACACATGAAAAGATTATACATTGTGTTCATGTGAGATTTTTCCATGGCATGCAAAACTGGTTTAACATACATAAATCTATCAGTGTGATACATCACATTAACAGGATCATCCTAATTGACATAGAAAAAGCATTCAACAAAATCCAACATCCTTTCTTGATAAAAACCTTCAACAGTTTAGGTATAGAAGGAATGTTTATAATAATAAAGACTTCATGAAAAAACCACAGCTAACATTATAATCACTGGAGAGAACTGAAAGCTTTTCACTAAGATCTGGTAAGGCAAGGATGCCCACTCATGCCACTTCTATTCAATATAATACTGGAACACTAGCAAGAACAATCAGACAAGAAAAAGAAATAAAATGTATCTAATTTGAAAAAGAAGAAATAAAATTATCTCTGTTTGCAGATGATGTGGTCCTATATACAAAAAGTTCCAAAGATACCACAAAAAAGTTATTACTAATAAGTGAAATCACTAAATTGCAGAATACAAAATCAGCATACAAAAATCAGTGTCTTTTTCATACAAAAATAATGATCTAACTGAAAAGAAATCAAGAAAAGCCCCATATGCAATAACATTGAAAAAATAAAATAAAATACCTTGGAATAATTTTAACCAAAGAGGTGGAAAACTATATTGGTACTGTAAAACTATACATTAAAACTATAAAATATTGATGAAAGAAATGGAAGAAAACACAAATAAATGGAAAGGTAGCCAATTGCTCATGGATTGGAGGATTTAATATTATTAAAATGTCCATGCTATCAAAAGCAATATACAGATTCAATGCAATCTCTATCAAAATTCAAATGGCATTCTTCACGGAAATAGAAAAATTATCCTAAAATATGTATGAAAACATAAAAGACCCCAAGAAGACACAGCTATTCTGAGAAAGAACAACAAAGTTGGAGGCATCACATTTCGTGATTTAAAAGTATATTATAAAGCTGTAGTAATTAAAGCAGTAGCTTACTGGCATGAAAATAAAAACATAGATCACTGTGGCACAGGACAGAGAGCCCAGAAATAGATCCAAACATATATGGTCAACTAAGTCTTGACAAGCACACCAAGAAGACACAATAGGAAATAGTAGTCTCTTTAATAAAAGGTATTGGTAAAACTGGGTTTCCAGATATAAAGAAGGAAATTAGATCCTTAACCTACATCATACACAAAAATCAACTCAAAATCGATAAAAGACCTAGATATAAGACCAGAAATGATAAAACTTGTAGAAGAGAACATGGGGGAAAAGTTTCTGGCTGTTGGACTTGGCAATGGTTTTCTGTATATCATATCAAATGCTCAGGTCGCAAAAGCAAAAATAAATAAATAGAATTACATGAAACTAAAAAGCTCTGCACAGCAAAGGAAATAGCTAACAAAAAGAAACAGCTGCCTATGAAGTGGGAAAAAATATTCACAACTCATATATCTGATAAGGGGTTAATATCCAAAATTTTATAAAAAACTCATAGAGCTCAATTGTGGAAAAACAAATAACCTGATCAAAAAATGGGCAAAAGACCTGGATACAGATTTCTCCAACAAAGGCATAAAAATAGCCAACACGTATATAGAAAGGTATTCGACATCATTAGTTATCAGGGTAATGCAAATGAAAACTGCTATGAGATGTCACCTCATATCTATTAGATGCTATTATCAAAAAGTCAAAAGATAACAAATGTTGATAAAGGTGTGGAGTAAAGGAAACTCTTGTACTCTGTTCTTGGGAATGTAGATTGTTACAGCCATTTTGGAAAACAGTATGGAGGATTCTAAAGAAATTTAAAATTCTTTAAAAACTACCATATGATCTAGCTATCCGTCTTCTGGGTATATACTCAAAGGAAATGAAGTCACCACCTCATAAACATATTTGCATTCCCGTGTTCATTGTGGCATCATTCACAATAGCAAAGAGATAGAAACAACCTGTGTCTGTCGATGCACAAATGGATAAAGAAACTGTGATACACATATACAATGGAATATCATTTTGTTCTAAAAAAGAGTAAGATTTTGTCAGTTGCCACGACATAGATGAAGCTGGAGACACTACATTGTTAAGTAGGTCAGACAAAGAAAAATATTACATCATCTCATTTATATACGGAATTTTAAAACAAAAAAAAAATAAAAAATACAGATATAGAGAAGAAAACCATGGTTTCCAGGATTTCCCAAGAAGGGGGAAAATGAACAGATATTCAGATAAACAGGTCAGAGGATACAAAGTAGCAGGTGTGTAGGATGAACAAGTCTAGAGATCTAGTGTACAACATACAACTTTCCAACTTTAGCAACCACCATTATTAAAATTAAACAAGAAAATGTACAAGCAAAAATGAAATTTCTTCATAAAGTTACCAATATTTCTTTCTAAAAAGCTCTTGGAGATACCCTGTGTCTTATCTACTGCACAAATATGAGCTCATATTCAGAGCTAACACTCCGGTTAGAATGATAAAATGGCAATGCCTGTATGTTTGGCTATCTTTGAGTTTGTGGTGGAGTTGCATATAAGCATTTCAAATATCCAGCTCTCATTACTAAATCTTTCTTTATTCAGCTACCAATTATCACAACAGTGGTCAAATCAGACAAGTAAATAATATGAACCCATTTTGTGAAAAAAATAAAAATTATAATTTATACATGTTAGAAAAGTGTTACCTCTCTCTGTCTGTTTCCTATATTTTAAAACAACAAGGGTTGTTTGAGTTTATTTTTATCCCTCTGGTGCTTAGAATAAAAATTTTGGTTTAGGAGGAAGATTTTTATTAAACTGAGTCAGCAAGTTGAGGCTGATAATGGAGAAATGATTGCTATCTTGTTTGTATATGTATGACTCAAGGTTACACAGGTAAGCCTAAAGCTACATAAATATGAATGTGCGCAACTCTGGAATGATTTTAAATCCCATAACGATGTAGAAAACAGGAAAGCAAATTAGAGGGATGACATTATTGCTAAGCAAATTTGAGGACAGGATACCGCTAAAGGGAAGTAAATTATATTCACTACCTAAAAAAACTTACACTTTTTTATTTAGCATTTTTTGAATTTAGAGATATTCAGAGTATCTCTTCTGTGATACGCTTGATAAAAGATATTGAAAAGTGTTATTGAACAAACCTAAAAATTTAAAGATGATATATATCTCTGTTAGGTTAGTAAATAATGAAACTGATCTAGCCTTAGGAACATGAGAATTTTCACATATTATATCAAAATAATATTTATGGTTCCAAGTTTATGTCATTGCTTTAAAAAATATTTTCATATGAAGTAGAAGTAATTTAACAGGGAACTCTGTGTACATTTATATTTCAACTTTTATTGAGTTATACATACAGAAAAGAACATAAATCAGAATTTTAAAAGTTATAATTACTACAAAGTGAACACATCCATTGAACACATCCAGATCAAGAAATAGCACATAACCTGCATCCCAGAAGCCCTCTCTTTTGTCCTTTCCCAACCATGTCTCTTCCTGGCTTCCCCAAAATATGCCTTTTCCTGACCTGTATCACTATATATTAGTTTTGCTTGATTTTTTGAACTTGATATAAATGGACTCATACAGAATGTATTCTTTGTTACCAGGCTTCTTTCATTTCGTTAATGCCTTGAACTTCATCCAGAAAGTTGCAGTCAAAGTGGTTCTTGCATTTTGATTGCTGATTAGATCACTCTTCATGAGTATTTCAGTTTATTTACCTATTTTTCAGTTGAAATAACTTTTAATGTTATTGTTTTAAGTTGGCAGATACAGTGATACGTTTACTCTGTACAACATGATGTTCAATTCCAAAGTATAGATACATTGTAGAATGACTAAACCTAGCTAATTATTAATACACATGCATTACCTTACATAGTTCTCGTTTTTGTGGTAAGAACACTTTACATTTATTCTCTTAGCATTTTTCAGAAAGAATATATTAACTTTAGTCATCTTGTTTACAACAGATCTCTTGGAGTTATTCCCCCTCTTTCACTGAAATTTTGTAGCCTTTGACCAATATCTCCCAACTAACCTCTCCCCTTTCAACCACCATAGCTGCTGGTAACCACCATTCTATTCTCTATCAGATCAGCAGTTGAATGCTTTTCTGGTTGTTTCTGATTTTTTGACTCTTATACAGTTGCGGCATTAATAATACATGTCTTTTTGGTGTCCATACACATATATTGCTGTTGAGCATATGTAACTAAAGTATAATGGCTACATTACAGGGTATGTCAAACAGTTTTCCAAGGTTTTCACCAATTTACACAATCACTTGCAGTGTGTGATTGTTCCAGAGTTTCCATGTCCCCACCAGAAGATGGCATTTTCAGTATTTTAAATTTTGGCCATTCTGATTGTCATGTAGTGATCTCTCGTTATCATTTAATTTGCATGTCAAGGTTATTAATGAGGTTGATCACCTTTTAATAATTGTTTGGCCATTGAAAGATCCTCTTTTATAACTTGCTTATTCAAGTCTTTTGCAAATTTTATTTTCTCTTTGTAGGAGTTTTTCATACTTTATTTTGGACCCAAGTCCTTTACTGACTTATGTGTATTATAAACAATCTTCTCCAACTTCTGACTTAAATTTTCCTTTTACCATCACAATGGTGACTTCTGATAAAAAGATGTGCCTTCTTATCAATAGTTTTCTTTTTGATTACTGCTTTTCAAGTCTTATTTAAAACATAGGTGTTGTTCCTGAATTTCATTTTCTAGAAATTTTATTGTTCATTTTACCTTTCATACTTACAACTATAATCTATCTGGAATAGATTTGTGTGTATGACATTAAGTAAGAGGCGGAGTTTTATTTTTTCCTTATGTATATCCATTTGATCAATTTCTATTTATTTAAATTGCCGTCCTTTTCTAACTGCCGTGCAGCAACACCTTTGTTATGACAGTGCCTACAAATACCTGGTTTGTTTCTCAATTCTACTCTGTGCCATCGGCCTACTTATCTGTATTCACATTACTCTTACATTGTCTTTATCACTATACATTTATAACAGATCTTTATCTACTATTAATATATCAAGCTTGTTCTTTTTCAAATTTGTTTTGAATATTCTTGGCCTGTTTTATTTCTAAACAAATTTTACTATCAGCCTAGCAGTTTTAAACACACACACATAAGGAGAGATAGAGAGTTTACAGATTGATACAGTGAAAATGTCCGTGTTAACATGTATATCTCCTTGTTTATTTAGGACTTTAATTTCTCTCATTAATTATTTTTTACTTACTGTGTGAAAATCTTGCATATCTTTTTATATTTAAGAAATTTTACTTTTATGCTATGGTCAATGGTATTATTTATACTTGCATTATTTGGTCCTAATACAACAACATGTAACTATTTTTGTATAATAACCTACTTTCTGAAGATCTTCCCCAAGTTACTTATTAATTGTAGTAGTTTTAACATATATATGTATGATTGTATTATGTACAGAGTCATGTAGTTTGAGAAAAGTATTTTATTTCTTCTTTTATGCCGCTTATTTCTTTTTTTTAACTTTATTCCTAGGATCCTCCAGTAAAATATTTAATTGAATTGGTGGCAAAGCTCATTTTTGTCTCATCCAGATTATCAGGAAGAAAGCTCTCAATATTCATTATTAAGAAAAATGATTTTAGCATTTTTGTTATTAACATATTATTTGTTTGGAGTAAAGCTATAAATTAACAAAGTTTCTATTTTTGATGTTTGGGACTTTATCTATGTTTTTTCTTCATCTTCTGATAACCATATGACTTTTCCCCCTCTTATTCTATTAGGAGTTAATGTGGTGAATTACAGTGACTGATTTTTTAAGTGTCAAATCATTCTTACAATCTTGAAATAAATACATCTCGGTTAATATATTATGCTTTTTAAATATAGCTGAATTTAATTTGCTGACATTTTGTTGAAGATTTTTTTTAGTAGACCTTGTTTTTAGAGCAATTTTAGGTCACAGCAAAATCTCGTGGAAAGTTCAGAGCTTCTATATAGCTTATGTTTTCACGCATGCACAGCCTCCCCCACTATGAACATCTCACATTAGGGTTGTATCTCCTTTAAAATTGATGAACCTAGATTGATACCTCATTATCATCCAGAATCCATAATTTAAATACATTTTCATTCTTGGTATTGAACATTCTATGAAGTTTATCAGAAGTATTATGACATGCATCCATCACTATGGCATGGTTTTACCTGCCCTAAAAATAATCTATGCTCCACCTGTTACCCCTCTTCCTTTCTATAGTTGGGGATCTCTTTAAAACCAATCAAGATTGATCTCTTATTTTCCTTTCTTATACTCTCACTGGTTTTGGTTTCAGGGTTTTGCTTGTCTCATAAAATGGGCATGAAAGACCTTTTCCCCACTATTATCTGGAAGATTTTATGTACAGTTGATTTTATTTAAATGTTTTGAAGTATTTAAAAATCAAATAAAACTCTCTGGGCCAGAAGTGACATTATGGGAAGGTTTTTAAGTTATGAATTCAATTTTCTGTTGATGCAAACTGCTTCTTAAATCTTTGACTTGATATCTTTCACTTATTTTTGAAACTTTTCTGTCTCTTTAAATACTTCTTCTACTTTATTTTCTCTTCTTAAACTTTGACACTTTAATAACACATATGTTAGAACTTCTTACCATATCACCTATATTTCATAGGCTCTATTTGATGATTTTTCTGCTTTTTTTCACAGTTGCAGTTAGATGATTTTATTGTAACCTGTATTTTGGGTTTCAAATCCTCTCTCTAGTTGTATCTAAACTTTCATCGAGTTTATAATTTCTTAACATTTTTCAGTTTAAATATTATCATTTGATTCTTTATTATAATTTCCAGTTCTCTGCTAATATTCTGTGTATATTTCCTGAACATATTCATCCGAGTTATATCGAAGTCTATGAATGATAGCAAAAACACCTGATTTTATATGTGTTTTTCTAATGTCTCTTTTTTTCTCTTGAGTGTCTAATCATATGGTCTTGTCTTCCATTATATCACTGTTATAAGAAAATAGCTATTTTGGCCAGGCGCGGTGGCTCATGCCTGTAATCCCAGCACTTTGGGAGGCCGAGGCAAGTGGATCATTTGAGGTCAGGAGTTCGAGACCAGCCTGGCCAACGTAGTGAAACCCCATCTCTCCTAAAAATACAAAAAATTACCTGGGCATGGTGGTGGGTGCCTGTAATCCCAGCCACTTGGGAGGCTGAGGGAGGAGAATGGCTTGAATCCAGGAGGTGAGGTCGCAGTGAGCTGAGATTTCACTCTTGTACTCCAGCCTGGGTGACAGAGCAAGACTCCACCTCAGTAAAAACAAACAAACAAACAAACAAAAACAAAAACAAATACAGAAAAAAGAAACTAGCTGTTCTGAGATACCGGATGTTTTCATATCCCCACAGAGTGATTCTTATTCCGACAGGCAATTGTCTTAAGGGAAGATCACTTCTATTCAATTAGGAATGGAGCTGACTTGAAGCTAGACTCCAATATTTGAGAGGCTTGGTTTCTTTCCAGTTTACCTCCATTATTAGGTATACGTCTTCAGGTGTGCAAACTGAATGCCTGGGTGTTTTATGTCACCTTTTTTCCATTGTGAATTTTAAATTTCGATTTTCCTTTCCCAAGAAATTATTATGACTGGACTTACCATTTAGTTCCAACGCCTGTCAGTCAGTCACATAGTTTTTGTTCGGTTTCCCAGCACTTCAATTACTGTTTCCAATTAACAAGTGTCCCAAGAAGGAAAGCAGTAAGACAAGCAGTCTTGTGTCTCTATGTTTTTTCTCTTTGGGCTTTTGATGTCTTAAGTGCTATTACCTTTGAGCTCTCTGATGTATTCAAAAGATACTTCATTTTTATATTTTTCCAGTTTGTTTGGTTGTACTTGAGAAAAAGAGAGAGATAAAGGGTTGTGCTTGAGAAAAAGAGAGATAGAGAGATGAGAGAGAGAGAGAGAGACACTGCTGGGCAAAATGCTAGTCAGTCATTGACAGAAGAGTCAAATACATGTGTAATATTAACACTAGCATTTTTACATTTTAAAAGTGAATTCTAATGGGAGCAAATAGAAGAAAATTGAATGTAGGGAAAATGAAGATAACCATAGGGATATTGATGGCAAAAAATAATGATAATCTATCATGTGAACTAGAAGTCAATGAGGCATCACTGAAATAATCTATTTTAATTTAACATCTGTTGGCACAAGTGAAGAGTAATTTTTGCTTATTTGGTAGTTTACGGACCTTGAAGGAAATATTCACTTTCATTTTTTTTTTGGTCCTCACTTTATTCACTGAAAATTCTTCATCAGATTTGTCTTTAGCTTTTTATTCATTTCTATTTTTGACTAAAATTAATTTGACAGCATTATCATTTTTCCATTTCCCTTTTTGCTTAATTTTCAGCTTCATTTGAGTCTTGAGTTATGTTCAGTTTTATATAAAATTAGGGAAAGGTGCATAGGTCTCAAGCCCATTCATTTTCTCTCCTCTCCTTTTTTTCTATTCTGGATATTATTATTTTGTTTAGTTTATAGTATTATAGATTTTAAAGTAGATAAACCTTTCCATGTGTTACCATCATCAGAAATTATCTACACACTTAATAGTCAATAATAATCTAGGACAGCACGCCAATAAACTGATCTCTGCAATATGATAGGCACATGTGATTATTAAACTCTTGAATTGGATTAGTATTACTGAGAAATTTATATTGCACTTTTTTTTTTTTAATTTTAACTAATTGAAATTTTAAGGGAGGCTGAGGCAGATGGATCACAAGGTCAGGAGATGGAGACTCATCCTGGCTAACACGGTGAAACCCTGTCTCTACTAAAAATACAAAAAATTAGCCAGGCGTGGTGGTGGGCACCTGTAGTCCCAGCCACTAGGGAAGCTGAGGCAGGAGAATGGCGCGAACCCAGGAGGCGGAGCTTGCAGTGAGCCAACATCGCGCCACTGCACTCTGGCCTGGGCAACAGAGCGAGACTCCGTCTCAAAAAAAAAAAAAAAAAAAAAAAAAAGATAAAGAAAAAGAAAAACTTAAATGGCCACATGTGGCTAGTAGCTACTATATTGTACAGTCCGATCTAGAGCATATATAAGTAACTCAAGTAAATTTACCATCCAGATGGCCCAGATTACTCTACAAAAATGTCAATTTTAACTTTTTAAAAAGTGTATTTACACAAGATATATTTATGAATTTTCCACTGTAGGCATTTATTCCTTTGTATTATTAATAAAATAATGTCAAGTCATTAATGAGGAATTTAACTGTTGAAAAGGTTACTATTTTTTTTCTTTTTTTTTTTTACAAAAGTTTCAAGGAAGTATCGTACTTCCTTGAAACCATAAGAAGATACCTGATGCCTAGGACAACTGTAAAATATAGATTTATACTAAGATTTGTTGTTTCAATTATTATCATGGTTACAAAAAGAGCAATTCACTTAGTATAGTTTTGTTTACTAAAAGGAATTGAGAGTTAAATTATATTTGATTAAATATTTATGAGATTTTATTGTTTCATCAATTATATCTTATTTCTAAATTTTATTTAGATTTGTATTCTGTTTATGTTCATTAGTATTATACAATTAGCAGTCTGTAATTGATAAAATAACAATAACTTTTTTATAGTTTGAGGAATTTTAATACAAAAACAAATGGATAGTTTCTGGCATATTTAGCGAAAGAAGTCATCAGTATTACTTTGACATTTTTCTAAACCACTAATTATCTCACAATTTTTCCTTTGCATTCAATACATAGTAAAGTGATTTTAATGGAAATGGAAGGGATTTTTCTGACTTTCAGAGAAGAAGCCACTTTTATCATCCATTGTGGAATATTGTACCTTTCAATTTATTAGTGCCAGCATGACGATTGCTATAATAATGATATTAAAAATAGCAGTAAACAAGTTTAGGAAGAAAAGCAAAAGGAATATACTACAAAAACATAATAAATACTATGTTTTAAAATATATAATAGTCAAATTTGCCATCAAATAAGAGCTCAGTGCTAATGCATGGTTTATTATTGTAATCAATTACTTAGATTAATTGTAGTGTATGTGATGGAGGATGGGGGATAGCCAAAAAATATTACAACTTGCAAAAATGCTGGTAACATCAAGATATCAGCTGTCCCTTGGTTTGCTAAAAAATCTATATTTTAATTTTTTAATTGACAATGTTGTACATTACATTTTCAATAGTGAATATTTTTGAAATTCTCAATCTCTAGTTTCATATATAAGCCAAAGACACGGGCATTTGAACCATCTAGAGTTCTTTAAACTAATTTATGGCTTAACAGGCATTGGAAATGTGGTATTAATATCTATAACATTATTCGTTTTGGCTGCTCTTTGCCTGCACTGCTGGGATCAGCCAAACCTATCATTTTATAAATTTTAATGTGTTATCTAAATGAGTAATGTCTTTCATCACAGGAGTTTTCTAAAATATCAGAAAAGTGTTTGAATAACATAATTAAAAACACGACCCTATTTTTCAGTCCTAAGATTATCAACATTATGGCCTTTATATTTTTCATTTTCTCTTATTTTTACATAGTATATAAAGTTATAGGTGTCTCCACCTCATTTTTATTATTATTATTATTTTTTAGACAGTAACCAGCTTAATTCATTTTATTTTTCTTGTATAAAAACCGTATGTTGTAGCCACAGCTGGAGCTTGGGTCCGCTGCACGGAGACTCTGGTGTGGGTCTTGACAAGGTGATCAGTGAATTCCTGACAGGGAGACTTGGTAAATCCAGTTTCCTTCCAGAGGTCAGGGGTCAGGTAGCTGTAGGTCTTAGAGATGGCATCAAAGGTGGCCTTGGCAAAGTTGCACAGGGTGGCAGTGCAACCCCGAGCTGAGGTGTAGCAGTCATGGTTACCAGCCATTATGAGCAGCTTCTTGGGCACAGGCGCTGGGATGATGCCAGTGCTCCTGGGTACAGGAATGAGGCGCAACAGCACAGAGCCGCAGCGGCCTGTCACCTTGCAAGGGACGGTGTGGGGCTTGCCGATCTTGTTCCCCCAGTAGCCTCTGCGCACAGGGACAGTGGAGAGTTTGGCCAGGATGACGACCCCACGGATGGCAGTGGCCACCTCCTTGGAGCACTTAACACCCAGGCCGACGTGGCCATTGTAGTCCCTGATAGCAACAAACGCCTTGAACCTGGTGCGCTGGCCAGCACGGGTCTGCTTCTGCACCAGCATAGTCTTCAAAGCCTCGTCTTTGAGAGAGGCCCCCAAGGAAAAGTCAATGATCTCAGATTCCTTAATGGGCAGGGAGAAGATGTAGATCTTCTCCAGGGACTTGATCTTCATGCCCTTGACCAAGCGGCCCCGCTTGGTGGCGGGCATCCACTCCTTATCCTCGCCCTTGCCTCCGTGAGCTCCGCGGCCTCGGCCCAGGCCCCGGCTCCGGCCCCGTCCACGGCCGCGACCCCGGCCCAGGATGCCACTGCCAAAACCTCCGCGGAAGCCACCGCGGTTCCCCATCCCAGGGCCACCGGGGCCTCCGGGCCCCCCCGCTGCCCCGGCGTCATCCGCCATTTGGTGTTTTCTCGGTGAAGTCAACCTCATTTTAAACATTAAAACTTTACACTAATCTTTATTATACTTTAACCTACTTTAATCATTTAATGTTTAAACAATTTTTTCATTCTGTTATAACAATTCTCTCAGATGAGGTCATTTTGGTCATCAAATTTTAATCTCAAATTACAAATACATACATTTGATTACTTAAATTTATCTCAAATTGCAAATGTATATGTAGTTTGTCAAAAAATTGTATGCTTTTTTCCCCTAGTCTCTGCCTCTTATTCATTCCCTTCCTTGCTCTCCCATTTTCGCCCTTACTTTTTATCCCCTTCTTTGTTCTCAAAGGCTTAAAGATTACCCTAGCATCATTGCATACTGTTAGTGGGTACTCACAAAAATTATTCAAATAATTTCTTAACAAAGACTAGTAATAGGTTACTCTCCTATCTGAAATTTAAAATAATGCTTCTGTGTCTATATCAGAACATGTAAATTTTACCTTTGGCATTTATTGTGCTAAAGAACTGCTCCTAGATAATTTTGAATATGCAGTGGAGAAATATACAAGTGGCCAGCTACTCAAATATTATTTTTGACAGTGGATTGTACCATTATGTGAAGTCCTATAACAATGCCTAATTATTAAACCAATCATACTTTAAATTTTGGAAATCTGTTGAGATAACAGTTTACTTATAAAACGTTAAGTAATAGATTGTCTTAGCTGCATTCCGTGACACTTGCATACCCACACATGTGCATGCATACAAATCATTATCAGCATAATGATTTGAGCAGGAATTGAATACATAGTATTGAATTACAATTTTTCTTCATCCAGGCCAGTGTAAGAATTCTGTTGCTTCTTCAGAAAGTCATGGTCTGCCTCTACACTGTCCCATATGGTAGCCTCTGGCCTCATGTGGTTATTGAACTCTTGAAATACCCTCACGTGGCTATTGAGCTCTTGAAATGTGGCAAACCTGATTTGAGATTTGGTATTAAAAAAAGACTGGAAGATCTCACAAGTAATTTTCATATTCATTGCGTGTTGAAATAATAACATTTGAGATATATGTATTTTAACAAAACATATTATTAGAGCTAATTTGACCTTCTTCTTCTTTTTTCTCTGAATGTGGCTACTAGAAAATTTTAAACTAGATATATTTCTTGGACTTGTAGCTAACATTATATTTCCATTGAACCATACCAATATATTAGCCCATTTTGCATTGTTGTAAGGAATACCTGAGGCTGGATAATTTATAAAGAAAAGAGATTTATTTCGGCTCATGGGTCTGCAGACTGTACAAGAAGCACAGTGCCACATCTGCTTCTGGTGAGCCCTCAGAAAGCTTACAATCATGGTTGAAGACTCAGGGAGAGCAAGCATCTCACATAGCAAGAGAGGAAGCAAGAGGGAGGAGACGAGGTGCCTGGCTTTTAAAACCAGCTATCATGTGAACAAGTAGAGTAAGTGAGAACTCACTTATTACCATGGGGAGGACACTAAGACTCTCCACTAGGCCCCACCTTCAACACTGGTTGTGGGGGGGGTCACATTTCAACATGAGATTTGGAGGGAACAGATATCCTAACTATATCACCAATTTGGTTCATCCTCATGGCTCCAACTACATTATTGCAAAAAAAAAGTAATAAGATAATTTTACTCTCTGAATATCTTTATATTAGCAGATGATTTTTTTTTCTTTTCTCAGAAAACGAGTGTGGATCTAGTAACAGCACATTGGATGTTTTATCACAATTTAACTAAAACCTCTTCTGACACCCTTATAGATATAAAGGTATCATCTTCTATAGATGAAAATTACCATGAATAATTCTAGGTGATTGCACTTCACATATAGACATCATTTATCAGTGATTCATTTATACTCAAAAATTAATTATTGTGTATTTTCAATAGCTGTTTATAACCTCTATTTTCTGTAGAATAATTAAACTGTTACTTTTTTTCTCACTACTGCGGTCAAATGCACCTTCAGGGCCAAGATTATCTATAAAAGTTAGGGAAGATGTTAAAGTAAAATTGGTGACATGAGAACTTGACAATTTTGTTTGTTTTGTGGCCCATCTTCTATTGAAGTTCATGCTATCTCTTTGTAATGCCATCTCTCCACTCTTCAGACCTCCCTTTAGCCTATTTAATCAACAAGTCACAGACTTTCATTTTACTCTCCACCTCTGTGATCCTTGAGTGATTTTTAATACTATCTTGAAGAGAATCCTTCTATCAAAATACTCTTATTTCCCTCTGTGTCTTCCACTGTTAGACTTCAGCTACCATAAATACTATCATCCTTCAGAACAGACAGGTTTTCGAGTTCTCTAAGTTTGAAATTGCCTTCTGCCCATAATGACACCCTGTTTTTCTCACCTTGCTTTCATTTTCATCAAACTTTTTCTTATGTGACTTCTAGTCATTTACCTCACTATTTTTCCTTGTAGTTTTCTTTTATTCTGGTTATTGCTGCCTTGCTTCCTATAATTCCTGCCTATTCTAGAGTTTCCAGACAGCTTTTCCAGCATTGATTTCCCACCCCTTATATCACACCCCAATCTGTGCTATCCCTGGTTAGCCTCCCAGGTCACTGATTGAGTCCATAAAAAAACAACTGGCTGTTCTCAAGTCTTTTCACATTTATGTTGTACACTGAAAATATCCTAGAATAGTAATTCCAGAATTTTGCTCTCCTTAAGTCACTGTTTTTTCTCAATTTCCACACTCTTAGAAACCAACATGCCTCCTCTTTTACTTAGAAGAATAAGTCAAACCGGTGTTTATTTTGCTAACTCCCCACCTCTGCCCTTTATCATTCTGAGCATCTAGAAATGTTTAAATACCTAAAAATTTCATGTACTTTGATTGGTCTTGGAGTTATAAGGATACACGTTCCTAAGGAGCTCATAGTGCAGTGTGGGAAATAGACAAAAACAAAAGAATTCTACAATGAGATACATGTTTATAGCAAAGACAGAAACAGAATGTTATTGGAACATAGGAGTAGAAGTATTTGAATCTCCATGAATCTTTATGAAATGATATGAAAAATTAAGGGAATAGTAAAATATACTACATTATTCAGGATCAGTAGACAGGTTTTTGTTTGTCAACTGTTTGTGTTTTACTTTGATGATAAATGAATTAACTCTACACAAACACACACACACACACACTTTATATATACATATATATAGAAACAGGTCATGAGGACATTTGAAAATGGAAAAAAAAACAAAAACAAAAACAAAACGACAAAACACCCATGCTCTCAATGAACCACTAATTGGGTCAACACAATTGTATTTTTCTATTTTATTTTTTTCCATTCTGTAGTATGGTGCTTTCTGCCAAAAATGCTTATTCTCCTTCATCTATTAGTACTCTTGTATTCCTTTTGACTGTAGAACCTTTTTGACTTCCAAGGCCACAATGGTACTTACTTCTTCACTAGCTATTTCTCCTATATATGTCCTTGGAATAGGAAAAATATGTACTTGAAATTAAAGTAATTTTTATCAGAGGAACTCACAAGAAGGAACAAATTCATATTTATAAGAATATTTGCTGCCTTAACTGATACTTATGTATGTATTTTTTGTGTATACCCTTCCTTGGAATTCAGCAAACAAATTTGGAGCTAAAATTAGCAGGGACAATATCAAGGTGAAATATATTTTATCTTTGATCATTAGATCAACATGATAGATTGATTACAGAGATCAACTCAATTGCTTTTTTAAAAACTGAAAAGTGGCCGGGCGCGGTGGCTCAAGCCTGTAATCCCAGCACTTTGGGAGGCCGAGACGGGCGGATCACGAGGTCAGGAGTTCGAGACCATCCTAGCTAACACGGTGAAACCCCGTCTCTACTAAAAAATACAAAAAACTAGCCAGGCGAGGTGGCGGACGCCTGTAGTCCCGGCTACTCGGGAGGCTGAGGCCGGAGAATGGCGTAAAAAACCCGGGAGGCAGAGCTTGCAGTGAGCTGAGATCCGGCCACTGCACTCCAGCCTGGGCGACACAGCGAGACTCCGTCTCAAAAAAAAAAAAAAAAAAAAAACTGAAAAGTGCTAGCTGTGAATTCTACTTTGGAAGTACCTCATTCCAATTCTGTGATGTGTGTTTGGTTACATTTGGGCCCAAACAAGAAATGACTCTCATCATTATACAGTCTGATGTATTGGTTATATGGCTGTATTCCTCTGACATAATGAGTGTGGTTAAACAATGTTTTTAAAATGTAAATACAATTATATTGATTTATTTTCCAGGAATAATTTGAATTCACTGTCTCATATTCAGGTTCAAAACATTATTTGTGGCTGGAGAACGATGTGATGTAGAGACCCTGGAATGGTCCAAAAATGTCTTCAGAGTACCTGTCTTAGACCATTGGTGGCAAACTGGTGAGCATTTTCCTAGCATGCACGTAAATATTAAAGAAATGTTCCAAAATGCTGCAAGGATTGGAGGAAACTTTTGAGCAATGACCAGCAGATCAGACACAAACTCAGGATTCGAGTGGTTCAGGTTTCAGTAAAAATAAGTAATTTTTAAATTGTTATTAATAATGTCTTCATAAGTGACATTGATGCCACCATTCTCTTGGTCTGTAGGTATAAAGCACTAAAGACCTCTTTATCTTCTCTTCTTTGTTTCTTATATCTGGTAAGTTACTAAGTCTCAGATTTTCCTTTGAAGTGTCTGTTGGGTTCATTCCACCTTCAGTATTCCCTTTGCCTTTGAGCTCTGGCAGCTGCATCATCCTCTGTCCTGATTTAAAGTTTCCTAATCACTCATCTCTGTTCTCTCTGCTTTTTGATACACCCTGCACACTGCTCCCAGAGTCCTTTTATGAAGACCTGTTCCTCTCATAGGACTCTCTGGCCACCTTCTTGTGTTCTATAATATCTAATATATTCTGCCACATATTCTGCCTAGCATTAAAGGCAGATAAATTTATTTTTCTTCAAAACAATTGTCATTATATATGTAATTTATTCATTTAATTTATTTTGTTTATTCTCTATAGTCCTCCCACTAAGTGTTTCCTGGGAAACAAATTTTCATATTAAATGGATCAACTATAAACTTTGGAATAAGCAGACAACCACCACAACAATAACTCTTTCTGCTTCTTCTTTTGAGGGGTGGCTATATATATGAGAGCGGGTACATTGTCTAGAAGCCATTTACCTCCTCACCAGGTATAGAGATTTAACAAAATTTGACCCACTGAAAGCAGCTATGAGCCGTGGGAGCCTTACAGCCTTCAAATGTACATATTTTAGTTCAGTCCCGCTTAGTTTAATGAACTAGATCAACCTTTCTATATACATGTTTTCAGTATTCTCACCTTCTCTGCATCTGGGGCAGAATATCAAATTTGGGTTAAAAATTAGTAAGAATACTTTGCAAAAAAATAGCTCTGATTGTAAAAATGATTTTCATGTAAACAATTAACTGAATGACTAAACCTCAAATTCAGTGTTTGGTGATTCAGAAATGTTTGATTCTGAGAAATTATACTTTTTATATTATGTCCTCGACTATTGTTCTTTAAAAATGTGTTTTCTGTCTGGGCATGGTGGCTCACGCCTGTAATTCCTGAACTTTGGGAGGCCAAAACGGGCAGATCACTCGAGGTCAGGAGTTCGAGACCAGCCTGGTCAACATGATGAAGCCCCATCTCTACTTAAAATACAAAAAATTCACCGGGCGTGATGGAGCATGCCTGTAATCTCAGCTACTCAGGAGGCTGAGAATTGCTTGAACCCGGGAGGCGGAGGGTGCAGTGAGCTGAGATCCTATCATTGTACTCCAGCCTGGGCAACAGAGCGAGACTCTGTCTCAAAAACACAAAAAAGAAAAAAAGAAAAAAATGTTTTCTACATCCTTTGTAATATGAAATATAAAATGAATAATCAGAGCAGAGGACACTTTCCTTACATAAGACGAAAATCAGAAAACAACTTTCTATTCCCTCCAGTTTTATTTACTAAGGGGAAAATTACGTATTTAAACTCAGATTTGTAACTCCTTAGAAAATACAAAGTATAAGAATGAATTTCAAGAACAATCCATGCTATGTGTAGAAATACATAAAAAGAAGTGAAGAATTATTGCATCTGCAAGAATGTTTACAGTATTTATGTATTCCCTATTAGCCAGGAAAATTTTAACAGTTATTTTCTTGGTCATGAACTGGAAAATGTTTTGTCACCTTTCAGATAATTTCTCTTATCTGGTCAAAATGGGGGCATTACTTCCCACACAAACGTGACCTGCCACAAACGCTTGTGGAAGAGTTCTGTTTTTCTCTCTTCAAGGTGACTGTGCCAAAACTCACTGAAGAAAACTAGCACATTCACAAATAAAATTATAAAATTATTTTACTTTTTCTTATAGACACCTTTGTACATAATAGCCTGTGTGGATGTATGTAGTTAGTGTATTCAGGCTTACAAAAAAGCTCTCTGAAGCCTGTGACAGAAGCATATGAGGTCCTTGGTGGGTGCTGAGTTCCATGAGAATTTGCAATTTTTCTTTAATGTATTGTTCCAAGGGAATTAATAGCCACGTGTGTCAATGTGCTGTCACTGTAATCAGGTTGGAGTGACGGTTAATTGCCATGGAAAACGTGGATTTTACTAATAAAATGACTGATTCTTTCCATTTCCATTATCCTCACCCCGTTTGATTTTACAACTTTTGTTTAGTATTCTGTCCTATTGAACTACACAAATACATGTGGATGGGTAGATAGGTAGCTAGTAGCTGGATTGCTAGATCGTTTTGTGCTTTGTAAAATAATTTCATTACAGGTGATGAAGAGGTCGGCTACTAACAGGAAACTAGTTAGGATCTCTATTCATTTGCATAGAAAAAATCAATTTATCATTTTTAAAGTTGTGTGTTGTGATAAGTAGTTATAAAACGATACTGAAGGTCTGGGCGTGGTGGTTCAAGTCTGTAGTCCTAGCACTTTGGGAGGCCAAGGTGGGAAGATCACGAGGTCAGGAGTTCAAGACCAGCCTGACCAACATGGTGAAACCCCATCTCTACTAAAATACAAAAAAATTAGCCAGGCATGGTAGTGTGTGCATGCAATCCCAACTACTTGGGAGGCTGAGGCAAGAGAATCGCTTGAACCCGGGAGGTGGAGGTTGCAATGAGCCGAGGTCACGCCACTGCACTCCAGCCTGGGCGACAGAGTAAGACTCTGTCTCAGTAAAATAAAATAAAATAAAATAAAATAAAATAAAATAAAATAAAATAAAATTTCAACCATTCTTTCTTTAGGTGCTATCAAATTGATGTTTGATTCCAGGGGGAAAGGGCAAGTATGTTATGAGTTGTTATGAACTCTTATGAAAAGAAAAGCATCTGGTATTTCAAGAGCATTCAGGAGTTTCCTAGTTTTGTATATCAGATAGGTGGTGGTGCATTTCCCCAAGAAGTGTGCTAGTAAACACGTGTTAATGTTTAAGAGAAGGTTAGCTTTAGCCAAAGAATACTTTGCTTTATTTCAAATTTCAAGTTTTCTACAGGGTCCCTTTTTCTTGTTATTGACTTAGAAGTTGATATTTTTTACATACTTGCACACTTTTATGAGACTTTCATATAAATTCATATTTATATGAAGAATTCATGAATTTGCTCTCTGATTACATTGATATATGTGTACAAATGAGCTGCTTAGAAACTGTGATGTGTTCATTCTTTGCAAACTATCACAAGAACAGAAAACCAAACACCGCATGTTCTCACTCATAGGTGGGAACTGAACAATGAGATCACTTGGACTCAGGAAGGGGAACATCACACACCGGGGCCTATCATGGGGATGGGGGAGGGGGGAGGGATTGCATTGGGAGTTATACCTGATGTAAATGACGAGTTGATGGGTGCAGCACACCAACATGGCACAAGTATACATATGTAACAAACCTGCACATTATGCACATGTACCCTACAACTTAAAGTATAATAATAATAAATAAATTAAAAAATAAAAATAAAAATAAAAATAAATTTCAAAATAAATTGAAAAAAAATGAATTAAAGACTTAAATATAAGACCAGAAACTATAAAATTACTAGGGGAAACACAGGGAAAGACTCCATGTCATTGGTCTAGGCAATGATTTCATGGATATGAACACTAAGAACACAGACAAGAAAAGCAAAAATAGGCAAGTGGGTAGCATCAAACTAAAAAGTGGGACTAGGTTCTACACAGCAGTGGAAACAGTCAAGAGTGAAAAAGCAACCTATGGAATGGGAGAAAATATTTGCAAACCATATATCTGATAAGGAGTTAATATTCCAAAATATATAAGAAGCTCCTATAACTTAATAGCAAAAAACGGAACAAGCATACCTTGTTTTATTGTGCTTTGCTTTACTTTTATTTTTATTTTATTTTTTGAGATAGAGACTGGCTCTGTCGCCCAGGCTGGAGTGCAGTGGTGCTATTTCGTCTCACTGCAACCTCTGCTGCCCAGGTTCAAGCGATTCTCCTGCTTCAGCCTCCTGAGTAGCTGAGATTACAGGCGCGTGCTACCACACCCGGCTAATTTTTGTGTTTTTAGTAGAGACGGGGTTTCAGCATCTTGTCCAGGCTGTTCTTGAACTCCTGACCTCGTGATCCACCCATCTTGGCCTCCCAAAGTGCTGGATTACAGATGTGAGTCACCGCGCCCGGGCTACTGTGCTTTACTTTATTGCACTTTGAGATACTGCATTTTTTTTTACAATTTGAAAGTTTGTGGCAACGTTTTCCCAAGTTTAGTCTTGGTGACGCCATTTTTCCAACAGCATGTGCTCAGTTTGTGTCTCTGTCTCACAATAACTTTTCTCAAACTTTTTCATTATTATGATGTGTTATTGTGATCTGTAATCATGGATCTTTGATGTTACTATTGCAACTGTTTTGGGGTGCCGAGAACCATGTCCATATAAGACGACAAACTTAATTAATAAACGTTGTGTACATTCTAAAAAAAAAAAAAAAAAAAAAAAGAAACTGTGATGTGTAATTTGAAATTAGTAAGGGATATGTTAAGTAACTAAAATGTATGAATAAAAATTAAGTAGTTCCTATGACTTGAGTTGTAAGAAGGGACTCTGCAGTCAGTTCATTTATATGACCATGTTTTGTTAATCAGGGTTCTCCAGAGAGACAGAATTTGTAGATACAGATACAGATATATGAGAGGACACTTGTTAGAGAGGTTGGCTGACATGATTACGGAGGCTAAGAAATCCTGTAACAGGCCATCTGCAAGCTGGAGACCCTGGAATTCTGGTAGCATTGCTCAGTCCAAGTCCAAAGGCCTCAGAATGAGGGAAGCCAATGAATGATGTCACTCTTAGTTCAAGACCAAAGGCTTGAGAACTCAGGGACCACTTGTATAAGTTCTGGACTCCAAAGATAGGGGAGCCTGGAGTTGTTGTCCAGGGATAGGAGAAGAATATATTCCAACTTCAGCAGATGGGTGCACACATTCACCTTTCCTCTGTTCTTGTTCTTTCTGGTCTTGCCTTTTTGGATGCCCACTCACACTGAGGAAAGATCTTCTCATCTTCTCCACTCAGACTCACATATTAGTCTCTTCTGGAAACATCTTCACAGGCACAAGCAAAAATAATGCTTTACCAGGTTGCTAGATATTTCTTAATTCAGTCAAGTTGACACCTAAAATTAACCATCACACATTATTATTGTTACTCTAGTGCAACTTGTATTAGTACCAACAGATTTTAGTCATTAACATCCTCTTTATTTCATTAAAAAGACATTCTTTGATATCTGATTCAAATAATATCTAATATTCTAAATTGAGAACTAATCTGTAGAAAATACAAAAACAGATTAGCACCCTCCACCCCTCATAGGAGCATTTTAATAAAGAATTGTTCCTGTTCAGCACCACTGAAGCATGAATCTCTTGCTTTGGAGTATAATAATGTAAATATTTAATGTTCTCATGAAGGAAATTGGTCTTGTCAAGTTTAGAGAGGAGAGTTGTCTCCATTTGTTTCTAAATCTGTATAAAAGCCACATTGTCATTCACCCAGATGTATTATCTTCACAGTAACTCATCCATAAGAAAATTAAAAACATCTGGATTATTGACTGAATTTTTCATTTTCTTTTTTTACCCAGAGATAGAGAAACAGAGGTGTTACAATCATAATTTAAAAAGGGAAAACAAAAAGATAATGGTTTCATTAAAATATGGTAATTCATGTGCCAAAACAAAAAGAACAGCCAGAACTTCCTTATCCTCAGCTGTACGATCCCCACATAAAACACTATATTGTTATAGAGGTCAGACAGGAAGCACAATTTTGGAAGCAAAGAACTGTCAGTACAGTGCGTGGTGGCATTTACAGGATTATTTTTCTTGTGATTTAAGATCACTATAAAGGAATTATTGTTTTTATGAGTAAATGAGCTAGTGCAAAAAAAAATTATTTGTTAAAGTTCAGAGACTTACTATTAAATCCTAAACACAGTAGATCTATTTTTTTCTGTCCTTCCTTCCTTCCTTCGTTCCTTCATTCCTTCCTTCCTTTCTTCCTCCTCCTTTTCCTTCCTTCCCTCCCTGTGTCCCTCCTCGCTGTCTTCCTCCCTTCTTTCCTCCTTACCTCTCTTCCACACTTCTTCTCTCCCTACCTCTCTTCCACACTTCTTCCTTCTTTTATTTTATTCCTCCCTTCTTTTATTTCCTCCTTCCTTCCTTCATTCCTATTTGCTATAAGATATGGTATTGGTTTTTGAAATGATTGTTAACAAAACATCCTGGAGTCCCAATGTTTAACGTTATTTAATCCTAGATAAAAACACTTCGTTCTTTCTCTTGCTATCGCTCAATTAATTCATGACAGCTACAGAGATAGAATACTCAACTTCCACAATGGCTTTTATAAGGGACAACTTAGTGAAGGGTTTAGTTCAACAAAATTCAGATTATTTTTACCTGTTGACAGGACACGATCTGTGTACTTACCATTAGAAGCTCTAGAGCTTATATTGAAAGTGTTTCAAGTGTCCTCATGTCCAGGTACTGATGACATAGTCGAAATGAAGTAATGACCATCAACTTGAGCAGCACTAGGTGATTTTGTTGTTTGTTTATTTTCATCACTTTAATGGAGGAATAAAATTCTTAGATAATTCACAGAATTTTTTAAACTCTAAGGAAAAATTTCAGTGAGAAACCAGTAGTCATCTAATGAACTGAGACATTGGTTATGATTGAAATGGTTGATCTCACTTTATCTGCCTTGAGCCATCTTTGTGGAGTTCTTTTATCTTGGTGTAATCGGAGTATTTCACTCCGTATTTGATTGAACTGCTTCAGTTTTAATTGCAACTGCAATTCTGAATTAACTATAGTCTATATATAGCCTAACTCTCCCTCCTTTGGGGAATAATCTGATAATTCTGGAATTTGTTAAACTGAACTCAAAGGCTCCAATAAACTTCAGTTATGCCATCTCCTAAATCTAAACTATTGATTCTAAGGGTACACATACCCTAATGCTGTGTTACTAAAATGTGTCAGGGCTACTTGACATGATTTCTTATTTTTGCACAGCTTGTCAAGTTAGAATTCCTGACAGCAGACAACTGAGGCAAGACGTTTAACTACAAAAGTTAATGAGGCTGATCAAATGTAATCCTTATTCTTAGGGATCTCTGGAGAAGATTCACTAACTCAGAAATTTTTTAAGACAGTAATACGTTTTGTTTACAAAAATCAAAACCACAAAGTAGCATAATTACTAAGAGTTGGATAACAGAGATCTCTGTGGGAAATGTTACAGGCACAACTACAGCCCTGTCTCATTCCTCCTAAGTAAACAAATTGTAAAACACTTAACTAGGATTTGAGGATTTGACAGGTAAGGTATTAAAGTCTAAGTCACTTTTTTTCCTTGATCATCCTCTTCCATTGTTACTCTTGAATTCTCAGACATTTTTCTTTCATGTGTCCATGTTGATATGCTGAATTGCAGATGGATTTTAATCTGTCAGCCTGCAGTTCTCTATATTTAGGCTATAATAGGAAATTTTATATCCCTGGAATCAGCATTGAGAACATTATGCCTCTTGTTATTTCTTTCGCTTTTTAAAACATTTTACAACTATGTGTTATATGTGTGACTTTATTCGAATTTACTTAGCTTGTGTCCTGTGCAAAATCTTGTATATTTACTGCAAAATAGATTCCTAGGCATACCTAAGCGTAAGAGGCCCCATATGGCTAATGTGACAATGAAGAAAGCATATTCTTGGTGACTTGAGGACTCCATCTTGAATTATTTAAAAACCTGTTTTCTGTGGTTTGGGTACCAATAGCCATTAGCAAATATTCCTCTGGCTGCAGATCGGGGAGCAAAATATTTCCATGTGCTATCAAATGCTGCCTTCTGGATTTTGCTTTTTAACTACTTATTATTCTCTGCTTCTGTATTTTACTCAGTAATTTTTGAGTCTATCAAAATTGCACTATGGTGGGAGGGTTTCTTTAAAGTACATGTCTGTGTTTCAAAGATAATGGATTGAATTAGTGTGAAATGCAAACTGTAGAACTCAAAGAGCTGGGTTGTACTGAACTGGCAAAACATGGTCCCATGAACTGGGTTGCCCAGGAGATACCTTAGGCTACTTTCGAATAGTAGAATGCAAATAATCTTTCAATAATATGAATGACTTAACGACTGTCTGATACATCTTTGTTTTTCACAATTCAATGGTCAGAAATACATTTTTTCATTCCATTCATAGAAAAGGTATTTTTTGGTAAATTTAGCATGAGAAATTGTGATGGGGGAAAAAGCAGTTATATAGACACAGTGTCATCTCAGCAACGTGTAGCTAGAGATGGCGTGACAGCATCCATCTGGTGAGAGAGAAAAGAAGCCCTATGTCATTATCGTTGCCTGGCAACAGCATTTTTTCTCATTTAGAGTAGTCTTCATTAGTTTAAAGTAGGTGATTTTCACTGATAATTTGAAAAGCTGGAGCTTAGAAGTAAGCTGCATCAATTTGGTTTGTGGAAAGAATAACCTTTTGTCAAACCTAAGGCATGCTTAATAAGGCTTTCTCTTTCTGAAAGTGAATAACTGTTTACAAACTGCTAATCCACCTGAGAATGAATTCCCAAAGCAAACACCCTCATTGAATTAGACATTTTAATCTTCATAGCATTATAATGTAAAAAGAACATAATTTTTAAAAAATATGATAACACAAATTACTTGAGAGATGTAGAATTGTGTTTTAGAATCACTATTTGTGCTCATTATTATATCAGTGATAATGCTTTGGCAAGAGACTAAACGCTGGGAAATCGATTAATAATATAAAGTTGTTTTGGCCTTTGAAATACCTGTTCCAATTCTCCTCCTACCCTTGGCAAGGATCACGTATAAACCATGTTGGAAAGGTGAAAATATGTCACGTTTTTATAGATCTTCACAGGAACAAGAGTTATCTATACCTTCCTTTGACAAACTTTACTGTCTGAAAATTTGATTCTCCCTGCTACATGTAAACCCCTGCACTGGGCCTACTTCCCCCACAAAACAATTCCCAATCCCTCTTTTGCTGTGAATTTTAATTTGGAAAACAGCGGGTGGCTATTCTCCTTGGAGTAACAATGTGGGTAGCAAAAAGTGATGCAGAATCCAGTAGGACTGCCTTTAAATCCCAATTCAGCCACTTACTCTATAGCCATGGGCAAATCCTTGATCTTCAGTTTCCTCAGGACTAATTGAAAGCATTAAGTAAAGTGAAATATGTACTTACAACCTAGAAGAATTCCTGGTATATAGTCAACACTCAAAAAATACTGTTTTTATTTTGCTTTCTATAAATAGCCCTTCATGAATGTAAAGGCCATCTTCAGAATCTTGGCCTGTAAATAATTCAGCTTCAAAAAAGCTTAGACTGTAAAAGTGGAATTTATGTTTGAGAAAATGTAACTGTAAAGATTTTACTTTCCTTGAGTCAACTAACTAGTTGGCATTAGGACCAGAACTCTCATTGTTCTGTGCTGTCCTGCGTCCTCTCCCCATAGCTTTTATCTCATGCCTTCATTAACTCAGCGTTTCTTATCTAAACACAAGGTTATTTATGGGCTTCTCCATTGAGTCCTCCACAGTTAGAGGCAATGTGCTGGTAAGGGAGTAAGATAAGACTAGTGTCTCATAGCTCGAATTAATGGTCTTCTTCCTGTACAAAAAGTTATGTTGCTTTGAATTAAGTATTTTAAACTAAAATCGTGCTATCTCCTGAACACAAAGATTAAATTGATTTTCTTTCACTAGTGTACATCTCACTGTTTCTGCTTTCTTTCTGCTACCTATTCAAGTTATTTATAGTTCACTGTGAAGATTCAGAGGTGGGGAGAGTGGTTTCTTTACAAATTGCCTCTATGCCCATCCTGATGCTGTGATTAATATGATTCAGCAGTACTAGGTCGCTGCATTGATTTATTCCTAAGTCTTCTGCTTGCAGCACGGGCTACCGACTTCTAAATCCATATTGTTTTAATGTAGTTTCTGGAAGCATTGTAAAGGCAGAATGGCCGATTGCCAGATCCAGCGGGAGCTCTCGTTTACAGAGCTGGACTTGTGAACTTGCCACCTCATCTTCCTCTTAACCCTCGTTCACATCTAGTTTTCTTTAACTTTTGAGCCATAACCCTGGGGGTTAACTCGGCCTTTTCCCTCTTGTTTTTGCCCCATATCCA
The DNA here is from genome assembly GCF_043159975.1 of Macaca nemestrina. Classification (NCBI taxonomy): domain Eukaryota; kingdom Metazoa; phylum Chordata; class Mammalia; order Primates; family Cercopithecidae; genus Macaca; species Macaca nemestrina. Next base: position 52,196,669 of record NC_092134.1, on the reverse strand, counting down.
GACAATCACCAAGATATTTTGATCTTGAATATAATTAAAATTTGGTCATATCTTCCACTGCCAGTCACCTGCACCAGACCGTCCACATCTATCTGATTTATTGCTTTGGGTTGGGATCATCAGTTTAGTGCTCCAGTTAGCAACTGAAGAGATTTTTCTATAATGCAGTTCTGAGTGAATCACCTCTGTGAAACTCTCCATGTCTCCCATTGTTCCTGGAACAATATTCAAATTTCTTAACACGGCGTGAAAGGCATTTCATGATCTGCCTCTGTTCACTTCTTCCACTTGGTATCTCATCATCTCCCTAAGTACACCTGCCTCCCACAATCTTTGCTCTGCTGAATAACTCATAGTCCTTTGACGGTCTAACTTCTGAACCTTTATACATGCTGCAATTTCTATTTGGCATGTATTTATGCCCTCAGCACTTTCTTCTTCCTAAAAGAAATACCTTTTAGTGAATAGAATATATTCAATAAATACTTACTGAATGACTGTCCTTTGAATATCATTCTTGGAATAAGAAAATCTTGGAATTATAATAGTAATATATAGTTTTTATCTTCCTGGAGTCCTCTTTTTTTCTTTTCTCTCTGGTTCATTTTGGGATTGCATTCTGTGATTTGGTACTTATTTTTTAGGCCCTTGATCTTTATCATGGGAGCCTAAAATCATGTTAGAAGTATGCATTTACTAGTCAGCAAACATTTCCCAAGCACAGAATGTCAGGGACTGGACTGTTTGGTCCTGCCGATACAAATGACTCTCAGGCACACAGACTGATTTCAACTGCAGGCTAGGAGAATGTTTTTTGTTAACTACATGCACTTTTTTTTTGAGACTTGCACTAAATCTTTTTTAAAAGGTGATATAACATTTTTATTGGGAAATGTTCCAAGTATTTATTGCTATGTAAAAACAAACAAACAAACAAACAAACAAAACAAAACAAAAAAAAACACTCCAGAACCTGGCAGCTTAAAACAACAACCATATCTCATGATTTTGTGGATCATAGGCAGAAATCAGCCAGGGATTCTGGTGCTCCAAGTACTATGACTAAAACAACTCGGACAGTATTCAGTGATGAATTTGTTACCTGAAAGAGCTCCCAATCCAGACTCCAAGAGGGGGTTCTTGGGCCTCACACAAGATTGAATTCAGGGCAAGTCCATAGAGTAAAGTGAAAGCAAGTTTATTAGGAAAGTAAAGGAATAAAAGTGTGCTACTCCATAGGAAGAGCAGCCCAAACGGCTACTGGTTGACTATTTCTATAGTTATTTTTAATTATGTGCTAGACAAGGGGTGGATGTTTCATGAGTTTTCTGGGAAAGGGGTGAGCACTTCCCAGAAGTGAGGGTTCCTCCCCTTTTTAGACCATATAGGGTAACTTCCTGACATTGCCATGGCATTTGTAAACTCATGGCACTGGTGAGAGTGTCTTTTAGCATGCTAATGCATTATAATTAGCACATAATGAGCAGTGAGGATGACCAGAGGTCACTTTCATAAAACATTTTTGTTTTGGTGGGTTTTGGCCAGCTGGTTTACCTCATGCTGTTTTATCAGCAAGGTCTTTGTCACCTGTATCTTGTGCCAACTTCCTATCTCATCCTGTGACTAAGAATGCCTAACCACTTTGGAATGCAGCCCAGTAGGTCTCAGTATTATTTTACCCAGCTCCTATTCAAGATGGAGTTGCTCTGGTTCGAATGCCTCTGACATATTTTCCCCCTACCTTTTATAAGAGAACCCTAATCCTAAGGGTTGTAGAGGGATAAAAATCCATCTTCTGTAACTTCTTCAGGTTGAATAGGGGCAATGATATTCCTGCCTGTTGGGTCTTTTGTATTCAGGTTAGAGAGGAACTTGGTCAGAAAGCATGAGTATGTTGAGGATGACTCATAACGCTTGGATTCCATCAAAAGGTGATATCTGAAAGATTAAAAAGTGTTCAGTTTAAGAGAACATCGAGTAAGCTTATCCTGCATTCCTACACATAGAGTACAACAGCAATATATTCCACAAGAGTAAAGCAAAATAAGTAAAAACTATCCCAAGTAAACTAAATAAGAAGGCTTTCTATGAACTTGGCAACTGTTGGAACCAAACTGATATGGGGTTGGTAGCTGATTCCAATATATACCCAGCATTAGAATACTAATCTGGAATTTTACATTACTCATCCCTCTTGTTTCTTCTGAGCTGCAGTCAGAGATAACTGATTTGTTCACAGGAATAATCAAGGTCAGTCTAAATTACAGGAAAAAACTCAAAAACAATTGATGAGACTGGAATCTAATAGAAGGTATACCATAGTTCTTGAAAAATAATCTTCTCTCTCCGGTCTCCCATTTTCACTACAGATAAATCATGGTAAGACTGATTTGCCTATAAAAATAAGCTTTAGTCTTATACTTGGCCTAATTATTTGTATAAAGTGCAGCAAGAATAATTATTTGTCACATAGGCTTTTTAAATTTGGCTTTGATGGAATTTTAATTGATTTTTAATTTAATTAATTAATTTGCCATTGTTGTTGTTGTTTTGAGACAGTGTCTCACTTTGTTGCCCAGGCTGGAGTGCAGTGGTGCTATCAGGCTCTTGACCTCCCAGACTCAAGTGATCCTCCCACCTCAGCTTTCCCAATAGCTGGGACTGCTGGGTGTGTACCACCGTACTTGGCTAATTTTTGTATTTTGGGGAGGTTGAGATGGGGTTTCACCACATTGCCCAGGCTGGTATCAAACTTGTGAGCTCAAGCAATGCACCTGCCTTGACCACTCAAAATGCTGGGAATGCAGTCATGAGCCTCTTTTTTTAAAAATTTTTAATTTCAATTTTTGTGGATACATATATTTTATAGTTGCATGAAATATACAGACATGCAGTACATAGTAATCACATCTTGTTAAAAGGGGTAGATTAAGGATTTTTTATAAGAACTGCCAAATTCTTTTTTAGAAATATATCAGTTTTATACATGCTCACACTTACATAACAAAAGGGATTATCTTTGGTTTATGTGGACCATCTACTCACACAGTCTGTCTGTCATCTGCCACCCAACTGGGCCCTAGTCTTTCTGTCAATCTTGTGAATTCTCGTGTGGATTGGTCCCTGATGTTTAGAAAGCCACAGAAATCTATTAACCAATTATTCTAATACAGCTTCTGTCTGTCTCTGCATTTCCTACTACACATCTCTCTTGCAGCCCAAATAAAATAAACATGGACATACAAACTTAATGGTGTAGTAAGTATTTAAATAAATTATATTTATATTGTCATAATTCATTAACTTTTTGTTCAAAAGCCCTCATTAGCTTACAACGTCACTCAGACTAACGTCTTAGGATGACTTTGAAGTATTTATGCATGATCTGCCTCCTCACTCTTTCTCTGACCTTATTTCATATTAATACTTTCTGTTAATTCTGTGATTCTATTTCAGTCACATTGGCTGCCTCACTGTTCTCAAACACTCTACGTATAAACCGACCTCAGGACCTCTGAGCTTGAGGTTCCCTTCTCTTATTTTCTTTTTCCCTAAATATTTATGTGTCACATGTCCTCTCATTTCAGATGTTTACTTAAATGTCACCTTCTCAGGGAGGTCTTTTCTGTTCAGTACAAAATTGCAAACCCTCTCCATGACATTTCATACTCGGTTTATGTTTCCTTTTTCCGTTAGTATTTATCACTCTTTTACACACAACGTATTTTACTTTTGTATAATATGTTGTTCATTATCTCCCCAGTTAGAAATTGGGAGGTCTCCATGTGGCTAGAAATTTTGGCTGCTTTTGTTTATTGTTGTATCTCCAGTTCTAACAACAGCACCTAGCACATAATAGCTGCTCAAAAACTATTTGCTAATAAGTGATTTTTACTACCACTACTGTTATTTGCAAGTATGGGAGACTGGGCTTCCTTCCTGCCACAGGGGTTTTTCTTCCTCTACTGAGACACAGTCTAGGTGATTTTATTCCCTTCTCAACCTCTGTCTGTTACTTGAGAAATTCAGAAGTGGTACTTGTCTATTCCATTCTTCTCCTTCTTTGAAAGAACTATGAAACTAGAACCAGTTATTTAAATTTTCTTGGCTAAGCCTCAGAATTTTTCATCAGTAAAAAGAATATTCCCTTTTCTCCTTATAGTCTTGTAGTAGTGGGACTAAATGCAATTATATAGATTAAAATCACTTGACTCTTGGTATATAGCATAATTCATATTGGAAAAAATATGTATCTAGTTGTCTTCCCTGTTTATACTTCAGAGTTAGAAATTTTAAAGACAATTCATTTAGGTAAAAACTTATTATATAATAAAGTAGAGTGAATCAGTAAAGATATGCAGTAAAGATACCGTGAAGTTTGTCCTTTCTTAAAAACAAGGACATTTCTCTATTAGCTTCTAATGCAGGGTGAGTATAAACATGCTAAGGTGATATTCTTCACACCCGTCAATTCCCTGTTCGTCTTGTTCCTAGCTGTCTCTTATCTAAAGAAATTATGCTGGTGATTTGCTGAACATTTTGTGTTTCTAAGGTTAGGTCTTTTTGTAAAGATTTCTCTAAATGAAGTATCCAATGCTCTTCTACAAAGAGAATGCTTTGGTTTGTTTACTGTGGCTATTTCCCAATTACAACATGACATCTAGATTTCTTGTCTCCCTTTTAAATAACTGCTAGCCACTTAATTATAGCCTGGGTAATGTGAAGCAGATATTTTTAGAACATCCTAGAAATGGGGCTTTGGGAGTCTGTGGGATTTCAGTTAAGGATTGCAGCATGCTTAGAGGCTGTCACTAACCAGAAGCCTATTCTGCACATGGACCAGTTTGAGAGCAAGAGTGTTTATCTTGTCTGTGTGCATAAGTGTGTGAGAAAACATGTATATGTTTATATCGAAGATGCGTCAGTCCTTGGGTCCCAGGACATTCAGAGTTACAAAGAAGGAGAACCAAAGTATCTATAACAACAATTATGGTCTTTTTCAGCTCACTTTTGTCCTACCTATGATTCCCTAATATGCTTAGAGTCCTAGGAACTACCATTTTGTCCGATTGTATTTTCTACATGTCACTAGCAGTAGTTCTCTCTTTCTTTCTTTCTTTCTTTCTTTCTTTCTTTCTTTCTTTCTTTCTTTCTTTCTTTCTTTCTTTCTTTCTCTTTCTCTCTCTTCCTTTCTTTTTTCTTTTCTTTTCTTTTTTTTTTCTTGATGGAGTCTCGCTCTGTTGCTCAGGCTGGAGTGCAGTGGCACAATCTCAGCTCACTGCAACCTCTGCCTCTTGAGTTCAAGCAATTCTCCTGCCTCAGCCTCCCGAGTAGCTGGGATTACAGGCGTGTACCACCACGCCTAGCTAATTTCTGTCTTTGTAGTAGAGATGGTGCTTCACCATGTTGGCCAGGTTGGTCCCGAACTCCTGACTTCTGGTGATCCACCAGCCTCAGCCTTCCAAAGTGCCGGAATTACAGGCATGAGCCAGCACGCCCAGCTAGCAATAGTTCTTCTTCTAATCCTACGAATGAATCAATCAAAATAAAGCCAACAAGACACTTGAATTATTAATGTGCAAAGTATAAACATATATTATCTACTTTAGGTAACCTAAACAAATAATCATTTTCAGCACCCTTAAGATTAAGACTCAAATTAATCATATAGAAAAATAAGCTTTTCATAGTTGTGATTATAGTCATAATGTGTAAAAAAGATGAAGGATAAGGATTATAAATAAATAATTACTATAGAAAGATGCTTGGGAATCTCAGGAGGTTCATATATAAGCTTACTTAGGCAGTGAATATGGACAATGCTTCATTAATCCTTCCTTGCAGTCTCGCAGCTTTATTTAAGACTACGTTATACTCTCACCTTCTTTTCCTACATCCCCCTTCTCCCAGTGCGATAGGAAGAGCAGAGTGATAACGTCTTTCGTGAGAATCCACACTGAGATGGGGTGAACAATGGGGCAGTTAGAGTTTTCTCGAGGTGTGTTTTTGTTTGTTTTTCTTTTAGACAGTAGGTACAAGAGTCATTGGTAGGTACACTTTAGATTCTAGAGCCATCTGTTGACAAGCTATGAAAGCTCTATGGTGTTAAGAACTGCAGAGAGTTTGAACACCAGGTAACTGGAGTGTCCCTATTGACAAACTAAACTTAGTAAAAAAAATACTTCTAAATAGATTTGCTCTAGCAGCTTCCTTGCACCAGGTAGTAGAGGTAACAAAAGCTTCTTGAAGGTGGTACCTCCTTTCCTAATGTGTCTGAGTAGCTTCTCTTCCTATTATCATCTTATTCGTTCTGTGTACCTTCTTTTAAGCACCTCACTCTACAAGACTGCTTCCTGTCATCACCCTGCTCTTGTCTCTTATATCCATTTCGAAGGATAGCTGAGGTGAGCACCTGGACATTTCTGAAAACACAGAGGGGGAAATGCTGTTAACATTTCTGACCGTGCAGATTTCCTCCCTTGCTTTGATTATGTTGTAGGGAAAATTAGCAGGAGTATTACACGGCTATGGATTGCCATTTCATAAAATACCTTCGCCCCAGTTTTTTTTTTTTTTTTTTTTTTTTGGTCATGCTTGGAAAATACTTTAGAACTCTTTGTTAAACATGAGAAATGTCTGCTATGGTTACTTGCCAATGATCCTCAGCAGTGACCATATGGCTTCTCATCTTTAGCGTAGACTGTGACTTAGGAACTGTGTTTTGATGTTCAAGAGTTCATCTTCTGTTATTGATGCCAGCTGAGCCACCATCCATAAAATGTGAATAATAAAATGAACTACTCTGAAAGGTAAAGAACAGTAATAAATTCTTCCCATCATTCTCAAGTGATATAAATATGTGATAAATTATGGTAGAGCCCATGGTAGAAGGAACACATTCTGAGTACCTCAGAAGATGGATGTCTTTAATTTTTTGGATTACTTTAGATATGATGGGTTTGGCAGTTAATTCCTTGGGTATGTGTATGTGTAGGTTATGTGTGTAATACTAAGCCAGTAATTCCCAAACTTTTCACTATCTAAATACTATCTTCCTGCCCTTTTGTACATATATGTTTCATATTCCAAAGATTGTGTTAACTCCAAACTTGATTTTATCAATATTAATAAGTGCATCCCTCCATTAAAAATAACCACTTTCAGAACTTATAGTTATCAGGTAATAGCTAATATTTTGGCTGTTACAACTTGAAACACAGAAGACAAATTTCGCATTTTTGTCAATCATTGCAGACTAATTGTGAGAAAGTTCATGGTTTTGATGAAATAGTCAGCAGAGTATAATCATCTTCCTCCCTGTGTTTTGGGGCCTCTAACATCCAGGAACAGCAGATTGAACAACTTGATAAAGTATTGCCAAATTCAGCTTTAGATGCAGGTTCTCTAGGCAAGTGTAATTCTTAGGAAATTAGAGCATGATGTTATCCATATATTAAAAGTAATGGCAGAAACCACAATTACTTTTGCATCAACCTAATGATTTCAAAAATCTTTGGGTTACTTATTCTAGAGAATGAGCTAGAAATAACAAAAATATTTTGACACAGTCGTAATTAACAATGATAAAATAACTTTAGGTGAGTCAAGAGAAAGCATCTTTTCTAGTGATCATTTAGCTTTTAATGTGTGTTGTAGAACCGTCGCAGTCACATCATTTTCCATTCTTCACGCCTGCTGATCCACAATTGCAAACACTAGAGCAGCCTTTCTTTTCTTTAGAAGAAACACTGCTATATAAATTATTCTAATTATGAATTCTTAAGTTTTAATACTGTGGATATATTATAAGTTCCTAGATAGTTTTAAATTTTTTAATAATATATTTGCACTATTCATCTATTCCTAACGCAACTACATTATGTGCCAAACTAGGATGGGGTAGAGTGGCATGTACTCAAGAAACATTATGATTCCGAGTTAAAACATGAAGTGATAAATAACATTTCTTTCTCCAGAGACTGGATCTCCAATTACAGCGTCATGTGTTGGATTAGGCAATTCTAAAACACCTCCACCAGGGCAAGCAGGAAAAAGCGTTCCAGGATACAATGGTAAGGAGTGACCCTGATAATATGTAATGTTAATAAATGTGGCATTTTCTTGCATCTGGTATGTATTATATTGCATGAAACAAACTAGATGCTTAATTAGAATTCAGTTGAATGAATGTCTTGTATTAAAAAAGAATGCCTGAATTTTTGCTATGGAAAGTAAGTTGTGGATTTCCAGGATATGTTCTAAATGACTGTCGTAACCACAAAAATAATGTCATTTATAAGGTATGTTAGGAATATGGGTGTGAAATTACTATGAAGGAAACACCTGCTGGGGCCCAGTACTTTACATACATCATTTCATTTCATGCTGAAGTATATTTAATTCAGAGCTATCATTACTATTTTAGAGATGAGTTAACAAACTAGTTAACAGACTAAGTAGTTTTCTTAACACCAATGGTTAGATCCTGGGGACAATGCAAACCATTATCCTCAGAATTTGCTTGCTTTCATTTCAAAAGCTGCAATTTCTTATTATATATTACACCTGCTGCCTTTTAATTTAGGAGTGAGGACAAAATTTTTAAACCTTATTGTTTAAAAATAAAAACAGACCAGAAGTAGAGGTTCATGCCTGTAATCCCAGCATTTTGGAAGGCCAAGGCAGACGGATCACATGAGGTCAGGAGTTTGAGACCAGCCTGGCCAACATGGTGAAACCTTGTCTCTACTGAATATACAAAAATTAGCCAGGTGTGGTGGTGTGCGCTTGTAATCCCAGCTACTTGGGAGGCTGAGGCACGAGAATTGCTTGAACCCAGGAAGCAGAGGTTGCAGTGAGTTGAGATCATGCCACTGCACTCCAGCCTGGGCAACACAGTAAGATTCTGTATCAAAAGATAAATAAATAAATAATAAAAATAAAAACAAAGGGGGAGAATCCCAAAAGAACACATTTATTTGGTGCTGACTTTATGTGACTAAAAGCTATAATATCCTGTCAATTTTTGTTTTTAAATTTAGGGTAGTAATCATTATTCAGTAATTTCCCTTGGATGGCTCTCCCTAGGTGTATAAATTATACAAGTCATCTAACTTTTCAAACATTGTTTCCTTATTTCTAAATAAGAGTAATATTTTCATATGCTTTCCAGGGATTCTGTTTTGTGATGTTATGCAACAAAGCATTAACACAGCGCCTACCAGTAGAAAGACAGAATACGTCTTAGCTAGTAGTGCTACTAATATTTCAGGAAAGTCGGAGGACTGACTTGAGTTACACTACCACATTCATTTTACAGACAAGGAAAATGAGGCACAGAGGTTTTGTAAGTTGCTTAAGGTCACACAGTTTGGCTTAATAGAACTATGAAGTAAACCCAGCTTTGGGAGACAAAATATGATTCCTGACATATATTTCTTATTTGTATGTAAACTACAAAATTCAGAGATTTGTCTTTTGCTTCTCTAACATAAAAATATTGGATTTTCCATCTAGGACAATGACTAGTTACAAAAGCATGGATCATTTGGTTTAACCTAGCAGATACATTTATAAAAAGACACTTCAGATTTTATTATTATTATTATTATTCGGGGCAGAAATAGATATTCTGTGAAGTCAGTGACTTCTCCAGCCCTGGAATGGTGAACCCAGATTTAGTGAAATCCTCTGTTTGAACAGTCTGTCATCTCTTCTCCTTTTATCAGAAAAAAATGCTTTTATGTTAAGACATTTTTAGGGGTTTCTGATGGTGGAAGATGTTAAACACATTTCTCTGTTAGTATTTCAGTACCATTTTTCTATCTAGTTGTAAGAAATAGTTACGCTTTTTTCCCTCATGTAACTTTAATACAGAAGTTTCTCATTGTCTGAAGGCACTGGCTTGCAGACAGTATAGGTTAAACATTTATAACCAATGAACCAGTGACTTTATGACTGATAAATTTTACGTTTTGTGATTGTTTAGAAATTAAAATCTTAATGTAAGATTAAATAGTATAGTAAAAAATGGCAGGATCCTTTTAGGAAAGAAAAGAAAATCCTTTTTGTATAAAAACATTTAATTTAATGTGACACATTTATTGAGTACCTTATGCAAGCTTGTCACTTTGTATACATTTTAAAAATACTTCTTGCATAAGCGCTATGACAAAGAAACTTCTCCCATTTCATAGACAGGGAAACTGAATGGGTAACAGGATGTGCCCAGGGGCATATAGTGATTTGGCCATTGTACTGGGATTTAGGGAAACAAAGATAAATTAGCCTTGGCCTTCATGAACTCACAATCTAATGAGATACAGGTACTTCTCCTAACTGTCAATACAGAATTTTAAAACAAAGTGCTTCAGGAACACAAAGAAGGGAACGATTAATTTTTTTTTTTTCTGAGAGCAACAATCTTCTCTTCTCATAGCTGCTTAAGGTAGAATTACCTGGATGAATGAGGCCACATACATAATCTATTAAAGCCTAGAAGATGATGACTTATCTTCATATTTAGTTTGCACCAAGGGTTACTGAATGTGGATACAAGCTTTAATCTCCTAAACTCTTTTAGGATTTTATCAGGACAGCACAGAAAGTACTGAGATAATATTTGGGAGGATTAAATTGACCTAATTTAAAGCTCCTAAGTGGATATTAAGCTTTAAATCAGAATAAAGGGTTTTTGGTGCTTGTAAGTCTTTTATTTTTGTTGCGTATAATAATTTTTGGTATGTTTGAAAACTTCATTTCCTTTACTTTTTAAAAAGCTGAACATATTTTTAATGGTTCTAATAGATTACAAGGATATATTTAGTGGACATAGACATAGAGGTGAAATTATCACATGTTTGAAATATGATGTCTTCATTTAAGGGATATTCTGAAGGAAAATGTTTGATGTTGTTAAGAATCAAATACCTGTGCTCTTTTTTTTTCTAAGATATTTTAATTTATATATGTTCATGGTCTCACAGGAATTAAAATATTACTTTCTTAAGCTAGAGTTTTGTGGGTTGAATATAAAAATATAGAAAAATGTTTAAGCTTTAAAGTTACGTATTTTTATTCAAATATTTATATTTTACTTTGTAGTTATGATTTTGGATGACAACATGCAAAAACTGAAGGCTCGGTGTTTAGGAAATATTGTGGTAAAGTAAGCAAAAATTTCAATACTACTATTTTAAAGGGCAAAAACTGGTGTATATATTAAGAAAAAAATTGAGTCATTGCAGTGTTATTGCTACTGAGGCAGTTGTAGAAAGAACTTGTGTGTTGCCTAAGAACTGTGTCGGCTGTGTTGTAGTTTAAACATAGAAGCCCCATAAAATACAACCAATTTAAATGCAATTTTCAAAAACCACAAATTTTGCATCTTTTTAAATAACTTTCTTTTTCATTTTACAGGTTATGTATAGATGATACAGTTAACTTACATACAAAAAATAAAAACATGTAAATAAAGTTTCTGTACTCTCACCTCTCAGCAATACATTATTAATTTTGTAATATATATGACTTTCTACATTATTTTTGGTATAGATTCAGGGGTACATTTGCAGGTTTGTTTCATGGTATATTGCATAATCCTAGGGTTTGGACTTCTAGTGAACCCATCACCCGAATAGTGAACGTAGTATCCAATAGGTCGTTTTTCAACCCTTAACTCCCTCCCTCACATATTTTGGAGTCCCCAGAGTTTCTTGTTTTCATCATTATGTCCATGTGTACCCATTACTTAGCTCTCACTTATGAAAGAGAACATGCAATATTTGATTTTCTGTTTCTGATTTGACTTTCCACTTTTTGACAAACATTTTACAATGGTGAATCAATTTATTTTTGTATATTCCTGTTTTCCCTTACCGTTGTCTCACAGGCATGTTTAATTTTTACTCTGTTTTTAAAATTTTTATACCTGGTATAGGCTTCTTAGCATTTTTTGAATTTTATGATTATAAATAATACTATATTAAACATTTTTTGGTCTTGTTTTTCTGCTTTTCTGATAATTGCAATAGTATTGAAGAGATTGCTGAAAGTATAATTACTGCATCAAACAGTATCATCTTATAAAGTTCCAGACTTACCAAATATCCCATCTTCTTAACATTTTTTTAATCATTGTTCATTTGATAGGCAAAAGTGCTACCATTTAAAGTGAAAATATTTAAATTTACTTTAATTATATCAAGACAGGTACTTTAAAATTTGTGTGCTAGTGGAAGCAGAAATGGAAGTTGATTAAGTTAGAAGGTTCACAGTATGTGATATTTTAATAATTGAAAGAGAGGTTGCTTTAGTCCCTCTGATTAGCATGATATTGACATCTTTACTGATAGAGTTTAAGTAGTAGAATTCACCAGATTGAGCTACTATAAATACAGACCATCAGGTTTTAAAAATGATTTGCTTTCCTATTTATTTCTATTGGAAGTCAAAAGAACTCTTATTACTTGGCATTCTCAGATTGGTATAAGATTGCTTCCTATAAAGAAGATATTTTAAATTCAATGAAAATTATATGAAAAATGGTGGTTTAAAAAGAGGATGTTTCTTCAGGTAAAGATATTTTAACTATATAGAAAGCTAATAGAAAGCATACAAGTTATGATGTAATTCTTCTCATGCTCTTATCAGTAAACATGTAAGCACTATGTTACTTTGTTAAAAGTTTCCATTTTAAAACAACATATCCAACAAAATGAAAAAATTAAATATTGAACATACCATTTGTATTCACAGTTCTCTGAGCCGGAATCTGTAGTAACATACAGCTAATTCAAATTTGACCTGTTCAAGGGAAAAGGAGCAAGGGAAGAAGGGAAGGGCTGCTAAAGAAATTAATAATTTGAACATGTTTGTGGGTGGATGTTTAGCTTGCTTAGGGAATAAAATGTTTTTTGAAAGCTTTTCAAAGCACTTTAGCAGCATACATTTTTATATAACCTCCTAACTTTGTGAGTCATCTATTTCATAAAACAACCTTTTGCAAGATCTCAGAGGTGGCATTTGATGCCAGCACGGTTTTAAACTCCTCATCTGTTTTGTCACTCTAATTATGGGCTGCTTCACCCCACATCCATTCAGAGATAATAAAATATAGCAGTGTCCCACGTAAACTGTAATTTTTTTCTTATAGCCATTAGCGTTATTTCAAATACTTAAAACTAACAACTATTGCCTTAAAGCGTTCTATGGTTTAGATTGTCACCAATTCACAATTATATTTTTCCCTCTGTATTCCTAAAAGAATTTTATTGTACAGATCTGGGGTTCTGAGATTTCATTATAAATTAGTTGATGATGTAATATGTTATGACAAACAGTAGATTTGATTCCTGTCTTAGGTTAACAGTGAAACTAGATATTTGAATATATTATAAATCTTTTTGTATTAGAAAGGTAAGGTAGAAATAATCAGAAAACAAAGGTTACCACCAAGATTTATCTCTCTCCTGTTCTCTCTGTAACAAAACAGATTTTGAAACCTTTTTTCAGGAACTCATTTTATCTATGAGAGCAAGAATTTCCTTTTGAAACTCACATTGCCAGCAGCCATTTCACTCCAACTTATCAACCTGAAAAGGATTCACATATCCCAATGGCTGCCTGCAGTATGAGTAGGATGTTTTTATATTTAACGTCTATAACATTTCACATTATAGATCTTAAGACTCATTGTGTAGGTTCATATTTAGAAATAGTAATATGTGGAAACAAACAAACAAGTAAACAAAAACCAAAAAAACCTTTTGATCCACCTAGATTTTTCTACATTCTTTTTTATGACATTCTGAAAAGCACTGCTTTGTTCTCCTGGGGAACCCTTGACTAGAAGTTGGCCATTTAGGCAACTCCTAAACTACTATAGGCCTTAGGATATAATAAAAAGGAATCCTGCAATTTTAGTGTTTTATTAGATTACTTACATTCATAGAATTTATCTTTCTAGTAGAAGAGAGAATTTCATGTCCACATGAACGTTAGAAAATTCTTTTGATTTGGAAACCTACTCCAGGCAGTTAATTTAGTAAGAAAGTTATGGGATCTGAATTCCTATGAATACAAAATACTCATCAGTTTTAGAAGGTGTTCGTGTAATTGCATCCAGAGCTCCAAAGTGCAGAAATAAAACTATGAGTCAGTAATTTCCAGGCAACAGACAGTAGGGCATGAAAGAAAATTTTAACTGCAATTGCCTTTCTTCCTAGCACAGTGCTCATTGTTATTAAAGCCGTAGGTCTCTGGCTCTTTCTCTCTGATGGACAAACATTTTTCTCTGACCAGATCCATTGTTGCTATTGGAAGTGTGGCCTGTTCACCCTGTGCTGTATCCTGCAAGCCATAGTGGGGTGTGAGGGAGTTGTATGGAATTGTCCGGGTGGCTTTTACTTTAGTGCCTGCCAATTTCTCATTCTTCAGATATGGTTAACGACACCTATTCACATATTTACAGCTTCATATGAATGATTCGGTCACTGTGTTGCCATCTTGGGAAAGAGTCAGGGAAGCTTTCTTTTCATCAGGGTATCCTTTGAGTATAACTAAGCATGTCACATAATTATAATCCTGTTCCTTTCTAAATCTCATATACCGTTTTGACTGTGATATTTTATTAGCCTTTTAACAACACTATGAGTTAGGCAATAGGCAAACATTATCCTCCTCATTCTAGACATTACAAAGTATGCAACATTAATACTTTCACAGCTAGAACTCACATTATTGCCCAGTCTTTTGTCTGCGCCGAGGGAAATAAATTATGGTCAATCTCTTCTGGGGAGATAAAAAGTAACTTCATATGAAAATCTCGAGAAAATTCTAAGGACCCCATAGGAAATACTGAGAGTGCAAAGTTGGGATTTAACCCAGATCTCTCTAGGGAACAGTCTTCAATTTATTTCTATTGCCATGGAAATTCCAGATGGAGCAGTGAAAAATAGACCATTTTTTATCTAGGATAGGAGGCATCTAGGAGTGTAATATTTCAGATTGGCCAGGAATGTGTTACCTTCTAGGGTGATGGACATCCTTTGTCCTGCCCTAGCTATTTAAGGATTTCTCAGAACTCTAATTCTTCCCTTCCCACGTGACTGTCACTGCTGCTTCACTTATTCACCTTTCCCCTTCAGAATGGTCTTTTAGGAAAGAGAATTATCTAAGAGGACTCTCAATTCATAATTGGATGAGTTGTACCAAAACTCCCTCTTTCACTCTGCTTGGCAGAGTTGGGGAAGGTATCACGAGGTGGTGGCATTTGCTTTCACATTTGAGGGATGAGTATAGGTATCAACTAGTTCATTTCTTAGTATTTTTGCATCTTTCCCTTCCTTCTGCCAATCCAACACATTTTTACATTCTTGTAACTGTAGAAAAAAAATTCTTTTTCTATAACTTTAGAAAAAGAGCTCCAGTGCACCCCATTGTTCCAGAAGGAAGACCTTCACTTAATGTGTAATAATCCTTAACAATAAGAAGAAAGGTGTTCATTTGAAATACTGAAAAAAAAAAAATTCTGCTGTAGCTCATACGCACCTAATATCTATCTGGATCTTATTGCTTCTTTTCCCATGTTTTCTTTCATTGATCACATTTTCTTATCACATGTTTACACATATATATGTAAATACATATATGTATGTATGCACATGGAGCAATCCCTATTATCCATAGTTTCACTTTGCGCAGTTTCAGTTACCTGTGGTCGACCACAGTCCAAAGTTATTAAATGGAAGATTTCAGAAATAAATAATTCACATGTTTTAAATTGCACACCATTCTGAGTAGGTGATGAATTCTTTTACTGTCCTGCTTAGTCCTGCCAGGATGTGAATCAGCCCTTTGTCCAGTGTATCCATGTTGTCTATGCTACTGTCCTTTAGTCACTTAGTAGGCATCTTGGTTATCAGATTGGCTGTCTAGGTGTCTAGTGCTTGTGTGCAACCAACCTTTATTTTACTTAACAATGACCCTAAAGCACAATAGTAGTGATGCTGGCATATTGTTCTAAGTGTTCTATTTTGTTATTAGTTGTCGCTGTTCTTCTCTTTCTGTGCCTAATTTATAAATTAAACTTTATCATAGCTATGTATGTATAGGAAAAACCTTATTATATGTAGGGTTCAGTACTACCATGGTTTCAGGCACCCACTGAGAGTCTTGGACCATATTCCATGTAGATAAAGGGGAACTACTTTGTGTGTGTGTGTGTGTGTGTGTTTCTGTATGTGTGTGTCTATTGAAAACAAATGATTCCAATTCTGAATCCTTTTTTCTATTCCCCTTTTCTTTAGGAATATCGTATGTCTTCCTTTATGAGTCTTTCTTTAGAGATTTTTCTCAATATTCAAATTACCACATCTGATTTTTTAAGACACCACATTGTGTTAGTGAGGAACAGAAAGCATGTGCTTATCTTATCCTATCAATTACCAATTGCAATTTCATATCTTGCTTTTCAGTCTGATCCTCAGTCAGACTTGTGAATGATGAAGTAGTTTTCTGAGAGCATCTCAACTTAGGACAAACACACATGCTATTTCCAGCAGGTCCACACCTTGGATGGGGATAAAAACTTCTCTTCTAAGCACTACTGGCAAGGCGGAGTTTAACCACCTTCTGTAAAGTTCACCTGACGAACACTTGAGTGGCTGCATTTGATGTCATTTCATTAACTTAATGGAGTAGACATCATTCACTATCCTCCCTATCTGTATTCTAAAAATACTAAATTTCTTTTTCTTGTAGTTCACAAAGTGCTAGGATCTCCATGTGTCTGTGATCATAGTTTATATCCTTGGGTCGTTAATGTGTAACATGGTGCATGAGGAATACCAAACACCTAACAAATATTGACCAAAGGAAGAAAATGAATGTTTGTGTTAACGCATAAATAAATGAATAAATAAACAAGGCCATTGAATAATTCCTCTGGTGTTTTCTTCGCTACTGCTCAAATCTCCATCTTTTCTCTCTCCACTGGCTACTTCCACTCAAATCTTTCTCATATTAAATAAACCTGCCTTTGTGCATTAAACCACTGACATATACGTCTCCTTCCAATCACCCACAAATTTTAAAAAGTATGGTCTAAACTTACATGCCTACTTACTTCCTGTTTATTTCTTAATCACTCCAGCTGTTGCTTTCCCCACTCCATTGAAATGACAATTGTGAGAAAATGCACATCTTAATTACTAAGTTCCATGATCACTGTTGCATCTGCTTTCAAACAAAGTTTACACTTCATTTAACCTCGTTTCATACTCGGTCATTATTAAAACTGTATTCTAGTGGCTTCTTAGATACTACTTTCCCCTGGCTCTCATAATATCTCTGATTTTCTTTTCTTTTTTTTCTCAGTGGAGTTTTCTTCTTTGATATTTCTTTAACATTGATATGTAGCCGTAGAGCTACATTCTTCTTTTATACTCTCTCTGTGAATCATCTCATCAATTTCTAAGATTTCTGTAATTACCTAGCTACACATGGTGAGCATATCAATATGTCCACCCAGGCTCATCTCCCTTCTGATTTCAGACATATATTTATTGACATATTACTTGATAGCTCCATTTATGATGCCACACATTGCTAAAATTCAGTATCTAAACAAATTATCTGTCACCTCTCTACTTGTACAAATCCCAACATTCCACCACTCCTGAAAATACTGCTTTTACTACATTGCGCTCTTTGTGTTGGCATCACTATTGATCTGGAATAGAAACTTTCTATTTCCATCTAGAATAGAAACTTTCTATAGAAACTTTAAGAGTCAACTTTGATTTTTCTCTTTTCTTCAACCCTCACATTTAATTTTCATCCTCTTACTGTGGCTTCTCGTTATCCAGTTCATCACACCTGCTTTAGCACTCTTCTTAGAACAAAGATCCAACTACATCTTTAGTTTTTAAAACACCTTTGGTAACTTGACTTTAACATGTCCTATTGTACTAGTCAGGGTTCTCTGAAGAAATAGAACCAATAGGATGTACACACCTCCCCCCAACACACACACACACATATATATACATAAACACATATATACACACACACACACATATGTATAGAGAGGGAGAAATATTTGTTTTAAGGAATTAGCTCATGCAGTTGTGAAGGCTAGCAAGTATAAAATTTGCAGGACAGGCCAGCAGGCTGAAGACCCAGGAAAAGTTGTAGTTTGAGTCTGAAGGCAGAATTCCCTCTTCCTCCTGGGAGGTCAGACTTTTTTTTTCTATGAAGGACTTCAACTGATTGGATGAGGACCATTCACATTATGGAGGATAATCTGATTTACTCTAAATCTACTGATTTATATGTTAATTTCATCTAAAAAAAATACCTTCGCAGAAACACCTAGAATGCTTGATCAAATATCTGGGTACCCTGGCCAAGCTAAATTGATGCATAGAATTAACCATCACACCTATTCATAATGCCGAGGACTATTTATACACACACACACACACACACACGCATGCACATGCACTGTAAGTGTTGATTAGATTGAGCAGACCATTTGTAATTGTGCACTCATTATTCACTTCATTTTTAAGCCCTTATTGCTATACCTTACATATTTTAAGAAATCAGTATCTATTTGCTGATTAACTGACTGAATGGAAAAAATGAATGAAACAAAGAAACACATGAAAGGAAGGAAGGGCTTAGGTATGTTGGTCACACAGCATGAAGTGTCTTTCCTTCTTATTCCTTTCTCAGCTTCCTGAACCTATTCTTCAAGATTGAAATCATAGATCACTTTCTGCATGTCACATTCTTTGAGCTCACTCCTCTCTCATGTTTTCTTTTGTACAAAATGTCTTTCACATATTGCATAAATTGAATTATTTGTTAGATGCCTCTTCAGGATGATTTGAATGATACCATCACCTGCTTTTATCCTTTCACTATTCTGGGGCCTCATTCTCATTTTACCTCTTTTACTTCTTCCCCCACTTCTCACTCTTTTTCTTTTTCTCTTTGCTGCCATTTCCCAGCACCATGTGTCATATTTAATAGCAATCACCTCTGTAATCCAAAGGGAATCAGCTAGATATATGATGTCCCTCTTTAAGGGTGGCTTTAATTCCAGAGAGAAAGTGAAGAGCTGAGATTTTCTGTTCTTAATGATTAAGATTATAGATACTTTTCAATATGATTAGGATGACCTATTTTTACCGCTGAAGTACATTTTAGGTTAGGCTTTTCATTGAACAGAGGTTTTAATATTTGGTGATTGTTACTAACCTTCCAATAATTGGATGAAAGCCAAAGACATTCTCCGGGGAAACATACAGTCAAGTTTTACATTAAATTTCAGGGGGTTCAAAGAGTCCTCAGTGTTCATGCACCCCATAGTGTGTTATTCTTAATTCCCAGGGTCTAGAGGTATATATAAAGTTACTCAGACCTATCTTGTAAGAATGAGAGATGATATAAAAATGTCTATTGTCCTTGTTCTTCAGGAATTTTGTGCAGATATTTAAAGTTTTGTGCAATAGCTCTGGAAGCCTGTGTCCTTAAGGCTTATTTTTTTCTGGGAGATGGCTACCTATGCTTTCATTCTGTAGTCATCAATTAATTATAAGAATATACAAAGAACTCAAATTTACAAGAAAAAAAACACACAACCCCATCAAAAAGTGGGCAAAGGATATGAACAGACACTTCTCAAAAGAAGACATTTATGCAGCCAACAGACACATGAAAAAATGCTCATCATCACTGGCCATCAGAGAAATGCAAATCAAAACCACAATGAGATACCATCTCACACCAGTTAGAATGGCAATCATTAAAAAGTCAGGAAACAACAGATGCTGCAGAGGATGTGGAGAAACAGGAACACTTTTACACTGTTGGTGGGACTGTAAACTAGTTCAACCATTGTGGAAGACAGTGTGGTGATTCCTCAAGGATCTAGAACTAGAAATACCATTTGACCCAGCCATCCCATTACTGGGTATATACCCAAGGGATTATAAATCATGCTGCTATAAAGACTCATGCACATGTATGTTTATTGTGGCACTATTCACAATAGCAAAGACTTGAAACCAACCCAAATGTCCATCAATGACAGACTGGATTAAGAAAATGTGGCACATATACACCATGGAATCCCATGCATCCATAAAAAAGGATGAGTTCATGTCCTTTGTAGGGACATGGACGCAGCTGGAAACCATCATTCTCAGCAAACTATCGCAAGAACTGAAAACCAAACACCGCATGTTCTCACTAATAGGTGGGAATTGAACAATGAGATCACTTGGACACAGGAAGGGGAACATCACACACTGGGGCCTGTTGTGGGGTGGGGGGAGGGGGGGAAGGGATAGCATTAGAAGAAATACCTAATGTAAATGACGAGTTAATGGGTGCAGCACAGCAACATGGCACATGTATAAATATGTAACAAACCTGCACATTGTGCACATGTACCCTAGAACATAAAGTATAATAAAAACATAAATAAAAAAAGAAAAAATAATAAGAATATCACTGTAAAAAAAAGAAAAAAGAATATACTCTATCTGTTACAAATTGCTAGCACTGTATTTTCTCTCATGAGGTAAGAGGAAATACAGGTTAGCAGGGCATCTTCTTTTAAAAATAGAAGTTGCAAACATAATTGGCTTCTGGAAAGTATGAGATTTTCTCTCTCTCTCTAGTAATATTCTTTCTGTAAAATGCAATCCTCTTGGTCCTATCTATACACTCTGGATTAGGTACATACTAGGCTACCAGGACACTCAGCTCTTGCAAAAAGCACTAAATACTAACTCATTTAGGTTATGGTTGCGAACAGGTAGCAGTCTCTGCCGTGAGTAGATAGTGTGTGGATGCTGGTGGACCAAAATGTTTGATTTGGGGTAGATAAAATGGGAAAAAATGCCTTTTTAATATGTATTTTTTGATATGCATAGCTCTCATCATGGGCAATATTACATGTTCAGAAATTTGGATCAGCAATCAGGTGGAACTAAGAAACAGCTGTTCCCATTGTACCTGGCATATACACTGTAATTTGCTTCAGACTCCACCACTCTCTATTGCCCTCAATCCATCATAAATGTCAGCTGCCATTGATTATCACAGATACTTCTTCTTTTTCTTTAGTATAGTAGAGCAATAATTTCCAATACCCATGTATATGTCAAAAATGGCACCATGAAATACAGAAAAACCCTGTATATCATTATATATTTCTTGGGAGCAACTGAAAATTGTCTGTTATTTAATATGCAAGCAGAATGCATCTTCATCAGGTTTATTATCATTTATTTTACATACAATTGCTTCACTCACTAATGTTATTTCTCTTTGCCCATATTGGCATGTGATTTGCCACTTTTTTTCCTAAGGTCCTCTTCACTTTTTCACCTTCAGCATCCTGAAAGTGCTGCTAAATTGATTTTTAGTATTTGTTATAGTCTTATTTTATTTCAGTGCTTAAAAATCAATGATTTTACACTTTTCTGTAAAATATTAACAATTAAAACAAACTAATGAAGTGCTGTTATCGATATGGTTATTTACAAGTATTTACATAATAAGCTCAGTTAAAAGAAACTGGAGGGATTATTGGCTGCAACCTATTGCCTTCATATGGATTTAGCAAACAGTAATAATCACAACAGCAACAGCAACAATACAACAGCATTTCTTTGGATTATTTTACAGATTACAAAATACCCTCATGTGCATTTTATGTAATTACATGAAGTCCAGAAATGCTGACATAGTATATTTCCTCTGTCTTAAAATAATTTTAAATAAAGAGCATCTAGCAAGAGAGAACTCCTCCCCTGAATCACTACTGGGAGGCTGGACATTATACAAATGGGCAGTGTCTACTGGCTGCTCAAGGAGGCATAGGCAGCTGCCTCCACTTGTAACAGCATTTTGTTCCTGACAGAATGTGAGAGTAAAATTCAGTGCCATGAAGTTCTAATGTTGAGGTGGGGCCATGTGACCACACTGCTTTCTTTTGTACTGTCAGATCCGAAAATCCTGCTTGTGGAGAATGTGTGATGTCGTCTTACATGGACACTAGCCATCTGTACTTCATTTTCAATTTTCTCAGCGTCAGAACTATGAATTTACAACTCCATTTAGTGTTTTTTTTTATTGCGTAAATATGGGAGGGTAGGTTTTGAAAGCCCCTACGTTTTACAGTATTGAAAATTCCCAACTAGAGTATCTAAAAGGTTTCTGTGTTCAGAAAGCAATTTGAGTGGTTGTCTTTGTTAGTAGGCACTTCCTACAAGGAAAAAATATGAGAATTTCATTTATTTATGTAAACATAGATAGATAAACAAGTAGACAGAGGTTAAGCCCTTGCCATGCATATAACACCTGTTTGACACTATAAATGAAAGAAGTATAAGGAGGAAATTTGCTGAAAACAAAAGATACATAGTTCTGTGTATTTTCTATGCTGAAGCATTTCCATGTGTTTATAGAAGTGAGAAATCACATAGTTCTGGATGATCATGAAAAGAAAAAGGAGGAGGAAGCAGTAAGAGAGAATTCCCAGCGGAGGGAGGCATATTGATTATGAAGATAAGTTTGTACACTGAGTGCTTAATTAGAATATTCTGTTACACAAAGAGACAGGCAAAGATGACAGTATGTTGATACTTCAAAAAATAAATTAACTTTTCAATGGTGAAAGAATAGTTTTCTAAGAAAGTAATTCAATGACACGTTTTTTGGTTCTTTTTTTGCAGATACTATGTTTTTCATTGAAACAATGATTATTGCTAATAGTTATTTGAATTCCACATATTTGTGCCTTTTGTGCACTTTCCAGAGACTAAAGTCATTCTTCAACAATTCTGCTGTACAATGGTCAGCTACATAAAACTCAGTTAGACATGAGCTATCCAGCAGATTTAGGGGTTATATTTCAATGTGGGATTTGAATTGTAATTATCCATCACACTAGAAAAATAATAGTTCTAATCAACCTGTCTTTATTATCACTTTCATCATAATTTTAACTGCTCTGTTTTTATATAAGGTTGCCATTGCCACCTGGGGCCTTTTCAGGACTCTGGAAGAATCAGGAAGCATTCAAGCATTTATACTTTGAAAAATTTCCTGTAAGAACTTTAATATGCTTTTTTTTTATCTTCTTATGTACTTTTCTATAATTCTTGCCTATTAAATTGAGAAACTTGCTCCTAGAATCGTAGATCAAAAAGAAACTTTTAAAGGTTATCTGGACCAGTTTCCAGCTCCCAGGGATAAGAATGCCCAACTCATAATTATCTAAATAAGTCAATTTTATACTTATTGTCAGTCTCTAGACATAGACATTTCTTGGTTTTTCTTAGCAGCTTTTCCTAGAATTTAATAGTCCTCAGTGTCAGGACATCAGGACATTATTTGTTACATAAAAATGTCGTTTGGACTTTCTATATTGTTTCCTCTACTTGCTTCCTCTGTATCAACAGACAGAGAGTAACAAATCAGAATTATATAATGTCATTCAGACCCTTTAACCTCTTATTGGTTATATGAGCAAATTCCATTCAGCTTGCCCAGAAGTTGTATTTTTCCATTTCTTTATTTTTGACACCATTTCTTGAATGTTCTCTGAGTGCTTTATTTTTAAACCTTATTTTAAAAATACAGATACAGGACAGAAACAGTGTACTCAAAGCCCAACACCCAGCGTCCTGGATAACAAAAAGTGCCTTCCTGTTTCACATTCTGTCATCATGTGAAACTTGTTACTCCATGCCGTGGTGATGTGTGTTATGTTTATAACAGCAATTCATTAATAAAACACATCAGGGTCTGCTCACATCATCTTTCGGTTGTCCCTCTACTTACACCCCCCTCCCCCACTGCCTAACCCCAACAGGGGCACCTGGTTCTCATTTTTCACTAAGTAAAATTCTGAATGAACAGAATTTCACTAAAATTTTGCCAAAGTATTTAGCATTTTATCTTTATTATTTGTTAGTGAAGGAAAGATAACCTAATCAACCAGACAAATGACAAGAATTAAAATAACTTTCTTTAGGAAGAAATTGCAGCATTGAATGACCTCAATAGCCAAGATTAAACATCCCCTGATAGAGTGTGGCAGGGAAGATTTGTCAGTGTAGTTGACTCCAGTAAGCCCAATCTATCTGCATGATGGGCCATAGTTAATCATCAGAGTGCAGGTGGTGAGATCATTGATTATAGCCTGGCAATGGCAAATGATATGTGCATGTGGTATTGACATGATCACCTTTAACACTAAAAGCTCCCTCAAAGCCCCTGTTTATGGCTACACTATGTGAAGTGACTCTGTACTCTGTCTTTTTACCTCATCTCAAACCTATTATTTGAGGAATTAATAACAGCACAGAAGGGTTGAGTAATTTCCCATGAGTTCACATAAGTGAGAAGTGATGGAACTGAGACGAACCAAAATAGTCAGGCTTCAGAGTTCATACTCTTAACTACTACTCTAGGTTGCCTCTCTAATATTAATAAAAGTATTAATTGCAGTAAAATTATTGAGAGCTCATGATATGCCAGAGTCTGTCCTCTTTCACTTATATACACTGTTTCATGTGTGCTTCACAGAAGCCTTAGAAGGCAGAGCTCATTTTCCCATTTAACAGATGAGAATACTGAAGTCTCAGAAAGTCTAAGAAACACAATAGTGGCTTTCCAGGATTTGTACTAAAGTCCATGCTCATAAACATAGGTATCAAAATAACTCAGAAGCATAAGGAAAAATAATATTTATTTTTTCTACTTCTTATTCTTTATTATTCTTATTCTACTGTCATTTCTAGACCAGCAACAATGTTTTACTTTGAGTGACTAAAAATTAAATTTCATACTTACTATTAAATTTCACTGAAGCTTGAGTCCAATCCTAACCTATATTAATAAACTAGTGCTGTATTGGGAAATTATTCACTGGGAGCTTTAAAGCTTTTAAAAGTTAATACAATTAAAGAAGAAATGTATCAAAGAATTACTTTGCAATATCAAAGTATATTAGAATTAGTATTAAGCTATTACTTCTCCATTAAAAAAAGAAATCAGATTCATAAACTTTACAACTCTATATTCAAACACTTAAACATTTCTAAAAACACTTCTTATTCTTGGCTGTTAAAGGAGCAAAGAGATTCTAGCAGTTTCCAGATAAAAAGTAGTGTAATTTCCTAGTCTAGTTATGAAAAATAGCAAAAGTTCACAGTAAATCCATTTCTATTACATTGTATATTTTACAAAGTTTAAAACGATTACATTACTTCATGGTACATGCTAATCAAATATTATTTTTTCTTGTTTTCAGGGATATTATGATACCATGGATGCTGGTTACATGGATGAAGAAGGCTATGTGTATGTTATGTCTCGAATGGACGATGTAATAAATGTTGCAGGTCACAGAATTTCTGCAGGTGCCATTGAAGAGGTATTGATGAATATTGGTATTCTATTCCAAGTAGTGTTTAGACACAGAGCTGCACTGAAGACTATATTGAGATTATTTCACTTGGAAAATTACCACACCCTTCATTTGCAGCAGAGGCTAGGTTACTCTTGTATCTCTCTCACCTCACTTTCTCTCTTTTACATATTCCTATTCCCTACACTCCCACATCCCTGGGTGGTAGTGAAGAGTTTTAAACACTTACATATATTTTTTTCTTTATGGGAGAGCCTGTGTACATTTGTCTCTCTTTTTTTTTTTAATTTATTTATTATTATTATACTTTAAGTTGTAGGGTACATGTGCATAACGTGCAGGTTTGTTACATATGTATACTTGTGCCATGTTGCTGTGCTGCAGCCATCAACTCGTCATTTACATCAGGTATAACTCCCAATGCAATCCCTCCCCCCTCCCCCCTCCCCATGATAGGCCCCGGTGTGTGATGTTCCCCTTCCTGAGTCCGAGTGATCTCATTGTTCAGTTCCCACCTATGAGTGAGAACATGCGGTGTTTGGTTTTCTGTTCTTGTGATAGTTTGCTAAGAATGATGGATTCCAGCTGCATCCAAGTCCCTACAAAGGACTCAAACTCATCCTTTTTTATGGCTGCATAGTATTCCATGGTGTATATGTGCCACATTTTCTTAATCCAATCTGTCACTGATGGACATTTGGGTTGATTCCAAGTCTTTGCTATTGTGAATAGTGCTGCAATAAACATACGTGTGCATGTGTCTTTATAGCAGCATAATTTATAATCCTTTGGGTATATACCCAGTAATGGGATGGCTGGGTCATATGGTACATTTAGTTCTAGATCCTTGAGGAATCGCCATACTGTTTTCCATAATGGTTGAACTAGTTTACAATCCCACCAACAGTGTAAAAGTGTTCCTATTTCTCCACATCCTCTCCAGCACCTGTTGTTTCCTGACTTTTTAATGATTGCCATTCTAACTGGTGTGAGATGGTATCTCATTGTGGTTTTGATTTGCATTTCTCTGATGGCCAGTGATGATGAGCATTTTTTCATGTGTCTGTTGGCTGTATGAATGTCTTCTTTTGAGAAATGTCTGTTCATATCCTTTGCCCACTTTTTGATGGGGTTGTTTGTTTTTTTCTTGTAAATTTGTTTGAGTTCTTTGTAGGTTCTGGATATTAGCCCTTTGTCAGATGAGTAGATTGCAAAAATTTTCTCCCATTCTGTAGGTTGCCTGTTCACTCTGATGGTAGTTTCTTTTGCTGTGCAGAAGCTCTTTAGTTTAATGAGATCCCATTTGTCAATTTTGGCTTTTGCTGTCGTTGCTTTTGGTGTTTTAGACATGAAGTCTTTGCCCATGCCTATGTCCTGAATGGTACTACCTAGGTTTTCCTCTAGGATTTTTATGGTATTAGGTCTAACATTTAAGTCTCTAATCCATCTTGAATTAATTTTCGTATAAGGAGTAAGGAAAGGATCCAGTTTCAGCTTTCTACTTATGGCTAGCCAATTTTCCCAGCACCATTTATTAAATAGGGAGTCCTTTCCCCATTTCTTGTTTCTCTCAGGTTTGTCAAAGATCAAATGGCTGTAGATGTGTGGTATTATTTCTGAGGACTCTGTTCTGTTCCATTGGTCTATATCTCTGTTTTGGTACCAGTACCATGCTGTTTTGGTTACTGTAGCCTTGTAGTATAGTTTGAAGTCAGGTAGCGTGATGCCTCCAGCTTTGTTCTTTTGACTTAGGATTGTCTTGGAGATGCGGGCTCTTTTTTGGTTCCATATGAACTTTAAAGCAGTTTTTTCCAATTCTGTGAAGAAACTCATTGGTAGCTTGATGGGGATGGCATTGAATCTATAAATTACCTTGGGCAGTATGGCCATTTTCACGATATTGATTCTTCCTATCCATGAGCATGGTATGTTCTTCCATTTGTTTGTGTCCTCTTTTATTTCACTGAGCAGTGGTTTGTAGTTCTCCTTGAAGAGGTCCTTTACATCCCTTGTAAGTTGGATTCCTAGGTATTTGATTCTCTTTGAAGCAATTGTGAATGGAAGTTCATTCCTGATTTGGCTCTCTGTTTGTCTGTTACTGGTGTATAAGAATGCTTGTGATTTTTGCACATTAATTTTGTATCCTGAGACTTTGCTGAAGTTGCTTATCAGCTGAAGGAGATTTTGGGCTGAGACAATGGGGTTTTCTAAATATACAATCATGTCATCTGCAAACAGGGACAATTTGACTTCTTCTTTTCCTAACTGAATACCCTTGATTTCTTTCTCTTGCCTGATTGCCCTAGCCAGAACTTCCAACACTATGTTGAATAGGAGTGGTGAGAGAGGGCATCCCTGTCTTGTGCCAGTTTTCAAAGGGAATTTTTCCAGTTTTTGCCCATTCAGTATGATATTGGCTGTGGGTTTGTCATAAATAGCTCTTATTATTTTGAGGTACGTTCCGTCAATACCGAATTTATTGAGCATTTTTAGCATGAAGGGCTGTTGAATTTTGTCAAAAGCCTTTTCTGCATCAATTGAGATAATCATGTGGTTCTTGTCTTTGGTTCTGTTTATATGCTGGATTATGTTTATTGATTTGCGAATGTTGAACCAGCCTTGCATCCCAGGGATGAAGCCCACTTGATCATGGTGGATAAGCTTTTTGATGTGTTGCTGAATCCGGTTTGCCAGTATTTTATTGAGGATTTTTGCATCGATGTTCATCAGGGATATTGGTCTAAAATTCTCTTTTTTTGTTGTGTCTCTGCCAGGCTTTGGTATCAGGATGATGTTGGCCTCATAAAATGAGTTAGGGAGGATTCCCTCTTTTTCTATTGATTGGAATAGTTTCAGAAGGAATGGTACCAACTCCTCCTTGTACCTCTGGTAGAATTCAGCTGTGAATCCATCTGGTCCTGGACTTTTTTTGGTTGGTAGGCTATTAATTGTTGCCTCAATTTCAGAGCCTGCTATTGGTCTATTCAGGGATTCAACTTCTTCCTGGTTTAGTCTTGGAAGAGTGTAAGTGTCCAGGAAATTATCCATTTCTTCTAGATTTTCCAGTTTATTTGCGTAGAGGTGTTTATAGTATTCTCTGATGGTAGTTTGTATTTCTGTGGGGTCGGTGGTGATATCCCCTTTATCATTTTTAATTGCGTCGATTTGATTCTTCTCTCTTTTCTTCTTTATTAGTCTGGCTAGTGGTCTGTCAATTTTGTTGATCTTTTCAAAAAACCAACTCCTGGATTCATTGATTTTTTGGAGGGTTTTTTGTGTCTCTATCTCCTTCAGTTCTGCCCTGATCTTAGTTATTTCTTGCCTTCTTCTAGCTTTCGAATGTGTTTGCTCTTGCTTCTCTAGTTCTTTTAATTGCGATGTTAGAGTGTCAATTTTAGATCTTTCCTGCTTTCTCTTGTGGGCATTTAGTGCTATAAATTTCCCTCTACACACTGCTTTAAATGTGTCCCAGAGATTCTGGTATGTTGTATCTTTGTTCTCATTGGTTTCAAAGAACATCTTTATTTCTGCCTTCATTTCGTTATGTACCCAGTAGTCATTCAGGAGCAGGTTGTTCAGTTTCCATGTAGTTGAGCGGTTTTGATTGAGTTTCTTAGTCCTGAGTTCTAGTTTGATTGCACTGTGGTCTGAGAGACAGTTTGTTATAATTTCTGTTCTTGTACATTTGCTGAGGAGTGCTTTACTTCCAATTACGTGGTCAATTTTGGAGTAAGTATGATGTGGTGCTGAGAAGAATGTATATTCTGTTGATTTGGGGTGGAGAGTTCTATAGATGTCTATTAGGTCTGCTTGCTGCAGAGATGAGTTCAATTCCTGGATATCCTTGTTAACTTTCTGTCTCGTTGATCTGTCTAATGTTGACAGTGGAGTGTTGAAGTCTCCCATTATTATCGTATGGGAGTCTAAGTCTCTTTGTAAGTCTCTAAGGACTTGCTTTATGAATCTGGGTGCTCCTGTATTGGGTGCATATATATTTAGGATAGTTAGCTCTTCCTGTTGAATTGATCCCTTTACCATTATGTAATGGCCTTCTTTGTCTCTTTTGATCTTTGATGGTTTAAAGTCTGTTTTATCAGAGACTAGTATTGCAACCCCTGCTTTTTTTTGTTCTCCATTTGCTTGGTAAATCTTCCTCCATCCCTTTATTTTGAGCCTATGTATGTCTCTGCGTGTGAGATGGGTCTCCTGAATACAGCAGACTGATGGGTCTTGACTCTTTATCCAGTTTGCCAGTCTGTGTCTTTTAATTGGAGCATTTAGTCCATTTACATTTAAGGTTAATATTGTTATGTGTGAACTTGATCCTGCCATTATGATATTAACTGGTTATTTTGCTCGTTAGTTGATGCAGTTTCTTCCTAGCCTCAATGGTCTTTACATTTTGGCATATTTTTGCAATGGCTGGTACCGGTTGTTCCTTTCCATGTTTAGTGCTTCCTTCAGGGTCTCTTGTAAGGCAGGCCTAGTGGTGACAAAATCTCTAAGCATTTGCTTATCTGTAAAGGATTTTATTTCTCCTTCACTTATGAAACTTAGTTTGGCTGGATATGAAATTCTGGGTTGAAAATTCTTTTCTTTAAGAATGTTGAATATTGGCCCCCACTCTCTTCTGGCTTGTAGAGTTTCTGCCGAGAGATCTGCTGTTAGTCTGATGGGCTTCCCTTTGTGGGTAACCCGACCTTTCTCTCTGGCTGCCCTTAAGATTTTTTCCTTCATTTCAACTTTGGTGAATCTGGCAATTATGTGTCTTGGAGTTGCTCTTCTCGAGGAGTATCTTTGTGGCGTTCTCTGTATTTCCTGGATTTGAATGTTGGCCTGCCCTACTAGGTTGGGGAAGTTCTCCTGGATGATATCCTGAAGAGTGTTTTCCAACTTGGTTCCATTTTCCCCCTCACTTTCAGGCACCCCAATCAGACGTAGATTTGGTCTTTTTACATAATCCCATACTTCTTGCAGGCTTTGTTCATTTCTTTTTCTGCTTTTTTCTTTTGGTTTCTCTTCTCGCTTCATTTCATTCATTTGATCCTCAATCGCTGATACTCTTTCTTCTAGTTGATCGAGTCGGTTACTGAAGCTTGTGCATTTGTCACGTATTTCTCGTGTCATGGTTTTCATCTCTTTCATTTCGTTTAGGACCTTCTCTGCATTAATTACTCTAGCCATCAATTCTTCCACTTTTTTTTCATGATTTTTAGTTTCTTTGCGCTGGGTACGTAATTCCTCCTTTAGCTCTGAGAAATTTGATGGACTGAAGCCTTCTTCTCTCATCTCGTCAAAGTCATTCTCCGTCCAGCTTTGATCCGTTGCTGGCGATGAGCTGCGCTCCTTTGCCGGGGGAGATGCGCTCTTATTTTTTGAATTTCCAGCTTTTCTGCCCTGCTTTTTCCCCATCTTTGTGGTTTTATCTGCCTCTGGTCTTTGATGATGGTGATGTACTGATGGGGTTTTGGTGTAGGTGTCCTTCCTGTTTGATAGTTTTCCTTCTAACAGTCAGGACCCTCAGCTGTAGGTCTGTTGGAGATTGCTTGAGGTCCACTCCAGACCCTGTTTGCCTGGGTATCAGCAGCAGAGGCTGCAGAAGATAGAATATTTCTGAACAGCGAGTGTACCTGTCTGATTCTTGCTTTGGAAGCTTCCTCTCAGGGGTGTACTCCTCCCTGTGAGGTGTGGGGTATCAGACTGCCCCTAGTGGGGGATGTCTCCCAGTTAGGCTACTCAGGGGTGAGGGACCCACTTGAGCAGGGAGTCTGTCCCTTCTCAGATCTCAACCTCCGTGTTGGGAGATCCACTGCTCTCTTCAAAGCTGTCAGACAGAGTCGTTTGCGTCTGCAGAGGTGTCTGCTGCGTTTGTTTAGTTTACTGTGCCCTGTCCACAGAGGTGGAGTCTACAGAGACAGGCAGGTTTCCTTGAGCTGCTGTGAGCTCCACCCAGTTCGAGCTTCCCAGCAGCTTTGTTTACCTACTTAAGCCTCAGCAATGGCGGGCGCCCCTCCCCCAGCCTCGCTGCTGCCTTGCCGGTAGATCACAGACTGCTGCGCTAGCAATGAGGGAGGCTCCGTGGGTGTGGGACCCTCCCGGCCAGGTGTGGGATATGATCTCCTGGTGTGCCTGTTTGCTTAAAGCGCAGTATTGGGGTGGGAGTTACCCAATTTTCCAGGTGTTGTGTGTCTCAGTTCCCCTGGCTAGGAAAAGGGACTCCCTTCCCCCTTGCGCTTCCCAGGTGAGGCAATGCCTCGCCCTGCTTCAGCTCTCGCTGGTCGGGCTGCAGCAGCTGACCAGCACCAATTGTCCGGCACTCCCCAGTGAGATGAACCCAGTACCTCAGTTGAAAATGCAGAAATCACCGGTCTTCTGTGTCGCTCGCGCTGGGAGTTGGAGACTGGAGCTGCTCCTATTCGGCCATCTTGCTCCGCCCCCACATTTGTCTCTTAATATTTACTACTTGAATGTCTCTAGCTTCTTGATTTACTCATGTTTAATCATCAGGTTTGCATACGGTCTTTAAGTGGTGTGGGATTAAACATTTTATTGTACTCTTAAATCCTGAGAATTTTCTTCCAATGTAAGTCACGTAAAATCTCCAGAAGAGGTTTTTAAAAATGTTTTAAAAACTTACTCCTATGGAGTAAAATCTACATTATTGTTATACAATACTGTGAGTATTTATACTAATATAGTTTCTTGTAACCATCACCAGGGAAAGGATACAATTTCAACACTGTCAAAGAATTCTCTCACAATGTCACCTTCGTATTCTGACTCTCGTAAACCTTGTTTTTGTCTCCGTTCCTATGTTTTAACCTTCTCTCCAATTTTATATAAATAGATTATACAGTGTTGTAACCTTTGAGACTGGGTTATTTCATTTAGGAATATATATTTTAGATCCTTCCAAGTTGTTGCATTTATTACGAATTTGCCTTTTTATGTTGTTGTATAGAATTCCATCGTGTGGCTATACTAACAAGTTTATGTATCCATTCATCCATTAAAGGACAAATGGGTTATCTCTAGTTTGGAGCAGTTTTAAATAGGGCTGTTATACACATTCAAATACAGGTGTTTGTGTAAAGAATGTTTTATTTCTCTATGATAAATACCTAAGTGAGTTTTCTGGGTTATATGTTAAATGTATGTTTAAGGTTGTGAGAAACCACCAAAGTGTTTTCCCGTGTTACTGTGCTATTTTACCTAGCCACCAGCAGTATTTAAGGGTTTATAATTTTCCCCGTTCTTTCTAGAACTTGGTAGTGTCATTACTCTTGATTAAACCATTCTACTAGGTGTGTAATAATAGCTCATTGTGCATGTGATTTGCATTTCTGTAAAAACTAATGATATTGGGCATCTGATCACAAGCTTATTTGCCATCCATATATCTTTTTTGATGAGATAGTTGTTAAAATCTTCAACCCATTTTCTTTTTTATTTGGATTGTTTCTTTTTTATTGTTTAGTTTTGTAAGTTCTTTATATATTCTATATCCAAGTCCTTTATCTGATGTGCAGTTTGCAAATTTTTTTTCTAGTTTCTGACTGATATTTTTATTTTGTTAGAAGTGCCCATAACAGAGAAAAAAAAATGGTTTTCATTTTGATGAAGTCTAATTTATAATTTTTTCTTTTACAGATTATGATTTTAGTATTGTATATAAAAACTCTTTCCTAACTCAGCATCACAAAGATTTTCTCTTGTTTTTATCTAAGAGTTTTATAGTTTTATGTTTTACATTTAGTTTTATTGTTTTAATTTATATCATTTAAAATTTAAATTTGAGTTAGTTTTTTAATATAGCGCAAGGTGTAGGTTGATACATAATTTTTTAAGTGGATGCCAGTTGTTCCGGCATCATTTGTTGAAAAAAACTGCCCTTTCTCTGTTGAATTGCCTTTGAATCTTTGTCAAAAATCAGGTGATAATATTGGGGTGGGTCTGTTTCTAGAATATCTTGTCTATTTCATTGATCTATGTTTTTACCAATACTATACTGTCTTGACACTGTAGCTTTATAGTATATTTTAGAGTTGAATAATGTGAGTCCTCCATATCTGCTCTTTTTTTCAGTCTTGTTGTAGCTATACTAGTTCCTCTAGGTATTCCACATACACATTTGAATAAGATTTTCTATAGGTACAACAAACCCATACATAAATTTTTATTGAGATTGTGTTAAATCCATATATTAATTGGAAAAAATTGCTATTTCAAACTTACTGAGTTCAAGCCACGAGTTTTGTATATTTCTTTCTTTAGGACTTCTTTGGTTTGTTTCTCTAATACTTTGTAGTTTTTAGCATACAAATTCTGAACAAGTTTTGTTAAGTTTATACTTAAATCTTTAATTTTTTAGCTATTGTAAATAGTATTTTTAAAAAACTTTGGTTTCAAATTTTTCATTGTTAGTGGATAGAAATAACTACTGACCTTTTTGCAGACTGATATGTAACCTATGATCTTATTGAATTTGCTTGCTAGCTCTAGCAGTATTTTTGGTAGACTTGTTGAGACTTTCTGTGTAAACAATTATGTTACATGTGAATAAAAACATTTTTATTACTTTCTTTCCTATTTGAATGGTTTTTACGTTTTTTTCTTGCCTTTGGAACTGGCTAGAACTTGGGGTAGGATGTTGAATAAGATTGGCAAGAGCAGACACCCTTGTCCTGTTCCTGATCTTAGGGTAAAGGCAATAATGGAGCTAACTGTAGGTATTTCTGTAAATATATACTTTATCAAACAGAATAAATGTTTTTTATTTCTAATTTGCTGAAGTGTTATTTTTAGTTATGAATTAATGTTGAATTTTATCAAATGATTTTTCTGCCCCTATTGATAAGAACGTGGTTTTTCTTTTTAACAGTGTTGTGTGAATTACATTAAATAATTTTCAGCTGTTGAACTAGTCGTGCATTCCTGGGACAAATTTTACATGATTCCAATGATTTATTGTTTTTACACATTGATTTGTTTAATCAATAGTAATTTTCCTTATTCTGAAATATACTGTTTGTGGTAATCACATAGTCTTTCTTTTCTTTGAATCATGTTTGAATCATTGATCTTTTTCCATGTTTTCATTTTTAATCTATCTGTATTATGTTTCATATGGATTTCTTGTAGACAGCATCTACTTAGATCATATGGACAGCATGTATTTGTTTTTATGTTTATCCAATCTGACAATCTCTATCATTTAGTGTTTTCAGATAATTTACATTTAATTATTGATATATTTATATATCTGTCTACCAGTTCATTATTCTTTTTGACTCTTCTGTTTTTCATTCTCTTATTTTATTCTTCTCATTTCATTCTCCCCTCTTCTCTCTTCTAAATTATTTTGGGGTTTTTTTGTAGCTTTTATTAATTTGCAAGAATGTCTATTATTCCATTCATGCCAAGAGATTTTGCCCATTCTTCTTGGACCATGGTTATTATTTGGTTTTTATTATTCATCTTTGTTACTTTTATCCTGAATGTGAAAATGAGGTGTTCTGGGTCAAAGACATTTTTTTTTTTTTTAATAAGAGTGTCATTTCCCCATTACCCTAGGTCTTATTGTGACCCAATGAGAGCCAATGGCAATTTTTCCTACATGAGTAGCCAAATTCTCCATAAATGAAGGTTAAAAAATGAATTTTCTCACTTATAAAAGGGAGAGAGGCAGCCATCCTTCCTGAAGGCTCTTCTTAAAAACATAGTGTCTTTAATCAAAATTCTAATTATTTAATATATAAGTAAAATAGCCCCAGGAGCCAGATAGCCCTGTGCATCTCCAGTTTTACAACCTGGAGATGTTTCTACCTCCTGGGAATTAATCATTTTTAGTAGGTAAATACCTAAGAAGATAGTGAGCCAGTCTCCCCAGCTCCTTGGGAGTTTATACCGGGGATCTACTCTGGACTGTACACACTCGGCCTTGACAGGTAAAGTAAAGTTTTATTTTCCTTTAAGATCTGAGCAATTGATTAAGGAAATGACTATGGATCTAATTTTTAGGATGTTTTAAGAGTCTCAGGAGGCTAGGACTTTTTATAGGAGCACTGATAAATCTAGAGCTTTATTTCCCCATAGTTACAATAGCTAAGTTAAAATTTTTGATAATTCTGATATTTGGATAATCTTGGGTTTGGTATCTGTGGATTTCTTTTTTTCTTAAAAGATGTTTAGATTTTCCTGATAACTGTTATGTCTATTTTACATCTTATCCCGAGTGTTTTGAATATTACACCATGAGATTCTGGATCCTATTTAAATCTTCTGGATTTCTGTTATCATGGCTACTTATTTTAGGAGGCGGTCAGCCCAGTTAGGATCAGACTACATAGCTTTACCCACTTTCTGTGGACTGTGGTTTCAATGTCAATTTAATTTTCAAAGCTTTTGTCTATTTTGATATTCTGCATATACGACCATGTTGTTTATGATCAAATACAATTTGAGATCTTCTTTCTCAGTCTGTATACATTTTATACTCTTTTCTTGTCTCATTGCACTACGTAGTATGACAATGTTTTTCTTTCTTGTTGCACTAGCCAGTATGATGTTGAAAATATACTTGTGAGAGCAGACATCCTTGCCTTGTTCCTGATCTTAGCAGGAAAGTTTTCAGTTTCTCACCATTGAGTATGATGTAAGCTCTCGGTTTTTTGTAGATAGTTCATCATCAAATTGTGTAAGTTCCCCTCTATTCCTAGTATACTCAATGTTTTTATCATGAATAGTTATAGGATTCTGTCAAATGTTTTATTTTTTCTGCATCTACTGATATGATTATGTAATTTTCCTTCTTCAGCCTATTGATGCGATGGATTACATTGATTATTGAATTTCGAACCAACTTTGCATACCTGGGATAAATTCCACTTGGTCATAGTGCATCATTCTTTTCACACATGATTGGATTCTATTTGCTAATATTTTATGGAGGATTTTGGCATCTATGCTCATGACAGCCACTGTCTATAGCCTTTTTTTTTTTTTTTTGTAATTGTCTTATTTTAGTATTAATACAATGGGAATATTTTCTAACTCATTCTATGGGGCCAGCATTATTCCAGTCCCATAGATTGAGTTAGAAAATATTCCCATTACTTCTGTCATTAGAAGGGCAGGTTGTAGATAATCGGTCTGATTTATTGTTTAAATGGTAGAATTAACTGATGAATTGGTAGAATTCACCAGCGAACCTATCTTTGCCTGGTACTTTCAGTTTTGGAAGGTTAATAATCATTAATTATTGATCTAATTTTTAATACATATAGGCCTATTCAGATTGTCAGTTTCTTCCTGTGTGACTTTTGGAAGATTGTGTCTTTCAAGAAATTAGTTTATTTCATCAAATCAAATTTGTGGACATAGGCTTGTTCACAATATTCCTTATTATCTTTTTAATGTCCATGGTCTATAGTAAT
This sequence comes from Macaca nemestrina, assembly GCF_043159975.1. Classification (NCBI taxonomy): domain Eukaryota; kingdom Metazoa; phylum Chordata; class Mammalia; order Primates; family Cercopithecidae; genus Macaca; species Macaca nemestrina. Next base: position 52,159,778 of record NC_092134.1, on the reverse strand, counting down.
ATGTCCTCTTTCATTTCTGATTTTAGTAATTTGTCTCTTCCTTTTTTTTTTCTTAGCCTGGCTTGAGGTTCATTGATTTTGTTGATCTTCTAAAGGAATAGCTTTTGGTTGTGTGGTATTTTCTATTGATTTCTTATTTTCAATTTAATTTATTTCTCCTCTAATTTTTATAATTTCTTTTCTTCTGCTTACTTTGAATTTAATTTGGTTTCCCATTTTCTAGTTTCCTAAGGTGAAAGTTTAGGTAATTGATTTTAGATCTTTCTTCTTTTCAAATATGTGAATTCAATGCTATACATGTTCCTGCAAGCATGCTGTTGCTGCATCCCATAAATATTGATGTTATATTTTAATTTTCATTTCGTTAAAATATGTTTAAATTTCTCTTGAAACATCTTCTTTGACTCATGTGTTATTTAGAAGTGTGTTGTTTAATCTTCAATAATTTGTGATTTTACATCTGTCTTTCTGTTTTTGATTGCTAGTTTAATTCCATTATTACCTCAGAACAGACATTGTATGATTTATATTCTTTTAAAAATTTTAAGGTGTGTTTTATAGTCCAAAATATAGTCTGCTTTGATGAATGTTCCATTTGAGTTTGAAAAAAATGTGTAATCTTCATTCAACAACTTCATTCAGAGACAAAGAAAAAATATAAATCAGAAATTTAGATTAAAAAAAGTAAAGGAAGAGCGTCAGAAATGAATAAATGAAGGTGTATTAGTCTGTTCTCACACTGCTAATAAAGACCTATTTGAGACTGGGTAATTTATAAAGGAAAGAGGTTTAATTAACTCATAATTCCACATGGCTGGGGAGGCCTCACAATCATGGCAGAAGGAGAATGAGGAGCAAAGTCATGTCTTACATGGCAGCCGGCAAGAGGGAACGTGCAGGGGAACTCCCTTTATAAAACCATCAGATCTTGTAAGACTTATTCACTATCACGAGAACAACACAGAAAAGATTCGCCCCCACAATTCAGTTACCTCCCACTGGGTCCCTCCTATGACACGTGGGAATTATGGAAGCCACAATTCAAGATGAGATTTGGATGGGTACACAGCCAAACCATATCAGAAAGTAAAATAAAATATTTTATTGTTCTTGTTCTCAATTTATCTCACAAATAACAGTTTGTTCATACTAATAACAGCAAAAATATGTGTGCATATATGCACATAGTATATATGCTTATGTATAAGCAAAATAAATGACAGTAGTGATACAAGGGCTAGAAGGGAGGAATTAGGAATTTTTGTTATCAAAAGGTACTTGTTCTGTCTATGATGTGTTGAGCGTGGTCTTTTTTTTTTTCTTATTCTTAATTCTTAGTTGTTGAATGAAGTGGACTATTGATGTCAGTTTTCTTCAGTTGATTGACGGTACTGTTGAACTGAACTATGTCCTTACTGATCGTGTGCCCAGTGGATCTGTAAATTTCCAGCACAGGGGTGTTGAAGTCTTGAACTATAATAGTTTATTCATCTGTCTCTCCTCCCAATTCTATCAGTTTTTGCCTGACATACTTTGATGCTGTTAGGATCATCATTCCTTCTTGGGTTATTGACTTCTTTATCATTATGTAATGCTCCTCTTTATTCTTGATACATTTTCTTGCTCTGAAGCCTTCTGTGCTTGAAATTAACATAACTACTCCTACTTATAAAAATTAGTATGGTATAACTTTCTCCATCCCTTTACTTTTAATCTATATGTGTCATATTTAAAATGGGTTTCTTTCAGAAAACATATAATTGAGGCTTGTTTTTTTATCTACTCTCTGATGATCTGCCTTTTAATTGGTATATTTAGATCAGTTATTAAGTGATCATTAATATAACTGAATTAACATTTACCATATTTGTTATTGTTTTCTATTTGTTGCTCTTATTCTTTGTTTCTATTTCTGTCTTTCTCTGCATTTTGTGGTTATAATTGAACATTTTATATTATTTCATTTTGCTCTCCTTTCTTAACATATTAAATATACTTTTTAAAACTTGTTTTAGTGGTTGCCCTAATGTTTGCAATATATATTTACAACTAATCAAGTCCAGACTCAAATAATACTATGTTACTTCATAGGCAGAGCAAATACCTTATAATAGCAAAATATTTCTAATTCCTCCCTTGTAGCTCTTGTATCACTGCTGTCATTCACTTGCTTATACATAAGCATATATACGTGCACATATACCCACATTGTTGCTATTATTATTTTGAACAAACTTATCTGTGAAGTAAATTGAGAACAAGAAAAATAATTTTTTATTTTATTTTTGTTTATTCATTTCTGATGCTCTTCTGTTATTGTTATTCATACAAGTTTCTGATATATTATTTTCCTTGTCTCCAAATAACATTTCTTGCAAAGCAGGTCTACTGGCAACATATTACCTCAATTTTTTTTCTTTTGTCTAAAAAAGTATTTATTTCTCCTTAATTTTTGAAGGATAATTTTCCACAATATAGCAATCTGTAATTCTGTAATTCTAGAATTAATGGTGCTTTTTTCTCTCTTGACACTTTAAATAATTCGCTCCACTGTCTGCTTGTTTACATGGTTCTTAAGGAGAAATCACATATGATTCTTATCTTTGCTTCGCTACAGGTAAGGTTTTTCTCCCTCCACTCTGGCTTTCTCTAGAATTTTTTTCTTTATCTTAGATTGTTTGAAATTTGAATATGATATGCCTACATGTAGGATTTTTTTTTTTAAACATTTATCTTTCTTGATGTTTTCTGTGATTCCTGGATCTATGATTTTGTGTCACCGTTAATTTGGGGGAAATTCTCAGTCATTATTTCTTCGTATATTGCTTCTATTTCTTTCTTCTCCTCCCATTACCACTATTACGTGTTTGTTACAGCTTTTGTATTTGCTCTGAAGTTCTTGGATATTTTGTTCTGTTTGGGGATTTCTTTTCCATCTTTTTTCTCTTTGATTTTTGGTTTTGTAGGATTCTATTGATACATCCCCAAGCGCCAAGTTTCTTCTTTCCCCCATGTCTAGTTTACAAATAAGCCCATCAAAGACATTCTTTATTTTTGATACAGTGATATTTCTTTATAGCATTTTAAAAATTCTTTATTAGAATTTCAATCTCTCTGCTCAGCTTATATTAATCTTCTGTTATTGCTATTTGTCTACTTTTTCCACTAATGCCCTTAACATATTAATTGTAGTTTTAAAAAAATATCATGTTCAGATAATTCCAATATTCCTGCCTATGAAACTCTGTTTCTAATGCTTCTTCAGTCTATTCAAACTGTGTATGTGTGTATTTGTGTGGTTTGCTGTTATTTATTTATTTTGCCTTTTGGTATGCCTTGTAATAGTTTGTTGAAATACTGACAAGATGTACTGTGTAAAAAGAACTTCAGTAAGTAGGCCTTTACTGGTGTATTGGTAAGATGAGGGGGAGAAGAAGTATTCTGTAGTCCTATGATTAAATCTTAGTTGTTTCATGAATGTGTGTCCTTAGACTGTGAACTTCATAAGTTCTTTGTAGATTTATCCCCTCTTAAAATAGGATGAATAAAGGGAGCTGGAATTGAATATTTACTTTCTCCTATGTCAGTTAGGCTCTGAGAAAACTCCAGCAGTTAGGTTCTGTTACAGAATAGTTTCTTTTAAGGGTAGGCCCTGGAAAGAAGAACACAGTGTTTTGTCATAAAGCTCGGGTTTTCCAACCTTAGCACTTGTTCCTGTAGAGGTTTCTGCTCCAGTAAATTGTGTTTTTCTCTATTAATTGTCTGTCTCTACAGTTTTGGGGGCAGTGGTTTTCCCTGTGAACTTCCCCTCTGACAAATCTAAGAATTTTTTTTTTTTTCAGTTTGTTTAACTTTCTACTTGTTAGAATGGGGTGGTGAATTCTAAGCTTCTTTCATGTAGTACCAAAACCAGAGATCCCTTTTCCCTCTTTGGTTCACAAAACTCTCATTTGCTGTTCTTATGGGTAGTGAGTCAGGGCTCTGTCTGCCCACAGTTACCAGGATTATTCCTGCAATGTCTACAGGAACAGTGTCTCTGGGGAGAGGAAGCAGTTTTGTCTCTTTGCTAGCAGTTGCCTAGCACATGGCAGGGTAAGTCAACAGCGAGCCACTCTCAAGAATAGCATGGCTGCAGCTGCAGAGAGCAAGTGGCACTGATCCTTCCTGGATTCTCTTGGTTTAGGGTGGGAGAGTACCCAGGGCTCCCTCCTGCAGGAGCTGTTGTACAGCTAGTGTGGAGAAGGGAAGGGGCACACCTTGGTCGCTGACATTTACTTGGTGTAAAGTGTGGAGAGGTAACAAATTTGCTACAGCTCTGTAAAGAGAGGGTGGGCCCTGCTTCTTTGTCAGCACTCATCTAAAGTAGGGAGGACGAAACCTGTTTCATGTCTCCCCTACTCCTTTTCCTGGGCCTCTGACCAGACACAGCAGGCTCTTAGGGCCTTTTCTGTCTGTATTCGTTGTCAGTTACACATGTTGAGCTGCTTTAGCCCTGGGGCCAGATTATACAGAAAGTAAAGCAAACAAATAAACAAAAATAACAAAATCCCCAAACTCCCAAATGACAGTGAACTTATCGCCAAGTTGTATTTCAAGTTCTGATGTTCTGAATGAGTCTTCTAGTATATATTTTAGCCCAGAGTTTTTCATTGTTATTGTGGAAGAGATGTTACTTCATTTTTTTTTTTTTTTCTAGAAGGAAATCCCAGAATAGTTTTTAAACTGAGTGGAGCAAACAAACTACAATTTGAATGAAAGAAAATGTTTAAAGTAACATGATTAACAATTCACTGTGATCAGAGTATGCAGATCAAAGGTTTATTTCCTCTTTCTCTAATTGAAAGAGGATCAGAAAAAAAAAAACAAAAAAACAAAAAAAAAACAACTATTGGGTACTAGGCTTAGTACCTGGGTGATGAAATAATCTGTGCAACAGACCCCTGTGACATGAGTTTATTTATATAGTAAATCTGCTTATGTATCCCTGAATCTAAAATAAAAATTAAAAAAATTAAAAATTAAAAAAGTTAGTACCTATCTTCTGTTCAAACTTAACAGCTTAATACTTCTTGTTATGTTGGCATGTGTTTAAATGTGATTTTTTTGAGTAAAAAGGAAGGAACTTTATAAAATATTTTAGAACATTTGAGCTTTGTGTGCTATTATAATGTTATCTTGTTTTTAAACGACTCTGAATTTTGAGATAACCTGAAATTGAAAATTTTGCTTCATGTCTTTTGGTGTGTTGGCAAAAGATGGCTCTGGTTGCATGAAATATTAATTTCTTCCTTTTAAGAGATTACTTCTAATATTCACCTGCATTTCTGGCAGACTCAGTCAATCAAAATACGAAAACTATGTACACATAGTTCTTATTATTAGCCAAAAACCTTAGTCTTTTTTTTATTTTTAGAATGAAAAGAGGAGTGTTAACCTATTCAAATATATGTTGCGCTTTAATGCTTCTACTGAAATCCTTCTCACTGTATGTAACAGCAGAATGAGATAGGCAGAAAATAGGCAGTTAAAATGGAAAAAGAGAAAAACATGCTAGAATTATTGGCATCTAACAGAAATTTTGTCACTGGGTCTTGGAGTATTTAGGGTGCATAACAGGAAACCATTCAGACCTTAAATCTTTAAGTTAACTTCTCTCTACATATGAATTAAATGCCTAAGTGTTTATTAAATATTTATATTTAATAAGAAAAGTATATCTCAATTTAAATCAGATCTGTCTTTGTCTTTGAAATCTCTTAGAGAATTGTGAACTGATACTTTGTACTGACTTTTTACTAGCTCCTAGCAAAATTGCTTAGCAAATTGATTATTTCTTTCTGAAATGTTTGATGATATATCCAGCTCTTACTAAAGTGTCCAAATCTTACTATTTAACTACTTGTCAAGGGTTCCCAATGGTGAATACCATATTCCATTTTAACTTTTTGGAATAGGAATTGAGGGTCTTAATCCATTGAAAGTTTTATTTGTAGAAAAAATAGACTGAATATTGTTTTTATGTACAGTGAAATTATCTGTACTTTTCCAGATTCCCTAAGTAGACGTTTTATGAGTAATTATTAGAAAGACAAAAAAAGTGTATAAGTTGTTGTTAGAAAGTCATTCATGCAAGGATGTAGAGAAAAGGGAACTCATACTCGGTTAGTAGGAATGCAAATTAGTACAGCCGTTATGGAAAATAGTATGGAGATTTTTCAAAAAACTAACAGTAGAACTACCATAAGATCTTGCAATCCCACTATTGGGTAGTTATCCATAGGAAAAGAAATTAGTATGTCAAAGGGCTACATTTACCCCCATGTTTATTGCAGCACTGCTCAAGTAGCAAAGATATAGATCAACCTAAGTGATCATCAACAGATGAATGAAGAAAGAAAATATGGTAAATGTGCACAATAGAACAATACTTGGCCATAAAAAATAATAAAATCCTGCCATTCGCAGCTATTTGGATGGAACTGGATTTCATTACGTTAAGTGAAAGGAGCCAGGCACAGAAAGACAATATCTATCTTCACTCATATATGGGATCTGGAATAGTTGATCTTACAGAAACAGAGAGTAGAATGATACCAGAGGCTGAGAAGGGTATGTGTGTGTCAAGTGGTGGAAGCACATGAAAAGAGATTGGTTAATGGGTACAAATATACAGTTAGATAGAAGGAATGAGTTCAAATATTCAATAGCAAAGTAGAGTGTCTATAATTAATAACAATGTATAGTTCAAAATAACTAGAAATTAGCACTTGAAACTTTTTCAACACATAGAAATGATAAATACTCGAAGTGATGGATACCTTAAATACCCTAAATTTATCATTACACACTCTATGCATGTAACAAAATATCACATATACCCTATAAATATGTACAAATATTTGTACAATAGTATTTTTAGAAAAAGAATTTCAAGTACAACAAAACCATAAAATGTATAATACCTAAATCAAGCAGATATTCTATTAAAATTATTACATCAAAAATATTTCAGGAAACTCTATGTTCTTTTCTGTTCTCATCGTAAGAAAATGGAGCTCTGGCATAGGTTTTTATCAATTTAAGAGGACAGTATCCTTGCAGATCTAAGTAAAAATGAGGACCTTCTTTAACTATTAAGTAATAATCAAGTCTATTTTAAGAGTTGATAAATTTTTGAAAGTCCAGCATCATGCTAGACATTTAGGAAACTTTGGTGGAAGTTAAAGAGTTCATAGAAAAATTATGTCTAAAATCTGCTAGTTCTGGACTTGTAAGCTAAAATTTTCAGGAGCTAATATGATTGTTCTTGCTCAGTTCTCTTTGACTGCTGTGGTTTTTCTTGTGAAGAAATCTACAGGTTTTTTCATACAAAGAAATGTACAGGAAATAAATTGGGCTCTCTAATTTCACTCTTTCACTTGTAGCTTAAGTTTAGGTTTGTTAAATAATCCCACTAATATTTGTGGGAACTTGGAAATCTGGTGTTAACATACTGCCTTTAAAGCCTACCTAGGACACTGTTCACATGCCATTGGCCTTTTTGAGGTTGTTCTAACCAAAGTGTCACTGTTTGTTTTCCAAGTTAGCTATTTTGTTTGCTATTTTAGGAATGATTCTTCAACATTGAATATATTTCCGTAAAGTGACAGTATATCCAACTAAGATGCCTTGCCATTTCAATTCTACCAAGCGTTAAATGACTATTGGATTTAAGTAGTTACAACATTGCTGAGTATTTCCTGGGTACTCCTATGAATATTGATGAGTATCTGGAATCTCTCTGACAAGTTTCCTAGATTACTCCAATGTCAGAGGAAATTTTTTAAAATCCCTCTTCTTCAAACCATTGCATAGACGATATCGCACTGCAAACTGGCTCCTCCCATCTTATGAGGGTGTTTGATTTGAACTGATTTTTAAAATTAAGATTCTTAAAAATATAATTGAGAAACCTGTGTAGGTCAGCCCAGTGAAGCCCAAAAATATTTTAAATTCATTAAAATCTATGCAAAATTGGCAATACCTAAGAAACAACAGATGACAGGAAGTTGCTAGTGCTAATCCCGTAACATTTATATACTCACTTGTGGTGAGACTATTGCCTTTTAAGTTCCATAACATCTTTAGGTACTTAAATGTCAGTTAATCACAGATGCTTCATAGATTTTATTTGGAGGGAATGCATTAATGTGGCTTTTGATATTTTTACCCCCATAGGACATTTGGTTGGCTTCTGTCCCTTGAATGTTGCCAAGACATATTTTGACGCTTTCGCTTTTAATGCTTCAGTTGTTGAAATCATCACTTGGCATGCAAATGTTATTTGTGGGGCCAACATAAAAAGCTGCTACCCTTCCTTTATGGCACTTTAAAAACTGATAGATGAATAATATTTGATGTCACTTAGATATGACACATAATTCTTGAAAATGATTTTGCTTCTCACAATTTTTAAGAATTTATCTGCAGCAGGCAAAAATGGGAAACTCTAACATTATACTACAAGACATTTTGTTGTATATTTCTTCTGATTTTAAAATGTTCCTTGCTTTTATAGAAAACAATCAACATTTTCCCATCCACTTCTAAAAGCACTAAGACTAAGGACAAAATCTTAGTAACATTTAAAATAACAAAGTCAAAGAGTGGCAAACTAGATGTTTTAACATTAGTTAAAATTCTAGTCATATTGGTTAGGTGACAAAATATGTGGGTGATTTATTTTTTAACAGTGATTTGAACAGATACCTTGGCATTTTAGGAACTCCAGTACAAAGTGTCATGACACCAATAAACACTAATAATTTTTGACGATTAAACCTCTGGTTAGCCAGGAAAAAGGGATGTTCTTTACTCATTAAGGGAACACCCAGTCAGAATTCATAGGATCTAACCTTCCAAGTCTATATCCTATCTGGGACAGCAAAGTGTTATTTTGCATGACTAATGACTGACTACAGTAAGTACTAAAATATATATCTGGCAGTAAAAGTTGTCTTTCTGATCTCACCACATGGGTCTTAAAAGTAAAAAAGACTAATTAATGAGCTGTTGGGAGCATTTTAAGAGTTTATACATATAGAAGCAGTGGGAGAATATGGTGTTGTGTAGTCGTGTAGTATGTATTTAGCAGAAGCTTTTTAGTTAGGTTCAACTAATGGAAAGGGTGTGAACATTTTTGCCTAAGCAAATCCTGCAAAAGCTAACAAAGCATATCTACAAAAATCATTTATTTAACATGTACTACCCTCAGCACTGCATGAATCAGAAGGTATGTGGATGAAAATCCTTACAAGCCAGTTCTTCAAATGGTATGCTTACAATATGGTATAGAAGCAATATTGAGTCCAAAGTAAGATATTGCACTGGCTTTGTACCAATCATCCTAGCAGGTCATCAAGTCTTCCAGGAGTTCAGAGAAGAGAAAACTTACTTTCAATTTGGCCTAATTAGAAAAAAAAAATATTCATGGAAAGTTTGGGACTTGAAAATGGCACATACCAGATCGTGCTGAGTTATTTTTCTACCTCTCTGGCTGGGTTCTTTTTTTGTTGTTGTTGTTTGTTTGTTTGTTTAGTTTTCTAGCTTCTCCTTTTTCAGGTGCCCACATTACATGTTGGAGTTCCTTAAGGTCTTTACTCTTTTCTTCTTCTTACTTTCTCCTGAAATAGGCTCATCAAAGTCTATAGCTTCCATTAGCATCTGTACATTAATGACATCCCAATGTGTATCTGCAGATTAAGCCTCTCCTCAGTTTCTGGTGTACAACTGCCTCTACTTAGATGTCTCAACTGCACCTCAATGAAACAACTCCAAGACTGAATATGTGATATTTCCTCTCAAGTCTTATCCTCATTAGCAATTTCTGGCTTAAAAATGATGCCACCATCCAATCAGATGCTCAAGTCAAAAACCATAGAATCATCCTTAATCCATCTCTCTTATTCATGCCCCGTATTCAATGTATCATCAAATTTTGTCCATTTTACCGCTAAAGAAATTCTAGTCTTTATTCTTAGTATCATGACCTTAGCCTACTGCGGTATCCTTTCAGGTGGTTTTCCTGTATAAACAGTGACACCCACTCTCAACAATTCTTTATTTATTTTCCATGATGAAACTAAAATAAGTTTGTGCTTTTCAAAATCCACTCTGAAGTGAAAGAAGCTAATCTGAAAAGGCTACATACTGAATGATTCCAATTATATGACATTCTGGAAAAGGACCTTGAAGACAATATAAAGTTCAGTTGTTGCCAACAGGTAGGTAAAAGGGAGGGGATGAATGAGCAGAGCACAGGGAGTATTTAGGTCAGTAAAACTGTTCTGCGTGATACTATAAAGGTGGATACCTGTCTTACACATTTGACAACACTCAGACATGTACAAGAGTAGACCATAATGTAGTAATGCAAACTATGAACTAGGATGATAATGGTGTGCCAGTTTTGGTTCATCAGTTACAACAAATGTATCGCTCTGGTACCAAATTTTGATAATGGGGGAGGCTGTGTATATGTAGTGGTAAGATGTATATGCGAATCCTACTTTCTTACTTGATATTGCTATGAATCTAAAACTACTTTAAAAAAATAAAGTAGCTCATGCCTGTAATCCTAGCACTTTGGGAGGCCAAAACAGGTAGATTGCTTGCACCTGGGAGTTTGAGACAAGTCTAGGGAACATGGTGAAACCCCATCTCTACAAAAAAATAGTACAAAAAATTAGCCAGACATGGTGGTGTACACCTGCAGAACCAGCTACTCAGGAGGCTGAGGTGGGAGGATCACCTGAGCCTGGGAGGTTGAGGCTGCAGTGATCTATGATCATGCTGGCACACTCCAGCCTGGGTGACAGAGTGAGATCTTGTCTCAAACAAACAAACATACAAACAAACATAAAACCTCAATATTAAATCTATTCTGATTTTGCATTCCTTCTCAACTACTGAAAATGCTTTATAGCCTTCCCAGGGCTGCTAAAATGAGCTGGAAGTTCCTGACACAATACCTATCCACCTGTATAGCTCCATCTTCTCCATTCTCACTCTTTGTTCTCTGCTTTCCAGACACACTGGTCTCTTTGAGGTATGAATGGTACCTGTGAAATCTTTCCTCAGGGTTTTTGCCCCATCCCCGTCTCCTTGCCTAATAAATATCTACTCATCCTTCAGATCTGCTTATTGTTATTTCCTGAAGAAAAAGTTTTTGAGACCCATACCTTTCTGCCAAATTGGTTGCTTTTGCTGTATCTTTCATATAAAAAAATTATTCCCCAGAGTCCTTATCACTTTTGTATTTATTTAGAGTAGATGTTCATCATTATTTATTAATATCTGTCTCCACTACTAGACTGTAAGCATCTTGAAGCAATATGCTGACTATTTTTTATTACCTGTGAACCCAGTGAATGGTTGCAACACAGGAGGCATTTAGCAAATATTCATTGAATGAATGAATAGAAGAAAGAATAAGGACTGCCAGATGTGCTGTTGGTTAAAAGTTTGCTCAAAGTTTTCTCTAGCTATTAGGGCTTTGGAGTCACTGAAATAACTATTAATCTTTCAGAAAAGAACATTTGAGTATGCATTTTAAAAAGTCCTGTCACTATATATATATATATATATATATATATACACACACACACACACACACATAAAACACTGAGCATCTGTATTTCATGTGGTTACTCAACTCTATGGGTTTTTGTGATTTCAGATAGATACCAGCTTTGTGAACTTAAGGCGAGCAATATGAATGTAGTTCCTTAACAGGGGGGATTATCTGATGTCAGGGCCTCTCTCCATATTCAGTCTCTTGCAAGTCCTGGAAAATCATCTCTGGATGGGTGGCCACTAAAGGAATTTCATTGTTCACTAACAGACTCAGAAATAAAGTTATTATTTAGCCATAGGGCAGCCTTGGATTCCTCTGGAAGGTATGCTTATGGCAGCCAGAGTTAAGACTAAATCGCCGTGAGTCTGCCTGTTTGCAGAGGCTTGTTTACATGTGGTATCCACTACACATTTTCTCTGACTTCATTAATAAACAATTGAGACCAAGAAACCATTTCCTTACTTTCCGGGTAAGCTGAGCAATTTATCTTAATTACTGTCAACCTTTAGTGACTACCATGGGGATTCTAAGCATTCACTTCAGTAGCAATGATGTAAATTACTTAAGAATTTTCAATAGGCAGCCATGGATTTTTGGCTTCTCTTCCGTGTACTTTTTCCCCCAACTGAAATTATATGTGTTTGTATATCTATATCTACATGTTGAATGTGTATATATATGGTAAATATGTATATTCTAAATGAATGCCTTTCCTTATTACAGTCAATCCTTTCCCATGGTACCGTGGCAGACTGTGCTGTTGTTGGCAAGGAAGATCCCTTAAAAGGTCATGTCCCCTTAGCACTCTGTGTATTGAGAAAAGGTGAGAGATCTTTGTTCTCTCTGATTGCTTGGGACCTGAATAATTAACTAAGGTTAATTCAGTGCTTACCATCTGAACTTTCTCTCTAGATATAAATGCAACAGAGGAACAAGTTTTAGAAGAAATTGTGAAACATGTGAGACAGAACATTGGCCCTGTGGCTGCTTTTCGAAATGCAGTGTTTGTCAAACAGCTACCCAAAACCAGATCTGGCAAGATCCCCCGATCAGCTTTATCTGCCATTGTCAATGGCAAGCCATACAAGGTAAATTATCAAAGATATTTAATCCTGGGTTCTATAACACTTTTCTTCATTTATTTGGCATCAGCAAAGCTCTTAAAAATTGTTCTCAAATATGAATTGCATCCCTAAACACATAATAGTACTATTTTTTAATGGTAAGGGAGAGATTATATAGCCATTCCTTCTGTAGGAATGAGGGTTTTGGAAAGAAACTTGATTAAGAACACATGCTTTGATGATAAGAACCAATGTGTGAAAATTTTTTAAATTTATTTTCATTTAGAGATAGAGTCTTGCTTTATTGCGCAGGCTGTAGGGCAGTGGCGCACTCATAGCTCACTACACTCTCAAAGTTCTGGTCTAAAGAGATCCTCTCACATCAGCCTCAAGAGTAGCTGGGACTACAGGTGCATGAAACTGTGCCCGGTTAATTTTTTTTTTTTTTTTTGTATTTGTAGAGGTAGTATTCTCACTCTGTTGCCCAGGGTGGTCTTGAATTCCTGCTCAAGTGATTTGATTGTCTCAACCTCCCAAAGTGCTGGGATTACAGACCTGAGCCACTACTGCCCGCCAAAATATTTTTTCTCTTAGTAATTGTCAGTGAAATTCAAACACATTTTTGGAAACTCAATCCTATTGAATTAAAAGGTACACTTTCCTTATTATAGTAATTAATGGCAATTAGTGAATGAGAAAGCAAAATTCTTGAGGCTGGCAGCAGTAGATGTTTAAAATGCTCTAATTGATAAATGCTAATTTTGTAATTGTTTTAGGAAATCTTAGGTCGATTCAATCATACGTTTTCTTTTAATTCGTGTGTACATTATGGGTGAAAAGATATATCTATTTTTATCATTAAGATTAAGACAACAGTAAGGAGTAGTTACATGAACACATGACAAAAAAGAAAAATTCTTTCTATACAAATATATAGAAGATGATTCCAACTCTAGAGAAAATACCATCTAGGTCCAATAGTTTTGCTAACTGAACTGTTTATTCTTTTACTCTGGAAAGCTATAGATGAGTATTAATATATTAGGTTCAGAGTTCCCTGTTTTTAAATTTTCCATATGAATATTACAAGACAATGGGGAAAACCACATTGCATATAATTGTTTAATTATAGGAAGAGCAGAAGAAATTCAAGGAAGAGTATTCACCTGACCCTAATTTTTTTTTCCAGATAACTTCTACAATCGAAGACCCCAGCATTTTTGGCCATGTAGAAGAAATGCTGAAACAAACATAATGAGTTTGTTTTATTCCTATTTTGAGTTGATTTAATTTCTTAATTGAAATTAAATTATTTGAGTTGTTTCTCAGAAATAAATATTTCAGTAGAAATTACTGCAAACTGAAACGCAAATTGTAAAACTTGGCCTAAACAAATCTAATGAAAACTTGTGAAAGACCTGTGCCTTTTGGTTGATTTGACCCTGTTAGCATTGTTATTAGTTATCTATAACATGGCTCATTATACGTCATCTACTGCTTTAGGAAAAATGTATCTAGTGTATTATTTTTAAAATTGTACCTCCCAAGAAAAACACTTTAATTGAAAGCAACACTAATATAGAGACACTTTCCGAAACCAAGAATATGTAGTTTTGATCCATAGTCTAAAACTTGATTTGAAGTCAGAAAATAATTAAAATTTTTCTAGTAGAAATTTTAGAAATTTTCTAGTATTCTTTAGATGCTCACATTGTTTTAAATAAAATCTATGAAATGGGAAGTTTAGGTAATCATCTAGACAGATGAAATTATTATCTAGGTAGGAGGACTTTTCTTTCTACACATTTTCTGAGGGAAAGCAGAACACCAGGGTTACGGCTATACCTTCAGGTCTTTTGTTTCTTAGGCAAGGAAAACCACATGTCTGACCTGGCACAGTGGTTCAGCTTGCAATCCCAGCACTTTGGGAGGCTGAGGCAGGCGGATCATTTGAGGTCAGCAGTTTGAGACCAGCCTGGCCAACATGGTGAAACCCTGTAACTACTGAAAATACAAAAATTAGTCAGGCGTGGTGGCAGGAGGCTGAGGCAAGGAGAATCACCTGAACTCAAGTGGCGGAGGTTGCGGTGAGCCAACTTCCACCACTGCACTCCAGTCTGGGTGACAGAGTGAAACTCCATCTCAAAACAACAACAACAACAACAATAACAACAAAAAACCACATGCCTGGCAGAGAATCAAGAGATCATTTAGTCTCTCAATCTCTTCATGGAGATGAGGGCTCCTGGGAGCCCCTCCTCATGTCTCAGGTTCTTAGTTAACTGTGTATATGCAAACGATTCCAGATTCCTGTGGAAACAAGGAATCGATGTACAAATGGGGTAGGATGGCAAGGAAACTCTTAAGAAAGAAACATCAAGGTTTTTACATTAGGTTAAAGACCAAGAAGGTTTCTAGGCAGGTAGTGTAATGTCTAGATGATTTTGAAGTGAATTTAAGCCACTAGGTTTGAGGGACAAAGGACAGTAGAAAATGGTGAAGACTGCAGATCACCTGCTCCACCTCAAGGAGCAGTGGACCCAGCAGAACACGGTCCAAAAAGGAGACAGGTCTCCTGCTGCAAGAGCCTCTGTTTTTTAAAGAGAAAACAAAGAATCCTGATTTTTCTGTGATAGCTCTAATTTTAAAATAGTAAGTCATTAAAAAATTGTAATGTCGAAAAGCATCTTTCCATTTAACTTCTAAAATTCTCTTAATTTTTAAAAAATGATTGTAAAGTGACTTTTTGTTAAGCTTGTAGGAATGGGCCAGTTAACTAGAGTAGACAGATGTAGGAAATGAAATATTTGATTTATTTAGGGATCTATATGACATCAGTTATCAAAGAATACATTTTAACCCAAAAGTATACCATGCTCATTGTATCTTTGATTGTTCTTCAAGTATTTCTCACTCTTTTAATCTATCAGGAACATTACTATCAAGAGCAGATTGTTGTAACATAATACTCTGGGTACATGAAATGTATGTGAGAGATAAATAGATAATAGAAGGCTTATTGTTATAAAAATGACCTACAACTTATATAAAAAAATTCTGAAAATCTTAACTTTTTTTGGACTGAAGGCTGCAAAACAAATGGCTTCTCAAAGTAAATTCCTATTTACTTAGAAATTGCTTTCTTGATTGTTACACCTGGAAAAATACGTTCGTCTACTTTTTCCTTTTAATTATGTTAGTAGCCTGAATTAAACCAGCTACATAGACACTCTAATTTGAAGCCGTGGGGATCCTTGAATCGCCTCTTTCATTGGTACATTTTATCCATTGTCATAACTGTGGTCTTCATTAATAACTCATTTTAATGTCTTAGAAGTAGAATATGTTTCCTTATTTTTTTCAAATAAAAATCAGTTAATTTGAAATGGCAAATTATTTAGCTGAATGTGTATCATTGTTCATTTGCAAGGTTTAAACTCAGGCAGATCCCAGAATTATATAAAGGGCGCATCTTTGCTCCTCTTGCACATTTTTTTCTGGTAATCAAATCTGAAGGGACACCTCAGCAAGCAGACTTGGGTTATTTTCCAGTTGGATGGGAATGGAAAGCAGTGTTTGAGACTGGGGAAGTGGCTATTTCCTGTGTCTGACTGGGGAATTGCAAGGTCAAAGAATGTTGTTACTTTTATGTGATGAAAAAACAGGGCAAGAAAGATACACTTGAATCATCAGACTGCTTAAAATTTGGGAGAAAAAAATATTATTCTATTTTACTACTAACCATAAATCACTTTTGCTAGATAGTACTTAAAATATTCTGAATTAAATGTATCTTTAAAAACAACAATATAATGTTACTAAAAAATGCAGCCATACTTAAACTTGCTAGAATAAATTCTGTGAGGTCTTCGTTCGGTATTTTCATAGGATTTCTTACTGTAAGTCATTGGAAAATGAAAATATAAAGTACTTTCAAAAGTTATAGTATTTTCCAATTCATTGAATTAGTCAAAATATATTAAACATATGTAAATGAGACCTCTCCTACATTTAAAAACCAGTTTTGTTTGTATAAAATTGTATTTGAAATGTCTTGAACATTAAAAATGTGAAAATTTATAATGTTGATGATCAAAAGATAACACGTTGAGATTCTGAGCTTAATCCATTCAATGGATTTTAGAATGTGGTAGAAGTTATCTTATAAATTAAATCATATTTTATGTTTTTTTGAGGGAAATAGCTGGATCTTTTGCATCACTATATGTTTTTAGTGATTGAGTGGTATATAATAGTAGATACAAATCTAGTTATGGCATTATAATGTTGTAATTCCTATATTCTATTTCATTTCTGTGAATCAAGGTGCCCATGTTTAGATGAGCTTAGAAAGCTCTTTCTCATTGTTCCTACTCAGGTCACATTTTTTAGAAAAATTTAAGATCACTCCCATAAGCAAGTTTAGATCTCCCTCTTGTGGGCAGACTCAATTTTGAAGCTAAATATTTGAGTCACCCAAAGAACACATTTCCTGATAGCTTAAGTAAATTGTCGAGCCTTATGTGACTAGAAAACAAAGCTTAAACAGAGAACTGGAAGTATTTTTGTTTTTATTGACAATGGAAAGGGTTTCTGTTACCATTACCTTTTGACTGAATCTGTTAAATAAAAATAGACATCAAAACAAATGTAATGTACGTGCAAACATAGCAAATTAAAATACAGAAAAGAAATTACTAATGACAGATCTTGCGCTTAATAAGATCAAGCAGCAGAAAATCAGCAGTTAGATAAATGGTATTATTAAATAGGCTTTACTTTGAATCTCCCATATAAACAAAGAATAAACAACAGTAACACCACCAAATAAAGCCACAGGGAAGAGATTACTCTTCTATACTTTTATACACTATATATGTTAATCATTCTGTCTTTCATTATTTCCTCTGATAAAACTGACTTCAGGGAAGTCACAACAAGGCCATCTCGGCTAAAAGCTTATAACATTAGACATGAGTCTGGCTAATGCCCTGTTACATTGACAAAAGGGAAAGGTATATTGGGTTTTGTTTTCTCTAGTGGAAATGAGCCTCAGACTCCGCAGTGGTTGACATTCGCTGTCCAGTACTGGCTGGCAGTTCAAGATATTTGAATGAACATGTGGTTCTTAGTAAAGAAGTTTTTTGTTTTTTTTTTTTCTTGGTCCACAGGTAACAAGAGAAGATTATGGTTTTTTAATATAAATTTTTAAATAATTGCTTTTGACTCTTGTAAACAGCTTGGCTTTGTTTTGTATTGAAAAGGAGATCAAGCCATCACAGTGCTATTTCTAAAGATATAGGACATCCCTGATTGCCTTTAAAGCTCTATTTTTGGCTCCGGTTCCAGGTTAAATCATTCTTTTTCACATGATCAGAGGCAGGTTGTTCAGCTTTAAGTATTGACAGACTTGAAGGAGAAACATGTTGAAGCATGAAACATGCTTCAAGGAAACATATTGATTTGACTATTAACAATTCAAAAACTGTAAAAATGGTGGAATGGTAAAATACAAACAGTACTTGGAATTGTCAAATGTTTGCACTCGAGACTCCATGAACCATATATTTTATTTTTTAAAAAATCATATTTATATCCATTTACATAAGACTTACACATTTAAAAAGAAATGCACAGTAATACATAAATGCCTAGTATATTACAATAAAACATGAAAAACAACTGGCTTCATTTCATAAAAGCATCTGTTGTACAGAGTTTATGATGTAGATGATGTTTATTATTCAAATGACTTAAGCATTTTATTACAATTGTAGTAAACTAATCAAATGTAATATCTGACTCCCCCCCAAAATCACATTTTTCAGCTTTTAATAAGTCATGACGTCATTATTTCCTTAGAATTCAGATTTCACAAAGGTTTTCACTGCTCGTCTTCTTAGATGGTAGTGCACTTTAGGTAGAGTAGACTGAAAAGACGCCATCTAAAATATACAATGGAGAGCATTAGTTCACTGAAAAGTCTCAGACTGGGAAATCTCATTCTACTTCTCTGTGGTGTACCTCCATGCAGCCTGCTTACTCCTGTCCTAAAAGATTATGGGAAGGAAATCATCTAGGATGTAGCCAACAGCCATATGTAATTAACATTTGCTCTTCTCCAATTTGGTGCAGGGGAGCTTAACAAATAATAGAATTTGCTCAAATTTGTGGAAAGTATGGCAGTAATGTAAACAAAGGTAGTTATGCAAGATGTTAGCATGCCTTCTGAGAAATTTACAACTTGCTAATTAACAAATTGGGTTGAATTGACCTATTTCATAATATAGATTTATATTCTAGTTCATATATTTTAGAGTTCTTAAAAAAGTACCTTTATTTCTTACAAAAACATAATGATACTAAGTCACCTATTTTAAACGGTTTGTGTCAGTAGTATGGCATTGCTGATTCTTTTCAGCCATAATATACTTAGAAAAACCTCACAATTGCTATTACTGACATGAAAGAAACAGCAAGCAGTATGCTCTGGATTATTTTAATAACAAAAGTGTTATTGTTTCACCAAAACAAAAAATGGTTGTCCTAGATTGAATTATTGTAAATGAATACTGTTATCCCAGATAATGGTAAAAACTAGGAAATATGAACTAGAATGCCATGCACGAAAAACAGATTGCAAATAGTTAGAGGAACTCTACCCATCAGTTAAGAGCTAAGAAGCAAGCACTATTGAACATATTAAATAGTCATTTGTAAATTAGTGAAGTGTTCATTTCCTGAAGAAAGTATGCTGCTATGTGTAGAATCTATTATAAACAGTATTTTGGGAGACCTCTTATTCAGACAAATTATTATACACTTTAAATCATGCCTAATTAGATGCCAAATTATATACCATAATTAAAATTTTAATGTAAGGGTTCTACATTCTGAAATTAAATATCTTATCAGGATGCTTTTTGTTTTATCACTTCAAATAGTGATCCAAATAAGGCAGCTTATCTGCTCCCATCTTAAGCCCAAAAGACCAACAATAAATTGTGTGGAGCTTTTAGTTCAAGGCAACGAAAAACAGCACAAGGCAAGCTATTCCTCTGCCTATAACTGGTTTCTCTTATCCCTGTGCACACTTATTGTTCTAAATATCGCCGTAAAAAGTATTTTTCCAAAATATTAATTCATCAAAAGTGGTTAAATATTTTGCTAAAGCATAGTTTTAGGTTGAAAAAAATTATGAACATTTGACATTTATAAATCTAGGAAACCACGGTTTCACTATTAAGACTGTTTTTCAAGAAAATCTCATTTTTATATGGATTTTAAAGTAGCTTTCATTAATTAGTATTTCCTTAAAATCAAACGCCTGGTATTTAGGGTTACACAGGAAGGTTTTGTGCTGGTCCTATCCTCCACTCTTATAAAGTAACTTTATTTTGTTCCCATAAGTCTCAAATACTTAAAATTTATATTTGTTTTTAGCAAATATAAATTTGTAATTATAATTTACATTGTAAATTTAAACGTGTAAATCAGATTGATAAGATACAATGTAATCAAGGTTTAAATTTGTTGCAGTTTCTACTCTTCATTTCTTTCGAGATGGAGTCTCGCTCTGTCACCCAAGCTTGAGTGAAGTGGCATGATCTCCGCTCACTGCAACTTCTGCCTCCCAGGTTCAAGTGACTCTCTTGCCTCAGCCTCCCAAGTATCTGGGATTATGGGAGTGCACCACAATGCCTGGCTACTTTTTATATTTTTAGTAGAGACGAAGTTTCACCACATTGGCCAGGCTGGTCTGTAACTCCTGACCTGAAGTGATCCACCTGCCTCGGCAAGTTTCTACTTTTTAATATGAAACCATCTCTAAGTCATTTTCCTGTCTGTTGCTGTTTGACTCTGTTAACTTGCTTAAATGCCTATCTGCTTACCTTGGCTTCCTTATATAAAATATACACTTAAATATATAGGATTTTTTAAAGTGTTGAATTATTATCAATAAAATGTTAAGTGAATCAATAGGAAATGGTACTAAAAAGTAGAAAACAGTGTAGTGGCAACCCATTGATGTGTAATAATAGAGTGACAGGCCTCCAACAGGCAGACCTTAAACCATAGCAGACAGATGGTGATAGGAAATGCTAGACTAAGTGTTACAATACAAAGATTTCTTTTTTCCCTGAAGCAATTCAAAAGGGTTATCTCACTTCTGTACTGCTAGGGCATACCAAAGAATATAGTGTATATTTATTAGTCTATGTAGGTTCCATTTTTTTGTCTTTTTTTTTTTTTTGTCAGCCAAAGGGAAACTACTCACAGCAGGTCAGTGCTGCCTCCTTTGAGTGGCTTGTCAACATGAGTATGTGCGAACAGTGGAGTTGTCTAACCTCTGCAGTCTTGATGAAGCAACTGCAAATGGAGAAAAGGGCTTTAGAGGGACTTGGATGATTGAGTACAAGATTTCAGATGAGAAAGATTTGTTTTCCCTGCATACGGGGATTCTGAACATATTAGTAGACCTTCTTTCTCTCAGATATAAGCCACTCACATTCCTCTTCTCTAGATCAAGTTCCTAATGAAAATTTATCCCAGTGTAATTGACCTGAGCTTTCGAGTTGTTATGTATTCCTCCTTAGATGAAATCTGTAACAAGAGCAGCTCCCCAGGGTGCTTCTGTTTTTGATATAGAGATTGCTCTTAGAGAACTCATTATAGTGGATTTTTTTTCCGCTCCAAGTATTGAAGAACTTCTACACTAATTGTAATGATGTTAAATTCCTCATGAATTTCGCTGACATGTTCCACCATATTAACAAGTTGTAAGAAATGTAGATCAAGATCACGGTTTATGCTGGAATAAATTTGAGTTATAATAACTATGACCTTGGAAAAAAATAATGATGCTAGGTGATTATCTTAACAAATAGAGTGGGACTATTTTTCTTAAATGCCTTCCAAACAGAAATAATTTTGTGACTACTATTTCAAAGTTGTCTCTCCTCTGGAATGACTGTTTTCTTTTGTAAATTAGATAGCTTAAGTCTAATGTCCACAGAAGGAAATAGTAATTGGGAAATTACTGTGTTTTGTGTTTCTTTAATTCTCTTCTCATGTTCGTGCTTGTTTATTTAAGGGCTTCTGCTTTGGTCAGAGGGAAAAAATATCTGATGAGTCTGAATTTCTAAGATGACATATAAAACTCACAGTATTTCAACATGTAGGGGGACAGTGGAGTTAATTTCCATTTACTATGAATCTTTAGTCCAAGTCCAACCTCTAACTTAAACAAATTGTTAATTTTGGGAATAGAAGACTAAAGAAACACAAATCATGCAGATGTTTATTGTTCCTCCTAGAGGTGGACATTAGCCAAATTGTTCTTTTTAGGATGTTATAAATTATTTTGAAAATGTGAACAAAGTGCCATGAGTTCATGCAATAGCAGTGTAAAAAGGAGTCTGGTTTGTGATGAGAGCAAAGTAAATTTCAAGCAGAGCAAACCAACTCAAGAAAATAGTTCCAGAAAGCAAGGTCAGAGAATTATACAAGCTTTGGCGAAACAAGCTTTTTGCTTTATAAGCAGCAACACAAAACTACTGTACCATCTGTTGTCATTTTTCTTGACTGCCCAGATGTTGTGGTTAACCTAAATCCAGCTGGTAATGTTTCTGAGGACCCAGGCATCATGCTGATTCCATGTACTTCCCGAGGAGGAAACTGCCTTCTCCAGGTTGATCCACGTCTGAAGTTCTTGTCATCACTCTGCCAGTACAGTTATAATGTGATGTTACGAAAACAAGTAAACTAGTCCATGTGCTTAAAGCAGTGTGCTTAGAAACATGTAACATAGATTATTTACATTTAGTCCGTCAAGTATACATATGGAATCATGCTTTATCGAGACAGTTCTATGATTCCAAAACAAGACTATAGGAGATTTGATATATAAATTTTTAAATAAAACTTTTCATACAATTTCAGATTTAAGGTTGACATCTATACAGTAAATATCTTTGAAAGCCTAAAATAAGTCACCAATGTTTTCCAAAATAAATATTGGATATACATTGTTCCACTACTGGTTTTATGGAATGAGATGATATACTTAATTGAATCAGTTGTTGAGTAGACTACAATTAACTCAGACACTTGAATGAAATGACTTTTATGTACACAAATACAATGTAGGTATTTATTTCAGGGAAATCTATATTTCAGATGACATGGCTAATAGGAGATACTGTAGCCTATTATTATATCTGTACAAGAAACTCTAAATATGTGATTTGTGAAGTTTTAGGTGACACAGAATTAATCTGCAATTTGTTGAAAAATCTGTATAGCCTGGACACCATCCTTTCAATAAGTACATGTGGTCCTTGGGTGCCACTGAAAGCATAATGTTACCCTGGTTACATTTTAATAATGTGTATTTTAATATACACAGAGGCAGAGAGTCACATCTCATTTAATTGGCCCAATAGACTTTTTTCCTAGTTCATTACTATTAGAAGCAACATTATACCCCACACAGGCTAGTGTCTCTACTTGGACAGATCCTAGGATGAATCCACATTTTAGAATGTAGCACAGCAATTACATTTTAATTCTGGTTGCTGATTTTGTTAGGCCTTAATGAAATAATCTCTTCTCCCTGTGTGTATACACAAAGTACTTTTACAGACACAATTATTTTCCTCTAAATTGGCAAGCAGCAATATATAATTCAGCAGTTAATGAATATTATGTGTCTAATTCTGAGGAAAATATGAATCATTCCACATAGGTCTTGTCTTCTCATCTCACTGTTTCTTACCTAGGGAAGGACTATCTATTCCACGAAGTTATAGCCAAGTATATGTTGTGTATCCTAATATCTCATTTGATTTCATTCTGGCATTTGAAATAATAGGTCTATAGTCACTCAACATAGTAATTTGTGCTATGTTATAGTGAATAACTCTATAAGGTAGTCTTTGTAGAATGCTATATTAGTTAAAGGACATGTAAAGTCAATCAGGGAAAACTAAAATCATTTTTATATAATAACATATCCACCGTTTCAATCCTTATCATTAAAACCTACATTTTGTTTCAGCGTGGTAGCCATTTTGCACATCAAGAGATGTCTGCTACTCTTCTCAACTGCTGTGTTTTTCATTGCCCTAGACCTCCAAATGTGTGTAAATGTAGAAAACAAACAGAATGTCACAGTTGCAGCCTCTATGACTTCTTGATTCTTGGAGAAGTTTTTGCATTAAGCATAAATAGTCTTCAGGCTTATAAAACACTATGTTACACTGTAGAGCTACACAACTCCTTACAGTGTTGTAGCTAGGGGCTTAAAAATAAGCCAGTTTTGGCCAGGCGTGGTGACTCATGCCTGTAATCCTAGCACTTTGGGAGGCCGAGGTGGGAAGATAACATGAGGTCAGGAGTTCGAGACCAGCCTGACCAACATGGAGAAACCCTGTCTCCACTAAAAATGCAAAATTAGATGGGCGTGGTGGCACATGTCTGTAATCCCAGCAACTTGTAAGGCTGAAGTGGGAGAATCGCTGGAATCCAGGAGATGTAGGTTGCGGTGAGCCGAGATCACGGCACTACACTCCAGCCTGGGCAACAAGAGCGAAACTCCGTCAAACAAAACAAAAAACAAAAAACAAAACAAACAAACAAAAAAACAAAAAGCCAGTTTTTATTTGATTCTATTTATTCATTTAGACGGAGTCTTGCTCTGTTGCCCAGGCTGGAGTGCAGTGCGGCGATCTCGGCTCACTGCAAGCTCCGCCTCCCGGGGTCACGCCATTCTCCTGCCTCAGCCTCCAGAGTAGCTGGGACTACAGGCGCCCACCACCACACCTGGCTAATTTTTTGTATTTTTAGTAGAGATGGGGTTTCACCCTGTTAGCCAGGATGGTCTCGATCTCCTGACCTCGTGATCCACCCGCCTCGGCCACCCAAAGTGCTGGGGTTACAGGCGTGAGCCACCTCGCCTGGCCAAAAAAAGCCAGTTTTTAGAGTTGAAGGTTTGAATTATGATTCCTGACTTCTGTTCTTTCAACATATTGTTAATGCAGAAAGTTAACAGAACTATAAACAACAATATCATGGGGAAACGTTTTCATGAGATAGGATTAATTCTTTTAATTGGAGCCAAAGTCTGCATAAGGTTGTTGACACCTCTCAAATTATTTCAGTGGAATCTGAATGTGATCAGCAAAACCTCAGAAATAAGTCGACTACTGTTCTAAGAAAGTTGGTTATTTTTGCTCACACTAAAAATAAATAAATAAATAAATAAATAAATAAATAAATAGATAGATAAAATTGAACAAAAGAGACTAGAGGGTTTAAATGACAAAATTGTATTTTGTGCTTTTAAAAATAAGAAGCAGCAGCAGCATAGTTTAAAGACAAAGAGTCGCATCTCATTTAATTGGCTCCATAGACTTTTCTTCTAGTTCATTACTATCAAGAAGCTACCCCACACCTGGACAGCTCCTAAGAGAACGTAGCAATATGACAAGTCTTCAATAATTTTTTATTAGAAATTTTTGCAACTTTTAAGAAAGAATAATTGTATTTTAAGATATATGAGTTTATAAGACTACCTTTTTGAATCAATAATTTCTAGTAAGGATTAAAAAGACTGTCATGCAACTTACAAGACTAGGCTTTTAAAAATATTAATCATTATTCTGATTGAATAAGAGCATGAATTTAGCAGAAGTTAGCTGAGTTAGATAAGACTGTAGAACTTATCTCTTTATAATCCCTACCATAAGGACAGAGTGGATTTTATAATACCAAGATTATCTGTCCTGCCTATTTGAATATAGAATGATTGGTCCATATTTGGATTTGCTGAGTTCTTCACAAAATAATTTTAATCAGCTTGTCTTTGTGGCAAGAAACACTTGTACTTTGCAACACAGAATTATGCATCTCTTTATTTTCTATTTCATGCTCAGGTTTCCTTCCCACTTCTTCCAGAAAGACCCTGTAGAAAAACTCAGAAAGACTATTAAAATGTCTACAGTCCACAGCATTTGCTGATATCCCTCGTATTCATTCATCCTGGGAGGCTACCTACATGTTTATTATTTTCCAAATAATTTAATATGAATATATTATATAGTGATTCTTATACTCAATATAGCTTTCAAATTCTATGACTGTTAAAATGTTATTAATCTGTTTTGAAGGAAAACCCAGTATCGATATACAAAATAATAAAAAGCTTCCCATTTATTGAAGCAAGTTTTATCCTCGTTTTAATTTGCTAAAATTTCCTGGCAAGATATACTGATATTTGAGAAATAAATGCACTCTTTATTAAAAAGCGGAATATATCAACATTAGTGTTTTAATTTTTTTCTAATTGTTTTAAAAACTGTTGCCCAACATTTTGCAGTCACAACTCATAAAAAAGTTTTGTAAATAACTGTTTAGTATCTCTAACTGCCGAAATGATAATATTTATGAATTAATACAGCTCTTTCCAAAATTAAGTAGTAAGATTGAATATTTAACAACAAACCTGGAGAAAATTCTTGATTCTAACCATAGAACAGTCATTTGATTAATTTCCAGGCACTATTCAGTAAAAACAAAGATGGTCTATCATTTTTCTTTTACTCTCTCAGATCTCTTTTGAATAACAGGTACACTTACTTCATCCAGTCGCCTTTCAGTTCCCAGGGCCAAGAGGTTATTGTATTCCCTTTCAAGAATCTGCCTTGCCTGTTGACGTCAAATTACAGTTACCATCACTGAAATCGCATTTTATTTTAAAAATCATGTAGCTCCTATTTATCTGAGAATGTATTATAAAACATACTTTATTTATGGGTTTTAAAGTTTTTAGTCCTCCATGTCTATTATTAGCCATTGTAAATTTTAACTACAAAAAATATATATACTTTTTCGTTGTTGGTTTTTTGGGGTTTTTTTTTTTTTTTGTCTGTGAACAGTAGAGAGACAGCTTTGCATAAACGTCTGAGGTCAAGAGGCTTTGGTCTCACTTCGTTACTTTATTTCAATTGAGTATTTTGTTTAATCTCTGAAATATGTAAAAACGAAATAAAAAGTGAAATTAGACTGCCAAATTTTTATCAAACCTATGCAGGTAGTTCTCAAACCTGACCAGCGATTATCATTTGAGGAAAGTTTTGATAATAAAGATTCCAATGCCCTATCTCTTGATAACTGATGTCTTAGGACTATGACGTGGGTTGCAGGTTTTATTTTTTATTCATAAGGAACTATACTGATTCAAATTATTATCCAGTTTTGGGAATCACTGGCATATCCAATGCTAATGGTCTGTATAATTCATACATGTAAATAGAAAGGACTGCCTCTCAGAGAGGCAGAGACTGATGGCCATCTGTCAGGGATTTCATTTAGTGGAATCTGGCATTCAGGTGGGAGACTGGGCCACGTAACTTCTAAATCCCTTTCTTGTTTAATTGTATGATGTTTCTTGGCTAGAAATCCACTAGCCTGAAATTAAACCTCCAGTGACATATTTCAAACACTGAACTAACTTTCATTAACAATCATGAATACACAGCCATTTTTTTCCCTAAAAGTTTAGATTATCATTAGATAAACCAGAACACATCAAGACTACAGCAAAAAGCGACTTACCTGGGTGTTCTGTGTTGGAATCTGTAATAATAAAGCTAAGCTGCTGTAGTCAAAGTTTTCATCCAGGGCTATAAGTGAGCCATGCACACCGCTCTCAAGTATATTATTTGCATATTCTCGAAGTCCAATTGCTTGTATCCAGCGAATAACTCGGTCATTGCTCCACACCAACACGTCTAGGAAAAGAGATGCATCATTTTAGGATGCAGTATTTTGCATAGTAGAACCACTGGCTGAAATGAGCTATGGGTATCTGGCCAGGTCACATTTATGCTGATTTATTCACACTCTAATGCATCTGGCTCCCTTCATTTGCGTGTAATTACTGTTTTAATATTTAACCCTTTCGAATCTCTATTTAAAAAGTTGTTCTTTTTCAGAGTGTTTGTTATACCTAAAATGACAGCACTTCAGTCGCATAGAACAAGGTGTCTGTGTTTTTCTTGTTTTCATACTAGAGCCCTAGGGGTCTGTCTGAAGTTCAATATTTTTACCACCAGATGGAGACATTTCCTATTTGTGTCTTGATACATGCCTCTTCAGTAAACAGCAGATGAGATTGTAATACTGTCTTTCATCAGAAGTGTTTATTAATCACTACCTAAACATGGGCATATAGAATAGAAGATTTTTTTTTCACCTGAAGTAATACATAAGAACGGAACAGTAAGATAATATAGGGCATCAACAGATGGATACTTACTTTACTATTACGTTCCAATGCATTTTTCCCAATCACATGCTAACACAAAATTCAAGCACTCAGTCAAATGTCAAAAATTGCTTCCACTCTATTGAAAGTAATATTCTATTGAGGAACAAAATCCTTTGATTTTTATTTTCTAAAAATAAAACTTTTAGAGAAAAATGTCATGTTTCTTTTTTTTTAGATAAAAACATCAAATTATGTTTTATCATTTATTTTCTTCAATATCTTCCCATTAAAAATTGGCAGAATGCTACGTAAAAACCAGTAAAACAGTCAGAACTAAAATCATCCATAGAAAAGAAAGAATTTGAAGAAACTTAAGGGGATATGAGAAAAAAATTAAAACATTTTTACTACCCATAGAAGGGGAAAGGAACTATAATTACTATTTAAGTAAAAGTAAGTTTCCTGTCTGATTTTTTCTTTCTAATGAAGTGTATAACTTTTTCAGAAAAAGTATAAAAATCTTTCAGGAAATATTCTTCAACTTTTAACTGTTTTAAATAACTGTTTCAATAAGCTTTTGAAAAGCGTGTTTTAAATATGTTTTGATGAGTCTTTGAAAAGCCTTATTTATCCTATTTTATTCATTTATAACCAACTTAGGTGTTCTTGTGTATAACTCTGAAGCAATAAAGTGATAGCACAGACCCACAGAAGTTCCCTCATGCACCTTCTCAGGCACCATTCTCACTTAACAGTAACCAATATTCTGACTACTTTCATTACCGAATCGCCTTGCCTGATTTAATTTTTTTTTAGCTTTTCATACATAAAATCATACAATATGTACTTTTTTGTCTGCCTTTCATTCAATATGGAATTTATCTATGCTTTAGCAAATAGCAGTGGTGTGTTCATGATCATTGCTATCTAGCATTCCATTGCTTGATTATGCTGCAATGTATCCATTCTACTGTAGATGGACATGTGAGTAGATTCCATTTTGGGTTATTAAGAATAGTGTTGCTTTGAGGGGGAAAGGATGGGGAATGGCAAGGGATAAAAAACAACACACTGGGTACAGGGTACACTGCTTAGGTGATGAGTGGACAAAAATGTCAGAAAAATCACTACTAACCAAATCACCATATAACCAAACAGCACCTGTTCCCCAAAAAACTATTGAAATAAAAAAATAATAAAGTGCTGCTTTGAATATTGTTATACATGTATTTTGTATATTTACATGTTGCAGTAGAATAAATAACAAGGAATAGAATTGTTATGTGTTTACTTGTTAGCAGATATTGCTAAGCAAATTCCACTCTCACAATTTAAACTCACATTATTAATGTCTGAACATCTTCATCTTTACCAATGCTTTGTGTTTCTCATTTTTGTTTTTGTCTTGCTTAATTTTTAGCCATTATGGTAGGTGTATGGTATTATGCATTGAATTGTGTTCCCCCAAATTCATGTAGAAGCCCTAACTTCCAGCACCTAAGAACGTAACCTTACTTGGATATCAGGTCTTTATAGAAATGATCAATTAAAATGAGTCAATAGAGTTAGCTCAAATTCAGTAAGACTGTTATCTTTCTTAAATGGCAAAATTTGGAAATAGACATGCACACATGGAGAGCACTATAGGACGATGAAGGCAGGGATCATGGTGATGCGCCTACATGCCAAAGAACATCAAAGATTGCCAGCAAATCACCCGAAGCCAGGGGAGAAGCAAATAACAGATTCTTCTCAGTAGGAACTGACTCTGCTAACACCTTGATCTGGAACTTCTAGTCTCTAGAACTGTGAGACAACAAATTTCTGTTGTTTAAGACACGCAATCTGTGGAATTTTGATACAGCAGCCCCGACAAACTAATACATGGGGTGTCTCATTGTAGTTTTAATCAGTAACACCCACTATGAACTGAAAATGTCTGATACTTTTAAAGTTTGTCAGTTTTTACTTCCTGTATTTTAAATCTACATATTAGATGTATACTAATTTGCTATATCTTCCCTTCTATTATTTGAAAATAGCCAACTTATTTCTAGTATGTTTCCTGCCTTAAAGTTTATATTCTGATATTAGAAGAATCATAGCAGCTTTGGTTAATATTTGCATGTGTACCTCCTTTACTAATACATTTTCTGTGTTCTTATATTGAAAGTGTGTCTGTTGTGTACAGCATATCATTGTTTTTCAATCTGTCTTTAAATTGAAATAGTTAGTTCTTGCTCATTTAATATTATTACTTTGATATTTGAGTTGAATTCTACCATCTTTCTATTTGTCCTACCTGTTCTTTGTTCCTTTTCTCTCTTTCTTGCCTTTATTATGTTTTCTTGTTTTATTCTACCACTCCATTAGCTTTTTTTTTTTTTTTTTTTTTTGAGACAGAGTCTCACTCTTGTTGCCCAGGCTAGAGTGCAATGGCATGATCTCTGCTCACTGCATCCTCTGCTTCCAAGGTTCAAGCAATTCTGCCTCAGCCTCCCAAGCAGCTGGGACTACAGGCATGCGCCACCATGCCTGGCTAATTTTGTATTTTCACTAGAGATGGGGTTTCACCATGTTAGTAAGGCTGGTTTCATCTCCTGACCTCAGGTGATCCCCCTGCCTTGGTCTGCCAAAGTGCTGAGATTATAGGCAGGAGCCACCATGCCCAGCCCTCTGTTAGCTTTTTATATTTATACTTTATACTATTGTTTTAGTAGTGGCACTTAAAGCTTATAATGTGTTCTTATTAGAGTATATTATAAATTATTCCTTTTATTATTTTATAGATAATGCAAAGACTTTCAAACAATTTAATTTCACTTATTCCCTTCCGGCCTTTTGCATTATAGTTATGTATTTTAATTCTATGTAAAATTTAAGCCCTGCAGATATTATTGTTTTTACTATTATTATGAAATTTACCCATACATTTTTCAGTTCTCCTCCATCATGTGTGCATTTTTAAAATTAACTTTATGATCTTTCCATCTGCCTGAATCACTTACTCTAATATTTATTTTCTATTAGTTTTTTTTCTGGTGAAATAATCTCTCAGATATCGTTTGTCTGAAAGTATGTTAATTCTGTCTTTAATATTGAGGGACATACTTCAAAGTAAGAAGTTAGTTTGATTCACCGTTTTAAGGCTATAATTCCATCTTCCTCTAGCATTATTTACTTGAGCAATATCAGTTATCTTATGTTGTGCCTTTGAAATTATTGTGGAGTTTACTCTGGCAGATTCTAAGATTTTGTGGCATGAGAATTCATGGTTTTCAGTAGCTCTATTGTAATATGTTTAGATGTGTTTTTATTTTCCCTTTTGTTTATAGTCTCACGTGGGGTCCATCGAGAACTTTAAGTCTGTGGATTATCATTTCAGTTATTTTTTTTTTTATGTCTCCACCAGTATTTTTTCAAATATTGTGTCTTTCTTATTGTCTCCTACCTATCTCACCATGTCCAATGTCTCTAATGATGTTTTATATCACTCATCCTTTTTGTTTCTTGTCATATGTGGGGCTAGATATTTTCAAGTGATCTTTTATTTCACTAAACTCTCTTCTATTGTTAAACCACCTATTGCGTTCTCAATTAAAGTCTTTATACTTCTCACTTCTTCAAATTTTCATTTGATTATTTGTTAAACATATTGATTCCAACTATATTAAATTCTCCATTTTGTCACTTATATTCCTTACATATTTTTAATAAACAGTGTCAGGGTCAACTATGGATATCTTTCTTTTTTCTGATTTTATCATCTTGGTTTTCCTCATTTTGGCCATTATCTGACATGTCTGAGTTTTTCTTTTACTGGCTCTCACACAATATGATTGAAAAATTGCAGAGGCTCTGAATGTCAACTTCTTGAGAGGACTTTGCTTTTATGTTTTTCTGAAGTTATAATAAAGGCAGATCAACTTTATTCCAATTAAGGATTGAGATAAATCAATGCTAGATTTCAATTTTAACATTTCAAAATAAAGTCTAGGAATCTCCTTCACTATAGTAACCATTTTACTACCTATATGTGTTCTATAATATGTTCCAAACCTCAAATATATATAATAAAATTTATTTTTAACATTAATAGACATTATAAATAGCCTGATCTCTTTAAGTTTACCCTTAGTCATAGAGTGTGTCTTATCAGAGACCTCAAATTAAAGTGTATTTGGTGGTTAAAACCTTTTTTTTTTTTTACTGTATTATCATGAGATTACAAGAGTTCTCTTTCTAGATTTATTGCCCTTTGGCTTTGGTTTTCTGTTCAATTTTTATCTTATAATTCCATCCTTTTTAGAAGTCCACAAACGTCTCTAGAGGAGTATAGTCTTACTTATTTTATTATTATTATTTTATATAGATTCTTTGCTCCGGAAGGCCCAGCAGTTTTGGCACCTCTAAATTCCAATCCCCACCACCGCCCAACTCCGTTCCCTGCTTCTCTGTTAGAAAGAGGAAAAACAGTAGAGAATGACAGTTTCACCATTTCCTTACATTTCTCTTTTTTCCAAGATCATAACCTCTCAAGTCCTGTCTCTCTTAATTGGTTTCTACTATTTTCAAATAGCCCTTATTACCATTTATTGATTTATCTAGCCTTTCTATTTCTTCTTGGCGAAAGATTGGTCTGACTTAATGTACTCCAATCTATCAGAAGTAGAAGTTCTTCAAATTATTTGGTGTCCTTTCTGTCTGTGCCAATCCACAGTGCTATCTGTATATGAATCTGGAAGTTGTACATATGCCTGTCTCACATCTCTCTACTTAATTCCATTTGTGGATTGAATGATCTCATTTCAAAAGAAATGTCCTAGATCTTTCTTCGGATTTAGGTAAGAAGGAACATGAGAGGAATGCCCATGTCCCACAGTCTTATTACTATTAACTGCTGCATCCAAAGCAGAATGAATTTCTGCAAGAAGTAGGACATTTATTGTCCCCCCTCAGAGTTTTGCCTCTTTCTTCCCCGCTGGTCTTCAGCAAAGCAAGGGATTTCCTTAATATTTTTTATTATATAAAGAAATTTTATATTATATGTGTTAATTGTCTCTCCGAGTCAGTTCTAAAGTGTAGCTTCTCCTCTGAGTTTTCCTTAGCCTATTCCATTGGGGTTTTTGGACCTCAGAAAATGGGATGTGAGTTGGTTAGCATCACATTTTGGCTGTATAATCAGCTGCTGTTGATAGTTACTGATTCATTCTAACAACTGGTTACCCTACACTTGAACCCCAAAAGCTAGGCAAGTACTTGTGGGTGGCAGCAACAGTTCTCCATTTAATTTTACTAAACACACCATTTTTAAAAAATGAACGTGACAATGCTCTCAATAATTAAAACAAAATCCAGTTTTCTTTGCACTAGATGGATTTGTAAATAGGGAATGTTTGGTTTTTTCTAGAGTTAGGTTTATATTTTGATAGTCTAAGACATATTATATGGTCATGATATTTCTGCAAATAGGTGCCCATCAAAAATTCCATAGTCACACCTGTAGTTAAGAGTGATCAAATATTTAACATGATCTGTTTATGAGGTAAAGGCAAATAAAGCATGAATTCAAACTTTTCCTCGTCAGAACAAAATACTTCTTTTTGTTTCATTTTTAAAGTTAGATCCCTTTCCATAAATCTGTTTCCAAGCAATGTATGAATTGACTTTAAAACTGTGTAGAAATCTTCTTGACCTAAACAATAAATGGCTAGAGATCAGTGTTGACTGATTCTTAGCAAAAAATAAAATGTTACTAGGTTCTTGATAGTCACGTGGTCTTTTCACTTTAGAAAACATTCATTAAGGTCAAGGTTAAATAACACTTTCGATAATAAGAGACCCCTAGTCACAGTTGAGAATTATTCCTGTAAATGTCACCAGATCGTCATAGGAAACAAGCTATTTATGATCTCATTCACAGCTATTTATCAGATAGAGTTGTGTGTGATCATAGTGAATCATGGCAGATTTTTTTTTCTTTTCCTCAGAGCTACACTCTCATCAGCAATTGCCAAATACTAATATAACATTTGGTATAGGGCCAACTGGGTAATTCCTCTCCTTTAGATCTATCTATATGTGAAACATTTCATGTGGTGAGCTGAGGCATAATAAAATGCAATTGGATAAAAATACTTCAGAAAGGAAACTACAAAGTGGTATCCCATGGGTAAAATCTATCTGTGTGCTAAGACATTCATTGTGTGGTCAAATGCAAACTTCCTTCTGGGGGTCTATCTTTGGCCCATTAATTCCCAAATTTCAATTCAACTGAACAGCAATGCACTGAAAACAACCTGCAATTTCCTGGGGCCCCAAAATAAAGTGAAATCAAACAACTCGATTTTGATAATGGAAAAACACTTTCTTGCTTCGAAGTAATGCATCAAATGAAGTGTTACAAGAAATCCATTGTGAGTCTGTCTACTCTCTGATGAGCCATACATAGAAAACTATTTTTAACCAATCACTTTCACACGCATTCAAGCCCATTCCATTAGAACTAATGTACTTTCCAAGACCTGCCAAAGATAAAAGTAATTTCTGACATTGTTTATCAAAAATGTAAATTATAGAAACCTAAAAAAAATCTTAAATAAAGAATAAAACAGCACTAAACGTTAATATCGGAGAATGTAATACATACTATTTTATTATCTAAATTAAGCCTTAAAAGTGAAGATTAAAACAGAGACCCATGCCTACCTTTGAACAATTAATGTAATGTAGAAACACCCACTAAATTTGATATAATGCTTGCACATATCAACTCTTGGATAATAGGAAATGGAAATATAACTAATAAGTATTTTAATATCCAAAATTTTCCGTAAAAATTTTGGTTGTGTTTTCCTTAATATTTTTCTTCTTTAAACAACAAAAGTGGATTGATTAGTTTTAGCAAAAAATGCCCTCACATTATCTTAAGTGAAACAATTCAGAAACAGAAAGTCAAATACCTCATGCTCTCACTTACAAGTGAGCACCAAATAATGTGTCCAAGTGAACATAGAGTATGTAGTGATAGTCACTGGATTCTCAGAAGGGTGGGAGTTTGGGAGGGTGGCCAAAGATGAGAAATTACTTAATGGGTACAATGTACATCATTCAGGGGATGGACACACTAAAACCCAGACTTCACTACCACAAATATATCCATGTAAGCAAATTGCACTTGAATCCTTTAAATTTATACCAAAAAATACCTTTACATATATCTTATATCCAATCATGTATTTTTTTCTTCAACAACAATAATAAAAATAGAATGGTCTCTAAGAATATAATCTAACATATTCCTCTTTTGAAATTATTCTTTCTCGGGTATATTAAGGTACTTCTCAACATTTAGATGATTAGTTTTTAAATACAGTATTTTTTCTAACAAAGCTGCAATATGGAGTGTCTTTTCTTGTTATTCAAATAAAACATTTTTGTGCACATAGCAGTTGCAGCAATTTACAATGTTCCTGATAATATTACCAGCTAAAATTATTAATGAACTAGTTTGGTTTATAGGGGAAAATCCTTATATCATTTCTGCATAAAGTCACTATATAATTTCTTTAACTACACAGTGTTACAAAAATAAAATTGCTGGGCACTGAAATAAAAGTAAAATGATATAAACCAAAGATGAACTGCCATAAAAATGATATACCATGTTTCTCTGAATCATACTGAGAATGTTCCATTAAAAGTTTGACAAAAATATCTGCATGGTGACATCTTTAGTACAAGCAGAATGTATAATTAATAGGTTCACATAAATAAATCTCAGTTCAAAAACTCAAGATTATTCCCCAAATGGGATATTTACCCTATAACTTGGTGATATCGTTTCTGTATTTTAATTAGAAAAGAATGGAAAAAAAAAAAACAGTAACACTTCCAGCCAAATGCTTATGCTACTTACTAACCATTGTAACACATATAACATTTTAGGTTAATATAAGTGAAAGTTAAAACCCCAGAATAAAGGCATTTCGTATGAAAGAAAGACACATTACCTTTTATTTCATGTTGGCTTGCTTCCCGTCTTCTTTCTAGTTCTTTTCTGTCATAATTCAACCTCTTTAAGCACATAATTCCATACTGTAAACTTGTTCTTTTTTTAATAAAAAAAATTAAAACAAAAAACAAAACAAAACAAAACAAAAAAAACAGTGAGTTTACCTCAGCAGGTGGAGAAAGTTTTCTGATTAGCCATAGTCAACACTATGCACTGCTTCTTAGGGCAACAAGTTAATAAATTACATTTGCAATCAAATCCTTCAGTATTGGAGGGAAATACATTTATAATTATTCTAAGCACAAAATGTTTCTAAGGAATAGAAAAAAATGGTTTCAAAATAAGAAAAACCATAGTTTTAAAATCATCATGGATTATATTGTTCATCTATGTGTCTTTGTCTTTCATCCAGCTATTCCTACATTAGGTGCAGGCAAATTAATATTTTATTCATTTGAAAAGAATTTAAAGTCCCCATTATGGAGACAGTAAGGAATTAATAAGAAATGGATACTCTCTTCTTAAGCTGATGAGAAAAATAACACAAAACATGAGTAAGTTAGGTAATAGGATAGAGGACCAAATACTAAAATGAATAGCTCATAACTCTAAGTGATACAGAAGCATGTAAGAAGAACAGGTCAGCAGATATTGAAACTGAATAAAAAGGAAACGTGGAAGGAGCAGAAAATTGATTGATCCTTAAAGGATCAAGTAGCAGAGACAGGTTGACTCAGGAAAATGGAGCATCATGAACAAAAGATTGCAGATGAAAATTTAAAGGTGTGGTTAGCGAGATCACACATTCCAGAGCTGAAAACCCATGCTAGGAAGTAAGGAGGAATACAATTACACATGGAAAATAGGGCATTTGAAGGAAAGCCTTGAATTGTTTTTAAGTATGAAATACATATAATTGATACAGAATTATTGGACAATTTTCAGAGAAGGAAGAGGTGACAGTAAAAGTTTTCTGTTTGGCCAGGCACGGTGGCTCACGGCTGTAATCCTAGCACTTTGGGAGGCTGAGGCGGACGGATCACGAAGTCAGGAGTCTGAGACCAGCCCGGCCTATATGGTGAAACCCCGTCTCTGTCAAAAACACAAAAATTAGCCAGATGTGGTGGCTCACGCCTGTAGTCTCAGCTACTCGGGAGGCTGAGGCAGAAGAATCGCTGGAACCCAGGAGGCAGAGGTTGAAGCGGGCTGAGATCGTGCCACTTCACTCCACTCTGGGCAACACAGTGAGACTCCATCTAATAAATAAATAAATAAATAAATAAACAAACAAATAATAAATAAATAAATAAAATAAGTTTTCTGTTTAAGGAAAAATAATCTCATAGCAAAATAGGAGATGGGAAAATAAGTAATCAGAGGAGACAGAAAAATCAATTCAGGGTTCAGTTCTGCTAAAATAAGGACAACAGTCATAAACTTGAAAGGAAAATCAATAAACCAGAGATGTTATGAGAGAGAAAATGAGAAGGCTCAGTGACATTAGATATAAAGATGCAGAAGATGTGATAGGAAAAAATAATCTGTAGACTTCAAGAGTAAAGATCATTGATTATCAGTGATACTTTACATGTTTAGGAATATAAGCAAATTTAGACATACACATTGGTCAGACTACACTTATTTGTTAGATGCATTTCTAAGCCCTGCATTTTAATAAAAACAATATTGAGTCAAATATTTCAGAATCAAAGAAAAATGGAAAGAAAATTTCATTAGGCAAGTGTTGTCGGTTGAATTGTGTTCCCCTAAAATTTACATGTGGAAGCTCGAATTCTCAGTAATTCAGAATGTGATTACATTTGGATACAGTGTCCTTAAAGAGGTAATTGAGTTAAATGAGACCATTAGGGTGGGCCTTAATCCAAACTGACTGCTGACCTTATTAAAAAAACATTTGGACACTTGGGGACAACAGGAATATATATTCACAGAGAAAGGCTTATGTGAGGACACCGAGAGAAGGTGACCATCGGCAAGCCCAGGAGAGAGGCCTCAGAAGAAACCAGACCTGCTGATTCCTTGATCTTAAACTTCTAGCCTCCAAAACTGTGAGAAAATGAATTTCTGTTGTTTATGCCACCTGTCTGTGGTCTTTCGTTGTGGCATCCCTAGCAAACTAATTCAGTGGTATACTAGATAATACTGACATAATCACTATCACAGATACTGGGCAGCTTGAGATTAAACCAATGCATCTTGGTCAGTTTCTGCCAAGTTTTGATATGGAATACAAAATTATACTATACAGAGGATATATAATATTATGAAAATGTCTGTCAGACGGAAAACTGGGCCCAAAAGACCATGGGATGCAATATACAGTCAGGTACTACTTGCTTTAAGTCAGAGATTAGCATAACTTAAAAATGAAGCTTGGGTATTTCCCAGAACAGACAAAAAGCAAGTCATCTGAGGGTTTTTTTTAAAATTTGATCATTATAGAAAACATTTTACTAAAGTAATAAAACAGCATTAAAAGTCAATCTAGTGAAGAATGGAAAAACTGGACCCCAAAAATCTAATGCAACCATATGAAATATGAAGCCCTAAACTGCCCATGACAGGGAGTTCACTCACTACCTCACAATGTATACACTACAAGGCAGCTGAGAGTGGTACAAAGTTGTTTCTTCTAGTAAGTAGAAGTCACTCACCCTAGTATCTACACCTGTGTTAACTAAAAATCACACACTCAACAGAGAAAATATAATTCTTCTATCACATAATAATGATCTTAAAACATAAAAAAACTTATTTAAAATCTTCCTTCATCCAATTTAAATGTATTTAACTACTTCAACTTTATCATCGGACTTCTATCACCTTACAACAATTTGATGCCCATAAATAAATGCAATTTATTTTTGTTATGTCACCGTGTGGTAGCACTTTTGTGGTCCCTGCCAATAAACACAGTTTAAACATGCCTTGTCAAGCCATTAACCAAAATGGAGAGTTTCGTGCTAATGATACATTCCTTATCTTTTTCACACAAGTTTCTGTTAAATTATGGATTCTCCATCCAGCACTTTAATAGGTTTTTAAAAAAACACTGTTATATTTATCTTCACCACATTTAATTCAACAGTGTCAACAACTGCATTAAAATTCAAAATATCTCCATAAGTTGGAATCAAAAGCCCCAATTATCCTCTATTTATCCTAATTTTATGTCATCAACATATCCAATTTTTATACCATCTTCAGTCACTGATTAAATGTTGGACAGGAGAGAAGCAAATACAGTCTCCCAAGCCAAAATCATCTATGGTTATATTTATTAACTTATCGCCACAATCAACTATATGTGAAAAAAAACAACCAAAATCCAGCTGACATTGTTTCACCTAACATAAACACAGCATTTATGATACGGTATAGCAACAAATCCCTTTTTATCTGCTGGATGGTAAACAACTTGAAAAAAGACATTGCCTGTTGTTCATCTGCATCCTCACAGTTATCTAACACAGTATTGCTTCTTTCTGAAATTAATATACAAATAAGCAAACTCACCAAAAGACATAGAAAAATAAAAAGCACAAATATGTCTTAGATGAAGAATTTCTTCTCAAAGTTTTTCCTAGAATGTTACTAAATTATAAAATTTATAACCCCATATTTTTGTAGAGTTGAAACTATGAATATCTGTTTATTCTTTCTAAATAATTTTCTAATAGAAACACATACAACTATAAAATTACAAACATGGGATTTTCAAAGAATCCCACAAAAAATAGACTTATGCTCTATGAGAAGAATTTTGTACACATATATTTCCATGAAGTTCGGGCACATAATATGTACATAGCTCTAAATTAGAAAGTCCCTGAAATTTGCTGGATGAAGATATTTTTCCAAGTAGATGTAAACAAATGATGTTTCAAATGACATATATTTTCTATCTTCTAGATATCCATTTTTGTTTTACTAAAGTATAGGTAATATATTGTTTCATTTTAATTCTTCTTTGGCAAAAAAAACAAAAAACAAAAAACAAAAACCTACCGATGGAAACTATCCACCATTTTTAAATGGACACGGAGATCTTTTTTTGTTAGGTGATCTAACATTCTTGCATCTACCAAGCATTCCATAAAGTAACTTCTGTACTGAGGTAACCCCAAGCTGGGAAGCCATTCATTTCCAATCCACTCATGGTTCATATCTCCATAAGCCAGGGTCTGTAGAAAAACCGGACACTAGAATTGTTTTATAGCAGTCAAGTTTCTTAACCAATCAGATGAGATGGTAATTGGAGAATATTACCTATTATTATAACTGATATTTAATTACTACGATATGTGGAAACAAAGCAAAAATAATATTCAGATAATATTTGATTTGATTTGGTATAAAATGGAACTCTGCATTCATTTATTAAAGTATTTGCCTATTGAAAATGATTGGCTATTTACTTTGTATTCTCAAAAGGAATTACATTTTGCCCAAGTATGTATTTTATTAATAAAGAAAGTATTATACAAACTCTGAGCTTTAAGATTTTGTCTTTATATTGATAGGTTTGTTTTATTTGTATCTGTCATTACCCTCTTGTCAATGTCATTATTGCCATTTCCCTCTTATCAATGCCACTACTGCCATTGCTACATACAGTGTAATGGCAAATGTTGATGTGAAATGGAAACCTCAGTAAACAGAGAAAGGAATAAATGGTTTGGAGAGACAGAATTTTGAAGCTTTGTATGGACATTGTTTAGCAAAGCAGATCATCAGCTTTCCAAAAAATCACTGGAAATAATCAGCCTTTTCTAGAAATCAATCAAGATACACTCTAAAAGAAGCAGGGTAGGATCAAAAACTAAGATAGATAACCTAATTCTTTAATATAACAAGTAAACTATTCTTACCAATATTGTTCAAAACAGCTAAAATGAAAACCAAAATCAACCATTATCACTAAACCAATATTTTAAAAGAAATATTATTCTCTATTATTTTTACAGAATTCCCATTTAGTTCCTTATCATGCTCTAATTTCTCAATTCTAATATGCATTTCTAGGGAAAATATAACTGCTCCTCTTCTTTTGTGTGTTCTGAACAATGATGAAATTTTTATCAAAATCAAAATCAAATACAATCCTATTGTGTGTTTATATACAGGTCCTAATATAACTACCAAAATTTTTCTTATATTGAAAGGTTTCAATCAGATTGAATATAACATAAATTTTCTCTTTTGGTCATCCAAAATGTGGAAATGTAGAAAAAATGCACAGCTTCCTTGCAAAAGCACAGGTCTGTTCCAAGTATAGACACCTATCTCATACGAACATTTCAATAAATGTTAATGACTCTGTGGTCTGCAACGCCAACACTTGCACCTCCAACCCCTCTTCATACACTTTCCGTTATATCTGAAGGCATGGGCAACTCCAAATAAGTCTTTTCTTTCTTTTTGTTCCCCCTTTAGATCCAACTTGAATGCTTCCTGATTAAATATATTCAGGAGTGATTTCAGAGGAATTTAAGTTTTGGATCATTCTTTTGAGAAAGAAAGAAAAGCACCCTTTTAAAAGAGGCAAGGTATGAAACGGCAATCATCTTATTTTTAAAATATGGTAATTAAAAAAGACATATAAAGTATTAACGTAATCTAGATTTACCTATACAGATCAGTATAATATTGAGCTAAGTGAAGGTTTACAATATTATGACTTATGACAGTTTCTTAATTTATATTCTCATCGCCTACTAAATGATATTAAGGGTCTTAAAGCATATGAATCTCCTACCTGGGCCCAGCTTCCTTCCTCAGATTCTTTCTGTATTAGCAGCAGGAAATGATTAATAAAGCAGGTAAATATAAATTAATTTCAAATCAATACAGTAAAATTTTTCTAGCAAAAACAAAATTGTTATACAAAATGCTTTGTATAACAGGCAGATAAATACACAGATTCTGACTCAGACCCACAGAGATCAGTTTTGCAGTTCAAAGGCAATTAGGCAGCAACGACATAGTTTTCAATTAATTCTAATTTAAATGCTAAATTCATAATTTTGTGAATATTTGATTTGGTCATTAGAAACCTTTTTTTAAATTCTTAAATGAGTGTAATTTTCAAAATGTAGTGTGCTATAATAAAAATTTCTGATGACAAATATACATATGTATATATGATAGAGAAATCTTATACAAAGTAAATTAGTGAAGTGAAGAAACTGACTGTATCCCTTCAACAAAGCTTGGAGATAATCAAATAGATTTCAACAACGACCAACAAAACCAAACAAGACAAAAACCAAGGACAACAAAACTAAACTAAAAATGAAATTAATACATGACGTTGGTGTTTTTATCCATAACAAACTTGAAGATAATCAATTTTTCAAAGGATAACACTGAAAAGACATCAAATTAAAAAGCAACTGATAAAGATAAAATATATGATATGCCCAACTTTGTTACTTTACGTGAAAAAAATGACTTTCATAACATCTTATTTTTAAAAGTGACAATTACAAAGTCCCCAAGACATTCTCTAAAATTTTGCTTTTCAGTACCAAATTAACATAACACTTTTTTGGTTTTTTGGGGGGTTTTGTTTGATCAAGCTTGTATCTAAGATGGTAAAGCACAAGAAACCACATAATCATATTAAAAATGAATATTCAATCTAATCTTTTCTATTACCAATTTAATTCGGTTTAGAAACCTGTTACCTGTGAATATGTCCGATACTAAATGATATTTGTTACAAAAACTTCCAATGTTGCAACATGAATACTATTTATTATATTCTTGCTTATTGTTTGTGTACTATAAGCTCTTAAGATATTAGCCATAATCTAACACTATTTCATTTAAAAAGTTCAAGAGAGTACAGTAAAAGAAAACTGTAAAAAATGTTAGTTATCATTGCATATGACTATAAAAACACACCCTATTACTCTGGTCTATAGTAAACAAATTAGTTTCCTCATCCAAAGAGCAGCAAAGTCACTTTCCTTCAGGTTCAACAAAGCCATTAAGACTAACCGTTTTTGCTGGAGCTGCAAGATTTTCCATTTCTTCATGAGTCACCCAAACGTTGCCTGAAGGCTAGTGAGGAGGCCCAGAGGGAAGCAGAGGAATCCATGGGAGGCAAGCAGTGGTAAAGAAGAAAGGCAGCACCTCTGTGAGTTAACAGCAACACAGCAATACCACAGTGCCCTTGCCCCTACCGTGTGCACAAAAGAGATAGCGTGGCTGGTTTGCTCAGAGCTTCCTGTTTCTTCTACTCAAAAAGACTAACTAGAAAGAGGCATGCTGTGAAGCTCTTGGGGGGGTGTAGATTTAAAATGACATTTCTGCAATTATTAGAAAAAGAGCATCATCAGAATTTGCATTCCAATGGTATGTGGCTATCAGATCAATTTTTGTAATAACGGTGAACTGATTAAATTTGAACTGTAGAATAAAGTAATTTTAATTGTTTACTCAGAAAACAATGGTACATGCACTTTGTTGTGTTATCAAAATTTCCTTCACATAATTTTGATTCTCAATATCCTTCGAAGGAAAAAAAAAATGGTTGTCAATATAAAGCTGGAAACATTCTCATAACTTATCTGGAAAGCAGCATCAGCTTTTCCCGAAAGATTCCCTTTAGTGTGTGTGATTGAGTAAATAGCAAGTGTCCCTGCATTCTTGCGGATGAGAAAGAAGTGAAATGCTATTTTTTATTCAATAAAAGGTATTTTTCAGCCACACTAATAAACCCATGTACTTCCTAATTCTTCACCAGTATCCAATACCATTGTAGAGAAGAACATAGTATAAAAGAAATTGTTTTCTCTAGCAGGCAACATTCTATGATAAAGTCCCATTTGCTTTCTAAATAAAACACCCCTTGGCATTAGTTCTATACACTTAATAATGCACAGTTTCGAAACCAAAGTCCACTTAGTAACATACAGATCAGGCATATCATTGAAGGTATTGGCCCCTCGAAACCACTTGCCATCAAATTCCATCATTTCTTTATGAACATTGCAAGGTTTTCCAAGTACATCAATGAAATTTACATCCTATGTATTATCTGCTACTTGTTTCGGGGAAGGTCCAATTTTTAAAGAATTGGTGTAGTAAAGTTGTTACCCAAACATTACAAGTCATCACCATAATTCACTTTGGGTTTTTCTGTCGTTCACCTAGTACCACGACTTTTCCTGTATTAAAAATAATATAATTTAAAATGTAACTATGTATAAATTGATGAGTATAATTTGATGTAAGTGAAATCTTATATATGTATATGCATACATATATACAGTCATGTACTACATACTAACATTGTAGTCAAGAATGGGGTGCATGCACAACAAATGGTCTCATATGATTATAATGGAGCTGAAAAGTTCCTGTCACCTAGTGATATCAGAGCCATTATACTATTGTAGTGCAATGCATCACTCACATGTTTGTGGCAATGCTAGTGTAAACAAATCTATTGCACTGCCAGTCGTCTAAAAGTATAGCACGTGCAATTATGTGCAGCTCATAACCCTTGATAATGATCATTAATGACTGGGTTACTGGTTTATGCATTTACCACACCATACATTTTTAATCATTATTTTACAGTATACTCCCTCTACTTTTGTTTTTTAAAGAGTTAACTGTAAAACAGCCCCAAGTAGGCTCCTCAGGAGGTATCTCAAAAGAAGGCATTGATATCCTAGGAGATGACAGCTCCATATGTGTTACTGCCCCAATGACTTTTTAGTGGAACAGAATATGGAGATGAAAGACAGTGATACTGATGGTCCCGACCCTGTGTAGGCCTACAGCAATTTGTGTGTGTGTGTGTGTGTGTGTGTGTGTGTGTGTGTGTGTTTGTCTTGGTAATGAAAAAGTTTAAAGAGGGGGAAAAATAATGAAATAGCAGAAAGCTTATAGGACAAGGATATAAAGAAAGAAATTAATTTTGTTCAGCTGTACAATGTGTTTGTGTTTTAAGCTAAGTATTATTTAAAAAGAGTCAAAAGTTAACAAAAA
This sequence comes from Macaca nemestrina, assembly GCF_043159975.1. NCBI lineage: Eukaryota > Metazoa > Chordata > Mammalia > Primates > Cercopithecidae > Macaca > Macaca nemestrina. The sequence continues at coordinate 52,114,788 of NC_092134.1, read as the reverse complement.
AAGATTTATAAATTACAAACATCACCATAAATTAAGGCTAATTTATTACTAAATAAATAAAAACTTTTTTTATGAATTGTGTGTAGTATAAAGTATAGTGCTTATAAAGTCTACAGTAGTATATAGTAAATGTCCTAGGCCTTCATATTCACTAAGTGTCCTATTCACATGTACCATTTTTTATCTTTTATACTATATTTTTGCTGTACCTTTTCTATGTTTAGACTATTTGGATACACAAATTCTTACCACTGTGTTACAATTGCCTACAGTATTCAGCTTAGTATCATGCTGTACAAGTTTGTATCCTGGAGCAATAAGTTATACCACATAGCCTAGGTGTGCAGTAGTCTATACCATTTAAGTTTATGTAAGTATGCTCTGTGGTATTCTCAAAATGAAGAAATTGTCTCATGACTCATTTTTCAGAACATATACCTGGCATTAAGTGACATTTGATTGTATATATACTTAAGTAACAAACGGAATTGAGTGGTAAATGTTTATAATTATAAGAAAATTCTATGCACATAAAAATTCCACAGGCTAGGCATCAAATTTATGTGTAGAATTTGTTTCCTTCTACTGTTTTGGAATTTAGAGTACAGCTGATGTTTTTTCTATAAGATAAATCTGTGTACACCTATAAATTAAATTTAGAATATAAAAGTCATTTATGTCCTTAAAAGTCCCTTCCTCGTATCCCCTGCTTCTAACAATGATGCTCATTATAAAAGGAAAGTTGCACATGAATATATAACATTACATTACTAGGAATAAATTGTTTTTATTGACTTTATGAGGAGTGTGCTATGTTGAAAAGCACTTTTCTGCACGCATCTGTTACATTCCCTTTACAACCAGTTATCATGGCGCTTCGCTTGAGTGTGTGTACGGTTGGTTCAAAGTGAGTTTCAGTGATGATTACCTGAGAAGAAATTCATTTAAGCCAATCTTAAATGGCTTAAGCTTGCAGAACAGTGTAAAATCAACTTTACATTGATTTGTGTAGCTTCTGCTTTGAATCGTAATCCAAATAATGAAGCTCTCACTCCTTCTTTAAGAAACTACCTGTATTAATTACCTCATACTAGAATAGATACATGCATAGTACCTTTCGCAGGTTATCTTTAAGTCTGTGTCTGCCAGTCTGTCACCATTTCTGGGACGGGGAACATGCTGGAAGCTATGGTTTTGTCTATTTATTTCCTCACAAAAAAAGTATATACCCAGGGCAATTTTCTAAAGTATGGTTGGAAAACTTTCAGAAGCTGTATGTTAGTTGTTTCTGTTTGACATGCAGTTTTACTTGTGAAGAGCACTGCCTGCCCTATATAGTCTTGTAAAATAGCCGACAGAAATAGTTTCTACACAACCTAATCAAGTAGACATTAACTGAAGTTTTAGCAAGTTCATTTTATAGGGAAGTGCATATGTAGTAAGTCAATTATTCAATCAGATTGCTCTCTCTCCACCACCACTTTAGAGGATGGAACTTGCATCTAAGTACATTGTGAGGGAGTAATTTAGAGCATGAGAGTTTCAGAGAAAAGCATCCCTATAAGATAGCTAGACTGGGAAACTTTGAACAACCAAAGGGCATAAAGATATGAGTGCCTTGGGATTCAGGATAAAGAGAGTACAAAAAGTAGGTTGGAAAAGCATAAAAAACAAATATTGTATAACTTGGTTGTGGTTCTCTGAGATACCTGTAAAATTATCTACTCACTGCCCTGGGTAGCCTGTGCTGCAACCTCCCTAAAAAATGTGTGAGCTAGAAAACGCAAACCAATAGTCATTTTTTGTGGCTAATATCATCTGAGTCCAACATGAAATTTATAAAATTTCAATTATATATCAAATTAGAATCAAGGAGCTTGAGTTATACAGTAGCATTTACCAATGACTCCCCTAGGACATTTCCTAAACCTGTCCTCATTTCAGGTTCTGCACCTCTTTAGTGGGACTAAAAGTGCATGCTCCAGATTAGAAAGAAACACTAAAAAGTTTACATTATGATACAATATGTTTTTATACAGGGCTGGGACTAGGATGAGGCACATGAGGTCCCGGGAGGCTATAATTTAAGGAAACACTCACTTTGAGGGTTGATGTCTGACAATGAGAGCCTCTTTAAATTTTATGCTTGAGATTATCTTGCTTGTCTCCCCTTGGTACCCATGGAATAGAACTTTGAGAAAATATCAAGTGAGAAGGAGAAGGAAATTTCTAAAAAATGGTAAGAATTAAAGCACTTACCTAATTAAATCATTCTGGAAAGAGTTATGACAGAAAAATAAATAATGCAATGAATTTAAGAAATACCTCCTGAAAATTAATCAGGTGAAAATAATGAGTAGTCTTGCTGTCAGAGATACAGCATACGTAAAGCAGCCAGACCTCAGAATAATCTTAAATCTTAACTAGTTAAAGTAACTTTTGTTACTACCTAGGTCATTTAAAGTGTTTTTTACTTTGTAATGGAATTACAAAGTAGTAACTTGAAATTATTTTTCACATTCAAATGGCCTGGATTCACATTTCTCCCCTATATTCTCATTATAAGATAAATCCTTCTCATTACAATAAGAATGGTATTTACACCTCACCCTCTTTTCAATAAAGGTTGAGGTTTATAGACAATTATACCTCATCCTCTTTTCAATAAAGGTTGAGGCTTATGAGGTAAGTAATAATGAAAAGAGGAACCACACAGACTAAAAGAATGCTATAAAAAGAAGGAAAACTGATAGAGTGCAGGAAGCAGAAGCAGGAAAATGTGCTTGTTAGGAGCAAACCCACAGAGGAGTATGACCTTAGTTGAGTCAGTTTACTTCTTTACATTGGTTTTGCCCATTTGTGAAACAGCTATAATAAAAGTACCTTTCTCATAGTGTGGTTGTGAGATTTAAATGGGCTATTACATGTAGAGCACTTAAAACAGTGCCTGACAGTGAGCATTTTGCTGATGTTGGCTACTACTGTAATTATATTAGAAATTCTGTCAGGTAATCTCCATTCAAGCAAGTTTTTAATTCAAGAAATACTCTGTAGGTCTCTGTATTACACTGACCTGACTAATGCCTATCTTACACCTTACATTTATGCTCAATCTTGTTGAATTATATGGTTATCAAAAATCACTTTATTAGTTTCAAACTTATTTATTTCCACTGCACTTGCTTTTAAAATGCTTGATTTATCAATTTAAATAAATGTTACATAAAGCAAAATATAAAACAAAATTTGGCTCATATGTAAGCACTAAGTTGAATTAGTTGGAAAAACCAGAGATAGGCAAATCTTGAAACACACTGTCAATAAAACACAATTTTGTCAAAGTCTGGGGAAGACATTGTAAATTTCCAGAAGGATTCCTCATTCAAACGGCTTTTTGAGTTATCTTGAAGTCATCACTTTAAAAAGAAACACCAACTAGAGAAATTAAATATGTTTCCAGATAAGATTATCTAAAAGAATAATGTGGAACTACAGACACTGGAAACATGCAAACAAAGTTTTAGGTGCTCCATTTAAATTTGCAATGCTTGAGCATTTTCATATTTTTTACCTCAGATAAAGTATTCAAAGAATACATTTATTTTTATGACATCCTTCTTCAACCAAATTTCAATTAACTGATATCTCCATCTCTATCCTACTAGGTAAGAGACTTTCTATAGTAATAGTAGCTTGGGGAAAAGAAACAGAAAACTGGAAATTTAGGGCTGGCCCAAGGTAATCATACATGTGACATTTAAATTTTCCTTTCTGATGGTCCAGTCCATTATATCTAGGCAGGAAAGGAGGCAGAATCAAACAGAAGTAGTAGGGGGGAAAAAAAAAAGCCCAAGTACCGTGTCTTTTTCTCCTCAGAACTTCAGTTAATAAACATGAAATATCTGGCTGAGGAACCCAAGCCCAAACCTCAGTGTGCAAAATAACTTGTATGATTTGAACAAACTGTAGTGTTCTAGAAGACATCATAAAATAACTTTGTAAAACAGAAAAAAAATTTAAAAATCTGCCTTTGTGTTTTGTAAGTATGAATTCTAACACATAATGTTAGGTTATGACTTTATGTAGTGGATTCATTAATAGCGATTTATGTGGAATTTTCATTTTGCAAAGCAAATTGTATTGGAAATATATTAGAAATGAGTAAATGCTTCCATGTAGATGGAGTAGAAGGAAGAGGAAACATTTAGTAGATAATTTTAAAGCCTAGAGACACAACTTAACTGTCTCATATAATTTGCATCAGTATCTGGCAAGAGGCATATATATTCTGTGAATACAGAGCTATTACACATTAGTAAAAAGATAAATATTCCTATAATAGTCTAGATAAGTTGGAAAGGTTATGAATGGAAAATTAATATAAATACCTGATTAATAGGAATATACAAACTTGCACATTTAGTAGTGATTTTTAAAATGTAAATTTAAGCAGGGAGATAACCAATGTTGACAAAGGGAGAAAAGACAGCAACACAACACAATTTGACAATTAAAGTTTGAAAGTATTAAGAAAATGCATTCCCTATACAAAAATATAGCAATGGAAATAACCACAGTTTATGCAACATATAATTACAAGCACATATTTTACACACAACAAAAAATTGTGTTACACACAACAAAAAAATGTCCACTAGTAGGAATTTGGTTAAATAAATTATCACATTTCTACAAAGGAGATATGCAGCAATTAAAAGTGATGTTGCAATTGCATATTTAATAAAATGAAGAAAATGCTTATGCTACATTACTAAATTTCCAAAAAAGTAAAAATTAATATGTTATGTGAAATAATCCATATTTATAAAAAGATAATGAAAAAAGAATGAAAAGATCTTCATCAAATTTTTTCAATAGTGAAAAAATTAACATTGATTATCTCTGGAATCAGTATTTTTTAATGTTTTTAAATTATTTTGTTGCCATCTTTGTATTTTTCAGCATTTTACAAATGTTATACAGGATCATGTATTAATTCAATAAACACATATAAAACTTAAATGCTATAAACAATATATTTTTTTATGCTGCAAATGTTCATTTTTATTTGAAGCCTTATCCAGCTGGTAGTGATTTCTCCTGTCTTGAAGCTCTATCACACTTTGCTTCTATTGTACATTTAGGAGTTAATCGATATAATCTTGTACTAAATCTACTGGTCAACATACTTATTTTCCTTGGTAGTTTCCCTTTCTGATCTCAAGGACACACACATTTCTTATACTTCAGCAGAGTACATGCAGTATGTGGGTGGAGTGATCTATACAATGATTATTTTAAGGTGAATATTTACACAATATCTAAAATTTGCCAGGCACTATTGTTAAGGCCTGGGGTTGATGGAAACCTGATATTATCATTATTTCATCTCATGTGAGATAAATCAAGAAAAGAGAGAACTGTGAAATGTTGTTTATAAGTACATGGAGTGGTAACTCAGGAGGGAAACCAAACCCAGACTTTGCAGGCTCAGGAAAAGCTTTTCAGAGGAAATATATAAAGGAATCGATAAATGAATAATGAATTGGGAAAAATACGGTGACCTTGAAGTAGGATTAAAGTTTCCGGCAAAGGGAAGACCAATTACAAAAGCTCACAATTGACCAAGGGGAAAGAAGTTTGAAAAACTGAAAGTAGTTCCTGACCTGGGGAAATAAAGCCTTTGAGGTGAACTGAAGCTAGATCATAAAGACTCTCATAAGCTTTATTTACTTCCTGTTCTTTAAACAACTGAATGTTAATTAATATTGTATAATTTAAATTCTTTCAGTTTGGTTAAGTAGTTTTAGAAAAATAGTTTTTAAATTTCCTATTGTCCACTAAGAAATGAATTACACTGGTAAATAAAAATAATAAAGTGTATCCTATGTTTCATCTGGAAGTCGGGACTTCAAATTTATTTTTGCAAGATTCATGATGTTTAATAATTTTGTTTGCATTTGCTCTTGGGAGGAAAATGTGGATATAAACCATTTATGATGCTTCTCTCTCAGCTGGAAATTACTCAGAAAACTCTTCATCAGACTTAAATTCAATTTACAATAACTATTTTAATGATCTCAGTGTTTTATTTTAAATACACAGATGACTTTTGAACAACACAGGTTTGAACTGCATCATTTCACTTATACACAGACTTTCTTCGGCCACTGCCACACCTGAGACAACATGACTAATCTCTCCCCTTCCTCCTCCTTGGCATACATTCAACATAAAGACAATGAGGATAAAGGCATTTATGATGATCTACTTCCACATAATGAATAGTAAATATCATTTATCTTCCCTATGATTTTAATAATATTTTCTTTTCTCTAGCTTACTTTATTGTGCAAATGGAGCATATAATATATATAAAACACACATAATACATGCTTATCAACTATTTATGTTATCAGTAGGGCTTCCACTCAACTGTAGGCTCTTAGCAGTTAAGTCTTGGGAGAGCCAAAATTTATAGCTGAAGTTTTGACTAAATTATATTCAGTCAAATTATAAATTATAGCTGAATTTTGTGGGGGGTCAGCACCCTTAACTCCCATCTTGTTCAAGGGGTTACTGTATTCTGAATTGTCTTTTAGCTTGAGTCATAATGCAGGTATGGTGAAAAACATTTGTATCTATTTAAAAATAATACAGGTAAGAGTTTTAAAAATTATATATTTTTCCTACATGTTATTTGGGAAGAACTTAAAATGGAGTTATGTAAGAAATATATAAGCCTTTTAAATTTGACCTTTTATTTCTGGCATTAGAATCTACTATAAGGGGAAGGAAAATGTGTAAATAGAAATGAAGCAAACTATTCAGAACTGTTTAAGATCATGTATAAAAAGTTATACTTAAGTTACTTTTCTGCCTGGAAACTGCAATAAAGCAATATGACTTTTTAATATTTTACCTATTGCTAAAATTTATCTCATTCGCCCATATTTTATTATGCTGTATAAGATATGAGATGTGGGAAATCTAGTAATTATCAGAAATAATATACTTTGTGAACAAAATATATACTTTAGGAATGGAATAAATAAATAATGAAATACTATTTGTGAGTTTTTTTTGTGTTTGAATTTGTCATGATGCATGCCTTTTTTGTCACGTTTTGTTCTTTTCTAGGATTAGGATAGGTAAAAAATTATGAGATGATTAGGAATTTGTAACTGAAAGACAAGCAGACTTTGAAAGAAAAGGATATTCCAGATATTCCATTTGGTACTTGTGAAACATCAAAATCATGTAATTTCATAATTATGGAAACTTCTTAAGAAATAGTGAGTTATAAAAGAAGACATATAAGATTATACAAACGTATAAAAAAGCTCAATATCACTAATCATCAGATAAATGTAATTAAAACCAAGTGAGAGACCATCTCACCTCAGTCAGAATGGCTGAGTAAAAAAAAAAAAGTAAACAACAACAACAACAGATGTCAGCAAGGGCACAGAGAAAAGGGAACACTTATACACTGTTGGTAGGAATGCAAATTAATACAACCTCTGTGGAAGGCAGTATGGAGATTTCACAAAGAACTTAAAATAGAACAAGCATTCAACTAAGCAATCTCACTACTCAGTGTCTACCCAAAAGAAAAGAAATTGTTATATCAAAATAAAGCCTGCACTCATGTCTTTATCCCAACAGTGATCATAATAGCAAAGTCACAGAATTAATCTAAGTGTCCATCAGTGGATGACTGGATAAAGAAAATATATATAAACACCATGGAATACTATGCAGTCATAAAAAATAATAAACTAAAGTCTTTTACAGCAACATAAATGGAACTGGAGACCATTATCTCAAGTGAAATAACTTAGAAATAAATATTAAATAAAAAATATTAAAACTAAAAAAAAGTAAAGTAGTCACTTAAGCCTTGCATCTTTAGTAAGCATTAATGCTTATATCTTATCTCCTGAGAAATTACCTGGGAGAAAGAGAAAGGAAGGAAGAAAGGAAGGAAGGAAGGAAGGAAGGAAGGAAGGAAGGAAGGAAGGAAGGAAGGAAGGAAGGAAGGAAGGAAGGACGGACGGACGGGAGGGACGGAGGGAGGGAAGGAAGAACTTAAAAAGAGTAAGCTCAGGGTCTTGTTGCTTGGAAGAAAAATGTAAACTTTAGATGCTAGCTCAAAAGTCTGCTATGCTAGCTTTCAAGTCTGATATGAATCACAGCTCCTCATTTGAAAACCTATTAAAAATAGCAGCAAGTTTAATAAACAGCAAGCTAAATCTCTTGAGAATAATTCAAGCTGACATTGAAATGTGTGCTGTCACAATTTTGCTCTGTAGACTTAGACACGCTGCTATTTGCCCAGCATTGGGGAAGGGGAGGAGCACAAACCGACTCACAGTTCGAGATGTTGGAGGAGCGGAAGGACTTGTTAGGGAAACCATCTCCTGGATTGCTAATCGGAGTTTTAAGCGATGCAGTGGATTGCTGATTCCAATTTCTCTCTGGATCTCAGTGTCAGATAAAGCAGACATGATGGCACCACTCTTCACGTTGGCTCGGCAGGCTGCAACGTACCATGCAGGCATTCCCAACCAAAGCTGTTAGATAGGAAAAAATGCATTAACAAATTATAATAATAGTTGTCATTTTAGTGTCTCATATGCCAGGAATTATTTTATGTATTTTACATACATGACCTCATCCCATGAGATAAAATGTTACCATTATTTTCCCCAGAGGAGATAGATGCACAAAGAAATTAAATGATGTATTTAAAAACAACAGCAAGGTAGTGATAGAAACAAGATTTGAAATTGAGAAATGCTAGCTCCAGAGACTCTATTTTAACTAATTCATATTACTAGTGATAAAAGTAATTGCTGCATGGCACCAAGTTCCCCTTTGTATGTAGGAACTAGAACGGCTACAAGCCACATTTGATAAGGGACTCAATTAATGTTTGTTTAATGAGTGGCTTCAATTTATAATGCTCCTTTGAAATTCTGAGTGAAGAGAAATTCTGTCACAGAAAGAGACAGCTGTGCCATAGCCAGCCATGTGATTTTGATCAAAACATGCAGTGTAGCTAAGCCACATTTCCACCTACCTTCCTATACCATGTGAAAGATGTGTGAACTTAATTAGATGCTATATATGAAAATGCCTTTTGGAGAGTGAAATGATGTACTAAGAAAGAAGTTAAAATTCAAATCATTGAAAAACTAAAGAAAGTAACAAAATTAATAATGCATCAGAAATTAGAGATTTTAAGGCTAGGCACAGTGGCTCATGCCTGTAATCCCAGCACTTTGGGAGGCTGAGGTGGAAGGATCACTAGAAGTCAGGAACTTGAGACCAGCCTGGCCAACATGATGAAACATCATCTCTACTAAAAATACAAAAATTAGCTGGGCATGATGGCGGGTGCCTATAATTCCAGCTACTTGGGAGGCTGAGGCAGGAGAATCACTTGAAACTGAGCGGCAGAGGTTGCAGTGAGCTGAGATCAGGCCTTTGCACTCCAGCCTGGGGGCAGAATGAGACTCTGCCTGAAAAAAGAAAAGAGAAGAGAAGAGAAGAGAAGAGAAGAGAAGAGAAGAGAAGAGAAGAGAAGAGAAGAGAAGAGAAGAGAAGACAACAACAAACAAAGAGGCCAGGCGTGGTGACTCATGCCCGTAATCCTAGCACTTTGGGAGGCCGAGATGGCTGGATTGCCTGAGCTCAGGAGTTCGAGACCAGCCTGGGCAACAGGGTGAAACCCTGTTTCTACTAAAATTAAAAAAAGAAAAAAAAAATCAGCCGGGCGTGGTGGCGGGTGCCTATAATTCCAGAATTCCAGTTACATGGAAGGCTGAGGCAAGAGAATTGCTTAAGCCCGGGAGGCAGAGGTTGCGGCTCCGAGACCGTGCCACTGCAATCCAGCCTAGGGAACAAAGTGAAACTGTCTCAAAAAAAAAAAAAAAAAGAAATTAGATATTCTGATTTTTTAATTTTGCTGTGAGACTCTTGAAAGACAATTAAACCAGTAGTTCTATCAACAGAGCACGGGTCTGGTGCACCCTCAAGCACTGCGTGAATGCCAATCACAGGCATTATATTTCAGCATCTGAATAACATCACTTAAAGCGGGAATATTCTCCCATTTTCCCCCCATCATTAGTTATGAGTAAGAAGTAGAAAACACAACAAAAATGTAGCAGTTTACGTATTTGTTTTTGAATGTCCAAAAGATTGATTGATATTTTTTTGATATTTGTTGAAATAAATAGGTTGAACAAAGGAGAGAATTGTGAGAGTGAGAACAAGTAAGTGAGATAAAGAAGAAAAACTATAAATCAGCAAAATACGGTGCCAAGAGCTCTAGACTACAAATCAGAAGACCCGAGCCCTAATTCCTTTCCAGTCTCATTGGTGAGTCATGTAACCCATTTAAACCTCAGCCATATTTTCCTCATTTGTAAAATGAAGGAATCAAGCTTGATTATTTCTGAGGCATCGTGATAGCTGTCAAAATGATCTCTACCTCCTGATATCCATTCCCTTCTATAATCTCCTTCCTTTGGAGGTTGGCTTGGCCCAGTGATTTATTTCTAATAAATAGCTGATGCTAAAAGTGATAGGATGTCGCTTTCCAGTTCAGGCAATAAAAAAACTATGGCTTCATTCTTGTTAGTCCCCTTCTGCTCTCTCTTTCCCGCTGAGCTCTCACTCTGGAGCAAGTCAGATCTCAGTAGCCATATGGAGAGTCCCATATGACAAGGAACTAATATTTCTGGCCAACAGCCAGCAGGAAACTGAATCATGACCCTGGCCATATAAATGAGCATGGAAGTGGATTCTCCCCAAGTCCAGACTTGAGATGACTGCTGCCCTGACTGATACCTTGATTGCAGTCCTATGAGAGACTCTGAGCAGAGGCCATCACAAAGCTATTCCCAGACTTCTGACCCATAGAAGTCATGAGATCATAAATGCCAAATTTGGGGGTAATTTGTAAACAGCAATAGATAACCAGTACAAACATCCTTTTAGTTTAAAAATTCTACAACATTTAAAGAATATTTCTCTCTTTTGAAAAAAAAATGCCAACAAACGAAACTTTTTGAGTCAGTGTGGACTGGGTTGTGATAGTGATAAGAGAAAATAAGAGGAAGATGCTGCTTTCTTCCAGTGGGTTAGGCACAAATAATTGACCTTGACGGGTACATTATATATGACCGAAGATAGGACTTAAATATTTAGTTTATAAACTCAAACTGTTCAAAATAACTAACATCTAAACATATCTTCTTTGGATCCTAATGATTTTTTTTACCCCTGTCTTCTAAGATATTTGAATTTCCACACAAGTTAACATCACCCAGATGCCTGCCAATACATTGTTACCAATGTCATCCATAATTAGACCTTTAAGAGTCTTTGATGTGGATAAATGGAGTGTGAAGCATGGAATTCTCGTCGACACAAAATTCTTAACAGGCTGTGCACTCAAGAAGGAGCGAAAGGAGATGAAGTTAAAGCTTTCATTCATTGGATCACTCAGCTCATTCATCTTGTTTATTCCATTTCATAATTTAAGTTGCATTAGGAATCACATTATAGGCAATTTCTATGTACTCAGAATAGGTTTAATTAGCAGAAACTTCACTGTCTGTCATCTCCTATCACCTTAATGTCAGTAAATCTGTTTTTTTTTTTCTTTTTATCTGAAGGATTTGTTCGTCGCTTGCCAAAACAGCAGCGAACTCTTTGTCAAACTGCAGCTCATTTTATCGGAGAAAAAACCGAACAAAGAACTGCTATCATTTCTGAGGTGTGATTTCTTAAGCATTTTGTCTTGTGATTGATTTTTTAAATATAGTAATTTTAAAGACACGGTTGAAAGAAGCAGCTCTGATCGCTAATATCTGATGGCTAATATGCCAAATTTCCCTGTCTGATGTGAAAGAATAAAGTAAAAGCAAAATACAGGCATTTTTCATTCAGTCCAAGAAAAAATACAAAGCATGTTTCTAGATATAGCTATGTAAGTCTATTTTTAAAACTAAAATGGACTTTAATGTTTCGTTATTGATTATTTCTTAGCTCTAGCTATAATAAAATGAAGATAGATAATTTTATAATCCAAGACCATTTAAAACACTGTGTATAATTATCTCTGTCAGGCAAGGAAAGCCTGGATTCTTCTTTGCCCTGACCCAGGCATATCCCAGCAGCTACTAGCAGCTCACAGAGAGAACTGAATAGAAGGGGCAGTGAGCACTACTGTTAAGTGACACAAAAGAGCCCTTTGCAGTCAAATATGTAGTTTCCTCAATATCAGAATCGGTTTCTGCTGCCTTCCACCCTGTTCAGATACTCCCTTATTTTTCCAGAACACTATGTTGTACGGGAAATGCTAAAAACAATTCTTTTATTGTAGCATTCAGTTTGGACACATAAGGGAATAAGGGGTAAGTCTTCTGTTTTATCCCAAGTGTCTAAACCTAGCTGGTCCCTAGGCTTTAGGGAATTAGGTTCAGCAATTAAATGATAGGCAAAGGAATGTCTCTCGGTATATCTAGGTGATCTTACTCTCTTGGATTACAGAAGTGTTGAATATGGAGAGGGCTCTCTGTAACCTGCTAATAAGAAAGGACCCTGGCGTAATGGATGTGAATGATGTTTTCTTGCAACAATAAAACTTTGTTTCTTCTCCGCGGGGCGCAGTGGTTCACGCCTGTAATCTCAGCACTTTGGGAGGCCGAAGTGGGTGGATCACAAGGTCAGGAGATCGAGACCATCCTGGCTAACACGGTGAAACCCTGTCTCTACTGAAAATACAAAAAAATAAAAAATAAAAAAATTTAGCCGGGCGTGGTGGCGGGCACCTGTAGTCCCAGCTGTTCAGGAGGCTGAGGCAGGAGAATGGTGTGAATCCGGGAGGCGGAGCTTGCAGTGAGCCGAGATCTCGCCACTGCCTCCAGCCTGGGTGACAGAGTGAGACTCCGTGTCAAAAAAGAAAAAATTGTTTCTTCTCTGGCTCTAGAAATGAAGAGGGTGTAATTTAGAGACACTTCCTTTTATCCCACTGCATGCTTTCTTCTGCTACAATCACAAAAAGTGTCAGAATAAAATCACAAACCTATTCCCTAGTAAGCAAATAGTCCCTTATGAGCAAATCCAGACTAAGGGGGTGCTGTGATTTCAGAAACTTGCCTTTACCTGTCTCAAATAAACTATCAACTTAGAAGTGATTGATTTAAGGGCCTCCTGGTTTCATTCTCTTACCTCTAGCCATGCGACCACAGTCGGCCCATCCCACTGGGCAAAAGGTAATCCCTTTCTCCGAGCTTCTTCAAGAAGTTCATGCCTGAAGTATATAGCAAAGATTATTAGTCAGGTATATGGAAAAATATGACTGTGATTATTTTTAATGACAATATTTTAAAACAACCAATCATTCTTTACAAGATTTTTTATGATACTATATAGAATAACAGAATTCCTTTTTCCTTTGAGTAATACACACACATCATCCATTGATTTTATTAGGAATGAAGCATTGACATAGAAAAGTAATTATTCCCAACATTTATTTATGAAAATTAGAACATTACGTGCTAATGGAATTAGAAGTGGAATTATATTATCAGCAAATATCTTATCCCTTCAATGAGAAAATGGCCCAAATGTTCATATTCAAGTATGCATTATGGGATCTAAATGTGGCTTTTTCCATTTGCCCTGCTCTCTTTGTCTTACTATCTCCATGGCAAAGAAAATGCTTACATAGAGAGGCAGAAGATAAATTTGGTCCTTTTAGTCACATTCTAGTGATGTGGTTGATTTTAGTATGCCCTATGGGTCCAGGGGTCTATCTTAGGAGTTATTTGTCTGGACTAAGAAACTACATCTCACTTGGAGAAAACTCCAAGGTAAATTGATTTCTAACACTCGAAAGCAATGTAAGGTGTGAAATTCAATGGTACACTGGTTTTTATCTATAATCACTACTGTTTTAATGAAATTAAAATATCTTAGTAATAATAAATGGTTGTTTTGATAACAAAAAGATGCAAAAGAACCCTGAAAAATGCATCTATAATTTCACTGACTCTTACTGATTTTTAGAATTGACATCCACTTACAAAACCAATTTGAGATCACTCATTATTGAGAGAGTAGCTATGTGCTTTCATTGAAACTCAAATTGATATATACTTGGCAGGACTATGTTGGAAAATACATTCTCTTTATTTTAGTATGCCTTGATCTTACACACAGATGATAAAAACATGGTATAATAATTGCTTTATTTTGAATGTGTGTTTTATGCTTAGGAATATTTCACGAAAATCATTTATGAACCCCCAAATGGATAATTTGATTATTTTCTGCTATTGATCAATTAGTTACTTACTGTGGTAGACTATATTAATGTGTTAAGATATATAATGAATAAAATGCCTTTCAACACAGGGTTTTCTGTGTTTGTAATAGAGGCTACCAAAAATGCATTAAAAAAACCCAAAGGGCAAACAACAAATTTAAGTTATAGTAGCTGAAGAGACATAAATCAACTGCCGTTTCATTTGAGTAAGGTCTGCGTGTAAGGTATTCAGCACCTGGGAAAGGGAACAGCGACACCCGTGCTCTGAAACTAAAAAAGTAGAAGCACTTCCTCACCTGGCTTGCTCTATCATCCCTCATTCCCTCAGGTCTCCCAGTGACATTCCTTTACTGAAAACCAGTTTCAAATAGCTTAGCCTCACTGTGACAGATATATTTATAGAAATGGATTGAAGGATCAAAAAAAAAATACCTATTAGGTATTTATTGAACACCTGTTGTGGACTGAGACTTGTGTTTGGTGTCGAAAATAGATATGGGTCTAATTTCCCAGGATATACCCTGTTAGATGGACAAAACAAACACTTGAAACTGTCCAAAAATACCATACAATACAATACAATACACAAACAGCTGCCAACATGAAAACTTGGTGATGTACCTTCTGAAGTATGTCATTTTGGAAAAGGGGTTAATAGCCATTGAAGGTGTTGTGAAGGCATTGTGGCAATGGAGCTGGCTTTGAAAGAGGTGGGCAGCTAGGAAAGAGGTGGGGATGGCATTCCACGCAGGACAAGCACCAATGGGGAAGGTATGAGACTTAACACGAAATATGTGGAAGAAAATTTAGGGGAGGCCTTCACAGAGTTAAAGCACGTTGTAAGAGTTGTAATGTTAAATCCAGTAGGGAAAGGGACACTTCTAGTTATGTCATAGGTTAGGGACATTAAAAGGGAAGAAACAAATTTACATTTACTATTAGTTTTTGCTTCACGTAGTAAAAAAGCAAGGAAATATGCACTAATAACCTAAGGAGCACATAACATTTTCAGAAGTGTATTATATGAGTGGTACAACAGCTATTTTTAAATATTAGAACACTTTCATTTTGAAACTTCTGACTAGTTCCCTAGTAAAAATTCCACTAGAAAGGCCAGATTGATCCTGTTGAGTCTGATCATGTAACTTCTCTGCTCATAACTCTCCAATCACTTCCTGTCTCACTGGGAATAAAAGCCAAAACAGCTGCTACAATCTATTCTACCTATGTCATCTCTCTGCCTAAACTCCCACCTTAGTCAGCAACATTGGCCTCCTTGTTGTTCTTTGGAAACAACCCAGACCTCTTTTCTGCCTCAAGATCTTTGCAGCTCACCTGGAATGCTCTTCCCCTCTATCTCCACATGGTTGACTTTCTCGGCTACTTTAAATCTTTACTCAAATATCACCTGTTCTGAATGTCTCTTCCCCTACTCCCTGAAAACCCCACCTAAAAACTCCAATAAGGAATTTCTTATCCCCATTGTTTGCTTTATTTTTTCTCCAAGGTATTGCCATTCTAACACAGTATGTTATTTACTCCTCATTCTGTCATCTGCCAATAAAATGTAAGCTCAAGGAGGCTCTTTGTTTTCATATATTCTGTTCAGAGATGAATTTGAAGTCTAGAACAAGGTCAGGCACAGAAGAGGTACTGAATAAATATTTGTAAATGTTAAAGAAAATGCCAATCAGTGTTTATATTTAGGTGCTTCTTGTTTCAGTAAATTGTGTTCTATAATGTTTTGTTTTTGTAGTCCAAATAGCTTTTTCTATTTTACCTTATAACCATGTACAACATTTTATGTTGTAAAGAACGAAATGTTTTTCTTGTACCTTACCTCCCCTTGAGCTTTTTGTTTCCCACTTTGTCACAATAGTACTGATTCTAGCTGATCCCAAGAGTCTGATCTGTCTGGGTCTCCTGGTGAGAATTTGGTTAAGAGGCAACCCAATGTGCCCAAATCGTTCCGTTCTATGAACAGAAATATTGATAATACACTTGTTTGGGAAATTATTGAGCAATATGCCCACTGAAAAAGTTTTATTTTCTTTGGTTTTGTTTTGTTTAAATCACAAACTCTAATAGCAGGATGACTTAAGTAATCGCAGTCTAAGAAAATGAGATAAGGGAGCTCAAATCCTTTGGTCTACAACTGTTAGGGCAAAATCTCTAGCATCTGTCTTAGGGCTGACATACTTGAGACTGTGGAGAAATGGAACAGATGGGAGGGATGGCTAGGTTTTACACCAGGACTGTGTACTACATGATGGTAACTCTAGATGTGCTTTTCCTTAACCTGAGAGAAGTATCAATTGTGTAAAAAAGAACAGCATTGAAATTTCCAAAGCAATATTGCATTGCATTATTATTCTCAATTATAAAATAATCTGCACCATACAAAATTTATAAAAGGCATATATCTGGGCATGTTGACTTGAGAGAGAAGCAATGCTAGAAAAATACAGCAATGTGGGCAATGCTATAATAGTTGGAAATAACTGAATTTAATACATGATGATATGCTAACAGATTATTAAGGGTAGCATTAATTACATAAGGGCATGCTTATTCTCATCAAGTTTTGGAGTTACTGTCAGAAAAATAGTGATCTGAACTGTTTAAGAAATACTGAATGACAAACTGATTTGGCACAAACAAGCCTTTTGGATATACTGGTGTTCTCTGTTCAACCTGTCCATGTATGGAAAGGGATTTAGTCTGGAATGGATTTTCTTTGCAGCTAGAATTCAACTTTTTTAAAGGTCAAGTGACAGTTCTTCCAGTAAAAGGACATGATCACTTACCCCTGTACAAATTTAACTCTGAAAATTACTCTCTTTCCTGTAGGCCTGAACCATAATTTAGTGTGTTTTTAAAAATAATTTCAGACAATCAAATATTTGACCATCTTTTCCCAAAGGATCACTTGTGCATCACTAAATTTTGGGGCATGCATTTCAGGTTTAAGATTCAGAATAGATTTTAGAGGACATCAGCAGTACTTCCTTTTAGAGGAAGTATCAGGCATGGAAGTGTTATCACTTGTGTCAAAACACAAACAAGAAAAGTACTAATTGCAAGAAATAGTTATTTTGAATCAGTACAACTTCTGAATCATTGTGCATTTTCAAGAAACACTCTTCAATAAAGAATGCTGTTAGTATCCTCCATAGGCCTCAAGCTGTCCTATTATTGATATCAGTAAGTTACTGTGACTAGAAAGTGACATTTTAGGAGGCAACATGTGGTGAGCACTCAGGTCTGTGAATAATTTGCAAGCCCATATCTAAAGGTGCAGAGGGGAGGCTGCACTTGCTATGCCTGAACTGAAGACAGGAACAAAGAGTTGCACACATTACATAAGGGCATGCTTATTGTCATCAAGTTTTGGAGTTACTGTCGGAAAAATAGTGACCTGAACTGTTTAAGAAATACTAAATGACAACTGATTTGGCACAAACAAGCCTTTTAGATATACTGGTGTTCTCTGTTCAACCTGTCCATGTATGAAAAGGGATTTAGAAATGACTAGATTCAAAAATTTCTAGATAAAAGATCAATAGGGTCTAAAAAACATAAATAAATCAAGAGCATTTGCCAGGCTTCGGATTTCTAACTTTTAATCCAGGCTAATTAAGCAAGTGGGTGCAACTTTGGTTAAATGACTAAATCCAAATGGAAATGCCTGGATCTTCATTTTTAGGTTTTAAGTCTCTCCTTAACAATTGCAGTTGTGGTCTAATTGGTATATGAGTAGGGTCTCTGGCTCCCATCTCTTGCATTTTTATGCCATCACATGCCTTCCTGCCTTATCTCCCTACACACTTTGTCCTGATTTTCATGATTCAACAAAAATGCTTCCTTTCTACATCCATCCTTCTCTTGCCCTGGAGGCAATATTTACCACTTTCATACACAGGCCCCATAGTTCTAAGCAATTTTCTCTATAGTATCTTTTATGTTTTATTGAATTTGTTGGTTCACAAGTTGTGATTCCCAACTCCATGGGCTTAAGAGCAGAGACTTCATATGCTGTGTGTCTGAGTTGATTAGGGGTTCAGTCATCTAATTTTTATAGACTTACTATGTGCCGTCTTTTGTCTTCAGCAAGCAAAGAATAAAGCCAAGTGAATCTCTGACCTCAAAGACCATACATTCCAGTGAAGAAGGAAGATTTGTATAAACACATATACACATAAATAAACAAAATAAGTTGAGCCATTGTTATGTGTTCTACAGAAGGTAAATTAGACTAAGGTAGTAAAGTAGGCAATGCTTATAGTGTTCTGGGGACATAGATGTCTATGACAAGGCAACATTTGAGTAGACACATGTACATTGAAAAGTGGCATGGAGTAGGGGTATGGTGGAATATGTTTCAAGCAGAAACATAGTATAAAATTCCTATTAAAGGAGTGGAATTAAATGTTTGAGCAACTGATAAAAGCCAAGAAAGGCCAGTGTGACTGGAGTGAATTGAAGGACAGGGGAGTTGGGGGTGGAGGAAGACGGAATTGGAGAGGTAAACAAGAGAAAAGTAAGATCATGTTGGGCCTTGGGAGCTGAAAAGGAGTTTATTCTAAATGTAATAAGAAGCCATCAGATGGTTTAAGCACAAAAACGTAACATAATTTGTACATTATAAAGATACTTCTGGCTCAAGCACGGACTTGAGCCAGGTCAGAGTTGTGAGAGCTAAGGATACAAGTTAGAAGGTCGTTGCAATTTTCAAGTAGAAGATAATTGTTGCTTGGCACTGAGCTGTGGCAGTAGAAGTGGTGAGAGGTTATTGGAATAGGGATTGAGGCATACAGCATACATTCAATAAATTGTAACTGAATGAAAGAATGCATGCCAAATTAACTTCTTACCAGCTATATGTTTTTTGGCTACGTACTTAATCTCTTTGAGACTCAGTCTTCTCATATTTGAAGATGATTATAAATTGATCTCAATTTATAAGAACTAAATAAGATAATATTTACAAAAGCACCTAGCAGCCAATATGTATTCAATAGATACTAATTTTAGTTCTCCACTTTTTCTTTTTTTCCCAAAGCAATTCATTGTATGTGCTACCATCAGATTAGCCTCCTTAAAGTAAACATTTATTAGCTTACTATATAACTCAAATTTCTATAATGGTTTTTAATTTACTATTGAAATAATGGCCTTCAAGGTCATTCTTGATCTGCCCCTAAATTGTGTTTCCAGATTTACCTATTGTATCTCTTCTCTCTAGCTATAATGGATACCCACCATTCTTTGCACTTTACCTCTTCTGTTCTACTGAATTTCTCTCCATTTGGAATGGCCTTTCCTCAATTCATACCCTTCAAATCTTCTCCATCCCTTGAGCGATGCCACTCATATCATGTGCAAGACTGTGGTAGACAGTTCACTGTATGTACACAGGCTTATTTCCTCTACACCATAATCCCCTGCAGTCATGAGCCATGTCTCACTATTTAAAATTACTTATTAGACAATCCTTTCCATAAATAGCTATCCTATTGGCAACCATATTGAAATGGTAAAACTTGAATTTGTTAGTGTTTGTATTTGCAATTGTGAAAAATGAAATTAGTTACTCAAAAAAGTCACATACCAAAGGGAACAGTATGTCTCCTCCTCATTCTTCCCAATGTGGGTGGTTTATCTCTGTCAGTGAAAAGATACTTTATTCACAGACCGCTTACTTTAGCATGCTATTCTGGGACTGCCAATTTGTGGTATGACTGTCCAAATACCATACAGCACTGTCCCCTCTGTCACTTATGATGGCCATTTCATTCACCTTCTATTTGATGACTGTCATTTTCCCCTTCATACTTTCTAATGCCTCTTCCTTTACTTTCTACTGTCACTGACACCACAGTTTTTTCTCAGCCTTTAATTGGTCCTTATCTCCAGGCTTCTTACACTGATATTTAAAAAAATCTGCTTGGAAGACAGACTTTATAGCAGAGTGGGTGACAAAGTGACTCCTAAAATCAAATCGCTTGAGCTTGATTCCTTTGCGCGTCCTTTTGGGCTGTGCATCCATAACAAGTCACTGTATTTTGCTGTGGTTCAGTTGCCTCATATGAAACCATGAAGCTGATAATAGTACCCATTTAATAGGGTTTTTATGAAGGTTTCATAAGAAAATATGTATAATATGATTACAACAGTGCCTCCCACAAAGGCAATGGTCAATAAATGTGAGTTTCTTTCTCTTTCTTTCTTTTTTCTTTCTTTCTCTTTCTTTCTTTCTTTTTTCTTTCTTTCCTTCTTTCTTTTTCTTTTCTTTCTTTCTATCTTTCTTTCTTTCTTTCTTTCTTTCTTCCTTCCTTCCTTCCTTCCTTCCTTCCTTCCTTTCCTTCCCTCCCTCCCTCCCTCCCTCCCTCCCTCCCTCCCTCCCTCCTTCCTTCCTTCCTTCCTTCCTTCCTTCCTTCCTTCCTTCCTTCCTTCCTTCCTTCCTTCCTTCCTTCCTTTCCCTCCTTTCTTTCTTTCCTTCCTTCCTTCCTTCCTTCCTTTCCCTCCTTTCTTTCCTTCCTTCCTTCTTTCTTTTTCTTCTTTCCCTCTTTCTTTCCTTCTGGTTTGTTTTTTTTTTTTTGAGTCTCACTCTGTCTCCCAGGCTGCAGTGTGGTGGCGTGATCTCGGCTTACTGCAACCTCTGCCTTCCAGGTTCAAGCGATTGTCTTGCTTCAGCCTCCTGAGTAGCTGTGATTATAGGCACATGCCATCACGCCTGGCTAAATTTTTATATTTTTAGTAGAGATGGGGTTTCACCATGTTAGCCAGGCTGGTCTCGATCTCCTGGCCTCAAATGATCTGACCACCTCAGCCTCCCAAAGTGCTGGCATTACTGGCATAAGCCACTGTGCCTGGCCAGGTTTTACTTTCAATAATTATAGCACTGTCCTCTAAAAACCTTTCAGTGTTTCCTCAAATGTCTAAAGAATTATCTTTAATCTTCATTACAAAGATATTCGTTTAATCTTGATTTAATTATGTAATTACCTTTCCTTCTAACCAGAATTGAAAAGTACTTTCACGGTTTGTGCATCACCAATTCCACCTTTGCAAATACCATTTCCTAGAGTGGATAACTTGACTGCTACTTTTTCAACTATCAACAACCTTGTTTATTTAATTCCTGGCTTCCCTTTTATATGAAATATTTTGTGATCAGCCCAATCTACAATTATCCTTTTCTCCTTTAAAATATGGAAAACTTCTCCTTTAAAATATGTCAATCTCACCCATAGAAATCATTTTTTTGTGCCTGAGGCATCATCTCCAATCCAAGAGAGTAAAATCCTGAAAATCAGAGTTTGTCTTCAAACTGTATCATGCATCTTTCTTTGGATGCACTAGTCAAGAACATCTTTTGAATGACTGCTAAATTATAGTCCAAAAAAACTCACAATGTTGACAGTCACCTAGGATACTTGATTGTAGGGCATTTTTAAGTATTCTATATTTTTATAACTTCCAACTGTTCATTGCATCTTAAAAAGAAATAAGAATTCTGCATCACAGTTACCCAGGTTGGCTGCAGAGAAAGATTAAAATGTCATATCTAACATTCAGAAAGACATTTGGTAAACTGACTGAGTACTGCCAAAGCTTTTGTTTAAGCCCTTATCATCTGACGATGATGGTGATGGGCTCCTAGAGTCTCTCTGTCTCTCGTTTGGTAACTTCTCCCTTCCAACCTCCAGTGAGACCTTCTCAAACAGAAATCTTTCTTTAAGACTCACCTGCTTGAAAGCTTCCCCCACTGTTCTCAAAATAAAGGCCAAATATCTTATAAAAAGACCCTTCATGATCTGACTGTCTCCCTGGCTTTTTCTGCTCAGCCAACACTGAAATACTTGCTATTCCCCAAATACCTCATTCTATTTTACCCCTCCATGACTTGCTATATGCCCTTTTCTTCTGCCAAGAGCATCCTTCTTTACGTCACCATCGTAACAACTCTAACTTATCCTCCAGACACAACTCATACTTAATTTTTTCTATTAAGATTCTAAGTCCTCTCCCAGGCAGAATGAACTCTCTCTTCTATGCAAATACCATAACTTGTATATATTATACTTGTACTTATTATACTTTCACTTAAAATTTAAAATACAATCTAAATAAAATGAAATAAATTGTATTACAATTTAATACAGTAAGTGCTATAATTGAGATGCATCTAATGTGCTCTCCTGTTCATCTGAACCACTTCATATTCTTATGAGATGTAATATAGTGGTTTGAAAGAGCAAAGGTTCTGGATGCAGACAAATTAGGCTTTGGATCACACAAAACAATAACTAAATGTGCATTTATCACTTACTATCTATGAAGCACCACCCTGTTTTTATGTGTATTAACTCTTTTAATTTTCATAATAATCCAATAAGATACATATTGACACACATTTGCAGATGAGAACACTGAAGAACAGAGGCCACTTGGAGTCATGGAACCATCGAATTGCAGAATCGAATTTGAACCCCAGTAACCTGTCCACAGAGTCAGCTATCTTAACCGCCACGCCATCTCTTAGCCAATTAACATTTCTGAAATTTTTCATCACTGAAGAATAAGGATAATAGTGCCTTCCTTATTTTAAGTGTAAAATAAAATAATGGTCTCCTACTTTTCTTTCTTTTCCTATGGTTCATTTATTTTTAGAAGTGGCATACATTTATTTGACTTCCTGGTTAATATATAAGGTCTTTACCTTCTTATTGTCACACATTTCAATCCTCAGCATTATAAAAGAACAAACGAACTGTGGCTTTTCTTTTCTTGTTATTCCCTAGTAATATCAGGTTGTACATCTTGGCCAGAGAAAAGTTAGCCTAGTTTAAATGAATGAGATAGAGAAGTTGAATTTGTTGCCATTCATTTCATTTCAATTGATTTTGTAATAACCATACAAAATAATTCTCTGGTTGAAAAATTTACCTTCAGAGCTACTGATTTACTATGGCACATAACAAGTACTTATTGATAAAACCAGAAGAAATAAATATGTGGCTTGCTAAGAATGAAGAATAAAATATAAGTCAAATAATGTGACAATATAAAATACTTAGTATTGCAGCACAGAAAATAAATCTTCCTTACACAATACTAGCAGGAAATGTGCACAGACTTCACACTGTTGTTAATTGTAAAATGTATATTGTTCCACTAAAATTCAGCATTCAAGAGAGTAAATAGGATGTAACCTCCTCAAATTTCAACCAAACAATGGGCTTATTATTCAGGAATCCACACTTGATTAAGTCTGTGAAAACTAAAACTACGTATTTGAGAAGCTAGTTGAAATTCTGGTCAGCAAATGCGAATACAGTATGGTGCCAACTCAATTATTTTTTTTTAACATCTGCAAGCTGAACATGTATATCTTAGTTAACATAATTATTCTAAACAGAAATATGTTACAAATTCCAATCAGCTGCTTCAGAAGATTGACTACCTAACTATACATATTTAGCTTCATAAAATTAAGTTTCAAATTCAACATTAAATTTGAGTTGTTTTGAAAGCACAGCATACTGTGATTTTGCGTATGTGCAAGTGCAAATGTGTGTGTGCCTGTGTATCCTATTACTGCATATTTTCACATTTGGTGAAAATGTATGAAAATCTATGACACATTTAAGTAGTGTTTTATTCAGATTCCAGTAACACACGCTAGGCTGTTTAGATTTCAAATAATTTCATTACATTGAAACCAAAATTCGTTAACATTGAAACCTTTCATCTTCAAGCTTCTCTGAAATATAGGGCATAGTCTCAGGAAAGAAATTTATTTGTGAATTGAATTTGGATTTACATAATCTCCTTCCTTACTGTGTTTTGAATTGAATTATTTCCAAAACCATTAAAAAGGTATAAATACCCCCCGACACACACACACACATACACACAAATATGATTGAATCATACAATTATTTATGCTGTTATTGAAAATGAGAGGGGCTTATATTACTCCCCATTAAACAATTTCACTTTTGCAAGACACCATAGTCTGTACATCCCAGTCACTTCCTAATAGTAATTGGATAGTAATTGGGGACCTACTGGAAAATATTGTAATTTTTCAGGTTATATGAATACCATTTAGATTAGATTGCTCTAGTGTTTCATCTAATTTTATACCGTCTTTTACTCAGTTTGGAAGTTTATAGTTTGTATGCTTCTGAAGGTACACATATTCTCTCATACTGTTGTAGGAGATAAGTAGATAATAATATTAGTAAGTACAAAGAATATTTCAGTCACTCAGGGGCACGTAGCAAATAAGTGGGGAAGATGGAACTTAAACTCTATCTTCTGATTCCTAAGTCAGTATTCTTTTTTCTTCACATCCTCTTATGTCATCTTCACTATGTTGTACTATCTTCCTTGATATTATATTATTCAAAGCTCTCTTTTAGTAATTGTACTAGGGAAATGATGTTGAGGTCCTAAAATGTTTAAGTCTGAGGAGCACGTGCAAGATAATAAGAAACTGAATTTTAGAATGAAGGCCATTATATCAGTTTCTTATAGTCCATTAATAAAAATGCATCATTCATTCATTGTTTTTCAATATTTCATTCAATAAGGAATGTGGGGAATTAAGTTTTATTTCTTGAAATTATTTTCCTCAGAAAAATTAAAAATCATTAGAAAACAGAAGACCGAATTTACATGATGACATGAAAACTCTGCTTTAAAACTCAATGTCGAGAACATTTGTTATTTTCAAAAAGAGTTTACAACATTCATTTGGCCAACATCATTGACTAGTACTCTAACCACAACTTGCCTTGCATTTTTAAGAACACCTTACTAGAGCTTTCCTTAATTCCTCAGTATTGTAAAATATCCTAACTGAAGCAAATACTGCATCACTAAATCATTTAGTTAATGGCAACTGAAACTTAACATTATATTAAAAATAATATAAACCTTACTAGTTAATAAAGTAATATTATAAAGTAAATGAATTTATATTGGCATACAAAATATATATATAGCCAACTAATAATACTTTTCATAGTTTCCTGGATAATTGTATCTCACTGTAGTCATTTTATTGATAGAAAATAACACTGCTTTAAATTTAAAAGCAATACCTTCTTCTCAGTCCAAAGTGTTTTAATAGCTCACCATGTTACAAATGCAATAGTCTACACCAATCTAAATATTATGCATATTTTATTTTACTTTTTTACTTTGAAGCCAAATCTGTGCTAGGAATAGATAAATACTCTAATTTTAGTTCAAAGAGAAGGATATAAAATTTGAAGCCATTAACTGAGTAATTCAGGTTTTTAAAACTTTAGAAATCAACCAGTAGTACAGGAAACAATGGGAACAACACACATTCAACCAAAACCAAGGATTATTCTTGGCTCTCTATTTGCAAAAGCTCTGCAGGAAGAACAGCATTTAACCCTTTTCGGATATGTGCAGTTCTATTCGTTGATGAATAAGTTTGTCTCTTGAACATAACACAGGTGGAGCATTAAGAAAGGTACAGGCAATTCAGACAGGCAGCACAATCAGTAGTACCTGAGTGGTCTGAAAGTATGACTTGAGCCTGGCTGCTTGCCACATTGACCCGTTAGGGAATTACTAGAAAACTAGGGGGAAGGCAGTCTAGAATGTTTTTGACATGTATATAATAAAACAGAAGAAATACAAGTGCCCGAAAGCTCACATAATTAATTTAAATATGAACATTTCTCTGAACCAATGATTCCTTTTTACTGTGTGGAAATAAATACACTTCACGATTTTCATTTCAGGTCAGAGGCAGTGCAGCTTGTGTTACAACTCAAAAGAGTAATACTTTGAAAAAAAAAAAAAAAGATGGTGCTGAAAATAAACATGTTCAGCAGCCATTGTGATTCAACTTACCCAGATGTGCTTTTCATGAGATGGAGAAGGACGGATGGAAAAGAAAAGCACACAAATGTTAATGGATACAGTTCAATCCAAAGAAAGCCATGGAATAAAACAAGAGCATTATTTCAGATGTGAGAAAGCTCAGATATGAGAAAGACATGGTGCCATTTTGTATTTCATCATGACACACATACTCACTGCGTCCAAAAGCATAGTCAGGCTGAGGGTAGTTCTAATAGTTGACCAATAAGTCTATGTCTTGAGTATGAGCCACTCTGAAACATGCATGACCACATTTTCCCAGCCTCGAGTACATCCCAGGAGGAAATCAAGGAATCTTGGTAAAGGACATTCTTTACCTCAGGCCACTTCCATGTTATTTTACCAGTAGAAACAATAACTTATTAATTGGCACTTGGATTTTTATTTTTATAAGCCACTGCTAAGGCCCAAGAAGAAAGAACAGCAGACATGTGAAGAGGCAGCAACTTGAAGTGAAGAAAGTCCTTCCTAGTTTGATGAACTGAAAACCTAGATTCTAGTTGTCATACACAATTTGGTCAAAATTATTAGCAGATTCTGGTCTTCAATTTACTCATCATAATCCCTAGCAATAGTAATGCGTAAAGTCCATTCCAGATCCACAATTTATTTTTCCAATCAATGCTGTAATAATAATTACTATTTTGGTAAATATGTATGGCTAGTAATCAGAACATGAGAAAGTGTAAAAGTGTTCTATTCCTCTTCTTCCATGGCCACATTACTTTCTCCTCTATTTTACTGGCAAAATAAACATCAAGTTTGTGCCTATTGTGGCTTTTTCAGTAGTAGAAATATTTAATTATTTGAATAGGTGTTTATAAATGTTTTTTGGGAAAAGTCCATAAATTATATTGGTTCACCAATATTACCAGAAATCATCACTAAAACAACATTGATAGATATATTGCTTTTGAAGAACCCTTGCTCCCTGGATGTAGCAGAGGCATTGAGAAAATATGGAAGTTAAATAATTCAACAAAAATCCATGAGAATATTGTTTTAAAAATATATTACAAGCATAATAGCCTAATTATTAAAAAATAAAATTGTTACTACAACTCATAAAATATGTTCAATATAACAAAATAGAAAGCAGAAATTCCTATGTCAGAAATTAGGCAGGTTAGAGCATCTCCTTTTTTATTGAACAATTATTATAAAGAAAAGATTGATGTGCAATGGAACACCCTGCACGTGCCTCCTCTCAAGGCATTCATTCAGAGAAACCACGTACTTTTTATTAAATTGGCACTTTGAAAAAAAATGCATATTTTTGGCCTTAACTCCACAGCATCTTAAAGCTCCTTAAATTTTCACATGAACAAAAACATAAATGTTCAGAAACACTGGCATTACACTGTCCCAAGAAATTTATCATATTTTTCACATCATACACCCCACAGAAATGAAATTAAAACCAAAAGGATATAGTTTTTAGATGTTTAAAATGGTTTTCTTGTCAACATACCTGTGAATTCTATGATGGGTTCAGAAAAAATAGGCAATTTCTCAGCTTTCCAAGAAAATTGCCAAAAGCATTTGGAACTAGTTATCACCATGGACAACATAATCTTTCTGAGCCTACTAGCTATCTAGGAATCACTTTCCTATAAAACAAGCTGATTAAATTTGCAGGCAGTAAAACAGTAATATTTATCAGATGGTCCTTCATCATTTTTTAAAATAAAAAACTTAATCAGTATAAATACCTTAAAATATAAAATATAAGAGAAAATATGAAAATAAACAACACAAATTTAAACACAAGTTTAAAAATTTAACTGCTCAAAAAGCATTGCAAAAATTTCTATTATTTTGTTATGAATTTATTTATTTTTTTATGAATTTATATAAATTATCTGATTTCTCATAGTTTTTATGAACTTTCTTCTCTTCCGTAGTAAATAAAGTTAAGAACAATTTCAAGCAGCTATATCACTTTAGAATGTTAAGAATTTCACCTCATGACTTTCAAACAAATGTGTTCTGCAAAAGACAAAAATCTATAGTTATAAATGACCCATATTTTGTGCTAATATATTATAAACTTCATATAGGAGGTAATATACATTTGCAGAGAAGTTTTTTCTGATTAATTTTTCTTATTGTAAATATTGATGCATTCTTTCCTACAGATATTTATTTACAGTAGCGTATGGCCTCATTATTTTTCTCTCCATTTCAGAAGTGTCAAGGCTATGTTAATAGTGAGAGTGATTCTGTCAAGAATAAATATTCTTCAGTTAAAGACCATTGTGAGTAATAGGCAAGTAAGTTTTAATTAACATGAAAAAAATAGGTTATGTTACCATCTAATGAATGAGATCAGATGCAATTATTGACATTATGTTTTCCTTGGCAACATCAGCATATATCCAGTCAGGAGAAGAAGAAATTACCAGCAAACATATGTCTTATATTTCAAAATGAGAGCCTTCAACTTTTCAGTTTCCTCACCTTGATCTTCCAGATCTCCTACAATTGAATGGACCTTCTCCTGTTATAAACTAGTCAATTCTGGATTGAAAACTTCAAATAAGAAACAATTCATTAAAAGAGTTTTACGTTTGGAATATAATTGACTCTTGCTTTGTAAGGTTCAAGTTGGTGATTCAGAAATATTTTTAAATCAGTTATTAACACCAAATTGAGAAGTTAATGGCTGGTAACTGAAATGGAAAAGTAAAATGAATAAATATTTTTTAATAGGTGAAAGTTGAGAATGTTTAAATGCTGGTGGGGAAAAAAAAACAGGAGCAGAAGTTGAAAGCAAGGGGGAATTCAGCAAAAAATGACTAAGAAAATGGAAAGGGATGATCTGAGTAAGAAGAGAATAGCCTAGTTTTCTATAATAAGACACATGGGGCAAGTGTTAGTATATATTTGGCATCAAGCAATTCAGGGCACTTGGATGGTTTCTCTTTCTGTGTCTCTCTGTCTCCTTAAGCTAGAATGTAAACTCATCAGCAGAAGATACAAGTTTGAGGAGAGTGGAGGTCTCTAACAAGAGTTGCAGAGAGTAGAACAACATTAATGAAATAAAACTCTTGGGATTACTAGGCAGTGCTGAATTTCACGATAAAACTATTTCTAATTTCCCTGCTGTAATTTTCTCCAACAGCACAGATGTGCCAAAATGTACACATGGAGAAAAAAAATCTCGTTGTTGGGTGTGGTTGTTATATGTAGATGTGACCAAATGAAAGCGGAGTGAAGACATTTAACAAATTTTGAGGGTGCTGAAATTACCAACATGATCTAAGCTAAACAAGGAGAGAGGGGAAAACAGAAAGGGGATAGTGCACTGGTAAAGGATAGAGGTTAAATATAGATGATAGAAGAAAAAGTTCATAAAGCAAGATCAAAGGTGGGAAGACTGTGATTAGCAAGAAATGAGATGCTTGAATTGGTAAGTTTGAAAGAAGCATGATTTGTGGTGATGACAAGATTCAGAATAGTACCATGAAGAGTGTCTGACTTGGGGTAGTGAACAACACTGGAAGCAATAAAGTTATAAAACCAAAAGGTTAGTTTGTGAATGGGTGATCTATGTGGATATCAGAGCATACCAGGGTGATGTGAAGAACTGCTTAAAATTCCTGCTTAAAGACAGATGATGGGACTTTACAGACAAATATTTAAGCATGTTTCTAGTGATTCTTCTAAATGAAAGAAATGGTTCAGAAGTTTAAGTGTGGTTCACCATGACATTAAAAATAACTTTTCTTTAAGTTAATATTGACTTCAAATAACTAAAGCATTTGAGACTACTTAAAGGAGTTTAAGAAATCTTTATCGCTCTAATAATTTTGTTATTCATCTGCCTAGCAAACCCAATACAGTTAAGCCTCAAATTAAAATTTCAATTATGGAGAATCTGAACTAAAGATATTTAATTTCATGCTTGTGTATGTGTGTACAAAAATATACTTAATACACACACACACTTCATATATATATGAAGTCTTTTTGTATTGAACTTTTTATCTGTAAAATCCCGGCAAGAGAGAGATTATACATAATTACTGCCCTTCTTAGAAGTGTGGAGACAAGAGACACTCGGTTCATGAATGGCTCATTGGAAATAACTATGGGAAGAAACTAAATTTCCAAAGATCTTATAAAAAATACTATACAAAGCTTATATAGGATTTTATATTAGCAGGAACAAATGTGGAAAATTCTAGATTAAGATGTCAGCATTATATTTAAATGTACTTTAATTTGATTGTTTTCATTTAAAAAGCCATAATTATTCTTGCTATTAGACTCCCTCTTGTAAGTTTTACTTGAATGAATAATTCAGATTGATTCAAGCACACATTTAAATTCTTTACATGGCTTATTTATTAGGGAACATTAGTATGATTATATGTTATATCAAACACTGGAATATTATGTGTGGTGAATTATATCAGAAAAAATCAATTTTATAAAGCATCTACATCTTCTGTTTTGAAATCCTCCCCATCCCCACTCTTTAAAAGCATGTTTGGTTTGAATACATTTGTTGCTCATTTTGAAGGATAGGGTAGGGGCAGATAAGAAACTAATTATTCTCTAGAGGAAAAAAAAATGTGCTACCCTTTCCAGAGTACAAAGAAACTGGGGAATTCTTCATTCACTCCCTATTTGGACCATTAAAAGTTATATAGGATATTCTAGGTGCAGTTGAGATTGGACTACATATTCTTTAAATCAAAGCCCTATTCTTAGATACTAAATAATTCCAAGGAAAACTGGGCTCTGGAGATCTACATTTTTGTATAACACAGTGCCTGGAAAGCTATATTTCTTGATGCATAGAAGAAAATAGCAGTTTTTACATTAAAAGCTTTATGAAAAATATTAGAGATAGTGGATGTAAAATGCATAGAACAGTGCATTGCTTAGCACATTATAACTAATCAATGTGATTATTATGTAGATATTACATATAAAATAGATAACATCATTAGCATGCAAAAGATGAGGAAAACATGAAGCAGAATATATGCACAGAAGGAGATAAAAGTAATCAGGAACAAAAAAAATAGATAATAGGCATATCAAGACCATGAAGTGCAAGATGGGAAGATGGGAAACAAAGAGATAAAGCTGGTGAGGTACACAGGGAGCAGATAATGTAGGGATTTATGGACTACATAAAGCCATTTGAAATTAATTCTAGGGCTGTGAGGGAGTGATTGAGGGGTTTTAGGCAGCTAAAAAATAAGATTTAGATAGGTCTCTTTAGCTGAAGCGTGAATAATGGATTACAGGAAGGCAAGACTAGACTAGAAGTAGAAAGACTATTGTAGTATGATGGCTTGAGCTGGAGAGAAGAAAATCAACAGATTTGAGAGGTTTATAAAAATGCAATTAACTAGATTTGGTAATAGTACATGGACGTGTGCAGAGGAAGAATTAGGACAAGGAAGAACAGGAGCAAAGAGGAAGCCCAGGTTTCAGGTTTGGTCATCCGGGTAGAAATCACTGCCCTAACTCCTATTATATTTTTTCAGGTTTTCTTCTTTATCCTAGAGTTCTTTCTTTGTCCAGCTTCTGTATATCCATTCAATTATTTGGGAAATGCATTTTAAATATTTATAATATGCCAGCGTCTATATGTTAAAAATTCAAAGATCCTCCTCTGTTCAGTTCTCCTCTGAATTTTATAGGGGATCACAGAATCTCAGGGCAGGGACAATTTAAAAAGCATGTAGTACAAATTCTCAGCCAAAAGGTGAATCCTCCATAATCCTATTATGTACATATGCCTGTCAGGTCTATATTAGACATAATTACAGTGAACAACTCCCTTTCCAGGTGGTCAATTTTTTCTTCCTACCTTTGTGATTGTTAATAATTCTCTTACAGTCAGCTCAATTTATCTGTAGTAACCCCTGACTTCTGGCCCAAGGTCTTATCACAAGGCCATAAAGAACACATTTGGTTGTTCATTCTCTTGGCAGCGTCTATATCTTTGTTCTGTATACACCACATATTCCTATTTCTACCAGTCTTTGAAGACATGGCTTTGTGTCATCTCACTAGGATGGTCATGTTCCTCTGAACATATGCTGGTTTTAATACATCTACTTTAAGTATATACCCAGCTATAATCTGGCAAATGCATAGAATTTTGACCCTGTTACTGCTTTTATGGATATTGAAAAACATTAAATTATTTGTCAGGCATTGCTCATTTGCCTACCTTGTAGAAACTTTTTTCATAGGAGCCACAGGTAAATTATATATGTTCCCCTATAGAAGAAATCAGTAAGTATAGTCCTGAAGTTGGCTGCAGGAGTATAGAAATTCCCATATAAAATTTCATCTTGTCAGATTTGGATGCCTCTGTAAAAATCATCCTTAAGCATATTCTTTATCTAAAAACTGAGCTATGCCTTCTAGCTTTGCACTTTGCCAAACCTGATGTTCTTACTTAAATCATGTGTGAAAGTGCTGGGTTATGCCACCTTCTTTTTCACTTAGTCCACATCAATTCATTTGTGAAGCCCCTTTGGTTATTTGTCTTTAGCTGGGAGAATGTCTTGTAAATAAGAATATTAGGGTGCCTTTGGGTTTCTGACACTTTTCTCATTCTCTACAAAGACTTTAAAAAGTGATCATGAGCCCTGAAATACTTAAATGCAATAATTAGTTTTCATGTCCATCTCTCTACAAGTTCTTTGAAGAACAGAACTAGGTAATTCAAATATCAGTAATTTAAAACATTTCTTGGGACATACTGAGGAAAAGAATGAAAAATTATCATTTTCATGTTCTACTAATATTAATCCAGGATTTATATCAATTAAGATAAATGATATGAATTTATTTAGAAAATGACATTATCTTCTAGTGTATGTAACTATCTTGATTTTAATTTTCGTTTACTAATTTTTATTTTACTCTTTCCAGATCAAAAATGTTTCTCCTGGCAGAAGTGATGGAGACAGCAGAGAGCTTCTGCTCTACTCTTTGTGATATATTAACATTGCACTGCTGGCTCAAAACAGCAACTCTATTCCTTTTGTGCTGTTTTCCTTCCTCTAAATAGATCAATATATCTAAATATATCTAAAAGAGAGCACTTTGGTTTCCCTTAGCTTTCTTTTTACTAACAAATTTCAGTGCATTTTGACCCTTATGCTTTGGATATTATTATTACTTACGTTCAGGGAATTCTTATAATTGTCCTTGGTTGGAGCTAGGCAGGGCTATGCATGATCACATGGCAAAGCCAACAGCAGCTCTATTTTAGTGAAAACAGAGGAGACAGGCTTCTGGAGTTCCAAGTAGGAAACTGGGACACATTTTCCCAGAGAAATTTTGAAAGCATTGGGTTTAGGTTCTAAAATGTTGTATATTATTATATTTGTTGAATTAGTTGCCCAGGAATTTTCCCACAGTAATTGTGTCTGTACTAAATAAACCCCCGACTAAAATAAACAAACGGATCCAAGCACAAATACCTGTTCCAAACTAGGCCTTAAAAGGATTTCATCTAAGGACTTTATTTTTGGAATGGGATGAAGGAGAATATATGTGTTTGTGACAAGGCTGGAAAAATCTCTCATGATATCTTATTGTCAAAGTTTTGGGAATATCTTGACTCTATTGCCTCTAGAATCTGTTGTTTCTGTAATCTGTGAGATCATCTAATATCATGCAGGTGAATCCTTCTTTTTGCTTTATCTACCCAGAGACAGTTCCTACTGCATGCCTACAAAACAAATTTTTGTGGGGGAAGCACAGACTTTTACTTTCTGTGTATATAGAATACTTAGATGGGAGGATGTACTCAGAGCTTCTAACACATCTTACAAATTAAGTTCTGGAATACAGTTCATTTGTAAGTTTAATTTGGCATATAGGCACTTAACAAAGATGTATTAAATGAAAGAATGTTGTGAGTTTCTGTGATACCTTTACATATAAATATTTTCCATGACATATATTTTGCTTACAGATATGTACACTCTGAACCTGCCAAACGCCAAAGATTAAAAGTGCAGTCTCAAAACACATTAACGATTACACACTGAGGAGACCCTCAGGATTGTGATGGGAATAAATTAAGTAAATCTATAGAGCTTCACTTTTATGTCTTTGATATTCTAACATAAAGATCTATTGGTAGTGATTAAGTGTGACTGCTTTGCTCCAAGGATAAACTGCTTCTCGGGAGAGGATGCTGCTGATAGTTGAATCGGGGTGTTAATTTCATTTTAATGATATCAAAAAATTAATTCGCATAGGAAATCTATTTTCCTTTAGCAGTCTTATCCATTCAGAATACATATAAAAGTCTAACATATAATAATATACTATCTATATTGTAACTAAAGATTGAAAACTATGTTAGTCAGTATATTAGCATTCATATGATATCTTTCAACTTAAGTTACAAAAATAGAGAAAATTTCAGCATGGATATATCCTGTACCAAAAAAATTATATAATGTTAAGAGGCAAGAGAAAACATTAGCAGATAAAGAATTAAGCTAAATATTTCACCATGTATATTGCTGGAGATAAATAACTATTCAGTGGATATTCTGTCAATTTTAATATGTTCACTGCCTGTTCAGAACTGTCTTGAGAATTAGAGAGGTGAATTACTATTGAAACAGACATCCTCATCTTTAATCCCAGCAGTCTGTGTAAGACTAAGCTTCTTGGAATCAAAGTTGAGTGTAGAAATGTGAATCCCCTAGAGTAACAGATGTCAAATAGTTCAGCCTAACAAGTCTTCAGTTTGCTAAGTATAAAGTAGAAAAATGAAACACAACATTTGAATAGACACATACTTATGGCATTTCTGAACACCAAAGATAAAGCAAAAGTAAATTTAAAAA
Source organism: Macaca nemestrina (assembly GCF_043159975.1). Taxonomy (NCBI): domain Eukaryota; kingdom Metazoa; phylum Chordata; class Mammalia; order Primates; family Cercopithecidae; genus Macaca; species Macaca nemestrina. The sequence continues at coordinate 52,079,655 of NC_092134.1, read as the reverse complement.
ACTGTCAGAGAGAGAGGAAAAAGAAATCCTACATGCTATATACAAAAGAATGGCAATCAATTGATCATTAGCCATAACTAGAAGCAAGAAGAGCCATAACTTCAAAGTTCTGAGGACAAATTATTTTTAACCAATAGTTCTATATTTTGGGAAATTATCAACTGATGTTAGGTGTAAAATATATTTTCAGGTCTCTAATGACTCAAGGAATTTGCCACTTGCCCTATCATCATATTTCTAGAGATGCTGACATGTGAAACTGGAAACTAAATATATTCCAGGGGAGAAAAGTAAGAAATATAATGAGATATATAATAAAAATATAATTAACACTGATGATTCAAAACTTGCTTAAGCAAGAATGTTGATGACATTAAATTTTATTAATTCCCTTGTAAGCTCTTAGTTCTTGATGCTAAAGTAACAGATTTATGAAATTATAATAACGTAAATGTTATTTTTAATATCATGTGGTGCTTATACCTGTGCAACTTGAAAGTCTGTGATTAACCAGGTCTTTCTATGTTAGGTGGATTTAACTATTTGGGGTTTCCAGTTATGCTTTTTTTTCCCCCACTATTTACCTAAGCCAGCCCTTTATTGGAAATACGGCTGACAGTTTGATTTTTAATTGACAGTTTTGTCAGTAGTCAACAAATAAATTCTGAACTTAGGCAAAGAAGAGAGTTTCTATTTATTGTGCCCTAAAATACCCAAATATAGTCTCTAAGTACAATTTGTTGAGTTGGACCTCATTCAGAAACACAGGTTTTTTTGGGGGGGCTGGCACATGTAGGTTTTAAGTCTTAAGGGACCATCTATCATTCCATACAGTGTGATTGTAGCTCACTGTAACCTCGAATTCATGGGCTCAAGCAATCCTCCTGTCTCAGCCTTAGGACATGCACATGCCATCATGCCTGTCTCATGTATTTTTATTTTTTTGTAGAAATGGGGTCTCACCCTGTTGCCCAGGCTGAGTCTCAAACACCTAGGCTTGAGCAATTCTCCCACCTCAGCCTCCCAAAGTGCTGGGATTACAGGCATGAGTCACCATTACTGGCCTGTGTGGTTGGCTTTAATCAGCCTTCCTGAATAAGAAGCTTTTAGGTTAAAACATAGGCTGGAGAGCTAAGAATGGAAAACATGTTCTTAAATATGAGGGTGAAAGGTATAAAAGAAAAGGAGTGAAATTTTCAGGTCTGGTTGTTCGAAACGTAACAGTAAAAGAGAAGATGTTTTTGTTAAATAAAAAAGGAGCCTGGAGTTCAAAGAAATCCAACAGAGAGTGATGGATAAGATCTCAGAGAGTCATGGCATCCCCACGGGAAGTCCACATTGAATAAATTATGAAGAATTATAATGTTAATACTGAGACTATATATTGAGAATAAGTGACTCACCCTTAAATGTCAGGAGCCTACAGAGAAACTGCTCAGTTTTTAAAGGGGAAAAACCAAGAAAATGACTGTGAAGCATTCAAAGAATTACTAGCTGAGTTTTAGTTTGACACAATTATTATAGGTTAACTATACTCTACATAAACCTGCTGGAGAAATTTATGGAATTGATGATTTAAAGAAAAGTACAGCAAAGATGGGGCAAAGTAAAGGCAAACTAGGCAGACCAACAATAGATTGACTTTAGGCCGAAGTTACATGTTACTCTGATGAAACAACAGCAATTGTTTAATAATACCCAGGAAGGTAACGATGGATAAGACAAGATTTTCATGACTAGTGGGTGGTTTAGTAGATTCAATGTTGTTGATTTCCTATTTCTCATAATAAGACAATAGAGAGAAATATAAGCAAAACTAATGCCTGGACCAGAAAGCAAAGAAAAAGGAGAATTAAAGTAGGAACACAAATCTTGTTAAGTTGTTGTAACCTATGTGTGTTAAATTTACTGGATGGTAAGTGTGCCTCAAATTAAACCTTTGTTTAGGACTGCCAAGTTACAAATTTCTGAACTTTGCAAGAATTTGGAATGTCTTAAATGCTGCTCTCTGAAAGTAACTCCCCCATATGGCTTTTTAAAAAATGTACCATAATTAACTCCTCTAGAGATTTCTCCCAATTAAATTTAAAGTTACAGACTGTCAATTCTAAATAGCTGCTATCCTAGCAAATTTGAAAATAAGATATTGTCTAGTTCTGGCTATCCTCACAAAGACTACTGAATCTCTGCTATGAATTATGGGATAGTGAGCATAGCTGTGTTAAGTACTAAGCCCTGGAAATACCATTTTGCTGGTCCAGTGGATAGAATTTAGAAACAACTGATAGGATAACACAGGTTGCAACTGTGTACATACAATCTATAGTGTTCAACATTATGAAAAATGTTGCTTCATTTATTGTTTTTATTTATTTCTTAAATGTACTTAAAATTATTTTTCATCTTGATAGAAGACTAGCAGACATGAAATTTGAACACAGAAAAGAGCATAATGCATCAAAGTGCACTGAAAGAGGATATGGTTTCTTTAAAAAGAAATAAAATTGGAATTGTTTAAATGAAATTTTAAACACTTAGAAAAATTCAAGAATAGGCTGTCAACATTTAATAATATTAATAATTAACAACATAAAATTCAATACAAAAAAGTTTGAAACCACGTAATTTAAAAGTAAATTGTCTATGTCTAATAAAACTCATTATGTGAAGACAATTTACTCTCTGGTAATACAGAAATCAAGCCACAGTGCCATGAAAGTTCCGAATAGGTGTTAACAATTATTCATATAAGTCTTTGAACACTGGTTGCATATCTATGCTCATAGGGTTATTGCTATGGAATAATCAATAATAAGGGAAATACTTTTGTGCTTTCATTAATTACCTCTGACTTGCCTTGTTAAATCCATTTGAACCTAAATACCATTAATCCATGGGGAACAACTGTACTAAGAAATGTTAGCCATTTTTGCCTTATAGAATGTTCCTAATATTCTTCTTAATATTAAAACAAGTATTCTACATAATACATTTTACAGTTACATTTTGCCAATACATGTTGCAAAATAAAACCCAAAGTCAAGCATGGTAAGATATTTAAGGGAAGAACTAGTATTTGTTTCTGACTGTGAGGGTACTTAGTAGTTGAGAAATGAGTCTATAAAATTATTATCAAATCAACCCAACAGTGTATAAGGTTAATAATAGCTGAACTTTAAATATGTTATTTTAAATTGAAATGTTTATCTTTAGTAGCTATTTAAAAAAATATTCCAGTTGGTTCCATCAACAACTAATAAAGTATGCAGTGCACTGCCTCGGTATCAGACTTATATGCAATTGTGAAAGCTGTTCAGATTGCCATTCTTAAGTTAAGTATTTCTCTGGGAGAAATGAGAATTAACTTTTAAGGGAAATAAACTGTTTCCATTAGTCAGGCTGGGTTTTGATCATTTATATATTTTTAGACTTGAAATCAACTGCCAACATTTTAAAAAAATTAACAGAGGAAAGTATTTTTTAGAAGAATGTTTTTCTCAATAAATAGTTATGAAATAGAGTATATCACTAACTGGTAGGACTAAACAAAATTAAGACATTTGAAACAGATTATGATAATATTTAAATATATTTTTGAGTGATCAGTAACTAAAGAATAAATATACATTATTGATTATGGCTGAGCATTTGATTGTATTGTAGAAATAATTATGTTCTCAAGGTCATTTTTTCTGGACAATGTTCCTACTGAACTGGGATATATGTACATAATTTTTAGTAACTAACAAACTAATAAACAATTAGGTTAGTGAGTTGTTTGGCAACTTGTAAGTATATAGTTCCCCATTATTAGTAAACATTTACAAAGCAAGTGAGAAAGCAAAATATGAAGTCAATTGATTAGCCCGTATAGTATAGTCCTAAGAGCCTATCTGTTACAAAATGATTATGAAAGCAGTGAATATTCTTTCATAGGAAAGAAGGAAAATGTGAAAACTAAAAACACAATGTAAGAAATATTTGAGAAGAAGGAAAAGTAATAATCAACCAATAGATTCTGGAATAAAGAGAAATTGATTTACATTTAAAGAACATGTCCTAAAGGTGCCATTTTGTCAATGAAAATGTTACTATGTATTTTTAAAATGTTATTTCGGGACCTACTTGCTTTCCAACAGCTGCTGCAACTCAAAATTTGCCAATGTTGCAAGTCATTTAAATGTTCCATATTATATATGAATGAAAAGATACACTATCAATTTCCTGACAGATGCAAAACAATCTGCTCTGAGTCTAAAATAAGTTTATATTCAATCAGTCAGAGAAATGTTTCTCCTTTACTCCATTTCAAAGAGTAGATACTTATAATTGCCACGAGAGAAAACAAAGGTAGATGGTATAATCTCATTTTATCATACCAATCAGGTATTAATTTTTACCATCAATAGGGTTTTGCATTACTTTTAAGGATTTTGAAACACATCCATGGATGGTTACGTTGAAGAAACTGCGTATTTCCACCACAGGCCAAATACTGTTAGGCTCTTTTCAACAGTAGCTCACAACCAGGAAACATAAGCCCTGAGGGTTTTAGGTAATATCTGGAAAATACTGGCTTCAATATAGTTCTTTTGTTTCCAACCACTATCTTTTTAATTCCCTATAAATAACAATAAAGAATTAGTAAAAGTTAGAAAAAGGGGGGGAAAAATCCCCAAACCTACTTTTTCTTCAGTCTTCGATCCTTCTCAGCTTGAGTTCCGAGTTTGCCTAACCCCAGGGACTCCTGAGCTGCAGCTTCAGTCTCCATAAAGCCTCCTGTGAAGAGAAGTAACTAAGTGTTCAGATTATGTTGCATAGGTTGTGTCAATTCTGAAGTCAGGCTGTTAAACGTTTAGTTGAGCAACTGTTTAGTATCACATTTTAAAATGCTCCTTATATTACTAACCTAACATGCATAAAATGGCTTGGGTACATACATAAACATACACTGAGAAAATGAAAACAAACAGTACCTACGGGGATACAATTTGTTGCACCCAGTGGCAACATAATGAATGTGGCCTGTACACTGACAGACACTTGAATATACTGTCCCCAAGTCTTAAGGTCTGTTTTTATACTTTTCCTATGGAAAATAAGTGCAAATATCTACACAGTGTGTGATATTTGTTTATTTTTTCAACACGTGAAGTATTTGCAATATTTCACATATAATGGGGTAAATGATAGTCATTGGGTAGGAACTCAAGTATATGTTTTCCGCTACAAGTTGACACAATGGAGAGGCTTTTGCTGACTTTTAAGAGCTCTTCATAGACTGGAAATTTGTTCTGCTCTACTGGCTGACTCCAATATCCTCTTACTTCCATAACTTGATGTGTTCTGGGAAGGTTCTTGTGTTGTTTTTTAAACTTCATAATATTTTTTGAAAAAATTCTAAATTTCTTCAAAAGAGCTTGATAAAAATAGCTATTACCCAGTAGGTCATAAACTCTCATTTAGTGTCAATATATAATACGTATACCTCATATAACTTTGTAATAAAAAGAGGACGAAAGAAAAGTATGATGTATTTTAAACACATATCACAGGATTTCTAAATTTACAAAATTAATTCATAAATTATCTATCCTAATTGAAAAATAAGGACTTACTCCCTATGTGCTGAAGTCAAGCTAAATGAAAATGCTCACTATTTTTAAATGGGTTAAGGTATATAATTTTTTTTATAAAAGAAATTTAAACTCCAGTTAAGGTCAAGACCAGGTAGAAAGATTTAAGCTAATACAAACTCTTACAAAGACTATGCAAGAAATTTCATCACTATATCAGTAAGTAAGACTATCGAAGACAACTTTTGCTCTTCTCTCATTGTAGTGAGCACTTCCTTACTTAACATTTGCAGGACTTGACCAAGATATGGTTTCTCTTTAGCAGAGTAAAATATCTTACCAAGGCGCCAGAAGCAAATTTTGATGTTACCGTTTTTAATAACTTATTTTACCAAATAATTTATAGTACTGGATAATATTAACTTTGGAACATTGATATAAATAAATGAATCTCATTCCTGATAACCTTCTTACTGAATGGTATAATTTTTTAAAAGTATCCTTTAATTAAGAACACGTTTATTGCTGTCTAGATCTAATTCAGAGATGTGGAGTTTGAGGGCCAAAATTTGTTTTACTTATTATGTACATGTTTAATGAATATAGGTACTTAAATATTTTTTTATTATGAAAGATTTCTCTTCTTGGTATGGATTAGGAAAGTTTTCCACTGGTGACTAAAGTAGTCTTGGTAAACACTTTCAAATGGGAAAGTTTCCATTATGTACAGTGAGTGAATATTTTCATTTTATTTGTCTCATCTGTATATTTCCCTTACTGTATATCAATAAATTATTATTCAGAGTCTTCAAATAATAATAAAAATGTTCTCTTGAAATGTAAATGAAAATGAATGAGTCATTTAAAAGTTATAACATTCTTGAATGGTCCATATGGGGACATAGAGATTGATGAGGCAGACATTTTCAATAAACAGTGAAACATTTTCAGCCACCAGGTGGTTGGATGAATCAGGCTTTTATTCCTCTGAGAAATACAAGAACATTTAAATTATGATTTAAATTTATTCATACACCCAAAATTTTAATAGAAAAAAACCACATTTTTAAATAATAAAACTTGAAAAAAAAGCAAAGAAAAATGTAGGAATATTTTGTGAGTTAAATCTAGATATTTTATTTTCTCGTAAATAAACATAAAAAGCATGAAGAACTGAGAAATACTGGGAGTATTTCAAAATCTAGTGTCTTGTTTTCAAGCATTTGATAGATTACTGGAACTACATCCTGCGCAAAAATGCCAAATACAAATGAGACGTAAGGCCATTGTAAGTAAAGTTATTTTTAAGCATCACATTCAGGACAGTGTACTTAACCAGGAGAAAAGTCCCAGCAAGTGCATATTTTCAGCCCAATTAAAACACTTCTGAAGGAGGACATTTTTTCATAGAATTGACCTAGCTGCCTCACTCATCTCATGTTTATCTTTCCACATACTTTATCAACTAACCGGTAAGGGTGACCTTAGCAAAACCAGTTTGCTAAATCTTTTACTCTATGGATGATTATCTGAATCCAGTGAGAGTCTGTCTCATTCTTATCCAGGCATCAGTGGGCTCATATGGCTATGTGAACTTCAGAAATATCTATTTATCTATACCAATATTTTATTCACTTACTACATGTGACTATTAAGCTCTTGAAATATGCCTAATCCAAGTGATATACTATAAGTGTAAAATACACACCAGGTTTTGAAAATGTAGTAGAAAAAATACATGTAATTAACAAATTTTAAGTGATCATGTGTTGAAATGAGAATATTGTTTCCATATCGGGTTAAATAAAATGTAGGATTAAAATTAATCCCACCTATCCCTTTTGACTTTTCTTAATGTAGTTACCAGAAAATTTAAAATTACATATGTGGTTCACATTTGTGGCTTATATTATATTAATGTTGGCCAGCACTATATACCAGAGTTTCTACCTGGATACAGCACATCCACAGAAGGAATGTAAATGTCTGTGCATGTTGAAGGAGGGTGCATTTTTGGGGGTACTATGATTGGCACACACTGGACAGGGGACAAGGATTCTAAACCTCCTTCATTAAGAAGAGGATCTGTAGCTTCTTTTTTCTTTTTTTTTCTTTTTGCAGCGTCTCAGTCTGTCCCAGGCTGGGGTGCAAAGGCACCATCAGAGCTCACTGCAGCCTCCAACTCCTGGACTCAACCCATCCTCCTCCCGAGTCCCTGGGACTATAGATGTGTGCTACCATGCCTGGCTAGTTTTTCCACTTTTTGTAGAGATGAGGTCTTGCTATGTTGCCTAGGCACGTCTTGAACTGCTGGCCTCAAGGGATCCTTTGACTTCCCTCCCAAAGCATTGGGATTACAGATGTGAGCCACCATGCCTGGCCTAGCTTGTCATTCTCAAAATGACGAGTGCCTCAGAGGAGAAACAGAGGGAAACTGGTGTGTGGAAGCTAGGGGTTACTCATTCTTCAGGAGGTCTATTAGGAAACTATGTGGAAAGAACACAATGAACTCCACCCCTTTCATGGCCTGAAGTGCTTGGGCTTGAAGGTTTGAGTTCCATGATTCAGTGGACTACTTACATAATAAATTGTTTATCACCTTGTCAGGGTCCACCTAGTGCTTGCGTGTGAGCAAGGCAGCATCCCTGCCCTCAAATAAGTTTTCTTGGCTATGACTCAGGCACCTTTACTTCTGTGAGGCCTTTGAGGACTTGGATTTGTTGAGGGCAAGACCACTCCTAGTGTGTGACAGGCACAGTCAAGGATTTTTTTTTTTTTTTTTTTTTTTTTTTTGCCAGCCCCTCTTCCTATGTAAACAGTTTTGAACCACTAAGAAATCAGTGGGACAACAATCTACTGATTCAATCTCATACAATACCATTCTTGCCAGTGGGAGCGAGGGATCCAATTGCCAGACCACCCTCTTGAAAACAGGGTCAGATCACTGGTTCAGGATGACTCCACAGATGCGAGTCACTAGGCTCCCTAAGGCATCTGGTTGAGTGCATGCATGGGGTAGAGTGTCAATGAAAACCCTGAAGGCGAGAAACAGGGACCCAGGCTCCTGCTGTTTGGCTGGATCGGGCAGCATGTCCAGATGGCACTACTTCCCTGCTGGTCCCAGTGTCTGAATAGTAACTAAAAACATTTCGATGCTTCCAGTGATTAGACCCCAGGTCCAATTCTTGGCTGGGGGTGCCTTGCCCAGATGGCACTGCCAGCCCCGAACTATCCCAGACATTACAGGGGTTCTTAAAATTTTTCGAGGAAGATGCTACAAAATGTAGGGCTCGTGAAGGCTCAGGGCTGCAGAGCTCAGAAAGGAGACTCACATGCCCAGATCTATAGATGGAACTAGTTGGAGATATCTATTCATTTGGATTGTGAAGGTGTGAAAGTTGTTAGAATCAAAGTGGAGTCACTATTGTTAAGAAAATCCCGGCACATAGAGCCAGCGAAGGCCATAAACAGGGAGTTCTCATGCTCCCGTGCATGATAGCAACAACAACAACAACCACAACAACAACAACAAAGGACCCTACGAAAGCCACAACCTTGCACAAAGGCCATTGCAATCCTATGCAAAAAATATTTTTATAGGGATATCTATCTGGCAATTGCCTGTCCAACCTCTGACTGGTGGCACCCTTGTTATTAATTTGAGTAGCCAAAGATAATCGTTTCAAAAAATTATACAATCTTAATTTTTTGCCTTTAAAAATCTTTGTCTTCCTTTCCTTCCCTGAATGTACACAGTTTATAGTTTACTATGACATACATATTCTTATCGCAATGCTCTATTCCTAAATAAACATCTTTTCTTTTAGAGAGCATCTCTATCTGTTATTTAGGCCAACAAAGACAAATATCTCCACATTTCTCAGTCCTTAAATTCCATTCAAAATAACTTATTTCATATTGGCCCTTGAGATACAAGTCCATAAAAATTGCTTGAAAACCCATATTGCAAAGCATCTGTCCCTCCATTTGTCCAGCAGAGGTCTCTATCATTGTGTGAAAAAGAAAGCTCTAACTCTACTACAATCTGCTGATGACAGCTGGCTTCCTCTTTCTTTCATTAGACCTGTCTTCATCCTTAATCAAAAGCACGTGGTTTGTATTTAAACACATTTGAATGTATAAATTGTTACTTAATTGTTCAACATCTGTTAGTCTGTTACCTATCTGGAGACTGTATTTAGACACAGTGACTGGCTCATAAAGGGTATGTAATAAATACAATCATAATTGGAGCGAAATACTACTTTATTTAAAGAAAGACCCTTTCACTATGCACAACATGAGTCATTTCTAATTGATACTTTGTGGAATTTACATTGTAACTATTGGTTCCTTAACATCAAGCAACAATCTAAATTTTGGCCTAAAAGCCAGCACGGACATCCAAATTTTAGATGTAGAAAAATACAGTCATGTGCCCCATAAAGACCTTTCTGTTAATGACGGGCTGCATTTATGACAGTGTTTCCATAAAATTATAAGAGCATATTTTTACTATACCTTTAATGTTTAGGTACACAAATACTTAACCATTGTGTTACGATTGCCTACGGTGTTCAGTACAGTCATATATTGTAGAGTTTTTATAGCAACAGGCTATACTTATAGTCTAGGTGTGTAGGTGGCTATCCCATACAGCCTGGGTACATAGTAGGTTATATTATTTAGGTTTGTACAACAAAATCTCCTAAGGGATGCATCTTTTAGAATGTTTCCTTATCATTAAACAACGCATGACTGTACTTGTGAAATGATGCTGGTATACTGCTGAAGCCATTTTTGTCACTGTGAAATTACTTTTTTATTAAGCTTATTATGGTAGGTCAATGAGTTCAGACAATTATAATACAAACTGGCAGATAACCATAAAAGAATTGCAATTTAGCAGGCAAAAAAGCTCTTTGAAATGTGTATATTGCTTTTCATATGCATTTAAAGGAAACTTGCTAAAGTAGCCTTAACCTAATGATATATGCGTTTTTATATATGTAATTGGGAATTCTGCTTATACAAAGTTAACGTATTTTTCTGTTTTCATTATTTTTTTCACAGTTTTGTTGTTTTGGCTCTATTTGATCACTCCCTTGTCTTGAACATCTCTTTGTCTGAGATTTGTTTCATCTTTTGCAATGCCTGTTAATAGCCTCTTCTTTATCCTAACCATTCACTATTGACATCAGCTAAGTTGGTCATGTGTGTTATTTTTTCTTCATAGTAATTATTAGTAGAGCTCTCTGAAGACTCGAGAGAGTTGGTGTTTCCCAGGTGGCAAACAAATGAGTATGTTAAGATGGTATGGAGCAGATAATTTCCCCAGAAATAGCAAATGTTTTAATATTTCTGTTTCTTCTCCATATACTATCATCATTTTTTCTCAGCTGACAAACTGCCTCTAGAGAATAGAGCTTGTTTGCTCTAATCCTTAACTCTCACCTCTGCTTGGATGCTTGACCCTGGAACTCAGATCATCTTATTTCTGTGGTTGGTTCTGCTTCAAGATGCTGCCTCCCAATCTCTGCAGTTTCAATCCCTCTGTGACTAGGTAACTTGATCTTCAGTCCTAATCATTTCCTTTGCTTCATAATTTGATATCACACTTCTGACCCCAGTCAGTACCCACTTCCTATTTAACCACAAAAAGTACCATTTCCATGACATTCTCTATGGAGCTTACTCTTTCACATAGTTTCAATATTTTTCTCAAAGATAAGTCCTGTTTGAAACTCTACCTTGACACCTTTTCAAATACGTAGGAACACTGCATTTAGATGATCCTAGTGGAATCAAACATATACAGCGAGAGAAAGATTAACCCAGAACTCTCTGCAAACATTATGTCTGTATCTTGTATTAGAAAATTATAATGTTTCTGTGTGATGTATTTTTTTACTGTTGCCTTGAGTTCTTAATTATTCATTTATATGGGATGTCTTCAAGATGTTATATACTTCCTGAAGTAAATGATCATATTTTAAATTTCTTTATGTACCCACACATGTTCCACAGGGATAGGAACTCAATGAAGTATTTTTTGATTGAAATAGTCCCGAGAGTCTCCTTTCCTGAACATCAAACCTGGAGGTAGGAGCCAGGATTCACTCTCAGCTCTCTCACTAAGTAGCTGCTCTGCCTTCTGAAATCACCTCATTTCTACAAGTATAGAATGTGGACAACTATATCATCCTCACATATCTTCTAGAATCTTTAGGCATATAGCTCTAGAAGTCTGTAATCCTAAAAGTAGAAATTCCTTTTCACAGTAAATATTTTAAGATGTATCAGTGGTATAAAGAAGAGTTGCCTGAGAAAAGACTTAAATGTTAAAGATTCATAGATTCAGGATTCCTAGGGTTGAAGTAGGTCTTAAAGATCATCCACTACAATCATCTTTCCAATGCTTGGATCCTCTCCACAACAGCTCTTCCTAGTATTTGTCTAGATTTTGGTCAACAGTTTCCAAGTGACAAATAACTCACTACCTCATAAGCCAGCCCACTTTGTATAGAATTCTGATATCCCACTGTTCTTTCTTACATTGAGATGAAGAATAATTTTGTACAACTTTAATACTTTGGTTCTAGTTTCGTATCCTCACTTAACAATGAAAAGGACGATAGCTCTTATACAGAACAGCTCTTCAAATTTTGTGATCAGCTACTTGGTAGGTCAGCAAAGAGAATAAACACACCATCTACTTATGTTCTTTGAACGTGATTCCAATCCTCCACATGTCCCTAATTTTCCCCGCCAACCTTCCTCCAGGTTGATGATGTGCCTTTAAAAATACAGTAACCAGGATGAATTCCATTGCTTGGCTGTTATTTTATCATAGCAGAGTAGAGTAGAAAAAACTGTCATATCAACTCTTATGTCTATTAATGTGGCCTAAACTTATTAATCAATATTGACTTTAGAGTCAGTTGAAATTTTTATTTTTTTTTCTTTAAAATCTTGCTTCTAAGAGCTATACTTTTAGATTAGGATAATTTAGATCCCCCTTACATTCATTCTATTTTTTTTTTTTTTTTTGGCGGGGGAGATAGTGTTTAGGGGTAATACTAATCTTTTCACTTGGGATTCCTCCCCTTAGTAATACCCTCAGGTATCAATCAGATACCTGAGCTGTTGAAATATTCATATCCAAGTGATTTTGAATGTGCTGATCAAGAACAGAGAAAATCCTAATCATGCCACTAGAAACTTTGATCCAAGGTGACGTTACTCCACTCATCAGCACTACTGGGCAAGGATTATTTAACCAGTTATAAATCCCACCTACCTGTTCCATCACTCAGACCCCATTTTGACATTTTGTCCCCAGGGATTTCATGAGTGATGGCTTGCTCACCACCTTTCCTTATCTGTTACTAAGCAAATTTGTCAAAGAAACAAAGGAAATTAGTCTGACGTGGCTGTTTTTAACATAGGTTAATTTACTTTGTTTCAAAATAGATTAATGCCTTCAGATAAAATTAAAAGTCTAGCTAGTCAGGACTGCAATTATTTATGCATGATCACAGATCTTAGGGTTCATGGCCACTGTTCCTAGTTCTGACAGGACAGACAATGTAGCAGATAAAACATTTCTGGGCCAAAAAATCATGAAGTTTTTGTTTTAAGTATAAAGTTTGTATCTGTTTATGTACTATCTTTGCTAAAGTGAAAATTCCTCCATGCCAACAGCCATGCCTTAGTCATTTTCCTAAAGTCCATAATTGTACTCTGCATTTAAGAATGGTTCAATACATGTCTATTCACTAAAAATAGGAATAAATAAATTATTTTGGATTATCTATGTCTTCTCTCCCTCCACCAAAAAAAAAAAAAAAAAAAAATCTCCTCAATTCTGGGGCATAAATGCCCTCTTGGTAATTCCTATATTCTGCTGAACTTTTTCTCTTCAAGTAAACAGATAGAAACAAAAATGAGTTTTTGAATGATTCCACTTATTTGTATACTCTACTCACATCAGATAAACCTTCATTTCATTCATTTTCTCTAAATTTATGCATTACTAAACAAAAATAACAATATAGATTTTATAATTCTCACTTTGATCTTGGTGATTTTTCCAATTGTCTGTTTATTTTGATGGATGGCATTCCTGCCACTGCTTTTACATGTCGATGCCACTTGCTTCTATCTATTATTTGTCATGTTCTCACTTTCCAACTTTTGTAACAAATCTTTTCATATCTGTTTTAGGCAGAAAACTCCCATTTCAGATACATTTCTTCTTCCTTAATCCACATCATCATAAATATAATTGTGTGTTACCATCCTCTGGAATTGCTTTGACAGTACATAGCCTTTGGTGTCCTGACTACTTTTCCATGTTAGTTAAGACTGCGCCTATTTCTAGAGTTTCAGTGTAGTGTGTTTGGAATTGATGCTGTGGTAGGTCGTAAAGTGATTGACAGATGAGGAAGGAAAAAAGTAGTTGTGAACAACTCAGTCTTGTACATTAAATGCAGGGTAAAGATAAGTCAATATTTGGAGATAATGGCAAGATCAAGTGACAGCTTTTAAAAGTATAGATTAGACATGAGCGTATTGGAACAATAATGGAAATATCAGAGATGCATTGCATATGGATGTATAAATTGAGGGGTGCAGAGAGATCATGGTCATTGTGCATGGTCAATAGCAGGATGCTATTACATTCCGAATCTATATTCCAGGAAGTCAGCAGAAGTACATATTGGTCCTGTTGTCATGGGGATACAAACCAAACCTGTTTATGTAATTTTTCATCCTGGGATTTGTGACATAGAAAGATAATGAATGGTCAGGTGTGGTGGCTCATGCCTGTAATCCCAGCACTTTGGGAGACCGAGGTGGGCAGATCACCTGAGATCAGGAGTAGTGATCAGCCTGACCAACATGGCAAAACCCCATCTCTATTAAAAATAAAAAAATTAACCGGGCATGGTGGCGGGTGCCTGTAATCCCAGCTACTAGGGAGACTGAGGCAGGAGTATCACTTGAACCAGGAGGCGGAGGTTGCAGTGAGCCGAGATTGTGCCACTGCACTCCATCCTGGGTGACAGAGTGAGACTCTGTTTAAAAAAAAAAAAAAAAAAAGTCAGTGAACAAAAATACAAAGAAATAGATAGAATGACTCTAAAACCAGATCCCCAAGTAAGCTAGAAGGAATGCTTCCTCTGTTAAGTGAGCTTCCCTAAATTCAACTGTGACCTTCAGGTAAACTTGGCTTGTATTACGCTTTGTTTTTCCTGAATAGTACTTACAAATGGAATTTGAATGCTTAACATGGAAGAATAAATGCTCACTGATTCATTTAAGTCTATACTACTCCTTTTTATCTTCTGCCCATACACTGATAGACATTTCAGTTTGGAAATCTTACTCCTACATTATAAACAATAATAATATGAACAAGAACTGTAAACCCTGGTAAGAATAGAATGAATTTTTCACAAGATATATAAAAACTTGAAATCTCCTATTAGTACCACAGCTTTTTCTATCCTACTTTTGTAATTTGAGTGAACTAACCATTTGAAAAGGATGTCATAAGAGATTTTTAAAATAAAATAGTTTTGCTTGGTTTCTGTTAGGTTTATTCAGTTGCTTTTCAACACATTGCTTCCTTTGAGTTTTGGGTTTCCATATTGATATTATCTATGCTAGTAACACATTAGTAAGAACAGACAATGTACATATTGAGTTTGATTCTTCATGGGTAGGGGTTATCCATACAATCACATTGACTGATCGTTCCTATCTGAAGTTTATGTTATTACCCTAGCATTTCAAATTATTATATACAACAAATAAGATATCCTCTCCAAATATTTTCCTTTGTGAATGACTACAAACATCTCCTTTGCTGTTCATCATTTCTGATAGAACCAAGGAAAAATTTTCATAGTTTTATTTACACAGCTTTCCTTTTCCACACCGTATTTCTTTTATAGGCATGTAGTATAGCTGCTTTCAAGTTAAGTCATGTGTCTCTGCTCTTTTGAGTTAAACCTTTTAAGAGTTATAAATCTTAGCACATGGTTCAGAATTTCAAAATTGGTACTTTGACATCACTATCTCTTTGCCTTAATACTTTCCCTGGTATACTATTGTATTTTATAGTTCTGTTTTCACTGGTAGAAGAAAGAACATTGACAATGCTCCTGTGTTTTAGAATTTTTCAGATCAAGACATTAAAATCATAATCATTGGAGATGTTTCCCTAGGTTCCTCAGATGCATGAAGAAGCAGTACTAGGTTGTAGTCCCTGGGTTTGAAAAACATGTATGGTCTTTCCATCACAACTTGGATACCTCTTCTAGGACCAAAGCAGACCTAAAATTCATAGCCCTTAACTAAAGTATCAATGGGGCCCATGTATCATTTCCTTTGGTGCAAGTATGGTTTTCTGGAAAGTGTTTATACCTGTTTTATTTTTATTTTTTCAGTCTTATTTTCAATAAAGACTTTATTCCTTTTTTCTGGAAGCTTTGATTCCCCATTTATGTAGCTTCTACCTAGCCTCATAGGTATAGCATTTTGCTCCTGTCTTCCTCATCCACATTGTAGTCCTTAACATGCTGCTGATTCTGGCTTTGTTTAAACTCTACCTCTGCTGTTCTATGAAATAAAGCAATATTACTCAGAGCTCAGAAACCTTCCCAGGTATAAACTGTGACCCGAATTAACTATTGCTAGTTTCTGACTTTGGTGGGGTTGATAAGAATGTAATCATAATTGAGTTAATTCTTATCTGCTCTGACCTAAAACACACAGTCACTGAAAATGAGTAATAAATGCTAAGTTTCTCGAAGGTTCTATATTTTTCTAGACTTAAACTTATATCTTGCATACCTTGATTTTGACAGAATATTGTTAGTGAAATTTCTAATGATTTAGGAATTTCTCATCAAAGTTAAATATGAAATAACAACAGAAAATTTTAAGTGATAAGGGCAATTAAATACATTTTAAAAGTAAAGTGTGAATTATGGTAACTAAGATGAATATATGTTGAAATATAAATAAATATGATTATGATGTTAGCAAAATTAATACTCAAAAATAATTAACCACCCACACTATAGTGACACTGTAATATATTGGGTATGACAGATCATTTGGTAAGACAACCACAAGTTGTCAAATAAGATAAAACAAATTTTAAAATAATGTCTGGCATGTATATTTTAAATAAAAAATAATCTGTGTCTCTCTTTTTTCCTCATAAAATAATATTATATATAGCCTAAAGAGTTCCTCTACTGAGAAAGAGGAATACAAAAAGATTTAATTCCTTTGTTGGGGAACATATAATCACACAATGCCCGCACATTAGTTTCCTGTAGCTTCTGATGTTTTGTGTGGGTTTCACACTGTGGAAGCCAGGAAAGGCATTTTTGGATACTGTAGTCATAAGTCTGCAAACATGAATATCGTAATCAGAAATTCTTTTGGTGGTAGGGCAGAAAACTAAGTCTTGGAGTTGGGTATTCCTTGCAAATAATTATTCCTCTATTTGAAAAACCAAAGGATGTACTAAGAAATTTGGGTTATTCCATTCAGCACTTACCACTGTAGGTAGGAGTTTAATTCTTTCCCAATAATATAACTCTAAAAGTTAATACATAGAAAGACAACTCCCAAAAAGCAAAGTATATATATAATCATTTCAGAAATATCACATATTCTTCAGATAATTATGTAAGTATGTATCATGTATGTATATCTGCTTATTTCTAAATATATATTTAAGTAGGACCATTTCAAATGTACTGATCTATATTTTTATTCTATCAGTCACTGATAATAACTAATTATAACACAATATCTATTGCCTTATTATTTTCCCCACACTCGTCCCTCAACTATACACCATAGAGTTTATTAGGGGGAAGGTATGATAGTTTTAAGCAAACAAAAAAAAATCATGTTCTTCACATTTTATGTAACACATATAAAGCTTTATTCTAACTTTTAAAATATTCTTTTTAATTGTTTGGAGGCTTACCAATTTTTTCAACAGAAAAACCTTTAAATCTACATCGCTAAGCTTTTACACACATTCATGCTCTAAGGGGCAGTATACTCAATGGTTTTAAGCTGATTTTGAAACATTGGCACCACGATGAATATCACAGTTATGCGATTTATGAAGACATTATTTACTCATTAATAAAATAACGTTTATAGCAATAACATTTACTTTGTAGGTAGCTGTGCCTGTCACAAGAGTTAGCATTAAATAAATTTTAGCTATTGTTATAAACAGATAAACAAAAGAACTGAAAAGTTCACAATACTCTTTCACTGTAAGTTTTATCAAGCATTATTCAGCTAAATTGAACATTCAAAGCTGATCAAAATATAAATTTTGTCAGGTAGAAAAGAGAAGAAATGAAAAGCAGAGCAATGAAATGAAATGAAAGATAGACGAGCACTCTGACGTGACTAAAATGAGCGGCAGTGGAAAGTCTTAGCAAATGCATACTTACGGAGCTGCCCAAGTCGAGCTTTTTCTTTTTTACCAAACAAACGTCCTATTGAAGACTTGATTCCTTTCTTCTTGGGGGCTTTGTGAAGAGAATCTTGGCTGCTGTTGGCACTACCAAGCCCAAGGCTTTCTGGCTCAAGAGAAACAGATAAACTACTGCAAAACACAAAAGAGGAAAATACTGCTCATTTTCGTGCAACATCCACAAGGTACACAAAAGTTGTTTCCTTTATAAACGCACCAAAAGAGAAACAAGTAGACTTGTAATGTCATTTTTCCCCCTATCTTCCCGTGTTTCCTTTTAAGATATTAAGTGCAGTTTTTTTTTTTCAGCCTTGGGCCCTGAACCTCCAAATTTCCATAAGAGAAATGTACTTTTGTTCCAAATGGCTTTTTTTCTTACTTTTTTGATATCATCTCAAACTAATCAGTGAATATAGGCTGATTTATTAACTGCCTGATAAATGGCCTTCTATTATAGAGTA
Source organism: Macaca nemestrina (assembly GCF_043159975.1). NCBI lineage: Eukaryota > Metazoa > Chordata > Mammalia > Primates > Cercopithecidae > Macaca > Macaca nemestrina. The sequence continues at coordinate 52,061,092 of NC_092134.1, read as the reverse complement.
CTTGATCCATTATCTATTTATTTCTCAGAGTTTGTTTTTCTAATCTTAAACATAATGACCTACAGCAAGGAACTGAAATATAACTAATTGTGAAGTTGAAGCTGCTCTTCCAATCTACAGTTTTACTTGATTTTCCTCTAAATTCAGTTAATTTAAAATCATCTGGCTGCAATCTGGAAGCAACAAACCATGTACCCTCGTGATCAATGTATATGTTTTCTTAATTAGAGTTCTCAAATATTATTTTAAATACATGTTAAACTGAAATGCTCTTCAAGCAGTTGGTTAAGTTTCAATTTCTGGTCAATATATTTGACATTGTATTAATAGGAGGGGATCAATAGACATTGCTATTAGTTTCTACTGTTGTTAATTTTATAACACCATGATAAATTACTTACTTTTACTTATTCATGCCAATTAATTTGAACTCACATTCCCTAACTTTCAAAGCAATAACTTTTTATATGCTGAAATATACTCTGTTTTTGGAGAGTGAAAGAAGTAATATTTTGAAGCTGAAGTAACTGATTTTTCCACATTAACAATAAAAAATAATCAGAAAAAAGAAATGACTGCCAACACAGAAAGCCCTACTTTTAAAACATTTATTGTAAAACATACTATCTAGAAGAGAGTTCTTTTATTGAAGTATTAATCCTTAAGTCATTATATTTGGTTACATCAATTATGTGTCTACAGATGCTGCAACTGATGAGACAATAGGAGAAGATACATTTCAGATATAAACTACATGCTTCGGTATATTCATATCATCAGTGATTATAGAGATCTGTTTGTAATGTTCTATGCATATGGATAAGACAGTATAAAGACTTGTGAGGACAAATGACATATTTCTCCATCTAGACTTATCTTTTTCTTTAATACTTTAGTCAAGGACTTTTTTTCTTTTCTAATAACTTTCTGACTGAGGAGTTATTATTGCTGGCAGCAGCAGTACCTGCAGGGTGCACATACCTGTCTGCTAAAAGGCATAATCATAAACTTTTCAGACTTTAATGACACTTATACTGTAATCCAAATTTATGATCTTGTCCTAGAGTCTCCTTAGTTTTTTGTTAATATTTCTAGTAAGTCCTTCCTCTAGCCTGATCTCATTTTAATAGAAAATATCCACTAAAAATTAGAAGAGCTATTCTTATCTATTTTGACTAATAAGCCCACAAAGATACAGTTAATTTTAAAAACACAAATTCGATATCAAAATTGAAATGTGGTTATTTCACAAGTGATACTGGGAAAAGGAAATTGGAGAATTCTGGCTCAATGTAAATCGTTAAGCAGTCTATTTGACAACAATGAAGGAAGAGGAATATTTTTGAAAGGAGGGCATTCAATGTGCAGTGTGCCTGCAGCGTCTTACCTTCGAGCATCATTGTGGTAGGAGGAAGGGAGAGTGTGAGTCATTCTGATGGCTCTAGGGGTAGGAGGAGGAGAAGTTTCACATTTAATTGTTGCTTTGTCCTCTCGACCATCTTCTTCCACAACTGCAATCTAGAAGCAAAAACAATACATTCAAATAAACCCTTTCTAAATTTCAGTTGAAATTGATACAAATGGAGAATCATGAGAGCAAGGCTACTGAGTAATTTTAATACAAAATAAAACAACAAAACTTGGGGCATATAAGTCTTACATGTATAAATTCCCATTAAAGAGTTTGATTTTCACAGATATTTAAAGTGGACACATTAAAATTTAAAAAAAATCATAGACCCACTACACAAAAATGTTTCATTAATAAACACCGTAGATCAAGCTTTTCCAACCCACAGCCTGCTGGACACACATAGCCCAAGACGGCTTTGAATGCAGCCCAACACAAATTCTTAAACTGTCTTAAAACAATTTATGCACCGACCATTTTTTTTTAAAGCTCATTAGCTATCATTAGTGTTAGAGTATTTTATGTGTGACTCAAGACAATTCTTCTTCTAATGAATGTAGCCCAGGGAAGCCAAAGATTAGACACCCCTGCCATAAATCAACTAGATGCTGACTATTGATCTATAGTGTTTATTGACATTGATCTATGATATTTTATAATATCAGAATATAAACTCTTTACAAAAAGGTATTAAACACACATTTGAACAATTCACTAAAATATAGGATTATATATACTCAGGTTATCATAATAAAGACATCTTTTAAACAGGGATTTTTGAAATGAGAAGTTGATAAAATATAACTTTATCAGATAAAGTGCTTTACATCAGTCAATGAAATGACTGATGAAATTTATTACAGGGTGTTTAAAATATGAGTTGTGGTTTGTAAGAAAAAAACTCTTTTTAAAGTGGGAATAATAAAAGGTAAGATGATGATATTTCCAAATTGTTTCATTTTACTACCATGATGGAAAAACTGGCAAAGACATACAGAAAACCAAAAGAAGATGAGATGGGAGGGATTTCCTTAAATAACAATTTAGTACAGAAGTCAGAACAACTCAGGATACTATCCGTCTTGTCAGAGATCAAGATATAGAGCTGTAACTTAAAATTTGTTTCCAATGTCAAGTTAATTGTAGAGAAGTAGTTTTTACAACAATGCTGCATATTTTTCATGGCATCGTTGTGTAACACAATATGGAGAGATCAGGATTGTAGAAAACACAGCTAAAGACTTATGGCTTTGAGAGTTCTGATGAAAAAAGTTCTAAGTATGGCTAAGCAAAAATTTTTAAAGTTCTGGGGAAATATTTTGTTTGTTTTTATGTAAAGCTATTATGCATAAATGTGTTTATCTATGATAAAGACCTCGTACCTTCGAGGAACTTCATGAAATTATCAGGACTTCTGTCACCCAATCCTAGGTTCCTTTTAACAGCTTAGGTAGGTAGGCATTTTTCTATAATTCCTTTGTTCTATTCAACTAGCATATTGCCATCAGGAGAATCTTTTTCAATAACTGCTTTCGGCTTGATTCTGATGCTATGGAAAACCTTTTCAAACCCACACCCCAGCTAAACTCTTAAGCGTGTTTCTGAACTATTCCTAATACAAGTTAGTGTTTTCACAGTTCTGTGATCCCACCACGACTCTTCTCTGATTGTTTCTGCTAAGCAGGGCCATTTTTGCTGTCAGAATTTTGCTTCTGAAACACCTTATAAAATACCTTCTTTGTTCTCCCTGCCAGCCAAACTACTTATTCCCAATAACAGCTTTTAAAAACATCATATACAAAACTTTCCTCTGAATGTCACTTAGAGTTTTGGACTCAGAGAGGGATTTGAATTCTGATTTCTCTTAAATGTTGAATAAATAGGCTGATTACTTTTCTGCTCTAATATTAAATTTCCTCATCAGCAAAATGGAAGTGATATAACACTTTTCTTAAGGTGTTCTTTTGAAGTGTAAATACCAGCATGTATTTAACTTCTTCCCCTGATACGCAAGGTTTTTTAGTTTGTGGTCCTTCTTTCCGTGACTTTTTTCACAAGTTACGTTGTTAATTCCTGAATTATTTGAGACTACATTTTCGTATAGAACCTTCCATCCTACCTTCCTATTTCTAACACCCATTAAACTTTTATAGTCCTTTTAAGGTGATGGAGGTCAAAGAAAATAAAGACGTTATCCTTGGTAAACTTGGTAAATAAGAATGAACTGGTATTGTTAAGGAGAAGAGGCTATAGGAAGACAGATAATAGCCCAGGAAAAGAAAATGCTAATTCCATCTATTCAAGCCATGTAAGTATAATATAGATTCCCTTATTACCATTTTTTAAAGGAAATAAAAGTTGTCTGGTTCCAGGAGTATTTCAATGTTTGGGTGTAGGCTGACTACCACATCTTGAAGATGCTGAAGAATAGATTTTTGCACTGCATAGTAGTTTGAATCTTTGAAATCTTTCTCATCTGATGTCCCATGAGTGCAAGCTCTACTCAATTGTCTAATAAGACGTCATTTTGTGATTCAGAACTTTTCATTTTGTTTCCCATATCCCATATTTATTCTCTTGATTTCATTCCAAACAGAACAGCAGTGTTTCAACCATATATATATATTTTTATTTTGCATATACTTGATGCTCTGGCATCTGGAGAGGATGCTCCTCTATCCCTAGGGATAGTTAATTCCTGGAAATAGCACATCACTTGCCTATAAGTACACCTTTCATATGCAAACCGAAGAACTCACAGCCCACACTCTAAATCATCTTCTCCATCTGGCTCTTACTCTCCAAGAGGCAATATTCCTTTGCCCTAATTACCTGTGGGCCAGACTGAGACAACTAGAGAGAGTCCCTACACCTTGGGGCCAGACGAAATTAATCAAGCTACCCATCCTAAACCTGCTTACCCTGCCTTGTCTTGCCTTTCCCTAAGAGACCTCAGAAAGCCTTCTGGCCCTGCGCCTTCTGCCTCCTGACTGACCCTGGTGCTGTCCTGAGGCACAGAGTACTCTCTCCTTTTGGGAACTGTGAGTAACAAACTACCTTTTTTTGACAGCTGTCTCCTGATCTGTTGTCCTCATCCTATCAACACAATAATAATAAAATATTTGAAAATAATGAGCATTAATTATATATGCTAAATATTAAAATATGTGTAGTATATATTAATAAATATAAATATTTATATTAAAATATCAAATTATACCATCCTTGGTTTAAATATTCAATGAAAAACAGGATATTATGTTTCTTATAATCTAATTATTTCTCCAGAAAGCATGAACAATTTTATCTTTGAAGTATTTTCTATTATAAGCAAATTTAAACAATTCAATACAATTTAAATACTCTCAACTTTTTAATGTTTTATTAACATTCGACTACAGGGAATATTATTTTAAAGCTTTCATAGAATAAAACAATATTCAATCCGTAATGATGTAAAAGTCATTTATAGTACCTTTCTCCGATGTTTCCTTAGATCACTTGGCTGTGATTGGCAGTAATAAAAACAACATAAAACAGAATTAATTAAGAATTAACATTCATTTAACTATGTTACAATTTTAAATAGTATCTACAACTTGACTATCTTTTTTTCTTCATTCTGTTATTTTCTAAATAAATATCTTTTAATTACTATAGAAGCACTCCTTGTAGTAGTTAAATTTAGAGAGGGAACTTCTCAGGTAACAGAAGTCAGAGGCTTGTTTCCATAATGGGGCCATGTGTACAGGCACTGGATACGAGGCATGGACCCTGGGAAAGAGAAATTGTGGAATGAGCTAGAGCGACTGAGTCTAGCTAGAAGACTGAGCTAACGAGAAATAAATGAGACTTCATCTTTCCAATAAAATATTATTGGGAATGAAGATCCAATGCATATATAAGGAGTTTATAAACTCTTGTTTTTGTCCCATCTATATGCAAAGCTTTGGGCCTCCTTTGGGCAGATACGCTGTTCCTGAGGGATCTCAGAATTTCTTGCATCCTAAAATCCTTCTCCATACCACAAATGCCAAAAGCTCTGGGACTGCTGCTTTCTTGTCAATGCTCTTTTTTAGAACTTTTAAAAATAGTTGTGTTTTATGATTTCAAGTGAACCTTATTCACTTAATGCCTTTGTTCAAATTTCTTAGGTAAGCAAAACAATTTCTGTGAAACTATTCCATTATGTTTTGCATTTTTGTTGTTGAGAAATGTGTTGATTTTACCCCACTCAATAGTCTAACGAGATATCACTAACATGTTGTTTTTTGCTTATGGATTTGTTGTGAGGTAAAAGTAAATACGGGTATGCTTTATTATCAGGAGAAAAATACCACAATGTTTGTAAATTATTAAATAATACAAATAATGCAATATCTTTTCAATCTCTAATTTTCTCTCTAAAAATTCTAATCTTCTTCTGAATATTAACCATGAATTATATCCAACAAATTTTTTTCCTACAATATTTTCTTCAGGTTAAAAAAATTTACCCATGTTTTACTATAAAAATAATACAATTGGTAACATAATTATATTAGGTGTTAAGGACTTCCTGGATTTCATTTCTCGCTTCTCTGACTTAGATATTAAACACTTTAAATATTTCTTACTCTTCCAAGAATGCCCTAAATATTTTTTCACTACTCTAATTACAGTGTAATAAAATTCATGTTTTATGGATTTATTTATTTATTTGTGACTGTTTAAGAAAATTCATGAAAGCACTGGCATCATTCTCTCTCTCTCACACACACACAATCACAATCACATCTAAGATTATAAATATATTATTATATATAATATATAATATGTTATTTTATTACCATGAAAATAATAGCACTATCAAGAGTTATGATGCTACCATAAAAGGGTAAAACTGTGTTGTAAAAACGTCAGAAATAAAAGCAGTACAAAAATAATCTAAGTATTCCTGCCTTGAATGCTGACTAAATTTTATTCTGTGGTCCAGGATTCTTACTGTAGCTTTGGTACTAAGTTGCTCATTAATACTATGTAGTGTAACTTATATATGCAGAAACTAAGCAAGAGACAATGTCACTTTTAACTAATAAAATGAGATGAATGGTTCCTAAATTTCTAAAATAAGCAGATCACAATGTAGTTCAGCATGTTTGGTTAGTATATCCTAGTACATTGGCTAGAAGTTTGTGCTGTATCCGAGTGGAATCAGTTCTGATTAGCTGGGCATTGTTCTGGTTGGCCATTGTCTATTCTATTTAAAAACCATTTTTAGCAGAAAGTTTTGGAAATGAGCAGCAAATAGTGGACTCAGCAGCTTAAAGAGGGAACTATTTTCTTTTTTAAAAATATTCTCAATTTTTCTTTTACGTAATTTTTATGGCTTGGAAGTCTCATAATTGTAAGTATGCCAATGTACATTCATTACAAAATCATAACTTTACCTCCATAAACAGTTCATAATCTTTTAATCTTCATCATTGGTGTCATTTCAACATACTATATTTCCAAGTAATGACAGAAACAAAAGACAGGATAGTACATGCTTTTAAATTAGGGAAATTTGAGGAAAAATCCAGCTCCATTTATTAGCTGTTTTGAATATGGGCACTCCATTTATACTCCCAAAACCTCCACTCTCTGTTGAGATAATGCCCTACTACCTCCAGTTTTTCCATGAGAATTAAATGTATCATGGTATTCAGTAGTCATCACAATCGTATTTTCCAGAGGTTTTATTTTATATATATGTAAATAAATATATTTTATAATGAAATACATATATTATATGTATAGTTTTAGAATGGGCAATCTGATGTTTTTCTCAGTTGCATCCAGGGTACTTCCTAATTTAGGTTTCCATCTTCTAATCCCAAATATAAGGATAAATGAAATAAGGAATTAATGTATATATGTGAAAATGTGAATATAAAGTCTAAGACAAAATTAGAAATTAGTTGCTGTTGCTTTTTATGGCTCTTAACAATACAAATAATGCAAAAAATTTATATTATATATCAAAAAGTTATAAAACTCTATCGTGGTGTATTGAAACAATTATAATACTAAGTTTTGTTACTTATTATGTTAAAAACACACACACATGGTGTCCAAAGTGATTTCCTCAGTATGCCATCAATAAAAAAGTACTTAGGGGCTTAAGTCATTCAATTAAAAAAAATATTTTATTTTATCTTTTTTCAAGAAGGAATCTCACTCTGTTGCCCAGGCTGGAGTGCAGTGTTGCCATGATAACTCACTTCAGTCTCAAATTCCTAGGCTCAAGGGATCCTGCTGCCTCATCAGCATCCTAAGTGGCAGGGACTACAGGTATAGACCACCACCACCACACCCAGTTAATTTATTTTTTTCTTTTTCTTCTTTGTTTTGTTTTGTTTTGAGATGGGGTCTTGCTATGTTTCTTAGGCTAGTCTTGAAATCCTTGCCTCTAGGTAATCCTCCTGCCTCAGCCTCCAAAAGCACTAGGATTATAGCTGCGAGCCACTATGCCCAGCCATTCATTGAAATTTATAATGTGCTATTTAGATCTCTGCTCTATCATTGACTTACTATTTGATCCTAAGAAAGTTACAGCACCTGTGTGGGTTACCATTTCTTCATCTCATAATGGGATTCATAAATGTGCAGATCACATAGGGATGTTGTGAATAAGAAAAGAAATAAACAATAAAATATACAGAAAGTACTTAGACTAGAACAAACACCCAGTTAAGTTTCAGCTAAAGCATCATTAATCTTAACAGGAGGCAAAAGTTCTCTGGACACAACACCATACCAGTGTCATGACTCCCATCCGATCCATTTCCCTGGCAGGGCTTCGAGGGGTGAGCTTTGGCGTTGAGTGTCCACTGGGGGGAGATGAACTGGCCAGCGATGAAGCTGTAACAGAGGCAGTGATGGAGGTACCTGGGTGGACCCTCGCCAAATTCAGGCCTTCGAGGCTCACACTAGCCACTCTATTCTCAATTTCTTCAGCACGCAACTCTGTAGATTCTTTTTCTTCCTGAATTAGCCTGAAAGATACAGTTTAATTTTGATCCATATATAATTTAATATGGATCCATTATATGCTGCTGTAAAGATCATTGGAATTCACATAATCAATCAATAGAAACTATTCTTGAACATTTTACATCAAATCTAACTTTTTCATCCTTTTCTCTAAACAGTATAACTTTCAATAAATTCCAGGGACTTCCTGGCTTCAATTTTAAAAATTGTTTTCAAATGATACATTTTTCCCGACAACTTTCAGTTTTACCCTCTTTGTATGCTACCACCTGCTAAAACTCTTTAAAAATCTTGAACCTAGTTTATCTCTACCATTAATTCTAATCTTATATTTGACCTCAGGAACCAATAAAAGAGACTTTAGAAACTCAGCCTTGAGATGGCAAAGCACTAGCAATAGCTTAGAAAAAGTGAAAGACTATAATACGTGTAAATGTGCCTCATAAGATTCAAAGTCACTGACTCTTACCTCCTACCTAATGAAAAAGTTTAAAGGATAGTATCCTCAATAAGCTGTCATTCATAATTAGCCAAATAAAACCCTGAGACTTTTGTTAATATTAATAAATACTTAGCCAAGCCTCCTTTAAATAAGTATCAGAAAAGGTAATAATGTGAAAATTTAGTTATACAGATAGCTGATGAATACACAAATAATGAAAAAATAACTTGCAAACAAAAGTAGGCCAGGCATGGTGGTTCATGCCTGTAATCCTCCCAGTACTTTGGGAGGCTGAGATGGGCGGTTCACGAGGTCAGGAGTTCAAGACCAGCCTGGTCAATATGGTGAAATCCCGCCTCTACTAAAAATACAAAAATTAGCCAAGCGTGGTAGTGCATGCCTGTAATCCCAGCTACTCCAGAGGCTGAGGCAGGAGAATCTCCCAGGAGGCGGAGTTTGCATTGAGCTGAGATAGTGCCACTGCACTCCAGCCTGTGTGAGACTCTGTCTCAAACAACAACAACAACAAGAACAACAACAACAACAAACTAATTAATGTAAATGCTTTTGAGACAGCAAAGCACTAGTCCTTTTTCTTTAAATTGGGAAGTATCCTCAAGAATACTTATAAATTATTTATTACAAAGGCACAAATAAGAAAGAGCTTTAGCTAGGTAGCATAAAAATTCTGTTTGAATCCTGAATCAAATCTATACACATTTTGTATGTTGTTGTAATGAAACTGTGTACCAGTATAGTTTGATAAGTGGGTTGTAAAATTCTCCTGAGCTATTTTGTTCTTAATTACAATGGTTTATTGTGATCCTCTGTTATATAGAACCCTTATCTTCAAGTTTATGATCACTTCAAAATTTTCTTTTTACATATTTAGAATAGAGAATGTAATTTATTTGCTAAATCTATTCAATAGGAAATACTTGTCTGGTCTACGTTTACTGTGGGAAGTTGAGCTACATTTACTTCCCTGTTTTTATATGTTCACCAGCTTTTTGATGATTAATTCACTGCTGGTGTCTTCACTAACTATTCTGTAAATCCTTCCGTTTTTAAGTAGTATGTGTTCCCTGGCAAGGCAGAAAGTACTTTGGTAGTCTACTTACCTGTCATTGGAATAAGTGATCTTTGTGATTTTTAACAGGCTGTTTAAAAATCTTACAAATTATGGACTTAAAATCTAATCAAATATGTTTCACAAAGATTAATTTTGGTTAAAACATTATGAGGCACATTTACACTTAATTATAATTTTTCACTTAGAAAAAGAACATGAATTCTGTTACTCTCAAAGTTTATTTTCATGAATGCATTTTTTAACTTCACCCCAAGGTCAGAACCCCCAAAAAAGGTTTAATCAAGTAACACAGTACATAGTAACATAGCTTAAAATGTATTGGAAAGAAAATACTACCTTCCCCCTCAAAAAATAAAAATGAAAAAAAAAAAAAGAAGGCATTTTGTACTTTTAAAATACTTAGTAGATAAATGACTCCTAGAATTTTTTTTTTTTTTTTTCTGGTGAGATGTAACGTGGTTCTGCTGTACACAGAAATTTTGGTTATTAATTTTAGATATTATATAAATTGTATAAGAGATCCAAACCTAGAGGAACAAGTTGGGTAAGACATTGATTGAAGTTTAATCTAACAGAAAATAGTAGCTAACTATAAAATAACAGATGAATGAACAGTGCTGTGGCAAATGGGTTTGAAGTAATTTGAATCAGTGAGCTGTGAAGCTAGAAAACATGCATTATTTTAAATGGCTAAATTAGTTTATGAAAGAAGAAAAATCTTAACCAGAGAAAAATTCTGGTTGTTATTAGCAGACCACTCTGGTCTAAATCATGATGACTATTTCTTTTAAATGTGATGTAATCACATTTCATGTATTTTTCAAATTTCTTACAAAAAACAACTATATTAACCTACTGGCCAAGATTGTTACTAGAAATTGCTACCCTAATGTTACAAAAATAAGAGTCACTGAAGAGAAATAGATTGTTATTGAAGGTGTGTTGATCTCTTTGGTGAAAATAAATATCACAAGAATATAGACTTGATTTCAAACTTAATTTGGTAAATTCAACCATTAGCTGAACAGCATCAGAAAGTGTTACTCAGTTATTCAGTTAATATTTATGTTCTATTTAGAGTAACCAAATATTTTTTTTTTTTTTTTTTTTTTTTTTTTTTGAGACGGAGTCTTGCTCTGTAGCCCGGGCTGGAGTGCAGTGGCCTGATCTCAGCTCACTGCAAGCTCCGCCTCCCGGGTCCACGCCATTCTCCTGCCTCAGCCTCCCGAGTAGCTAGGACTACAGGCGCCCGCCACCTCGCCCAGCTAGTTTTTTTTTTTGTATTTTTAGTAGAGACGGGGTTTCACTGTGTTCACCAGGATGGTCTCGATCTCCTGACCTCGTGATCCACCCGTCTCGGCCTCCCGAAGTGCTGGGATTACAGGCTTGAGCCACCGCGCCCGGCCTAGAGTAACCAAATATTTATGGAGAACTTTCTAAATATCAAGCGAAGACCTACAAATAAAGATAAGCAAAGTCAGAAACATTTCTTGCTCCTATAAAAGTTGCAATCTAGTGAAGGTAAAGAACTGATGGACAGTACTACCTTCCTTGAAGAAGTAATGGAGGAGCTGTCCATGGTGAGTAAGGGTAACATGAGTGAAATATTAGGGTAGAAGGGTGCAGAATGAGAGGAATGTTCCAGAAAAAAGGGATGACACAACCAAAGAAAGATCATGGAACATCAAGGAACTGGAAAGTAGGTAAGGTAAATGGTTAGAGAGTGGTGAGACAGGTGAGGTATTGTAGACCATATTAAAAAGTTTGGTTTGTATCCTAAGAGAAACTGAATCATTTGAAAGAGGGGAATTACATAAGCACATTTCTGTTTTTAAAAGTCTTCTCTGGCTGCAGTGAGGTTGGATTACATGGAGAACTAGCATACTACAAAGAAACCAGATAGTAATGGTTATTGTCATACAGGTAAAAAACTATTCTTAAGTGCAGTAGGGTGATGATAGGTAGTTTGAATAATAGTAGAAGGAAGCCAATTGATTTAGCTAGAGCCAGAAAGGAAAAAGAAAGGCATTGTTCAAAAGACTTAAAACATGTTCGCCAGTTGAAAAAACAAGTTAAGAATGGTTTGTGGATTATCAAAAGAACACAAATATACCTGATACAATTGGGTTCATCACTGGGGTTAGTCAAGGAACTGACAGAAAAAGCTGATGTCAATGGGGTTCAAGAAACCATATATCAAATTAAAATGAAATTATCAGAGTGCCAACATTTCTCAATATTTGAAATGTTAATTTGTCCAATTTCAATTGTAATGAAAACCATCTATTATTAGGGTACTATATAGCAACAGTACATGTTTTTCATATATAGTATGAAATAATTCATATCACCACATGTTTTATTGCCTTTGAAATGAAAATATAATAAAGATATTTGTTAGGCCATAATATTAAATTATGTCTCACAGATATATTAAGCCTTTTATATTTAAAGAATGCAAATGAATTTGGTCCCCATTTACTTAGAAAATTTTCACACATACATCCCCAAAATGCTAGGGGATTTTTATTGATCAGCCTAATTTGTTATAAACTTCAGCGTTAATATGTGAAAATGTATTTTCATTGATGTAAGAATATTAATCATAAAAAACTCTATAAAAATTGTGTCTCAGTTTAAAATATGGTAGCAGCCCAATTCAAACACAAGTTTTAGGCATCAGTGAATACAATTAACCAGCCACAAGCACTAAGATTAACAGTCTGAGGCTGGGTGTGGTAGCTCATGCTTGTAACTCCAACACTTTGGGAGTCCAAGGCAGGAGGATCATTAGAGCCCAGGAGTTCAAGACCACCCTGGGCAACAGAGGGAGACCCTGTCTCTACAAAAAATTAAAAAAATTAGACAGGCATGGTGGCACATGCCTATAATCCCAGCTACTTGGAAGGGTAAGGTAGAAGAATTGCTTGAGACTGGGAGGTTGTGGGCTACAGAGAGCCAGATCTGAGTTATGGCACACTAGCCTAGATAGCAGTGCGAAACCCCATTTAAATAAAAAAAATTCTGAATTTTCATGCAATATATTACTACAAAAATGTAATTTTTATTATTAAGAAAAGTAGTAATATGTTTAGTTTATCCCATTTAAAGGCATTAATTTTTTTTTTTCTCAAGTGTTCCTGGCAGAGAAGAGGACTCTATCCTGCTTTCAGCATTTGCTTTGCTATGAACTGAATTTTATCTCCCACCTTCAATTCACAGGTTGAAGCTCTAAAGGGCAAAATGACTGTATTTGAAAATAGGATCTTGGGGAGGTAATTGAGATTACATGAAGTCTTCCATAAATCTTTCCTTGGTAAAGGCTTTCAGATCCCTTAAAAGTATTTAAACATTGGAGTCAAATTAATTTGCTGTTCTGAAAAGTTCAAGATCAAGGTTCCAGCAGGGTTCCATTTTTGGTAAAGGCTCTCTCTTCCTGGCTCCAGGGAAATGGAAAGGTGGGTGGGCAGTGGGGGGCAGAAAGAAAGAGAGAGAGAGGTTTAATTCCATAGAATTACTATATTTATGTTCTCTCTCTCTCTCCCCCTGTCTTTCTGCCTCCCATCGCCTGCCTTACTTTCCCTTTCCCTGGAGCCAGGAAGAGAGCCTTTACCAAAAACTGAACCCTGCTGAAACCTTCATCTTGGACTTTCCAGCCTCTAAAACTGTTAATATTAATAAACTTCCAAGAAACAGGCTGTCCCTGATATAAATGGCATAAAATTGACAAAAAGAATGATAAATTAATTTCACTCCAATGTTTAAATATTTTAAGGGATTTGAATGCACATTAACTTGCATACTATTTGGTATCTTTACTGCAGTATGTAATGTATCTGAAGAATGTACGTGATTATCACAAATACTTTCCTTTAAGTAGTAAATTTTAATTTAAAAAGTGCTTTAAAATTCACTGGAGAAAGTTTTGCCTTTAACTTATTTTTTTATATTGTCACTAATGTAATTAGTCTTATATGTTTCATGTATGTTCCTTACAAAGGCTGTCCTAATATTATAAAGGAGATACACAGATATCCTGGGAATCTTCTGAAAATACACATTCTGATTCAGTGCATATGGGGTTAGGTCAGAGATTCTGCAGACCTATTAAGCTCCCAGTCAATGCTAATGCTTCTGATCTAGTATTTATATTTTTAGCACAGTATCCAGGTCTTCTAATTTCTTGAAACCATCAGTACTAATTGAAGTTACCTGATTTCTTTGTTGATGGCATCTAGTTGCTCCTGAAGCATCATGGCTAGAGTCTGGGCATCGGAATGACCACTTGGAGAGAGAAGATCCATTGAGCTAAAAATTGTTTCTCTGTCATCATCATCAATATCAGACATTTCAGTGTCACTTTCAAAAGGGTGGCTGCTTAGTACTCCAATCTGTTGAGTTCTGTTCCACTCATGATCCCCAAGAGATTTCACCTGAATGGTAAATGAAAAATGCAGAATATTTATCACATTGCTCATGTTCAAAGCGCTAATCTCAAAGACAGCAACAACAACAACAGGCATGCTTTTACAACTGACCTTGCAAAAACTGAACCAATTATTAACATTTTAATTTATTTGCTTCCATAAAATAGTTCCTTGACATCGTAAGTAATGTGAGGGATTAATTGTCAGCATAAATATCAAGATTTTAATAGAAATAAAGATGATAAACTTCTATATGATTTATAGTTTGATCATATTCCAAGGTAACAATTACTTTAAAGCATGTATTTGCAATACTGTTCCTTATTTCCAAATATAGCAATCTTTATTTATTTGTACTTAAGCATTCAAGACTTAAAATAATTAGTCTTCCTATATTTCCTTATTATAAGCTCAGACCACAAATATTATCACATAAGAAATTATACAAGAATTCTCTTCCCAACATTTATTTACATCGATTGTAACAAAATATTATTTAAAATATTGCAAAATTATGTACAGGTATACTCCACAGATATTTCAGGGTTAGTTCTAACAATAGAGTCACACAAATTTATTGATTTCCCAATGAACATAAAAGTTATGCTAATTCTCTACTGAAGTCTATTATGTGTATAATAGTACTATGTCTAAAAATGAACATACCTTCATTAAAAATACTTTATAGCTAAAAAATGCTAATGATCATCTGAGCCTTAATGTTTTTGCTGGTGAAGGGTATTGCCTTGATGCTGATGGCTGCTGACTGATAAGGGTAGTGGTTGCTGAAGGTTGGGTGGCTGTGACAATTTTTAAAAATAAGACAACAATGAAGTTTGCCACATTGATTGACTCTTCCTTTCATTAACGATTTCTCTGTAGCATGGAATGCAGTTTGATGGCATTTAACCCACAGTAGAACTTCTTTCAAAATTAGAGTTAATCCTCTCACACCCTGCAACTGCCTTATCAATTATGTAATGTAATATTTTGTATCCTTTGTTGTCATTTTAACAATGTTCACCAGGAGTAGATTCCACGTCAAGAAATCATGTTCTGACCCGGAGGCGCCCGAGTGCACTGAAGATGGCGGCTGCTGTAGGAAGGTTGCTCCGAGCGTCGGTTGCCCGACATGTGAGTGCCATTCCTTGGGGCATTTCTGCCACTGCAGCCCTCAGGCCTGCTGCATGTGGAAGAACGAGCTTGACAAACTTACTGTGTTCTGGTTCCAGTCAAGCAAAATTATTCAGCACCAGTTCCTCATACCATGCACCTGCTGTCACCCAGCATGCGCCCTATTTTAAGGGTACAGCCGTTGTCAATGGAGAGTTCAAAGACCTAAGCCTTGATGACTTTAAGGGGAATTATTTGGTGCTTTTCTTCTATCCTTTGGATTTCACCTTTGTGTGTCCTACAGAAATTGTTGCTTTTAGTGACAAAGCTAACGAATTTCACGACGTGAACTGTGAAGTTGTTGCAGTCTCAGTGGATTCCCACTTTAGCCATCTTGCCTGGATAAATACGCCAAGAAAGAATGGTGGTTTGGGCCACATGAACATCGCACTCTTGTCAGATTTAACTAAGCAGATTTCCCGAGACTACGGTGTGCTGTTAGAAGGTCCTGGTCTTGCGCTAAGAGGTCTCTTCATAATTGACCCCAATGGAGTCATCAAGCACTTGAGCGTCAATGATCTCACAGTGGGCCGAAGCGTGGAAGAAACCCTCCGCTTGGTGAAGGCGTTCCAGTATGTAGAAACCCATGGAGAAGTCTGCCCAGCGGACTGGACACCAGATTCTCCTACGATCAAGCCAAATCCAGCTGCTTCCAAAGAGTACTTTCAGAAGGTAAATCAGTAGATCGCCCATGTGTATCTGCACCTTCTCACCCCAGAGAAGAACCACAGTTGAAACCTGCTTTTATCATTTTAAAGATGGTTATTTGTAGAAGGCAAGGAACCAATTATGCTTGTATTCATAAATATTACTCTAAATGTTTTGTTTTTGTAATTCTGGCTAAGACCTTTTAAACATGATAGTTGCTAGTACAAGGAATCCTTTATTGGTAACGTCTTGGTGGCTAGCTAGCTAGTTTCTACAGAACATAATTTGCCTATATAGAAAGCGATTCTTAGATCATGTCTTCAGTGGGAACAGTCTTCTGTCTTAGCCTTACTTGAATCTTGCCTATAACAAAGTAGAGCAACATGCATTGAAAGCGTCTGATCAAGGGTCCTGAAATTTTCAATTTGAATGTCTTTGTATTAAACTGAATTTTCTTTTAAGCTAACAAAGATCACTATTTTCAATTAGCCGTCTAACTCTTGCAATGAATGTTTATGTGATTGAAGCAAATGTGAATCATATTATTTTTAAAAGTGGCAGAGTGACTTAACTGATCATGCATGATCCCTCATCCCTGAAATTGATAGTTTATATAGTCATTCTACTTATTTTATTCACTAGCTAACTTTGTCTATGTATATTTCTAGATATTGATTAGTGTAACTGATTATAAAGGATATTTATTAACTTCAGGGATTGCATTTTGAAATTACAATTGTTTTCTTTGCTGAAGTATTCATTGTAAAACATAAAATAAACATATTTTAAAATAAAAAAAAAAGAAATCATGTTCTGTTCATTCATGAAAAGTAAATCCTCATCTGTTCAAGTTTTATCATGAGATTGCAGCAATTTAGTTGCATTTTCAGGCTCTACTTCTAATTTTAGTTCTCTTGTTATTTTCACCACATCTGCAGTTACTTTCTCCACAGAAGTCTTGAGCCCTTCAAAGTCATCCATGAGGGTTAGAATCAATGTTTTCTTAACTCTTATTAAGGTTGAAATTTTTTTTTTTTTTTTTTTTTTTTGAGAGGGAGTCTTGCTCTGTTGCACATGCTGGCGGGCTTGATCTTGGCTCACTGCAACCTCTGCCTCCTGAGTTCAAGCTATTCTTGTGCCTCAGCCTCCAGAGTAGTAGGGATTGCAGAGGTGCACCTAGCTAATTTTTGTACTTTTAGTAGAGATGAGATTTCACCATGTTGGCCAGGCTGGTCTCTAATTCCCGACCTCAGGTGAGCCACCTGCCTCGGCCTCTCAAAGTGCTGGATTACAGGTGTGAGCCATCGCGCCTGGTCAAGGTTGATGTTTTGACCTTCTCCCATGAGTCATAAATGTTCTTAATGGCATCTAGAATGATGAATCATTTCCAGAATGTTTTCAATTGGCTTTGCCCCAATCCATCAGAGGAGTCACTACCTATGGCAGCTATAGCCCTGTGAAATGTATTTCTTAAGTTATAATCCTTGAAAGGCAAAATTACTCCTTCATCCATGGGCTACAGAATGAATGTTGTGTTAGCAGGCACAAAAACAACATTAATCTCTTTGAATATCTCTGTCAGAGGTCTTGGTGGCCAGGTGCATTGTTAATAAGTAGTAATATTTTGAAAGGAATATATATATATATATATTTTCTGAGCAATAAGTCTCAAATGTGTGTTTAAAATATTCAGTGAACCATGCTGTAAACAAATGCGCTGTTATCTAGGCCTTGTTGCTCTTCTCATGGAGCACAGGTAGAGTAGATTTAGCATAATTCTTGAGGGCCCTAGGATTTTCAGTATGGTGAATGAGCATTGGCTTCAACTTAAAAGTCACCAGTTGCATTCATTCACCCCTGTCCTCTGAAGCTTTGAAGTCAGGCATTTACTTTTCTTCTCTAGCTATGAAAGTCCTAGTTGGCATCTTCTTCCAATGGAAGGTGATTTCATCTACATTGAAAACCCATTGTTTAGTGTAGTCATTCTCATCAATTATCTTAGCTAGATCTTCTGAATAACTTGTAACAGCTTCTCCATCAGCACTTGCTGCTTCACCTTGCACTTTCATGTTGTGAAGATGACTTCCTTCCTTTTTTTTTTTTTTTTTTTTTTGAGACGGAGTCTCGCTCTGTCGCCCAGGCTGGAGTGCAGTGGCCAGATCTCAGCTCACTGCAAGCTCCGCCTCCTGGGTTCCCGCCATTCTCCTGCCTCAGCCTCCCGAGTAGCTGGGACCACAGGCGCCGCCACCTCGCCCGGCTAATTTTTTGTGTTTTTAGTAGAGACGGGGTTTCGCGGTGTTAGCCAGGATGGTCTCAATCTCCTGACCTTGTGATCCGCCCGTCTCGGCCTCCCAAAGTGCTGGGATTACAGGCTTGAGCCACCGCGCCCGGCCTGACTTCCTTCCTTAAACTTTATGAACTGACCTACCCTCTGCTAGCTTCAAAGTTTTCTTCTGCCTCTTCCTCACCTCTCAGTCTTTATGTAATTGTAGAGAGTTAGGGTCTTGCCTTGGATTATGCTTCGGTTTAAGGGAATGTTGTGCATGCTTTGATTGTTTATCACTAAATGATCACATTTATGTAGACCACTAAAACTTTCTCCATATCAGCTGTAAGGCTGTTTTGTTTTCTTATTTGTGTGTTCACTGGAGTAACACTTGTATTTTCCTTGAAGAACTTTTCCTTTGTAATCACAACTTGGTTGTTTCATGCCAGAAGCCTAGCTTTTGGCCTAACTCAGCTTTTGACATGTCTTCCTCACTAAGTTTAATTGTTTCTAGTTTTGACTTAGAGATGTGCAACTCTTCCTTTCACTTGAACACTTAAGGCTATTGTAGGGTTATTAATTGACCTACTTTCAATATTGTTGTGTTTTGGATAATACAAAGGCCCAAAGAAAGGGAAAGCAATGAGAAATGGCTGTTGGAGCAGAAGTACACACAACATTTATAGATTAAATTCACTGTCTTATATTGGCATGGTTTGTGGCATGCTCAAATTATTACAATAGTAGCATCAAATATCACTGTTCACAGATCACCATAACAGATATAATAATAATAATAAACATTTGAAACATTGCGAGAACTGATGTGGCTCACGCTTATAATCCCAGCACTTTGGGAGGCCGAGGTGGGAGGATCACTTGAGCACAGGAGTTTGAGACCAACCTGGGCAAGATGGTGAAACCCCATCACTACAAAAAAATATAAAAATTAGCTGGGCATAGTGGTACCTGCTTGTGGTCCCAGCTACTTGGGAGACTGAGATGGGAGGATTGCTTAAACCCAGGAATTCAAGGCTGCAGTGAGCCATGATAGTGCCACTGCACTCCAGCCTGGGTGACAGAATAATATTCTGCCTCAAAAAAAAAAAAAAAAAAAGACATTGTGAAAATTGCCAAAATGTGAGACAGAGATACCAAGTGAGCATATGCATTGAAAAAATAGCACCCATAGACTTGAGTGAGGCAGAGTTGTCAGGAACCTTCAATTTGTAAAAAACAGACAAACTAACAAACATAATGCTTGTGAAATACAATAAAGCAAATCACAGTAAAACAAGGTATATCTGTAATTTTAAGCCCAAGGCATGCTAATTTACATGGTTATGCTTTTTAAATGGATATAAGAAGCCTTCCATTTGAAGTAAGCAATTGACCAGTGTTTTTCAAGCTGTTATCTGAATGAATGAGGAGGTTGGACATAAAAGAGAGGTCCTAGATCTCTTTTATTCTGCTTTTTAAAAAATTGGTTTCTATTTTTGTGATCATATAAAATGATTTCTATGGAAGGCCACATGATACGTCCCTGAGCATTGAGTTAAGAATTGAGAATCAGAATTAGTATTTGTGTTACAACTTTTGTTGATATCAAGTAGCACTTAATTAATTTGTCACATAATAATGAGAAAAAAATTGAGATTAACTTAATGTAGCTTTCATTTGCTCATTTATTTATTCATGTATTCAATAGATATTGAATGCCTACTTTGATGGATTAATTAATACATGACATACTGGTGCCAGTTTAAACCCAAAAGGCATCAAGGGCCTGTGTACAAATATGGACAAATGGATCCAGTTTCAGCTTTCTACTTATGGCTAGCCAGTTTTCCCAGCACCATTTATTAAATAGCAATTCCTTTCCCCATTTCTTGTTTTTGTCATGTTTGTCAAAGATCAGATGGTTGTAGATGTGTGGTATTATTCTGAGGGCTCTGTTCTGTTCTGTTCCATTGGTCTATATCTCTGTTTTGGTACCAGTACCTTCCTTACACCTTATACAAAAATTAATTCAAGATGGATTAGAGACTTAAATGTTAGACCTAAAACCATAAAAACCCTAGAAGAAAATCTAGGCAATAGCATTCAGGACATAGGCATGGGCAAGGACTTCATGTCTAAAACACCAAAAGTAATGGCAACAAAAGCCAAAATTGACAAATGGGATCTCATTAAACTAAAGAGCTTCTGCACAGCAAAAGAAACCACCATCAGAGTAAACAGGCAACCTACAGAATGGGAGAAAATTTTTGCAGTCTACTCATCTGACAAAGGGCTAATATCCAGAACCTACGAATAACTCAAACAAATTTACAAGAAAAAAACAAACAACCCCATCAGAAAGTGGGCAAAGGATATGAACAGACACTTCTGAAAAGAAGACATGCGTACAGCCAACAGACACATGAAAAAATGCTCATCATCACTGGCCCTCAGAGAAATGCAAATCAAAACCACAATGAGATATCATCTCACACCAGTTAGAATGATGATTATTAAAAAGTCAGGAAACAACAGGTGCTGGAGAGGATGTGGAGAAATAGGAACACTTTTATACTGTTGGTGGGAGTGTAAATAGTTCAACCATTGTGGAAGACAGTGTGGTGATTCCTCAGGGATCTGGAACTAGAAATACCATTTGACCCAGCCATCCTATTACTGGGTATATACCCAAAGGATTATAAATCATGCTGCTATCAAGACATATACATACATATGTTTATTGTGGCACTATTCACAATAGTAAAGACTTGGAACCAACCCAAATGTCCATCAGTGACAGACTGGATTAAGAAAATGTGGCACATATACACCATGAAATACTATGCAGCCATAAAAAAGGATGAGTTCATGTCCTTTGTAGGGACATGGATGCAGCTGGAATCCATCATTCTCAGCAAACTATCACAAGAACAGAAAACCAAACACTGCATGTTCTCACTCATAGGTGGGAACTGAACAATGAGAACACTTGGACACAGGAAGGGGAACATCACAGACTGGGGCCTGTTGTGGGGTGGGGGGAGTGGGGAGGGATAGCATTAGGAGATATACCTAATGTAATTGATGAGTTAATGGGTGCAGCACACCAACATGGCACCTGTATACATATGTAACAAACCTGCATGTTGTGCACATGTACCCTAGAACATAAAGTATATTAAAAAAAATTTAAAAATTAAAAAAAAGTATATCTTATGTGCCCCCCCCCCAAAAAAAATATAAGGACAAATGGATTATATAGTATTTGGCATACATAAAAGTGGTTGAAAGAATGAACTATACTTAGGCACCAAAGGACTATTTTACTTCTCTATAAAATACAACTACATTACTCAACAAACATAGCTTGCAAATTTTAAATTAAGTTATTGACTGAATAGAAGGCTAGCACTGTCCCTTATCATTAATAGTTCTTTGTGAACACAGGAATAGTCTATGTACATTTTCTTCAAAGTGTTTTAAAAATACTAATTTTAATTAAATTAATTTGAATGAACAACATGAATGCCATTGCTCAAGTGCCCAAGAAAATCAAAAGACTACATGTTTGGCAAGGTAGTATAATAGTTAATATTACACTACTAATAGTATTGGAAACCACACAAATATAGGCCCACGTTTTGACTCCATCACTTTGCTACCAGTACAATATTTAACATTTAACTTTTCTGAGCCTCAGTATTTTTATGTCTGAAGTGAGTATACAAGTAGTACCAACTTCATAATGTTATATGAATAAATACATGGGAAATGCTTATTCAATTTTGGGCCCATAGTTGGGGCTTTATGTTACTTATATAGATATATTTTTTTAAAGTCACACTCTGTGTTTCAAATTAATAAAAATGCTAGCATTTTCTAATTATCTCAGTGTTAAAATTCTATCCAAAATGAAGTGATCTATTTTAATAAAACTAGAGAAGAGTTGAAGTTAAAAGATTAACCTTTGGCTCATCTCTTCGCACACCCATGCGGCCTCTCCTTGGTCTTCTTATTACTTTAGTTGTTCTGTAATCAGACTGGCTGTCCACTAGAGATCCCACTGAATACCGCAACTCAGCTGAGGTGTCTAGATGAGTTCTGGAAAAAAGGAATAATATAAAATAATCCAATCTCAAAAATTAAAATTACCAGGAAATTACTATCTGCTGTTTCACTAGCAATAAAGCAGAAGTCCTCAAGGAAATAAACCTCAAGAAAGAAAACTGATAAATTGTCATGACTCTGAGGCCTCTTTAGAGACTTATGTCAGAAGCTGCAGTCTTAGGTCCATTCCTGAAAGTCAAGTGCATTTTCTTCTTTTAGAATATACAGTACTTATAACCTTTCTGTTTAGTATCATTTTCAAATGCAGTAGTAAAATGAATCATAATAAGACTGATAATCAAAATCCATTAGGTTAAATTCTGGCAATTTAATTTGAGATCTTTTGTGTATATCACAATATATGCTATTGCTTACTGTGTTTAAGTATTTCTGATAAATCTAGCCAAAAATGTCTAAAATTTGGGGGTCCCAGAACTTTTCCAATTTTAAAATGTTTGGAGAAATTTATTCACACATTGTCTATTTTTCACATTCTATTTTTCAATTTAGAGAATCAACAAAATGCTTAAATTTAGATAGACCCAAAGCTTATGGTCTTAGTTTTATAAAAGAAAATAGGATAGACTACCAAAAGTATTTTTAAAAAGTTTTTGATAAGACATTGTTTCAAAAGGATGAAGAAAAATCTTTTCATAAGCACATTTCATTCTTAAATCTGTTTAAAGATGAAAGAGTAGGAAAATTTTAGTTGGAAAGTATCATTACACTAGTTTTCAATAAACATGGCAAATAAAGTACCCTATAATCAAAGTCCAGGCATATTACTTATATGTGGATTTATAGCAAATTCATTTTATTGTTACAATAATGATGATGATAATAACAGCGACATCATGCTGCCCTATAAAATGAAATAACAAATCCATCATCAGTAGGAAATACACTTAAAGCTGTTAGTTCTGTTGAATTTGAGGCTCCTGCTGATTGACTATACTCTCTTTTTAAGTTATCCTTGTGAACAAAGACAAGCACTTCCAAATATTTTGTAACATTAAAAAGGGGAGGTGAGGTTTGGGTGTTTGCAACAATGGAAGACACTAACTTAAGAAAGTTCTTGTTTTACCAATGGGACATTGAAACAAAAGAACTGAAAAGTTATCCCTCAAATAAGTGACAGCTATTGTTTTTGTAGCAATATACTTGAGACTTAATGAAGTAAACAGGTTTTATCATGGATAAGTTACTTAAAAAAAAAACAACAAGGCCATATTCATAAAGGACACAACTCTCTGTCTTTATCTGTTGGGCGGAGGTTCTAAGTTTCATGAAGAACAAAGATCAGATTTTAGTTACCTTCCTATGTCCAGGAAGGCGTTCCTAGCATATAATAAGCACTTCATAAATATCTGGCAAGATGATAAATACATGAAATGATTATAATACAGGCTTAAACTATCTTGCTCTGAACAGTCTGGGTTCCTTTTTCCTGTGGCTGCTTACCTTAATGTCCCTTTAGGTATCACAGTGGAGTTTCTAACATTAGAACTCATCATTCTATGAGCATTGTTTTCTTGTTGATTTATCTCACAACTGCAGATAATTTATTTAAAAAAAAAAAAAAAAAGCAAAACACAGATCTAATCATGTCAATTTCCTGCTTAAAATTATTCAATGTCCTTAAAGGACCTCTATAATTTGGACCTTTGCCACTTTCCAGTTTCATTTTAAGGTACTCTCTGAATAACTTTTCATACAGCTATATTGACTTTCTTTCAATTCCAGTAACTCACACTTTCTTTTCATTTCTTTGAACATGCTTTGTTTGTTTGTTTGTTTTTGATTGTTAGTTTTCTCCTGAAAACAGTCTCAACACATGTGGTTAACAGTTTTAAGGTCTCAGTTTAAAAATACTATTGCCATCTACTATTCTAGCTCCTAGTATTCTTTTTATTATAACAGTCCTCACACTCATCTCTCTCCTCTTTTTTCCAGTTCTCTGAGATAGTTCTCTAACAGGAGAAAATAGAGGCAATATTATCATGCTAGTTCAATTTCTAAATCATTCTAGGTGTTCAATATTTTGAAAGGCTTTTGGAAGGGCTAAGTCACAAAATAGGTATCAGTTCATTTAAGCAATGAACCCTGTAGTTTCTCCTCCTGAATCTCCTGTTCTTTAATCTCATTAAAGAACTAGCATAAATAAGTCAGGTAAGAATTTTTTTAGAGAAAACCCATTACCCATCGCTCTGCTTTCTGGAGTGTCCTCTGTTGTCCTTTCCAATTACCCAAATTCTACCTTTTTTAAGAGTTGAGCCAAATCAAGCCCTTTTTAGTCACTCTGGAACTCATTTTACTTTCTTCTCGATGAGATATTAAGAGACAAGAGTGGTCACTGATATTCACTCGCCTAGCTTATCTCTCCTCACCTCCCTACCTATTAGATCAAAACTTAGTAGACTGAGTTCTCACGCACCTCCTATTTCCATTATTGTTTTTACAAAATTATTTGTCCTCAGAAGCATGGATGTTCTATAAATAACTGTTTAATAAACATTCAGTTATCCTGTAACTTATTATAAGTTCTGTTTAGCTAGCTTACCTTATTTCTATAATACTTTATACTTGTAATATGATTTACTATACATACTATACATATAATATGATTTACTATAATGCTTACTTGTCTTATTTTATCTGCAAGGCAAGCCTGTGAGATAATCAGAAAAATATCATTTATGCCTATATAGGTACAAATATGTATTTATTTAGAATGTTATTAAGGAAAACGGGTTTTCCAAAATCAAGCAGCTTGTAATTATCTGTCTGAGTCCTGGGAACGTGGATTGTCTTATTCTTGGTCTAGGGTTCCTTCCACTACAACCTGTTGATCAAAGAATAATTGTTCTATATAGGCTCAATCATCCTTCATTGTAGATAAATGTCACATTGTTAGGCTGCCCATAATGACTCAGTGCAGTGATAGACTTTTAGACAACACTTTGAAACTCTGTATTTTGAGACCTAAGGTCAAACAAATAAGGAACTGATCATTTATTCTTATTCATATATATTTAATCTATTGATTCAATAATGCTTATTCTATGCATTGACTCCCTTGATATTTTATCAGTTCTTCTCCTTCTCCACCATCCTCGTTATAATAATCATAACCATGTGAACACATACCATTGAAATAATAATTTCAGTTCATATATAAAAATCAGAATCTTAAAAATTTGAAAAATAAGAATGATTTTCTCAATTAGTGACTTACATATATAAAAGTTTCTTGGGTGTTTTTATGCCTGCCAAACTGTTTCTCATATTAAATTGAGTATGGAAATACTTAAAATATTAAATATTGCTTTTCCTTATTGAAAAGAGTTTAAGACACTTTAAGATTTTTTATTTGAATTTTTATTTGAGCATCTGAAACCAGATATTCAATTATTCATTCTATAATATATCTTGAGGGTATACTATATGCAAAATAGTTTTTTAGGTCTTGAGATTATGGTAGTTATCAAAACAAATACTCTGGTGGAGTTAACTTTCTAAAGATGAACATTACACCAAGAAAGATGGACTTTTCCTAAAAGCCTTTGGTAGTGGAAAGTTTCAAACAGCTGCTATTATTCTGTGTTGCCTAGTAAATACATGTTTAAATGAGTGAGTCCTTCTAGGACTTCTAAACAATTTTAAATAAAACAACTCAAACACAAAAGGAAATTATATATGAATTATTAACATATCTATCTATCTATCTATCTATCTATCTATCAATCATCTATCAAGTAAGTTGACATCCATTGCTTATTTTTCTTAAGATGAGATAGTGAATCAAAGTAGATGAGTATGGCTAAATTTATTTGAAATTTTTTTTTCTTCTTTTTTTTAACCTGATTCATTTCTCTTTTCCTCTTTTTTTGCAATTACTTTACCTAAATAGGTAACTGCTAAGTGACCGTAATCAATAATATTTGTTTAGTCACAATAAGCATTGAACATATTTCCGCCTGTTTTTACACTGAACACATGTAGAAAATTTTATGTTGAATTCAATTTCTGTATTGAACACATATAGAGAAAAGCGCTGACGCCTCTTCTTGCAATGAGATGCAATATCTCTGTACACAGTTCAATTTCTTCATTGAAGAATCTTTTAATATATTTCTATCTATATAATGAAATGTAGAATACAAAAGGTAATAATTTAATTTTTTATTGATTACAGAAGTAATTTCTAAATTATAAAGTTATTTTTGAAGTAAAAACTGTAAATCAGTGAAGAGTCAAAACATGGTAATGACTAGTGAGCAATAAGAAGTACCGATATATTTTAGCTGAGGACATATGAAACCATAAGGGAATTCATGTTGATTTTCAGTGAACTAGAGATAAGCTTTTAGTTTAATGTTACCTTGATATTGTGGGTTCAATTAAAGAGCCAGTTCTCATTTTCAGTTGGTCAAGTTCAGATCTCAGCTTTTCAATTTCTTCTGCTAATCTTTCCTAAAAAATCAAAACAGTGTTACTCTGATGCCAGTAATATCAGCAACTAATTATGATAAATCAGTCTTAATGGTTTTTTTAAAAAGGAAAAACTGAGGATATATTTTTATTAAAAGTCATTACACATAATAATAAAGCATGCCAAAATTTTCCCCTTGTAATAAAAAATGTGGATAGCAGAAATCAATAAAAAATTATCTACAATCCCTGGCATTCACTAATCCTGAATATTTGAAAATTCAAGGGAATATTAAAATTATGACCAGCTATGTAGATGTCACTTAAAAATGCAGAGTAGAAATCATATCTATTTTTGAAAATAAAGAAAATGTCTTTTTTCTACAGCAAATGAAGAATTTCCAATATTCTACAAGGGTTAAAGGACATACAGGTGAAGGAAAAAGAGGATTGGTTTGGAAGAAAAAGCAAACTCAACTCTCTGGCTTTTACTCTGTAAGAGATAGGCAACAATTGGAGGATTTTTTAAAAAAATATGTATGTATGTATGTACGTATGTATGTATGTATTTATTTATTTATTTTAAGACACGGCCTCACTCTGTCACTGAGGCTGGAGTGCACCTTAAAAAATAAAGTTAACAACTGATTAGCTTGATATTGGCACAATTACTTGTACTTAATGATAATTTTTTCAAATTGACATTATAGGCTCTGGTCTGTAAATTTATGAAGATAAGGGTTGTCTTAGAGTTTTATTTAACTGCTCATGTAAGCATTCAATTTGGTTTTAATGATTATAACTTTTATATCATTATACAGGTCTAAATGTATCATTCTAGATTTTTTCTACTATTGTTTTTCCCCTCCCCAGTGGCTAGTGCTTGATATTTTACTTTACTCAAACTTCTTTTCTTACCACACTTTTTTTTTGGTCAATGTGGTCTTTGCAATGTTTCTCTTCTCTGTTCTTTTTATTCTCACTACCTCACTACCATCCTACTCTAAGCCCTTTTTATCTTTTTCCTGAATGATTTTTACCAGCTTCAGTCTCTTTCCTACACATTTCTCTGCCAGACATGTAATTTTAAAACACATGTACAATAAACTAACACGTTGCTTTAAAATGTTCAATAGTTTCTTATTGATTTGTAACTATCTTTGTTCATTATTTTCACTAAAGTGCGGTGAGTACCTCTTGTGTGTCAGGCACCTGAGATATAGTAGTGAGCTGAAAAATGTCTTGCCCTCTTGCAATTTAGAATTTAGTAGAAAAGATGAACAATAAACAAGAAGGAATATAGGAATATACAATGTTGTTAGGAAGGAGAAAATGGGAGTAATGGAAGGGCTTTTCAGTAAAGTCATACTTGAGCAATGACCTAAATAAAGGAGAAATTAAAAAATCAGACTCTTAGGAAAAGGCATGGCAGATAAAAGCAACAGCATGTGCATATGCCTGTTAGTGGAAATGGAGTAGAGGGTAGGGAGTCCAGTGTGGCTGGATTGGAGAGGTTAAATAGACAAGTAGAGGATACTTTTTAAAAGTATGATTGCAGAACTCAGGAAGGGTAGTCCTAAAAGAGGTTGTAAACCACTTCAAACTCTCTGGCTTTTACTCTGCATGAGATGGGCAACAATTGGAGGATTTTAAAAAATTCTTTCATTTATTCATTTAAAGACAGGGTCTCACTTTGTCACCTAAACTGGAGTGCAGTTTTGTGATCACAGCTCATTGCAGCCTTGAATTCCCGGGCTCAAGTAATCCTCTAGCCTCAGCCTTCCAAGTAGTTAGGAGGACTACAGGTGTGTACCACTGCACCTGGGTAATTTGTTTTTAGTTTTTACTTTTGTAAAGATGGGGTCTTGCTATGTTTCCCGGATTTTCTAGCAGATAAGTGGCATGATCACTCTAATGGCTGTGAAATAGATTGTCAAGTTAAATTGGGAGGTAGAAAAGAGGAAATTTTTAGGCAAGAGAGTAATGGCTTGGACAAGATTGGTGTTAGGGTAAGACTGGCTATATTTTGCTACATTGTGAGAGCAGAACTAAGAGGATTTGATATCGGACTAGATGAGGGACATGAAATAAACATAGGGGTCAAGACTGAGTCCAAGTTTTTTAGCCTGAGTAACTGAAAGAAAGAAATTGTAATTAAGATTGACTGAGAAGACTGCTGGTGTGTTAGGTTAGGTGGTGGTGGTGTTCGATGTGTGGGAGTGGGGTGAGAATAGATTGGCATGTTACATTTGAGGTACATAGGTGTCCAAATGGAGATATTGAGTTGGCACTAGAATATAAAATCTCTCTCAGGGAAGAGGACCCAGTAGGTAATCTAAATTTGAATGTGCTCAATTTACAGATGGTGTTTAAATACAGGAGATCAGATGAGGTCACTAAGGGCGAATCAGAGAGAAGAAAGGACAGCTACCTAGAAACTTTAAATTTTAGAGATAAAGATGGAAAGGGAAACACTGAGAAAGAGGTTGAGCCTACAGAGGGTTTTGCTGATAATGGACTGTGAGTACAGTTAGTTCAGTGGAATTTTGAGGAATTATAGAAGATGTGGTCAGATTAGTGAATGTGCCCATCTAAATGGGATGATAGTTCAGAAATGAGGTATAACCTGGGATTTACTCTCTGTGGAGACTGACATAAGCAAGGATGCAAAGCATGATATGATTAGTACTCTTGGTTGCTTAGGCAGATTGTTGGAGTTACAAGACTTCGGTAGGTGGTGGGGGAGTGGGTTCTGGGGATATTGCCAAGAGCACACAGAGCTTTGGATAACATCACACGCATAACAACATCTAGTCCAAAATTCACAATCTGCTTAAAAACTACTTCTTTAAATACATACCAGTCACAGTAAACTTCTGATGATTCATCAAATCAACCATCTTGATTTTCTTTGTGCTGTTGCAGAGGATTCATCCTCTACCTAGAATCTTCTACCTTTATTAAGATCATATATGTCTTTAAGAGGCTCCTAAAAATGTAATCTCCTGTGTTGTCATTGTGAACTACCTCAGAAAGAATCAGATACTATCTTCTAGGTCCAACATAACATTATTCTAAAGACCTATCTTTCAGGAGATTGTGGACACCTTAACTAAAGAATTAAATAGTTATTTTTAATTGCATCATAATATGCAGCATCCAGTAGGGTTAAATGTATAATTGTTCTCTTTCATCTATTCTTCATCTTTTCCAGTACCTTCTATATCCCATACTATCCCTTCCTCCCTCCCTCCCTCCCTTCCTTCTTTCCTTCCTTCCCTCCCTCCCTCCCTCTCTCCCTCCCTCCTCCCTTCCCTCCCCTCCCTTCCCTCCCTTCCTTCTTCCCCCTCTCCCTTCTTTTCTTCATTCCCCTTTTCCCTTCCTTCTCTCTCTCCATTTCTTCTATCTTTTCTCAACACACAATTATAGATCACTTCTTAAGTTAACAATCCTATCTTCTTTAACAAAATAAGATAAAATTGCTAACAATAACTTTACAGGCTAATAAGAAAAATACATATTAGCAACTACCATTAAAATTTCACAATCTGCCCTTAGTTTCCTCTTCTACCACACACCCTACAACAGTAATAATTGATTTCAGACAAATAGTTGTGCCTATTATTTAAAATGTCACACTCATTACCCATCCCCTCACCCCACCAAGCACCTGTGATCATGCCACATGCACTATGTTTGAAAGCCTTGCATCAGAGTCCTACTTTCCCCTAAATCTTAAGTCAAGTCCCTCCTTCCTGAAGTCTTCTTCACAGCAGCATTATATTATGGTCTTTCCTACCTGTAGCTCTTACTGTCTACTTCACTAATTTGGCACTTGGCATCTGCTACTCTGCATCTCCACTGGTTTGTAAAGGCTGTGTTCTCTCTCCTCAATTAGAACTTTTTAGCTACTTTGGAACTACGATTATGTTCAGACATATATAACTTAGCATAATTCTTATATATAATAGTATTTAATATATTTCTGCTGAAAGACTATCTAAAAGTAGGCATAAATTAGTGCATATATTTTAATTCTATTTATATAAGGCATAAAGCAAGATAAAACCATTTTTTAATGTTATAAGTCAAGATAGTGATTATCCTTTAATGGAAGAGTATGAGTATAGACTAATCTGAGGGGAGTTTCTGGAATGCAAATTTTTGGTGAATTTGGGTTGCAAAGATTCATCAAGCTCTCCCTCTCTATGTGCACTCTTCTGCAGGTATAATAAAAATGTTAAAATTGTTTTACAAAGATAGCATACTAAAATTATTTTTTCAAATTTATTTTACAACAAAACATTCATCAGTGGAATAGAAAATAAAAATAGAAAAATGGGCCAAAAATGTAAGTTTCCATTATACCTTATCATGTAAAGATTCTTCAAGATTCTTTCTGAAAGTTTCTGATTCTTGAATTAAAACATTCTAAAAAAAGAAAATAGCAGAAATAATTAATAAATTAAATATAAAATACTTAAATATATATTGATTAATATTCTATCACTCAAGAATCCTCTTAGATTTGTTCCTTAGTACAGGTATTTCATGGAAATCACACTTTGATGAAATTTTCAAACATGAGACCTTCACATTTAAAAAAATATGTAATTTAAATGGAAAAGGTTATTTTGTAACACTTGAATGAACAAATGAAATAAATATTGTTTTTTAAGCTATTTCTGTTTGCCTTTTCTCAGACCACATTTTAAATTGGAAACTATTGGTTATCCTTCAAATAAGAAAAAGTGAGTAACAAGCTAAATCTTAGAGGTGTTATAAAGAATTCAGAAGAACTCACTTCTATTATCTGAAGAAAGAAGAAATCAGGAAATCATATTCTTAAAAATTTAACTTTCTGGACATCTACTGCAATGTGGAATTAACAATTCATAATGATACTTAAATTATTAGAGAAATAACAAATTCTAGCTACTCATAAACCTAATATTACATGTCACAAAGTCATGTGGAAATATGTTGGCATCATCGATATTTAAAATAAACCTTGCCAGAAAATTATTTTTGTTGTTAAAAATTATGTATTTTTCTACAAAACACACAAATACTATAAGGCATTATTTAAAATAATGTATTCTTTTCATATTTATAGAGTAAAATCAAACTAAGAGTGTAGTAATTCCACAGTGGCCACATATTTGAAGTTGTATGAGAGGAAATCATGTCTTATAACTTTCTAATGGGTAAATTAATCAAACTACTTTAACTTTTCATCAAAACATTTTCCCTATTTTGGTTTATTTTATGCACTAATGGAAAATGTCTAGCTAAAATAGTGATTGGCATTCAATCTAAATTTCCAAAATGATATGATCATCTGGGTTTTATACCCTACCTTAATTTATGCTCTGGAATTGGTAACCAGCTCTCATAACTCTTGCTGGTCTGGTAGCTGCCAACTATCAATGAGACATATGTAACTGTAAATCACATTGCAGACTGTAGAGAAGCACTATTTCTGAAATAATGCAGCTGAAAATACTGGGTTCCTAAACCCTTTACTGGGATTGATACTAGTTCTTCTGATTATATAAACTCACTTACATTTTGACTTTTAGGCTGGTGCGTAGATATCAGTCACTTGACACATGAATATTTCAAATCACCTCCCCCCACCAAAAAGTATTGACTTGTGTCTCATCACTTTTTTATTTTGCGTACCAGGTAGAGGATAAATAAAATATTTTCATCATTAAAGCACAGCATATTTTACTACATTTGCCTCATATGAACATGCCAATATAAAATATTTATATCTCATGCAATTTTTATATTCATCCCAAATTTGATCTTATACTTTTTAAAACAAAAAATATGCATTTCTTTCTAAGAATATATCAGGCATTTTAAAAAACTAAGTAAATGGATCATCTGACTATTACAATAATTGCAGCTGTATATAAAACAAACATGATCATAAGAGCATTGCAAAATATTCATGTGATTTTACCCTTCTATCATTTTACCTTTTCTTCTAGAGCAGCCATTCTTTCCTTTAAGTGTAGTTGTAGGCGTTCATTGGATTCAGTCAGAAGTCTATCAACAGTATCCGATAATCTCTTGTTATGCTCCTCATTCATTTTCTCTCTTTGCCTAGCCTTATATTTTAATAAATGACATAAAAATCCATTCAAAAATTGTTTGAGATTATTTTTATAGCATTGCTAGTTTTAAATTGAATTTAATTTTAGATCTGTTTTGGTTGA
The DNA here is from genome assembly GCF_043159975.1 of Macaca nemestrina. NCBI lineage: Eukaryota > Metazoa > Chordata > Mammalia > Primates > Cercopithecidae > Macaca > Macaca nemestrina. Next base: position 52,027,847 of record NC_092134.1, on the reverse strand, counting down.
AGCGGTGGAAACTTTTTCTTCAAAGTCTACAGGCCATATCTGTAGGTTTTAAATACAACCCATACTCAAATAAAGGCTTTCTTCTTATATGCAGAATATGAATTCATAAACCAATTATTGGGGGGTAACAGTTCTTAATATACATACTCTTTGAAGTTCTTGATTTTTCTCTTCAAGTTGGCCCTCTAGATGTCTCATACGTTCTTCAATATTTCCATGTCTCTCTTCAGCCTGTTAAGAAATATGAAGAATGCACCTGAAATGTAAGATTTGGTTAACACTTTTCCTCTAAATAAATTGAAATAAAATGTAAAGCAAGCTACTACCAACTGCAAACATAGTTTTTAAAAAATAAACTTTCTTCAAACAGGCAGCTGAACAGCATTGCTTGAAATGTGTCAGCTACAAAGGCCTGTTACATCCAAGCATCAGCAAAACATTGGACTTATTTATGAGCAATGGAATCAGCCAAATGTAACATGCAGACTGTGCATGGTTTGAACACAAACCTGCCATTGTCCAATCTTAAGCTCCTGAAGCACTGAACTGCACAGATGGTTGATTATCAATAAATAAAAGTAACATAATTTTTATAAATGAAAAGAAAAACTTAGATGGATTCTATTTAGCAATAGAAAGTAAAGTCCAGTAGGACTACCTTCCTACGTATGGAGATCATTTCTTGTAGTTTAGCTTCCATAACATATTGATAATCATCAGATGAGGTAGAAGAGGTTGGATCAGACTAACGAGTCAAGGAAAAGGAGAGGGACAAAATTGAAAAATCAGAACTAAAGACACTGACACTGAACAGAACATAGCACAGAATGCTTAAAAGAAAAGTGTGACAGCAAATTTAATATTTTAATAGACAGAATTTTATGTGGAAAGAACTACATTGATATTTGGTGAACACGATGCAGTTGATGGTTTTAAATAAAAAATAATATACTAAAATAAAAAGCTATCAACCTAAGATATGAAAGGTTAGTGATGGCTGGCAATGAAAGAATACTACAGAATGAATAAAGCAACTCTGAAAGAATTATATAATAATTGGAATTATGGGAAACCAAACACCAGAATATGTCTCTGATAGACTGTTAGAAGTTTATATTTGGGTTTCTTTGTCTATATTACTTGAAAATGATGGAAACAGTAGTATCACAATGTTGAGGAATATGCTAGACAATGACTCAGGTGTAATTAATTTGGAACAAAATTTATTCTAAACCTTGCTCTGTAGAAATAAGATAAAAAACTAACCCGGGGGTTATTGCGAGTAGTCCCCAGTTCAAGCAAGATTGAGTTTCCTCAGCAACAGGAAAACTTATGAAATGATTTCTGTTCTCTGAATGCACACTATGGTCATTGGTCTAGAATCGGCCTACTCTCAGATACTTGATCTCAGATATTGGTCTAATGGTCTACTTTCAGATATTGATCTAGAATTTAATGGCCTACTCTCAGATAGGTTTAATTAGAAATTTTAAAAGAAAATGATTGAAAGTCCTCGAATTATCCAGTGATAATAATGCTGTGAGAACAAGAAATCTTGTTTGTGACTCTCCTAAATGACACCAGGGGCCAATTCCAAACTGTTTCTCCACTGATTTGTTGCTGTGGAAACAAAATAGTGCCTCAAGTGAACAGGCGGCACAGTTTCCTTGTAAGCTCGTGTTTGCCCAGTGCCAAGGTTAGATACATGTCTTGGAAGTGACTGTCAGGTTACCACAGGTGCAGAGTGTTCAACACATGTGACATTGTTGATAGCAAAATTGTTAGTATGTTATGCAAGGATTACATATGAAGTTACATCAACATTTTAATCATTGCAAGTTAAATAATTATTACATCTAAAGGACTCTATGTCAGGACCACAAAATTTAACTCCAGAGCATATTCTATCACATTTTATAAGTTCGTTCTAAAACAGTGAAACTCACTTTATGCCAATATAGAACTATATATAAATATGTCATGCAGTAACTGAAAAGAAATAGTAACCTATTCATTTGATTCAGATGCATATGTACTATTTTATGCAATAAATTTAATTTAACCTATGAAAGCAAACATTTAACATTTCAATTCTGGTGTGCTTATGCAAACTATGATTCAACATTTACATTTTGTAAGGTTTTCCTTCCGATATTCTTATTTTATAAATGTGGAAGATAATAAAGACATAACAAATATCCAATTTATTTCTTCCAGGTCATCCTCAAATTTCCAATTTAGAAGCTACACAGAATTACCTTGGTCCCCAAATGCCATAACTTTTTTATAATATTATTTAAAATTTAGAGTTAGATTAAGAATACAGTAAGTGGATAAAAATGTTGTTGAAATTATATAATCTAAATTCATAAAGGTATCTGTGATCTTTCAAAATTACATTTTAACATGCAGTTATTGGTGTTTAAATTAATTAGATGACTCAAGACACCTGAGACATGAATATTTCAACTGCCAAAACTGTGTCTTCAAAAATACAAGTATTTAGAGGTCTTTAAAACTTCTAGTTCTTTTTGTTTACTTATTAAAAACACATAAAACTTAAAAAAAAACACACACACACACACACAAAACACCAAAATTTTGAAAATTCACTTCAGAGATAAAATAAGAATTTGGTCCTGTTTAAATTACTGTTACTGCTGATACATTTTATTGGTACTAGAAATAAATAAAATACCTCATTCAAGATGAATTATGTCCTTGCTAAAGGAATATGCATTTTAATTAAAATGTAGATATAATAAATCATAAGACTGGGAGCCAAAAGTAATCTTTATTGGTTAATTGTGTATAAACTCACCAAAGCAAAAGTTTTAGTTGTATCCATAGCCATTAATCAATAATTCTGACTTTCTAAAGCCATAAATAAGCTTCGCCTATACACACGCGCGCGCGCAAACACACACATACATCAGAAGGAGAAAAATAGTTTATCAAAGAATGCATTCAGACATCCCTTCTAAATAATATATACTGGGACCAATTTTCAACCAACAGTGCTGATTTTCAGTCTATGTGAAAACTACAGTTTCAGCAATTGTTGTAAATACGAAGATCACACAGAAACAGTCTGCTATTTTTTATACTCCTTGGTGAAAAACTGTTTATCTTGGTTTCACTCCTTAATATGATATAGGAAAATTTAAAATATACTAAAGTTTCAGGATGAACTACAGGCAGAAATGGTTTTGAGAAGAACATGAAAAAACTCAGAAAGGGAGAAGAAATTAAATTTAAAGAGAAAGACCTAGAAAAAAGAAGAAAAGTGATAGTAAAGTAGAAAAAAAGTATATTGGTAAAATAAAATGTCTGAGGGGTTATTAAGAATATCATTCAAAATATAGGAAGAGGAACCCATGTTTAAGCTAAGAAGAAATATTTTTACTTTAGTGAGCAGTCAAAAGGTTAACAAAAGAAGAAGACTGTGATGATCCATAATAGGGAAATATCTGAAACAAACTGAAACAGAAAAAACAACAGGTATAAAGATAGACCCTAAAGGTCTTGAGAACAGAGTACAAGAAAAAGTACAAGGCTGTTGAAACCAAAAAACTTGGTAGAAGAAATGAAAGGATGATCCTCAAATGTTAAAAAAAAATACAGGCAAAAGGAATGTGTTCAGGATAAAATCTCAGTACTTAAGGAGCTTTCATAATGAATAAAATACGGTAATAATATAAAAAGTGTATATTTGAAATATGTTGTTGACATAGCACTAGTCAGAAAAGAAAGTGATAAAAAGGAGAGTGAATTAGAGCGTTTGAAGACTTTTTGGAAGAATTCCAATTTTCTGAAAAATGAAATCAAAGAAGTTCAGAGACAGTGGAATTTTGGTAGTATATTAGGGAGGAGAAAGCTGAGGGGAGCTATTTTTTGTGCCCAAGGTAATATTATATATATATATATGAATGAATTTAACAGAATAGACAAGATAAAAGCAAAGAATATAAGGCACCTAATTCCAGTTATTTTTACATATTCTAAATCAATAATTCTTGGTAATATTTAATATAGTATTTTTATGTCAAATATTATATTTTAAATTGTTTTTATTCTCAGTCTATCAAAGGTTAATGTGGGGCAGTGATTTTCTGAATTGTAAATGGGGGGAAATTGTAGACTTTCTTGTGTTTTAGTCAGGATAATATTGATCATTATTTTAAGCTACAACTTTACAAAAGTTATTTTTCGTATTCAGTCACTCATCTAACCCCCCAAAACAGTGCAATTGAAAAAGATAACTCTTTTTGAAAGGCCTTTATGTTCTTTAGATGAAAAGGCTAATTATGCATATCTTAGTCTATGTTATAGTCATTTAAGATCTGTGTTTGCAGGAAAAAAATGAAATAATACCAACATATTTAAATTTTTTTTCAAATTAAATGATAAATTTATGTTTATCTTAGAAATCACACATTCCTGAAATTGCCATAGTAGTTTACTGGCATGGTTTGTGACTACGGAACGATCCAAATTATAATCCCACCTCAATCAGTTTTAGCAAACTGGTTACTCCAACACTCTGCAAACAAGCAACTGTTTCAACGCTCTCTAATCCTGCTCTACTTCGTCAAAGGTTTGCCTTTCATTACCTGCTTAACTGTCCTATTTTAACCAACAGGAAGATCAGTCCACTGTTCATTTTTAATTAATTGCTTTTTTAGAAAATCATGCGTGTATGTCTACTTCATTGCTGCATCAATTATTTTGGGTAAATCCTAATCCCATAATTTTAAACTTGAAGTCCAAATACCTATCATACTCATTTACTGTAGTGGCCTTGAAAACTTAGCAAATATTAATGATTGTGTAAAAATATAAATTGTGTGATTATTTTTGAATTCATATCAAATGTCAAACAGGCTTTTAGTGACAAAATGCGCTTTTATATAACTTGTGACATGTACACACACTTTGAAATGATACTATTTCTGTTTGACTGTCAGAGGTCAGAATAGTCCTTTTTAACATTATAATGCTTGTAAAATTCCAAAATATTCAGATAGTTGCAGAATCTACCAGCCATATTACACAGAAAATTTTGAACATTCTTCAGAGTATTATTGATTTTAATTTTCAGAGGAAATTACAACTGTAAAACCGCTTTCTGACTGTTTAATTGTTTAGACCTCAGACTTTTATAAGTCTAACTTCCCACTTCTAACAAGTTTTATACTGTAGTTGGGGAGGAATCAAAAAGTTATGATATTTTGTATACTTCTAATAGCAATTGATGTGAAGACTGTTAAATTGTTGTGTCTCATATAGATAACATTATCGTTTTTGTTTGTCTCCAGGATTATTCTTATACAAATATTACCATGGAAAAGTAACTATAACAATGACATGAAATTTTACTTGTTTTGTTAATGTTTAAATAGGCAGGGGGGTCATCACATTTGTATAACAATTATTCCTGCTGGCATAAATATGTATGACAAGAAAAAACTGACTTAATAACAGACAAATATAATAAAGATTAAATAAACTTAATTTTCATAAAGCCTATAGAAAATCTTTATACATTTCGATTGCTAATCCTTTCGACAAATATATCTAGGTTGACCAATTGTTCTAGTGCAGTACCTTGGTTAGGGCTGCAATTCTCTGAGCCAGTTCAGCCTCTACTTCAGGCAAGGTTTCAGCCTTCCTCATGGTCTGCTGCAACTTTTGTTCAGCTAGCTCAAGACGTTCTTGTAACTGTCTGTTTTTCTCTTCCATCTGAAATGGGAATGGGAGCAGAGACACTTAAGGAGTCAGAGTTTGGATAGCAAACACCAGTCGCCGGGGGCTTTGCACTTCAGCCATGATTTTAGATTTAAAATCAGCCACTACCACACCTAAATGTGCAAAGTGTTGATTGCTGTCTTGTTTTCATATATTGCTTATCCATTTCCTTCATAAATTTAAGCACATTAAAACAATAAAAAAGTTCTTACCACTGGCAGCAAAAAGGAAAGAAATTACTCATGAGTATAAATTTTAACAAAGGGAATATAGCTCAGTACTAAGACATCAGATATACCACCATAGCAAAATATTGAAAATCATAGTATTTAGACTGGAGTGGGAGAGGTATTGTAGCATGATGATCCAGGCTCTGGAGATAAGGTTGGCAAACATTTTCAGTAACAGGTCAGATAGTAAAAATTTTAGGCCTCATGTACCATATGGCCTCAATCCCAAATACTCAACTGTATTGTAGCACAAAAACAGTCATAGACAATGATTAAATGATTGGGCATGGCTGTGTTCCAATAAGACTTGATTAACAAGAGAAGGCAACCAGCCAGCTTTGGCCCACAGCTATAGTTTGCCTGTTTGTGCTCTAGAGCCCAATAAACTTAGGATTCCACTATTGGCTCTGGTGTTTAGTAGATGTATGATCTTGGGAAAGTGTGACTGTCTCTGAACTGTAGTGTCTTCAGCATAATAACTCTGCCTACTTCATAGGTGGTGGTTAGAATTAAGCGAGGTAATACACGAAAACTGTTTAGCACAATTTCTGGCTCATGCCTATATGAAAAGTAAGTCATAGTCATTACTTGTATTATTATTCAGATAAATAATTTATCTTTTTTTTTTTTTTTTTTTTTTTTTTTGAGACGGAGTCGCGCTCTGTCGCCCAGGCTGAAGTGCAGTGGCCGGATCTCAGCTCACTGCAAGCTCCGCCTCCCGGGTCTACGCCATTCTCCTGCCTCAGCCTCCCCAGTAGCTGGGACTACAGGCGCCCGCCACCTCGCCCGGCTAGCTTTTTTTTGTATTTTTTTAGTAGAGACGGGGTTTCACCGTGTTAGCCAGGCTAGTCTCGATCTCCTGACCTCGTGATCCGCCCGTCTCGGCCTCCCAAAGTGCTGGGATTACAGGCTTGAGCCACCGCGCCCGGCCTAATTTATCTTTCTAGAAAGGAAATTTCACACTGAAAATCATATTTGTTTTGCCAGAGAATTTTAAATTTTAGAGAATGATTACTCAAACATCTGTCAAGAAGTACCCTATTTTATTTACTCCCTGTTTTGTGAGAATGATGAGAACGCATGGACCAGAAAAAAACCAAGACAGAGATACTGAACCTGCCGTAGGATAGCTTCTTTATTTGCTAACTCATTTTCTAGTTTATCATTCATGTCATGTATGGAGGTAGATTCTCTCTGAGCACTGAGGTAACGCTTTTCAAGGGTTGTAATTCTTTCTTCCATATCTTCCTTTTGTGCCATGGCCTACAATTAAAATAATTTTAAAAAAGCAAGTCAGATTCTCAGATTGTTTAATTATTGTCTTGTTAAATATAAAAGAAACATAAAAACTATTGCATTCTTGAAATAAATACTTATTCCTTTCTTTTCATTGAAGGAATGCAAGATTTCAGGTGACTTTTCCCAACTTAGTTGTCAGAATTATTTTTGTATCTTTGGTTAACCAAAAGCATTTTGCTGTCTAAGAATACAATGGTGCAGCTTTTGAAACTGTCTACTGTAGAACTGGCACTCTTGTAAGAGAAGTGGCAGATAAATTAGTTCATTATGCAGTAAAATTAATTACAATTATGAGTAGAGTTGCAAATCATAAAATTGTTAAAATGGCAACTACAGTTCTAAATTGTAAAGCAATCTTCAAATAGATAACAAATACCATCCGTATTCTTACCTTTATGTTAAGAAAGAGGAATTCTGTGGTTAAAACAGCAGGCCACAAAAAAAAAAATAGTACATTTGGATCTTATTTACAAGTTTACCAACTGACTTAGACTCTTAACCATTTACCTAGTTATATATGTTTCAATTACATAAGAGTTTAAAGAAGTCCATGAACGCATAAATATATGAAAAAATCAAGTTCAAGTGGAGAAAATCAGGCATTGATAATATTTTAAACAGTAATTTTTAAATAATCAAATTTATAGATAGTAATATGGAGATAATTTTACCTTACTCACAGCTTACGTGAAAATTTACTGGTAGTTAGATAACCTACTTTATTGACAAGATGTTGGGGGAAAATCAAGTGCAGAAGTGAGGCTCATTGGCCTGGAATGGTTTCCTGAGAATGTGGGAAGCTTCTTTGTATAACAATTCTGGAATTGAGGAAATGGCAATAGTTTCCATATCTTATTATCCAGAATCATTTCATCACTTATTCCTAATCAGTGCCTTTGCCACTCTCCTACAGGGTCCAGAGCCAGTCCCATCACCTATAATAATCAGATAAGCAGACAGCCTTCCAATTTTCTTTATTTTTATTTTTAATTTTTTTCAGATGATAACTCTAATGAAAGGATAGGTAGAATAAAAAGTAAAATAAGGAATAAAATAGGTAATGTCCTAATCTAAGACCAAGACATAAATTTTGTTTAAATAAAGAGAGAAAATACCAGAAGTCGTGGATAAAAGGGTTGACATTAAGAATTTCAGGGAAATGGGATGAAAACTTGAAGTGAGATGCTGTGTGTGTTTATATATGTACCATCTTTATACATGCCGTTATTTGACTTTGAAAATTTTTGTATACATAAAAAATTAAAATTAATTAAAAAGTAATAGATCAGCCAGAGGTGATGGCTCACACCTGTAATCCCAGAATTTTGAGAGGCCAAGGTGGGCAGATCACTTGAGGTCAAGAGTTCAAGACCAGCCTTCCTGATCAACATAGTGAAACTCCGTCTCTACTAAAAATACAAAAAACTTAGCTGGGCGTCATGACACATGTGTGTAATCCCAGCTATTTGGAGAGGCTAAGGCCTGAGAATCACTTGAACTTGGGAGGCGGAGGTTGCAGCGAGCCAAGATTGCACTGCTGTACTCCAGTCTGGGCGAAGGGCAAGACTCCATTCCAAGAAAAAAAAAAAAAAAAAGTAATAGATCCACCATGAAACTCATCGTGTTGTCCCTAGTCTCCTGCTCACCTACAAGTTAGCTCTCTCTCTTGTATTTTTTGTCTTTTATTCTCCTTACTTTTCCTCCACCCTGCTGCCCAAGAGATATTTCTAAATGCTACTCTGATCATACTGCTTCTTGGTTTCAGTACTTTTATTTCTTCCCCTCCATCTTCAGGGTAAAATCTGAGCTACAAAGCCTAGAAAAAAAAGTGGTTTTGTGACCTGATACTTCCTTACTTCTGTGTACTGGGGCTAATAACATCCCCCCAAAATTTGTGTCCACTCTGAACCTATGAATGTGATCTTATGTGCAAATAAGATTTTGTTGACATAATCAAGTTAAGATGGGGTCATACAGGATTAGGATAGGCCCTAAATCCAATGACTGGTGTTTTTATAAGGAGGGGATTTGGGGACAGAGAAATACGGGGAAGAAGGAGGAAGGCAGTCAGAGAATGGAGTTATACAGAGTTATACTGCTACCAGTCAAGAATGCCAATGATTGCCAGTAACCATTAGAAGCTAGAAGGGGTGAAGAAGATCTCACTAGAGCCTTCAGAGAGAATATGGCCCTGCTGAAACATTGATTTCAGACTTAAAGCCTCTAAAACAGTGAGTAACTAAATTATGGTTGTTTTAAGCCATCCAGTTTGTGGCAATTTGTTATGGCAGCCCTACAAAACTAATGCACTCTGTGACTTCATGTCTACCTGGAATATGTTTTGTCGTCTTTGTCTAGCTCAATCATACTGACCATCAAGACCCAGTCAAAAGCTACTTGGTTAATTATGTTGACATTAAAGTGCAAAAATAAAAAATTAAATTTAATCTATGAATTCAGCAAAAATTAGCCAGACTAATTTTTAAGAAATATTATATACATACCCCTAGATTTTAGGCATCCCAAATAATGTCTATTATCTAAACACTTCTTATTTTCACTTTTGACTTTTTCTACTTTATATATTTTTTATCTCAGTGATGGTAGAGTTTTTATCTTAGAGGATCCTTTCAGAGTGCTTAATATTGTATTCTGTACATTTCACTTGCAAACAGAACTCTGGGAAAATTTCGTGGCCTGAAGAGAAAAGTCTAAAGCTAACCTGTATAAATAAACTTCTTACTACATTTTAACAGCAATAAAATCAACAAAAGACATACACACATTTCTCAAGAACGTGAGCATTGAAGTAGTACATACTTGCTCCAAATGCTAGTTCGGGACACTTACTAACTCTGTTACAAGGGTCAATGTTGCTCACCTTTTCTGTGCTTCACCTTCTTCATATGTTATGTGAGTTGAGATTCTAATATGTAGCACATAGTATTGCTGTTAGGACTCAGGAAGTGCTTTGTATGGTGTCTCATGTAGAAAACACCCTCGATAAATAATAGTCTTTTTTTATTATTAATTCCTCTTATGTACACAATTAGATGATCTCACTCTATGACATACATTACATGCAGGAATTTTTGCATTTTGTAATTTTGGTACTGTATTTTTTGATTCAGTGATTCATGTGGGAGATTCAATTTTTAACTGCAGGCTGTGTTGCCAAAAATAAACTGGATTTACAAGTCAGAGAAATAGCTTATCCCTCTGTCATTTGAAAAATTCTAAAAAAGGGAGCTTTTTCTAGTCCCTAAAACTTGCTACCTACAAAAAATGAGAAAAAATAAAGATTCAATTATCTCTTGACCTGAAGTTTATATATAAATTTCATATTTTTCGTATCTAATAAATATAACTCTCTGGTAATTTAGATCTATTAAGGTGAAAAATATAACTACATGTTTCAGATAATAGAAAAGGCAACACTGATATGTATTTAATTCATTTAATCACATAGTGAAATTCTGAAGAACTGTTAATAGGAAGTTGGAAATACAAGATGGTTTTATTCACAAAACAAAATGTAATTAAAATACTCCACCGAAAATTTTAGCTATTTGCACAGCTATGTATGTGATATATTATTATCCATACACAATTAATAATCCTCTTGATTAAAAACTGGAGAGATAAGCTACTTTTATAGAATTGTCTATTTTTCTAATTTGAGTGTTGTGTCTAGCTTTAATCCAACTCACCTATTCTTCATAGGTCAAAATCAATTTAAGGAGTTTTGTTTGAAGACAAAATGTAAAACGAAAGTAAATTTTGGATAGGTTTCTTTTTTGACAAAGAAAAATTACAAAAATATATTCTGAAGCCATCAGTGGAACATATTTATAAATTAGATTGTTGCAAAAGTAAATGCAGTTTTTGCTACTCAAAATAATAGTTCATTTTTAGATACCTTAGAATGTCCTCACATGCAAAGCAAATTACCTTTCCATTTTTTATTATGTGGTTGTTTTTTTCTTATTTCCTAATTTTTCCTCAATTATTACAACAAACATTTATTACCTGTACAATTTATAAATTATACTATGTTAGAAATGTTATACGAGTATCAAGAAAAGGGAGCTTATTTTTTTCTATTAAGAAACTTGCAATCCGTGGCTTACGCCCATAATCATAGTCCACTGGGAGGATGAGATGGGAGGATCGCTTGAACCAGGAATTTGAGACCAGCCTGAGCAACATAGTAGGACCCTGTCTCGATAAAAATACAAAAATTTTCCAGACATCATGACACATGCCCTGTAGTCTTAGCTACTCCAAAGGCTGAGGTGAGAGGATTGCTTGAGCATAGGAGTTCAAGGTTGTAGTGAGCTGAAAACACTACTGCACTTCAGCCTGGACAACAGAGCAAGACTCTGTCTCTAAAATAAATAAATAATGTTTTAAGAGAATAATTAAGAAAAAAAAAGAAACTTGCAATCCAGTTGACTCTCTGTGACCATAACCCAGTAAAATATTATTCAAGAAAATAAAAGCTTTAAGTGCTAAGTAATCTGTTTTTTTTAACTATGTGATTTTCACATCTTCTTGCTTATTAGAAAAAAAAAAGATCCAAATATTGATTATTTAGAGAACAGTTATATTGTAGCTGCATTTTATGATAATTGCTATCACTGAATTAATTATTACGCTGTGTTGATTTTGGAAGTAGTTCATAGTGGAAGAAGCGCAGGTTTTAAAGCCATGCTGATCTTGTTTCTCTGCTGTGCTGCTGGGGAGAGAACTGCATAGACCTTTGGCAAGTTACTTTACCTCACTGAACCTTATGGTTCTCATCTGAGAAAAATGGAGATAATAATTAGCATTTCCCCTTTTTGCCAGTTGTGAGGAATTTGAGAATTTCCATGTAACACAACTGTAATAGTTTTCACATGTGACTCTTCCTTAAAAAATCCTTCATAAGCCACAGGCCTGGGTCTTGAGATCTGAATATTTCAGAATTAGTTTATTTAGCCTTCACAGTGCTCTGTGTGTGTGTGTGTGTGTGTGTGTGTGCATACAAAAAAAAAAGTGATACATCCAGTAATGCAGGCTGAGTATAGGCCCTTTCACAGGTCTCATCAATGCCATCACTTCCTACTGTCTTGCACCTGGCACTTTTTACTTTTCCATTGCCAGCCTGGCTCTGAAAATATTTGTGTTTGCAATCTCCTTTCAAAGGGGGGTGATGAGAGATATTCCTTTCTCCAGAAACTCTTCCAAAATATAAACATAGACACGATGGGGCTGATAAGAGTAGTTTTATTTTAAAATAATTCCACACGAAAGGAGAACGTTTTGCCCATGAGAAGATTCTTAATCAAAGAACACCTGGCATCAGAGGAGTGCATTTTCCATCTGACTGGGCGTTTTGTCACCTACATTCCGAGACTATTAGTATCAAGGAGTTATTTTTAAATGGGCAGTAAGAAAATGGGAATCGGATGTTGGACCTTACCTGTAAGTGATGCTGGATTAGATGAGCATTAACAGAGCAATGAGTACTAAAATGAAAGGAAATCATCTAAATCTCCAGAACCAAGAGAATGAAGACAGAGAGAATGAACAACAGATCAAGAAGTGAGCCCGATGATTTGATAGCCAGAAATCCCAGTAATTCCTTATTAGTGATACAGAAGAGAGGTTAAACTGTCTTTAAGAACTCTCTGAGTTGGAATTGTGGGGAGGATGAAGAGGAGAGATGCAGCCATGAACTATTAATTCATAAAAAGTTGTATCATTATCTGTGTTGCAGTGGAGCAGTCTACCACTTCATGCTTCATCTATCTCTTTTTGTTTTGTTTTGCTAGTAGGCATCATCTTAGTACATATTCTGATATCATTCACACCTTCTGATATTTACTTATAAATATCTATTCTTTCAGCAAAGATTTTTTGAGTGCCTATTATACAATCAATAGCTGCATAGGTACTCTGAAGACAGCAGTGAACAAAACAAGAAAAAAAAATCTTAGCCCTTATAGATGTTTAGGAATAGTTGGGGAGGGAGGCATATGATAACCAACTTTATCAGTAAAATAAATATACATTGTGTCAGGTGATAGAAAGTCCTGTGGGATAAGCAAACAAAAGAAGGAGAGTGTATATGTGTACATAGCAAGGTCAGGGGACATTTCACTGAGAAAACAACATTGAACAAAAGGCAGAGAGAAAAGAAAATGTAATAAAACAGGTCTGGCTTGCTTAAGAGGTCACTCCAGTTGAGCAGAGCATGGTCGGATGAGACAGTACATGATCTCCAGGAGGTCAGGAAGGTGGTATTAGAGAGATTGTATATGGCTTATAGAGCACTGTAAGGGCTTTGATAATACTGTAAGTAGAATAGGTAGTCATTAAAATGTTTTAAGCAGAAAAATGACATGAACTGGCTTACAGGCAGGCAGCTTAAGCTGCTGTGTTGAGCACAGACTGAGGTGAGCTGAAGGCATGAGCAAGACCACCAGGGAACAGATGACTATTGAAATAATCCACTGAGAGAAAGTGATTGTGTAGAAAAAGAAAAAGCCACGAAGATTCTGAGAAGAGGTCCCATTATGAATATTTTGAAATTGTAGATAACAGGATTTATTGCTGAATCAAACCAAGTGTGTGAGGGGAGAGATCTTAAGGACAGCTCCAAGACTTTTGGCCTAAGCAACAATAATAATGGATATGGAAGACTGCAGGAGGGTCTGGTTTGTTGAGAAAACATCAAGAAAAGAGTTTGAAAATGCTAATTTTGAGATATCCCTTAGTGATTGAGAGAGAAACATCGGGAAATTAGGAAAGAAGAACAAGCTGGAGATATTAGTTGGGAGTCCTAAGATGATGGTGGCTTTTGGAGCCATGAGACTGCAGAAATTTACCAGGGAAATAAAAGTAGGTGGAGAAGAGAAGACACTCCAAGGTAGGGGAGGAGAAACAGAAGCAGTAAAAGAGCCTGCGATTAGGTAAGCAAGTAAATACGGATGAAAACCAGGAGAGGAGAATGTGCTATTAGCCCAGTGAGGAAGTCCTCTGGAAAATGGATCAAGTGCTTAAGAGGACTGAGAATTGAACCCCGGATTCAGTAACATGGAGGTCAATAATGACTTTTATGAGAAGAGTTTTGGTGGAACAGTCAGGGAAAAAGTAAGATAAAATTGGCTTATAAGAGAATGGTAAGAAAACAATTGGGTACATAGAATAGGGCCAACTTGATGAACAACTAGCTAATTAGATACAAAAAATATTTTTAAAAGATACAAATACATTTAAAATATGTAAAAATGGAAAAGGCAAAAAGTAAGAAAACTCAATTTCCACAAATATAATTTTCTTTTTAGTTGTGAGTGAAAAGGTGAAAAAGTGAAAAGATTCTAAACTTTCACCTTAGCAGGTAAAACGATTTGACAGTGTTACAAATCAAACATCTCCTAGTATCTTTTGTAGTAACTTAAAGTACTCTCTTTTTTCACTTGATATTAGCCAAGAGGCTGAGAAGTGACTAAAGTACTCATTTTTAAGTAGAAAAAGGGATGTTATGTCTAACAGGAATTTAATATACAGACAAAGAAAGGTTATGTTATACATATGCGTGTATATGCATATTAACAGAGATACATTCACCTTCATGACACAAAACAAAAACAAGCAATGGAACAATTTGAAGTATTTTTGTAGTATTTCTATATGCTAAGAGTATGAGTATAGCAATTCATGATTCATACACATATTTAGGGTTATTTAAAATTAAAAGCTTACGTTTAAAAAAATTTATTCACAGCTTCAGAATGTCTTTGTTATATCTGACCTTTGATAGCACATATTTCTTTCCATATATATTTAAAGTGCTCATGAAGTAAACTATTTGCCCTATTGAACAAGTTTCATAACTAATATAATGCATGCCAAAGTATGGTCTTTTGGGAAGTAAAAAGTGTATGGTCATTAAGGGAAATTATGGAAACAGTATCTCAGAAGCAGCATTCAGAAATCAAAGACTGAAAGTAAGATGAATCACTTACCTCCCTAATGTCCCTTTGATACTTGGTGTTCATTTCTTCTGTTTTAATGAGATCCTTTCTTGCTGTCTCTGCTTCCTGTTCCACCTCTCCCACTCGGGAAGAAAGGGCTGCTAAACGTTCTTTCATCTGGGCCATTTCATAGTTTTGCTTTTCAAGCAATTCTTGTAGTTCAACTATTTGACTAGTTTCATCGGTTGAGTCTATAGAACTATTGGACAAACGCTGCAGGAATAGAAAAAGAAATGGCACTTAAGAATTTTCATCTTTCATTTAAAATTTAAAATAAACTTAAAGAAATTAAACTGACACTGCTTTCACACTGAGAAATAAGAAATTCTGAAAAGAACTAGCTTTGCCAAAAAACTAAGTTTCTGAGGAAACTGTTAATTGACATTAAAATATGAAGGTAGATCAGTAATTTTCAATCAGTTTAATAGATGTATTTGAAATGGAAAGTATGCTATGTTCTCTCTATATGTAAAACATAGCATAAAACACTGAGGTATCCTAAACATTAAGTACTAGCTACTATTTTATCAATTAGATATAGTTTATTATTAATTTATAATACTATATTGATATAACACCACACATTATTTTTAATTAATAGGTAAGGACCTATAAAGTGTGCAATTTAAAAATCTTTGTTCAAGATCCTTTGTAAATTTTTAAGTTTTATTTTCAATGATGCCCAGGAAAAGAACTTACCAAATATTTTTTATTAAAGATTATTCCTGCTGTGAATCTGACCTAGCTGGAACAAACATATAGCATAGAAAAGTTTTTATTTCTATATTACTATTAACATAAAATCATGCATGCACACAACCCACAAGAAGGAGGCTAAAAGGGGTTAAATATTTTGAGAGATGATTTTTCTTCTTTCCGAAAGGACTGCATAGAAACCAGGGTTTTCTAAAAGTGTATCTTCAGAAGTATGCCCTACAGCTCAAGTCCAAAATATATAAACAACTCAAACACCTCAATAGAAAGAAAAGAAAATCCTCAGATTAAGAAACAGGGAAGAGACCTGAATAAACATTTCTCAAAAGAAGACATACAAATGACCAGCAGATATATGAAAAAATGCTCAATACCAACAATGCATCAGGGAAATGCAAATTAAAACCACAATGAGATATCACTTCATACATGTTAGAATGGCTATTAGCAAAAAGCCAGTAAGTGTTGGTGAGAGAATAAGAATGTGGGAAAATGGAACCCTTGTACACTACTAGTAAAAATGTAAATTAGTATAGCCACTATGGAAAAAAGTACGAGAGTTCCTCAAAAATTCAAAATTATCATAGAATCCAGAAATCTCACTTCTGGGTATATAACCAAAGGAATTGAAATCAGTGTGTGGGAGAGATATCTGCACTCCCATGTTCAATGCAGAATTATTTACAATAGCCAATAAACGGTATCAACCTAGGTGTCTATCACTGGATGAATGGATAAAAGTGAGTGTGGTATACATACACAATGAAATACTATTCAGATTCTAAAAAGAAGGAAATTCTGTCATTTGTGACAACAAGGATGAACCTGGAGGACATTATTCTAAGTAAAATCAGCCAGGCACAGAAAGACAAATTCTTCTTCACCTCGCTTATCTGTAGAATCTAAAAAAGTCAAACGCATAGAAGTTGTTAGTAGAATGGTGGTTGCCAGAGGCTGGAAAAAGAGGATGACTGTGATGAGTTAATGGGAGATGTTAGTTAAAGAGTAAAATGATTCAATTGTACAGTAAGAATAATGTTCTATGACACAGCATGATGACTATAGTTAATAATAATGCATTGCTAGAATAGTAGATTTTAAGTGCTCTCACCACAAAAATGGTAAGTAAGCGAGTGACAGATATGTTAATTAAATTGATTGAATCATTCCACATTGTATACATATATCAAAACTTTACATTGTATCCCACGAATATGTACATTTATTATTTGTCGATTAAAAATTAAGAGGCCGGGTGTTGTGGTTCACTCTTGTAATCTCAGTGCTTTGGGAGGTTGAGGCAGGAGACTGCTTGAGGTGTTGAATTTGAGACCAGCCTGGGTGGCATAGCAAGACCTCATCTCTAGAAAAAAATTAAAAAAAAAAAAATGAGGGTGTGGTGGCATGCACCTGTTGTCCTAGCTGCTCAAGAGGCTGAGGCATAAGGATGGCTTGAGCCCAGGACTTTGAGGCTGTAGTAAACCATGATCATGCCACACCACTCCAGCATGGGCAACAGAGCCTTACAGCCTTTAAATACATGCATACATACATACATAAATACATACATACATAAATAAGAAAAGAAAAGAAAGTATGGGCTGTATGCGGTGGCTCCCTCTTGTAATCCCAGTAGTTTGGGAGGCCGGGGCAGGAGGATCACTTGATGTCTGGAGTTTGAGACCTGCCTGGGCAACATGGGGAGACTCCATCTCTAAACAATAGAAAAATTACCCAGGTATTGTGGCATGCACCCATAATCCCAGCAACTAGAGAGACAGAGGTGGGCAGATTGCTTGAGCAAGGTCCAAGTTGTAGTGAGCCATGATTGCATTAGCGTGCTCCAGCCTAAGTGAAAGAGTGAGACTCTGACCAAAAAATAAATAAAATAAATAAATATATAAAAATAAAATAATAATAATAAATAAAAGTATGCTCCTCAGCCTAGCTACATTGGAGAAGTTTTGTAGTGAGGACAGTGCAGCAATTTGGCAGAAATAACTAAGAGAAAAAAAAAAAAAATAGAAACAAAGTATAGAGAGAAAACACAGAAAGTACGCTTATTTCTGCTCACTTTTTAAGCACTTGTTTAAAAACATGAATTTCTTTCAACATGATTGATATATTAGAAAACAATTTCAATGTAATGTAATTTTTTTGTGTTTTTTAACATGCAATTTTGTTCCTGAGAAGCACTGGCTAAATAGAGAAAACCACACCTGGCTGAAACAAGCCACGTAGGAACACATAAAACGCACACATGCCCATTCCTCAAATATCTAAAACTGACCTCAGTGTCCCATGTATGTTAGAAATTTGCCCATCAACACCTGTGTTACAACTTTCTGTCTGATTTCGGATACCCTTCCTTTTACAACTTCACAAAAAATGAAAGCCTTTAAGTCTTCTAACTCCACAAGCAAACTTCAGCTTTTTCTCAGGAAAAAAAAAAAAAAAAAAGTATCACTGTATTTGTGCAATTTCTAACTATTTAACAGGTGTAAAACTGTGCTACCATTTTTATTAGCTTTTTTACATTTATTTTAATGTGACACTGATAAAGCTTTTAGGGTTGTGCCATAAACTTCATTACCCCCTTAAGCCCTGTGTTTTTTATTGCACAATATTGCATGGCTCATGATATTTAGGAATGCAAATGACACACACAGCAGAATGGACTATAGAAGAATGGGAAGAACAGAAAGCATCATAAAAGCAGTGAGAAAGATAAAACACAGAGAAAGGAAATGCAGGCAAATGGAAAGAAGTAGTGTAAGTCCAATAACCTAATACAATGTGAGAGTGTGGAGAAAGAGCTAAGCGAATCAAAATTAAAAGAGCAGAGAAAGACAGAGACAATTGCCTTTTTAAAGTTGACTGGAGGAATTTATCAATGTGATAAGGCAGAAGTTCTAATAAATCTTACACTTGTCTAGTTACTTGTAGACTGTATACAGGATTTGAAGATATTTAAAATTATGGCAAAACCCCTCTAAAATTAGTTATCATACCTCAGTTATCTCAAATTTGGAAATAACTGACTGGCAATTGATTTCACCGGTCTTTCCTAATCCAGATCTTGAGTGCTGCCTAATGATTATAAACTGGCCTTTCCGAGTTCAATGTACAGATAGCTGTGTACTGTAGAAGTTCACAATTCCCTTCCTCTAAGAGCAATTCTGAGAGAAATGTTCAGCTCTGATCCTTCAACCAGCAACATTTCCAGCAGAAAGGGGAATAGAGACTCTAAAGGGAGATGTGATTAATGAACTGCAGTACACACTCCAACATTCCCACATATTCATAACATCACTTACCCCTTTTATTAAATAGAGTTTGGCACCCACAATACAGCAGTTCTATGTTCAGATGTGGAATGATATCTTCACAGAATTAGGTCTGTAGATTCAACTTGTATCTTAAGAGATAATTTAGTAACCAACAGGGATTCTTGGAAATAATGTTTACATGCTATAAATAAAACTACAATGCAATCATGCTAAATAATTAAATTCAAAAACATTTCTTAAAAATAGGAGAAACTATTGTATTCTTGGCGTAAACAAATATAACTTGATATGTTTGTACAATGAAAACAAACACATTACTGATCTCTCCAATAGAATGAATGAATCACAAAAACATTATGCTGAGAAATAGAAGCTACGTACAAAAGTGTACATAATGTGTGATTTAATTTATTTGAAATTCTAGAAAAGATCATCCTAATCTATAATGGCAGGAAAGCAGATTGGTTGTTGCCTGGAATGGGAGGTGGAATGGGGGAGGTGGGGTTGACTTCAAGAGGGCATGAGAGCACTTCTAAGATTTATGGGGATGTTCTTTATCTTGATTTGGGTGTTTATGAAGGCACATATATTTATCAAAATTGACAGAATTGTGCACGTAAATTATATGTTACTTGTACATTAATAAATTTGTTTAAAAAACTATAAAAACCTTGAAAAATAAATTTTTATTTTAAAAAATGTTTTATGGAATTGAAAAATCATATTTAAGATTCTAGAGCTCTAAAGAATTTTGGAGAAACTGAGACTCAGGTAATCACATAGAGGTGATCTGCATTAAAATGCAGAACTTTTATTCCCAGTTCAGTTAATTTACCCCTTTACCATATTGCCTCTTATCAGAACATATAAATCAACAGGATAAAATTGTACATGCTGAGTAATATATATTATATATATAATATATTATATATATAATATTGGTAAATATTTATTCAGTGTGAATGAACGATATTTATTTTCTAATTTGAAAAATGTTTGTTCCAATTCTGTGCACCTGCGCTCCATTAAAATCTTGTTAATGCACTTAACAAGCACATTGCATACTTTTAAATGGGCTCAAGGTAAGAGAAATTTAACTAACTGTAGAGAGCAATCAGGCAATTAAAATAAAACACTTTTAAAATGCTAACTTTTAAAATTCCATTAAGCAGTAAATGTTCACTGCATAGTCTTTATGCTATTGTGTTAGGATTACCCATGAGAAGATTTTAAAACTCTCAATTTTTATTCTGTAGTGCTTATGAAACTTGTATTTGTAGAAAATACATAATCTTTTATTTATTCTCATGACCTTAAATATATTCTATGGTGAGCTTACTGTGTGTCTTAATAATATCAGAAAAGTCATATTAAAACTGTGATTTATATCTTAGAAAAAGATCTTGTTTTTGTTCCAAACCACTGTTAACTTGACTTACCTTTAAAATAAATTGTGGCACTTTAATTTAAATGACAAATGACTGTATTAAAAGTCAATACTTATTTTAAGCAGCTTTACTGGGATAGAATTTACATGCCATAAAATGCACTCTTTAAACATAAAAAGTTCAGTGGAGTTTAGTATACTCACAGAGTTGTGCAACTATAAACATAAGTTAATCTCACATTTTTTCCACCCCTAGTGGAAATCTCATAATTATTAGCAATCACTCACCCACCCACAGCCCCAGACAACCACTAACTACTTTCTGTCATACAGATTCGCTGTTTTGGACTTTTCACAGAAGTGGAGACACTGAACCTGTGTTCTTTCGTGACTAGTTTTATGCACTGAGCATGATGTTTTTGAATTTCATTCAAGTACTGTAGCATGTTATCCATACTTCATTTCTGTTATTGCTGAATAGTATTCCATCATGGGGATATATTACATGTTATTTATGTATACATCAGTTGATAGACATTAAGGTTGTGTCCACCTTTTGGCTACTATAAATAACTGCCATGAACTTTAGTGTAGAAGTCTTTACGTGGACAAATGTTTTCAGTTCTCTTGGATAGATTCCTAGACTAGAATTGCTGGACCATATGACAATTCTATTTTTAACATGTTGAGGAAATGTTTTCCAAAGTGGTTGCACCATTGTACATTCCTACCAGCAATGTATGAGAGTACTAATTTTCCACATCTTCACCAAAACTTCTTATTGTCTATCTTTTTATTTCAGGTATTCTAGTGGGTGCAAAGTAATATTTCCTTGTGGTTTGGATTTGCATTTCCTAATGACTAACGAGATTGGACATCTTTTTAGGTACTTATGTTCATTTGTATATCTTCTTTGGAGAAATGTCTATTCAAATTATTTGCCTTCATATTAATTTATTTACATGTATTTTTATTGTTGATTTACATGAATTCTTTACATATATTTGATTCAAGTATTTTATGAAACATATGGCTTGCAAATAGCTTCTTTCTGTTCTTTAGACTATCTTTTCACTTTCTTTCATGATGGTGTTCTTTGAATTTCAAATGTTTTTAATTTTAAGAAAGTCCAGTTTGTCATTTTTTTTCTTTATGGCTTGGGCTCCTGGTATCATTTCTAAAAAATCAATTCCCAACAGAAAGTCATAAAGATTTTCAATTTTTTAAAGCAGTACATATATATATTTGAAATTACTAATTATCAAATGTAATATGTTATTTTAAATTTATATTTTATATATATTTTAAAAAATATATATTTTTACTCATTCACAAATATTTATTAAGCACTTACTTTGTGTAAGGTGGAAGATAACAAGTTTTAGAATTTTTTAAAAGGTGATAATACATTTCTGACATCAAGGCAATTCTATCAAGCAGAGAAGTAATACACAAATAAGCAAGTATATGCATTGCCATAAAGTATTATCATAAAGTTTTATTTTGCTTCATATTTATGTTGTGGGAACAGACAGCAGAGAACATCTTTGTGATATTCTTTGAGTCGGGTCTTGAAAGATTAGTTATTATATTTCAAGTAAAGGAAAGGAGGGGAGTACTTATTCTAGGAACAGAAAATAACATGAGCAAAGGGAGGGGAACATTCCCTGCAGAATAATTATAAGTTGTCCTACATGCAGAGCAGAAAACATGTGCTATAAGGAAATGGTAAAATATGAGACTTGAAAGGTAGGGACAGCATTGATTATGATGGCCTTTGTTTTTCCATACTGCATAGAATAAACTTTGGGTACCAGATAGAATGACAGAGAGCCATCAAAGGTGTTTGAATAGGGAAGTAACATGTATAACTTTGCAGGTAAACTGTTACTCTCTCATCATACACTCGGTAATTCAGATAAAGCCTTTCCTATCTGTAATGGACAATTTCTGCTTGTTTGTTCAATATCCATTTTTCTTTTTCCCCCTTCCTCACAGTTAGGGTTGCCAGATGAAATATAGAATGTACAGTTAGATTTGAATTTTCAATAAACAATGAAAAACTTGAGTGTAATGATATCACATGCAGTATTTGGGTCAAGCTTACAGTAGGGGAATTGATTATGAAAAGAAAACATTGAGCTAAAACCTGCAACACAAGCATAAATCATGCAGTTATCTGGCAGAGGAAACAGAAAGATCAAAGACAAAGCGATACAAGTGGGTTTATGATTTTCAAGGAGACCAGTGTAGCTAGAATGGACCGTATTAAATAAAGCAAGAGGGTGGGAGTGGATATAGATGGAAATATGATGTATATTCTTGAGATCATTTTAAGACCGGCTTTTGCTCAAGGTGATATGAAAACTATAGGAAGGTGTTGAGCAGAGGAGTGACATGATTTCACTTACATTTTCAATGGATTCCTCAGTCCTCTTATAAAAGACAGGACAAAAAAATGAATTTAAGAAAATGAATTAAGAGGTGAAAGATTACATTGGCTTAGACCACGGTAGTAGGACTAAAGGTTATAAAAGGGGTCATATTCTTTGAATGGATTGAATGTGATATGTGACAAAAAGCATAGACTCAAGGATGACTGCAAGATTCATAGTCTTTGATTAGAAAGATGGTGTTGCAATTTTTTGGGAAGAGAAAGTCTACAGGAGAAGCAGATTTGTGGTTAGGATGGGGAAAATCATGGACTGGGTTTTGAAAACAGTTTTAAATGACTAGTTAGATGTCAAAATAAAGGTGTCAAGGCAAGCTACTGTATAAGCCCACAGTAAAGAATAGTGAGTATATGGATGTTTTCTGCAAGCAGTTATAACATTGGATGAGATCACCTGTGGAGTGAAGTAGGGGGTCGTCAAAGATGACTAAGAATGTCTTTGTAGAACTCTCTTCAATTGTTACTTTATCAGAAAGGTCTTTCAGCCCTGCTATATTATATATTTACAAAATATGTTTGTTGTCTTTCTCACCTACCAAAATATATATTCCTAAAATTGTTATCTCTATTAAAAGTTTAAATCTTAACTTACATATTATTGTACATTAACTGTAATATAATTATTGTACTTGGCTGTCAAACAGACTTTCCAAACTCAATATGTTTAAAATCTGTGTTCAGAACGTGCTTCTACCCCAAATATGTTTTGCCTTAATTCATCCCCAACTCAATTCGTGAGAACTTCAGTTTTTCACTTTCTCCAAAAATGGTGGAGTCATCCTTGAGTTCTCTCTTTTTCTCCCATCTTTTATACAATCTATGAGAAAAAGTTGTTGGCTTTCTTTTCACAAAATATGTGAATGTGACCCACTGTCATGACCTCCACCATTGTCACCCTTGTCTGCATCATCTATTCTCCTTTGAATTACTGTAACAACCTTGTAACTGGTTCTTTGTTTCTAACTTTGTTTCTTATTTTCATTCTTACAGCAGTCAGACTGATCCATGGTGATCCTGTTACATTGCAGTTAAATCAATATTCCCATGATAAATGTTCATAATAATCAGAAATATAAAAATAGCTAGGTCCCACATTACAGCATGAAATAAACATGTTAATGGTTGATAGAGAAAAACATTCACCTGTCAAATTCTTAAATAATCTGTATAGTTTGAAGAGATGAGATGCATGTATATTGAGTTTATTTTGTGTATATAGAGTTTATTCTTTTCTTTAGAGAAAGGCATCAATTGAAAGTTTTCAAATGTTTTGTTACTGCTGTTGTTGTTCATCTATAAAATAAAGAAGTAACACTAGAGTGGATCTTTCTTCTTGGATGAATTACCAAGTAGTCCTTTTAGATGTGTAAATATAAGTCAAGTAGGCTCCCACATCCCAAGGAAGAATATTTAATAGAACGCTGACAAAAAGTGTCTCTTCTACTGTGTCTTGATATTAAGAGAGTGGAGGGGGAAGATATTTGACGTAACCAGGAAATTTCAGGAAGGAGAGGAAAAAACAGATTACTCCTCTTTCAATTGTGAAGTTCAATGTTTTTCTAAATTCGCTAGTAGACTGGCAATTGACTAGATCACAAGGAGCTCCAAGAGTCCACAAGGAGAACTTACCATGAGGGAAGTAAGAGTATGAACTTGAACTAGGGTCCAACACCCAGTGGTGGTTCTGGCATGGAATCTGGAAGACCTTTGACTCAGTCATCTTGATGTACTTGGGAACATGAGTATGAACCTAAACTTCAACTGGTAAAATTTGGAGAATGGAAAATTATTCCAGAAGAATCGCTTTGGTAGAGGTTGTCATTACTGCTGGCGGAACTTCCAAACTAGGCCATTTATTGGCACAGGATGGTTTCATTTGGCCTGTATGTCAGTGGGTTATTGCAATGGTTCATGGATGGTATTTGATTTTGAGGGAACACTTGTTTCAAAAGTGATACTTTGAGGGTTAAAAATATGCAACAGCATTTTTTAAAATTTTACTCGCTTGTTACTTTGTCACATTTTCCAGTTATCTTTTCATGAATTGTAAACAAGCAAACAACAACAAAAACAAACAAACAAACAAAACACCTTTTTGGTCTGATCAAGTTTTGAAAGTTTTTAGATCACTTGGACAGAACAACATTGGTCTCAAGAGGCTGGTACCAGACTTACTGCTACTTAGACTACTTGAGCTCTCATATATTTTAGATAGTCAAAAAAGAGTTCAACTTACCTGTATCCAGGTCATAAAAATTTTATATGTAAAGAATTGGTGTTAGGCATAGAAATAATAAACACTAATCAGGTACAAGAGAGTTTAATTTCTTTTCTCTTTTTAAAAATTTCATTTCTGTCAGAGAAGCATGCATACAATTAAAACAAACAAACAAAAAAATCAAGTTGTTTATCCCTAGGAAAAGAAAAATAGTTCCAAAAGAATATGTGCCATCATTCTCAGCAAACTAACACAGGAACAGAAAACCAAACACCGCATGTTCTCAGTTATAAGTGGAAGTTGAACAATGAACACATGGACACCGGGAGGGGAACGTCACACACCAGGGCCTGTCGGGGTGTGGGAGAGCATTAGGACAAATACTTAATGCATGTGGGGCTTAAAACCTAGATGACAGGTTGATAGGGGCAGCAAACCACCACGGCACATGTATATCTATGTAACAAACCTGCACATTCTGCATGTGTCACATAACTTAAAGTTAAAAGAAAAATCTGTCAATGAAATCCACTACTTTTGAAAGGGGAGTATATCGTATTCCGATAATACCTCTTAGAAAACTTGTAAAAGAAATTCCAAATCTGATCAAAGGTATCTACCATTTACTACAATAAGCATCACATTAATGAATAGCATTATTATTAAAGTCTATACTTTTACAAGCTTTATAAGTCTTAGACAATAATAAGAAATGAAAACTGAAAAGGAAGAGAAGAGAAAATTAAATCCTCCCAATTTGCTTAATTACTGAGAAAATACCAAGAGTATAGCAAACTCTTAGAACTGACAGGTTTGCTAGTTTGCTGGAATCCTTATCAATATTGGAAAATCAATAGCATCCTTATATGCCAGTATTAATTTATTAGGAAAAACATATAAAGGAGATAACAATTACAGTAACTATAAATGCCTAGAAATAAATCTAATCATCTATAAGAGCTCTATGGGAAAAATTAAACGATTTTATTGAAGAACATAAAATAATACATAAATGAATGGAGACATAAGGTATATGTACACATGGTATAAAACAGTATACAATAAAGGCAATAACCTCCCCAAGCTAATTTATTAATTTAAGCAATTCCAGTAAAAATCTTGTTGGGGCACAGAAAACGATTCCCCCAAATATGACTTTGGCTTGTTGAGTGCTTTGAAAATTGAAAGGCCTCAGAAATAATCTTTAGAATCAAATCTCTCTCTGACCTTCCTCTCCTTCCTTTTTCTCCCTCTCTCTGGGATTCCCTTATCTGGCTAAAAACACTTCTTTCCACAAGGAATGTAATTGTCTTAAGATTCCCCTCTTCAGGAATCCTGTCAGATTAACCACTAGAGAAGAGGAGAAATTGGGAGTCGTCATGCCAAGACAGACTTATCATCTGTTCTTCAGAGGACAGCTCCCAGAGATTACCCAGGGGACTTAATCTGCATAATAAAACAATATTTGTTCCTGCGCAGTTTTCCCCCCTTACTTTCCACTAATTTGTCGGTCCCACCCAGTTTCCAAAAAGAATCATTTGCAAAATGTGTGCCTCCTGAATCCGTACATATCTCTTATGTTGAGAATATTTTAGTATCAGCCCTCTGGCCCCTCTTCCAGTCTAATATTTTGTAAATGGCAGTTATGTCCATATGCGTGCTAAAATAAGTTTTGTATGTCTTTTTTTGTATTAATCTGCCTTCTCTCAATTCATTTTCAGCAAACTTTTAGAGGGCAGAAGAAAATTTTCTCCTTGGCCCCTACAATCTCGACAGGGTTGAAAAATGGAATTTGAAAAGCTGATATTATGATTAAGCTCTCAGAATCAAGATGTATAAAATTAATAGTTAAAACAGTGTGGTATTTATTTCTTATTCTTGAGCACATAATTATTAAGTGTTCGTCATGTTCTGGGAACTATTCTAGGTACCTGAGTTTCATTAGGAATAAAACAAGGATCCTAACATTTATGGAGGTTATTCGCTAACTAGGGTGGCAGACACTACATTACAGACATTATAAATAAGTAAAGTATATAAATACATACTGTGTTATAATACATTACTATGTTAGAATATATTACAACATTTGAAAAAAGGCTGGATGGATTTGAGGAAGTTAGCCATGTATCTGGAGGAAAGGCATTTCAGACAAAGGAAAGAGGAAATCAAAAGTCAACAAGAGGCCAGTGTGGCTGGGGTAGATTTGGATATGACGTCAGAAGATAAAGACAGTGAGATTTATGTAGAGCCTTGTGTAAGTGGAAAGCAGTTGCAGAGTTTTGAGCAGATGACTGATGTGTTCAGATATATGTTTTAAAACATCACTCTTGTATCAAAATATCACATGAATCATATAAATATAGAATTAGAATATATCCATAGACTCTTTTTTTTTTAAAAAAAAAGGAAACAAATTACTCTGATTCATGCTGTTTTAAAAATAATCTGGAGACGGCCCATGGGTGAACCAGAGAGACCTCATAAAAGGTGATTGATTACAATAAATCAGCTGAGAGATGACTTACTGGTTCCCAGACTGATCAATGGAAGTGGTAAGATTCTGGATATATTTTGAAGGTAGAGTAAATCAAATTTCTTTATAGTTGGATGGGAGGTGTGAGAGATAGGGAGGATGTAAGAGTAATTTCAAATTATTTGCTTGAGCAACTGGAAAGGCAAAGTTTTCATCATATAAACTGGAGATGATGGATCAAGTTTTGTAAGGGAGGATATCAAATAGGTAAGTTTTTGATATTTTAAGTGTGCAATGTCTTTTAGATATACAAGTGGAGATGTTCAATTGTGGCTGGATATATGCGTTTGGTTGTAGGGTCTGAACTAGAGGTAAAGATTCATAAATTATTAGCATATGAATAGGATGAGATTGATTGGAATCATGGAGAGAGTGTAGGCAGAGAAGATGTGCAGAGCTGAGCCCTGGGGTGAAGAAAGGAAGAGAAAAAGAGAAGAAACTGAGAGTCATCATGCCAAGACAGACTTATCATCTGTTCTTCAGAGGTCAGATGCTCCAACATTAAGAAGTCAGAGGCAGGAAAATAGATGGAGACATAGCCACTGATAAGGTAAGAGGAAAGTGTATGATGGAAGAAAATGATTAACTATGTCAAATACTGCTGAGACATCAACTACAGCAAGGCCTGAGAATTGGCTTGTATTTAGCAATATAAATTTAGTGATGACTGTAGCAGGAGTGGCTTCTGTGCTGTCGTGGGGCAAAACATTATTGAAATAGGTTTATAAAGGAATTTAAAATGTGGGGCCAAAAGATATATATATTTTTTTAAGTTAGGGGAACTTTGTATATTATAAAAATACAGTGGACCAGGGGTGCCTAGAGTCTAGGCCATGGATGTATACTGGTCTGTGGCCTGTTTGGGACCAGACTGCACAGTAGGAGGTAAAGGTGTGAACAAAGCTTGATCTGTATTTACAACTGCTCCCTATTGCTTGCATTACTGTCTGAGATCTACTTTCTGTCAGATCAGTGGCAGCATTAGATTCACAAAGGAGTGTGAACCCTATTGTGAACTGTCCATGCGAGGGATCTAGGTTGTGCACTCCTTATGAGAATCTAATACCTGACGATCTGTCACTATCTCCCATCACTGCCAGATGGGACCATCTGGTTGCAGGAAAACAAGCTCGGAGCTCCCACTGATTCTACATTGTGGTGAGTTGTGTAATTATTTCATTATATATTTCAATGTAATAATAATATAAATAAAGTGCAAAATAAATGTAATGTGGTTGAATCATCCTGAAACCATCCCCCACCGCACCCCCAGTCAGTGGAAAAGTTATCTTCCACAAAACTGGTTCCTGGTGCCAAAAACTTTGGGTACCACTGGAGTAGACAAAGAAAAAAAATGACGGCAAAAGAAAAAGCAATAAAAATTGCCGGGGAAATATACTTGATTAAATGTGTGCTGAAGACATTACACATGGTATAACAAAGTTTTCTTTGAGTAGGCTTTTTTGAAATTTTTGTAAGCCTCATGCTCACTCTAATAAACTCTTCCATTCTCTTAGAAACATGGACAGGTTTAAGACTTTGCTTAAAGTAAATAATCTTATATTTTGAAATTCATAGAATTAGGTAGTTTTACGCTGCCTTTCCCTCCATAGTTCACATTTAATCTTTATTTACTTGACCTGTTTATCTCAGATCCCCCTGTTCATGAGCTATGTGACTTTGAGCCATTGCTCCTTGCTCTACAAACCTCACAGGGTTGTTGTTACAGAGATCAAATAACACAACTCATGTAAAGACTTATACCGGTTACTTATCTCATTCCTAAAGACCTATAGCCCCTTTGTTAATGAGGTTTTGAGGCAAGTTTGAGAAACAATTTGCCTAACTTTAAAGGTCAAGAACTAGCATTCTTTAATTCCATATTGAGGCATATCCAGTAGAATGCTCATTCTGGCATGGGCTATTTCCCCGTGGATAAAGAGCATCTCTGGAAACATTACATACTGCGTTTCTTTCTTGACGCTCGACGATATTAAGAGTTAAAATATAAATACTGTAGTACTTATACGAGTTAAAAATTGTACAGAACAATATTTCCTAATATTCTTCTCCTGGAAATTTCATTTGTTGGGGGAGTGGGTCCCATCAAATACCCATTAAATTTCTGGGGAGCTTGTGTTTTATGAGAAATGATGAGATAGATAAATTCTACCAAAGTGAGAAAATAAAATTAGGTTAATTGAGGAACTTCTGAATGAAAAACTTAAAAATTCTCCTGGCCTTGCTTAACAGATCAGACAAAACAAAACAGAGGAAAAATAACTTGTTCTTGTGTACATCACCAAAAGACAACAGATTCCTTGGCACAAAATGAACCCTCCAATTATGTTAATAAATAAAGGTTAATGAACAAATTTCCAGTCAGCCAGTCTTTTAAAGTCTTTGGAAATATCCTTCTTCAGAAAAAAAAAAGTTTATTCTGAGTCCCTCAAATTCTCATTATACTTATTATTGAAGACAACAGAGTCAATTTCACTTCGTCTTTCCATCTAATAAGGTCTTAGTTAACATACAATAATCCAGTCACTGCTCCCCGAGAGATTTGTTTTGAACCTAATGAGTTTCCACACAGCATTAAAAGATTTTTATTTTTGCCATGGCATATAGAAGATTCCAGACCTTTGGTTATGTGCTTCCTCTCAAACTCAGCCTCTAGAAAATTGATATAACTTCATGTATATATGGCTACGCCACAGAATAGCCTAACTCTACTCTTTTGGCCCCTTTTCTAGCCAATCTTTGAACCACTGGGCCAGTCCAGTCCATGTATATCGTTGGACCTGTTCTTTCCAAGTTGGCAAATTCATAAACTCCATTTGGTTTGGGGTTTCATTACTTGACAATTCAACTGAAGAACAAAGGAGAATCATGCAAGTTGTTATGTTTTATTAGGAATTAGAGTACAATATATGGGATCAATACACAGAAGAAAATATTCTGTGAGTGCAATCCAGTTGTAAATAAGCCCAATTATAACTATTTTTGAGAGAGGGAATCAATAATGCATAAAATGAGCTACAGTTGACAAGACTGAATCTTTGAAAGAACGGTTGTTGGGAGTAGTTAACATGTATTGAGGAACACATAAAAATTAACAAAATGTAGTCAATATATTGTAGACATGCCTGGGGATGATGACTTTTAGTTAGAATTTAGTAAGAATCATTAAAAGAATGGCATTAGTGATAAATGATGTTTATTGGTATTTTAAAATAGGTTGAGATATATTGATAAGCCAAACTTTTAACTGGACAGCTGACAGGTTTGCGTGAGAATGTGCAAATCTTCATACAATGATATCTCAATATTTCACAATAGCATGATGGAATGAAATCCTTTGTCTTCACTGAGGATCACATTGATCAGAGAGCTATATTGGCTTGTTCTAAGTACCTATTTTTGTCATTGGTTGTTCATTCTAAAACAGCATTATATTGCTAAAAGTCTACAAAACCCTTAATTTTGATAAAGGCATCACTTTGGATCAATATCCTTCATGAACAATAGTTCCACAATGAAAATACTAGACAATTATTTATTAAATGTACCCATCTAAGGATTATTCTTGCCACAGATTCTTCATTTTGCTTTATGTACTTTTTGTCCATAATTCTTCTATCTGACAAGAACTAAAGAACTGAAAACATGCAAACAAAAATCTATTTCTGATTTTACATTTATTCAGCTTTCACATTTCCATATTACTGTTGCTTAAATTATTCTGTTGCATTTTATTTTAATTTAGAGAACAGTCACGAATAAATGTCAGATTCAAAGAGGAGAGAAGAATAAGAGCAACAACTTTAAAAAGGAAGCTTTAACTTAAGTTCACCTAGTAATTAAGCTCGAAGTGGGAATGATAAACAAAGAGGCCTGGGAGGCGAGAAGAGGCCAGCCAGCTTGGGAAGAACCTCACGTGACATGCCGAGGATGTGCCTCATCTGTTGTAAGGTCATTGAAGAGTCAGTCAACTCCACTCTTCGATCTGTGAAGAACTAGTGTCTCAGTCACTAATACATGACATGTACAAAAATTCACTGCATATAGTTAAGTGTGACTATCGTTTTGTGAAAGCTTTTTCATATTGTTGACTCCTTGTATTTCTCAGGCTTCAGTTCAAATCCCACCATCTTAAAAAGATCTGCCTCTTTAATGTCTTCACCACTCACCTTGTACAGGTCCCTTGGTCATATCTACGCCCTTTTACACTGTGTATATTTGTTTATTGCCTATACCCTCAACTATCTTATTCATCATTATATTCCCATCACCTAGAATAGGGCCCATTTCCTAGTACCTTTAATAAGGTTGCCACTAAATATTTATTTGATTGAAAACACAGTATTAACAAATAGAATAAGCATTCATTGCTTGTATACAATATGCCTAAGATGATGTAATTTATTGAATATAGGGTTTCTATTCTTATAACTCTGTAAGCTGGCAAGACTATTTTATCTGAAACTGAGACTCAGGAGTGTTAAAGGGTAAGGTTAACACAGCTAGTAGTTGGCAGAGATAGGAACTTCAAACAAATCGCTATTCCACATTGCTTCTCTGACACCCCTCAATGAGGATTAATTAACCTTATTTTTAAACTCAATATTATTTTTGATAACACAATATTTATCATGTTTTAGGATATTAATTTGGGCATGTTTATTTCTCACTGTAGATTCTTACCAAATTTATTACAGACTATATCTTCTGAATCTCTACCATATCTAATATTCTACTGAATCACATCAGTTAGCAAATATTTGCAGTTGAAAAAATAATTAGAAGTACAGATTATAGAAATAACAAGCATTATTATCTCCTTTACAAGAGCAGCATGTTTACTTTTAAAAATTCACCAATTAACTTCCATCTAGAAAGAAATAGGAAAAAGTTATTAGAGCCCAGTTCTGAAAAGGCGGAATTTAGTGTTCTGAAAATTTGTATTATCCTGTGAATATTTATATTCTTCTAAAACAATCAATTACATTTAAGACCACACAGAAATATTTAAACTCGTTTCAGTTAAGTGTTTTTTCTTTTCATTGTTTTCTTTTAAAAAGGCTGATAATAATTACCAGACTTTTCCATGAATAATAAGGCCTATTTCAGAGTGTGTTTTTATGAGATTATTTTTGTCAACTATTTTGTCAAACATTTCTTAATCCACTGGTATAAAACATCTTCTGTTGGCTAATCACCCACCTTGACTGTGTAATTTAAATAAATTAACTTCCCTAAACAAAGGGTAATCCTTCCGACTAGGATTTAGAAGTCACTTTCTTAGCTCTATTAATATATAAAAATTGTTTTACGTTTTTGTCTTGATCAACCACTTTTCAATTTACACACTAACATTACAATCATCGTTGATAATCTGCCAAAATAATATTCTCTTTTCTTTTGTTTGAATATACCTTTTTAAAAGTTCTCAATTAAAAAAAAATAGGCTTTAAATTACAATACTTTGACAACTTGTTTTATGGCATTAATATACCTCGAATAATCATGTCATGGAGGATGATTTTGATATTAAAAATGCTCTATAATATTTATGTGTATAACTTGGAAGTATTTATATAAGGACAATGAAAATAATAATCAGGATACTGTTGTATGTTTTATCAAGAAATGTCAGGTAAAGAAATGTGGTATAGCTGAGCACAGTGGCTCACACCTGTAATTCCAGCACTTTGGGAGGCTGAGGTGGACAGATTGCTTGAGCTCAGGAGTTCAAGACCAGCCTGGGCAACATGGTGAAACTCTTGTCTCTACAAAACATACAAAAATTAGCCGGGCATGGTGGCTCACACCAGTAGTCTTAGCTACTTGGAAAGCTGAGATGGGAGGATTGCTTGAGCCCAGGACGGGGAGGTTGCAGTGAGTCAAGATTATACCACTGCACTATAGCCTGGACTGTCTCAAAAATATGTAAATAAAAATAAATTTTAAAATGTGACATAAATAGAACTAATTATTACAACACTTTATTGGATCATCCTGAGAAATCAATCACAGGATTAATATAAATTGAAACACAGTTTACATATTTTTAACTTTAGACTAAATATATATGACATATTGTACATATTTTAGGTTCACACTAAAGGATATGGGCATGAGATTATGCATGATAATAATATATAATTATTCTAAAGCATTTAGAAATCACTCTTCTTGAAATTCAAGGAAGCTGAAAAAAGGAAATGAATACCAGTAATATAATGTTTAAAAACCTTTAGTTACACCAACACAAGAAGTGATTGACTTAGCATTGGCACACAATTTCTTTTCACCACTGGCTGAAATGCCTTCCCTAAGAACTGGAAGTCAAAGAAAGTTAAAGACAAGTGCTTTGGGTCACCAATGACTCAAAATTCTCTATATGTGCACTTATATCTGTGAAGATTAATAGAGACAAATATCAATTATGCGTAAATCCTCATTCTAATTCTGTAACCAGTTCCTGAAAAATAATCTGTCATAAACTGTCTTACATTCTCTAATGTCTGCATATTCAAATATTTAGTGGTTATATTGTTAGAGTAGGTAGTTAGGCAACCAACAGGTGATGGTCAGGTGGCTGTTAAACTCTCTCTGTAAAACAATTATTGGTTGCTGCCAGTGCCAGGGAAAGACAGTCTCTAATAAATAGGAAACATCTGAATCTGGTGATCAGCAGTTTCCAGATAAGATCTCAGGAGTCGGGCGAGTGGACTCAAGCATGCGCACTGAGAAGCAAAATGGCAGCGTTTAACTGGTATAGGAATAGAACATTCCTCTAGGAACACTCAACTGCTAAGGGGAAAAGGCCTCCAGTGAGCATGTATACAACTTGAGTAAACAGGCTGTGCATGTGGCCCCTCCCAAGTGCTGACAGGCCACGGCACGTGCAGACAGCCCACCCCAAGGGAAGAATCAGGGGAGAAGTACCACAACCCCAGAAGCATGCTAGTGTATAAAACTCCAATTCAGAGGTCAGATTGCACACTTGAATCTCTTAAGTTGCCCATTTGGCCATTTTCCAGCTGTACTTTATTTCCTTTTGTTCCTGCTCTAAAACTTTCCTACCCTAAAACTTGCCTTTGTCTCTCCCTTTGCCTCATGCCCACAGTCAATTTCTTTCTTCTGAGAAGGCAAGAATTGAGGTTGCTACAGACCTGTATGGATTTGCTGCTGCTAACAATATCTTGATGAAACAATATTTGAAAAAAATATATATGTGTGAGCATTCCCTGCCCTCCCCCTCCATAAGAAGAACGCTTTAAGTATGAAGTAATCTGGTAGAAGATAAACAAAATCTCAAGTTGTTCATGTCTGAGAAAGGTATATTTCTTCATTTCTGGACTAGATTAGCATAAATTCAGCATTATTATAGAAAACAACAATTTGTAGCCTTCTATGTAAAAGACTGGATGACCATAAAATCCATTTTTATAACGAACCAATGTGATTCTATAATTCTCTGAGGAGAGGTATACTACTAATGACATAATTAAAATGAAAGAGCAATATCAAATTACATGTTGGTTTCCTAAACTGAGTGTAGAGTGAAAATGCCTTATTAAAGAGCTTGGTGGTATATCTACTGAAGCAGTATCAGTTCATTTAGTTGAAGGAAAGAGAAATAATTTTATTCTAATCTCCGATACAGCTGATGAAATACGTCAAATTGTAGTTTACATTTTATATTGAGTTTAAGATTTCTATTAAATACATGGCTAAAGGCTAAATTTATGGTCTTATATGAAGATCTGTTCATTTGTCAGCCACCAGAATAGAAGCTTCTCTCTGGAAATTCATCTGATTTATTTACTTTATTTTGCTTTTCTACTTGAAGGAAGAAACATAAGAAGTCCCTCTATTTTTTCTAACCACATAAGTAAGGAAATGATAAACTTAATTTATAGTAAGAATTCTAATGCTATTTATTGTATTGTCCAGTCACTTGCTTCTTAATGGCTAGGTTTTAGAAACTCTTGACATTTTCAATTACAGCAATTTAGCTAGCTGATTCATGTGGTCTTCATTTAGGAGCTTAAGAATCCAAAGATATAACTTGTTACAGGCAAATGATTCTCCTGAGTTTCCAAGACAGGATGTGTGAATGCCTCTGTGTAATTTTCATCTGATTCTGGACCTGCCAATAACTTACCTTCTTCCTCTTGTGTTGGAAAGAAGTGGTCCTGCACAGAAACCTTTTGTCTTTTGCTAGTGGAGCAACAGAGTGCTAGTTTCCTTTGAGTGAGACTAAACTTCACCCAAAGGGAGAATCTTTGCATTATAAAAAATGGTAAAAGTCCCATGACTTCACATATCATTTTATGTTATCTCTCATTAACAAGAGTACTGCTGAGGCCTCAAACAATGCAGGAAAAATACCAATCAAATAAAAGTTTACCAACAATTTTTGCAGTGATAAACAACCAGTAAGTTACCAATTGTATATTATATCACTTACAATTCAAAAGTGTTGTTTAAGACTTAAAATAGTCCTGCCTATATATGTACTTATATGTATATGCCATATATACACACACACAATGTGTGTATGTGTACTTTAAATTATATTATTTATATATATTATAAATTCAATTCTATATAATTGAAATACTTTTAAGAGAATCAATTAAAAGCAGGTAAAAAATTCAAATATGTGTATATGCATACACACAACATATACACATACGTATTATATTTAAGAGAATCAAAATAAGAACAAAAAATGGAAAGGAAATCATCATAAACCTTGAACTTTTGACCAAAGAATCAACAAAAACTAAAAAATGTTCATTATGTGGTTCTTATATTTCCTGTCAAATGATATAAGAAGTAAACATTTCCATGTAAGAGCATGTGGTGTGTGTCATACCTTCTCATGGACTTTCTGTCCAGGTTCCATCCCTTCAAGATGTTCTGATTCTGTGGATCCCTCGCTTGATGCCATTTTTCTTTGTATATGAACATTTTGTTCACGCAAGGCAACAATCTGCAAAATAAAAGCACTATGCCTTTAAAGTCTAAATAGAGCATAAAATAAAAAAAGAAAATGAATTTACTTCAATGTGATTAAGAACTAATGAACACTAAAAAATAACCAGAAAGTTAACATTACATTTTTGAATTATTATTCAAAATATATGTTTAAATGTAGGTCACCATTTTGAATAATATTTATAAAACTTCATAACATCTCTGCCAAGAAGAGGTTAAAGCACTGTGAAATTTACTTAAGAAAATATTTTCTAGTTGGAAGTGCATCTAAATCAATGATGTATTTGTATTAATGTGCCATTAATTCAGAAATTTTTTTCTTTTTTTTTTTTTTTTTTTTTTTTTTTGAGACGGAGTCTTGCTTTGTCACGCAGGCTAGAGTGCAGTGGCCGGATCTCAGCTCACTGCAAGCTCCGCCTCCCAGGTTCACGCCATTCTCCTGGCTCAGCCTCCCGCGTAGCTGGGACTACAGGCGCCTGCCACCTCGCCCGGCTAGTTTTTTGTATGTTTTAGTAGAGACGGCGTTTCACCATGTTAGCCAGGATGGTCTCGATCTCCTGACCTCGTGATCCGCCCGTCTCGGCCTCCCAAAGTGCTGGGATTACAGGCTTGAGCCACCGCGCCCGGCCTAGAAATTTTTTTCTAAATTAATTTATAGGATGTAATAAAAATGGTTTTTGGTCTCTATTTTTAAAGTATACAAGGAACATAAATAAAAAGATTGAAGGTTGAAGACTATGAGCACAGCAATTTCGCCTACATTGATAGCCCATCTGCAATTTAATATAAGCAGATACATAGCTGGACTTAAAAAATATTTTGTAATTCTGTCATGAACATGTATTAAATTTGTTTTATTATTATAATTTTAATGTCCATTATTTTACCAAATTTAATTAATTTGCAAACACAAATTCAGAAAGCAGTTAATTCTTGCAAACTTTCAGCTCAATTTTAATGACATAATTATTTCAATTAAAAAACAAATTATCGGGTAGTTACAGCATAAATGATCATAGTAATATATAGAGTGAAAAATAGTGCTTCAGCCTTTTTAAAATGGCATTTTAAAATACATTTGCTATATATATGTATATATATACATCACTTTGAAAATAGTTTACATTATATTAATGCTGTAACTTATTTATTTCATGGCATATTTTATTGTATTATCAACTCAGGTATTAGTCAATATTAGTTCTGGGAGAAATAAATGTACATAGTATTTAATGCACAATAAGATCTGAATAATATTAAACTTACATGTGGAAATTACAAGACCAACATGTCACAAGACAAATAATCATTAACTGAAAAAAACATGGTATCAAGGGGTTGGGTGTTTGCCCTGCTACCTGACACTACTTCAATGCCGTATCTACCACCATGTGTCCATGACATCAGCTGATCTTGCTATATAATCTCTGGTATTTGAGCATTTGGTATATCCTTTTCTAGTTATATGTTCTTCTCTCTCATATAACTGTAATCATCAAATAATTGGCTCCCTCACTCTTACTCTTGTCCATCTACAATCTATTATCCACAAAGCAGCCAGGTACATCTTTCAAACTTAAATTATATTGTGTAACCCCTCAGCTTTCTAAAAAAATTAATGTTTGGCCTGGCGCGGCAGCTCAGGCCTGTAATCCCAGCACTTTAGGAGGCCAAGGTGGCCAGATCACTTGAGGTCAGGAGTTCATGATCAGCCTGGCCAACTGGTGAAACTGGTCTCTACTAAAAATACAAAAATTAGCCAGGCATGGTGGTGGGCACCTATAATCCCGGCTACTCAGGAGGCTGAGCCAGAAGAATCCCTTGAACCTGGGAGGTAGAGATCACAGTGAGCTGAGATTGTGCCACTGTACTCCAGCCTGGGCGACAGAGCAAGACTCTGTCTTAAAATAAAATAAAATAAAATAAAATAAAATAAAATAAAATAATTTAATTTTTTTTAAACTAATGTTTTCCCAGCTTATTTAGCCAAAATTTAAACTTCTTAACAAGGTCTATACTGTCCTATTTGAGCCCTTTGCTTCAGCAACACTGGCCTCCTTTCCATTCCTCAAACATACCTGTCTCTTACCTACACAGAACTGAAGAATTTGATGATCTTCCTGTCTAAAACATTATTCCTCAGCTATCACAGGGGACAGAATCCCATCTTTAAAAACAGCTGAGATACCACTCCTCAGAGTGAATGTGTCTTTTCATCGAACACGTTTTACAATATATCCCTATTTATTTTTGTGCATGTAGCACTCATTAAAGTTTATTATTCCATTTCTCCACTTCCTCATTTTGCTTATTTATTTAGCTAGCACAAGTCCTAATAATACCTCCTGAGAAAATAATTTTCAAAAGAATGCTTCATTGAAAACAGCATTTTCATATGAAGTAGCACATCAAGTTATTATGTGCAGGGTATTCACTAAAAATGTGTTGAATTAAATAATACATGGATATGGGAAAACAAAGATCTGAACCTAATTAATTCAAAAAATAACAAAAGATAAAGATTTGGAGGGTACACAAAACTTCAGAAACATTCTTTTCACATTAGTCAACGTGGAAATAGATTACATCAAAGGAATGACAAGAATTTAAAAAATAGCTCCTAGATATATTATTTTTATATTACACTCTTAACATGTTGCTTTTGGCATAAATATTGTGTTACAATTGAGATATTATGAGATTTTATTAATCATAAAATTTAAAATATTCAAGTATCATTTGTTGACATTCCACTAGAGACAACACCTATGACTAACAGAAATGCTAATACAAAGTACCAGGCCATTTAAAAATTATATGCTTTGTTCTATTATTAATCTATTCAGAAGTGAAGGGAGACATTTAAAAACTATTTCAAGAGCAAATATAACTCTCAGTTTATAGATCAGCTTACATTTGTTTAATAAACAAATGACTTTCAAATATGTCCTGGTGCCTGAAATAAAGCAGGCCATCTATAAAAGTTTATTGAATGAATCAGTGAAAAGATGAATTAATGTCCCTATTAAAAATAATCAAGAAATCAAATTCATTCAAAAAAAAGTACAAATATAATTGAGCCACTATGATTTTTAAAATTCTAAACTTCAAGTTTGCTACAGTGTATACATGACAATTAGTTCCAAAAAAGACATATTTTTCAACCACTAACATGCTAACTTTGTTTTGTAAAAATGAATCAAGTCCAAAAACGTTGGCTCTTGATACAGAAGAATGAATATGACATATTCTATATTCTCTACCACTCTAATATGCTATTTTCCCCAATAATAAATTATCCTGGGTAGTTATGAAACCAAAGCTTCAGCACCTGATTTAATTGTGGGTGTTAATAAGCGGATTATTTCTGACACTGGGGAAAGGGGGGAAGTTAGTAGTTCTCTTTTAAAAATTCACCTTTTGGGGTTAAGCGTTTTCTTCAATCTGTTTTAAAGAGTGAAGAGTTCACCAATAAATCACTAGAGCCTAAGGTAGCACAGACTTCTTTAGGAAATTCTCTTAGCTGGTTTGAGAAGTGAACACAAGAGATGGCTAGGGCACCAGCTTGGGACAGTAAATAGAATGAAAAGCAGCTGATGGTCTCAAAATATTCCCTAGGCTCTCCCTGAGAGGGAATGTTGTCAGAGGGAGGGCCCAAGCAATTTGCCTACAAGAAAGCTAACATAGATCTGGATGCCTCACTGCTAAACAACATGGCCTACTTGCTATCATTTAAATGTTCCCTCCAAAACTTATGTGGAAATGTAATTGCCTTTGTAATGGTATTAAGAGGTCAGACCTTTAACAAGTTTTTAGGGCCTGAGGGCTTTGCTCTCATAAATGGATTAAGGCTGTTATCTCTGGAGTGAGTTATTTATTACTGGTGTGGGTTCTGGATAAAAGGATGGAGTTTGCCCCTCATCCTCTCTCTGTATCATCTCACATGCTTTTATGCCCTTCCATCCTTCTGCTATGGGATAAGGCATCATAGAAGCTCATGCCAGTTGCCAGTGTCATGCCTTGGACTTCCCAGCCTCCAGAACTTTCAGAAATAAATTTATTTTCTTTAAAAATCATCCAGTCTGTGATATTCTGTTATAGCAACACAAAACAGACTAAGACACTACTCCAAATATGATTACATGTTGAGTAGGAGGAACCACTTATGTACAAGTCCTGTTGTTTACCCAGTTCTTATATAACTGTACTGAAAAACCCACTATGTACAAGCACTGTGCTAAACTAGTGTTATCTACAAAGGGCGTATGATTCATGTTTAACAAATGATCAGATTAAGATAAAGACAGATTAATGAGGAGAACTGCTGTGGTTTGAATATATGCCCTCCTCCAACCCCCAACATTTGTATATTGAAACCTAGGGCCCAATCTGATAGTTTTGAGAGGTGATGTCTTTAGGAGATGATAAACGGAATTAGTACCAATATAAAAGACCTCAAGGGTACTAGCTAAGTAAGCCTTTTGCCATTCATCTTCTGCCACGTGAGGACACATTGTTCAGGGTGCGATAATGGAAGTAGAAGGCAGTCCTTACCAGACACCAAATCTGCTGATGCCTTGATGTTGGACTTTCCTGTATCCAGAACTGTGATAAATATTTCCATTGTTTATAAATTATGCAGTCTCAGACATTTTGTCACAGCAGCACAAATGGACTAAGAAGTAAGAGTGAAATAAAACTTAACTCCATATCCTTATACTTCCTAATTTGTAACATTGCCTCAAATGGCTCCGCTTTTACATTTGCAGTCTACTAAATCAGGAGAAGTTAATAGCAGGCTGGGCTAGGAAGCATAAACATTTTATTTCCAAGGGCTGATACCCTTTCTGGAATCCTTTGTACATCATTAAGATTGGACGCCTCCCTGGACAGATTCATATGGAGGCAAAGTTTTGCATATATTTTCAGTGAGTTAGCAGCCCACTGAAAGCTCATGGAATGCTATTCAAGATAAATATTTCTCAACTGTGTTTTCTGTTCAATCATCATTTATCAGGTGTCTGTTGACATTTGCTTTTAGGTATCCCTTCACATTTCTTTTGATAATCATCTTATATTTTCATTGGAGACTTTCTTATTCTAATCCCACAGACTGTCAATTAAGGAACCAAGAGCCCATGGAAAATGGGTGGGCACATGATCCAAGCCAGGGAAATCAGAATATTATTACTTTACATGTTTCTGGCTGAGCTATGGGAAACTATTCTCTCTATCTACTAAGGAAGTTAAACTGGTAGAATATCAATGGGGTACTCTTTTTCATTAATTCCTACACATGCAGAAAACACATGGAAGAGATGAGGCCCTAATAAATTGCTTCTGGTCCTGATTCTAGGCATCCTTAAATCATTCCTTGGCATTTTAGTAATATGAGCCAAGCCCCAAATTTCCCCTTTTGTGCCCAAACTCATTTGGAATGGTTTTCTGTCACTTGCAACTAAAAGTGACTTGCAAATGCATCAGGAAACATGGAAGACAATACAAAGCATGTAATATCTAAGTGAGGATTTTAGAGACTGACTAAGAATTTACCAGACAAACATGACAGAAGATTTTTTAGGTGTATAGAAGATCACAGGCA
Source organism: Macaca nemestrina (assembly GCF_043159975.1). NCBI lineage: Eukaryota > Metazoa > Chordata > Mammalia > Primates > Cercopithecidae > Macaca > Macaca nemestrina. Next base: position 51,985,338 of record NC_092134.1, on the reverse strand, counting down.
TTTTGTGTTTCTACTACTTTGTGTTCCTAGCACTGTAAGTTGTTAAATATTCCTGTGGCAAAAAGTACCTGGAAAAAGTTGGAGGAAGGATGGGATTAGCAAAATTAAAGTGCTTCAACTAAATCTCGGGCATCTGTGTGCTTTTTCTCTCTGGCTTATTGCTTTGTCTTGATCCTTATTTGTGTTTTCTGGTTGCTCATAAGCTTATAACAGCCTGACCCATTCCTTCTAGGCACTCTTAAACACGTCATATTTTCTATTGGGAGAACCCGCTCCGGATGGTTACGTGGGTTCTTTTCTATTTCTTAAGTGTCTCAACTGGTTTGAGAAATAAAGGGAAAGAGCACAAGAGAGAGAAATGTAAAGCTGGGTGTCCGGGGGAGACATCACATGTCGGCAGGATCCATGATGTTTCCTGAGCCTTAAAACCAGCAAGTTTTTATTAGTGATTTTCAAAAGGGGAGGGAGTGCACAAATAGGGTGTGGGTCACAGAGATCACATACTTCACAAGGTAATAAAATATCACAAAGCAAGTGGAGGCAGGGCGAGATCACAGGACCATAGGATGGGGCGAAATTAAAATTGCTAATGAAGTTTCGGGCATGCATTGTCATTGATGACATCTTATCAGGAAACAGGATTTGAGAGCAGACAACCTGTCTGACCAAAATTTATTAGGCAGGAATTTTCCTTATCCTAATAAGCCTGGGAGCGCTACAGGAGACCAGGGCTTATTTCATCCCTTCGGCTTCGACCATAAAAGATGGCTGGCCTCAAGGGGGCCGTCTGTAAACCTACCCTCAGGGCGCATTCTCATTCTCCGGGATGTTCCTTGATGAGAAAAAGAATTCAGCGATATTTCTCCTATTTGCTTTTGAAAAAGGAGAAATATGGCTCTGTTCTGTCTGGCTAACCGGTGGCCAGAAGTCTTATCTCTGGTGTTCCCTGAACATTGCTGTTATCCTGTCCTTTTTTCAAGATGCCCAGATTTCATATTGTTCAAACACACATGCTCTACAATTCATGCAGTTGATGCAATCATCACAGGGTCTGAGGCGACATTTATCCTCCTCAGTTTACGAAGAAGATGACGGGATTAAGAGATTAAAGGCAGGCATAGGAAATCACAAGGGTATTGACTGGGGAAGTGATAAGTGTCCATGAAATCTTCACAATTTATGTTCAGAGATTGCAGTAAAGACAGCTGTAAGAAATTATAAAAGTATTAATTTGGGGAACTAATAAATATCCATGAAATCTTCACAATTTATATTCTTCTTCCGTGGCTTCATCCAGTCCCTCTGTACAGGGTCCCTGACTTCCTAACAGTTTTCAAGCCAGTCTTCTAGGTTTCATTCATATCCTCGCCTCTGACAGGTTGATTTTGGCTCTGACAAGCTCTGACCCCACACAATAAACAACCGTAGTCTTGGTGGCTGGGCCTCCAGTCTGCAAAATTCCTTAGCCCTCATTTTTTTTTTCTACCAGCTTGAACACTACCATGTCTTGCAACAGACCCTCTTCTAGCTCCTTGCCTGTGAACAACTGTTTTTCTTTGATATCTTGGAAAGATTCACTTATTTTAAAAATATTCATTCAGCACTGACGATATACCAAGTATTAGGAAACTATAATCGGGGGAAAAAGGCAGAAATCCTTCCTAATGGAAATTGTACTCTCATTGGGGAAAATAAATTATAAACAAAAATAAGCAGAGCATATTTTTAAATGCTGATAACAGAAAAGGGAAAATCAAACCAAGTGAAGGATGCTGTGAGGTATAATTTAATTACAAATTAGGTGATTTCTGAGTATGGACTTGAGGACAAGAGGGAACAAGCAATGTGGATATCTGGGAGAAGAACATTCTAGAAAATGTAAATAATTATTAAAAAACAAATATTGAGATTTATTACACTATTTCATGAAGTTCTTTAAATGATGTAAAATGTCCTCCCTAAAAGAGAGGTAAAAAATCAGTGCAAGTTGATGCCCTGAAAACTTAAGGAAATATGTTATCATGAAGAAAATGTGATTTGTTAGAAAATAACAAAGACTATTAAATATCTTTATATTCCAAAATTTTAGGATTTCTTGAAGGTTTAAGAAATATTAATACATTTATTCAACAAATATTCATTTGATCACTGTTCTAAGTATCACAAAATACTGAGGAAAATGCAGACAGTTTCCTTCCCTTGTGGAGGTTACTTCCAGTTAAAGAGGCAAAAAAAAAAAAAAAAAAAAAAGGAAGCAGTAAAACTACAATAACAAAAATAACAATTATTTATTGAGCTCTTATAATGTGCCAGAAACTGTGCTAAGCACATTATATAAATTTGCTTCTTTTCATAAACTTTGCATCTATATTAACTTTTCTTTCCAGGTTTGAGATTTCTTGGAATCAGATGCTGAGACTATTATACTTAATGGCAACAACCACAATTGCTTTTGCACCACCTAACAGTAATCAGGTGCAAGTAGTTTGAGAGGTGATTCCTGGAAGTAAAACATTCCTTAAATATGCTTGAAAGGCTGAGGATGAGTCCTGGCCCATGTAATTGTTGCTGATTGTAAGATCTTGTACAAGCTATTTAACCTCAAGTTCAGGTTCTTCTTATATCAAATGGAGGGCAAATAATATCTACTTTACATTATATTTGTTTGTAAAATACTTAGTCAAATTGGATGTACATTAACCACTATTAATGACAATAACAATAATGAATTGTCTTCCACTTGCTTCTTCAATTTTATCTTTCTATTCATATCGCATGCTCTAGTTTACTGAAAGGATTGCATCACACATATAAAAAGTGCCATCTTGGCTGTGAGATTTTATATTCACCTGGGTTACCTTTCCTCCTTTTTAACTGCCTCTTAGTCACTTAGTCTTTTACATCTTTCAGCTGAATTCGGGGACAATGTCTTCCCAAGGAGTTACAGAATTCCTTAGTATTCTCCAGTAACTCATGTCATGCAAGTGATTACTCTATCACAACTGGATGTTAGTTTTCTCACCAACCATTTTGACACAGTGCCTTGAGACTAGAAACTGTTTCCAATTCATCACTTATTCTTAGGACACTGACTGACAAACAGGAGGCACTCTAGAAATATCTGTAGAATGTCAAATGATGACAGGCTACATGAAAAAAAAAGCCTATGAGGAGTTGGAAAAATTGACAGAAAGGTACACAGGATGTATACATGGAGAAGAAAATTAGTTATCCACATAGAGGACTATGTAAACTTGAAGGCCTTCCAAATATTCATATTATAGGCTTCAAGGTTAAAAAGGATTCTGGGAAGAGTTCACTGGGGAAATAAAAGAATGGGAAATACTGCAATGGCTTTGTAGGAAAGTCACTGTCTAGAGAGAGGAGGCAGATAAAGTAGAAGGCATAAGCAACCGTAAAGGAGGGTAGCAGTAGGATTATGGAAGGGCAGTTTAATGAAAGTCATCAAGAGATGTTTTGTAAATTCAAAGTAATAGGCAATTTCGTTGTGTCTTAAAATATAATATTAAAATGTATTTGCAAGTATATTGCAGCTTAGGTAATATGATTCACTGCATTGAAGCACATTGTGTATTTGCTTTAGATTTAGAATGAATCGGTGTTTGTGGACAGAAAAATGGAATTCTAAGGGTATCTAAGACACTAATTTCTGCCAATAGAATTCTCCAATGAAAAAGGAAAATCAATGCAAATTGATTTAGTTTTCACTTCATTTTCCTTTCTTTATCTTTCTGAAATATTAATATACATGAAGAAATGGGAGTTGAGAAATTAAATTTCTAATTAAGAACTTCTACCTATAATAATAGCTATGTCTTGAATATTTATTACATGCCCCATATGATATAAAGCAATTTACATACATTACCTCATTTAGTCTTTCCAGTAACTTTGTAAATTTGGTATTTTTATTTTTATTTTACAAATGAGGCAACTAACAGAGGAAATATGTAATATACTTAAAGTCATACAGAAAAAGACACAACAGAGAGATTTCTGAATCAGGTCTGATTCCTTCAAAACGTTTTAAAAATATTATGCTGTAATGCCTTTTGTTAATCAATGAAATGATTCGTTGCATACACAATTTAAACATTTATCAAGGTCAGGACTATAAGTCTGTGATCTGATTGCAGGGGGATTTTCCTGCCCTGCATTGGCAAACAATTTAGAAGATGTCTTCAAAAACATTTAAAATGTATCTTCATTTATTCCTCAAAATAAAAAAGTCATGGTTTTTACCTTACTGATTATTTTTATTTATAACTCTTATATAGCATAGGAACTTAAACTTATCCTGAAAAAAATTTAACTACTTTTTAAAATAAACTACATCTACATAAAATCTTTCATAGTATTTCTACAGGGATTTTCATTCTCATGTTTTTAAATTAATATTTGTCTCTACTTATTTAACAACTTCCAGATAGTGCCAACATCTAATTAACAAAGATTCTTTTCATCTATTTTTATCCCAAATTCAATTAACAATTCCAAGGGTGACACTTACCAAAGTCTCACTACACCAACACATAATTTACTTCCACACAGATGCTTATTCTACTTCTAGCTGAATTCCATGCTTAGATTACAATGAAGTTGCAACACACACACAAACAACAACAACAAAGAAACCGGTAAAAGAGTAGGGATTTACAATTTACACTTAAGCAACTCTTCAGTTACAATAGTTTGCATTTGTGTTGCTATATATTAATTGGGAAACCATAAAGGTTGAAACATTTATTTAAGCAGAATTAAGAACCCCAAGCCAGTAACTATTTCCTTTTCTAGCTCTGCATTTGGAAATAAGATTTATAAGCATCACTGAAGCATGTTAAAACCAATGGAGAACAACTTCATGTAGTCTGTGCAGTTTGATCAGCTTGCATGTAACATTCAATTTAAATGGTTTTCATTAACCATGGGCAGATTTTGAAAGCTTGTGAAATCGAACTGTTCCAGTGAATAATCTAATTGCTTTGAGGTGAGTATCAGAGGTTTGCATTGTGAGAATTTATCTTGGTTCAGGTAAAAAAAAAAAAAAAAAGCTTCATAAGAATTTTTACATACAATACTTCTACTCAGTCAACTAATATTTACTGGACAAATAAGAATATTCTATATTTCTTTATTTTAAACTTCCCACCCCAAATTTGGCTGACTAGTACTCCCAATTCCTGTATAGATCAATTACCTAAGAGCTAAAATTTAAATGCACATTACCAGTAAGTTTCTGGTGACCTTTTAATTGAACATACATCATATGAAAAGTACATAAATTTGGCTATTTCTGAATTTTACATCTAAACTAGTCTTTCTTATATCTAAATACACATGGAATTCAAGCTCAGTTTCTAATGACTAAAAAAATCCTCTTAAAATTAATATTTAAAGATTTTTTTAAAAAAAGAACCCTTCCTAAAACAATAACTGGAATGCAAAACTATTATTTTTAGTTTTAAGTTTAAAACATAATGATTCCAATAGCAAAAAAAAAAAAAAAAAAAAAAAATCAAATGTGTTCTTAGGTAGAATTTTTTTTAAATTTTTTTTCAGGAGATGTTTATGCTATCCATTTAACTTAGAATTATAATATTCAACAATGTTAATTTTGACAATAGCTATACTTTGTCATTGTTATTAACGTAATTCTAATGAAAATTACAACTTTGTACTAATGCATCTCTTCTATTTGTCTACTCAGTATTTCAGTCAATACATTTTCTGATGCTTGATAATGCATCTTTTATTTTGACCACCTACATAGTTACCTAATAATTAAAATGACAATAAAATAAAATACCAGCATATTCACTAGAGGCATGTAAAAGGCTACAGAATATACAAAACAACTTATATTCATCAGAAGAATTAGTAGACATTGTTAAGGCACAACACTGCTATTTTACTTGGTTAGCAACTCAGAGTAGCATAATATGGAAGAATAATAATAAAAATAGCCAAGGAAGCTGTTAACACAGGAAAGTGAAAGAATTAATCTAGAGAATGAAAGCAAACACCAATTTCTAAACAGTTTTTCAAATGTGTTAGTGGTAGGAAAACACATTCTTAACCACTTATGTGTATCACTGCATGAAAACAAGACTCAATTTAGAATATATATAAGCAAATAAATAAATAAGGAAGGGTAGAGAGTATTCATTAAGGTAAACAACACTGAGAAGTGCACTACCAAGGATAAAGAAACTGCAATAATTCAGTGTTGTGCTGAGAGTATTGGCAGTAATTGCGTTAAAAGTTTTGAGTTTCATAAAGAAAATATGGCAAAATCTCCATCATCAAGGAAGATGCTATTGCTAATAACTTCTCAGCTCCTTGAAGAAGACAGAAAAATCCTGTTCAAAAAGAGAAATAGGTGTCTCACAGTGAAAATAGCAAACAGAATTTACTGAAGGTATTGATTATTATAAAGTACTTCTTTGTACAGAATGGAGGCTCTCTTGATTCATACTCGTTCCTCACAATCACTCCCACTGGGCTCTTTGCCCTCAAAATCAGAGGTATCAAAATCTGCTAACTTGGTTTGGCTTCAGCTAAGGGCATAAATGACAACTGACTGCAGTAATTAATTATCCCCCCAATTACAATAAAAAGCAAAAGCAAAATTAAAGATACTGAGTTAGGCTGAGAAGAAAGTGAATGCAAAGTAAATAATCCAATGTGTCCGTACATGATGATTTCACAAAGCAGGAAACATGCTCGGTGAATGAGAGAATTTGTTTTCAAGTCTCAATAAATATTCATTTTAAATAAAATGAAATGTTAATATATAACTAAAAGTTTATATTTCATTTACTTTATGTACGCTAAGAAGTATAAAAATACTTTGAGCAAACACTGTTAATAGTATTAAATTTAAAAAGATAAATCTACACTATTCTAATCATGTCTTTGTCTTTTGTTTATTCAAGTGTATTCCATTTGCTTTCGGGGATATTTGAATGTTTTAGAACTAACATTCTGCTTTAAGAATCCAAACACACTATAATTCCATCAATATGAGTCTTTTAAAATGTTACACTGAAATGAATTTCTCTGAAGATGGACTTATTGATTTCTATATTCTTCTTCTAGCATCATGAAATTTGACCTCTTCAGCCATGCATGGTTAACACTGTAAGTACACATGTGCTTTTCTTGTTTTTTCTCCAATCATGGCAAAAGTGTCAAAATTATAGGCTGTGTCCTAGATCTATTATTTTAGTTCTATTATGGCAAAGAAGAGAGCTTTAAGGAAAACAAAAGCATTTCAAAGTGTGTGAAAAGTGCTTGAAAAAATGTAGAAGTCAGAAACAATATCCCTTAGTCAATCTTGCATATAACAAAGCAAGCCAGGGCAATAAGAAGGATTTATTCATTTAGTTCCTTTCTTAGAAATAACAGAAGCATACTAAATCCATTGTTCTGGCCAATTCCTTTTAAAGTAATCCTTTTACTTGAGTTCTAATGGTAATTATCATGTTACATTTATCTCTACCCATTTCCATTTTATTTTTATGTGATTTTTAAATATGCACATATCAAAATATGTCAGTATGAGAAGGAAGCAGAACGTATGTGGTCTTTACATCCTTACTATTATGAATATAGAAAATGAAGTTTACAGAGAAGCAGTGATAATTCTATTCCTGTCTCCAACAAATTGCCATCTAGTCAGTCTCACTGTAGACAAGACACTCTGCCTCCCTAAATCTCAGTTCAATTATCTTTAAAGGAGATGGACAGTATCGTCTCTAAAAAGACCACAATGACATTACCAAAATCAGTAATAATCATAATATTTACTGAAAGACACAGTTTTATGTTGTTTGCATGTATTAATTCATTTAAACCTCACAACATCATTATAAGTTATTATTATGGTTGAACTAATTAAGGCAAAAAGAAAAAGGAAATTGCCTATGGTTACAAAGCTAGTGAATAGCAGAATGACTTAGGGAGAAAGTAAGTTTCACTGGGTGGGCATTATAGCTCCTCTTCGGAGTAGGTTTGCCTCTTTCCTTTCTTGTCCTTAGTCTTCTATTTCCAGAGTAGAATATATTTACTGCAACCAAGTAAATATTCTATTTAGAATAAAGGTTTTTTACTTACCACTTTTCCTTACTTGCCAATGCTAATTTCTAACTACTCAAAACTATGCACTTTCCATAGAATATTTCATACTTTTATTGCTCCTTATTTCTGTTTTTGTCAGACCTGTAAGCTAAAAATTATTTTGACATTTTTGAATAGTTGAAAAACATTAAAAGAGAATAATATTGTGTAAATTAAAAGAAATCCACTTTTCAGTGTCGATGAATAAATTTTAATTAGAAAATGGCCAAACTCATTTGTTTACATATTGTCTATGATTGTTTTCACTCCACAATGGTAGAGTAGTTGTGACAGACACCATCTGGCTCATAAAGCCAAAAATATTTACTAGCTGGACTTTTACAGAAGTTTGCTGATACCTAGTCTAGTGGTTCTTGTTTATCTTTTTAAGGAAAAAAAAAATGTTCAAGTGGTACAGTTAAAGTTAGAACTATAACTACAATTCCTGATTTTTAGGTTTATACATTGTTTCTAATTTCCTTTACATCAGTACAAAGAAAAAATTACCCCGAAAATGAAATTATTTGATAGTGATAATGTGTTTTTTTTCACATGCTATTTTGTCTACTCATGTCTAAACAGCAGAGATTCAGATAATATAATGATGTTGGTTAATATTAAAATGGAAACAGTTGAGATAACACAGGAAAAAAAAAACAGTTTAAATTTAAATGCCAATTGCATTTGCAATATTCTCCTTCTATGGGGTGAAATTTATTTTTGTATTCCATTGAAGTTAAGTTGCTATCAATGTAAAAAAAGACTTTTGTAGCTACAAGATATTTTATGAAAGCTTTGAGCTAACCACAAATAAAATGCCCATAATAAACACAAAAAATACAAGAAGAAAAAAATCAAAGTAAATAACTACAAAAAAACTGTCTAATTAAAAAGAAGACAGTAAGAGAGCAGAGAGATAAATCAATGGCAAAATATATAGAAAGCAATTAATAAAATGAAATTAGCAATTCCACACCTGTCAATAATTACTTTAACTATACATGAATTAAAATCACCAATCAAAAGGCATAGCATGGCTGAATGGATTTAGAGGGAAAAATAATAAAACAAGATCCAGTGGTTTATTTTTCATAAGAGACTCATTTTACATATAAAGACACACATAGTTTGAAAATGAGGAGCTGAAGAAAGTTATGTCATGCAAATGGTAAAGCATGAAAGCTATGTCACGCAAATGATAATCAAAAGAAAGCTAGGGATGGCTATGCTTATATCAGACAAAATAGACTTTAAGTCTAGAACTGTCTCTAGAGGCAGGAAGGTGATTATATAAACAGGTATATACATATATATATATATATAAAATTTTCATGAGATCTTAGATGGAAATGAGAAAAAAGGTATTGGAAACTAAAGTAAATGCCATCCTGTTACACCTCTGCAAAGACTAATAGAATTGTGTCTATATTATTGGACTTCATGGAATGAAGAACTTAAGAATGAGGAACTATGATATCTGGTGAAAGAAATATCTAAGTAGCAAAGCATTCACCCTGCTGCGTGACTACTTTTAACTGCTTACAGTGAAGTGTGACAGAAAAGGATTGTCTTAAGGGCTGAATTTACAATTAAAAGGAAAGTAGAGTGAAAAACCTTGGAAAATTCACAGCGTGGGCAGGTAAAATGTGAAAAAATGTGGCCAAGCAACCATTTGCTAAAGAAATTACTACAGATGGAAGGGAGTCAGGGGCTACTCATTAAGATAAGCAAGTCATTTCTTACGTGGATGGCAGCAGGCAGAGAGTTCATACAGGAGCTCTTATGATAACCCTCAGATCTCATGAGACTTATTCACTATCACAAGAACAATACAGGAAAGACCTACCCCCTTGATACAATTACGTCCCATTGGGTCCCTCCCACAACAAGTGGGAACTCAAGATGAGATTTGCGTGGGGACAGAGCCAAACCATATCACCACTCATTAGGCTCTACCTCCTAACACTGCACTGGGATTAAGTTTCAAACCTATGAATTTTGGGAGATGTATTCAAGCCATAGCTTTCTGCTTCTGGTCCCCAAAATTAATAAATTTAATAAAATCAGACATGAAAGAGGAGACATTACAATGAATGCCTAAAAAATAAAAAGGATCATAAGGGACTACTATGAAAAATTATACCCCAGCAAACTGCAGAGCTTAGAAGGAATGGATAAATTCCAATAAACATACAATCTGCCAACACTGAATCAAAAAGAAATAGACAATCTGAACAGAAAAATAAAAAATAAGGGGATTGAATCAGTAATAAAGCAACCCAAATATGTCCATAAACAAATGGCTTCACAGATGAATTCTACCAAACACTGAAAGAGGAATTGATATCAATTCGTCTTAAGTTCTTCCAAAAAATAGAAGAAGCAGTAACACTTTAAAGGTCAGGATCCCCTAATTCCAAAATCAAAGATACTACAAGAGAACAAAATTACAGGCCAGTATTTCTGATGAACAAACATGCAAAAATCCTCAATATAATACTAGCAAACCCAATGCAACAGAACATTAAAAGATCATATACCATGACCAAGAGAGATTTATCTCTGGAATGCAAGGATAGTTTAACATACACAAATCAATCAATATGATACAACACATTAGCACAATTTTTTAGAAACAGAATTATCTGAACAGATGCAGAAAAGGCAATTGAAAAAGTTCAACATCTCTTTATGAAAAATATTCTCAACAAAATTGGTATTGAATAAAATTACCGCAGCACAATAAAGATCATGCATGAAAAGTACATAGCTAACATCTTAATCCATGAGGAAAAACTAAAAGTTTTCCTTCTAAAATCCAGTACAAGAAAAGGATGCCCACTTTTACTCCTTCTTTTCGACACAGTACTGAAGTCCTAGCCATAGCAATTAGGGAAAGAAAATAAAAAGCAAACAATTGGAAAGGAAGAAGTAAAATAATCTGTATGCAAATGACATGACCACAGACACAAAAAAACTGTAAAGGCTCACTGTTATAACTAATATCAGTTACAACTAATAAACAAAAGAGTAAAATTGCAGAATAAAAAATCAACATTCAAAAATCAGTTGCATTTCCACACACAAACAACAATATAAAAAGGAAATTAAGAAAACAACACCCTTAATAATAGCAATGAAAAGAATCAAATACTTAGCAATAAACTTAATCAAAGTGGTAAAAAACTTTAAAATATATTTTAATATCTGTGCATTCTAGGAAAACTCCATACTCAACAATCTTTAATTTTCATAATATTATTAAATGTTTTACATCATTATTTTATAAGGAAACTTCAGAACTATTTTATTTAGATCTCAAATCCATTATATTAGAATTTTGATTGAATTACACCTATAAAATAACTTGGGAAAAATAGATACCTTTACAATATCTAGCTCCAGACACAAAAATGTAACTTTTGTTTCCATGTATTTAGGACTTTTTGTATTTCCTAAAACAATAGGATTTGCTATTTTAGCTGAAAATTTCTACACGATTCAATGTTTACATATAAAATACATCCATATATCTATCTCTACAATTATTTGAATGAAATATGCTTTTCGTTAATGCTTTCTATTTATTGCTGGTGTGGAAATACTACTGATATTTACATATACATTTTATATTACTTTATTAAATTCTTTAATAAATTCCAAACATTCTTTATGTTTTGTGTGTTCTAGAGTCTACTTTTTACACATTAATATTCATTCTCCCATTCTTTAGCAATAGAATTTTGTATATGGCCATGAAAATAGAGATTGCATGTCCTCGTCTCTTTTACAGCTTAGAGTGATGTGAGTCCAAGTTTTGTTCAATGGAATGTAAGTAAGATTCATGTGTGCTACTTCCTGATCTTGCCCCTAAAAGTTTTCTTTATGTTTTTTAGCTCCCTATAATACTTGCTGGCTGGAAGTAGTGCCATCTGTGACGGGCATTTTAACCCAGACAGTGTATTTATATGTCCCTCAGCCCACTTGTTCTGGATACAATAGACATATCAGTACGGGTGCAAATCCATTTAATTTCATGGATAGATAAAAAAGTATGCTTCTTGGAGTAAGCATTGATTAACCGAAACCTGGGGAAAAGATTTCAAAAGGAGAGACTGGAAGAAGTGAATACATCCAAGAAAAGGAAAATGGCTCAGGCATTTACTAACTGTGATTCAGGTGAATTACTTTAAGCTTTAGAACCGTATTTTCTGCATCTTTAAAGTGGTGATAGTACTCCCTGCTTTAAAGGCGATTAGATAATCGCAAGATCTCAATACATTTTCACTGTTTATAACAGCAATAACCTCATAATGTGGGGATACACAAACTTGAAGGCAAGGAAATGTAAGTAAGTGGTTGGAGCTTCCTGAGAATGATAGAAGAGCACTTAAATAAATATAATTGACTCAGCCTCATGCCTCAAAAATACTAGTAGCGTTTCCTAAACTTGCTAATGACAGTATTTTATTTATTTATTTATTTATTCTTTTTTTTTTTTTTTTTTTGACACGAAGTCTCACTCTATCGCCCAGGTTGGAGTGCAGTGGCGCAATCTAGGCTCGCTGCAACCTCCACCTCCCAGGTTCAAGTGATTCTCCTGCCTCAGCCTCCCGAGTGTCTGGGACTACAGGCCTGTGCCACCACGCCCGGCTAATTTTTTTTTTTTTTTTTAGTAGAGAGGGGTTTTTCACCATGTTAACCAGGATGGTCTCTAAGGTCTCAAACTCCTGACCTCGTGATCAGCCCACCTTGGCCTCCCATAGTGCTGGGATTACAGGCGTGAGCCACCACACCCAGCCCCTACAGTATTATTTGTTTTGTAATTTTCTTTTAAAAGACTCTCTGCACTGGCTTTACAAAACTTCCACAACACATGTTCTGATTCTACTGTAAGTTATTTTCTTCCTTATCTCCCAATGACACTGTTTTCTAAGTGAAAAATACCATTTTGGCTTTATCAACATGTTATTAATTCATAATATGAGAGATCATGAGCACTAACATTTGTAAAAATCTTCCATTAAAACAAATTAAGATGATTTATAGTTGTGTGGTAAAGAATTTGACATGAACCAAAAGAGGCTGAGGGTTTTGCCCTCAGCCTCAAGAAGATAATCTTGTCATACCCAATAGAAGTGTTATTTTAAGGTGGGGCTGACTATACCTGATAATCCAGCTTGAGGGACAAGTATGCCAGTTTGACCAACTAGATGATTTAGGGAGCTTTCTCTCCCAACTTCAAAGCTGTGAGGAATCAAACAGGTAATTAATCAATCATGCTTATGTAATGAAACCCTAATTGAAGCTTCAAACATCAAAGACTGATTCAGGTTCCTTGGTTGGTGTGTCAATTCTAGAAGTGTAATATGTCCTGAGGATAACAGAAGCTCTGTGTTTGGAACCATCTTGGACTCTGCCCTTTGTTTCTCTTGCTTCGGCTGATTTTGACCTGTAATCTTTACCTGCAATAAACCATAACTGTAATATAATAGATTTCAGTGAGTTCTGTGAGACTTTCTAGTGACTTACTGAACCTAAGGGTGGATCTGAGAATTTCCTGAACTTACAGTTGGTATCAGAAGTGAGGGAGGTCCTATGGAGGACTGTGCCCTCAGGTGTTGCAGTTTGGCTAAACTCCGGTAATAGTATATGGTAAATACCAACTGATCAAATTATATTTGCTTTTTTGCCAGCAAGTTTTTTAAAAGTAAAATCATTAGCAGTCAATTATCAATTAGAAAATTAAGGCAATTAATGTACATCTTTTTCATTCATCTTATTTATTTATTTATTTATTTATTTATTTATTTATTTAGTGTTCCAAGAGTACACTTAGTTGGAACTTCCACATTTTTCAATACTTGAGAGCTATTGCACTTTCTTGTTAAAAATGACATGTGAACAAATAGGTACTGCAGAAATCCTTTCATCTTGTTTAATATGACCTGAGGTGTCACATTTTCTATATTTAAACATAGTAGCCACTCTAATGTTCTCATGCTATTTATTGCAAGACACTACTTCAGTCATTTATACCAAAGTCTATACTGAGATATAATAATCTGTAAATATCTGCATGCTTTAATTAATCTTTTATGTAGAGTTAAATGTTAAATTTTATCCAAGTTTTTGGCATTTGTAAAGGTAGCTTAATTTGATTAATTGATTTAATACATGCTTTTTTAATTTACACATTTTATGTCTCTTTCAGTGTAATGGAGTTATAAATTTTGAGATAATTCATGTAGATATAATAGATATGAAGATATCACGATAAATTCAAATTACTGAAAGATAAGGAAACTATACCAGTTTCATACAAGAGGAAATATTGTTGGGAGAAAGACCAGGCGACATAGTTGCTACTCCCAAATTGAAAGTCAGACATCTTGGATATGGATTCCTGTCAACTAGTGATAACACTCAGAAAAATTCACTTAGCTTTTATATGACTCAATTTCTTAACTTTCAAAATGCTAGTAATAATTATCCTTTTCTCATAGGTTAATTATGATAACTAAAAATTGTGTGTGGGTTCGGGGCATGGGTATAGTACTTAGTGTAGTACCAAGCACACAGTAACCTCCTCTAAAATTGTAGATGCTATTATTTTTATCAAATATGTGAATAAATGAATTGCAACATCATTTATAAAATGCATATAGTGCTACAGGAATATTCTATGAAAAAATAATGTATTTGCTTATTCAACAGAAGATTTCAAAAATAAAAAAAGGAGATTTAGTCATGTGTATAATATCAAATAAAAAGTACTACTATCATTTCATTTTTTATCACATTCAAAGTATCAACAGAAAAGTATTTTCATTTGCTCAACTAATACTAATGCTGACGTTTGAGTCTAATAACAGCAATACAACTTCAGTATGTCAAGTTTACAAAGTACTTCCTTGTATATTGTCTCATCCAAATATCATGACTTATTTGAAAGACAGGTCCAAAGTTTACTAATACATTCTATTTCACAGATTAAAAAGAATAAGGCACAGAGAAGCTGAATGAATTGCCAGGTGTTACATAATTAGTAAATGATAGATCTATAACTCAATCTTGAATCTTCTGACTTAAGGTTAATATTCTTTGTTTTTATAACTTTTTATCTTGCCTCTCACTAAAGTTCAATATTTCATCTAAATTTCTAAGCAATAAGTAATCTTTCTCAAAATGTTAGCTTAAAATTAATAAGAATAAAGATGGGCAAAATAAAATAGGTCAGTTTATGATGCTTATGATCAAAGTGTTAATATCAAACATATTGCTATTAATAGAGAAAAAAAGCATTTCAAAATCTCCACATTCAAAAATAAAACAACTATGTCTGCTACCACAAATAAAAAAAAAAAAAAAAACCTTATACTTTGATCAAAGAAAATATTCTATTCAAAATAGGAGAGAGTCTGAAAAGATTTGCACACAAACTTCAAATGTCTTGTACATAATAGGTGACACTTTTAACTCCTATTTTAGATAATTGTTTCACACAAGACTTGGAACTAGTAAAAATAGTGGAGGTAGCAAACAGCAATTTTGTTACCTCTCTTCTTTGCTGGATTTTAATATGTATTGTTATAAGACACCTTGATTTTTTTTTGTCTGGGAAAGATTCTTTGTATTATAACAATATAATCATCAACAGCAAAAGAGACATTTTCTATTGATGGTAATAACTTGGATAATTTACAGTTTCTTTATTTATCTTTATAATACAATATCATCATAAAGCATAATCAAGAGGTATAATAAGAAATCATAGGTCTTTGTAAATAACTACTGGTTTAACAACACTGAAACTTTTAGTTCACCAATCTAAAATTAAAAAAAAAAAAAAATCCATTGTTCAACCAGCATTCAACTTTTCCAGGAAATTAAAATCTGTACAATTTTCTAACCAAAAATGATACATTTCCAACAGGAATAATACTTTCCCAATAAGTAGGTCTTTTGGAAACTCACAACTGTTGTCAGGCAAGCTAAAAACATAGCATCAGAGAGTTTTGCATTATCTTTAAGGAATACAAGTTTAAAACTCCAAGGGTGTCACTGTCCTATGCAAACACTATTGTCATTAAACTCGTGCTGTCATCTGGCAAGTTTAGTCATGGCAACTTGTTTCAATTGTTAATAAAGCAAACAAAAAAACTCTTTTATCTGACTTTCTGTTCGAATGTTAAGTGAAAATTGGTCATGGAATTTACTAATATGATTCCTAATATTTAAAATAAGCTAATCAGTGGAGTTAGAATATGTAGCATGCATAAACATGCAGGAAATTAGAAAGTCATTTTGAGAGTAATCATTTTTATAAAGCAGTGATAGACACACAAAACTAAATCTGCTTTCATCTCACAGAACTGAGAAAGAGATAGAATTAAAAAATGCAAAAGTGAATAATTTGCAAAGGCCCCTCAAGAGAAATGATTCTTATTTTTAGGATTCTGAAATAATTTAACTTAAGAGCTTTTGCAGTGGAGCTCTCTATTCACAGATATGGCAGTTTTAATTTGAAAAGAAAACTGACTTAGTCACTGGATTAATTTTTCAAATAAATGATCCTATAACTTCAGATGAGTATTTCTATTACTTCCCTCTAGGCAAATTCCTTAATAGAGTATTGTTCAGAAAATCTCCTACTTTCTCCATGTTTTTCTGGATCATTATCAGCCATTTAAGTTTCTTTTAAACTATTCAAATATAGCTGAACTATTCATGGATTTCAGAAGTTCCCTGATTTTTACCTGTGTCAAATTTTAGAGAAAAATTTTAACACTGATTTTATTCTAAGTGGCCAAAGCAATCAAAGGCAACTTTAGCTCAATGTTTGTATCTCTTCCCTTCGAATTATGATGAATAAAATAACTTTATAAATTTAAATAAGGAAATACCATGGGAGAATCCATGTTGTTTCAGTTGGTAAGAGCTGTGAAATACTGGCTTTTATTTAATTTGCTGGGGTAACTTGATGAGAACCTCATCTGGTTCTACCATCCCATACTAAAATTTATTTGCTTAGTCTTATTGGCTCCTTGTTGTGTTCTATGTTGTCTCATTTATAATCTCCTTAGTTCCTAAAAAATAACTCTATTCTCACTTTCCTTAGCAGATAACCCATTTCCTTGAGGAGATTCCCTTATAAAAAAAGAAATCCTCTCCAAATCATTCATCACTATACTACGTGTTCTATTTTCCTTCCTCCATTTCTCAGAGTAAGGAGTTCTATTCCTTGCCATTGATCTTAAAATTATGGTTATCCTCCACTGTGCTGCCATCATTAATTTCATGTCCTTCATTTGTGGCTTTGTTTTCAATGGCTATAAACATTTTCAATTCTGTCCCATTATAATAAGGCTATCACTCATTACTGTTTGGAATTAATCAGCCTATACTCTCCTTCCCTTTGTTGCTGAATTTCTCAAAAGAGTATTAGCTTCTTTCTTTATCTGAACTCATACATTCTTTTAATTGCAGTTACTCTATTTTCATTAGAGTTTACTGAAACTATCTCTGTAAACATTTTCAGTGACCTCTTAATTATAAGTGAAATCATTTCATATCAGATATAATCCTCCATGCCTTCAGGAAACACTGAACACCTGCAATCACTATGCTTAAAACTCTCTCTCTCTTTCTCTCTCTCTCTCTCAATATCTTGCTATCTCACTATTGCTGTCTCCCTTTTGGTTCAGTGACTTTTGACTTGCTTGAGTCTCATATCTCTCCTTCCTTCATTCCAGTCTCTTTGCTTTTAGAATAGCTTTCACCTTTGCCTGTATCTATTCACCTTTTACAGTTTTCCATTTATTTCCATGGGTTTAACAGAGTACTAGTTCTTAACCTAACTCAAAGGATTTTGGGAGTGATTACATGGAATAATGTAGGTGACACAATGTTCATGATCCTTGGGCCTGTAATGTCCCCAAAATGTGTGTTGCTGTCTCTAGCTTCTTTCATCATCCTGATCCAATATTTTTCTAAATGTGAATGGTACTTAATATGCCCATGCAAGTTCTTTAATTTTTCCTTAGGAAAATAGACTTCAGAGATAAAGCTGGTTGTAGATGAGGTACAATAATTGTTAATTTCCTTGGAAAATTCTAATTGAAAGTTGGTAAATTCAGTGGTTGGAATAAGCGTGCACAGAGTAAAGGCAATAAAAAATATAGTTCAGCCTACAACTACACTTGCCAGTTCCTTTTATGTATAATGCAATCATGTGGAAAGGCTTTTAAAATAAGCACGCCTGTGTATTCACTGCAAATTAGTCTGTCAATTGAATTTTTATGGGAGCTTCTGAATAATCCATTTCGTCTGGCTTAATTAAATAATTTTAAAAGTGTACAGGTTTCTGATAAAAGGGAACACATTTTTAGGATGTAATCTATTTATTCCCCCTCGTACTTCCCTTTATTGTGTGTGTGTGGTTTTTTTTCTTTTTTTTTTTTTTTTGTGGCTTTCCAATTTTAAGCAATAACAACAATACTCTGCAAAAAAATAAAAATAAATAAAGACTTTATTGTATTTTCTGTGTCTAAATTGCCTGGGCTCACTTTTTTAGGACAAAGGCCTGGAACATGTATTCAACGCTAACAATCCAATCTGCCTAAGTGGGGCCATTGAAAAAGGCCTAAAATTACAACACATTTTCATTATGTATGTATTTATTTACAATATTTTCTTTTTTAAAATTTATATTTGCCATTACTAAAAGAACATAAGAAATGTCACACAGAGTAATACCTGTGGTCTACTCAGTGCTGTATTTTCTGACACTGTCCCCTTGATTCTTTTAAGATCATGAAGATTCTTTTAAATCTATCTTTAAACACAGTGCCTTGACCATCTAATACATTTTTTACCTTTAACTTTTTAAGATACCATTAGTCTATAAAACCAAAAGTCCAATTATATCTCTTCCCTTCCTAAAAATTCTGTTGGCTCACTGCTGTCTGCAGGACAAAGCCTAGCTCTAGCTACCCCCACTCAGATCTGCCTCTCTCTGTCGCCTCCTCCCCAATCCTACCTCTACCTGCTTCCATTTTCTTCCTCCAAGTCCATCTGGTGAGCTCTTTATAGTCACTTTTGTAGCACCATCTGTTCTTCCTATTCATACCCCTACAATGAATTCCACCCTTTGGTAATATTACTAAACCTTGTACCGACTTTTATTTTCACATTAGTCATACTGTATTATAATTACATTTACTGTGATAAAACAAGATAAAATAGTATTTTTAAATCATTTTTAAGTATGCCCTTTAAGTACTACTCAATGGCATAAAATACATTCACATTGTTAAGCAACCGTTACCACCATCCGTCTTTAGAACTTCATTCATCTTCCCAAACTGAAATTCTGTACACATTAAATACTAACTCTTCCTTATAATTGCTTTTTAACAAATAGATGGGGTCTCGATTTGTTGCTGAGGCTGGTCTCAAACTCCTGAGTTCAAGTGATCCTCCTGCCTCAGTGTAATGAGTAGGTGGGATTTCACATATATGCCAACACACCCAGCTTATAATTACTTTTTGACAGGTCTATCTCACATACTGGCCTTCAGAGCAGAACTAACTTTTTTTTTTTTTTTTGAGACAGAGTCTCGCTCTGTAGCCCGGGCTGGAGTGCAGTGGCATGATCTCAGCTCACTGCAATCCCTACCTCCCGGGTTCAAGTGATTCTCCTGCCTCAGCCTCCCGAGTAGCTGGGATTGCAGGCATGTGTCACCACACCCAGATGAGTTTTGTATTTTTAGTAGAGATGGGATTTCACCATGTTGGTCAGGCTGGTCTTGAACTCCTGACCTCATGAGCCACCCACCTCACCCTCCCAAAGTGCTAGGATTACAAGTGTGAGCCACCACTCCCGACCAGAACTAACTTTTTACACATATGAGTTGGTTAACATATTTATACCCAGTACTTAATGAAACATCTGGCAAATGGAAGATGCCCAATAATTATTTGTTGAAGTACCATGATTAAAATCACATGGATTATTATGCTAACCAAGTGTATCAAATTATGCCAACTTTCCAGCTCTTTGCCACCTCAACCTTACACTTTACCAAAAACAAACCCTTTACAAAAAGACACACAAAAACATACCTTTAATGGTTTTCACTTTGCCAAAAATTATTTTAAAAAAACAGGAAAAAAGCCATAATATTACCTTTAGTGCTTTCTCATTTCATAAAGCATAAAATCTACAAATTTTTAGCCCTCCAGAATCTGGATTCCATCAACCTCTTTACCCTCCTCTTCTGTATCTTTTCATACCCTGACTCTTATTAATGCAACATTCCTTATTCTTGAAACAGGCAGTTTCGGATTTACTTAATCATTCTGTCTCCTCAGCCTGAAATACTTCCCACGGTTTTGAAGTCAAATCATAGACTTCCTTCAAGGATATGCTCAAACGCTGTATTTTTAGGTAGAAGTCTTCTCCGATCCTTTGGCACAGAATACCCTTCTTCTCTGTTCCCTTCTGTATTTTGCTTGTGCCTGTATTTTGTATTTAGTTATTTTGCACTAAATTACATCTTAGTAATACGTGTATATGTCTATTTCTTTCAAGAGAGGGCAAGTTACATGAAATTTTACTTAATGCTTCATTTATTTTCTTTCTTTCCATTTCTTCCTTTCAGAGACTCTCAAAATTTTCTGCACATGACAGAGATTCATTAATTAAATTGAAAGAAGAAACAACTTGTTCATTTGATACCTATGATCAACATATTGCTGTTTATTGAGCATACCGAATGTTGTTCAAATGGTTCATTAAGAGAATAGTCAACACGAAAACACTAGTCAGAATGAAGTGTATATAACGCAATTTGACAAATATATATTGATCAAGAGGTTCATATCACTGTTACTGAGTGAAATAAATATAAAGGAGAGAGATGAAGTCTATTTTTTCAGTAAACTAATGACATAGCTTACACAAGTATAAAATTAACCCTAATACTTGTTAAACAGTCGTAATACAGGCTGAAGCAACGAGCTTTAGCCACTTAAATTAAGGAGCCCATTGGCAAAGAATTATAAAATAGTTCATTAAAGAGGTGACATCTGAGCTTCAGCTTAAATAGGGAAATATGTTTTCAATGAGTGATTTGGGGTTGTGGAGATATTCCAGGAAAGACCTTAGCATCAGTAAGATTTATAGTCAGGAAAAATGTTGGCTTCTTTAAAACAATACACTCTATGACTTAACAAGGCCTTAGAATGACTCAGGTAGAGCAGCAAGGGTGGTGGAGTTAAAGTAGAATCTGTAGGTTAGGAACATTGAAGAAATTTTTGATGGCATGTTACAAGTCTATGTACCATATATCACTACATTGTTAACATATATTAATAAAACATAATATATCATTATGTTATCAATGTCTTAACATGGCATATATCATATATATGTATATATTATAGATGCGAACATATTACAAAAGTAATCATTATAATTGGGGCTTCACTTAGCAAGTTTAACCTTGCAGAATTATACAGCAAAAGAGAGAAGTGATAAGAACAGATAAAAGCCTACTGTAATATTTCAGGTGAGTATGCATGAAGACCTGAACTATTGCAATTTTAATACATATGAAAAAAGGTGAGAGTAAAAAGATATGGGGAGCATTATAGACACAATTATATACATAAATTGAAACAATTGAAAGCAGAGAGTTAAGACAAATTGAAAGATAACTACATTTTCAAGTAGGAGGGAATAGTAGCACATTAGGAGAAATAACTTCTCTGGTCTGATTTGTAAAATAATAGTATGCACCTGCCAGCATTAGTGTACTGACATATATGTATTTAGCATGTACTGAGGGATTTAAATCCCTCAGTAAACATTAACTATGATTACTATTAAGTGCTCCATAAAATGATCTAGTATTAATGTCATTATGGACAATAAAATCTGACTCTAAAACGACTTTATTATTTTGTTTATAAGAATAATGAAAAGTTATTAAAAATTCAAACACTACAGACACATATAGTCTATATACTTGCAAACAATGGAGAAAACAAATAATTAGAGTTTGGTATTTATATCTAAAACTTTTTCTATTCCTGCAATAATGAATTATTATTATTATTTATATTTGAAAAATATTGAGATTATTCTATGCAATTTCATTCTTTTCACATAGCAGAATGTTTGGGGGCTTTTTCCAGAAAAGAACACATAGTGGTTTTGTATTCTTTTTAATGAGACGACTCACTTCATTACATTAATGTGCCATATAGAATCTAAGAGGACATCAGGAAAACTAGGTGGCAATTCAGGCCCATCAGAGCATAAGGCACTTTTGTGTAAGTTAGAAAATGTACTCCCTACAGGTGGCTATGTCCTTCCGTGCGTGTCTGGATTAGCAAACCCTGAACTAGATTTCAGCTCGCACTGGCCCCTCTGCTGGAAATTTGTAGGAGAGAATAATCTATACAATCATTAACAAAGCCCTGTGGAAATGCCAAAGGGATGTCTGAAATCTTTTGTGGGGCTCAGAGTAGTGCATACACCTTTAACTATAGATTTTAGTTTCTTTTCTACAGAAGTCATGGTTGAATTCCTGGCTGTCTGGGAAGAATAGATGAGGGATCTATGAAAGAGATTATATAAAGAAAAGATATTAAGAGGTGATAACTCCAAACCCATCTGTGAGAATAAGACAAGTGGTAGGTGTGTGTGGGGAGAGAGAGAGAACCTCTCTCCATATATAATAATGATATATAGATGAGAGAATAAAGTCTATTAAAATGATATAATGATAGAATAAACTGTATAGTCTTTTCAGATTCTACATATGCATATATGTGTATGTATGAATATATCAAGATATCATTCACAATCTAAATCTGTTTTCTTAATTCTCCATTCTGAATTTGGGAATTGAATGAATTCAGAAAAAAACATTTGGATAAGGTTTTATATCTAAACGGTCACTATAACAACCAGAAACTCAGGAACCAAGCAGATTATCATAATGTGGCACCCTTACTCTTCAAGATGGCAACATGAACTCAGAAAACAAATAGATTGGAGTGTTAAGGGACACTTGTAAATACATTTTAAATTTAATTTAAAATCAGAAATATTGCCAGGTGTGGTGGCTCACACCTGAAATCTCAGTGCTTTGGGAGGCCGAGTTGGGCAGACTGACCCCTGCAGTTCAAGACCAGCCTGAGCAACATGGCAAAACTTCATCTCTACAAAGAATACAAAAAAAATTAGCTGGGCATAGTGGCACACAACTGTAGTCCCAGCTACTTGGAAGGCTGAGGTTTGAGGATCACCTGAGGCTAAGATGTGGAAGGTGCAGTGAGCCTTGATCGTGCCACTGTACTGCAGCCTTGGCAAGAGTGAGATCCTGTCTAAAAAAAAAAAAAAAAAAAAAAAAAAAATTAAATCTGAAGCACCAAATACAATTTCTCCAGCTCCTTGCTCATTTAGCCATATGCAGGACTTTTGCTCTGGTTCCTGATTATTTTCATCTATATTATATATTTGCATTTGGCTCTTAATAATTTTTTAAACTTTCTTTTGCATGAAAATTTGCTTTTTGTTTTAAAAACTATCTTCTTCAGTTATTACCTCCAACATTCAAAAGTCACCTAGTTCTTATCCTAAAGCTGCTAATAGTATGAATTTTTCTAAACGTATTTGGTCAGGTTTCTAAATATATCTTGTTACCACCAATACAAGATGCTTTATTTACAGCGATTTCTTATACCAATTGCTGTTACCATAGAGAATCAAGAACTCAAACTGCAAGTGTATTCTGATTTTTTTTGTATTTAATTTTGAAATATCAATTTTATTAAAAAGTTAAAGTTGACTTTTCTCCTACTTACTCTCTTAAAAGGATCACTGTTTATAAGCGATTTATTAGAAAACTAAAGTTAATTTTGTTTATCGCTGGGTTTGTGAATTTCTAAAGAGGGATTCAAGTCAAGACACATGGACATTAGTTAAAATCAACAACAAAACCAAAACATATGGAAGTTAATAATGAGCACAATAATTACTAACAGACATGATTTTTACTTATGCAAATGACTCTTATTTTTACAAATGATTTTAAGCAAAACAAAAAGCATTCAGAAAAGTCTGCAGTAGATATACAGGAATGTTAAGAAGTGAAGGGGTGGCCTGCCCCTCCACACCTGCGGACGTTTCTCCTTAGGTGGAATGAGAAACTTGAGAAAGGAAATGAGACACAGAGACAAAGTATAGAGAAAGAAAAGGTGGGCCCAGGGGACCGGTGCTCAGCATACAGAGGACCCGCCCCGGGCACTGGTCTCTGAGTTCTTTCAGTATTTATTGATCATTATCTTTACCATCTTGTAAAAAGGGAAGTGGCAGGATAACAGGATCATCGTAGGGAAAAGGTCAGCAGTAAGACACATGAATAAAGATCTTTGTGACATGAATAAGTTTAAGGAAAAGTGCTGTGCCTTGATATGCATATGTAAACATCTCCATAAACCTTTTTAGTGCATAAAGAGCAGCATTGCCACTAGCAAGTCCCACCTTCAGGCCTAAGGCAGTTTTCTCCTTTCTCAGTAAACAGAACATACAATTGGGTTTTACACCGAGATGTTCCATTGCCCAGGGACGGGCAGGAGACAGACGCTTTTCTCTATCTCAACTGCCAAGAGGCCTTTTTCCTCTTATACTAGTCCTCCTCAGCACAGACCCTTCAAGGGTGTCAGGCTGGGGGATGATCAGGTCTTTCCCTTCCCATGTTGGAACCGAACTGTCGATTCCTTCCTGGGCAGGGGTCGCCGCGAAGGATCACCGACACGAGATTCACAGCAGAGAGTTATTTATTACTAGCGCGCTAGGGTCCCAAGCTCTAAGTTGGCCCTGGGACCCCGAGTGCTTGTTACAGGTTGTTTATATAGGCAAACACAAGTTCAAACACAGCTTAAGGCGCGAAATTCAAACAAAACTTTAGGCGCGTGGTAATTGGGTCTAGCTATGACCTGAGCAAGGTGTCTTGTTCTAATTGGTTAGAGCAGGACCTTATGAGGTTTTTTCTTGGAGTTGCTGATTCCGGGAACTTCGAGGCAGGGTGGGACCCCCGGAATTGGCAGGGTGGGACCCCATGAGGTTGTTTCCTGGAATTGGCAGGGTGGGACCCTATCGAGGCAGGGTGGGACCCTATCGAGAGCCAACTGGTGTTAATTTTTTCTCTATATGAGGCCTAGTTTCTAAGTTTTATGAGGCCTAGTTTCACCCACAAGGCCATATTTCAGACTATCACATGGGGAGAAACCTTGGACAATACCTAGCTTTCCCAGGCAGAGGTCCCTGCGACCTTTGGCAGTGTACGTGTCCCTGGGTACTTGAGATTAAGAGAATGGTGATGACTTTTAACAAGCATGCTGCCTTCAGGCACTTGTTTAACAAAGCACACCCTGCACAGCCCAAAATCCATTAAATCTTGAGTCACTACAGCACATGTCTCTTGCCAGGACAGGGTTGGGGGTAGGGTTACAGATTAACAGCATCTCAAATACAGAACAAAATGCAGTCTCTTATGTCTACTTCTTTCTATATAGACACAGTAACAGTCTGATCTCTCTTTCTTTTCCCCACAAAGAAGTAAAAATTTTATCTATGTAAAATCCAATGTACCACACTGCCTGTAGGAGACTATAATAATACTTGAGGGATAAAACTATATTCCAGGAAACAGTCATAAATCTTTCCTCCACTTTTGTTCTCAAGGGTTGCTGTTCAATTTTATGTATAATTGAAGTAACTACTTAGTTACTATTTCTGGAGCAAATTTTCAGAGCCTCACTTTGAGAGGGAGTCTCCCTCTGTCGCCCAGGCTGGAGTGCAGTGGCATGATCTCGGCTCACTGCAAGCTCCGCCTCCCGGGTTCACCCCATTCTCCTCCCTCAGCCTCCTGAGTAGCTGGGACTACAGGCACCCGCCATCACGCTCGGCTAATTTTGTGTGTGTGTGTGTGTATACTTTTAGTAGAGACGGGGTTTCACCGTGTTAGCCAGGATGTCTGGATCTCCTGACCTCCTGATTCGCCCACCTCGGCCTCTCAAAGTGCTGGGATTACAGGCGTGTGCCACCGCGCCTGGCCTATGGGACATTATTATTTCAGCTTACTTTAGCCAAGTGGTCTCATCACACCTTTGTTTATGACAAACATAAATTCTTTCACGGTCATATTAAGCCATGCTTTTATATTAGTAGTCACCAAACTTTTTGTTTGTTTGCCCTTATCAATGAAATATTTTGAGAAATGCTTCCAAAATGAATGTATATTTTATCACACATAAAAATCACAACATTAATAAAATATAATATGAATACACATTTAACATTTTTTTCCCGATAGTTCCAGGAACAAGTACACCCCATCCTGAAGATAATTTATCAACCCCATCTCTTTAAAAGACTGCATACTTCCTGTCATTACCTATTACTCCAGAGGTTCTTTTCTTCCATTATGACTGAGAGGTACCAATCTCTTATTTCTTTTTCTTTTTTTTTTTTCCAAACCATCCTGTTTACTAAGCTAAATCTGGTCATCAAAAAGCTTTCTTTCCTTTTTAAAAATGGCTATTTCACCATTTATGCTTTTAACACTACTAGCCTTTAATTCACATAGAATTTACTCTCCTTCTAGCTGCAAGTCCATTATTTCTAAAGGTTAAATTGTTATGGCTGGGACAAACAAAAGCATATATACACTCATTTAATTAATCTAGCTTATTTTAAAGAACAAAAGAATGGCTGGGTGCAGTGGCTCACGTGTGTAATCTCAGCACTTTGGGAGGCCGAGGTGGTTGGATCATGAGGTCAGGAGTTCGAGACCAGCCTGACCAACATAGTGAAACCCCATCTCTACTAAAAATACAAAAATTAGCCGGGCATGGTGGTGGGTGCCTGTAATCCCAGCTACTAGGGAGGCTGAGGCAGGAGCATCCCTTGAACCCAGCAGGAGGAGGCTGGAGTGAGCCAAGATCGCACCGCTGCACTCCAGCCAGGGCAACAGAGCAAGACTCCGTCTCAAAAAAAAAAAAAAAAAGAAGTTTATACTGACAAGATTTATTGAGTGGTTTGAAACTGTGTATTTGTCTGTATGCATAATGTATATGTAAACATCATCTTTTTATAAATTCCTTTATAGGACTTATCATTACTGATCTT
Source organism: Macaca nemestrina (assembly GCF_043159975.1). Taxonomy (NCBI): domain Eukaryota; kingdom Metazoa; phylum Chordata; class Mammalia; order Primates; family Cercopithecidae; genus Macaca; species Macaca nemestrina. The sequence goes on along the minus strand of NC_092134.1, from coordinate 51,957,992 downwards.
AGTCGTATATCTTTTTATAAATCTATTTATATTTATTTATTTTATTGATCCATAATAGATATACATACTTTGGAGTACTTGTGATAATTTGATACACTTATATAATGTGTAAAGATCAAATCAGGTTATTTGGAATATCTACCACATTAACTATTTATCTTTACTTTTTGCTAGGAACATTTAAATTATTGTCTTCTAGCTATTGTGATATGTACATTAGATTAATGTTAACTATAATCAATCTACTGATCTATCATACACTAGGTCATATTTCTTCTATCTAACAGAAAATTTGTACTCATTAATCAACCCTCTTCATTATTCCCTCCCCTCTACCCTTGCTTATTTAAGAGTAGGAAGATTTTGCTAAATTATATTAGTATGTCCAATACTAGTAATACCAATATTACATTACTGGAATAAACTTCTAGGAAAAAAGTAGCCTTATAAATGTCAGAGAAAAAGAGAGATGGGACTATTTTAATGGCTGACACAGGTTAAATTTGCTTATCTCTATATATCTATATATAGGTAAAATGTTATTTGATCTATGTAAAAATCAATCAGGTGTACCACACTGCCTATAGGAGACTATAATAATACTTGAGGGATAAAACTAGGTATTTTTTATATATATATATATATATATTTTTTTTTTTTTTTTTGAGACGGAGTCTCGCTCTGTCACCCAGGCTGGAGTGCAGTGGCCGGATCTCAGCTCACTGCAAGCTCCGCCTCCCGGGTTCACGCCGTTCTCCTGCCTCAGCCTCCCGAGTAGCTGGGACTACAGGCGCCTGCCACCTCGCCCGGCTAAGTTTTTTTTTTGTATTTTTAGTAGAGACGGGGTTTCACTGTGTTAGCCAGGATGGTCTCGATCTCCTGACCTCGTGATCCGCCCGTCTCGGCCTCCCAAAGTGCTGGGATTACAGGCTTGAGCCACCACGCCCGGCTATATATATATTATATATATATATATAGAGAGAGAGAGAAATATGTATAGACAGATAAATGTATATATAAACAAATTTATTTACTCTCTATATATGCCTAATTATCCAAGATAATTTGTGCACTAAAACCCAAGAGAAGTAGAATCTTCCAAAGAGAAAATAACTTTATAAATCTTGAAAAGATGATTGAAAATACTTTTTTTGGAGTTGTGAAGAGTAGCAGAAGTGGATTCAGTGCTGTCACTAAACATGAGTACAGTGCTTTTAGAAGATAAGAATAGGCAGGACCTGAGCAGAAGTATATCTCTCTAAGGAGTTCACTTTTATTTGTAGCATTTTGTAAGTTTAACAGTTATTTGATATGTGTTCCAATTTTGGAGCTGTGTTTTCCTTCTTGAAAGGACTGACGCTCTGCCTGCAGTCTTTCTAAGTCTTCATCTCACTAGCTCGCATGTCACTAGCTCTTGATAATTTTCCTTTTGTCTAGTAGTGACACATATAAATAACCAAAAAGCAGAAGGCAAGACTCTGGTAACTAATTTCAACAAGCCTTGTTCAATGGCATAGACAGCATGTAATTTATTTTTAGTGACAGTATTAATAAAAGTGACGTGAAACACAAGGGATGTAATGTCAGCGATATTGCACCTCAAAAGAGGAGAAAGTGTGGCATGTTACCTCCTGATTAGCAGCAGCTAGTTCTTCTTCCAGTGCAGAGACTCTTTCTAAAGAAACCCTCAGTCGCTCCCTTACCTAGAAGAAAAATCAAAATATGTGCAGTAATGTACATCCCATACATATTAAACTGTGCCGAATCCATCATTAACATCATCAGAGACAGTCAATTTGGCAAATTATTAAAGAAGTATTTATATCCCTATGTGCTCCGAATACTAAACCTGGCAAAAATATAATGAATGCATTGCCACCTCGTATTGTCACTTTATCAAGGGATTTCCTTGTAAGCAAATCCTTTTGGTAGTTCCCTCATAGAGCTTCAGGTGGGGCTGGAGATTGATTTGTCTTGCTCTGAATTCTGATTCATAGTAAGCGAATACAAAGTTTAAAAGTATATTATGAATTCATCTGAAAAATAGTCACTGACTAAGTGTGACAAATAGGAAAAAAAAATACCCCACCTTTTTCTCTACTTCTGTAAAATAATAAGTAAATTTTCATTTGGTAAATAGTATCTAACTTCAAAAATAATTTGCCTGAAGGAAAGGCCTTTTAAAACCTGAAAAGTGTTCTTTGCTTCTATGTTTTGTATGAATTAGAGGTCTATTTTGTTTTTGGGGAACTGTAAAGTATTTAAGTATTTTGGAATTTCCACCTAACTTTCAGATACCAAAGGTTAAACCATTGTATTTTATAGAACCAAAATCTCTGTATATTTTAGTTTGAAAGTCATAATTTATACTTGCTTCTTACATAACTGAAACTCAAAGAAGTATTTCTTTGATCCTTGCTTTCTTAGAACTTCTAAAATTGTTTTAGTTGTTGTATGTTTAGATCTATAGATATGTCTTGATATATATATTAAATAAATGTATTATATATATAACAATTCATAGAAATAAATATTGCTGAATTAAAATGAATGACCACAGCAGTTTAATTTTACCTAAAAAATCAAAAAAACTTTATAGCTTTAACTTAAGATGCAATTCATGGTGGATTTTCAATTATTTATAAATTAACATAGATTTTTCATGGGAATGCCATAGTATTTGTGCAGTTAAGATGTATTTTAATATATAATTATATTCCTATGAGCTTTCATTTTGTTAACTTACTGACAGTATATTTTAATAAATGGTATTTTTCTCTTCTAATAAGATTTAACTGGGAATAGAGATTAAATTTATAAAATATGTAAAAACCCAGATACATAAACAAATTTAAGTTGGAATTATAATATTATTTTTCCAGTTAGCAAACAAACAAAAAGTCAGTAATGACCTATTATCCTAGAATCTAATTAAGAATTTTAAAAAATCTAAATCACATTTTAGTATTGTATTAGGATACCACATATATTCAGATGAATGGATGCATTTAATTCCTGAAACAGACCATGAATCAGCAATAAAAATATCCAAGTAGGGGTTTTAATATTAATTATATTTTATTATGCTCAAATTCTCTAAAAACAGTAATACACACATAAATGGAGACTTGATGTCTAAAACAGTTGCACAGGATCTTTCATCATATTGAGCTAGAGATTAACTGCCAAGTATCATTCCTGTTAGACAAACATCCAATTGTTAGCAAATACATAGAATTAATACTGATTAATAACCAAACACTAGTTACATAGCAGGAAATATTTGATGATTTGATTTGGAGAATGCTTTTTTATGAATTTTGAATACATGAAAAAGCAGCAAATATCCTGAAGCCATGAAAATGAGCAGGACAGCTGATGTGTGGAATGCATATATCAAAAAACGTTTCAACAGACGTGTGATGTTTACCAGGGATTCCCATATTCTAAAATACCAACTGTAAAATACTGGTGTTCTGAAGAAGGCCTAGTAAACCTGGTTAATGAGAACAGCAATAAGAAGCAATCTAAATATGTTAATAATCTCACCATACACAAGCTTGATCATATCACACTTAAACTGCTGTAGAGAGAGGAAGTTACCATATTTTAAAATACTGACACATTAAAATCTCTCTAAGTCATTTACATCATGCAAGAAATGGTTGAATCTAGCTTATGTGGTAGGTTAAAATATCTTTCTGACTTTGTTTTGCTAAACTTAAACTCTTAGAACTATTCCAAACTGTTTTCTATTTACTACAATTTAAGCGTTTATATTTTCATTATAGTGAGTTTTTAAGGAATAAAAATTATCATATTTACCCAACAATATGAAAATAAAATAATAATTTCTCATATATTTAGAATAGTGGTTTACAAATTGAGGTTATGTTGTCCACGAAGTAATAAATCTAAAACTATTTTACAAGAAAATAAAAAAAATTCTGAATATATTGAGTTATATTATAAATTTAAAAATTGCTGCTGTGAATATCAATAATGCAAACTGAAATTAATATATGGCCGGGTTGCATTTGGGGAATTATCACTCCTACAACAGAAAATATTTTTGAGGAAACCTCCTCAGACCAGAAGCTCTAATTCATTTTTGACACTGAGATATTTGATAATGAAAATATATAAGGATGGTATATATATTTAATTTGTTTTGGTTTACATTTCCTATACATGTCTGATATGGTTTTTTTTTTTTTTAATAGTCAATGATTTCTGAGTAATTGAAAAACACAACTATATTTTCTCACAACTATAGTTCTCATTCTACAATTTAGTGGCTATATAAATAATTGGACATTAATAATGAAAATTATGAATCACTGCAACTATCTACAGCTATGCTCAATCCTTGTAGAGTTAATTTAGTTCTGCATATGTACTAATCCCTCTATGATAAAGTTGTTTGTTTCTTGTTCCCAAGGTATGGTTAACTGCATCTTTTTCTGACTTTCTATATATATAGTATTACTTGTTTACATATCTATATCCACATCCCTCCTCATCCCTGTGAGAAGCTGTGAGTTACTCTTAGGAAAATTGTCTGTGAAGGCACTTAGACACATATGAGTTCCTTGATAACTAAATGAAATGCTATTTTAAACAAGCATCTGGATCAAGAATAATACCAATATTTTTACTTGGTTTGAAGGTTTTATCAAATGCTGATATTTACTCCTGTTAATAACAATATTCATAAATGTCCACTGAGGTCTTGCCATATGCTAAGCACTAGCTGAAAGCTTTGCATATCAGATCATATCTAATCCTCATGACAACTCTGAGGTCAGTACTAGTATTATCTTGATTCAAGATAAGAGGTAATTGATGCTTTGAGAATGAATGGTCAAGTCACTTGTCTAGATCTGTCTGACTCTAGAGTCCCAACTCATAACATGTCTTCTTTAGGCCACTGAGCATTACTTGTTGATAATCAGTCCAGTTGTCCCTGAACTCACCAATGTTCAGGATACCTCTGGTGAGTTAATACATATTATTACAGCTCCTATGGCCATATGATAGAACAACTCATTTAGTTGCACTAAACCCACTGAACTTCTATAAAGTAAATTATATGTAGAATAAGTTGTACAACAGCCATTTTCTTCTTAAATGTACTCACATGACCAGGTTATTTGTCTTAAATGTTTATTACCTCTATTCTGATAAATAATCATTCTTTTGTAAAAGCATCCCTCACTTAAGTGATATGGGAATGCTCATAGGAAACATCTCAAATCATACATTCTCTAGTACCTTCATTTAAGTCATCTCAAACTCTTGAATTTTCTCTGAACAGGTCCTTCTCTTCTTACAGTTTTGGGTTATTTTCTGTGTGGGTCCTGCTGCTTAGAGTGTATTTCTGTGCTTAAAAAACCCTTAATCATTCTTTAATACCTAGATCAAATGCCACCCTTTCTTGAAGACATCCTTGTCTTTGTCATTACTCACATAGTCATAACCTTTTCTGTGACTACATATTGTGATGGAAATATGTCTTTTTTGAATTGTTTTTCATTGATATGTGAATTCCTAGCACTAACTCTGAACTTCTCCGTCATAATGAGAATATCTTATTTATTGCTGTGTGTCAAACATCTGCCGTGGAGTTTGACACATACTAAAAATTCTATACATATAAACTCTTGCAAATTCTTAGCACTTTTATAAAAAAGAGGAAATATAATATGAAACTAAATGTTGAATATTAAATAATTATTTGATGTCATATTTAGCAAGAATTTTTATATAATATTCATTTGTTTTATTCAAAATAATTCTTATACTAGTCATCTCTCATTGCTAAAATAAAAATGAGATACAATTTCTTCTTAATACTCTAGAAGGCAGAATTATAATTATCCTTACATACACATTCCACATAATCCCCTGTTCTTAGAACATCTGAAATGCCAATGATAAAAATATAAATGTATATAAATATTAAATAGAACAAAAATGTCTGCATGCTTAAAAACTATATATAACTCGGAAATAATCCCTAGTTTGGATTTTAATGCTCAGAACTTGTCAGATACTTTACAATGAAGTGTCCCAATTTCCACTCTAACTCCTAAAGCTTTATTGATTTTTATAAGTTCAGTCTTTGAAATTTCACAAAATTGAAATCATGTCATAAGCCATCCTAATCTCCAAAGAATATTATCATCCTATTGGTTTATATATGTCAGTAGAACTTATTTGAGTAACGGCTAAGAGAAGCTTACAGCTACTTTTAAAAATATCTAAACACAAATTTTTCTACTAATACCTTATGATGTTACTTGCAGAGGCTCTTCAAATGAATATTTAAAACTAAGATATTAGAGACATTAGAAAATCAGATGCTTCTAAAATAAATGTCTAAAAGTTAAAGTACATCCAATTTGTACTTCAAAATAGATATAACTTTCAGTTAGTGGTCTCTTATTTTGGAATCTATAGAGAAAGACCAGGGTTTGAGAGAGAGAGAGAGAGAGAGAGAGACTCAATAATAATATTAAATGATACAACATTTTGAATGCCATCTGAAGTGGGGCTATAATGTACCATAATAGAAGTCTAATTCCGGTAAGTCATAGATTCAGTGGCTTAGAAAAAGAAGATGTTTATGAATATTACCAACATCCACACGGTAATCCATTTTCACTTAAAAAAATGATTTTTCATATAACTCAAATGTGTTCCTCAACTGACTGACTTTAGAAGTCAGGTGAGTCAATGGATGAAGACAAAGAGCTTGATGATGATGACAGAAGTGTAGTTAAGCTTGAAATCTTTTATCCATACTATACCTTTTCATCCAAGGCCTTGTGGTGCTCAAACAAAGATTTCAGTGCCTTGAGAACTTCAACTTCACTGGATACTCCTGAGGGAGACTGGGCTTGCCGTTTTACCACCGTCATTCTTAGTGACCTTTCATGTCGTGACACAAGGCACTCCAAATGCTCCAGTAATAGCTATTGGGTTTAACAGAAAATGCAATTATCTTCTGAATACAAGTCAGGAACACTTTCAAATGACTTCCCCCTTAAAACACTGCAGGCTTACATAGTATCTAATGTTAGTTGCAGGTTACACTGCAAGTGGCAACAAAGAAGCACAGACCTGTTTAAAACAGGGTTTATAAAATACATTAAAGATAAATTGTATCATATAACAAGTTACTGAATTTAAAAATGTAATGCAAATGTATGCAGTCCTTTAGCAAATTTAATACTTTCAGTATGGATTCAGCAGAAATAGAACACTTGACAAAATATGTATGTTAGTGATGAGAGAACATTGCTTGATGCATCAGGACCTTTTTAGAGGATGACGGTGAAAGTCAAAATTTATTTCATTTACATATGGCCATTAAAATTATTTGAATTGAATAAAATGAGCATAATCATTATAATGTTAATTTAGCTTCAATAATCCCATGGTTTTATTCACAATTTTTCTTTAGATTATAGAAAAATATATGCAACCAATTAGAACATAGTAACTGAGATTCTCAATTGTCAGTTCAGGAAAGGAAGTTAAAGAATTAGTTTTGAATTGTCTATGTTAGAATCTATGATTTCCCAGGGTAGCCTCTGGGGCCATGACAGAGGTGGAGGGAAAGTCCCTGAAAAGTTCCCAGGATGTTTCAGGCTCTACACTCTTAGCTCTTGCCAGAGAAGATCTGCTTTGAAATGTTTTGTGAATTGGGGTTTCATATTTGTTTTCATTTCAAAAGGAAGTTCTACTGCTAAAACCAAAGACACATGAGAAGAAAATCAGAAACTGCTTGATTATTATCAGTTATTATAATTTTACTAGTGAATAACCACACACAACTGGTAAGCATTACAGGAAAGGTCTTCGGAAGAACAGTGGAAAGCATAAGCTAACAAGTGGTATCCACTTATGCAAAATAAAGAAAATACAGCAGAAATTACCCAAACAAAAGATTTAAAAACAGATAGAAGACACTGAAGGTGGAAAGAAGGAAAGAAAACAACTTTCCTTTTTTCCAAGATATTTTCTAAAAGTTCAATTGTAAAGAAAAATTTTGGTCTTCACTATACTACTGTTAGATTCAGTGTCACGTATTAGTATCATATTTTTTGGTTGATTTCTCTACATTTGCTGTTACTAATTACGACTCAAAATGTTAAAAAACTTTGCCATTATTGGGCACAAAGAACACCAATATCTGAGACACTAAACATATATAAATCAGTAGATAAGAGTCATATTTAAGGGTCAACGTAATATTAGTAGTTTTTCAGTATGAAAAAGACCTGAAATTTTCAAGGAGCCCTTTAACATTTATCAATCTCTGATTGATAAATTATGGTATTCTATTCTCTCGAATTCTACAGATACATGTATCCATTGCATAAATCCAAACTGCTTTACACAGGTTGTGGAGATTTACATGAACTTAATAATGCCTACTTTTCCAGTGTCATCTGATGTCAATCTTTCCCTGGCAAACTATGTTCCAGTTTTCCTGGCCTACTTTTAGCTCCTCAGTATGTCAAGCCTTTGCTTATGCTGTACCCTCTGCCTAAAGTACTCCTTCTTTGTTCCTCATTTAACCAGCTCTTTCCCATTGTTTGTCTCAGCTTAAACATCATCTCTCAACAAGGCATTTGCTCACTACTGCCTAAGGTAGTTTCTCCTTTTCCCCACCCCCACAAGTCTCTATTTCAATCCCTTACTAATTTTTTTTTTCAGACTATTTCATGATGTGCAATTTAAAGAAATTGTTCTACTAAATTTCATTCTATTTTCCCATTGCAATAAAAGCTCCAAGAGAGTTGGCACAGTGTCTGTCTGCCTTAATCCTCTTGATTCTCTCTGAATTTGGGTGTTAGCTCAATTCACAACATCTATAGGTATGCAATTAATATTTGCTGAGCAGATTAAAATATTAATAAATGAGTTAAATTTACATACGTCATATAGTTTTATATATTTCCATACAGGTTTGGCCTATATGAAAGCTAAGCTTGTGGCCATGGTTAATTGGCATTATTTCCCAAGAGCTTAGGCTAATTAACATTATTATGTACATCTATCCTTCAATCTGATGACATAAATAATGAAACCTTTATAATACAGTGAAAACTGCTTTTTTCTAATTGTAAATTAGAGGCATCTTGTTTAATACAGTAATTCATTAAACATATCAGCATCTAATTTTGCACAATACAGTGTAAGATTTAGAAATATAAAATACCCACCCTCTAGGAAAAGAAACACAATAATGATGCTATAAAGGACATCCGTTTTCAGAGACAACTTAAATCTTTTAATCACACTCTTTGCATTTGGCAAATGGAACTTTTAACTGCTTCTCCCTACCCTCATGCCCTCATTGTCTCTTTACCCAGCTTAAAGTTAACAATTCAGTATTTGTAAGCACTCTCTTTCATGCTCCCTCAATTTCTAGAATCTGATCACTTGCCACTACATCCACTGCTAACATTTGTGTCCAAGACCTACAATCTCCCCCTGAATTATAATGGCTCTTTAACTGGTTCTCCTGCTTTCAGCCTTTCATATTCAGGCTATTCTCAAAACACTATTTAAGCTAAAATGTGAGTTAGGTCATTTATACTTCTGCTCAAATTTTTAATGTCTTCTTATTGGGCTCAAGTGAAAGCCAAAGTCCTTATACATCCCAAAGGGATCTCAATTTTCTGAACTCATCTCCTATTTTTCTTCTTGCTCATTCCGGTATAGCTATGTTGGCTGCCTTGCAGTTTTTTGTTTGTTTAGTTTTGTTAATTTTGCTTTTAACATGTTAAACATCCATGTCCCCACAACAGGGTCTTTGTTCTTCTTATTTTCTCTAACTAAAACATTCTCTTTCAGATATCTGTATGACTATCTCACTTCACCATCTCTTTCATGTTTTAACTCAAATGCCACTTTTCAACGAGACTTTCCCTGGTTACCTACAACATTGGATATCTCCTTCCTAGCTTTTTTGTTCTTCTTAGCATTTGTCCCTATCTAATGTCATATTTATTTATGTATTTTTCTTGCTTACTATCTGTCTTTCAAAACTTAATGTAAGGTCAATAAGGAAATACATTTTTTTAAATCTATTTTGTTCATGCTGTATCTTTAGTGCCTAGAAGATTGGCACATGGTAGATGCTCATGTATATTTACTGAATGAATGAATAAGTACTGATTAAAGCAATAGTTTGTATCTTTATTGGCAAAATTCTTCAGAGAAATGGATACCTGGGATGTTTGACCTGAATAGGTTTGACAGAACTAATAGATTAGCATCAAAAGAAGGAAGATTGTCTTCTATGGTACATAGAGGTGAGGTAGTTATATAAACACCTGAGCTCTCTGAAAATGGGGTGTCTGTGTAAGTAAGACTTTGATGGATTGAGTCATAGCTACAATAGACCATTTGAAAGGCATGAAGAATATAAGGACAATGAAGTGAGCAGAATGCTTTGAACTGCACCGAAGGGTTTAAAGAAAGAAAATGACAAGCTTAAGGTTTTAAATTATAGGTCAAGGCTCAGTTAGAGAACCCAAGAGGTGCTATGGCTGCTCATGATAGCCTCTTATCAAGATCCCAAAACATAACAGAAAGAAAATACAAAGTCTAATCTAAGGGAGGTCACTGAATTACAATATATGATAATTTCACAGCCTTACCAGGAATCTTATGTAGAAATCTTGCCATCACTCCGAGAAAAAAAGCAGGCACCCCAAGAACTATAAAATGGACATTTGGAAAGATTCAGATGTGTCTGAGTTACCCTGATACTCTCATCGCAATAAGTCTTCCTGATTCTGTGATGAATCCAGTTCTATTTGTCTTAATGGCCACATAATGACTTCACTTAAAGCAGTTATCTTACAAGAAGAAGCCTCTGCTCATCATGTTCCACCACAAACACCTCTTTCTGCCTCCAGACTTCTAAAATATGAAGAGGTAAATAACAAGGTCTAACCTAAAAAGAGAAGGATTTCAAATCAATAGACCTGTATGCTTTTGCTAATTTGTAGTTTCAGAAATCTGGAAATATATGTAGATGCTAATATTACTGAAACAGAAAGAGGGGGACAACATTTTTTGATCTGGTTAAATTAATCAATATGACGACATTTTTCAGATAATCTGAATTAAACTTTGATGTCAAACACCAAAAAGTGGTTTTAATTGTTTGCTCCATTGGTTAACTAAAATATAAACTCAGTGGTGGCCGAAAACAAGTGAGTAAAAGCCAAAAATTCACTGGGTAGAAGGTAGAAGGAAACTGATGATTTATAGAGTTAAAAATGGTGAATTCAGCTCACCCCCAGCTATTTCCCTTGAGATGACCAAAGTGACACTATCTTCACTAAGGCATTGGGAAATAGATTGGGAAAAAAGGCAACACACGACCTACAAAACTGCCAGAACAGCAGTTCTTTACAGATAAAGAATAAAAATGGAGAGATGCTAGTCCTAAAAGGAACCCTTTGATTTCTCTGGGGATGACAGAATTCTGCAGTGGCAGAGGCTAAGTAATAGCAATTAACTACCTAAGCTAAGTTATGTGTGGTTACTATAATAGGCAGAATGGTTTGATCCATTGGGATCTTTGTGATAGCTAATTGATTATAGAGTTGTTAATAAGACATCAAGAATTAGGTTGTATTAATAAAGTAATATTAATAATAAAATCCCTAGACCTGGGGGAATAATTTTTTACTTGAGTCACCTGGTAAACTGTCTTGGCCTTCTCCAAATCCTATACCTGAGTCAGTTTACAGTTAGAAATTTTTTTTTTTTTTTTTTTTTTTTTTGAGACGGAGTCTCACTCTGTCACCCAGGCTGGAGTGCAATGGTGAGATCTCGGCTCACTGCAAGCTCTGCCTCCCAGGTTCACACCATTCTCCTGCCTCAGCCTCCTGAGTAGCTGGGACTACAGGACCCCACCACCTCGCCTGGCTAATTTTTTGTGTTTTTAGTAGAGACGGGGTTTCACCATGTTAGCCAGATGGTCTCAGTCTCCTGACCTCATGATCTGCCTGCCTCGGCCTCCCAAAGTGCTGGGATTACAGGTGTGAGCCACCACTCCCAGCCTACAGTTAGATATTTGTAAAAAATTAAGGTGAGTTTGTATAGTCATCAATTTTTTTTACTGTCCTGCTATTGAGACATGGGGGTCTATGTCCCCTCCCATTAAATTTGGGTGGACTGGTGACTGTTTTGACCAACAAAGTATGGCAGAAGTCACATTTTGTGATTTCTGGGCTTAGGTCCTAAAAGGCCAGGCAGCTTCCAACTGGTAGACCAGAATGTTGGCTCTTAGGTCCCTGAGTTATCATCTAAGAAGTCTGAGTATTCCAAGACTGTTATGATGGACAGGCCATGTGTAGGTTCTCTTGTGTGCAGTTCCAACTGAGTCTACCTGTCCTTCAGCTATTCCAGCTCAGGCACCAGACATGTGCATGAAGAATCCGCTTCACAAGCAAATCTTCCTAACCCCAAATATTTGAGTCATCCCCTGCAAATGGTTTGCTAGAACAGATGTCTTCTGGCTTTGGGAGCTGATTGTTAATTTTAATTTTCAGGAGTTTTGTGAGCTGGTGGTTAAGCGCAATCATTATGTCTAAATTGCATAAGCTTATAATTAAATAAAAATATTTTTAAGAGATAGTATACATTTCAAGTATATTAATTCCTAATTATTTTTATTACATTTCACTATTATCTATGCTCCTTAGATTATTTACATCTATTTTACCTAAAAGGTAGAAATACTACATAATGGTTCAGTACTGTGAATTTTTTCCCAACTTGGCATTGAGTAACATCAACATAGCTTGAAATCAACCATGGTGGAAGTATTTACACTAGGGAAATTGGCAAACACCAGAGATCAGTGCTTTTATTTTGCTAACAAAAGAAATCATTTACCAGCACATCATTGTCACCAGTTATCTTGGCTGAGACCCCAAATATTATAGATCAGAGAAGGGCCATCCCCACTGTTCTTTTTCTGAACCCTTGGCCCAGGAGAGTCTATGAGCATATTAAAATGTTGTTTGGTGTCATTAAGTTTTTGGATAGTTTGTCATATCGTGATAGATAATCAGAAAACCTTCTCCCAAAGGATCTGTAACTATTAGAGTCATAGTATTGAGGAAAACAAAATATCAAAATTTGTGAATATCACCTCTGAGCTAGGTCTAATTTTCTGGTCCTCACTCTGTAAGAGTCTTTCAGTAACCTGGTGGACAAACTGATTTACCTTGTAGATATCAGCCTATTTCATTTGTCATTTTTCTCAGTGTGCATAAAGAAGTGACCATGGTTTCAGGGTCATAAACCTGACAAAATGGGCTTCCCATGATTAAGACTGATGGAGTTACCACCATGGCGGAGGCCCAGCAGTAAGGTGCAGCCATCTAACTTGAGCCCTGCCATGATAAAATACAGCTGGAGACCAGTTATTCACCATGAAGCAAGCATATTACATCAAATCCTTTCTATTAAACAGAAAGTAGTTTTTCTTCACTGTAATATACCCCTTTTTTGGATATGGATTTTCCTTCTCTAATGGCCACACTTCTACCAGAAACACCATCTTTTTTTTTTTTTTTTTTTTTTTTTTGACAGAGGGTCGTTCTGTCGCCCAGGCTGGAGTGCAATGACTGATCTCGGCTCACTGCAATCTCTGCCTCCCCGGGTTCATGCCATTCTCCTGCCTCAGTCTCCTGAGTAGCTGGGACTACAGGCACCTGCCACCACGCCCAGCTAATTTTTTTTTTTTTTTTTTTTTTTTTTTTTTTTTTTGTATTTTTAGTAGAGAAGGGGTTTCACCATGTTAGCCAGGATGGTCTCGATTTTCTGACCTTGTGATCCGCCCACCTCGGCCTCCCAAAGTGCTGGGATTACAGGCGTGAGCCACTGCACCCGGTCCCAGAAACACCATCTTACTGAGTTTTTGCTTACAGTCATGTTATCATACACAACATTACTTCAGACAAAAAAAAAAAAAAAACAAAACCTGATTTTACAATGAAAAGAGTAATGCAATTGATGGATGCTCCCAGGGACCCCTGATTTTATCACACTATTACATCATTTAGAAGTAACCGATCTTATAGAATGGTTAAATGAGCCAAGACTATTTTAATTCAAGCATGGACATAATACATTGCTAAGTAGGAATTCTATCATCCTGGAATTAGTATATCCTCAGAACTACTGATAGAAGTAAGGTAGAGTCTTTCTTGGAATAACTATGGGTCCATATACGTAAGTCCAGAAATCAAGGGTTATAATTGGAATTTATAATTGCGAACTAGGACCTGTGACCAGTAGAGAAAAGAGGATCAATACTTTTCTGTTGACATACAGACACAGACACACACACACACTCACTATATACATATATATATACACACACACACTATATACATATATATATACACACACACACACATATTTGTGTGTGTGTATATGTATATAATGTACGTTAGTTAATACATTATTCTCTTTTCTGTTTTCTTTTTTTTTTTTTTTTGAGACGGAGTCTGGCTCTGTCGCCCAGGCTGGAGTGCAGTGGCCAGATCTCAGCTCACTGCAAGCTCCTCCTCCCGGGTTTGCGCCATTCTCCTGCCTCAGCCTCCCGAGTAGCTGGGACTACAGGCGCCCGCCACCTCGCCCGGCTATTATTTTGTATTTTTTTTTTTTTTTAGTAGAGACGGGGTTTCACTGTGTTAGCCAGGATGGTCTCGATCTCCTGACCTCGTGATCCACCCGTCTCGGCCTCCCAAAGTGCTGGGATTACAGGCTTGAGCCACCGCGCCCGGCCTTCTCTTTTCTGTTTTCTTTACCTTGTTACCATATTTTACCCATTAATTTTCCTCATTTTCTACCCCTCCCCCTGACTGTTTGATAGTTCCTCACAATCTGAATCCCATCTTCCCAGTATAGAATCCAAGAAACATTTCTTGGGAACGTTTACCACTAGGTGGCAGACATGTGACTTAAGATCAGTCAACCAGACCCCACCATTGTGGCAGTGAGCCTGAGGGGGCAGAGAGGAAACACGCTGGGAAGGGGTAGTGGCAGAGGCTGCATATTTCTGGGACTGGGCGTGTTAGAAAAATTTGCAAAGCTAAGGGGTAGTGGCAGAGGCTGCATGTTTCTGGGACTGGGCGTATTAGAAAAATTTGCAAAGCTAAGAAATGTGGTCCTAGAGACTGCCTGAAAGCTCACTTTAGAGATTTCTTATATGCCTTAATTAATGTCTTGATTTAAACAGCCAAGCTATATGCTCTGTTTTGTGCAATTAGGAACTCTCATCTACATCATAATAAAAACTAAATATGTTTTTATTAATATAAACAGACTTCTTAAGGGATGAACAATTTCACTTATCCTCAATACCAAGGAAAATATTCTACATAATATGTGCTTAATACTTGCTGAATTGGGTTAACGATAAACATAAATTATTCAGGTTGATGTTCTCATCTGGCATTTAGCTATGGCCTAATTTAAGGTTAAAAATAAAGGTAAATAAATTAAGAGTACAAAAAGTGAAACTTATCTAAGATATCATTAACAATCTACTAATTACACTCCTTTACTGGTAGCTACAACTTTAGCCTAATATTTAGTAATTCTCACAGAAAGTGCAAATGGAACTCTCTCTGGTATACTCAAAGGATTGCAGGGACTATGTGAATGGCCATGAATCTTACATTGGAATTTTCTTTAAATGACCATAGCCTATATATGTATACACACATATGTATCATATATTCATACACACAGACACACACACATACACACAAACCCACACATCATGCATCATTGGGAATTTTTTGGACTGTTTTGTTTTGAAAAGCAAGATGGCCTAGGTAATCAAAATCTTTTACTTTACTATGATTCTGTAAGGATTTCTAAAATTATATAACTTCCTATTAGATCTTAATTCAACACAACCTTGTGAACAGATATTCCCAATTACAAATGGCACTGAAATAGAAACTCATTCTTCCCCATAGACTAATTTGGCTGCTGCAGTATGGTCATATAGCATGACATTAACATCTGAAAACGAAAACCTTTAAACTGGTTGCCTTCATACTCAATCCACTCCATCACTCCATATCTTTTACCCTTAAACAATGTTTAAAATCCCATATGTTTCTTATGTACATGTTTGATTATGAAATTGAAATAGCTGTTGGGAGGGCATATGTCCTGTCCTATTTATTCTTGTATTTATCATATCCTATCATAGAACTTTCAAAAATAACTATACATACACATGCATGTACACACATGTAGAATATTTATCTGCTTTCAACTGAGAAGTTCTTCCTTTTCTGAATTGGACTGTATTTTCTACCCACTGATGATATATGTTTGGATGATATTATTAACTTGTATAGACAGATATTTGTCAATAATAAAAAAATTTTCTTTAGTAGTGGTATGTGTCTAATTGTATCTCAATATCTGTTAATTTTGTTTTGTCTCAAAACAAAAGTGAGGGCATGGTAAGAAATGTTTCAAATGCAATTAAGTTTTCTTTTTAAGTTTATGATCCATGAGATTAAGTTACAACTTTATTATATATAACTAGATATTAATACTGTTTCTCAAAATCATAACGTGATATGAATACTGTTTCTCAAAACCATAACGTTTTTCAAAGTCACACAATAGTTACATTCTAAAACATTATGAACAATTTAAAACATCCTTTGAGATCGTCAGCTATAACAATAGTTGAAACAACTCTGACAATAAAAATGTTCTTCACGTTGACATTCACAGGCAGTAACTACATAAAAATTCCCAGTTTTTCTTTACCTCTTCATTAGTTCAGAAAACTTTGTCAAAACATGTCTTATTGATCATTTTGAGTTGCAATAACACCAGGGATAAATTATTTTCTATAAATATAACTTTCTGTAAACATATACTTGCCAAAGATGGTCAGAGGAGTTTTAGGAATAACAAATTTTGTTTCAATATGTTTTCTACATTTTTATCAGTGTAAAAATATTGAACAAAAGCTTGTTCGTATGTTTCTATATATATCCACTATAAATTTTTGAAATTTCTATTTTTGTATAATTATTTATAATATTATAATGATTGTATTAGGATATTCTTAATTTAATAACTTGAGGCAGTTGGGTTTAAGAGCAACTGCAGTGATGACTGATTTTCTTTCATTCACTCACATTTCTGCAATGTCAACAAGGTATTTCTGCAGAGAAAACATAACATGTGGCCAGGCCATGCATTTCAGCTTTGACCTCAGAATAAAAACATAGCACATTGACTTTTCACATGACTAACACACAATAAATTAGGATTGAATTACAAAAATTTAAATAGGCCAGGAGCAGTGGCTCATGCCTGTAATCCCAGCACTTTGGGAGGTGAAGATGGGTGGATTGCTTGAGTCCAGGAGTTTGAGATAAGCCCAGGCAACATGGCAAAACCCCATCTCTATAAAAAATATAAAAATTAGCTGGGTGGCATGTGGCTATAGTCCCAGCTACTTGGGAGGCTGAGGTGGGAAGATCACCTGAGTCCAGCAAGCTCTAGGCCGCAGTGAACCATGATCGTGCCACTGCACTCCAGCCTTAGTAACAGAGTAAGATCTCATCTCAAAAGAATTAAAAACAAGAAAAAAAAAGAAATCTGAACAAACTCTGTTCTTTTTTTTTTTTTTTTTTTTTTTTTTTTTTTTGAGACGGAGTCTCGCTCTGTCGCCCAGGCTGGAGTGCAGTGGCCGGATCTCAGCTCACTGCAAGCTCCGCCTCCCGGGTTCCCGCCATTCTCCTGCCTCAGCCTCCCAAGTAGCTGGGACTACAGGCGCCCGCCACCTCGCCCGGCTAGTTTTTTGTATTTTTTAGTAGAGACGGGGTTTCACCGTGTTAGTCAGGCTGGTCTCAAACTCCTGACCTGGTGATCCACCCGTCTCAGCCTCCCAAAGTGCTGGGATTACAGGCTTGAGCCACCGCGCCCGGCTCAAACTCTGTTCTTTAAACATAATACCTTTGCATCACATGTGAATTGTGGGTGACATAGGAATATGATTTCTTCAATACATAGTCTGTGGGTAAACTGAGAAGGAAGTAGTGGACTCTCTGGGTATTTTATTTATAAGCCATTTATAGGCCTGGGACAAGTTACTTACTGCCTTAGTTTTCTCTTGAATTAAATGGGGATAATGAGACTGCTATGAGAATATAGTGAGTTAAACATGTAAAACATTTATAAAAACATTTAGATTTTAATGTTAGCTATTATCATTTTTACTCTCCATCTTCATTCAACTCCCACTGGAACTTCTATTTTCTATTTTGGGAGATGGTATAATTCATTCAAATATAATTACACAGAAGGATTTTTTCTGATCTATTGTTTTTGATAATATTCAAAATTAATACAAATGACCTCATCCACACATAGTTTCATGGACTAGCTTTTTATGTTATTTGGCTCAGTTCATGAACATATGCTAACTACTTGATGTAAAGTGAGCCACACGTTGATCAGAACCTTGGAAACTGGAATGCTCAATTACACTTTATATTTTATTTTATTTTATATATTTATTTATGTATTTATTTTTTGAGACAGAGTCTCCCTCTGTCGCCCAGGCTGGAGTGCAGTGATATGATCTCTGTTCACTGCAACCTCCGCCTCCCGGATTCAAGCGATTATCCTATTTCAGCATCCCGAGTAGCTGAGGTTACGGGCATGTGCCACCATGCCCAGCTATCAGTTATACTTTAAATTTGCTCACAATCTGACATCAATTAAAGTTTCTTTACATGTGAGAAGGAAACGCTAGCTTGTTGCTTTGTCTCTGTGACCAGCACACAGATAGTAAGAAGAAAAGCACAACATCTAGAAAGATAAACAACCATAAAATCTATAAAAGTGGTTTTATTTAGCAACATTTGATAAGGCATTTGGTGGGAAGAGAGATGTATTTGATTTTCAGCCCTGGATATACTTCTTCTGGGAGATGGAGGAGGGTGAGAGGTAGTTATGTAACTTAAGGAGTTATTATATAATCAATACTTTGTACAAGGGAGTTTTCATAAATCTGTTTTCCTTGGTGTAGTCAACAACAAAAATCCTCCACATCACTGCCTTAAGGAGGGTAGAAAAGTATTTTCCAGCCTTATTCACATTTTCAAAGTAACTATTATGCATGGTTAAAATCAATGGCTTCAATATCTGTTACTGTTATTTTAAAGGAACTTTGTATTTTTCTCATTTTGACTACTGAATAGGTACTCCACATGTGGCTCACCTTCCTCCCTTTATTATCCAAGACTCCTTTGCAAACACAATAGCCTCAGGTATTTCTGGGCCTCATGGGGTTCAATATGATGAAAATCGTATGGACTCTGTCACCAAATCTCTTAGCTCTCTAAAATTCATCACAACTAGATATTCCATACTGTGGTGGTCTGACTGTTAAGCAATGTCCTCTCTAGTTATAACAAGTCTTTGAGTAATAATGCTGATGGCCTCATGGTTAGTGCCCAGGCTCTGGATTTAAACTACCTTACCTTTCAAATTCCTTCTTTGCTATTTACCAACTGTGTGACTTCTGGCGAGTTATCTGACCTTTTCTGAGCTCACTTACCTGGTCTGTAAAATGGAGATAAGTATAACATCTCCAGAGGGGTGTAGAAAGGAGTAAGGGACTGAAGAAAAAAGGCTAGATGAACGTACACAGCTAATAAAAGAGTGTCTGGTGCATTTTAAATGTGAGCATTAGTTATAAACCTAACCAAAGCTTTGTATTTCCCTGCATTCTCAGCTTTCTGCTCCTACTTTTACATTTGACTGTGCTGTGTTAAATCAAGGAATGTAGTCTAAGGTACTAAAATATAACATAGTGTAATAGGGCGGAATAAATGTCACGGTATAAATAAATTTCAAATTTGCATGAAAACACAGTGGTAAGTTAAAAAATCAAGGGCAGGAAATATATAGAAAGGAAGAGGGCAACAGAAAAAAATTATCTGATACCTGATAATGTGATCTAAACTGCCCTTGTCATGCCGTGTTTGAGGCAATCCATTAGACTGGTTCATCAAAGTATCATTGAAAACCAGTTCAATGTATGCATGTATGTTAATTCTCTTTACCATAAATAAGACCTTGATAAATAAGGACATAAATTCAGTTTGACCATGTAACCATTATGCAAGCAACCCTATCTCTCATTAAAGGCACAAGCTCCCAGTTAGTAGAACTGTATTTTATATTACTCTCTAAGACTCATAAAGTGAATAGGCTGTTAGCTATATCTATTTTTTCAGGATTAATCTCTTATAGTTATAACACTTAGACTATTTTTCACCAACTTAGTATTTAAATTGAACTTACATCTACATAAAAGTGGTTTTTTTTTTTTCTACTTCCATTTAGTAAACTGTACTTCTGTATGGGTAATGTGGTAATTTACATATTTTATAAAATTTAGTAATTTTTTTTTCTGAAAGAAAATAAAGCATGTTTTATCAAATTCTGAACTTTAATGTTACATGGCATATCATATGCTTGATGAAAATACATGGTTTTACAACAGTAGAATCTGGCAAATTCCATGAGTTTCATGAAATTAGAATATTGTGACTGGACATCCCTTTGGAAATTTGTTAAAACATAAAGGCACTCCACTTTTAACGGGCAGATATTTTTTTTCTTGAGTGTTTTCTTTTTTCTTGACACTATTTTTTGTTTCCTTTTTATTTTTATTTATTTATTATTATTTTTTTGAGAGAATCTCACTCTGTTGCCCAGGCTGGAGTGCAGTGATGCAATCTCGGTTCACTGCAGCCTCTGCCTCCCAGGTCCTCCCAAGTAGCTGGGACTGCAGATGTGCACCACCAAGCCTGGCTGATTCTTGTATTTATAATAGAAATTGGATTTCACCATGTTGGCCAGGGTGGTCTCAAACTCCTGACCTCAGGTAATCTGCCTGCCTTGGCATCCCAAAGTGCTAGGATTACAGGCATGAGCCACCACGCCCGGTCTTTAGTTTTCCTTTTTTTAAAAAAACCTTTTGCTGGTTGGAGGTGAGGACCAAATCCAGGCCACTCTTTTGTAGCAGCCCATAATTTAAACTCTTCCTCTTCTCCAAAACTCTCCTCTCTTGCCCATTTCCAGCCTCTGAGGGATTACCCTACCCTCAAAACAACCTTTTTAAAGTATGAAACCCATTATTGAAATCCAGATCTTCTTTTTAAAGTCAAATAAAGTAAAGGCCAGAAGGAATGTGAACATTTTGTAAAGCAACATAGTGATTTAGTAGCTGTGACTATAATTTAGGTTTCCTGTTTTGAGTTTTATAGTATATCCTCCTTTACTTTAAGTAACTGACTATGAGTTACTATCTGCTTAAAGTATTTCTAAAGTTTTAAATGCTTATATTTTCTTCGTATATGTGTGTTAGATGTAATGCACTGAACTACAAATGGAATTAATTCCAAGAAGGCTGCTTTACACTTACTCTTGTGTTGTTTCTTTCAGCTTTGAGTTCAGAGATTTCTTCTTCCTTTTCTAGAAGTTGTTCCCTGCAGGCATTTAATTCTTTTGTCAGTGCAGCAAATTCCTGGAAGAGTAATAAAAATATTTGGAGAAATATTCAAGATCTAAAAGCAGACAAAATTCAAAATATAAATTTCAAAATGAAAAGAATGGGGAAATATGACCCCATTGACTGGTCAACATATATTGCTGTTATGAAGTATCTTAAATTCATTATTCAAAACATGCTAATCCATAATATGTATCATATGCATTTTATTACGATAGTGTATAAAGTATATTTCAAAATATATCAGATACATCACACTGAACCTACGTTAATATGATAACTTATTCCCAGAATCAATTTAAGTTTGGCTAACAGCTCCCAAAATTTTACACTTTAATTCCTATACAGCAATGTTTATACAGAGTACAGTGGATCTTCAGAACAACTACACAAAACCCTGCTAAATGTGCTACTTTGAGATTAACAAATTTATTTTGTTAACAAGATGAAGCAGGGTAATCTACTTTTTTTTTTTTTTTTGCAAAGTAATAAATATGCCTAAGATTTGATAACATGATCTAAGATTTTCTTATTAATTTGCATATTGCTCAGTCTTTCTAAAAGATAAGCTCCATGTGGACACAGGCTTTGACCTGTTCACTGTTACACCACCAGTGCCTAAGACACAGTGGGAGCTCAAATGATATTTATTTTTAGTTCATAGAAATAGGTCATATTGTTACCAAAAAATTGGGGGCTCTGGAGTAATTCTGTCTTCATGTGGTTAATGACACTGTGAAGGAATCTTCATTGGCCTCCTTCCCCTAAATGGGATCAGAGATCATATGATATGGTATTTTTACCAATAGGTGGAGAGTTTGTTTACACACAGAAAAAGGTTATTTAATAAGAAGACCAAGAAATTCAACTATTCTGGTATTCTACCTTATAAACAAATATTTAATTTAAAAAAAGTAAACAGATCCATATTATCACCAAACCTGTCAGAGTGATTTTCAGTAGTAAAATTGATGCTTATCAAATATTTAAGTTTTTGGGAAAACTTAGCTCTAGGCTGAGAAGGCACTCAGAAGATTAAAAAAAAAAAAAAAATGAAGGAGACAGGTTTGGTTAATGTAACCTCCAGGGAGGCAAATTTAGTGAAAAGAAGATGAATATGATGATTATGAAAAGCTGGGGAAGGTTTGGAGTTTATATTTTTGTTTGCTTCAAACCATTTATTTTGCTTAGTTTCTCGAAATGGCTTCAACCCAAGTGAGTACTTCAAAGATCTCAGAGTAGGCTTTAGGGCTTAGATTCTAGATGACAGAGTTTATTGTTGCATTTTGGCTGAAATAGGGATAAATGTTTTCTCCCCGATTGCTGCTTAAATGCTGCTAATACCCTGAGCATATTATTTATGTGGTAAATGGAAATAAAACAAATAGAAAACAATAAACCTTTCTCTAGAAAATAAAATTTTCTTCATATACTGCATAGTTTTGATACAGAAAATAAGTGATACCTGAAGATTCTTTATTGCACATTATTAACATGTAGGCATTCAGAAACAATTTTGTGTATATTATTAACATTGACAAAGATAAAACATAAAATCTGTATATTTAACATCATGCTAATTAGCTATTATAATTTTAACATTAGATATCTCTAGGCAGTGAAATTATGAATGAATTTTGGTTTTTGGCTTCCACCCATGTATTTCAATCATCAAACTTTCTTCAATGGAGAAATATGTTTTTGTGCTTTGAAAATAAGAGAAAATATAAATCTGTAAGTGCAGTAAAAGAATCAAGTTTTTAAAGCAGAGGGGAGAAATTAGTCAAGATGTTATAGGCCACGGAAGACTTGGCCTTTTTTGTTATTATGGCACTCATTCTGAGTAGGCTAGTGACTCCATGTATCAAGATTAGTCTTACATTTATTAACGTCCTAGCAACTTTCAGGCACTACTTTCATGTTCATTATACCATCTTGCTCTCTAAATACCTAGGGAGGGGGTCATACTCCCATCTTATGGCTGAGGATACTGAATAATGGTAAGTTGTAGGTCTAAGTTCACAAAACTCACAAGCCACAGGGAGTGAGTGAACTCTGAGCATCATTCTCCACACTGCAAGTTTAGTGCTTTTCTACTATTTCATTTTGAACCTAGTTGTTTGTTGCCTTTATATTATTCAGATCTGGAGTACATCTAGAGGTGACCTTTTTCTTTATCTGAAACATTAAATAATATTACTACTGATATGGTTAGGCTCCCTGTCCCCACCCAAATCTCACATTGAATTGTAATAATCCCCGGGTGTCAAGGGCAGGAACAGGTGGAGATAATTGAATAATGGGAGTGGTTTCCCCTCATACTGTTTTCCTGATAGTAAGTTTGAGATCTGATCGTTTTATAAAGGGAAACCCTTTTCACTTGGTCCTCATTCTCTCTTGCTGCCATCATGTAAGAAGTGCCTTTCACCTTCGACCATGATTGTGTGACCTCCCCGGTAACATGGAACTTGAGTCCATTAAACCTTTTTTTCTTTATAAATTACCCAGTCTCAGGTATGTCTTTATCAGGAACGTGAAAAAGAACTAACACAACTGCAATTATCTTGCATGATCCCCCTTAATTAGTCCAAGAGTGTGGGGAACTAGAAGGTCCAAAGCATAGTATACCTTCTACATAGAGCAACAAGTGTTAGACAAGCATGTTCTATGTATCTGAGATCGCGTAAAGGCAGATATTTCATTTGGAGTTAACCACCAAACATTTTAACACTTTTCCTCTGACAGTTCTCTTTTCTATACCTATTCTCCTTACCATAAATATGAACTGAGCCTCACATCATCTTACAAACATATCGATAACAGCGAATACGGTTAACATTGATTGTAACCTTACAGTTACGGTATGCAAGGTCCTCTGCCAAGCAATTTATATTAATTATCTCATCAATCCTAATAACACACCATAAGAAACTACTAAAATCTCACTGAGGCCTAGAGAAGTTAAGTAATTTGTTCAAAGTTGCACACCTAGTCAATGATGGAGCTGGGCTTTGAACCCAGACAACCTAACTCATACTGGGTGATTACAATAGGTTGTTTGTTTCCCCTGACCACAGGCTTTTCCCTTCTGATTTGTGCTTCAATTTTTGGAAAAATTATATTTCCCACGGTCATCAAACTTTCAGTGCTTTTAACCTTCAAACATATCAAATTGAAACCAACTTTAACTTTCAAAATTCAAACCACCCAAAACATGGCCCTTTCATAACTAAACAGCTTTATTACTTATAGAACAATAGTAACTATTAATACCACTTTGAGCAGTTGGCACTTTGTTTTGCCATGCCCCAAGCTAACCGTTTTACATGAATAATTCCATCTACTCCCTATTTTTCAGATGAGGACACTGAAGCTTAGCAGTGATGAATAAATTGTTCAAGGACGCAGCTAAATATGACCCACTTTGATTCTAAAACGTTTAGATTTCTGCAACACTACATCCTTCTGGCCAAAAAAAGGAGTCTCTTAACAAATGTCTCAAGCATTATGAGATTATCATCTGTCTAACTATCCAGCCACTCATACAACAGTTATTGAACTCCTACCACATATCAGACCCTGTGCTAGATGCTAAAGATATGAAGATAACATAGAACAGTTGTTGCAGTTGACCTCACAGAACTTTCAGAATTCACATTTGAGGGCCATCAGGGATCTCCATCATTAACAAGCACTCAAAACCCATCACCAAGTGCCACACACAGAGTAATACTAGTGTATGCCTTTTATAAGTCATGCATCCCTCAAAAGCCTCCTTCCTAGACAGTCTATCTACTGTCAAAAATTTATCTTTCCTGTTTCCATTTCTACCTTTTCATTTTTTTCAACTTTTTTTCTTGTTTCTTTTACATACTATCTACTGTGCTTCAAATACTCTTCATCATCCCTCTGCCTAACTAATTCACTTTTAAAGCACTAGTTAGCCTTCTTAATGCTTTAAAATACCTAATTGTATTGTTTTTATAATAACTGAATTATGTGTTAGTCTCCTCCACCTAAACAGTACAATCCTTTAAGGCAAGGTTGTTAGTGTATTTTTATATCCTTAGGCCTTAGCATAGTTCCCGGAAAATTAAGTAAACAATAAATCCTTGTTGTGATAATAAATAAATGGTTTACTTTCCTCAAACTTTGGACTTTGATACCAAAATAAATTTAAAAGATATTATCGGAGGTTTTTAAAAATTTTTCTAAGTGAGAGCACTATAATTTGCTTAACATATAACAGATATAATATTCTTTTTTTACTTTATAGCTGTTGTTTTGTCTGTATTGAAATATACTATATTCTGCCTAGCAATGACATTATTGTCTGTCATGCTTTCTAATATGTATATATACATACATATATATGTCATTTTGCTCTTTGTGGTTGATGGCTGATCTGATTCTCTTATCTCACCGATTCAAACATGCTTAGTTCTTTCTACAGATTCCTTTTAATTCAGACATAATGAAGTATGAATAGTTTCCTTCTAACATATATGTCTCACTGCTTTAAGCTTCTGATAATACTCTGTGTTATACATTGCATTCCGTTTCTTACCTTTTTCACACATATATATGGGTGTGTGTGTGTGTGTGTATATATATATATATAGTGATATAGTGATTACCAGGACATTTGCCAAATTCAACAAATTATTCAGAAAATCTTTTCTGATCCTGGTAGTTTCCACAAGGAGATCTGCAGTATACCTCCCACCTAGGAACAGGCTAGCTCTAGTGCTGAAGCTCATTATCATGAAAGCATAATTTTGTGATATAAATATTTGTGTTGAATGTAAAGATGGTAGAATGAATGAGGGCATGTGCACCTGAGAGAAAATGAATGTGGCAGGAGAAATCATGAAAATATTTTCTATTCCTTAGTGCTTTGGGCCTATTGCTCTGAATAATTCATGCATTTAAATTTATCATTTGTTCACTGGATCTATCACATTGGTCTTATTCATTCTTAAAGTGAAAGTGTGTATTTAACCAATATGGTATTTCTCTAGTCTAGCATTTCTCAAATTATGTTTTTAGAACAGTATTTCCACAAGATTCCCAGAAAGGAATTCATGGGGGAACAACCTAGAGTTCCATATATAGAAAAATGTATGAATTAAATATAGTAAATGCACATGATGGAATATTATGCAAAGGGAAGAACAAATAGGTTAGATCTTTGTATAACAACATGGAAATATTTCAAAAATATAATTTTGAGTGAAAAAGGTAAGAAACAGAATACAATGTATAACACAGAGTATTATCAGAAGCTTAAAGTAGTGAGAAATAAATGTTAGAAGGAAACTTTATTCATACTTCATCTGAATTAAAAAGAATCTGTAGAAAGACCTAAGTGTATTTGAATCAGTGAGATAAGAGTATTAGATCAGTCACCAACTACTAAGCATACTCAACAACTTTTGAGACTATTTTGTTCTCCAACCCATGCGTGCCAAATACTTTCTTTTTCCAAAGAGCAAAATGACTTTCCCTACTCTATGTTTTGTCCCTTGGAATTTTAAAGAACAGTCAAGATCTAGACCACACAGGCCGGGCGCGGTGGCTCGAGCCTGTAATCCCAGCACTTTGGGAGGCCAAGATGGGTGGACCACGAGGTCAGCAGGTCGAGACCATCCTGGCTAACACGGTGAAACCCCGTCTCTACTAAAAAAAAAAAAAAAAAAAAAAAAAAAAACTAGCGGGGCCATGTGGCGGGCGCCTGTAGTCCCAGCTACTCGGAGGCTGAGGCAGGAGAATGGCGTGAACTCGGGAGGCGGAGCTTGCAGTGAGCTGAGATCCAGCCACTGTACTCCAGCCTGGGTGACAGAGCGAGACTCTGTCTCAAACACAGTGCCGTAACAGTACGCTCAGCGCAAAGGGATGGGTGCCCTTCTCTTTCTTAGTGTGTCCTCAGGCACATCACAAACACATTTATATGATATATATATATATATCACTATGTAGTGGACCCTGTTTTTAGTGCTGGGAAGAAGACAAGCAAAGAAGCAAGTTAAAGTCCTTGCTCTCGATATGTTTATATGTATTCAGGGGATTAATCATTCAAACTACTTTTTCTCTGAAATTAATCTTTTCTAGCCATTTCTATCCCTCTCAATACTAATTCAGCTCATGGTATAAAGCAATAGTTTCTTTATTTAAAAAAAAGAGGAAAATAAAATGACTTTTTTTCTGTTAGTATCTTAAAATTTTGAAAGTATCATTTCTTATACACCAACACAGGTCATCTAACTTCTGTGCACTCCTAAATTTGTTACAAGTCTCTTAAACTACATAAAATCTAAAGCTCTTCTATTTCAGCTAATATTCCCAGTTGTTACCTTTTTACTTATTTTCTTCCCCTCTCTCATCGTTTTTTCTTTTAAAAACAGGGTCTCACCTGCCTTTAAAAAAAAAGACAAGGGTGTTGCTATGTTGCCCAGCTTATCTCAAACTCCTGGCCTCAAGCAATTCTCCTACCTCCAAGTCGACTTTCCAAAACACTGGGATTACAGGTGTAAGCCACTGAGCCTGGCTCTTTACTTAACTATCGTTTCTTAATTACTAATTATATGCTAGGTACCTTGTTAGGAACTTTACATCTGTTATGTCATTTAATCATTATAGCAGTGCTATTATTCCCAGAACACAGATGAGAAAAGTAGAAGAGATTAAGTATTTCCATCGAGACCCATTCCATTATATGGCGATGCTAGTGCCAACATCCCTGAAACCTGTCATATCCCAGAACAAAGATAAGCTGTCTTGTATCTTATCAGTGGTTTCATTCTTTTGTGCTGACTTCTAAGCTAAGGATGAGCTTGAGTAATTCAAGTGTCTGTGCTGCAAATATTTCAAATGATAGGCCTTAGGTCAATATGTTGTTCTTAGTAAGTTTAATGAAAAGAAGCTTCTCTTGTTTTGATCTCTGCATATGTTATTTCCAAAGTGAAAAATACAGGGCAAAGCATAGATTCACTCAGTTCTTGTGCCTATTTACATTCTATAAGAGTAACCTAGACAGGAAATTAAAGAGTGTATAACTTCTTCTGGTCAACCTTCCTCTTCTTTTCAACTTATGCCTTTTCCACCTGGTATATCACCAGACCCTATCGGGCTACCCATTCTCAGACAGACACAGAGCATTCTATTTTTATACAGGTTCTTCTTTAAACTCATTTTCTGACATTTAATAATAAACATAATAGGGCTTGAAAAAAAAAAAAAAACTTCCCTGACTCATTTCAGATGGTATGCTTACTTGAGGAGGTTTAATTGAGAAAAAAAATGACATATTTTCTCATTTACTAAATGCTTGAAAGGCTTTGATTTAATAGGTAAGGCCTCATCTCAGGAAAGCGGGTTAGGAGAAGCTGCATGATAAGAGGAAAATTCAGCCTTTCAATTTCAAGTCAATGACACCAGACAGTCTCCAGAGAAATCTGTGACAATGCATTCATCTTGATTACAATTTTAATACTCTTTACCTTTCAATTAAACCTGCATTTTCTAATCTTGTGGGCCACTTAATTAATGAACGGACAATGGCTTTATTTCTGCAGCCATCTATCTGAGTAAGTCCTGCCTTGAAGAATCGTGAGTGCAAACCAGTTTGAGAGAGAAGAGGAAAAATAAATGGTGAGCTGGAATTCAGCTTCACTAAACACTGCCAACACCCTCACCAACCACAAAAAAGCATCTTTTAAGTTTATTCTTCAACCATTTGTGCAAATCAAAAATAGCTCTCAGGAAAGCATATGGCATGGAAGCATGCTGATTTGACCATCTAGCATTTCAATTAGACAAAATTAACTGCTTCAAAATGCTTTTTTTTATATAATGACTTCCTTAGGCTATGCCCCTCATTTACTGTATTTTGGTGTTTCCTCCTTTGAACTTTAATAATTCTTCTAGCAATTCTATCTGTAATACTCAGTGGAAAGCTTTGGATTTGAAATCTATTTTTATTTGCATATAATTTCACATAAATTTACATGTAAAAAGATATGTATTTTTTCCCCAAACCACAGGACATACTTTCTAGAACAGATTAATAACAGAAGTATTACATTTGAGAGATAAACAAAGCAATGAAAAGACAATGTATTTCTCAACTTTTATATCTACACTTAATATATTAGCTGGTAAAAATTCAGAAGAGTCTTCAGAAATTCAGTTTGGAAATCATTTAATTTGGGAAGAAAGGCATACAGAAATTAATACTTCATCATTATATCACTATGTATATGCAATATTTTTATTTTATTATGTAATCAAATGCAGTGTTAATGACCTCTGTTTTTATTATTGCCTTCTGGTCTCACATGAGCCCAGGGAATGCTGTCATCCAAAATTACTGTGCAAAACAGCCCATGTCTCATGGTCAGCCCTGGGCTAGACAGCTTGAAGGTAGAATTGCCTACATAACTAATGCAATGTGACAGGCACAACTGGACTCAGAATTTTCACAAAAATCATTGGGTAAGATGGCTCAAATTAAAAGCAAAACGAGGTTTAAATTCCATGTACATTATATTTCGTGCCCCCTTGAATTTTTATGTATCTATATTCTAATTAGAGAGCTTTTTGGTCTTTTTCCTAAAACTGCATAACAGAAGACTATGTTAATGTATCATGGTGACTTGGCGGATGCAAGCCTATTTAAAATCCAGCATGCTACAGAAGTCATTCCCTTGGTAGATGTGTACTTGGGTACTTGGTAACTTTTGTTTTCAAATTCTTCTAATCAAGGTACTTAGAATCTTTCAAAAAGTGGATGTTTGTGGAAATCAAAATTGTCAATCAGTCTCAGGCTGTCTGTCCATCAAGCCATGAATCATTCACTATGCTCCTACTGAAATGTGCCTATCTTATGTCTTATTCCCACTCTGCTTTGTGGACACCAATTTCTCAATATATGTATAGAGCTATCCCAGGTATTAGGCTTTCTTTGACAATGGCTTGCTAGAGATGATTCCGCTTGTTTTTAAATCCTGGAGAGCCGGCACTACATATTGTTTTTAAATCCTGGAGAGGTCACTACAGATTGGTTGGGAACATATTTGGAGGCAAGGTAGAGTTTTTCAGTATCCCCACATTGGCTGTTCTGCTGGCACTGCATTGCTTCTGTGGGCCCTAGGCACATTTGCCTTCACGGGCCCATTCATCTATTAAAATATATATATATATATATAAAATATATTAAATATCATATATAATATATATAAAATAATATTTTTAATAGATGAATGGGCTCATGAAGGCATATATTCATATTATATATATAAATTTTATAAAAACATGCAGTTTTTTTCTTTAATGATAACTAAAATGTAACTCTAGAGTCACCTACCCAAGGCTCATTGTTACTCATTGTCCTTTTTCTTTGGAAGGCACTGATAATGAAACTAATTATGTATCAGGGACAAGAGGATTCTCCTCAAGCATGATAATAAAAAAAGAGAGAGTTCTACTATATCATTAGCAAGCTAGCATGGCAGAAGTGATTGACATTAGTGTGATACAGTAAAAATACTCAGCACATTTTTGGAGAGAAAATATCTCCTTTGTTCCTGTGTTCCTGCAGTAATTCTTGCTGATCAGAAATTTACATTACTACTACCTAAGACACATCAAGTGACATTCTATAATGTTAATGTATATAAGGGTAGAGCCTATGAGGAAATTATCTAGATATCATAAAACAGTTCTTCAAAGCTTCCTTAAACATATCTCTGACCGGGCGCGGTGGTTCACGCTTGTAATCCTAGTACTTTGGGAAGCCGAGGAGAGCGGATTACCTGAGCTCAGGAGTTTGAGAACAGCCTGGGCAACATGGTGAAACCCCATCTCCAATAAAATACAAAAAAAAATTGGCTGGGCGTGGTGGCTCACACCTATAATCCCAGCACTTTGGGAGGCCGAGGCTGGTGGATCGTGAGGTCAGGAGTTCAAGATCAGCCTGGCCAAGATGGTGAAACCCCGTCTCTATTTAAAAAAAAAAAAAAGTCTCTGACTTTATCTTCTATTATCCTCTCCTCATCCTCTGATTGCATCTATTATCACTAACCCAGGGCTCACACACCTCTCAAGATGTTTTCTGGTGTCTGAAATGCAATGATAGTATAAAACATATTTGAGAAGTTTTTAATGAACCCTTGCATTGCTTGCTCTGAGATGCTGTTTGAGAGGAGTCCGGCTGCCTACACGTCTGACCAGAATCCAGGGTTAGAGCCTGAAGTCTTTCACAGATTCCCTGACCCAGGTGAGAAGGATGCTCCCTATTGAATGAAGCTCCCACCTCACCCCTTGAGCTCTTGCTCTAAGTTTGAGTAACTGCCTTGCTAACAAATCCTGTCCCTCTGCATAATATCACTAGAATGAGAAAGAGACAAACAGAATGGCTTAGAATCAAGACTGAAGTTACTCACTCCAAGTTTCCTTTCCCTTTGACTTGCTCCATCTCCCCTTCATTTTTCTCCGAATAGAAAAAAATAAAACAAAACCTTGTTCTGGTCTTATTGTATCAAGTAGATGAACGAACAGAAAGGGAGGTCATCAGGAAGGAATTCTTTTCCTTCTTTAGCCAATTCATGCTCTTGTCCTTAATTTCGACTTCTCTTTATGGAGGAGAGGGAAAGAATCTTCAACCTCTATAAACGTCCAAAAGATATTTTTGCGTATTTGATGCTTCATGCATTTGTACATTTATTAAAACTCAACATTCTAAGTACGTTAGTACAATCACCTGGCCCAGTAAGCATTGTAGTTAAAGCATTTCAGGGCTGAGTCATTGCCAGTCAAAAACTCTTTTGGCAGGAAAAGCCAATTTCCAACAGCTCTGACAGTGTAAAGCAGGAGGCATGTTTGACAAGATGCTGCGTATTAATTTAAAAGGCTTTAGCATCTGGTTAGGTAACACCTGCTGTGGCAAACACTCAGAGACACACAAAATAGCATTCGAGCTGAATATTTAAATCTCCCAACATAGATCAACAAAGCTCTAACTCTAAACAAAACAAAACAAAACAAAATCACATCTCTAGCAATCAGTTATAATTATATAACCAAAAATATTTGGGCTACAACATTGTTTGCTGTTCACTGTGCTGAAATGCTGTAGTGGGTGCTATAAAAGTTGTAAAATCTATTGAAACATATTTTCCTGCCTTGGAGAATTTTACTGTGTACAACATTTAAAATTGCACACCGTAGCTCAGAAAAAATCACTTTGTGTTATAATATGTTATATCAATATACAACTAAAGCAGTTTATCAGTGGGGGGCTGGGGGTGAAAGCATTAAATAACAAAGAAAAAGAAGCAAACCATGAAAGAGAAAGCTGGAAAGATTCTTCTAACCACTCTCTCTGTGAAAGTCCATCCCAGCCTAAGGATTGTAGTTGTCTGGCAATAGGGGTGTAGGCGAGTTCTGGAATTCTTAGGACACACTAACATGACATGGTGTCATCAAATGTTCAAATAATATAACACGTTCTAATTCCATAGATACTGAGGGATATTTTTAAATTACTCAAATTTTCTGCGTCATTTACTGTAGAGAAGGAGCTTGCCCTTGTCAGCCTAGTTTGGATACTGGCTCGCTTGACAATGCATTTCTCTCTGCAAATTTTAAAAACTGACACTTTTATTATTCTTCTATTTGCTCCACAATATATTATTGGATGCCTAATATGTAGGAGATCCTGTGAAATTTTTCAGACACTATAATGTGTACAATGGTGAAAAAGACATAGTAAATAGAAGTAACTGGACGATAATTACAACGAAATGTGATAAACGCCATGATCGGGTTATATCCAGGGTGTCCAGCATGCACTCCTGTAAGAGGGTATGTGTGTGAAGGGGGCATCTAAGACGAAAAGTGAAAAATGAGTAAGAGCCAGGCAAAATGTATGTTGAATGAAAATTAGTCCAGATTAGGGAACATCATGAGCAACTTTCTAATATCCAAAAGAGCCTAAGCATACTAAACCTATAAAATTCTTAGAGAAAAACATAGAGGTAAATCTTTGCAATCCTGGATTAGGCAATGGTTTCTTAAATGTGACACCAAAAGCTCATACAACACAAGTTAAAATAGACCAGACTCCATCTGCTATGACTGAATTGTGTCCCCAAATTCATATGTTGAAGCCCTAATCCCCAACATGGTGGTATGTGGAGACGGGAACTTTGGGAAATCATTTTGTTTAGATGAGGTTAGGACTATAGGGCTCTCCAGCTGGGATTACTTCCCTTTTTAGAAGAGGAAGGGACACCAGAGCTCTCTCTCTGCTATGTGAGGGCACAGTGAGAAGGCAGCCATCTGCAAGCCAGAATGAGGTATCAGCAGAACCCGTGCATGCTGAAACCCTGGTCTCAGGTTTCCAACCTCCAGAACTGTGAGGAAATATATCCTTGTTGATTAAGCCATCCAGTGGATGGTATTTTGTTATGGGAGCCAGAGCTAATTAATATACAATAAAGTTAAAAACGTTTACACTTCGAGTAGAATCATTAATAAAGTAAAAGACAATCCACAGAATGAGACAAAATATGAGCAAATTATATATCTGATAAAGGACTGGTTGTCAAAATAGATAAATAACTATTACAACTCTATAATAAAAAGACAAATAACCAAATTTATACATGAACAGATAATCTGAATACACAGCTCTCTAAAGATACACAAATAGCCAAAAAGCACATGGAAAGCTGTTCCACATCATTAATCATCAGAGAAATGCAAGTCAAAAGCACAGTGAAATACGATTTCATATCACCTAGAATGGCTATAATCAAAATCATAAATAATAACAAGCATTGGAAAAGATGCAGAGAAGCCTCATACACTGCTGGTGGGAGTGTAATATGGTACAGTCACTTTGCAAAACAGTTTGTCAGTTTCTCAAGTGGTAAAACAGAATTATCATATGGTCCAGCAATTTCACTACTAGGTATATACCCAAGAAAATTGAAAACATATGTCCACACAGAAACTTGTACATGAATGTTCATAGTAGCATTATTCATTATATTTAAAAGGTGGCAACAATCCAAATGTCCAACAGTGGAGGAACGAATTTTTAAAATGCAAATACTTTTTTTTGTTTCATTTCATATTGTTTTATTTCCTGTGATAAGAACATTTAACATGATATCTGACCTTTTAACAGATTTCTAAGTACACAATATCTAAACTGTAAAGTAAAGGCACTATGTTGATCAGTTGACGTCTGGAAAAACTAATCTTGTATAACTGTAATTTTATATCCATTGAACAACTACCCGCATACCCCTTCTCCCATCTTCTGGTAACCACTGTTCTGTGGTCTACTTCTATTCCTGTAACTATTTTAGATGCCACATTGTCACATATATGAGGAATCATGCAAGAGTTGTCCTCCTGTGACTGACTAATTTCCCTCAGCACAATGTCTTCCATGTCCTTTCATGTTGTCACAAATGGTAGGATTTTCTTCTTCTTTTCTTCTTCTTCTTCTTTTTTTTTTTTTTGGAGACAGAGTCATGCTCTGTCATCCAGGCTGGAATTCAGTGGTATGATCACAACTCACTGCATTCTCTACCTCCTGAGTTCAAAGGATCCTTCAACTTCAGCCTCCAAGGTGGCTGGGACCATAGGTACACATCACTACACAAAGGTAATTTTATATTTATTTATTTATTTATTTATTTTTGGTAGGGAAGAGATCTCCCTATATTTCCCAGGCTGGTCTCAAACTCCTGGGCTCAAGGGATCCTGCCGCCTCAGCCTCCCAAAGTGCTGAGATTTCAGGCATGAGTCACAATGCCTGACTTGGATTTCCTTCCTTTTAAGGGTGAATAATTTTCTATTGTTTGTATATATCATATTTTATTTACCCATTCATCTATTGATGGACATTTAGGTTGTTTCAATTTCTTGGTTATTTTGAAAAATGATACAAAGGACATAGGGGTGCAGATGTTTCTTCAAGATTCTGATTTTAATATCTTTGGTTATATACCCAGAAGTGGGATTGCTGGATCATATGCTCATCTTATTGTTATTTTTTTTGTGAAACCTCTATACTCTTTTCCACAGTGGCTGTACCATATTACATTTCCACCAACAGTGAATAAGGGTTTCAATTTCTCCACAACCTTGCCAGCATTTGTTTTATTTTTATTTTTATTTTTGAAAATAGCCATTCTAACAGGTATTAGGTGACATAAGAAAACTTTTTGAGGTGATGAATATGTTTATTACCTGAATTCCATTGTGGTGATTGTAACATCAGTGTATATATATGCCAAAACTCACGAAATTGTGTACATTAATTACATGAAGAGTTTTTTAAACAAATACACACAAGGAAATATTATTCAACAAGAAAAAGAAATGAAGTATACATGCTATAATATGGATGCTCCTTGAAAATATTATGCTAAGTTAAAGAAGCCAGTCACAAAGGACCATGTTTATGTATGTTCCTCTTAATGTAAAACGTCCAGAACAGGCAAATATATAGAAACAGAAAATGAATTAGTGGTTACCTAGGGCTAGGGAAGTTGGAGAGATTGGAGGAGGTGAGAACTAAGGAGCTCTGGATTTCCTTCTGGGGTAACAAAAATATTCCAAAATTAATTGTGATGAGGATGCACAACTTTGCAAATACACTAAATGCCAATGAATTGTATTTTTAATGGCTGAATAAAATGGTAAGTGCTGCTGCAATAAAGCTGTTTAAACAACAGTAGTTCAGTTTGGATGGAGGGTAAGCTATGCTAGTTATTTTGGTCTTTGGTAAAAGGTAATAATGGGCACCATGGATGGAATTTAGGCAGATGAATGACATTATTAATTTTATCCTCCTTCTTATTAGTTTAGCAACCCCTCAAAGAAATTAAAAACACTAAATTCCTGGACTTGCCAGGCTAAGGGCCAGACTCTGGACCTTACCAAATTCATCAAGGTAATGTAACCCTGAAATATACTTTTTAGAAACCAG
The DNA here is from genome assembly GCF_043159975.1 of Macaca nemestrina. NCBI lineage: Eukaryota > Metazoa > Chordata > Mammalia > Primates > Cercopithecidae > Macaca > Macaca nemestrina. The sequence continues at coordinate 51,921,363 of NC_092134.1, read as the reverse complement.
TATGCTTGTGGATACTTAATTCTTTTATGTCAATAGCATTTATTGATTATTGCCATTGGAAATTTTTCCATCCCCATCCTTATGACCATCTTAACATCCCCTCCCCCAGCAGAAACAAAAATATACTAAAAACAAATAATACTTCACATTAAAAATATGCCAGCTTCCCTCCTGCTCCTAGGGGACTTCCCTTGCTATGAGTATCTTGCTAGTAAGTAGAAGCAGAAAGAATTTCAGAAGACTTGGCTTTCTTGAGAAGCGCTTTGTAAAATACAATTTTCAAAAAGAAAAAGTATATAAAATTACTCACATATTATCTTAATCTTTGCAACCGTTCATTAGTAGTTTACAAAGGCTCAAAGTATGAATAACTCTTGAATTCTCTCTATCCTACAGCTATTTTCTCATTATGAAACAAGCCTTGTAAATGTTGAATTGCTACAGAAACATACATGTACATAAAATTGCATGTAGGGCCGGGCGCGGTGACTCACGACTGTAATTCTAGCACTTTGGGGGGCTGAGGCGGGTGGATCACCTGCTGTCAGGAGTTCCAGACCAGCCTGGCCAACATGGTGAAACCCCGTCTCTACTAAAAATACAAAAATTAGCTGGGCATGATGGCGGGCACCTGTAATCTCAGCCACTAGGGAGGCTGAGGCACAAGAATGGCTTGAACCCCGGGAGGCGGAGGTTGCAGTGAGCCGAGATCAAGACATTGCACTCCGGTCTGGGTGAGAGAGCGAGACTCCATCTCAAACAAACAAACAAACATTTCCATCTTGGTAGCAAAATATATAACTGCATATATAACAAATTGATTTTTTTTTGGGTATTTTATACCATCTTCCTGCAGCTTCATCAGATAAACCACACGTGTGATGACACTGGCTACTGCTTCGCCTGAGACGTGAAATTATCATGACATTTTTCTTGAAGCAGCTCCATAATATTCCTTGATGCTGAACTTTAGGCAGCAACTATTTAATAACCCAAACTGGCACCCAAGATGAATTTTATTGGTCATCCTGTTCTGGAATTGTAAATTTTTTACATCTTCTTCAAAATATAAAGCATAGCTGATAGTCCAAGTTAGAAAGATGTCCTACCAAAAATTGTCCAACTGCAGAACCATGACTTAGTTTATTATTTACTTATATTGATAAATTACATTAGAATGATTGACTGTTTTCCATGTTATGCACAGAAATCAACACAAGATAATCACCATATTTGACCTCAGGTCCATAGCATTCCTTACTCATTTTTATTTGTGTAAGCTAATGTTACCCGGGAAAATGGAAAAATGGCTATGAGTCAAAGTGTGTATTCAGATGTTCTTTCTTCTCACATTTTTCTTTAACAATGTGTTTCAAGAGAAAGACTATATTTCAAGTAAGAAATTTGATCCTTTATTTTAAATAGGAAAAAAATGTTTAACACCAAAGTAAGAAAACATTTTCAACATTTCCTTCATGTAGAATTTTATTCTTTATTTTTAAATTTTAATTAACTAATTTGTTTTGAGATAGAGTCTCACCACTCTGTCAACCAGGCTGAAGAGCAGTGGTGCGATCTCATCTCACTGTAACCTTCACCTCCCGGATTCAAGCAATTCTTGTGCCTCAGCCTCCCGAGTAGCTGGAATTACAGGCATCCACCACCAAGCCCAACTGATTTTTGTATTTTTGGTACAGATGGGGTTTTGCCATGTTGGTTGGGCTGGTCTCGAACTTCTGGCCTCAAGTGACCTACCGGCCTCAGCCTCCCAAAGTGCTGGGATTACAGGCATGCACTACCACACCCAGCTAATTTTTGTATTTTTAGTAGAGATGAGGTTTCACCATGTTGGTCCCACTGGTCTTGAACCCCTGACCTCAAGTGATCCGCCTGTGTCGGCCTCCCAAAGTTCTGAGATTACAGGCATGGGCTATTGCACCTGGCCCTCTTGTGGAGTTTAAAATTTTTCTTTTAAACAATTCCAAATTTGTAAATGAATACTAGCACCAATATCATTTTATTATAACTTAATTGCTGTGAAATATAATTATTGCTTTTGGATTGTATTCTTTAAAAATCCTGTATTATACTTCATAAGCAAAATTATTATTTCTAAATCTGTTTTCCATGAATTAAAGAAGGTTTAGCCTTCTTCCAATGAACTACAAGTTTGCTAATTTTGCATAGATCACTCTTAGAATCATTTAGGTGATAAAATCACTAGCAGATACCAAAGGGGGACCCTGACTGATTGAAAAATCTAGACAGATGTTGAAATGTGAATTATCTAGAATAGAATAATACACAAAACAAAAATAAAATGGTCTTTTAGGATTAATGAGATTTCTAGCTGAATTATTTCTAATTTTAATTATTCATACTACTCTTTCTTTGATTTTTGTTAATAATCTTGGACAGTCAATCTTCAGATCCCACTAAGACAGAATACTAGAAGCTTTAATTCTATTCTGTCATACAAACCTCTGTATCTAGATGGTAAACTCTGTGAGAACCAGAACTAAAACGTTCTGGCCTCTGTTATTTTGCCAGCTCCTTATATGGGGCCTGACATAGAGACTCTGTATTTGTTAAAGGATCATGGTAAAATGCTCACATTTAGTAATTAAAGTTTGATGCAGATTAGTAAGCATTTTTATTTAAGTAAAAATAAGAACAAAAACCTTGTTCCTGATAAAGCTATTGGTGAATGAATCTTAAAACATGGCATATATATTTCATTATTTTCAAAGTGTTATTCTGTAAACATTTTAAACTTATTTTATATAATGTGTTTTATAATTTTAAAATTCGAGAATATAGTTTGCTATTATTTCTTCTGATTCCAGCACAAGACAACGTAGTTTTTCCTGTGATTTTAAATATTGGCTTGCAAGCTCGTATTTGGTTATCTTAATCTGTTGAGAATTCTGTAAGGTCCACCTGAAGACACTTCAGAGAGAATATATATTTTCCTTCTGCTAGGCATTATGACTCAAGGACTACTTTAAGTTGAGAGTGTTAAAAATGTGAACTCCGATCTTTTTTTAAATTTTTTATTTTATTTTTTATTTTTATTTTTTTTTGAGATGGAGTCTTGCTCTGTCGCCCAGGCTGGAGTGCAGGGGCGTGATCTCGACTCACTGCAAGCTCCGCCTCCCGGGTTCACGTCATTCTCCTGCCTCAACCTCCCGAGTAGCTGCGGCTACAGGCTCCCGCCACCACGCCAGGCTGATTTTTTGTATTTTTAGTACAGACAGGGTTTCACCGTATTAGCCAGGATGGTCTCGATCTCATGACTTTGTGACCATCATTTTTAAGGACAGCATTGTGGTAACTTTTTATTTTCCCTCCACCTTAACTCAGGCTTATATTAATGGTCACCCTGATGTCTTTTTGTTGATGATAAGTTTTTTCTAGATAAGTGTTTTCTAGGCTCGTCTATCTCTGTCAGAGTGAAGCTCCTCAGAGGCTCCGGATTTATGCCGAAGTTTTAGTATGACCTCCTTTCATTCCTAGGTTCTGCTTTCAGTGTACTCGATGGCCATCAAACCTCAAGTTTCTAGTTCCTGGAATCAGCAATTATCTACAGGGTGCTCCGGCTTTCAGAATACACTATGCTGGTTTTTAATGATTTGGTTTTTCATGAAAGTGATTTTGAGAATTTAAAAGTATCTGTGTTGCATTTAGTCTAGGTTTTTGTAGTGAGAAGTCTTTCAGACTTTCCTATTTGCCACACAGTCAAAAGCAGAAGTTGAACATGATGAACTATTTATAGATGTTAAGTTTCAATATTGAATTGATATTAAAAGCAATTCAAGCCATTGGAGAATCATCCCTGAAAATTTGTATTTATTTTCTCTCTGCCAATCACCTAGTTTTTGAGACACATGATTAAATGTGACATAAAAATTAAGTTCATAAAGAAAAATACAATAAATCTAGATGTATATCACATAAATATGAACTGTATTTAAAATAATTCAGTCAACTAAAACAAATTAACATTTCAATTGTGAAAGTGCTCTCTGTTAAGAAGTTTGGTCTGCATTGTGGAAGACAGTGTGGCGATTCCTCAAAAACCTAGAACTACAAATACCATTTGACCCAGCAATCCAATTACTGGGTATACACCCAAAGGAATATAAACCATTCTATTTTAAAGATACATGCACATGAGTGTTCATTGCATCAGTACTCACAATAGCAAAGACATGGAACCAGCTCAATAATAGACTGGATAAAGAAAATGTGGTGCATATACACCATGGAATAGTCTGCATCCATAAAAAGGAATGAGATCATGTCCTTTGCAGGGACGTGGATGAAGCTGGAAGCCATTATCCACAGCAGACTAACCCAGGAACAGAAAACCAAACACCGCATGTTCTCACTGGTATGTGGGAGCTGAACAATGAGAACACATGGACACAGGGAGGGGAACAACACACATTGGGGCCTGTCTGGGTGGTAGCGGAGGAAGGGACAGCATCAGGAAAGATAGCTAATGTAAGATGTGCTTAATACTTAGGTGATGGCTTGATGCGGGAAGCTAACCACCACAGCACACATTTACCTATATAACAAATATGCGCATCCTGTACATGTACCCTGGAACTTAAAATAAAATTTAAAAAAAGAAAAATAAAAGGGAATTTGGTCTGAAGAAGAAAGACAAAACCTCAGGATTGAGAGGAAAGGAGGAGAGACAGCTACCTTCAATTTTATTTGAAAGGCTTTCACCTGGAAAGCCTTGGACAAAGTTCCTTTGACAGAGAATGATTATGAGGAGGTCAGGAACACATATTTTTACTAAATGATAAATTCCACCATTTATTCATTGAACATTTTGAAAGTGATGGCCATGTGTGAAAACCTGTGGTGGTCTTGTGCCGGTCTTCAAAGGGAATGCTTCCAGCTTTTGTCCATTCTGTATGATATTGGCTGTGGGTTTGTCATAAATCGCTTGTGTTATTTTGAGATACATTACATCAATACCTAGTTTATTCAGAGTTTTTAGCATGAAGGAATATTGAATTTTATCGAAGGCCTTTTCTGCTTCTATTGAGATAATCATGTGCTTTTTGTCACTGGTTCTGTTTATGTGATGAATTACATTTATTGATTTGGTATGTTGAACCAGCCTTGCATCCTAGGGATGAAGCCGACTTGATCGTGGTGGATAAGCTTTTTGATGTGCTGCTGGATTCGGTTTGCCAGTATTTTATCGAGGATTTTCACATTGATGTTCATCAGGAACATTGGCCTGGAATTTTCTTTTTTTGTTGTTGTATCTCTGCCAGGTTTTGGCATCAGGATGATGCTGGCCTCATAAAATGAGTTAGGGAGGAGTCCCTCTTTTCCTATTGCTTGGAATAGTTTCAGAAGAAATGGTACCAGCTCCTCTTTGTACCTTTGGTAGAATTCGGCTGTGAATCCATCTGGTCCTGGGCTTTTTTTTGGTTGGTAGGCTATTAATTACTGCCTCAATTTCAGATCTTGTTATTTGTCTATTCAGGGATTCGACTTCTTCATAGGTGAGTCTTGGGAGGGTGTACATGTCCAGGAATTTATCCATTTCCTCTAGATTTTCTAGTTTTTTTGCGTAGAGGTGTATAGTATTCTCTGATGGTAGTTTGTATTTCTGTGGGATCAGTGCTGATATCTCCTTTATAATTTTTTATTGTGTCTATTTGATTCTTCTCTCTTTTCTTCTTTATTAGTCTGGCTAGCAGTCTATCTATTTTGTTCTTTTCAAAAACCCATGTCCTAGATTCGTTGATTTTTTGAAGGTTTTACATGTCTCTATCTCCTTCAGTTCTGCTCTGATCTTAGTTATTTCTTGTCTTCTGCTAGCTTTTGAATTTGTTTGATCTTGTTTCTCTAGTTCTTTTAATTGTAATTTTAGGTTGTTGATTTTAGATCTTTCCTGCTCTCTCCTGTGGATATTCAGTGCTCTAAATTTCCCTCTAAACACTGCTTTAGCTGTGTCCCAGATATTCTGCTACATTGTCTTTTTTCTTATTGGTTTCAAAGAACTTATTTATTTCTGCCTCAATTTTGTTATTTCCCAGTAGTCATTCAGGAGCAGGTTGTCCAGTTTCCATGTAGTTGTGTGGTTTTAAGTCAGTTTCTTAATCCTGAGTTCTAATTTAATTGCACTGTGGTCTGAGAGACTGTTTGTTATGATTTCCTTTCTTTTTCATTATCTGAGGAGTGTTTTACTTCCAATTATGTGGTCAATTTTAGAATAAGTGCGATGTGGTGCTGAGAAGAATGTACATTCTGTTGATTCGGAGTGGAGAGTTCTGTGGATGTCTATTGGATCCACTTGGTCCAGAGCTGAATTCAAGTCCTGAATATCCTTGTTAATTTTCTGTCTCATTGAGCTATTTAATATTGACAGCGGGGTGTTAAAGTCTCCCACTGTTACTGTGTGGGAGTCTAAGTCTCTTTCTAGGTCTCTAAGAACTTACTGTATAAATCTGGGTGCTCCTGTATTGGGTGCATACATACTTAGGATAGTTAGCTCTTCTTGTTGCATTGATCCCTTTACCAGTATGTAATGCCCTTTTTTGTCTTTTTTGATCTTTGTTGGTTTAAAGTCTGTTTTATCAGAGACTAGGATTTCAACCCCTGCTTTTTTGTTTGTTTGTTTGTTTCCAGTTGCTTGGTAAATATTCCTCCATCCCTTTATTTTGAGCTATGTGTGTCTTTGCATGTGAGATGGTTCTCCTGAATAGAGCACACCGATGAGTTTTGACTCTTTATCCAATTTGCCAGTCTGTGTCTTTTAATTGGGGCGTTTAGCCCATTTACATTTAAGGTTAATATTGTTATGTATGAATTTGATCCTGTCATTATGATGCTAGCTGGGTTTTTTTTGCCAGTTAGTTGATGCAGTTTCTTCATAGAGTTGACGGTCTGTACAATTTGATATGTTTTTGCAGTGGCTGATACTGGTTTTTCCTTTCCATATTTAGTGCTTTCTTCAGGAGTGCTTCTAAGGCAGGCCTAGTGGTGACAAAAATCTCTCAGCATTTGCTTGCCTGTAAAGGATTTTATTTTTCCTTCACTTATGAAGCTTAGTTTGGCTGAATATGAAATCTGGGTTGAAAATTGTCTTCTTTAAGAATGTTGAATATTGGCCTCCACTCTCTTCTGGCTTTTGGGTTTCTGCAGAGAGATCCTCGGTTAGTCTGATGGGCTTCCCTTTGTGGGTAACTTGACTTTTTTCTCTGGCTGCCCTTAACATTTTTTCTTTCATTTCAACCTTGGTGAATCTGATGATTATGCATCTTGGGGTTGCTCTTCTCGAGGAGCATCTTTGTGGTGTTCTCCGTATTTCCTGAATTTGAATGTTTGACCTGTCTTGCTAGGTTGGGGAAGTTCTCCTGGATAGTATCCTGATGACTGTTTTCCAACTGGGTTCCATTCTCCCTGTCACTTTCAGGTATACCAATCAAACATAGGTTTGGTCTTTTCAGACAGTCCCATATTTCTTGGAGGCTTTGTTTGTTCCTTCTCATTCTTTTTTCTCTAATCTTGTCTTCATGCTTTATTTCATTAAGTTAATCTTCTCTCTCTGATATCCTTTCTTCCGCTGGGTCAATTTCGCTATTGATACTTGTGTATGCTTCACAAAGTACTCTGTGTTGTGTTTTTCAGCTCCATCAGGCCACTTATGTTCTTCTCTAAACTGATTATTCTAGTTAGCAATTCCTCTACCCTTTTTTCAGGGTCCTTAGCTTCCTTGCATTGGGTTAGAACACGCTCCTTTAGCTAAGAGGAGTGTGTTATTACCCACCCTCTGAAGCCTACTTCTGTCGATTCATCAAACTCATTCTCTGTCCAGTTTTGTTCCCTTGCTGGCAAGGAGTTGTGATCCTTTAGATGAGAAGAGGTGTTCTGGTTTTTGGAATATTCTGTCTTTTTGCACTGGTTTTTCCTCATCTTCATGGATTTATCTACCTTAGGTCTTTGATGTTGGTGACCTTCAGATGGGGTTTCTTTGCAGATGTCCTTTTTGTTGATGTTGATGCTCTTCCTATTTGTTAGTTTTCCTTTTAATAGATTCCTCTGCTGCAGGTCTGCTTGCGTTTGCTGAAAATCCACTCTCGACCCTGTTTGCCTGGGTATCATCAGAGCAGGCTGCAGAACAGCAAAGATTGCTGCCTGTTCCTTCCTCTGGAAGCTTTCTCCCAGAGGGGCACCCACCGGATGCCAGCCAGAGCTCAGCTGTATGAGGTGGGCCCTCTCTTATCACTCCTATTTAACATAGGATTGGAAGTTCTGGCCACAGCAATCAGGCAAGAGAAAGAAATAAAGGGTATTCAAATAGGAAGAGAGGAAGTCAAATTGTCTCTGTTTGCAGATGACATGATTGTATATTTAGAAAACCCCATTGTCTCAGTCCAAAATCTCCCTAAGCTGATAAGCAACTTCAACAAAGTCTCAGGATACAAAATCAATGTGCAAAAATCACAAGCATTCATGTACACCACTAACAGACAAAGAGAGAGCAACATCATGAGTGAATTTCCATTCACAATTGCTACAAAGTAAATAAAATACATGTGAACTTACAAGGGATGTGAAAGCCCTCTTCAGGTAGACCTATAAACCCCTGCTCAAGGAAATAAGAGAGGACACAAACAAATGGAGAAATATTCCATGCTCATGGATAGGAAGAATGAATATCATGAAAATGGCCATACTGCCCAAAGTAATTTATAGATTCAATGCTATTCCCATCAAACTACCATTGATTTTCTTCACAGAATTAGAAAAAAAAAAAAAAAACAAAACTACTTTAAATTTCATACGGAACCAAAAAAGAGCCTGCATAGCCAAGACAATCCTAAACAAAAAGAACAAAGCTGGAGGCATCATGCTACCTGACATCAAATGATGCTACAAGGCTATAGTAACCAAAACAGCATGCTACTGGTACCAAAACAAATATATAGACCAATGGAACAGAACAGAGACCTCAGAAATAACACCACACATCTACAACCATCTGATCTTTGACAAACCTAACAAAAACAAGAAATGGGGAAAGGAAATCCATATTTAATCAAGGGTGCTGGGAAAACTGGATGGCCCTATGCAGAAAACTGAAATCGGATCCCTTCCTTACAACTTATACAAAAATTAACTCAAGGTGGATTAAATACTTGAATGTAATACCTAAAACCATAAAAACCCTAGAAGAAAACCTAGGCAATACCATTCAGGACATAGGCATGGGCAAAGACTTCATGACTAAAACACCAAAAGCAACAGCAACAAAAACCAAAATTGACAAATGGGATCTAATTAAACTAAAGAGCTTCTGCACAGGAAAAGAAACTATCATCAGAGTGAAAAGGAAACCTACAGAATGGGAGAAAATTTTTGTAATCTATCCATCTGACAAAGGTCTAATATCCAGAATCTACAAAGAACTTAAACAAATTTACAAGAAAAAAACAACCCCATCAAAAAGTGGGCAAATGATATGAACAGACATTTCTCAAAAGAAGACATTTACGTGGTCAACAAACATATGAAAAAAAACTCATCATCACTGTTCATTAGAGAAATGCACATCAAAACCACAATGAGATACCATTTCATGCCAGTTAGAATGGCAATCATTAAAAAGTCAGGAAACAACAGATGCTGGAGAGGATGTGGAGAAATAGGAACGCTTTTACACTGTTGGTGGGATTGTAAATTAGTTCAACCATTGTGGAAGACAGTGTGGCAATTCCTCAAGGATCTAGAACCAGAAATACCATTTGATCCAGCAATCCCATTACTGGGTATACACCCTAAGGATTAGTCATTCTACTATAAAGACACATGTACATGTATGTTTATGGCAGCACTGTTCACAATAGCAAAGACTTGGAACCCACTCATATGCCCATCAATGATAGACTGGATAAAGAAAATTTGGCATATATACCCCATGGAATACTATACAGCCATAAAAACGGATGAGTTCATGTCCTTTGCAGGTACATGGATGAAGCTGGAAACCATTATTCTCAGCAAACTAACACAGGAACATAAAACCAAACACTGCATGTTCTCACTCATAAGGGGTAGCTGAACAATGAGAACACATGGACACAGGGAGGGGAACATCACACACTGGAGCCTGTCAGCAGGTCGGAGGTTGGTGGGGGGATAGCATTAGGAGAAATACCTAATGTAGCTGACGGGTTGATGGGTATAGCAAACCACCATGGCACGTGTGTACCTATGTAACAAACCTGCAGGTTCTGCACATGTATCCCAGAACTTAAAGTATATATATAAACCGTGCTGGGATCACAAAGAATAAATTGGGTTGCAGTGCTAAAATTCTGCTTACAGTTTAAGAAGATACATTTTCAGGATATGCTATGATACATATTATTTGTGATAAAAATTGAATTGTGTTTTACAAATGTGAGATAGAATAATTCTGCCACGACAACTGTGCATATTAAAAAGTTATGTAGAACCCTACATTAAGCAATTCATCATTGCTGGCAGAATTGCAAAATAGCACAGTCACTTTGAAAGACAGTGTAGCATTTATTTGAAATGTTAGAGTTACCATATAACCTAGCACTTCCACTTCTAGTTATATACACAAGAGAAATGAAAACACATGTATATAAAAAAGCTTTTATATGCATATTCATAGTAGTATTGTTAATAATAGCCAATAAATGAAAACAACCCAAATATCTATTAACCAATGAATGGATAAATAAAATTAGTACAGCCATATAATGGAATATTAATTGGCAAGATGAAGAAATAAAGTATAAGCTATAATGAAGATTAATCTTGAAAGCAAAAGACCCCATATTGTAAAATTTCAGTTATAGTATATGAAATATCCAGAACAACAAATCCATAGAGGAAGAAAGTAGCTTGGTGGTTGCCAGGGCCTTGGAAATGGGGAAAATGGGGATTAATTGCTAAAAGATACAGGGAATAGGGTGATGCACATGATCTAAAATTAGATAGTAGTGAAGTTTGCTCAACTCTGTGAATAAGCTAAAAACACTGAAGTATACACTTTAAAGGTAAATTTTATGCTATATATTTTTTTCTTTTTCTTTTTTTTTTTTTTTTTTTTTTTGAGACAGAGTCTTGCTCTGTCGCCCAGGCTGGAGTGCAGTGGCCGGATCTCAGCTCACTGCAAGCTCCGCCTCCCGGGTTCACGCCATTCTCCTGCCTCAGCCTCCCGAGTAGCTGGGACTACAGGCGCCCGCCACCTCGCCCGGCTAGTTTTTTGTATTTTTAGTAGAGACGGGGTTTCATCATGTTAGCCAGGATGGTCTCAATCTCCTGACCTCGTGATCCGCCCGTCTCGGCCTCCCAAAGTGCTGGGATTACAGGCTTGAGCCACCGCGCCCGGCGCTATATATTTTTTTCTTAATACAGTTAGTATGATAAATTTTAAGAAAAAACTATATAAGGTATTTAAATATCAAAATGGAAAAGAACTTTCATAGAAGGTTCTATTTCTGAAGTTTAATATTTTCAATTCTATAAGACATATTTCAATTTTAATGAAATTTCTGCTGTACACTTGGGAACTTAAAACATTATAAATGTAATCATTTCAAAGTACTTTGTAGAATCACCTTTCTCCCCTCTCCCTTTATTTTGGGTTTGGTGACCTATAAAAGTAAATTATTTCTTGCCCTTGTGCAGAAGTTTGAAGCATCCCTCGGGGTAGGAATCACTTTTAAAACTCCCTACTGTTTCACTGATGGTGCTGTATTCTTAAAGGACACTGAAAAAAAAAAAAAATAATGTGGCATTGCCTGGGCGAAGGTCATTTCCTTATTAATAATTCGACAATATCCTGGTACTTTTAGAATTTCATTTTTGTGCACTATGTAAGACCAAATAAAAATCCTAAAATGCTGACAGAATGAAAGTCAAAAACTCTTGAGGTGGATGTAATGGACAAATTTAAAAAAGCAATAGTCCACACTATTTTGAGTCCGGCACTATGCTAGAGACTTTGGAAGAAGTTTTAACCACAGTGATGCTGATTACCTAGTGGGAAAAACACAGCACATAAATAGTTATATACAACGAGACAGAGGCTAGTGGTGAAGATGTGTGCAAAGAGTTCTAGGAACACTGGAGGAGGTGGGATTAATGGTGATTATGGGAGGCAAAAATACCCTCAAATATATTAATATTTTCATGTTGTATAATAATAATCAAAATTTTTTTCCAGGCTTCATTTGCCATCATGTTTTTATACAATTAAAATTCACATTATGTAACTTAAGTATACTCCACCAATTCACATAATAGCAATATTCATTAGAGTACTATGGAAATGAATAACCATTGAGAATACACATAATAGGCCAGACCCTCATTCTAGCAAGAGAAGCATTTGACTAAATTTAATCTCAGCTTCTAAATCTCTATTTTGGCATAATTTAAAATTTTTGTATGTTAAATATCTTTCATTAAAATAAAAATAGCATTGCTAATTTTAAATTCCCATATTTCTATTATGGCTATAAGTTGTGATAATTTTCATATAACTAATTTTGGAAATGAAATTTAACTACATGTATCAAAATGTTTTAAAATGTTTTCTTTCTTTGAATCAGTAATTCAAAGGAAGTGATTCAGTAAATGATATGATAAAATTATTAACAATATAATATACAGCTATAATATAATTATTTCAAGGATATTTAGAGACATAAGAAAATGCTTATTTTATATGGTAGGTGAAAATTATAGGCTAAAAAACTACTTTAAAATTAATGATTCCAATTATTTTTAAGGCCAAAAGGAAATAATTAGCTTGAGTTATATTTCAAAAAGCCAGCCTAGTAAATGATTGTAGGGATTATGTAGTTTTTGCTTGTCTTCAACTTTCTAATTCAAAGTGATATTTCTATAAATGTGAACCCAATGCATTATCTAGTCAATTACGTACTTTTACTTTTAAGAAGACACCTCATTTTATTTTAGTTGATCTCTTATTTATATCGTTTTTGTACGGTTTATGTTTTTCTTTTCATCATCATTTAGTCTTTTTTTAACTCCTTGATACACTTTATATAATTATTTTTATATATCACACATTCAATAAATATATATACTTTAAAATCCTTAACTTGTAAGTTAGTTGTACCTGTGTCGCTTCCAATATATTTTTCCTCTAGTGCTAAGAAATAAAAGAGTACTTTCCCCAAATAACTCAGATATACAACTCTCACCTCAAATTTGTCACTCCTCTTGTGAATGAAAAATATTTATTTTAAAACTCTGTGCTCTATTAACTTCAGCCTAGATCTAAATGTTGTGTGCTAGAACACAAATGAATCACAAGTTCACATGAAAATTTGTTTTAAAAAAGGTATTTCAAATTTTGTGCAAGAAATGTATAACCCAAGTCACAAAATAGTAAATAAATCACTTAAAATACACGTTTCTATGAGACAACAAAATGTAAATTTTTATTTGTCATTATTGATGGAAAAATATGAAAGTCTGAAACTACAAATAATTTGACACCCTTTATTTAGGGAACATTGAATGTTACATGTATAATAATATAAGTGACATAATTTTTGGAACTAAATGACTTGGCAAGTTCAATTAATACAGACTAAGTACCCCATCTGCAATTAAATTTATTAAATTATAACACAGATAATTCCAGCATATATGAGGTCATTCTAACAGAACATTCATATTTTGACTTTACATTTGATTTAGCTCATTGTACACATTATCATACATTTTTAGGGTTATAAATTAATTTTTAAATGAAATGTAACTCATAGGATTAATAGTAGTAAGTGTAGTTTCACGATATTTCAAGCGCTGTTCTAGGCACTCAATATGTATCAGCTTATTGAATATAAACAATAACCATATGGTGTTGCTACTATGATGATCTCATTTTACATGTAGGGAAATGGTGGCACAAAGAGTTTAAGTGATTTGCTTAGTGCCTTACATGCGTTAGTCTTATGTGGCAGAATTAGTACTTGAACCCAGCTATCTGGTAACAAAAGTTCAGTTTAATCACTAACACTGTACTGATACTGTCACCTTATTATGATAACATGAACATTGCAACATAAACAAATATGCCATGCAGAAAACTTTCAGGATATCAATGCATATAAAAGATTAAAAAAAATAGTAATTCTAGAAATTGTATTATTGATACAATTTTCAGGTACAACATAGTCTTATTGGGTTGTTGTGAGACTTAACTAAGTTATTCAGGTTAAGTGCTTAGACAAGTATGAGCACTTGGTAAGTGTGAACAATGAATTATTATTATTACTATTATTATTATTACCGGAACAAACTCAAAGCTTGCATTTTTAAGGGTGGAAGGGCCTTGTCACTGGTGATTCTAAGAGTAAGCTATATGTCTCCAAATCCCGCCAATCTATAGGTACTGATATTGCCATATAGCAGTGGCAATAATCAGCTTCCATGGCTGATATCTCACACTCATGCTTTCTCAGTTCTATCAGGCCCACACTTACGATTCTTCCACAGTCAATTCCAGTTATTTCTTTAAGGCAAGAAACAAACAGTGTGGGCATAATGTCATGAAAATGACAGATGTTTAATGGCCAGTGTGATATTTGAAAAAGCTGACAAAACTACACAGAAAGAATAATTAATATAAATCAACATAGAAGGCAAAAGAAATATATCATACTTAAAGGTAATTTGAAATGTGTGTGAGGACGAGGACCATAATTTGTTTTTATGTTTAACCTCTGAATTTTCATTTAATTTTATATTCATTATCACTTTTGAATTATTGATTTAAAAAGTCATGTAATATAGTTACTTAGTGGATACATTAGTTGTGGCTGATAATTCCTTTATTTAAACCAGAGAAAGTAGTTTTCCTATGTAACATTATTATACCCAACAATTAGGAAAGTTTGATGGTCTATATTTCATTGTCTGTTCCTGTTATTTCATTATTCCAGTTTCTTTTTATATTTGCCTTTGGAGAATAGAATCAGACAAACATGAAACATTTGTCATACACAGAACACGACCATAATAAAGCCACAATCAACTCCAATTTTATTGACAAGTGAGTAAGTGTACTACAGTCTCATCTGTTTCCTCTCTCTACCACCATAATTCTTTTCACCTGACATTTTGCCATTTTTAGGAGGGTTTTCAAGGATCATATCCTATGCCTCCCTGCTCTGTCATAACAGGGGATTTCACTGAAGTTACCCCCAACACACACACAAACACACCCACAGAGAGACAAAGGAACAATACAAAGACATCTCCCTCTCTTTCTGTCACAATACCCATTATCATGGTACCTGATAGCATCTGAGTGAATTCTGTTACTCAAAAGCCCACGGGCCTTACAGCCTACTCCTAAGACACTTATTTTACTAATTTTGCATTGTTTCCTGTGTTTAAGGTGCTCTTCCTTGCCTTGTCTATTTGGAAAACTCTTCTTCATTCTTTAGGGCTTTGATGGCATATCCCCTGTTCTAGGAAGCCTATGATCTTCAGACAAAATTTGGAAACCTCTCCTCAGATTTCCCATTGATGAGAATATATATGTATGGTGCTATAATTGCGCAGTTGTCTAGTTCCCATAAGAGAACACATGACTCTGAAGGGATGGATGGTCCTTTCATTTTTAACCTTCTCACAACGATGTGTCTCAAAAGGGCACGGTCTTGATGTGTTAGAATGAATAAGCTACCTAATGGAATATATGTATACAATGAGGCACAGCACAATGATTCTATGACTGCAGATTAGCCACATAAACAAGTATCTGTCCTATTTTGACAAATTAGGCCAAATCACCAAAGACCAAATTTTCTTGGATCAGATATACAGTTTACCATATTCTCAATATGTGCTGACTTGGTAACATTGAGAGATACAAAAATAATAAACTATAGTAATTGGAATTATTAATGACTCAAATAGTTCATTAATTTTCAGGCAAATTATCCTTAAAGCATTGGAAAGAGTTTAAAATTTGTTTCCTTAGTTGCTCAGTATTCTAATATCTATTTCTATATCTATATATACATCTAATATATATGGGTATATATATATTATTAATAGGTAAAAATATTCATAATAGATCTTTTTTTTAAGTATTTTACAAAATGCTTTGGGAGGGCCAGGAAAACTCAAGATGCATTACCTATGATCAAGGACATTACTTTTAGCTTTCTTTATTTGAATGTTTGCATTTGTACATGTTTCAATGCACCAGTTGAAAGCAACCAAAATAACACAGACAAAAATTATTAGACAGTTTTGATTATGAACTGGGAGAAAAATAATGTAGTTTAAAAAATTAGCCTTTTCCCTACTTTTCTCTTAGTTACTATACTCTACTGCCACACAGTACAGAAAAGAAAAAATAAATCTATCTTCGAGAAATGTCTCATTTTCACTTGAAATGATGCAACTATTAGTCGCTACTCCATATATTTGTGTTTGAAAAGTTTCTATCAAGTATAATCTTAGCCAGAATACCTTATAGTATATAAGCTATACATGAACAGTGAAAGTATTATATTTGCTATTTGAAATGTGTCTATGCAACACACTTAATTCAAAACATTTATGAGTGGAGGTTGACAAGTCTGTCCTTCTAACTCTTATGACATAACTTACTATTTATATGCTACCTGTACTTCAAGATCTATTCTGTGTTCTAACACTATAGAGAAGGCTAATTGGATATTCCCTCAGATAGAAATGAAAGTTATCTCTCTCTGTCTATTTTTATATCACTTTTTCTTATTATTACAATCTTTCTTTTGTATGTATCCACTTAACCCATCGTAACATTTTCCCCTTTATAAGACCTAGCATTCCTCCTCTTATTAAGAATAAACACCTTAGCAGTACTAGCCGCATGGTTGATGTTGAATTAAGCTAATGAAGTGGTTGGAAATACACAATTCAAATTTACTATGTTTGCAAATCCACTTATAGCTCCTAAAACTCCAAGAGTTTTAGGTCAGCCTTTGGAAAATTCTGAATTCGTTTTTTGTTAATTATTTCTTGGGAATATTGTTTTGTAGGATATTTCTAGAAATGCAACCCACTGAAAATAGCCAATCTAAACGTTACAATCTCAGCATCAACATTTGCCTCAGTGGAAGTCCTTAATTGCCAAATGGAGAGAAATGCATGCAAGCTGTCAGCATCATGTTTCTCCACCATTTTGCCACTACAAATGTTTCTTAATGGCCAACATACTACTTCTTCTCAATTGAATGTTTATGTTTGAGAAAATGCAGAAACAAGAGTACTAAGTGCAAATAGAGGTTTGCTGAAGTTTGTGTATTTAGCTCCTATGGCATTCTGGATGCCAAATTCACATTCATTAGGCATAAGAAAATGTTAAGCAGCCTTGACTGTAGGAGGAAAAGCAACAACAAAAATCTCTTCATACCTCTAAGACTTCCAAACAGTCAGACTGTTTTCTTACAGAGCCCCGTTCTGCCTTTCCAGCACACTGTTTTCTGCTGTCTTATCAGTCTTTCCCTACTTTATTCATGTTTTTTGACTGCTGTTTATGCCACTTAGGCATTTGCTTATACTGGTCCCCATAGATTTTCCTCCTGTTTAACATTCACAATGGGCTCAACTTTCTTTGAAGCACACCTCCTCTATGGAAGCAAATGACACCCTAATTTTTGTTAACTCTAAGGCGTCACAGAACTTTATTTCTTCAAGGCCTCTAACTTTACTTTTGGCCTTATCTTCTGCCATTTCCCATCTGAACACAATGCTGCTTTTACCTGTTCCTTTATATTCTCCAGGAGGACTGTGCAATTGTTTTCCTTCTGCCTGAAATACTCTGTTCTATGTCATCTTCTGAGATACGGCTTCCCTTTTCACTCATGCTGCAGTAGGTTTCTGCAACTCATTTTCACCAATTACGATCTTTCTCTCCTCTCATGCTTTAGGACAGTTACCTTTTAATGTTTCTGGCATTATTATTATTATTATTATTTGCTTTGTCGCCACTGTATTGAAATAATTGTCAATCCAGGTTTCTTACTTTCAAACCTTCTTATATTTAATTCATTTTACAGGTAGATTATTACTTATCACAAATCCTTGTTTGGCCATTTTATTTCCTCATCCCCATTTATTTCCTCATTCTCCCACAAAAATAAGTCACCCCACCAGTTAATAAATCCCTCATGTTTAGAGGATAAAATAAATTGTCTTTATTTCTTGCTAGAGAGTGAATGTGTCCCCTCAAAATTCCTTTGTTGAAGCCCTAAGACTGATTTGATGGGAATTTGAGGTGGGGTCTTTGGGAGGTAATTACTGTTAGATAAATCCATGAGGGTGGGGCCCTCACGGTGAAAAGAGGAGACATGAGATATCGCGCTCTCCCTCTGTGCCATGTGAGGATACAATAGGAAGCAGACTCTTGCCAGACACTGGATCCACCAGTGCCTTGATCTTGAACTTGTCAACCTCCAGAACTGTGAGAAATAAATAGTTGTTTAAGCCACTCAGTCCGTGGTATTTTTGTTCTACTAGCCTAAATTTTCAAAGACAGCACTTTATCAAGGTCATCATATACTAGTCTTTACCTATAGCCCTAGAACAAAATGTCTACTACTTCTTTAAAAGGAACACTCTGCTTCAGGGAAGAAAGAATGTTTATAAGATTTCTTCTGTTCAATTTAGCCTCACGTCATTTCTCTTGCCTGGAACATTCTCGTATTCATCCTTCAGTATTTCTAAATCCTATATACTTAATTTAAGGCCTAGTTCAAGTTGTAGTACTTCATTGAATACTTCTCCAATTGATAATCTTTCAATTTTTATTCATAATTACAAGATCTCAGCAGAGTTTTGTTTTCCTGACTTTGTAGACTTATTAAAAATAGCTTCACCAATTTTTTTTAGGAAATAAAAGCATAGTGTAAGTACTACACGGCTCATGTTTGATATAATAACATCTGCAAAAAACCCCACAAAATGTCTCAATTACTCTTTTTTTTTTTTTTAAGTTGATCACATTCCTTCATGCATTTACTAATTCAAACACATTTATAGGTTTCCTTGAAGAGGTCCAGGCATTCTGCCAGAAAATGGGATTCTCGTAGCAGACTAAATTTAGTCAAAACAGATCAAACTCCTTGCCCCTAGGTAGCTTACATCCTTGCAGGGATGATAGTGGGGCTGGAGAGGAAGACATTCAAGAAGACAGGCATATACAGAGTGTGTTACATGGTAGTAGGTGCTACAGAGTAAAATAAAACAGGGAGGGGTGGAGCTGCAATCTAGATAGAGATGGCAGAAAACACTTAAGAACAGTGTGGCATTTGAGCAAAGGCTTAAGGACATCAGGGGAATAAGACATGTGAGTAGATAAGGGGTAGATGGAGTATTTCAGAGATGACAGGGTACTTGGAGCATAAGGAGCCATAAAGAGGAGACCACATCTCAGAGGTAACTTAGGATTCAAGTATGTGGGACTCTATAGGTTATTATGAGAACTTGGCTTTTGGGAAGCAAATGGTTTGAGCGAAAAGTGACATGATCAGATTTGTCTATAAATGTAATCCTTTCAGCTGCTATTTGAGAACAGACTTAAGTGAGGCAAAAGAGGAAGTAGGAAAATCAATGAGAGGACTATTGAAAGAATCTGGAAAAAGATAAAGGTGACTTGAACCTAAGTGTTAGCTATGGAAGTGACTTAAGTAGACAGATTATGCATATGTTTTCAAGATAATGTCAGCAGGTTGAACAATTATATGTGGGTGAGAGATAAAGAGGAAAGTCAGAGAAGATGGCAGATGACTCAGGGTTTTCGCCAAAGCAGCTGCAACATAAAAGTAGAGATTGGAAAAATTATGAGAAAAGGTTCAGAATGGGAAAGGGAATTGGGAATCAGTTTTTGATGTGTTAAATTGATGTGTCAATTAGATAACTAAGTTAAGACACACATTTTTGGTGTCTGGAATTCGGGAGAAGGGTCCAAGTTGGAGACACGAATATGGGAGTCATCACTTATAAAAAGGTACTTAAATCTCTAATTCAGCCCAAATTGCTAAAAGTATGAGACAGACTTAATACACAGAGAAGAGGTCCAAGGACTAAGTCTTGGTACACTTCTCAATGTTTAGAAGCTGGGAAGACAAGAAGGGCACTAATGAAGGATACTGAGAGAATGTTTACATGAATAAATAAAAACATAAATTCTTCTGTAAGATACAAAATTCATATTTTTTATCTTGCCTAAATTGTAGTTCCATCTTTTTACAATACAAAAACATTTTAAAACTTAAAGCCACTTATTGATCACCTAACATAATTCTCTGCAATAAATACACTTAAGTACTTTGTTTTTAAAATATGTAGGGCCAGGTGTGGTGGCTCATGCCTCTACCACCAGCACTTTGGGAGACTAGAGCACAAGGATTGCTTGAGCCCAGGAATTCAAGATCAGCCTGGTCAACATAGTGAAACCCCATCTCTACACAAAATACATATAAAAATAAAAATTAACCAGGCACGATGGTGAGCATCTATAGTCCCAGCTACTTGGGAAACTGAGGCAGGAGAATCACTTGAGCCCAGGGTTTAAGCCTACAGTGAGCTATAATTATGCCACCTCATGTAGCCTGGGCCACACAGTAAGATCCTGTTTCCAAAACAAAACAGAAGTATAATATTATAAGGCTCCAATTTTAAAATGTTGCTTTGTGTTTGAATTCTCATAGATTATTATTAGTTGAAAATGTTAAAAACACATATTATAACATTTAATGTTTAATTATGAAAGATAGGAAGTAAATTTTGTTGGCAATATACATAGTATAATGAAAAAGATAAGAAGTGATATTATGACTTAATCGAGAACTGCTTCACAGATGACAATGCGGTGTTTTGTTTTATTGTTTGGAGACCCAGGAGTTTTTATAACTTAGAGCAATGCACAATAAAATAATTTGGGATGAATGAAAGTGATGCATCTCCTCCCTCCTCTGCTTCTCTCTTTTATTTGAAGAGATAAGCATTTTTAAATGGATATGAGAAAGGTGAATCAGCTGGATTCTTCAATAGACAAATCATTTTTAGGAAAGGAGCTCATAGAAGTTTTAAATTATCCACATGCAATGTGTGATCCTTGATTGAATTTTGGAGTGAATTAACAAAAAACTATAAACAAGAAGAATATTTTTGGAGACAATTGCAGAAAATTACCAATATATTAGATAATGGTATATCATGTGAAATTTCTTGGGTGTAATAATGGTATTGGGTTTATTATAGGAGAAAGTCCTCATGATTGAGAGATGCTGAAGACCTTAAGAATCATATATCATGTCTTCTGCTTCTTACTTTCAAATATGTCAGAAAAATGTGTTGAAGAAAGAAATAGATGAGGTAAATGTGACAAAACAATGATAAATCCACGTGAATGAAAGGATTCAATAACAATACTTTCTGTATACTCTGTCAGCTTTAATATACAAGATCAGAGAGTCCAATGTTTCTAGGCTCTAACCCTCTGGGATAGAATGGGAAAATTCATCATGTAGAAATAAAACTGAAGGAATATGCTGAGTAAACGTATAGCATGGGAGGTCAATGTCGTTACATTTATATGAGTAAACCAGAAGGATGGTTTAGTATGCCAAAAATGGAAGCCAACTTTGAGGCATAAAAATAAATCTGAGAAGTTGGATATCTTATGCCGCATACCACAGTCTACTCTTCTTGAGTATGGCATGCCCCAGAGCAAATAAAGCAGACACGAGAGACACAAAAATGGCTTTAGCCCTACTGAAGCTCCATCTACCTGGAGAAAGGAGTTACAATTTTTTTAAGTCGGCAATCAGTAATAAAAAGTTGTCATAATTAAAATTCCCAAATCATAAAGGTCAACATATATGTCCTAACTCATGCTTGGTTCTTCATACATATTAGCTGCTTGGCAGCACTGTCACATCCCTAGAGACAACCAAATGTTTAACTCATACATAACCAAATAACAGTTGTGACTACAGAAGTAATCCTCTTACTGATTGTTCTTTGTAATAAATTAAAGACAATAGAAGCAATTGCACCAAGCCCACATTTTCAGATCATTTTATGATTATTTGTGGCTCATGAGATGCTTCTAAATTTCTAACTGAGACTAGTGTCTTCCTTTTTTATCTCTCCAAGACTATTGTAAATTACTACTTTCTATTAATTGTCTCTTCATAAGGCAAGGTTTTCTCATATAATCTTGGTATATGAGTTAACATAGGAAAACATAATAGAGATAGAAGTAGGAAGAGGGTTTCCTCCCTTCCCCATGTTAGTCTTATATCTAAGTGTGTTCCCTTATTTCATAGACGCCTTTTTTTTTTTTTTTTTTTTTTTTTTTTTTTTTTTTTAAGGCAGAGTTTGGCTCTTATTGCCTAGGCTGGAGTGTAATGGTGCGATCTCAGCTCACCACCACTGCTGCCTCCCAAGTTCAAGTGATTCTCCTGCCTCAGCCTCCTGAGTATCTGAGATTACAGGTGCGTGCCACCACATCCAGCTAATTTTGTATTTTTAGTAGAGACAGGTTTTCTCCATGTTGGTCAGGCTGGTCTCGAACGCCTGACCTCAGGTGATCTGCCCGCCTCGGCCTCCCAAAATGCTAGGATTACAGGCATGAGCCACCACACCTGGCCCTCATAGTTGTCTTTTTGATGTTCTGAAATATAACCTAAGTTCTAGTTCTAAAGAGTTTCCTTCACCTTCCATGAGCACTGCTCAGTTTCCTTTTCCATAATTTTTCATTTCCCAGGCCTTTCAATTAAATTGGTTTGGAAAAGACGGAGACAAAGAGGAGGGCACAGTATCCCAAATGCTGATAAGAAACCAAAAACCTCAAGGGCTGCTGTTCTGCAAATGTACGGAGCTGGCATTGTGCAAGAGAGCAAGTTGTAGTTTGTGTCACAGCTTTTTTTTCTCAAATTTAGTTTGATATAATTTTAGATGTATAAAAGAGTTGCAAAGATACCACAAAGAGTTTTCATATACTCTTTACTCAGCTTCACCTACTGTTAGTATCTTACATAATCATGGTACATTTATCAAATAAATTAAAATTAATGAAAAACTACAGACTGTCTTCAGATTTTTCAAGTTTTCTACTAATATTCTGTTCCAGGATCCAATTCGGGATACTATGTTGTATTTCATCATGTCTCCTTAGTCTAATCTAATTTGTGACAATTTCTCAGTCTTTCCTTGTCTTTCATGAGCTTCACATGTTTGAAGAGTACTGGTCACACAATCTGTAAAATGATCCTCAGTTTGGATTTTTCTGGTATTTTTTCGTGATTACTCTAACACTGTGAATGTTTTGGAAGAGTAGCAAAGAGAGGATGTGTCCTTCTTATTGCATCCTTTCAGGGAATACAGCCATGGGGATTTTATTTTATTTATTATTTATTAATTAATTTATTTATTGAGACAGAATCTCACTCTGTCACCCAGGCTGGAGTGCAGTGGCATGATCTCGGTTCAGTGCAAACTCCGCCTCCCAGGTTCAAGGGATTCTCTTGCCTCAGCCTCCC
Source organism: Macaca nemestrina (assembly GCF_043159975.1). NCBI lineage: Eukaryota > Metazoa > Chordata > Mammalia > Primates > Cercopithecidae > Macaca > Macaca nemestrina. The sequence continues at coordinate 51,897,760 of NC_092134.1, read as the reverse complement.
AAGGAGCTGGGATTACAGGCACACATCACCATGCGTGGATAATTTTTGTATATTTTGTAGAGATGGGGTTTCACTATGTTGGCCAGGCTGGTCTCCAACTCCTGACCTCATGATCCCCCTGCCTTGGCCTCCCAAAGTGCTGGGATTAGAGGTATGAGCCACTGCGCCCGGCGTCTTGGGGATTTTAAAATGCATGTTTCCTACTGAGAAAGTGAGGTAAAGAAAAGAACTGTGCATCCAGCAATATAAGGAAATCAATATTCTGTTTTCACTGGCACTTTTGACCTGCTGGCCATAAGCCAATACTATACACTAGAAGGTAGGGTGCTGCAAGAATGTCAGTACTTCTGTCCCATTAATCTTTGCAGGCTCTGCCACCCCTGCAGTTACTCATGGAGCATCCATTGCCAGGACTGCCTCTGTACCATGCCCCTGTAATGTGACTTCAAAGGGTGCACCGTTCTGTATCTGCTCTTTGTCTTTTATGACCAACCGCTACAAAAACTAGAGAGAATCTCCAAGTATTTTGTTTTTGTTCCAGTTAAGAAAATTGTCGATAATCTCAAAAAAGGGCTATTAACTTTCATTCTGTCTTTCATTTTCTCTTCTTCCTCTCTTTTACCCTACATCTGAGTGGGGGGGCCGTGGTCAGAAGCAATGCCTTCAGGAAGTCCACACTCTTTCCTAAATTAATTCTCATCATGGAGGTAGAGGTTCAGCTAATAATAATTATGTTTTTGAGGAACAGAGAAAGAGGACAAAGGGGAGAGGAGACACCACTTATAATCCCTACTAAGATAGCTTTGTATTGTGCTAAACACTTTTTGTCAGATCTCTTTTAAATCTGAGATGCCTTTATCATTTTCCTTATTTGACTGATGAGGAGAGTGGAGTTCAGTAGAATTTAAAAAATTCTTCAAGTTAGCCAGTTAGTAAATGGGTGGAGACCACAGGTCACGGTATTTTCTCTCTCCCTCACCTGGAGGTATAAATCATTCCTACTACTTTAGTATGGGTTAAAGCCAGACATCTTGTCAGTGCTTCCTAAAAAAAAAAAAAAAAAAAAAAAAAAAGGAAATTGTTTTTCATGTGAGGTTCTGTGTCTGGGTCCCTGATGATTTCCTATGCTTAAGTATCTACTTGATAATCTCTCCAAAACACCACTCTTCCAACACTCTGTGTTGCTATTTTCAGTGCTCTCCAGGAACTCTTAAACTAACGGACATGATCCTCATGCACTGACAACTACTTTAGCCACCTCAACTCTGACCAGTCCCTCAGAGCAGGGAGCCGTCTGTTGTTATTTTCACCACTAACAAATATTCACGGCCTCATTTTTTTCTGGCGCATAGTGAACATGCACTTATCTTCCCCCTTTGAAATTGGGTGCAGCCATATTCAAATCAAAATCCTACCCTTTGGTAGTTACAAGATACACATAAAAAAAAAAAAAAGTGAGACTTAGAAAGGTTGAATAACTTACTCAAGGTCACAAACCCAGCAAGTATTAGGGTTAGAATTCTAGTCTCTCTGGCCCAAGCTCTGACCTCATAACCCCTGCAAGATACCCTCCCTATCCTATGGAGCCTGGTGTTACACTATCCCCTCCCCACTTTAGCCTCCACGTATAGTAAAGTGCTTGGAACACAAAAAACATTTCATAAATTGTGCTGAATGAAATCATTTCCATGAGTGTTTATGAATCTTGAGTTCATTTGTACCTTTTGCCTAAAATTCTAGCCACTTTATTTTGGAGAGCTTCCACAGCAAAGGGCACAGATCCCAGGCATAACATTGCTTTGAGTATACAGCAACCAATATATTGTTAATCCAAGAAAGTTCCTCCATTGATACACAGTAGAAATACTCCAGTTTTTAAAGTCCTCAAAGCTATAGCAAAGTATTTGTTTTTAAAATTTAATTTAAATTAATACAATCAGAGTGTTGTGTTATTTGGGTATTATAGTATGTTAAAACACATATATCCCAAAGACATAGTTTCTGTGTCAAAAAGTCATGCACTCATGTGTGCTGATGATGATCTTATCCTGACCCGCTATGTGACTTGTATCTCTAAACCAGGCTTTCCTGAATTTTATCTGTTAATTTAACCCTGATTTCTCAGCAGCAGCTTCTCTTTGTAAATAGACTTGCCTCTTCTATGTCTGACCTCTGCTCCTCATAATCAGATTAACTCAGATAAAGCTGCTTCAGGGAAGAGGTCAAAACCACTGCCAAAAATAGTAGTTGCCCTACTTCAGTCTATTTTCAACACAGTAGCCAGGAGATCCTGTTCACACCAAAGTCCAACCGGCCTCACTGTTAGCCCTCTTCTCACAAGCCTCCAGTGGCTTCCAACCTCACTCACAGTAAAAGCCAAGTCATCCTTTAGCCTATGATGTCCTACATGATTTGAATTCCCTTCCATTGATTTTGTCACTGATTTTTAAAAATCCAAATTCATTCTCATATAGCTGAATTGTCCTCTTTGCTTCAAATATGCCAGGAATATTTCTACCTCAGGGCCTTTGCACTTGATGTTCCCTTCACCTTTTCCAAGATAGTTATTCCCTCACCTCAGTCAAGCCTTTATTCAGATGCCCCCTTCTCATCAAGACATTCTCTGATTTCCTTATTTAAATGTATGACACCCCTTCTTTGCTTTATTTTTAATCAGAACATGTATCACTATCTAGCATACTATATATTTGCTTGAACTCTTTTGTTTATTGTCTATGTCTGCTGAATACTGTGTAAGCTACATTATACAGGCACTTTTCTCTATGTCGAACACCGTTATATTACAGAGCCTTAAAAGTACCTGGCACTTATTAGATTATCAAAACGTATTTATCACGTGACTGAAAAAGTAAATGAATAGACACACCATTATTGAATTTTGCCAATGTTTGAGGTATGTATTATTATTACCCAATAACACCACCCAGCTAATAAAAGCTAATTTTATGTGGTCATATTTACTAAAACTTTACACCTTTGTTAGAGATTTATCATTAGTATTTTTATTTTTAAATGAAATTGTAAAAAGAATATGCTAAAGGCAGTATTCTTTTCAAGGTGAAAGTTGGCTCTCAGGCATATGTAATGCTCATAACACTGGTATTGTCAATTCATTACTAAGAAAGATCAAAAAAGGAGAAATTGAAAGCCAAGGAGGCATAGAGCTAGGAGATATTAATGTGGCTTTGAAGAGGAATATATCCGAGCCCTGGCAGTGGGTGAGTTACATAAAAAAAGGGAATTTTCCCTCAGAAAAAGAGATGTGCAGTTTTTGGAACATTTCTCTGTTTTCCAGTGGAACACCATATTTTCACAGAAACTATGCCCTGACCTGATTTATAATTTTAAGAAAATAGTTCAAATGCCCTTTGCTCATTATGATCATAATGGTGGTTCTGCTGCTACCACAAGCATTTCACCACTGATAATTTTAATACTGACTCTGAGAGAAACAAGTAAGTAGTTGCACTTAATTGTCCAGCAATTATTTTGCAAGAAAATTTACCAGCAGTTGCTGCCTACATAAAAATGATATGGAACTGCAAACTTGCCGTTTAAGAATCAGCCTTTTCTCTAAAACAAAGGAAAATTGGTTATAGATAAAGAAACAGTTGTGCAATGTAGAAGTAGTTTTCAATTCTGGCTGCATGTTTACCAGGGAACTTTTGAAAATATTAGTATGTGATATTTCATGTCTATACTTCTCCCACTTCCAAAGATATTCTAATTTAGTGGGTCTTGGTAGGTCACAGTAATCAGTATTTTTGACAAGTTCATCCAAATGATTTAATGTGCAACTAAGTTTAAGAGAAACATGTGTAGTGGGATCAAATGTATATAGGCATATCTGCCTAATACTCTTCATTGATGATTCATTCGTTCATCCTAAATTACATCAAGTACCCACCCTATGCTAGGAACTGTGCTAGGGGAAAAAGGTGATGGGGTTTATAATGTAGTCTAGAAAAAATAATATTGAGCAGAAGAGCAGAAAGTACTACTCAAATGTTAATACCACTGCTACATCCATCTCAATAACACACTATTGAGAATTTATTTCCTTTTATCCTCACTCAAGTTAATCTAATTTATTTGTAATCATTTATCTAAATAATATCTAAGATCTAGTATAACTAGACTGTCATCTATAATCTATTGCAACTTGTACCACTCCACTGCTTCCATGTTTGGAATGCCTCCTCTAGGAGAAAACACACCCTCTATCAAAAGCCGTATGTCTATGGAAATTTTAAGAGAGACAGGGGAAAAGAAAGAGAATTCAACTTCACTTCAAAACCAGACAAAAAGTCTCCACTTCAAAACCTTGTGTATGGATTCTTTTCTCTAGACTAAACATTCTCGCTTCCCATAAATAACACTTCTTTCTCTTTGATGAGTCCTTTCTGTCTCTCCCTCCCACTGCCACTGCCACTCCCCTGGTCTGGACCAATTCCTCTGATGAGGACTGTGGTAACAACCTTCTAACTGATTTATTTTTTATTTTTATTTTTCCTTTTAGAATCTTCACCCTCCGAATAGTCCTTCACAGTTCCAAGAATATATCTGAAATCCAGATCTGCTCATCCACACTGTCCAAAAAAACAAAACAAACAAACAAACAACAGCAAAAAACTCTGCCAAATTTCCACTGCCCACATGATAAAGACCAAATGGTTTTCCCACTGACCACATCATAAAGACCAAGTAGTTTAGCATGGCACACACAGTCTTCTATAACTTCTATAACTTCTATAACTGGTCAAATTCTCCAGTACAGCTCTAGCTAGCCCAGTCTAGATATACAGAATTACTCACCCTTTTGTTACTTTGTTTAAAAAAAACAAGTTTCATTCAATGAGGAAATAGAAAAAAAAAAAAAACCTTTTTAGTCATTTATGTAATTTTTGATAACCTTATAGATAAACTGTGAATTAAAATCTATAGTCTTTCTACAGGAATTAATTTTCTCTGGTCCCTAATAAGTTGAGCACATTGCTTATTTTTCTCTACTTATAAATTTTACATTTAAAAATTGACCTAAAAGCCTAAATAGTCATGTAAATGCATATGTATAAACAAGGCAAAGCTATTTTAAGCAGAATCTAAAATGTATGAAAAACTGGGGCAAACTAAGTAATGCTTAGGCTTAAAACTCATTAAAAACAAAATATTGTGGGTTGTTGTAGCATTTAAAAAATACAAAAAGAGCAATTTGAACAAAACAATATATTTAAAATAAGATGATTAAAGTTAGACCGTGATATACTGGAGACATATTATTATTTGTTTTGAGATACTTTTATGTGCAGTTAATGAGAAATAATTACATTATACACTAATGATAAATAAATTAGGCATTTCCCATGTATTTAAAAGTCTTAATCAATGCAAAATTCTCTTCCTCATAAATTCTTGAAGCTCAGAGATCACTGAACTATGGAAAGAACAGGCAACCTATAGAATGGGAGAAAATTTTTGCAATCTATCCATCTGATAAAGGGCTAATGTCCAGAATCTACAAAGAAATTAAACAATTTACAAGAAAAAACAAACAACCCCATCAAAAAGTGGGCAAAGAATATGAATAGACACTTTTCAAAAGAAGACATTTATATGACCAACAAACATATGAAAAAAAGCTTATCACTGGTCATTAAAGAAATGCAAATTAAAACCACATTGAGATACCATCTCACACCAGGTAGAATGGAGATCATTAAAAAATCAGGAAACAGCAGATGCTGGAGAGGACATGGAGAAATAGGAACGCTTTTACCCTGTTGGTGGGAGTGTAAACCAGTTCAACCATTGTGGAAGACATTGTGGTGATTCCTCAAGGATCTGGAACTAGAAATACCATTTGACCCAGCAATCCCATTACTGGGTATATACTCAAAGGATTGTAACTCATTCTACTATAAAGACACATGTACACGTATGTTTATTGCAGCACTATTCTCAATAGCAAAGACTTGGAACCAACCCAAATGCCCATCAAGGATAGACTGGATAAAGAAAATATGGCACATATATACCATGCAACCATAACACTATGCAACCATAAAAAGTGGATGACATAACCATAACACTATGCAACCATAAAAAGTGGATGAGTTCATATCCTTTGCAGGAGCATAGATGAAGCTGGAAACCATAACTCTCAGCAAACTAACACAAGAACAGAAAACCAAACACCGCATGTTCTCACTCATAAGTGGGAGTTGAACAATGAGAACACATGGACACAGAGAGGGGAACATCACACACTGGGCCCTGTCAGTGGCTGGGGTGCTAGGGGAGGGATAGCATTAGGAGAAATACCTAATGTAGATGATGGGTTGATGCATGTAGCAGTGGTACATTACCACTTGCAAATATATTCTAATATACTGAGTCTTTTATGTCCCAGTAATCAGTATTTTTGACAAGTTCCTCCGAACAATTTAATGTGCTGCTAGGTTTAAGAGAAACATGCAGCAAACCACCATCGCACGTGTATACCTGTGTAACAAACCTGCACATTTTGCACATGTATCCCAGAACTTAAAGTATAATTTAAAGAAAGAGAAAGAAAGAAAGAAAGAAAGAAAGAAAGAAAGAAAGAAAGAAAGAAAGAAAGAAAGAAAGAAAGAAAGAAAGAAAGAAAGAAAGAAAGAAAGGAAGGAAGGGGAAGAAAGGGCCAAACTACTCAAGAATGCGGAAGAGATTCACTTGAATTTGTTGAAAGTAATGGTAGAGGGGCTGTTAATGCTTCACCTTGGCAAAGAGATAGAAAACATTGATGATTAATCAGAAGATCAGAATCCATTATTCTATTTCCTTTAGCCAAGGGTTTTCCCCAGGATGGTTTTTGTTTGGTGTTTTATTGAGCTCTTGCTTCCTCTGCAAGTGAGCCTAATCTATACGCAGCTCTGGAGCAATGTCTAGCTGTTGATTGTTCTTTTCTGGCCTCTGGCTGCAGGCTTGTCCATGGCATTTAGAAGGTCTACCACAAAAGTGCAAGTGGAGGCTCAGTGCTGCCCCTCTTCTTTTTCCTCCACCTCTGTTCCACACAGTGAGGTCCCTCTCATACATATGTATGCCCTGACCCACATGTACCAGCTTCTTAACCATAAGCAGTCTCCTTTTGGCTCTATGGTCCTAAGGATACACATGTCAGAGATGAGGTTTGCAGACAAAGGAGGAGGCCCATTCAGTCCTTGGAAATAGGCTCAGAGCATTGGATTAGGGATTTTCAGGGTTCCTGGTACATGGAGATGGTGTAGAAGAGGTAATGGGATACTGAACTGGGTCTAGACTCCTGATCTCAGGAACATCTGTTCTAGTGGTAGGGAATAAGACCAAAAGAAGATCATAGACGGGCTGAAGCACGGAGCACCCGACAGGGTTGCCTCCATTTTCTCACGTTCCTGATGTACAGTAAGGATTAAGTACCAATAAGTCATTTAGCAGCTGCTGTATCATGAAAATATTTCCATACTGGTGGAAGGAACCAGAATGAGGATGTCAGAAGTTATATGCAAAGTTACATTGGGCTTATAAAATATTTTTTACTCACCTTTCTACAAAGACCTCAACTATAACTTGTATTATTTGCTTATGCATATCATTCCATTAGAATACTTCTTTTCTTTCTTGTTTTCCTGAAAATTTTCCAAAGTTTTCTTTAAAAGTGCAGGTCAAACTTACACTCTGCATGAAATGTTTCCCAATCTTCCATCAGCAAAATTAACTTATGTTTAGATAGCACTTTGTACATAATTCTAACTTAACATTGCCACACAGCATTACATTTATGTATATGTATTTTCCCTATTAGAATATAAATTCACTGAACACATGATATTTGCTCATTCTTTCTTTACCCCAAACCAAATACAGCATTTGATATATACAAAGGATACAAATAATTTTTGATGAATTGAATTAAACACATATATTCAGTTTCCTATTCCTATACTGTTTTGTTTATCTTTTTCTTGAAATTACTTTTTATCAAGATCTTTTGCAGAAAATGTGACAGAATATTCTAGGTATTATATAATCAGGATGGTCTACGGTAGGCAAATTATCTTTATTGATTCAGCCAATCATTTGGAAACCTTTATTTCTGCAAAAGGCCAGATAGTAAATAATTTAGGCTTTTCTGACTATATGGTTTCTTTCCTGCCACTCAACTCTTATGTTATAGCACAAAAGCAACACAGATAATATGTAAACAGCAGGCATGGTTGTGTTCCAGTAAAACTTTATTTACAAAAACAGGCGGCAGGCCAGATGTGGCCCTGATCTATACCAGCACTTCTTAAACATGGTTACACAAGAGAATAAGTCCTAATGCCTTAAAGCATCCAATTATATACTAATTAACTTATCTCATATATATCCAGAATGGTGATAGTTATGTACTATCTTAGGAGAATTGAGAAAATAGTTATTCTAATAGTATTATTTTTTTCTGTGGTTCCGATGAGCAATGCTGGCTGACAGAAATGCTTATCTAGACAATAGATTCCATTCATAGATAAGCCTAAGACTATATTATATTTTTAACATAGGCTATCATTGGTTCATATTGATTTTCTTTTCAAACAAATCTGCTTAGGTGTTTTATACGTCAGTTGTTTTATTATATCTAAATGGAAACTGCATATTTATCATTATTAATTCTTTTATTTTGGGTTTTATAAATAAAATCTCTCATTTCTTACATAATAAAGCAGTATTTTTTTTTCAGTCTATATCTTATGAGCTTGAAATTGTATAGATACAACTAAAACCCAGACTACAATTCTTATTAAAATGTCCGGGAAATTGTTTTTAATTGAGTTTTTTATGTACCTCTGAAGTAACTTTTTGTATCCAATACTCCATCCAAGCTCTGTAGATATTATCAAGACCCAAAACTTGAAATCTCAATTAGCTCCTCCTTTTCTTTTTTATTCAGTTTATTAGAAAATTTTGTTGCATTTAGTTTTGAAAACATATCCAGCATATAACCACTAGCAACCATGCTGGTCTGAGTCATCCTTATCTTTCCTCTCAATTACTGTAGCAACCTCCTAACTGATCTTTGCTTCTGTCCTTGTCTCCTTTAGTCGACGCTAGGCATACTAGCTAGAGGAGTCCTTTTAAAACATAAAACACATTTGTCTCTCCTTTGTTCAAAATCCAAAGAGTAATCAGTTTTAGATGGAGAAAAATTTATGAGAAACTGAAGGGACCTGTCCATCCTCACATAGACTGGTAGGTCTGGGCACTAGAGCAGAAAACATCTACCATTGAATCTGAAACCTTATCACATAACCAAAGGTTTCTACATTTCAATTCATGTGCTATTTGTTTTCTTAGTATTAGATATTTTTTTAAAATAATAATACCAAAGAGTGTCTACTCCTACTTCTGACATAAATAAGTGCTAAGTTCCTTAGATCTGGATTCTAATAGTCACACTGTATTAAACTTCAGGATGGGGCATTAACTTTATATATGTATGTAATATATAAATATATGTATGCTTCTTCATCTCTGAAATAAATTTATAGAACAAATATTTCCCTCGTGTGTTATCTGCAAGGATCAAATGAGATAATATTTATGGTAAGAGCTTTTTGGGGCCGGGCACAGTGGCTCACGCCTGTAATCCCAGCACTTTGGGAGGCTGAGGTGGGCGGATCACCTGAGGTCAGGAGGTCGAGACCAGCCCGACCAACATGGAAAAACACTATTTCCACTAAAAATACAAAATTAGCAGGATGTGGTGACACATGCTTGTAATCCCAGCTACTTGGGAGGCTGAGGCAAGAGAATCACTTGAACCCAGGAGGCGGAAGTTGTGGTGAACTGAGACCATGCCATTGCACTCCAGCCTGGGCAACAAGAGCAAAACTCTGTCTCAAAAACAAACAAACAAAAACACACACACACACACAAAAAGCTTTGTAAAACTTAAAGAATTATAAATAGCAAGAGTTTACTTTCACAGGTACTTTAAAGAATAGAAATAACATTACTTCATTGGGATCCAAACCAAAGCAGAACCTTTTGTCCAATTATTATCAGTGAGATGTTTAGATGTGTAGATGGCGAAACTCTAGATTGTGCCCCTTCTCAGTGGCTTCCAAATATTATACAGAAATTAGAAAATGGTAAGAGAAAGAAGGTTTGCCATTTTAGCCATCATCTTGATCATAAAAGAATTTCAAATTTTATTATTGAAGGATTCCTATTTCATCCTCCCCCAACTTTTGGTCTAAAAGTTGAGACCAGGGTGAAATACCAGGTATAGAGCCCAAGTGAACAAGCTTTTATTTGCAGGCATTTGTATAGGGTCTTTTCTCTGTCCCAAGTTGCTTAGGGGCCTTGGTGGCCTTGATAGCTCTGTCTTCTTCACCCATATTTTCTTGCTTCAGGAAATACTTTGAGGTCTTGCTTTCTGAACTAGCTCACTCCACCTAACCTTTTTTTTTTGTTTGTTTTTTCCCCTTGATTCCTGACTTCTTCTGTGGACTCAAAATTATATAAACTCCTCTGAAACGAGACTCAGTGTAGCTTCTCTCTGTCCCCATTTCAAAGTTGTGGATCACCTCTACTCACTTCTACAACAACATATGGTTTCTGCAGACCTAGAACAGGTTGAAATTCTGGGAATCTAGCTTGAACAAGACAGGAAGTTAGATGTCATCTTTAAAGAAAATATTCTCCGTTTTCCCTGAATACAAAGGACTCAACATCATTTTGCTGAGAACTCAACCTTTTTACTTCATTAGAAGTAAAAAGTGAACGGTTTTGCAAGTTCAGAACCATTCTATGCTGTCTTTTAGATGTTAAAGGTGACTGGAATTTAGAAGAGGAGAAAAGAAATGAACACATATCAAAGATAAAAGCAACTTTACCATTCCAATTACTTAATTTCCTATGCCTCATATTTTGGTTTCTTCAGTTGGCAGGTTCCAAAAGTTATCTTTACACATATTCAAAATGTCAATTGTATTTTAGAATCCAAAAATTTAATATTTTCCAAACAGCTATTTTATATATATACACACACACACACACACACATATATTATATTAACATTTTTCCAAGCAGCTATTATATACATATTTCCTTAATAACACATATACAAATAAACAGATGAGGCAGGCAGATGCATAAAATGTGTGTGTGTGTGCCTGTATGTGTGTCTGAGCTCCAGTCACACTTCCCACAGAAACCATTCATTTCTCATGAGCTCCTGTAATTGGAACTTTGCCAAACTTGTCTTCATATTAATTTTTCTAATTAACCACATAGAAACTCAAACTTATTCTATATTTGAATCTGGTAATTGTATAATCTTTAGCAGCAGAGTAAAAAGCTGAAATAAATTTTAAAACAGGTATATATCATATAACTAGAATTTATTAATTACTTAGGTATGAGACACTGTTCAAAGCTCTTTACAGATTTTATTTCTTTAATTCTAAAGACAACATCATGAGATAAGTTTTATGATTGTACCAATTTTAGCAACAACAAAGGAGATAGGAAAAGTCACAAATGTGGCCGGGCACAGTAGCTCAAGCCTGTAATCCCAGCACTTCGGGAGGCCGAGATGGGCGGATCACGAGGTCAGGAGATCAAGACCATCCTGGCTAACATGGTGAAACCCCGTCTCTACTAAAAAATACAAAAAACTAGCAGGGGGAGGTGGCGGGCGCCTGTAGTTCCAGCTACTCGGGAGGCTGAGGCAGGAGAACGGCGGGAACCCGCGAGGCGGAGCTTGCAGTGAGCTGAGATCCGGCCACTGCACTCCAGCCCGGGCGACAGAGCGAGACTCCGTCTCAAAAAAAAAAAAAAAAAAAAAAAAAACAGAAAAGTCACAAATGTGTGTGGCATGCATAGCAGGGATTTAAATAGATGATTTAAATAGATAATAATATATGAGTTAAGAATAATCTGTGGAATTTCTGATTTGTGGGGGGAAGAAGAATTCTCACTCTTAACTGTTTTTTAAAAAATTAATATAATGATATACTAATTTTGCATAGTCATAAAAGAAAAAATCTTCAAAGAAATTGCTATTACAAACAAAATATTCATGATTAAGAAGCATAAAAATAAGGCCATGTCTGAAATCATGTTCACCCACATGAAACATTAAACTCAGAATCAACCAGGGAGGCTGATGTGCAGCTAATTAGAAAACATTCTAATTAGTTTTCTTTATAGTTTTCCTTGTTTTTCATCTTTATTCTTTCCTTAATCTTCAAATGGCAGCCGGGTAGATGTGGTGAAGTTACATCCACAACAATAATTTACTAGGAAAAGGAAAGTCATGTTCAATAAGATTTTCATTGCAAGATACACAATAAAAAAATCTGTTAATTTTCAAGCAAAGCAATGAAAGTTGAAAACTCCCTAGCATATATAGAGACGATTCTGAAAAATATTGGGTCAATTTTGTGACCATTTTTGACCCATATCTAGGCATTTTCAAATAATGTCAAGAGACATCATTTACATTTGAAAAAGCATATAAAAAGGAAAAAAGAAACCTCTCACCACTGCTATCAGACATTTTGTGGTGGGAGTGTCAATTAGTACAAACTTTTGGAAAATTATTTGTTAAGAAAATAATGCCTCTTCAAGGAAAGCATTATAAGAAAATAATTAGAAATGAAGATCAAGATTTATAAACAATAATATCCACAGTTAAAATTGATTAAAATGCAATGTATAATCATGCAAATTTAGATAACATAGGAAAATATTTCAAATAATAGTACATTTAAAAAAAATACTGTACAAGATTATATGTACCACTAGATTTCAAATACATAAAAATACATCCAAAGTTGCATCAAGCTATTTCCTCTATATTGTAGGTTCTGTGAGGGGAAAAACAAAAAACAACCCTGCTGTTTACTTTCATACCTTCAGCATCTACATCAGTATACGGAACATAATCAACACTCAGTGCAAAAAATAAAGTTAAATGATGAATGAATATATATATTTTCCTTCATATATATTCAATGTACACCTGGTAAGCAATCCTTTAAGAACCCAACATTTCCAAGTTCTGAGCTGATTGGCTAACTGAATAGACCGAACATTTCTACAGGAAGCAGACAGTGTATATTCAAAGAAAGAGTCCTTTCTTCTCTTAGTTTTGCAAAATTGGGCAGTAGAATGTTTCTGTTTGTTAAATTGAAAAAAAAAAACAAACAAAGATAATACTCTTAACAACAACTTTTTAGGTTTCTTGTGCAGTTTATGTGACACAAGGCATGAAAAGCATTTAGCATATAAACACATAGCACTAAATAAATCGGAGGCGTAGTTACTCCAGTAAACAGAATCTCTCAAGGCCTATTGAGATGCACTATGTGATTTTTTTTTTTTTCTGCCTGCTTTTAAGCTTTTTTTCTGTAGTGTCCACCAATGTCAGCATGTTAGCTAACAATGTGTCTAATACTTAGTAGATGCTCTCTTATTATCCCTTACTTAAAAATCCCTTAACGGCTCCCCAATGTCTTCATTACAAAATCTAAACTCCTCATGCTGACATAAAACATACGTGATGTTCTGGTCAGCCTCTGCCTCTCCCTTCCCATCTCCCACTGCTAACTCTTATGTACCTGCAGCCAAAACAAATTACTTACATTCTCCGAGCATTCTACCTTCTAAACTTTATGATGCTGGACCCAGCTTAAAATAGATTTTTTCTTTAATCTAAATTATAATCTTCCTTTAAAATTAACCCATTAGTTTTTATTGCACTTAAAAAATAATTTTAGCTTTTCTCAAAAATGTTTAATTTTTAAACTTTTTTTTTTTTTTTTTTTTTGAGACGGAGTCTTGCTCTGTCGCCCAGGCTGGAGTGCAGTGGCCGGATCTCAGCTCACTGTAAGCTCCGCCTGCCGGGTTTACGCCATTCTCCTGCCTCAGCCTCCCGAGTAGCTGGGACTAATTTTTAAACTTTTTAATTGTTTATTTTTATTTCAAAATATTTGGGGTTCAGGTGGTTTTTGATTACGTGGACGAGTTCTTTGGTGGTGATTTCTGAGATTTTGGTGCACCTGTCATTCAAGCAATGTACTGTATACTCAATATGTAGTCTTTTATCCCTCACTCCCCTCCCATTCTTCCCCACAAGTCCCAAAAGTTCATTACCTCATTCTTACGCTTTTACGTCCTCATAGGTTAGTTTCCACTTATAAATAAATGAGAACAAAATATGATATTTGGTTTTCCATTCCTGATTTACTTCCCTTAGAATAATCACCTTCAGTTTCATCCAAATTGTGGCAAAATACATTATTTTGTTCCTTTTTATGCCTGAGTAGTATTCCATGGTGTTAACTAAAAAGCTTCTGAACAGCAAAAGAAATAATCAGCAGAGTAAATAGACAACCCGCAGGGTGGGACAAAATATTTACAAACTACGCATCTGATAAAGGAATAGTATTAGAATCAACACATAACTCAACCAAATCAGCAAGAAAAAAATAATAATCCCATCAAAAAGTGGGCAAAGGACATGAATAGACAATTCTCAATAGAAGATATACAAATGACCAACAAACATGGAAAAATGCTCAACATCACTAATTATTAGGGAAACACAAAGTTAAACCACAGTGAGATACCAACTTATTCTTGCAGGGATGTCCATAATTCAAAAGTCAAAAAACATTATATGTTGGCATGGATGTGGTGAAAAGGGAACATTTTTACACTGCTGGTGGGAATGCAAACTAGTACAACTACTATGGAAAACAGTATGGAGATTCCATAGAAAACTAAAAGTGGAACTAGCATTTGATCCAGCAATCCCACTACTGGGAATCTTCCCAAAGGGAAGGAAGTCATTATACTAAAAATAAACATGCACCTGCAAGTTTATAGCAGCAAATTTGCAATTGCAAAGATATGGAACCAACCTAAGTTCCCACCAATCCAGTGGTTAACTTTTCATTTTGAAAGAAGTTTAGATTCATAGAAGAGCTATAAAGATAGTACACAGAGTTCACATATAACTTTCATCCTCTTTCCTCTAACATTGACATCTTATAGTATGTTCACCATACTAAGAAATTAATATTTGTGCAACAGTTTACTTTTATTTTTTAAAACGATTTTATGTAGTTAAAAAAATCTATGCCACTTGAAATTGATCAACAATATATAATAAAGGTAGAACAATCAGGCATACATTGGTGGGTAACCTTTCTCTGAAGATTAGTGTTATAAGAATGTTTTCTCTATATTTTCCATTAGCAAATTATGAAATGAATCCAGATTTACTTGTCATCTATGACATTTAAATGGCAATAAATTAGCAGCCTGCTTTACATATGATTTTCCCTTCAGTGACAGAATTAAACCTCATTGCTCTACAAAAATGAACAAGCAAACCAACCACAAAGTCATATTCAAGTATTTGTTTTTTATCTTCTTATTTACCCATATGATTATTTCTTGAATTAATATTACATGAGCAGATTGATTTGGAATTGTGGCGATAGACAAAAAATCTTTTATGTCTGCCTCAATAGAACTTCCAGAATTTAATTAAAATTTATTCATTGGTTCTGCCCTCTTCTATCCCAGTCAAGATTCCTCCCCTGAACAAATACAGTATATAGAGTCAGTGCAACGAGCAGAATTGCTCAGAAAATGTCCTCTCTCCTATTAACCTTATCCACATGTGAACGTCTACTGATGGTAGCATTTAAAACACCTTATATTTCTTTTATTTTAAAAGAAAACTAATTTAAGTAACAAGTAAAATTCAGAATTAATGTCTTCACTGCTACATTCTATCATAGTACAATTCCCATATTAAGTTGCTAAATAATGACAACACCTGTAACTTTTCTTCTGTAATCATATGAGCAAATGAATTAATTGGAAGTTAAGTTATTTTATTTTGACACTTCTAGAAGTGGTTTTTTTAAAATTAGCATTTTCATACACATAACTTTAGGACATTTTTGGAGGTATGCACTGTCTTATAATGTATCCACATGCAAGTAAACTCATTTACTAAGGCTGAAATTAGAAATAAAACACTTTAAGGAAATTTGGTATTCTTAAATCATACAATTCTGATACAACTAAATGATACTTTTTTTTGACACATATGACCATTCAAAATAATTACTTTTATACAATGATAAAGTTGATGTCTGTTTTTAAAAAATAAATATACTAAATTATCCTGCATGGCTTACATTTATTCCTTGTTTAAATTCACTGTGCTTTCCTTGATAAAAGATTGGTAGAAACAAATTAACTCATTTATTATTCTATGACATTTTATCATTTAAGCTGTCACTTCTGCTTTTATTATAGAGAAGAATCTCTGGTGGATTCTTAGAGACTTTCTTCCTACCCACTTTTCTGCATTCCTTAAGTGTTGTTTTCTGCTATTATATTCAATCTGCAAGATCACATACAGCTAAAATAAATTTAATGAGAAAGAAAGTATGTGTTTCTATTATTGGCATTGCCATGAATTTTATATCACTGGTTTGCTTTGGCAATTTTATACTGAGAAATGAAGATATATAAAATCATCATAATAAAAAACAAAGTACCAATTAAAATTATACTTTATAATGAACAGTATTTGAGAGGTGTTGAAGTAGTTAATGCTAAGTCAAGTAATGGGGGGTACAAGGTTACCCCTCTCTTTCCTACCAGCTACATGTACCAATGAGTAAATCAAAAGAAATCTTTCCTGTAGGATAAAAAGCTTGCTGTGTTTCAGAAATCTTGAAGATTACCCAACATAGATATAAACACACTCTGATAAATGCAAATAACATACAAATCTAAATGCATATTATTTATATTGATAAATATGCTGTGTTTACACATATTAATAAAAGTATAAATAGCAACAATTCTAAAGATTTTGCTATTATTATTTTAGCTTTATCATCAATTTCTCTTTCTGACTTGGGTTTGGATTTAGCTGCTCTTCAACTACTCTGATGGCCAGTCGAGGCTACTGAAGACTATCACCTGCTTTATTCATCACCTTATACTACACCTTCTCAATGAGTGTCATCTGGATGTTTTAAAGTCAACTCAAATTCAATGTCTTCAAAACTCACCTTCCCCACATTTTCTCTTTTTGAATATTATTTGATAAACGCTGGATTATTTAATGATTCTATTTTCAAATCAGAAATCTGGGAGTCATTGTATATTCATTTTTCTCATGAGTACATCCAATATATCAGCAAAGCCTAAAAATTCTACCCCAAATAGATTTCTAGATCCTCACTCTTTTCTCTCCTTCCTCACATTTGATCATCTCTTACCAAAACTCTTTCTTGAATTTCCACTATACCGGCACATCTTATACTTGGAAAGACCTTAAACTCCCAGCATGCCAATTTTTTTTTTTCGTATCTTATGGCTTAAATAGTTTTAAAGATATTATGTTTTTTTCCACATGAGTTGTGGGAATTAAGGAAAAGATGCTCTCCAGATTTATAATTCTTATATAGCTTTTCTATTTGGAAAAGAGTAGAAGAGTGGAAAAACGTATTTTGGATTTGTTTCAGATAGATTAGTTTTACCATTTCAAAGTTCAAGTACTGTCTTTATGCTTGTTTAAAGTTGGCCAAGTTATGTAACTATCAAGAGATAGATTCTACTTATTTGTAAGAGGAGGATAATACTTCCTGAAAGAATTCTTGTTGAGATTAAATCAGATGTAACATATAATGTTCCTGTCTTCATTTATCAACTCTTCTATTCACTTAGCTTTCAGTTACCAGCATTTCCAATTATAATTTGATTTATAAAATAAAATTTGACGTTGTTGTTATGGGTTGGTGTCCTCTCCCAAATATGTCAAAGTCCTAACCATTATACTTGTAAGTTTGAACCTTTCTGGAAATAGGGTTTTTGCAGAAGTTAAGATGAAGTCATTTGGTTGGGTCTTAACCCAAAATGACTATGTCCTTATAAGCACTAGAGATTTGGACAGAGACAGACACATACACAGAAAGACAATGTGAAGACACAGGGAGAGGTCATCTACAAGCCAAGGAATCTGAGGCAATCAAAAGTTCAAAGAATGGACCAGATTCTCCCATACAGCCTTAAGCAGGAATCAACCCTGCAAAAGCATCCAGACTGTGAGATAACACCTTTCTGTTGTGTAAGCCACCCAATTTGTGGTACTTTCTTATGGCAGCCTCAGCCAACTAATAAAGTTGTTTTATTATGTTTTTTATAAATGTGCCCACTATTATGTTAACTTTTTTGGAAGGTTAACTAACGAAATATCTGAACCAGAAACACATAGATAACTTGTCATATCACTTAGTAAAGTACCCCAGGAAACTAGACGGTTCATGAAAGATGTTGATAATGTTAGACATGAAACCAAGAGGAAAATATGTTTAATGAATTGCTCTTGCATCCTACAGAACGAGAGAAGGCATCGTGATTAAAAGAGAAGTAAAATAAAATATGCATCATTTTCCCTTAACTCCACATTATAGCTGTTTTTTGTCTGTTTTGCATTGTTCAGAGTTCTAGTTCTAGTAGAAGAGAACAGAATCCACTCAAACTAGGGGGAAATCTGTCACAGCATGTTAAATGTCTTACCACATCACTGGTAGAGATGACAAAATAGACTTTAAGCCAAACATTTAGTAACTAATCCTAAAGCTACCTGGCAGAACAAGGATCCAGGAGAATTACTGTCTCTTCCACAGTTAGGAAGTAACCAGCTTCAGTTCTCCACCACTACTACCACGATGAGGAAGGATATGTAGCCGTAGCAGCTCCAGAAACCCAACATGGCTTCTACAGCCTGCACCAGTGAAAAGCATTCCACACACTTTTCAAGATCCTCAGAGTTGCTGACCAGGTGCTGAGGCCTCAGCTAAAAGAAAAACTCCACA
The DNA here is from genome assembly GCF_043159975.1 of Macaca nemestrina. NCBI lineage: Eukaryota > Metazoa > Chordata > Mammalia > Primates > Cercopithecidae > Macaca > Macaca nemestrina. Next base: position 51,878,819 of record NC_092134.1, on the reverse strand, counting down.
TGCCTTTGACTGTGCTTGTAGGTAGACAGAGCAGGAGCCACTGAAATTCGGCTTTCTGAGAAGACTTATGATTGACTGAACCTCAATCACATTGAGAACTCTAGTTGCAAGAGAATCTTGAAGATGTAGATTGTAGCTTTCCATATTCTGCAATTCTTCAAGGACCATTAAAAGGAGATTGGTATGGTGTTGAGCACCAAGCCACTATACCCACCAAATAACACAGAAACGTTGGTTAGTTATGAAACTCTCTTAGGTACCTGATGCAGGCTCGACTTTAGGAATTCTTACTCTTCATTACCACATATAAGCTATTAGCCTTTCTCTTTCCTGAAAACCTAGTTTTGAGGCTGCTTCTCTCAGGTGACACTACCTGCTACCTTTCCTTGTTGCAATAATTTACAAATGCCCCAGAGTTACTTCCTTAAAGATTTTAACACCTGGATCATGGCCAATTTCACTATTCCAGTCAAAATTCTTGATGATCCAATACCAACATGGAAGGATATTGACCATCTCTTTTACAATAACTTGATCCTCAATCATGTCTCAGCCATCTACTTTCAAGGTCATATCTATGTCCTGCTAATAACAATAAGTACACCCCAATTCCATAATCTCAACCTTAAACATCTCATTCTCTATCTACTAATTTTCTCTATTTCTAATACTTTTACTCCTCATATAGCTAAGATTCAGTAATTCTTCAAAGCTAGGAGAACCAAATCCACTGCAGACCACTCCTCCATGCTTTCTCATGTTCTCACATCCCTAGCTATTCATCTTAGATAGTACAACCCATAACGGTAAGCACTTTCTTTTTCTTTCTCTCTTCCTTTTTTTTTTTTTTTTTTTGAGACGGAGTCTCCCTCTGTGGCCCAGGCTGGAGGGCAGTGGCGTGATCTCGGCTCACTGCAAGCTCCGCCTCCCGGGTTCACGCCATTCTCCTGCCTCAGCCTCCTGAGTAGCTGGGACTACAGGCGCCCGCCACCACGCCCGGCTAGTTTTTTGTATTTTTAGTAGAGACGAGGTTTCACTGTGTTAGCCAGGATGGTCTTGATCTCCTGACCTCGTGATCCACCCGCCTCCGCCTCCCAAAGTGCTGGGATTACAGGCGTGAGCCACCACTACCGGCCATGGTAAGCACTTTCTTACTGACACCTTCACCTTTCTAAGCATCTCTTTCTCTTCCCCAGAACTCCCTACAAACTTTCCCTGCCTTATCATTTTTTCTATCTATCTATCTATCTATTAATAGTTGCCTCCTTTCCTACTTGGCCATAATTTCCATGAGGGCAAAGACTCTTTTGTTTATTGCTGTTTTCTCAGATGGTGAAATTGTGGTTAGTATGTAATAAGAGCTCAATAAATAGTTACTGAGTAAATTAATGACATAATAATATTTTAGGTTAACTAGAATATTGTCTGTCAGGTTAAAGCTGCTTAAATATCTTACTGAATAAATGAGTCATATAGAATAAATCCTGAGATAAAACGAACCTTTAAAGTCTATTTGATCTACTCATTAAAGGTAGAATGAAAAATCAATTGTGTAAAGCCAGTAATATACAAAATAAGCAAAACAAATGTATTCTATTCATTTTGTCATATATCATACTTTGAAACTTCCTTCCATTTCTAAAAACTTTTCCTCCTAAATTTGCTACCTTTTAAATGGGAATTACCTCAATTAAAGTAACAATATAATTCTCAAAAAGATTAAAAATATATGAGATAACTAATTGAATAAACTCTTACATTGGTCCATTAAAATAACTACAGGTTATATTAATATTGTGCTGGAACTGATTATCTTCAAATTGATTCTATTCTCCTCAATCTGTCTTTAAGGAAGGATATTAAGACTTGAAAATACTTAAAGACTAATTTTAATGCTGCATTTCAGCAGTCACAATGTAGTTCCCAAATTATTAATTACATCAGGTAAATCAACCATGACAAGCTATTAATAGGAAATGGAGGAGAAAATTATATTAGTAAAAACTATTTAAACTGATTATCTAATTATAGAGAGACCTACATTACATAACCATGCAATAGGAGAGCCTATAGAGGTACAGTTGCATGTCTGTAACTTCAAATGTTTATGGTGATGTTGCTTCCATTACTATAATGAACTATTAGGTGACCTACAATATATCAAATGACATGGAATCATGTACTTAAAGAAATGTCTCAAGACCTTATGTAACTAACATGCTCCTAAAGCCTTCACAGCATTTAGCTATAGAAGCAAACAACACAAATTGCTATTTAGAACTTACAATAATGATGAAGGATTAATTTTAAAATGGAATTTTCTGAGTTTATATACAGTCCCCCGTTATCCATGGAGGAATGAATACATTCCAAGATCTCCAGTCAATGTCTGAAAACAGATAGTATCAAATTTTATATATGTTTTTTCCTGTCTATATGTACATGTAATAAAGTTTAATATGTAATAAAATTTAATTTATAAATTAGACACAGTACTCCTACTGTGTCTAAAATACTCCTACTATTTTATTAACAAAAATAAAGTAGGACAATTATAACAACATACTATAATAAAAGTTATGTGGATGTGGTCTCTCTCTCAAGAATTATCTTATTGCACTGTCTTCACCCTTCTCCTTGTGATGATGTGAGATGATATAATGTCTATGTGACAAGATGGAGTGAGGTGAAAGATGTGGTAGGCATTTAACACTGGGTTACTTGGACCTTCTGACAATATGTCAGAAGAAGGCTCATCTGCTTTAGGTGATTCTGGATCACTGATCTATCACGATGTTCATGACTGGATGTCAGGAGTAGATGATGTTGATGCCTAAAACTCAGGTAGTGTAGACAGCATGGATATGCTGGACATAGGGAGGATTCACGTCCCAGGCAGAATGAAGCGGGTTGGCGTGAGATTTCATCACACTACCCTGAATGGTGGGTAGCAATTTAAAACTTATAAACTGTTTATTTCTGTAATTTTCCATTTAATATTTTTGAGCCATACAACTGACCTTAGGTAACTGAAACCACAATACTGAACTGAAAGTGAAACCATGAATAAGTGAGGACTACTGTACTTGTAACTCACAAAGTATGCAATAAACACTTGTTCTTTCCATCCTCCACTTTGATTCTTTCTTCTTTTCTTCTTCATTTCTTCTTTTGGCAAATATTACTTGTCATCTACTACATGCCAGGTGCTTTGACAGGTCTAGCAGAATAGTACATAACAAGACAGACAAGGTGACTGAGATCTGAAGGATAGGAAGTAGTCAGTTAAGAGAACAGCTGAGTAGAAGAGGGTCCGGAGGTAGTGACCACCCTTCCTGAGAGCATCCCCACACATTTCTGCTGGTGAGAAATGCATGCTATATTCTAGGAGCCAGGGTGCTGAACATAGAATCAGTGACAGTGCATGTGTCAAGAGGAGAGAGAAAGTAGGCAGGATTTATACCATGCAGTGCCTGGTAGCCCAGTGAGAGGGTTTGTTCCTATTAGAACTGCAATGGGAAATCATTATAGCAGATTTTTTTAGGGGGGTGGGGAAGGGAGGTGTCACATGATATAAACACTTTAAAATATAATAGCAGAAATGTTTCTCTATTTATATGTTGCCCTATTTTGTATATAGTGCTAGGGAATCATATAAATCCAAAAATTATGCCATGTTTTTACAAAAGTGAGGTCCTAAATATTCACAAAAGAATTACTAGACTGTAACTCAATGATTATAGTCAATGGAATACAACATATTCTAGACTGTTTCTAGAAATTTCAGGAGTCATGAGAAAAAAAATGTGTGGTCTAATGTTCACTAGCAAAAGATCAAGGTGAGTTTCGAGTCTTCTGCATTCCCTCAATAACAGCCCCTCACAAAAGCCGTTTAAAATAGTAACTGCGGTGAGCGTATTTATCATCTAATTGAGCTGGTGATGGTTTATTCTGATATTTACTAAACACTTATTCTTTGGAAAAGATTCATCTGCAATGTATCATCAACAGTGGTAAGTACAGTGTACACATGCAGTAAGTGCAATATAATAACATTTTCTTATTTGAGAACAATTTTGAAAAGTAATGTCATCCAAAGGAACAGAGTTTGAAATGTTCATAGCCTGTTGTTAAAATCATTGCCCAGCTCTTTGGGAGGCCGAGGTGGGTGGATCACGAGATCAGGAGATCGAGACCATCCTGGTTAACAAGGATCTCTACTAAAAATACAAAAATAAATAAATACGTAAATAATAGCCAGGCATGGTGGTGGGCACCTGTAGTCCCAGCTACTCGGGAGGCTGAGGCAGGAGGATGGCGTGAACCCGGGAGGCGAAACTTGCAGTGAACCGAGATTGCGCCACTGCACTCCAGCCTGGGCAACAGAGCGAGACTCTATCTCAAAAAAAAAAAAAAAAATCATTGCACATTTTTTCATAAAAATCAGTGATCTTGTATTATGAAACTAAATTGCATCCAAGACTGCTGAATTTTGTATTACAAAGTTTACATTGTAGATTGTTACATAAAGACAGCAGCAAGGGTTAATTTTTGCAATTATTCTTTTTCCAACCAAATATGATAATAAAATGCATTTACCTATGGGAATAAAGATGAATCAAATAAAATATTTGAAATATGGCATTGTACATATACTTGTTCCATAATAGCTTTTTGAAAGTATTAAATCTATAGATGTGAAAGAAGAAAGAATATAAAAAATCTGAAACTGGACAAGAAATGTTCATTATGCAAGATATTTAAAGCTAGCTATTGAATTGCTTCAAAATAATTTATTGTAGGCTATTATTTTCTTCTTGATTCCACTGCCTACACCTTACCAGGGAATAAATAGGTACTCTCCTATGTGTGCAAACACCTTCTTTTTAGAAATATTAACCATCCACTGTGGATTTTATAGATACACTACAATATATGGAAAATTGGATGTAACTCTATATGTCTTACATGATCAGAAAAATATGTTACATTAAAAGAATATTCTTTCTGAAGATTGACTCTGAAAAATAAAGTTTTAAAAGGGCTTATACAGGGCGATTTAAATACAAAAAGTTGAATCAATCAGCACTACATCTCTGTAAGCACACAATAGGAAAATTTCTGAATGAGAAATTACACATGCTTTCTGTCATCAGGCTCCTGCTAGCTCAGTGCTGTAATTCATCCTACACTGCTGCAAATGCATCTTTATAAAAATTACAGCACTACTACTAACATTCCGTGCTTCATTTCACCGAATTTCAACCTAATCACTTCCCTGGCATTGAATTTTTTCCTCAGAAGCCCTTTTCCATGACAAATAACTCTCTTATCTACCTTGATTCTTCACAGAATGGTTTCCTCCGGCTTGCTTTGACTGCAAAAACTTTATTTAGAGTGCATCACTGTCCTATGATCCTCACTCACAGAGACAATATTCTGTATTAGTTAAGGTAGTGGTAGCTTCTGTAACAAATAAATCCTGAAATTTCAATAGAGGTTTTTCTAATTAGTGGACTGGGGGAATTTTCTCCCTACACTTACTCAAGGACTCAGGCTGATGGAGGTTCTACCATCTTTAGCATGTCGCTTCTAGTTTGCTCAAAGGATCAACACTCATCTATCAGAGGATTACATGAGATTATTTTTTGGCCAGGCCAGAAACTGATGTATGCTATTCTTGCCACTATTTCATTGGTGATAAATCTGTCACATGGCTGCTCCTAACAGAAAGGGAGGATGGGATATACGTTATACCCAAGTGCCCAGCAAGAAAGAAGAACAGTTTTGCTAAACAGTTAACCAGTCTCTCACAGTACCATAGACTTCACATGCAATAGGCACAGGAGTTTGTTAGCATTTTTCTAGTTAGTAAATAGTTCCTTATTCCTAGGACACTTGAACAAACTATATCTTTCTTAGAATTGACAACCCCTTATATTCTTATCTCTCTGAGATGTTTTAATCTTCATATGGTTGACCCATTTCAAAATGTATCTTCCTGATTTAAAAAAAAAAAAAAAGGTATTTCAACATAAACGTTCTTTACTGTCGACCTCTTCTGCTACTCATATTCATGGTCATGCATGCACCTCGCTTTGCACATTTTTGTCATTTGAACATTTGACCTATTATTAATTATTGAATATTGCATCCTTTTTTTCATCTGCATGCCCTAGGAAATATTATTTCTTTTAATAATAGAATTCTGTAATAAAATCTTCACTGAACTACCCTTCTCATTCCTGGGGGTGGTATCTGTACACTGTGTTGCCAAAAAAAACCTAGAGCTTACCTCTATAATGTGAGGAATGCTTAGAAAAGGAAAATTTTCTACTAACTTAACAAGAGCTTAGACTGAACTTTTCCACCCCATACCTCTTGCTAATTTCAAATTAACCCACCAATAGCTGCTAAACCTTGGTCACAGTCTTGCTTTTTCTACATCTACTACCATGGTTAGTGAAACATCAGTTTCCCCATATCTTCCAAAAATATAAAGAATTAACAATTCTTAGAATAAAACCAAACTTTTAGAACTTCGGACCATCTAGTTACCTAGATGCCCTTCCCTCCTTTATCTGCCTTAAAAAAACTCACTTATTTTCCACTACCAAACTCACATATTATACATTGTATGATACCTCTGCTGCCCCCGGCAAAGCTGTGGGAGTGACTGCCACCACTTTGTTTTGAAAGGAAGTGCTGAAGAACATCAGTGCCCAGGAAGAGAGCTGCCTTGAGGGTGGGGCCGCTTCAGACAGTCCCCATTGAGTCAATGCCCAATGGAGCCATCGGGGTAGTTCTATCCTCAAGACCATAGACTGGTAGAGCAACCAGAGTTCTATTCCAGCACAGAAGAGCTCTGGTGTGGGCTGCACCCAGCAAAACCAAGCAGGGCTGCCTGGAGCCCTGAAGCCCATTTGCCCAGTAAAGCTGAGAAGATGGAGCCTGTACCCCAGTGTGTCCAGAAGACGACCTCTGCCCCAGTGGACTTCAAGGGCAGATAACTGAGTCAAAGAAGATTCTTCCACAACATTTATGTTTTGGACTTGTTCAGGACCTATCATTTATTTCTTCTTTCCTATTTCTTTCTTTTCCAGTGGGAATGTCTTTCCTTGCCTGTCCCACCATTATATTTTGGAAGCGCATAACTTGTTTAATTTCACTGGTTCACAACTGGACAAAAATTTGCCTCGGAATGAATTATATCTTGAATCTCACCCATATCTGATTTAGATAATATTTAGATGAGACGTGAACTTTAGACTTCTAAGTTGATATTAGAACAAGTTAAAATTTTGGGGGCAATTGAAAAGAAATGAATGCATTTTACATTTGAGAAGGACATGGCTTTTTTGGGGACAGGGGCAGAATGAAATGGTCTAAATATATCCCCTTAAAATTCATATGTTGAAACGCTAATCTCCAAGGTGATGGCATTAAGAAAGGAAGCCTTTGTGAGATGATCAGCTGATGGGGGCAAATCCTTCATGAATGAGATTAGTGCCCTTATTAAAGAAGTCTGAAACTCCTTACCCATTAAAGCTGCCATGTGAAGTTACAGCGAAAAGACAACTATCTGTGAACCAGAAAGCAATACCTTACTAGACACTGAATTTGAGGGTGTCTTGATCTTAGATTTCCAAGCATCCAAACTGTGAGAAATAAATTTCTGCTGTGTATAAGTTACCCTGTTCTTGGTATTTTTTTGTAACATCCCAGATGGATGAAGACACCTTCCTTAACAATTCTCTACCCTTTTAGAGTTAGTTTGGCTCCTGTGATGGATAGATCCTATGGACAAGGTCAAGACACTGGTATTTTTTCCTCTAGTGTTCACTTTCTATACATACCCTTTTGTGTTACAGAACTTGTGACTTGCTCCTAGCCAAGGTGAAGAAGTGCAAAGATTTTTGCATATGTATTGAAGGTTCCAAATCACTTGCTTTTGGGTTAATCAAAAGGAATATTATTCTAGATGAGTTTGACTAAATCAAGTGAAAAGTCTTTTTGGAAAAATATATGAAGCACCCTGCAGGTAAGGGAAACTTTCCTGCTGAACTTGAAGGAAAGTGTAGGTGACCCCTTAGAGCTGAGGGTCTCAGTACTACAATCAAAGGGCCTAAATTCTAGCAGCCATCCTGTGAGCTTGGAAGAGGGCTCTAAGCTCCAGATGACAACTCAGATCTGGCCTCTGAAACTTTGAACAGAAGACTCACCTAGATTGTGTCTAGATTTCTGAATCAGGGAAATTGTGTGATAATGTGTGCTGTTTTAAGTTGCTAAATGTGTGGTGAGACTCCAAATTCCATAAAGGCAGGAACCATATCTCATTTATAAAATTCAGTAATCAGAACATATTTTATTTTTGGCTAGAATCATATAGATACATAACAAAATTCTTATATGTTTTCCAACTAGTCTTGTCTAAGTAATCTAGTCGTTGGTTAAAAACAAAAGTAAAATCAGAAAATCAAAAAATCCTTATTAAAAATCCAGGTCTCAGGTCTCAATAGTGGACATTGATGGGTCTTTTTTTTCCTTTCCAAGTACTTAGATATTAGACTAGGTATTTAGCCTTTTACATGCACCCCTGATAGTTTAAGGAAAGCCAATTAATTGCCTACCTTCAGACAACTCTTTTAGCTTGAGACAGCATTTTTTTATTTCCCTAATCTCAAACATCAGCATAGGGATGTGACTTCAGTGAATCTCTTACTTGGAATGCCAGAAACAGAGTGGTCTTTTTCCTGATAGCTGAGAATAAGGATGCATGTGGCACTGATTGCTAATGCAAGGCAATCTGTGGCTTTGAGTTTTGCCTGTTTGGGGATGGAAATAATATCATGAACTGATAGCCAAGTTCATAGCAGGGAAACAAAATCAATTGTGTTTTTGACGATATGATTGAAGACCTGTACCACCACTGCTGAACCTGTCTTATTTCTGGACTTGAGTCACCAGTAAATCTCTTTACTGTTTAAAGCCAGTATTAGTTGGGATTCTGAAGCTTTAACATATAGTCCTAAGTGAAGCCATTTCTAAAACTATATTATCAAAGAATCACTAGGATTGGTATAAAGCAAACATTTGGTCATTTAATTATTCACAAGATGTCAAATAGCTGAATGGATAATTTTGTTAATACATCTTCATATTTTATGATTATGGAAATAGAAAAGTATGACTTTTTTAGATTAATGTTGATTTATAAAGACAGAAGCAATAAATTTTTAAAATATTTAACATTTTTGCTTAATATCTATCTCTAGCTCCTCAATACCCAGTGGTTCTGAGTAGGTTTAGTTTGCATATCATTAATATCTATTTTAATTGGTAGATACAGTTACTCATATATTAGAATTCTCATAACAGATTTGTACCCATGCTTCTAGCTGAGGGTATGACTTAAAAGTTAAAAGACAGAATTATTCTCTGGGAGAATTTAAATTAGCCTTTGATTAGAACCAATAGGGTGGCATAATACCAATACGAAGATGGTGGGAACTTCATATAATTGTAAAGTGGTGATGGCAAGGGGAATTAATTTTGCAAAATCCATGCCAATGATACAATAAAAATATTTGTGTCTTAATTTAGTCTTTGAAACATGTCATTATCTTTGCCTGCAAGAATTTGGCTAATCAATATTTCACTTTAGTAAGTGTCAGCACTGTAAAAGTAAGATGTAGAAACAGACCAAGAAACCAGCATTGGGCATCTGATGCATCATTACTTTTCTCTCTTTCCTGTAGCATTCTCATCATGCCACAACTTCAATCATCCTAAGATAACATGTTACTAATATTCTCATCTTCCATTTTCTAACACTAGGTATTTACTCCTACTATATACACCCTGGGTAGCTCCATTTTATGCTTCTGTTTAGAGTAAAATTATTTGAAGAAGTTGTCTCTTCATTGTATTGACTTCCACTTTTCTTAGTCTCTTTCAAAGCCTTCTGACAAATCTTGGCAAGGTCCACATGAACACACCCTCCCCTCCCGCTACTCAAGTATATGCATAGTTCCTTCTTCACTTCCTTTTCTGAGTTTGTGTCCAAATGGAACATTCTCAGGTAGGCCTTCCCTCATACTTTCAGTGTTTCCTGTTTTATTTTTTTCTTTAGTGCTTAATACTTATTTAATTACAGTTTATTTATTATATATTTCTGATGGACTGAATTCTTATATCCCCCCAAATTCATATGTTGGAACTCTATCACCTAATGTGATGGTATTAGGAGGTGGAGTATTTGGAAGGTAATTAGATGATGTCAGAAGGGTTTAGTGATGTTACAGGAGTCCTGAGAGAGCCTGCTTCTTGCTTGCATCATATAAGGACACAAGGCACCACCTATGAATGAAAATCTGCTAGGCTTTCACCAGATACCAAATCAGCTGACACTTTGATTTTGGACTTCCTAGCTTCCAGAACTGTGAGAAATAAACTTCTGTTGTTTATAAGCTACTCAGTTTATGGTATTTTGTTGTAGCAGCCTGAACGAACTAACACAACATTTATAATCACCACCAATCACTCCTACTAGAATGTAAGTTCCATGAAGGAGAGTTTCTTTTTATTCTATTCACCTTATTATTTCAGTTCCTAGAGTAGTACCTACCCCTTAGCAGATATTCCGTATTCCTTGAATGAATGAGAGAGTGCCATTGATCAAGTGAGCAAAAATTAGGGGAGTCACCAACAGTAGACAGAGGATCTCAGGGTACATCTTGAAGCAGGCAGGTCAATTGAGAGAAATCAAGAACTCAGATAGTGATATGGGTAACAGGAATTTAGAAGCTCAACCAAATGATTAGGTAAAAGACACAGGATTCCAAGTTCCAGAATAGAATTAGATAAAGTATCAGCTTTCTACTGAAAAAAAAATCCATGCTCACTTTATATAGTCTAGAGACTGAATTTATTTCAAACCTGGCTGATTTATGAGTGGAATCAGGCAAATACAACTAATTTCTAGGTATGAGGGGAAATAAAAGGAGTGCCTGACAATAGAATTGGCTTTCTATTCAAATTACTGAGTACATGTGTTCATCCCTAAGCAGCAATGCTTTATGATTTTCTATGACCACAAAATATAATTTAAGTTCACCAGTTTATAAATTTATTTACCAATAAATACACAGAAAAATAAATGACGAGTTAATGGGTGCAGCACACCAACATGGCACATGTATACATATGTAACAAACATGCACATTGTACACATGTACCCTAGAACTTAAAGTATAATTAAAAAAAAATTAATTAATTAATTAATTAAAAAAAAAGAAAAATAACACCAATACTAGCAATCTACAATTGTGTTGTGAAAAGCATTTCCATAGCAACATCAGAATAATTATCGCTATAATCAGCAGTAGAGAAAATGTGCTAAAGCCAAGCTTTATTTTTCTCAGAATCATGGGACTGCAGTGCTCACCCACACAACAGAATCAGCAGCATGAAAAACAACAGAAAATTATATTTTATGTATAAAACAGTCATTGAGCACTCTACAATTACATAGAAATCAATGAGTACAAAAAATAGATTAACAGCTATGAAAAGAGACAATTATGACATTTTTAGTGTCAGTAAAATGTATCATATTCTAATATGAGATTATTTTTCTAAAATTAATGCACTGTAGCTAGAGACCCAATTTTAGAAGAAGAAATAAAAGCTCATCTCAAACATCTTAATCTGTAACTCATTAATGCAACTAGCAAGACTTCATCTGGAATCAAGAAAGGCACAGTTTCTCAGAGTCAATGGGTCAGAGAAAAGATGAAACTGACAACCCACAAGAAAACTATTCTTATTTTAATGGACAACATTAAACAAAGAAAATACTATAAAAATAAGTAGTTTTCTGTGTTACATAAAGATACAAGCCATGAAGTATAAAAACGAACTCATCATAGATTTCTCCAGTCAAGCAAAGACACCTGTGTCTATTTGCTAATATTTTATTTACTTTTTCAGCATCAAGTGATAAAGCAATATCTTAATTTTCTTGAATTTTTATTTTTCTGCTATTTTCAATCTCTATGAGTGAAGAAAAACCGAATCCAATAGTCCACCAGGAAGAAATAACCTCCCAAGGAGACTATAAGCTGTATATTTATTCCAAGTAAATAAAGAGAGAGAGAAAGAGAGAGAGAGGCAGGGAGAGAGGGAGAGAGACATACACAAAAAGCAAGGGGTGGGGGGAGAGAGAGAGAGAGAGAGAGAGACAGAGAGAGAGAGAGAAAGATCCATATACCAGGATTGCTCCAGGCACTAAAAATACAAAGGCAAGCAAGGCCATTGTTTGTTCAATGTCAGCTGAATGCCTTTAGAAATTGTAATTTTCCAGTGGGGGTTGGCTAACTCCAGCTCCCCTGGTCAAATATAGCTGACTACTTGTTGTATGGTCCAGGTGCTAAAAATGTTTTTTATACTTTTAAATGGTCCACATGGAGGAGAACAACATACACTGGGGCTACTGGAGGGCAAAGGGTGAGAGGTGGGAGAGGATAAGGAAAAATAACTAATGGGTACTAGGCTTAATACCTTGGTGATGGAATAATCTGTACCAGAAAACCTCATGGCACAAGTTCATCTGTGTAACAAACCTGCAGATGTACCCCTGAACTTAAAATAAAAGTTTTAAAAAAAAACAACTATGTAGACCAACACATACAATGTTATAAACTAAAATAAGAAGAAAAAGAACTTTCAAAGAATATTACATGACTTATAAAAATTATATCAAATTCAACTTTCAGTGTCCATAAAGTTGTTTTATTGGAACACAGCCATGACCACCCAGTCTTTCATGCATTGGCTGTCACTGCCTTTGAGCCACAAGAGCAGAGGTGGGTAGCTGACACAGACTCTATGATCTCCCAAAGCTCAAAGTATCAACTGTCTGGCTCTTTACAGAAAATTTTGCTGACTACTATGGAGCTAAGCAAAGCTTTGACAGATATTCAGAATAAAAATGAATACAATTTTAGTATCCTGAAAATTTGGAGCTTCAAGATAGGAAGAAATTGAAAAAGAAGGCAGAATTCTGTCAGAATTCTATCTGTCAGAAGGTGACAGATACCCTCTCCTAAGAGCCAAAGAAATGCAAGATCCAATCAAGTGATGTAATAGCCTAGGTCGGAAATGTAAGCTTTGTGAATAGACCTGGAATTTGTGAACTGCAAGACCCAGTAGAGCAACTTTTTAAAAAATTGTTCAAATTTATTATTTTAAAAGGGGGCTCAGTGTGGCAACTGGAAGGAAGAGCAAAACCACTCAGAATGTCCACAGCTATTCAACTCCTGCTCAGCTGCAATCTCCAGTTGAAAAGCTAGTTGAAAAGCCAGCACATCAGCTTAAAAGGGTACAGTCTCCTTAGTAGTACACAGTAAATAGTAAGCCTGGATAAGCCCAGAGAAGATTGAGGAGGATAAAAAAGAGAAAAGAAAATATAATATATTAAACACATTATATTAATATCTGTGTTTAAAAAGAAATCTCTACATATTTGGAATATTATATATTATTTGCAATTTTTTAGACATTCTGTCCTTATTAGAGATAGAAGTCTGGCTTGTGATTGAAATTTAAAATGATTTAGATTGTGACTTCAAGCAGAAATCTTATTATGTTTGTATGCAGTATTTACATAGTTAAGAAAACTCAGATTTCAATATGTTAAGTCATCTGATTTCTCTTTTAATTGTCTAAGTTGTTTGACAGACAATATCATTATAAATTTTTTAATGTACACTTAAACTTTTATAAATTTAAGATGTAGGAAGTTTCAATTATTTGGTCTGAGTTACAAAAATAATTTCAATGCAATAACTTGAATTACTTTGCAACCAGTTTACTTACACCCAGCAAATGTAAGCCACGCCAGTAAATCAAATTGGCATAAATAGCACAGAATTTATTCATCCAAAAATACCTATTAAGTAGTTACTTGTACTGTGTCTAGAATTCAATGTGACACTGCATATTCGAGATGAATGATAATGTCCCTGCCCTTCAGAAAACTAAAGAATGGTGGAAGACAGAGATAATTAAATCACTAGAGTAGAAGTATGATAATAGTATAAATGGAGTGTACCATGAAATCACACACGCAAAAAAAAGGAAACAAAACCCAACATCAAAAGATCACAGAGGACTTTCTGGGTGAATTAAAGCTTACGTGGAATGCTGAATAAAAATGAAGAATCCCCTAGGCTATAAATAGATCACATTTAGTCAGCTTACAAAGAACAAAACAAAACAAAACAATCATGAGGAAGAGGATGATAACTAATCACCAACAAGTGATAAGGCTGATTGAGATACTGGCATGTGAGGATATTGCAAGATATGAGATAGAAAGGAAGACAGGGTCTACTGTCCCAGGAACTTTGTAGAATATTTAAAGGATAGATTTTCTTCTAAGGGTAATGAGAAGGTTTTAAATATTATTTTATTTCTTTAAACAAGAGAGTAACACAGGTAAGGTACCCTTGACTGGAGTAGGACTGGAGGCGAAGAGACGAACTCAAAGGCTTTAATAATAATGGTACTGGTAAGAAATACTGAGGACAGTAGAATCCAAAAATGAGAAATTCAAAGAGCAAGGTTTATTAAATCACTTGTGGAAATAATTTCAAATTAATTTAATATTAATTAGAAAATAAATATAATGGACACATTTTTTGATAAATGAGCTGCTCAGTTCCTAAAAGGTCAGCATGATCTCAATGCAGTCCATGGCTGCAACCCCAAACCACAACCTTTGGCCACAGTTACTTGGATCAAAAATTGTCTTTGGAAATAAAAGCAGCTGTGACATTTGTTATACAGAAAACTTTTGACTTGGGTGGCCTGGCTTTAACAGATGAGCAAATCCAGTCAAATTAGAGATTTAAAGATTCCCACTAGTAGGCTGTAGACTTTGCAGCTGGAAGATTATGCACCCTCGGGTTGTGGGGTGGACATTTTCAGATTTTTGCAGGCTGATGACTCAGTCTATTTGTAGAAATAGGAGGACAGGGCAGAGCAGAGAGAAAAAAGGAAAATGAGATGAAAATCATATAGTCCCTGAGAGACTATCAGAGCAGCTCAGCTCCCAAAATCTTGCCAGTTGCCATGAGGTTAAGTAGTCCTTTCACTACCATCCTTGGATTTTGTGAGGCCCTTCAAAGTTTTACAATTTACTGTCCTTGATCTAGTTTACATGGGTTCCGTTGCTTGCAAACAAAAAGGCTCTGGGTAGAAAATGCAAAGAACCATTAATGATATAGATAAAATACTATACAGTTAGAAATTTCTTTTACTCTACCTACAAAAGAAAATATTTTAGCTTCTCCTTGAATATTTTCAGTTACCAGACGCATAACTGTTTCTGATTACAATCTATCCCATTTGCAGAATTTTAGATATTCACAGCTAATTCTTTTTATTATGATTAAATTTATCCTGATTCCCATTTTATTTTTAAAGGAAGAGCTATGACTTTTGCTTGTCTCTTTGTTTTCCTCATGCCATAACCTCCTTCTCTTAAGCAGAGTGCCTAAAAATGTTTTTTAAATTATTATTTGCATTTCCCCCCTCAACATATTAACTGAAGCAGTTTTTTACTGATAGAATAAAATCCCCCTTATCTCAACCAAGAAGGCAACTCCATTTAACAAATATCATTTAATATATATATTTTTTGTTAGTAATGTGTTTCTCATGTATTTGGTTTTTGGCCAAAATGTAGCTGACAGTGCAACTTTGTATCATAATGTTGGTGAGGGGCATTTAACTTTCTGAGTAAAGTTTCAGAGCTCAGTTTCATATCCAGTGTTACCAACATCTTGGTAGAAGAAAGGGATTTAACAAAATGAAATGTTTAACCATGATGGAAAGGGCATTGGATAAAATGTTCAAAATGCATTTAGGTATTGAAGTAATGGTTACTTCAATAATGAATTGAATTATGGTTCAATTGATTATTAGGTATTGGTTCAATTCAATATTAGGTATTGAATAATGGTTACAAATGGCATCACAATGTTTTAATATAAAAGGATGACATCACAACAGTTTAGTATAAAAGGATATCCTATAAAGGTACTCACATTCTCCAAAGATTATGATTGTAGAATTTATCAAATTTATGCATATATTTTTAAATAGCTTGTATATTCAATTCCTTTCTTATCCTATTCTTTAGGCCTAGGTTATTTAAAAAAGCACAACCTAGAAGATCTCAAATTTATGCCAAATTAAGTGCTGGTAGATTATACTTAGTTACAGATTTTCTGCAGTAATTTTCCACAACTTCAAATTTTACACCTTTGAAAATTTGTGAATTTTGGAGGGCAGAAACTGAATTTGGGTGCAAAAATTGAATGAGAAATAGTTCTACAGTTATGAATATGTGAACAATGAATTAGAACTTATCAATGTTATACCAAAAATCCTCTTTGATTATAATGGTTTCTAAACTCACAAATCAATCTATCTATCTATCTATCTATCTATCTATCTATCTATCTATCTATCTGTGATAATTTGTGAAATTATCAGGAAATATATATATATTTCCTGTCACTGTCCCATCCTAGTAAATTTGCACAATAATATCGTATTTGTCTTTAAATTATCACTCCCTTGCTAGGTTTTTTTTTTATCAAAATTAAAAAAAAAGAATGGGTAAAGAATATGTTATATATATATACAATAGAATATAATTTCGCCATAAAATCATGAAATCCTTTCATTTACAGCAACATGGATGAAAATGTAGGTCATTATGTTAAGTGAAATAAGCAAGGCACTCAAAGGCAAATATTGCATGTTCTCACTCATGTGTGTGAGCTAAAATTTTCCTCTCATGGAGGTTGAGAGTAGAATGGTAGTTACCCAAAGCTGGGAAAGGTGCATGTGTAAAAAGACGGAGATAAAGAGAGGTTGATTAATGGGTACAAATATAGAGGTAGGTAGAAAGAATAAGTTCTAAAAGTCCATAGCAGAGTAAGGGGACGACTACTGTAGTTAACAAAAATGTATCATATATTTCAAAATGTTAACTAGAAAAGAGGACTTAAAATGTTCCCACTACATAAAATCAAGAAATGCTCAAGGTGATGGATATCCTAAATGCCCTGATTTGATTATTACATGTTCCATGCATATAACAAAATATCACATGTACTCCATAAAGATGTACAAATATTATGTATCAGGAAAAATATTCTGAAACACTATTAATGCATTTTCTCTTTTGAAAATAATATTGGTGGCCGGGCGTGGTGGCTCACACCTGTAATCCCAGCACTTTGGGAGGCCGAGGCAGGCGGATCACGAGGTCAGGTGATCGCGACCATCCTGGCTAACACGGTGAAACCCCGTCTCTACTAAAAAAGACAAAAAAATTAGCCGGGCGCGGTGGCGGGCGCCTGTAGTCCCAGCTACTCGGGAGTCTGAGGCAGGAGAATGGCGTGAACCCGGGAGGCGGAGCTTGCAGTGAGCTGAGATCGCGCCACTGCACTCTAGCATAGGCGACAGAGTGAGACTCCGTCTCAAAAAAAAAAAAAAAAGAATATTGGTTTCTTTTTACTTTTTATTCTTTTAAAAATTACTATGAGGGACCCTAAAGACTAATAATTTACTGTTAAACTTTGAGTTTCAAATTTAACTCAGAAATTCATAGCAAGGCACGCTTTCAAGAGGGAAAGAACTTTTCTAGAAACAACCCAAGTACACTTTATATACATCAAGAACCAAAGCTGAGAAGACAGTTCATGAAGTCAGAAGTGAGAGCAGATAAAATAACTGCCACCCAAGAACTGTTTCAGAAGTAGAGGAGAGAAGCAAGAAGATGAGAAAAAAGAGAGTAGAGATGATATGCAAATGGCATGCTCCCCACTCAGTATTGAAATTCTGGAGCGGGAGAAGATGGAGTAGTTTGAAAGATTCAGGTTGATTGGAGAAATGGATAATTAGGGGGAGGTCTCCTGCTTCCCTCAGTATAGTCCTGGCAAGTTCCAATGTCTTCAGAGAAGTTCCCATTTTAGCAGGTGCTATGGCCACCATGAAACAAGAAGGTTTCAAATATGTGAACAATAAATTTGAACTTATTGTTATAGTAAAGATCTTGGATCATCTTGGATCATCTTGCATTATAATGGTATATACATATATATGTCTCAATATAGCAAAATAGCCTATATTGGGTGAAAGTTTGCCTAGTTGAGTGGACATGAGAGCAGCCTCAGATGGTCTTGTACACTACAGCTTAGAGTATTAAATGTGTAATTGAAATTTTCAGGACAATGGATGGCAAAGAGTATGCACAAGAAGTTCTGAGAATGCTGGTGGACTTCAAGAGGACTGGGTTCAGGAAAAGTGGGTTCCAGAGTCTGGGAACTCTTGATTATTGGCAAAGGCCAGATCTACAGTCACCAGCAGTGGATTTCAGACAACACTTGAAAGACAAGATGGTACCCACCATATCTCAGTGGACACTAGGTCATGATGCTCAATATCCTGAAAGGCAGAATCTCACTGTAGCAGGTGCCATGAGATCAGGTTGAGACACCTAAAATGAAGAACATCTAACTCAATAACACGAAAATGCATACATTTCTCTCTCCTTCTACATACTACCTTGGCAAGGAAGGAAAGAAAAAAATTCTTAAGTAAGACAGAACGACCCCCCAGCAAACACACACACACACACACACATACACATACACACACACAAACTAGTGAGAGTGTTTCAAACTAAAGGAGACTGAAATCTCTTTTATGACATGTGTTGCTTTATATGAGGAAATGAAAGTTCAGGAGCAAGAAGATATTCATCATAGAAAACAGGAAAATTTACAGGAATTTATTTTCTTTCATTTTTAGGAATTGTGTGAAAATTTCACTGGCTATAACTATAACTTGGCAAACTCCTTATCCATCCTGCCTTTGTTGTAACTGTGTATATATCTACCTTTTCTAAATAAAACCAGAATATAACACAAGGTAACATCTAGGAAGAAAGCATTAGCAATCTGTGCTATTAGCCACTTCATTAAATCAGACAGGTCATAAAAAACAAGCAAAGCCAGATTTTCAAATTTGTTCCTCAGATTCATTTTCACACATCATCAAATCTAAGTCTTCAGTGAATATATGAGTGTTATAAATATAGGCAGCAACTCAGCCTGCAAAGAATACACTATGAGAATTAATTACCAAAGCACTTAAAATTCATCAAAATCACAACAAAGCTGACAACTATTATTTACTTCCATATCAGATTAGTTGAAGATTAACATGAAACAAGATAAATGTATCATCTGTTCTGAACTATCTACACAGTAATCATCTCTGGCTCAGCGTAATTTCCAAATTTCATTCTAACATACTCATGAATACTTAATATTACATATAGCCTGTACTTTTATCTGAAACTTTTACGGTGCTTTACCATAAAAGTAATAGCTTTTAATTATATTTTCCAAACCACTCGAATGCCACACTAAGAAATTGCAACAACCTTACATTAGATACCAACAAGTATCTTTAGATACCGACAAATACATTAGATACCAACAAGTATTGTTTCCCCAAACATCTTTATTACAGAAAATTAAACAATTAAAACTTTTCCTTAAAGTTCTAAAATTTTAAATTTTATATTAAAAAAGATCAATTTATTCAATTTCCCACAGGGATACCAAAAAAAGTGAATGGCAAATTGACTACTGAAGATTACCCAATTAGTAATAAATTTATTGAGTTTATTGCAGATTATTCAATTAATATATGCATGTGTGCATATATATAAATATATGTAAATACATACATACATAAATATATGTATATACATAAATACATATAAACATAAATAGATATATACATAAACATATAAACATAAATACATACATAAATATATAAGCATAAATACATATATACATAATATATGAATATTTCATATATTTCATATACAAAAATATATTCACATATTTATGTATATATGTATATATGTATATACAAATATATATACATGTGATATTTTGTTACATTCATGGAATATGTAATAATCCAATCATGTATATATGTATAAATGTATATACATATATATATACACACACATGTGATATTTTGTTACATGCATGGAACATGTAATAAATCAGGGCATTTAGGATATCCATCACCTTGAACATTTCTCGATTCTATGTAGTAGGAACATTTTAAGTCCTCTCTTCTAGTTGTTAACATTTTGAAATGTATGATATGCATATATACATAAATATATATACATAAATATATTTATGTATATATGCATATCATATATCATATATGTATATATACACACATATATACAAATATACATACATAAATATACATATATATAGTTTTGAAGAAAAATAGAAAATAACTTCACCATTAGAAGATTCTCTCTGAAATGTGGTAAGGAGAAGAGGAAATGAATTTTTTCTTTTTTTTTAGGTTAACATGACATAGCTAGAAAAACACGCTATATTTCAAATATACCAGTTAAGACTGATGGGAAAGTAAACATTCTTTAAAATTCATGATAAGTTCTCCACCAGTTACTGACAGCTTTATAGTTTTACATGAGTAAATATTGATTTATTAAGTATATACTCTTTATAGAATACAATATAGCCCTAAAATCTGAGTGGGAAGCAGAAGGAGAAAGAATTTCAAAAGAAATGAAAAATAAGCATCTTCCAATGAAGCACTTAAATATATATGATGTTGTAGGCAAAATGAAAAATTTAATCTGGAACATTTGTAGAGAAACCAGCAACAGAAGATAATTCCTTGATGTGTTTAAAGTGTAAAAAAATTCTGCTAGCTAGGACAATTATGTAGTATATGAATTTCAGTATTTAAACATTTGACTTTTCCCGTTATCTCACAAATCCTCCCCACTGGCAATGGAGACACCATATCCTTATTCCAACACTTACAAGTAAAAAAGAGAGAGAAATACAAGAAGAGAAAGAGGTAAGGGAGAAGTGAACAAAACGAAAGTATGGCCCTAATTACAATCAAAGGCATCAAAAAATACAGAACTGAAAAATCAATTATTCCTTACTGTGTGCCTTTGCCATGCAATGCCAAATAAAAGAACTGAGTGTACTTGGATTCCCTCTTGCCCCTCACACCAATGTTTTGTGGACCACCTACTTGTCTAACCTGATACCTGAGATGCCTCCCTTATGACTCTTGGTAAAGTTAGATGTTCTCTATAGACCACGTATTCTAATGTCAACATGCCTCAACTAGAGTGCATATCAAGACGTATTTTAAGAATCCCTTCTTCCTATTAGACTGTTCATGAGTCCTTTCTTTTACCAATTTTTCCAGGGCCTGTCACCATGCCTGGACTGCCCCATGTCTGACCTCTGCAAATGTTGAATCAGAACAAAAGATGAACTCTAAGGGAGAAGAGAACTGGCTGGCTATAAGGGATCTCAAGATGTAACATTTTCTTACTGAATCTTCCCTAGATCGGTGCCTTCCCTGCAATCTTTTGGGGTTAAATATTTGATTTTGCTCTGGACACTAACAGTGGATCAATTTCTCAAACTTAGACTCACATTATCCATGTTTGTAATCTGATGATAAGCAAAATCCCAAGAAATGAATAGCAGGCTTCATAGTATAGTAGGTAGGAGCACAAATCTTGAATTGAATTGAATCAAATGTTACCCCAACTAGGTTGTAGTGTTAGAAATTTATTATATTCCAATGAACTTGTTTCCTCCCTTGCAAAATAAGCATAAAAATAATCACCTTAATAGTTGGTTGTGAACATTAAAAATGATACGGTATGGTGAATACATAGCACAATTACTGCATATTCACAATAAAGAACAAATGTTGATATTTTCATGACAATATTAAAGAAAAGAAGTTGTAGATCTTGATAATCAATCCATTCCTCCATTACATGCATGTTTATGGGTGTCAGACACTATTCTTAATACATGGATATATTATTGTACAAAACATAATGGAGTTTAGGTTCTAGTGCAGATAGAGATAAACAATAAAAATATACAATAAATATGTTTTATGTAACAGAGAGAAGATATATGCTTTGGAAAATATAATAGAGGATGTTTAGGAAGATTGGAAATGCTGAGGATGAGGGAAGGGGGATTGCCATTTTAAGTTGGGAAGTCCCAGTAGATATCATAGAGAAGACGCTATTTCAACAAAGACTTGAAAGAAGCGAGCATGTGGCTCTCAGGAGTAAAAATATTTCATCATAGAAAACAGCAAATACAAGGGCCCTAAGGTGTAACATATTGTCTGTTTTGTGGAACAGAATGGAGACTGGTGCAGATAACGTGGAGTGAACTACGGAAAAGATAGTATGAGGTGAAGTCAGAGCATGAGCCATGTCCATGGGTCATTCTAAGAATGTTGGCTTCTATTTGGAGTAAGACAGGTAGTCTGGAAGGTTTTGAGGGCAATAATAACAAAAGTTAAGGTTTAGCATCACTTTGGCTGCTGCGTGGAGAACAGACCATAGAAGGACCAGGGTAGAATCACCGTTTAGGATATGTAGTTAGAGGACTGTTGTAATAATCCAGATGAAAGATGATGCTCATACCAGGGTGGCAACAATAGAGGTGGCGAAATGTGGTCAGATTTCTGCATGGGTTGAATTGTGTGAAACAGAGAACTCAAGGATGATTTCAAGATTTTATACTAATCCATTGGAATTGAATTGTCATCAGTTAAGATGAGGAAGACTCTGCGGGGAGCAGTTTAGAGATGAAGTCCAAGAGTTCTACTTTAAGACATGTCAAGTGAGATGCCTATCAGAAATAGAAATGGAGAGGTTGAGTAGACATTTGCATATATATGTCTGAAGGTCAGGGGAGAAATCTGGGCAGGAAATACACATTTGAGAGCCTTGGCCTACAAAATGATATTTAAAGTCATGAGGTTGGGTGGCATTTGATGAGATCACCAAATAACCAAGGTCCGCCTTTGCAGTATTCCAGTCTTAGGATGTCTGGAGAGGAAAAGAAACCAGCAATGAAATTTGAGATGAAACAATTGATGTAGGAGAAAAACTTGATGTGGTTTTCCCACAATTAGCATCAATAGCATCATAAGAGACCTTGCTAGAGATGCAATCCTCTTACCCCACCCATGCCATAATGAATCAGTGGGGCCCAGCAATTTGTGTTTTAATAACTTCCAGGTGATTCTTATGCATGCTAAAGTTTAAGAACCACTGCTGTAGAGGGGCAGTAGAATTTGGGGTAAAAATGTAAGAACTTTCATTAATCTCCTTAAATGTTAATACAGTGTCACTGAACCTCTTTGAGGAATCACTCTACTAGATACAGAACTAAGTAGTCACTTATTGAGCTCAAACTCAAGCACTCCACATTTAGATGCTACCACACTTAGATTAATGTTTTTACACACTCTCCATTTCTTATTTTCTCATTTTCCATTGCTGTTAGGCGTGATTGCTTAGAATAAGTTTTATTACCTCAATTTGATTTCACTAACTTCAATTTCTTTCCATTAAATCTGATTAAAGAAACTCAAATTTAACTAAAGTTTCAAACATCCAGGGATAATTAGCATTCCAGAAGAGGGGTTTGTTTATCCGCATGAATTCCCACAATGTGGAAAAACAGAGGTGGGAGGGGGGGGAGAGAGAGAGAGAAAGAGAGAGACCAAGAGATATTTGTGTTTATAGCCTATTTCAGGCAGATTCTACACTTCTCACCAACCAACTCCTGTTCTCTTGCCCTATCAAAGCAAACAAAACCAAAATAAAATGACAGTTAACAAGGGAATAAAAACACCAAGCCAGGGAATAAAGAAATAAACCTTTTGAAGTCTTCTTTAATATTTAAGTAGAAACATTTACCATAAGACTTAGCAATTAAGAATGAAAAGAACTATGTTTGATATCAATTCAACAAATGATTTGGGGAAAGTGATTTCACCTCTCAGAGTTTCTGTGTGTTTAATCATACAAATGTGTACAGAAAGTAAATATTCCCTGTAAACTCACTACAAAGTCTGGGCTTGGTCTCTTTTATGGGAAAATGCTTTGTCAGCTGAAGAACTAAGCAGAGATTAAACTATGCATCTTTTATTAAAGAAAGAAACTTTAGGACACAGAGAATTTATCAATTTTAAATTTTAAATAAATATAACTCTTCAACCAGGAGTTTAAAAAATATTTCAAGGGAAGATTGTATATATATATATGTATAGCCTTTAATAATACATTGTTGGTATTGTTTTATTGATACAAATGGAATATTCAAAACACAAATTCATATATTTAAATAATTAATTGTCCATACTCAAATATTGTTGCAGTTTAGAATTCTAAGCTATTTTGGCCTATTTAAATGAAAATAACATATAGAAGAGTATGAAATAGAATGACATACCCTATATCTATCATTAAGATTTAAGAAGTATTTTCGTACTGCTATAGTATATTTAGATCTCTCTTTAGGAAAACAAATATATCACAAAAACAATTAAAGTTGGTGCCTCCTCATTCATCTTTATCTCTTTCCCCAGGGGTGCCTGCTATCCTGAAACTAGAATCTATTATTCCCATACAAATTCTTGCACATTATATACATAGGTATATACTCATAAACAACACATATTATCATTGTGTTTAAACATTTGTATAAACAACTTACTTTTTAAACGTAACATTAAGTTTTAAAATTTATCAGTGTTGATACATGTTGTTAAATAGTCTTCTATTATAAGAATGAAACTATTTAGGCTCCTACATAGAATCAGTTAGGCTGTTTCCACATTTTTCCCCATATTACAAACAGTTCATTGGCAGGCATTTTCTTTTTTAATGAGTGCTATTCAAATGAATTCAGCTGTGGGAAATTGCTCGTGGCACATTCACATCTGACAATTCTGTTCATGGGATCCTCCTCAACAGCTGTCCCTACTAATGCAAGATAATTTTATGTAAAATTAATGTTTCCATAAGAAGGCCCCATGAGAGGAGTTGTCTTCTGTGGTAGGAAGTCAAGAACCAAATGAAAATCATAAACTCTAAGAAGAAATATGTAACAAAGTAAATCAGTTTTGGTGACTTCCCAGGTCATTTTACAGTTTCTATGCCAATTTGGAAAAGGCATTCTCTTCTTTTGTTGAAAAATAAAAAAAAAATAAAAAAACACTTGTGAAAAAATTGTTACTGCTCAACAAATAGTTGTCTTTCATTATATGAATTAGACAAATTATGTCTTTAAAGCAATAAAAAAAACCCTGCTAATAGTTTCTTGAATATTTGGCATTTTTGTGATCAGACTGCTGGACTAAAAAGACTTTTATTTCTTGAGTTGTCTTGCTCAGGAGTTGACTTATTCCAGGCTACAAGTGAACAATTCTGAAACCTTTATACATGTGTAATGGAATTGGACAATTAAGTAAATGGTGACAGATTCTGGGAGCCAGGCTTCTCATATTGGAGTTGGAAGTTATAGATAAGCAAGCTTTGAAGACTAGAATGATTGGTATATTACTGGATTAGGGTTAGAAACATCAGGATGAACTCATGTTCAGTTTAATATAGATGTAGATGGATACAGCAGTGGGCTGACTGGTGACTTCCAAAAAAAAATGTATCTATTGTAATCCCTGGAACTTATGAACATTACCTTAAATGGCAAAATATGTGATTTAACTAAGAATCTTGAGAAGAGTTTATTCTGGTTTACTTGGGTGGGACTTACACGCACACACATGTATCCTTTAAGACAGGGCAAGAGAGAGCTTTCGGACAGATGAGCAGGCAATGCGACCATGCAAGCTGAGATTGGGGTGAGTGCAGATACCATGGAATGCCTAAAGCCACAGGAGGCTGCAAGAGACAAGGAGTGCATTCTCCCCTAGGAGCCTTGGGAAAGGAGCATGGCTCTGCCAGCACCTCACTTTGGGACTTCTGGCTTCCAGTCTGTGACGGAATAAATTTATATTGTTTCAAGCCACTGATTTTGTGGTAATTTGTCCCCACAGACAAGGGACACAGGAAACAAACACAAATAGATACATAGAAGTTTTTATAAATATGTGCATATACAGTGGTTAGAATACACATATGTTTACTTTGCTCCATCTGCTGAGTGATGCTAGAAGTAATGGGACCCCAGTAACAAAGATAATGCTGACTAAAATAACCTTAAAGTTTCCCTCAGCTGGACTAAATTTTAACAGACTTCTTCCTGACTCTAGGCCCCTGACTTCTTTTCTAAAGCTTTTACCTTAGAAAATTTGTGAATATAAATATTTCTATGTTCCTTTGAGATATAAATTTTTAAACAGCCTCTAGCCAGCTTTATAGCCAGGAAAGTCTTTTTCAGGAATCTGGAAGCCATTCCTTTGCAATGTAATCATAAATTAGTTTCCTCATCTCCCAGGCTCTGGGAGGATGAGCCCCTAACTTCCTGGGGCATGATGGTTCAAGCAATAAAACTACCTCCAGCCATGAAGATCAGAGAAAGTTGGCTTTTCCACTGGGTAAGGAAAATTAGAAAACCAAAGTGACTTAGGATTCCCCCATCCCAGCTCTTAAAATTTCTTCTGCCATTTGTTTTAAGGAGAATTGAGCATAGATTAACTTGTGGCCTCTCTCCATGTCTGCAGTGGCCTTGAATGAATCTTCCTTTTACTGCTTTTACTGTTTAAATTTGCCAGGTGCAGTTTTGGCTTTGACAACACCTAGAGCCTAACTGTTGGTTTCTAACACCATTCTCCAATAAAAGAAATTAAAGATCCATGGAGAAATAGCTGATTCTAAGAGTGGGGTGGGAAATATACAAGACAAGCCTGGAACATTTTGTAGTGCCAGAAGTGATAAAAATAAGAGCAACATAGCAATAAATAAACCATACACCAACACACACATCAACACACACACAAAATGATGGGGTCTACGGAAAGGGCAACAGCTAATAGAGCTCCTAATGACCAAAGTGTGCACAATTTGAGCAACAAAATAAGGCAGAAATAAAGTATGTGGTATCCTGGAAGAGATCTTGGAACACAAAAAGGACCTTAGAAAAGAGCCAAAGAGATATCAATAAAGCTTAGACTTTAATTAATAATAATATATCAACATTGCTTCATCAGTTCTGACAAATGTACCATACTAATGTAAGATGTTAATAACAAGGGAGACTTGGTGTGGGTGTATGCTTTCTGTGCGATCTTCACAATTTTTCTGTAACTCTAAAAGTATTCTTATAAAAGCTTATTAAAAAGAGATCTTTATTTTTGAGTTGATTTTCTCAGCAGATAAAGAAATAAGATCCAGGTTTCCTACAAGAATGTTCATTCTCTTCCCTAGAACTGATGGGTATAATCCCCAAGATGAGAATGTGCTCATGCAGCATGGTCTTAATGAAGTGATAGTGTACCTCATGCCCAGTCTCCAGAGCAGTTTTTATGCAAATGACTTTTGCCATCAGGATGAAGAGGAGCTGTTCTAGCTAATGGGGCAGCCCCACATGCTTCCAGCATAGCTTTTGGATGTCTCTTTGAACATTCACTTTGTTTATAATTATCTGACTGTACCTAATTTGATTCTACATGAAAATTTATACAATTATGTAATTATTCCATTTTAATGTAAGACTGAAACAGACTGTAACCAGTATTCTTGAGATTCCACAGAGAACTGCATGCTTTTGCTATTAAAAGACCACTGTTGAAGTATTTGCATATTATCTCTTAGGAATTGATGAAATATGGAGGTTTCAAGCATTTCCATCAGCACACAATCATTCACAACAACCTTCTAGGTGCTTCTTTTCCATCTTTTCCTATACAAGGTACTTCCAAATCACCGTCATCACTACTGAAGAGTTCAAAGTACTGAGCTCAAAAGCAATCAGAACCTATAAGGTAGCATAATTCATAGTACAAAGTTTGGGTTAAATGCTTAAAGTATAGCAAACTATAAATAATATAACACCAAATAGAATATTATTGTCTCAATGAGGTAATGACTCATCAACTAAAACCACCTAAGATAGAACTTTTTGGTATTTGCTTTCTACTGGTACAACACTTTCATTCTTAATGTTTCTTACATCTTCACAGGTTTTAGAAAGAAAAATATACATTTTCAGCCTTCCACAATAATCAACACTTTCAAAAACTGAGATATACATATGCATGCTACACTAACATATAATACACAAGCATTTGGTTATATATGAACTCTCAACACAACTTTTCACTATTCCCTTTCCACAAGTGTTAACAGGATGCACTTTCTTTAAATATAAAGTGAAGAAAAATCAGAAATTCTGCAACCAATATTTTCCTTCAATTTTTGACTTTATTGTCTTCTGATACCACCATACCCTGACAGTTCTTGTTCTCAGGTCAGAGTTTCACCTGGGCCTCCACTAAGCAGTAAGATGATTATTCCACGTGCTAGAGTACAGTGGAGGATAAGATGAGGGTACCGCATGTCTAAAAATAGTGTTGCTGCTATACTGCTGCCAAACAAATACCCAAATATTCCTCCAGTTCCCATGCCAGTCCAGAATCCTGGTCCAGAATTTTCAAATCCTTGTCCTGCAAAAGGACAGTCAAAAACAGACGTTGCATCATGGCTGGAATTCTGCAGTCCTTTGAATGCAGAATAAAGACTGGGATTGGGGGTCCTGCTCAGTTGGTGAATTTCTGACAACAGTGGGAAATGCCCAATACTCAGAATATGGTGGCAGAGAATACTGACCATTGCTAAAGAACAGTTTATAAACTACAAAGTAGCAGCACCACAATGGTAATCGATCCATTGATGCCACAGGAATCTGCGGAGTACCACTAATAAAAATTATCTGAGAGGCCAGGCACCATGGCTCATGCCTGTAATCCCAGAACTGCGGGAGGCCGAGGCAGGCGGATCACCTTAGGTCAGAAGTTCGAGACCAGCGTGGTCAACATGGTGACACCTGTCTCTACTAAAAATACAAAAATTAGCTGGAGGTGGTGGCATGTGCCTGTAATCCCAGCTACTCAGGAGGTCGAGGCAGGAAAATCACTTGAACCCGGGAGGCAGAGGTTGCAGTGAGTTGAGATCAAGCCACTGCACTGCAGCCTGGGCAACAGAGTGAGACTGTGTCTAAAAAAAAAAAAAAAAAAAAATCATCCAAGAAAGAGGTAAAGCCGTGGTATTTTTCAGACTCTAAGTTTCTTCAGGCCAAATTCCAAGACCATACAACCTAAGTTATGTTCCAAGTCACAGGAACCTCTTTGTTCACACGGGTCTTCAGGAGATCCATAGCGTTCACAGCTCACCACCATTTTCCAAATTTGTGTGCAATATCTAACTCACTCTCACATTCCCACAGGGTCTTTCCAGTCCAGTGTGGAGCTTGTAATTACTAGAGGCAAATGCAGGCTGTGGTAGTGCATCCTGCTGTGCAGTTATGCCAGGAGCTCCAGTAAAAGGAAAGTCACTTCTACACTGTTTTAACATACATGAATTTCCCCACCATAGAATTACCATGTACCTCAAGGATAAATCTATTTTATTTAAAAACATTTCAGAAAGTCCCACTATCAATTGCCCAATTTGTCGATATAATATACCTCATCTATCACACCCACAGAGATCTTAGGTATAAGTAAAAGAATCTAATGAATTCACTATGCTTGGTCATGTCTGAACATTTATATATTAAAATACATGCTATTTATGCTATTTATTACGCATTTACTTTTTCTTACACTTTTTTTTTCTTACATTTCAGAGAGACTGGACTTTTAAAAAATATTTCCTTAGATGGATCATGTTTTGTATTCATTTAGATTTAGGAAGTAAACGAGCATTGGCTTAGAAAGCAATGCATTTATGGTAAGTCGTAGTAGTTGGGCCCAGAAAGTGTGAGGACCACTGGTCCAGAGAACTTCTGATTTTCTGCCTGTTTTCTTCTCTAACAGGGAAAGAGTTAGCAGGATATCACTTCTCAGTTCCTAATCATGCCCTAAGACTGGCAATGAGAAGAGTGGCAGATGCTGGACGTGGGTGTACTGGAAGGGAAAAGAAAATAATATTTTGCAGTACCTAGATTTTGGTGTTGGCAAGAAAATTCTTTGCCCGTGACAAACTGCATTTATCTTTTATGGAAACTGTGCTCATTTTATGAAATACACTCACTTTAAATTAACTAGAAACCAAAGTTATATTGTGTAAGTTTCAACTGAATTCCAATTTTATTACCCCAAACCCCTATTAATTAATTATACATTTTAGATAATATTGAATTTAATCTCAATCTCTCAATCTAAAACAAAATTCAGCACACTTCACTGTAGGGTAACAAATGTTAACTTATTGACTAACTTTTTCTCTCTTTCTCTCTCCCTTCCCTCCCTCCCTCCCTCCCTTCCTTTCTTCCTTTCTTACTCCCTCCCTCCCTTCCTTCCTTTCTTCCTTCCTCCCTTCCTTCTTTCCTTCCTCTTCCTTCCCTCCTTCCTTCTCTGTTTTTGAGACGGAGTTTTGCTCTTGTTGCCCAGGCTGGAGTGCAATGGCGTGATCTCCGCTCATTGCAACCTCTGCCTCCCTGTTCAAGCGATTCTCCTGCCTCAGGCTCCCGAGTAGCTGGGATTATAGGCATGTGCCACTAAACCTGGTTAATTTTGTATTTTTAGTAGAGACGAGGTTTCTCCTTGTTGGCCAGGCTGGTCTCGAACTTACTGACTAACTTTTAAATGAATCAGTGCTATACTGAATTTGAAGAAGTAACAAAGAGTTAGAGAAAAAAAAAGAAAGATAATTGGGGATTTGGGTGCAAGTCCACCATAATCTGTTGTATGGTTCTTTGACACTCTATAAAAATTCCATGTGACTAATATTTTAACCAGAAAAATAGGAATAACAACTGTTCTCTAGAGCAACCATAACCAGTACCTAGAAAATATGTAATAAACAAGGAAATGGACTAGAACACTAATGTGGTTTTCTGGCAAAGAACTATCCTTACTTAAAAATAGTAAGAAGAATATTCAAATACTTACTTTCCTTTAAATAATGAAAACTTTAATTCATGACTCCCATAGCTGTTGTTAGGATTGGTGAGTGAAGTCACTATAACTAACATTCATTGAGCACATGCTAGGTACAACAGCAAGTGCTTTGTATATTTCATTTCAATCAGCTTTCCAAACAATGTACGAGGTTATCGCTACTATATATCTTAATGTCTAAGTCACAATTTAGAAAATTTCAGTAATTTTTCCAAAGTCTGTATAATCAATAAACACCAGAGTAGGAGATAGAACTCAAGATTGGTTGACTCCAAAGGCTATTTTTCTAAACTCTAAGCTCTATTTACTGCCTATAGTAAGAGAGGATTAGCAGCAACGTTGGAATTTACACAGGGAAATACATGGGGAATGTTCGATCATCTAAGGTCTTCCAATAACTTTTCTTTTTTTTTTTTTTTTTTTCAAAAGAAAGCAAGAGCAAGTTTATTTTCTGTTTTAATGAATATTTCAAAACAGGCCATTAAGAAGTCTGCTTGTTTGAATTTCTAAATTTTCACATCAAGATACTGATTTTTAGGTTTGTCCAAAGCTGGAGAATAATAAACTTTGATATATTCAAAACAATGTTTTCTTTTATATGTTTTTGTAGAGATGGGGGTCTCACTATGTTACCTAGACTGGACTTAAACTCCTGTGCTGAAGCAAACCTCTCACCTAAGTCTCTCAAGTAGGTGGAACTATAGACATGCACCACCCCACCTGGCTTAAATTGGGATATATTAATGTTAGTCAGTGGTTCATCTATAAGTGAATTTCCAAAAGCCTCATTTATAATATTTAAAGTTTGTATGTAAAAATGCATGTAGCCTTCAGAATTTGACATATTTCCCAAATTCAGTGTAATGCCAGATGATGAAATCATCCAAAAGAATGCAACAGAATAAGTACGTTGAATAAATGTTAAGCAGATTTTATTTTGCATTTAAAAACGTATTCTTTTTGCCCAATTGGAATAGACATTATAATTTTTTACAAAGAAATGTCAAGTACTTATTATGGAACTATACACTAAATATGCAAAGACAATATTTGTGTTATTTCAAAGCTTTCATTGGTAAGCTTTTTATTAGCAGAAATATAAGGAAGCTTAGTTTCCTGCAAGAGAAATAAATAGTAAAAATTAATGTCTCTGAGCCATAGATTGCCTCCACACAAGTAGTGAATCATTTCTCCCATCTGTCTCAACCCAGATATATCCCTTAGAGATATCTGCCTTTCTGGGAAGAGCATTGGCATGTATATTTATTATTACTTTCATTTATACACAGTTCTAGCTTTGCTGTTATCTTCCTAGAGCCTTCAGTTCTTTTGTGATGTTGAATAAGAGTTATATGCTTTATTGGAAAGATACCAGTCACTATCATTCATAATTAGAAACAAAATCTTTGAATTGGTTAGAAGATAATTAACATATATTCTAAGAAAAAAAATCTACTTTTAAGATATATAATGATACAAATTAGAGACACCACAAGAATGGATAGAACTTTTGGTTTCTCTAAAAATATGACCTAGATGTCAACTAGGGTCTTCTTCATTTTCAGAGTTAAATAATACTGACTGCTGTCCCCATATCATGGCCCATGGGAAGTCTAATGCATTCCTCTTTGATGCTTTTAAGTAAACAGGAGTTTTCATTCTTGCAACAACCTGGTCACTCCAATGTTCTTATCTCACTACATCCTTGAATATGTCCCATTCCATTAGATATTCTCAAAACATCATTCACATAAGGCTTTTGTGTGCTTACTAGGTAATAAATAATAATCATAGATCAAATAGTAATATGCAAAAATAATAGCAATCAGAATATAAGGCATTCTTATTTTAAGATTTTCCTTTTTAGTCATGTTTTCTACTCACTGGCAGCTTATTGCTGTCTGGCTGGTCATTTTCCTGCTGGGGTCTCTATTCTCTCTCCACATCTGTATATCCCAATTAACATATTAAATAAAGCTATTTTTAAATCTCTATTTCTCCTAGCTTGTCTAAACCATCCCCAAATAATTTTTATCTTAACAAAAACAAAAACATAAAACTCAGATTTTTAAGGTATATTCCAAAGAAAAGATAGCTTTCTTTCTGAAAGGACTCTTTAAACATCCTATTACAAAAACAGTTTAGTCTAAATATTGTCTTTAATCTCAAATAAATTGACCAATTACTTAGTAGGAGGCACTGGAGATTTAGAGTAAATGACAAAAATCTCTGCCCTTTCGAAACTCTGTCTACCTGGGAAAATGGACAAATGAAGAAGGTTGCAGACAATGCACTAAGTGTTATAATAGAGTTGTATGGGGTTAAGGAGCAGGGAAAATCTGGGGATTAGAGGTCTAGGGGCTTGCAGGAGAATTCACATAGAAGGAAACATCTGAGCTAAGACTTTGAGAATAATAAGTATTTGCTAGGCACTTGGGAAATTAAGGCATTCCAGACCAGGGAAAACATTTGTAAAGGCATAAAGATAATTTATTTGAAAAAATAGTAATTGGATATCTCTGACAGGGTATATATAGAAGTGATGTGATCCAATTAGACAGAAGGTAGGGGATTTAAGTGATATCTTTTGAAGCTCTAAGTAAGACAGGCTGTGGAAGTAAACAGTAGAGGATCTGAAACAGATTTACTGTTGGGATTTTGGTTTCAAGGAACTCAGGTTTCTGGCTGAGGCATCTCTGCAGAACAACATTAAAATATCTAATGGTGATTTTTAGTTTGACATTTGATTTGTGCTGATATTGATGTGCATAGGCGATATTGGGGTTAGTTCTTTAGTGAAGCTAATCAAAATAAAGTCAAGGTGCCATTAAAACAGTGAAGGCAAATATGTCAATAAAGATACAAGGGGAAATCATTGAAGGGAGAAGACCAGTGGACTAATGACTGAACCCTGGGAGAAAAAATCTATCTTAAATGGCTAAAAAGAGGAAGAATCTGAGATGGGAAGAGGTCTCAGAAGGAAACTGGAAGAACCAGGTGACAGAGCTTTCTTAGAATCCTAATGAAAGAATTCAAGAAGGAGGGAGTTATCAATGGTGATAAATGATGCATTATGATGCATTGGGATCAGATAAGAAACAGAGTAAAAAATAGTTATTGAATTTGGCAAGTACAAGAACAGAAAAGATAGAAAAAGCAACTTTATTGGCATGACTAGGATAAACACAGATTACAGTGAGTGGAAAATGACCAGGCTTGAAATGTATGCTCAGAATTGGTGTTGCTGCCAACACATCAAGGCCAGACAGCAGGACTTATTTAGCATTTAGCAGATGTTCAATAAAGTTTGTGGTCTAACTGAATGAAGAGATGAATGGCAAATGAAATTCTGGTGAGCCATATCCGAAATGAAATATGGACTATATGCTTCACTATCAGGTGCTGCATTATCAAATTTAATTAATTTCATTATATTACAATACTATCATTTTGAAAGGAAGCTATTCTGTCATTAGAAAGTACAGTCTGCCCTCCATGTCCAAACAGATAAAAAATATTCAAGAAAAAACAATTAAAATAACAACAAAACAATGTAAAATAAAAATAAAAACAAAGTGACTACAAAGCATTTACATTGCATGATTTACATAGTATTCACATTATATTCAGTATTATAGGTAATCTAGAGATGTTCTGAAGTACAGTGAAGGATGAGTATCCGTGGATTTTGGTTTCTGAGGGGTGAAACAAAACCCCACGGATAGCAAAGGATGACAGTAATCTATTTTTGAAATCTTATATTTTTATAGTTGCTTATTTCTGTACTATCATATTTACTTCTGAGTGTGTGAAACTCTTATTTTAGAAGTGATTTTTGTATTGTATATATAAATGTCTTTTCAAATAAGCATATTTGTGTATCTTTTTACCAACTCCTTAATTACAATCTCTGTTTTATTTACTTATTCTCAAAAAGAACAAAGGAACAAGGTGATACTGTGGAATCTTATTTTTTATTCGCTAACTATAACTGGATTAATTAATTTCTCTGTTATTCAACATGCTTTTTAAATAAATGACTAAGGCCTAGATGAATATTCTGAACACAAAAATTCTAAGAAATAATTTCAGTATAACCAATTTAATTTTAAAAACTTAATTATTTAACTTACATAATTTTAATATATAGATTTATGATTAATTTAAAAACAATGTTTATATAATTTCAATAATATTTATCACTATTATAGTAACCAAAATAATACTATATAATAATGAAAATTATTGAACTTTAGAAATAAATGACAAAATTATTTTATAGGGTTAATCAGAACCTCAAAAATTATGGATTGAAGAATCAATACTATTAAATATATAGGCATAGAACTCTATGCAGGAGGAGAAAGTAAGAAAACCTTCTGGTGAAGTAAATGATTTCATATTACATTGTGTCCCTTCTAAGTATAAACTGCACTGTGTAATATACATTTCTTTTCTTGAAAAGACGTAGTCACAACAATTAATTACAGAGACTGGTATTTACTTTGTAAATATAGATGCAATTAAATTGAAAGTACTATTCCGGAACCAATGTATATGTTTCTGACTTGCCAAACATGTTACAATTGAAATGTCAAGAAACAATACCTTCTACTATCTAAGTTATCAATCATAATGACTATATCAATAAAAACTGATTTGTTTGAACAATATAATGAAAACTATGAATCTTTTGTTATTTAATGTTTGGTGGTTTAAATATCAAAAATTCGTGTGTGTAGCTTTCCAAAATGATAATAATTCAAATAAACAACTCAGTACAATTAATACTCTAAATTCAAATTTTGACTAAATTTTACGTAAGTGAATAAGTAGTTTCCTATTTAGAAAATATGATCCCATTCACTCTAAACAGTAAAGGAGCTTTAGTCATTTTTGATGATGTAGATTACCCAGAGAAACTATATTACAGATCTATGCCACCTACACTCAGTCCATCGACAAAGAAACAAGTAGTTATAATGTAGCCTATTAAAAATCAAATGAGCAATTCACATTTTTCCATATAACAAATAATAACTAGGTCCTCTGCCATTCACTTTGCTCATCACTGAGGACACCGAAATCAAAGACTGATTTTTTTTTCCCCTAATGAAAGAGCCACAGTTCATGTACAGTGTGTAGTGTGACAGGAACACATGGATACATGAAATTACAGAGAAGGAGCATTAATCTCTCACTGGCTGAGAGGCCAGAGAAGGTATCTTGGGGGAGCTGTAATCTGAGCGAAGGTTTGAAGAATGAATAGGAGTTAGCCAGAGAAACAAGATAAATAAATTGAAGCATTCTGGGCAAAGGAAATAAAAATAGGAAAAAACAAACAAACAAACAAGCAAACAAGAAGCATTAGAATGTAACTAACTCAGGAGTACATTAATAATTAAAGCTGTTCCTGTAATATCAAAGATGGCAAATTGTATTTTTCAAAGATGGATACCAGAAAATATCCTATCTTTGCATACTCTTTTGAACGTTAGTTTGTCCTACTCCCATCAAGATGTAGACTGGACTTCATTCCTTTGAATCTTAGCAGGCCCTCTGAGCACTTTAACCCACAGCATGTGGCAGAAGTTGGTAGCGTAACAGATATAAGCACAGCACTTCAATGACCTAACAACTTCTACCTTCTGCTTCTTGTAGCCCTAATCCTGGACCTCATGTAAGAAGTTCAGGAACCACAAGACTCTGCTGAAGAGAGGGGCCATAGAGGAGCACTGAGCTGCTAGACATGCATGTGAAGAAACCATCCTTGCTTGACAGCAGCCCAGCAAAGACTTTGCATGATGTTAGTCCCATCTGCTTTCCAACTGGAACTGCATTGAGAGACTACGAATGAGAATGATTCAGTCAACCCCTGATCAGAAAAAATAGTGATAAGGTGTTGTTTTAAGCCTCTCTGTTTTGGAGTTTGGTCAACAACAGTAAATAACTGAGATATAAAGTCTCTGCTTTGATGGTGATGATGGAGTAGGTGGTAAGAGCTGGATGAGTGACTTGGAATCAGATTAAGAATGGTCTTGGCCAGGCGCGGTGGCTCACGCCTGTAATCCCAGCATTTTGGGAGGCCAAGGCAGGTGGATCACGAGGTCAGGAGATCGAGAGCATCCTGGCTAACACGGTGAAACCTCGTCTCTACTAAAAATACAAAAAAAAAAAAAAAAAAAAAAAAAAAAAAAAGCCGGGCGTGGTGGCGGCTAATCTGCAGGCTGAGGCAGGAGAATGGCAGGAACCCGGGAGGCAGAGTTTGCAGTGAGTAGAGATCGTGACATTGCACTCCAGCCTGGGTTACAGATCAAGACTCCGTCTCAAAAAAAAAAAAAAGAAGAATGGTCTTTACGGCGTTTAAGATTTTGGTTTTAGTTTTAAGGGCAATGCTAAGTCAAAAAGAAATTAATTGATTTAATACAACTTTTTATTTTTTTGCTAGAAATGGGGATTTGATCCAGTTTATACTAAATATCACAACATAAATTAAAAGAGGTGAGCGCTAGAATGAGGAGACTCAGTTGAAGAGTGCTTCAGTAATTACAGTAAAAATGATGAGCCTGAACTAAAATGGCAGCAGTAGGAAGGAGGGGATACAAGTGATGTCAAGATTTATATAGATAAAATTTGTAGTACTTGATCAGTTGCATAGGAGAGATGTAATTTTAGGTACTTAATTAGTAAACAGTGACGGCAATTCAAATTTTCCTAAGCCAAAGTGGGATATGTTTTCAGGATAATGGTGCTTCTCTTGGAACTCAAAGACTGGGATGTGTCTGGGTCTCAGGGACAACTGGATCTGGGAACTGAAATGTCATTTTCCACTTTTCAACCCTGCTGCTACCTAAATATTTATTTTATTTCTCTGTACAATGGCTTCTTCCAATTTTTTTATTATAATGGAGGAACACATGGCCTCCAAATTGACCAAGATTTACATCTAATAGTCTTAAGATCCAATAAAGTCTGCTATCTCCTTCTCAGATCCTGAAACGAAATTTTCAAAAAATCTTCCGACCAGGTATTTGAGAAGAATTGATTTCAATTTGCTCATGTCCTCAAAGCAACAAGGGGAGTTTGAGGTGTAGTGAATAGTTTCATAGAAGAACAACGATTATATTCCAATGAAGGGAGCATAATTCTTGATCCTAGATCAGGTGGAAGTTTATAGTTATGGGATTTGAAATATAAATGTTTTTCGAACTAAAAAGCTATACAGTTATTTTAGTAAAAGAGCTGAAGGCTGTTCAGAAATGTATACCAAAGTTTTTCTTGTTCAGTACCATGTGAGTCCATTTCAAACTCTCAGTAACAGAGATGAGTCAACCTTCTAATAATTATTGATCTCTTTCTCTAAAGATAGACATTTTGGGGGGAATAGGATCTCAGAGTACAGTTTGTGATCAAATCTCAAAAAAGTTTATTGCATTTACAACAGCATTTTTCAAAGAGGACACCTCTAAAAAGTTTACAAACACAGAGTTCTGTGTTCACACAAATTCTGAAAGTGCTGTATTTTATGTCTGCCTCCAAGGTATTCACTATATAGAAGATTAAAAGCTCTAAGAAATCTTAAACAGACATGCTTTTATAACTAGTATTTTCTAATGTATTTGACAACATTTTTAATAGTCTTTCTAATATCCCATATTATATGTTGTAGAAAATTCACATAAAGTAATATTGATCTAGATATCTAAGTCCATTTCAAAATGGAAGTTTTTGTCCCAATTTAAGACATATGCTATGTAATATAGTATAAGATGTAATAATGTATATAAATCATCTTCATTTATACTATTAGTCAAATTACATTTTATTGATATAACTGTAATTAAGGAATGATGTTGGCACATTAATCCTTTTCTGTGTTTCCCAGTAGGGATTATGCTTTATTACTTTGAAATTCCTTAAATTGATAATTTATATATATTAATAGGCATAGTTTTCAAACAGTGACAGTCATAAGGAGAAAATAAATATTTAATGATGGGTTTAAATTAATATTTTCACCATTTGGGATGACAAAGCACAAAAAATTACAATTTCCTTTTATAGAGGATAAGAATAAAATTAGAGCACAAATTGGTAAATCAGTAAATTAATAGAGTTGAGATTTTTAAAACATCTAATATTTTAATGCAAATGAAGAGAAGAAAACATACAGAATCCTACAACTCATGTCTGTAGATCAATAAAAAGGTACAGACTTGATACATATTACTGTTATGCTTCTTCTGGGCACTTAAATATGACTCTAACAAAACATAATAGGTCACAGTCAAATTCAGTGGTTTCTGAACCTTGTTGCCCATCAGGATAATTCAGAGTTTTTTTAAAATAGAGACCCTGGGGGTTTAATACTCTAAATTAAGAGTTACTTGGGATGGAACTAAGAAATGTTTATGTTTAAAAGCATCTCTGATGATTCTGACAAAACTGGTCTGTAACTGGCCATGATATGTGGGAAACACTGGAATGGGTGTTCCTAGATCATTTGCCTACTATTTCCAAATACTGTAAATACTATGTGTTATGTTATATATTCCAACTTTTCAGTTATCTTTACTTATTCATCAAAATGAAATGTTATTAATTAGACCAATACTTTGAAGTGATGGTAGCCTAATAATATTCCTTGATAAATGCATGGTGGTCACTTTACCAAAATTAATCAGATGAATACATAAAAGTTTATGGCTGTCAACTGAATAATATTTCTTATTATGAGGAATACAAATGGGTTTATTGAGGTCCTAACATTTTAAACTACATACTTGTCAAACTTGATTGACTGTTTTTATAACCACCTAAAGAATGTCTTACATTTTTTTCATGCACATTAAAAGATGCAAAACTCTGAACTGTTTTTCACAAACTAATATAACATATATTGATAGGACTTAATAGGCTATCTTACAAATGAAGGCTAATTGCTGAAGATGAGATTCGGTAGGTTGAAAAGTGGTGCTGAACATCAGACAGAAGTGGGAAAATTTGTGCAAATTTTTAATCAATATTTTGATAGGTTATTATAGCTCAATTTATCTGCCCATTACATTAACTTTTGTGGCTGGTGGAGTATAAAAAAATCAAGCAAAACTTTATCAATGACAATCAACCAATTTAAGAGAGAAATTCCATACATAGCCTAAAACCTATCCATTGTTTGGATCCTTATTACAGAAATTCACTATCAATCTAAGAGAAGCTAAAATGTAAGATGTACATGAGGATTGCACATCTTTCACTTTTTGCACTTATTTGCATTTTTATTAGCAAGAATGTGGCAAATTAATTATTTTTTGTTTCAATAAAAATCAATATTAATTTCAATAAAAGTCAAGCTGATAATTTAACTACTGAAAATATTTTAAAAAATATTTATAGAAGTGATCTAAGTTATCTTGATGACTAGCATTTTTTTCCCTCAATGAGACCATCAGCAGTAAAAGGAGGAATTAAACAAGAAGTATTTATCAGATCTCATTCTTATATGCTTTTACTGAACTGTATTTCTCTCCCTGATCAATAGGTATGCATTAGAGAGAACAGATATAGATCTTATATCTCTACACACACACACACACACACACAAGCACAAACATACATATACATATATATGTATATGCATTATACATATGTATATGTATAATAATATATAGAGAGTAATTTCTAAGTAATTTCTAAATAAATATTTGTTCAGGAATTTGACTGAATTCCATGGGTGGAGGGATAAGATCTTTTATTCTTCATGATATTCCCAAATCCCAGTTTCTGATACAGTAAAGATTCCCCACATCCCCATATTTTAAAGGGATATTTACATCCTTTCTACTAGAGGCATTCAATGCCAAACTTGCTTTGGTTAAAATCCTTGCACATTTCTTTCCCGTTGACCAAAGTGGAGAAGCAGCTTTAAAATTGGTCCACCCTAGGAAGCTATTTAATAGCTACAGTGAATGCTTTCTTATTCAAAGATCTTATCATTAAAGTTATCAATTGTTCTGGGAAGCAGCATTATTTCAGCAATTTTCATCAGCTATCATTAAAACTAGTCTTTGTATAGGTGAATAGGTATAGTAATTCCCTTTCTCTATAATTTAAATTAATTCATAAAAATACACTAAGCTAGGCCATTACTCAGAGTTAAATACTTTCAGATTATAACTGAGCCTTTCTAATTAAATGGCATTAACTCACTAAATGTGTTTTACTTAAAAGTATTAATAGTCTTGAGAGAATTAGTGCTTATGCTAAAATGTAATTACAAACTTTCTGACTATAAATTATTTTTCTAATACCATCTGAGACTCAGAAAATATGTCTAAAGGAATGCCATGACCTAATCTGGGTGGTACAACTATAGGGGATTCTCTCCGGAATTGGTCCTGTCACAAATCTACCATTATAATAGGGAAAGTAACATTTAAAAAGTTTTTGAGTTATTCTTGTCATTCTTAAGATATTCTATTTATACTCAAATCACCCTAAAAAGATAAGATTCTATCAAATGTATCAAATAAAACTTTCTGAATTCCCAGGTTATGTCTAATTTATCAAAGGGGATGTAGATGACTCATTCTGCCTTACGTGTAAATAATATCGTTGCATAATGCCTAATTATTCTAGCAACTAAGTTGAAATATATAGATAATCATATTCATGCTTTTCCACATTTTCTTTGTACTTCTCAAGTTGTGAAGCTTGGACTTAAGCCAGTAGTTAGAATAAATGGAAGATTGATCAGTAGTTACTGTGATCTACATTTCTTTATCCTAAGGCAACTATGTTTTCATACACATTACAATTTGATACAAGCTTGCTGATAATAATTAGAAAATTCAGATAATCAAAGTACAAATAAATCAATAAAATTTACACTACCTGAAGAAAGCATTCCTATGCTTTCACATGGAATATAGGATGGCCCTTGCACATTGGTGGTAGTGGAGACAGCCCATCTCAGTGTGATCATAGAGCTGTAGAGCAACGTACGTCAAAGAAGCCAGGACAGCAGAAGAAGTTAACAGTCACTCAAAGGATTTGTTTAGGAGGACTTCAAAGATATCTCTGGGGGTTTGAAAAATACTTGAAGAGTGGCTAAGTATTTGTGATCCTGTAATGGCAGGTGGGGGCAGAGCTAGTGAAAAAGGGATTACTACTTTCCAATTTCCACTCTGGCTGGAGTGTCCTGGGGAAGCACATACTATAATAC
The DNA here is from genome assembly GCF_043159975.1 of Macaca nemestrina. NCBI lineage: Eukaryota > Metazoa > Chordata > Mammalia > Primates > Cercopithecidae > Macaca > Macaca nemestrina. Next base: position 51,836,518 of record NC_092134.1, on the reverse strand, counting down.
ATGTTATGAATATGTGTGTTTTTCCATTCTATATCACACAGTGACATTAGCGTCATTTCTAGAAGAGTGTATTGTGTATTTAAAAGGCCAAAATATAGTCCTGCCTCAACTAGAACAAGTATAATACTTACTCTCATAAGTTCTTGAATTATAACATATGGCTCTTTGGCTAGATTAATCCATTTTCTTAAATTCATCTCAGAGTTAACAGCCCTGAAAATTAAATATTTGAACCTTTTGAAAAAGACCTACTTAGTACAATAGCTGAAACAATTTTAAAACACACAGAGAAAATACTATCCTTCATTTCTCTAAAGGAGTTAAGAATTGCTTCTAGGTACTCTAACTGATAAAAAATGTGGGTAATATTAACTAACCATATTTCAACAACAAGAGGGTTAAAGGACCTTCTTAAAAAGGAATGTGGGTGTGGTGGAAGCAGTGGGTGTGTTTGCACGTGTGGATGCATGTGTGTGCACTTGCACGTGTGTGTGTGCCCATGTAATAGTTAGCAAGAATATTATAGGACAATAAAACATGACACAATATTGTCATTCCAGAGTTGTGTGTTTTGGGTCCTGCAAAGGACTCAAATTTTATTGTATTGTATTCCATTGGAAGAAAAACAATTTTTATTCCAAAGCTAAGTAAATGTTTTCATTTTGCATAATCAAAATGATGACTTTGATCTAATGAGATTTTATAAGCACATTAAAAATTACACCCTTATAATTATAAACATACCATTAGAAGACTCTTTTTCTTAGAAACTCCATCATAGACTTAAAAATGAGTTCAACTGCTATTGTGTCAAGCATTTCACAAAACATCAAAAGGAAAACTTTTTTATATTTAGATGAGATGTTGTAAACCTCTTTGAAATTAAAAATGCAAGATACTTATTAAGTGATTTTACATTTCATTTATTTTTGTTACCCAGTGCTTTTTACATGATGCTTAGTTTTTTGCAATCTTCTGGCTCATTTCCCCCAATCCAAATAATTTGACATACATCTTTTCAAATAAATTAACATCCTATCTCAGTAGACTCATTTGACTGAAATAGAAAGTTTGAATCCTAATTTGTGGGCTGACCTAGATGGCCTCCTCCAACCAAGTTATAACATGTTATCACACTTTGTACTAACAGACACTGAAGAGCTATGAGCCTTCTTTCTTATTCTTGTATTTTAAACTGAGGTTTGAATTGACGTATATCTGTGATCCTGAGTAATACAGGTACCATAGACCGAAATGTAAAAGGGACAAAAATATGGTCGAAATGGTACAGATACTAGAGGTAGTGTGGTAAAGGTGTTTAAAATACTATCAAAAGTATGGGCATGTCTTCTTAAAAAAAACAGAATTGTGTGTGGGGTATGTGTGTGTGTGTGTGTGAGAGAGAGCAAGAGAGAGAGAGCAGGCAAAAGAGAGAAAGAACAAATCATAATTTAGCATTAGATGTAGAACTATATGTGAAAAGTGGTATGTAATCATACATCATTAGTTTTACATTCTTACATGACCTCATCATCTGATTGTTTTTATAGAAATACTAGCAAAGAGTCATACGTGTTTTAAAAAAGAACTAGGAGGGTTCATTAGGATGACTTACTTCTTTCATAAATAAAAACTGGATTGACTTATTTAATAAACGCCCAGTAAGAGCCTACGTGTCAGGCAAAGAACCAGACTCTCTCACAGAAGACTTCTTCAGATCTTAAAATTTTGGTCTAAATATTTTAACTGAGCTTAAATGTGTTCTAAAATTTGCCTTTACTACCTTTCAACATCATATAACCCTAGATTTATAAACACAGAAAAGCATGGAATAGAAGAAAAAGGTCATATTTGGAATCGCAGAAACCTAAGTCTAATTCTCAGCTCTAGTGCAGATGCCTCTCATTCTATTAATATGGAAATAAGTTATTAATGAATACGCAAGCTTAAATTTATAAAATTTAGAAAAATAAATCTATCTGAAAACAGCTGATAATATTTTATCTATTGAAACTTCTGATCAGGGAAGAATAGACATCAACAAATCACCTTTTATGCAAAGGATTCCCTGCCCACATTTTAAACCAATGAGCTTTGTTCCTAAATGAAAAACTAATTGTGTATGTGTGTGTGTGTATATATATATTTTTATACATATGTATATGTATTATACATATACATATATTTATACACACACATATATAGTGTATTTATATATAATCATAGCTATTTTCATGCAATGATTTACATAATTCACTAAGTTTAAAAGTGTAATAACATTCCAAAATTTTTCCTATGATTCATTGAAGATAAGGGCATCTATTTCTATTGTGGTTTACATGGGAAGAAAGAAAGACGCAGGCTGTGTGTATGATATGAGATGGCAAAGAGTAAAACATATGAATAGAATATGCTGTCTTCTATGTCCCACTTTTCCCTTATGATATTGCAGCAAATTTAATTTTACTAGTTTGAGACATAACATTTCAAATAGCATAGCTAATAATTTAAAAAACAAATTTGGAGACTCTTTAATATGATAGGCAACTATGATAGTGTAAGAAAGAATTAGACACAGTTCATGCTTCAACGACTTACAATCTCTCATGTGAAGCAAAGAGAAATACAGTAATGAATTAATGAGGTAAGTGTAGAGATTGTGATGTGCCAGGGTAATACAGGAGGGAGTCCCTCAAAAAAACTTTAAGCAAATCTGTTGGTATGTTAGAAAAATTCCTGTCCAAAGGGCTCATATAGCTATCTTCCTATTCTCTCCCCTCCCTTTGATGAATAAATTTTATATTCTCTGGAGTGCTGACTGGAGCAATTTTACAAATCACTTTTTCTTAATTCTAGCATAGGGTTCAGATGGAATTAGTGACAGATGCAAGCTGCCAACTTGGGTTTCCTATGTGAAAGCCACTTGTTCTCAAAGGGTCTTCACTTTCTAGGCTTGCCTGGTTTTTGTTTTCTGAGTCTGGTTCAAACTTTCCCGTATGTTCTTAAAAGTAGTGACTGCTTAAGTTAAGAGTTGATTTATGCTGTCTGCACTGAATAGCTTATTATCTCTATCTATGCATCTATCTGGAGTATTCTTTTGATGAAGTTTTACCAAACAAAATTCTAACTAGACTTTCTTTTAACCTTAACAAATACTCCATGTTCACATTTTTTTTTTTGCTAATGTCAGAAAACAGATATCATCAAAGATAAAAATCATTTAATAAGTTAATATTGACAGGACTTCTTTTATTCTAAAGTTTTGTTGTCTCTTAAAAAGATAAGCCTTTATGTTTTTCAGATCTAGTTTTATGGGTCTGTAACAGATTGTCTGTTGCTAAGCATGCCAGAAAAAGAAATGTAACTTAGAGGGCACAAAAAGAAAATTATAAAATCCAGTAAAAGAAACATAAAAATTGAATACATCCAAAAGTAGTAAGTTATAAGAAGAAAAAATTATGCTACTTTAAGCCAAAGGTTAATTGTCTTGATGTTCTTTGAATATAAAACTATAATTTAAGCCAAAAATAATTAGGCCAGTACATAAAATGAAAATAATTCTGAAAATGGTAGCCTATTATTTTTACTGCCAAGTGATTATTATTATTCTATAGATAGTTACAGGGGAAATACTATTATGGGAAAACATTGAAAACTTATGTAGTCAGAACTGAATATGATAGGTAAATACATTTCACTGAGGAATATTTCAAGAACATGTAGGCATTTTGTAAGAGAGTATGTTGAATGTACAATAACCACTTACAGTGGATATTTCCAGTAGGAAAATATAATATTCATTCTTTCAGGATATTAGAAAAGGAAAGGTATTCTTGCAAGTCATTATCAATGGCAACAGACAATAAACATTGTCTAAATAGAGACGTTATGGCCCTCATTTTTTCTTTCTTTTTTAGGAGTGAATGTCTCCATCTTGTCCTCTTTTCTATATATACGTTCTTGTTGTTTTTAAATTATCTTTCCTAAGAAACTTCACCATATATTCCTGCCCAAGTATATCAGTTTGTCTATGTCATTGCTTCTGTCTTTTATCTCCTCTGGTTTGTGACTCCACTACTTAGCCTGGGTCCCCCTTTCTTCTGGCATCTCCACTGGATCCTGAGTCTGACCTTCAAACCTTATACACTACTGACAGCACTTAAGGATTTACTAACACATGCTCTTCATATATGTACAAGCTCTGTTCTACTGTCTTAGATTTCTCTTTTTCACAATTATCCTTCTTAAACAGGTAGTCCAACTTCACTGTTTCCCTTTGCTTTTCAAGTGGAAAAACGTGTGGAACTTGCTTGTAGAAAAACGTGTTTACTCCATACTCATTGCAATCTGGTTTCCTTTTTAGTGAATTAAATCCGAAATCCTATTCTTAGTTCACATGTAATCTTTTAAATATATGACATAATGTGTGACATAATATGACTCAAGAACAACCCCTCCAGTCAGCATGGAGGTTTGTTGAGAAAACAGACTACAGCTCACCAGAAGAAATCAACACACACTATTAAAATCAGCGAATTGAACTGCTTTACTGTAAATATAAATGTCTCAAATCTTAGCATCTGTGATGATACACTAGTCAGTTGTTATTCATTAATTTGTGCACTTAAAAGATATAAAGCCATTATCATGCAGTAGGCATCATTACAGATGCTAAGTTATAAAGCTGAGAATCATATGGTCCCCACATTTGTGAGGGGAAAAGTACACAAATAATTGTAATTAAATGTGTTATGCTATAATAGAGATATTTGCTATTGCAGTATGGTATCATAGAAGATGGGTCATTTACAAAAAAACCTTTACTACAAATCTTTGTGTCCAAGTATATAAAAACAACAAAAAATATTCAACATAAATCTTTGTATTTAAAAGGGAATAAAAAAATGGACTTCTAAAGATTTTTGTGTGAATGACATGAAACATCACTCACTCATTTTGCAAAATAGACATAAGTATGAAAAACAATTATTTTGAATTGTATTATTAATTCTGATTAACATTGTACACAGAAATCACTCATCTTCATTGAACATTCATGAAACTGATCATTCAAATAACACTTCAAAAGCAGAGCATTTAAAATGAGAAAATTTACAGAACTATAGATTTTTCAAGCTGAAGGAAACTAAGAGACTATTTGGTCCACACTCATCATTTTACAAAGAAGGAACTGATGCTCTGGGAGACACTTGCACACAAATTCTCTGAAGCATAACTGAAATAGAAGTGAGGCTGCTCTACTGCAAGTGACCTTTCTACCAAAATGCAAACCGACCAAAATAGTGTGTCTGTACAGTGAAGTGCTATTAAGGATGGAGTTCTTTTGTTGGTTTTGAGGTTTCTGGAGTTGGCTGCTTAATATGATTAGACCCCAAAATGCTAAAGATTCTACTTCTAATAGTATGGAGAACACTGATAGTCCTTGGTGTGAACTGTTAAGAAAGTTATGCAAAATAAGTGTATTTAACATTTCTGATTCACTGCTTGTGAGAGGCAAGGAGTTTAGTGACTACACCTAATGACTTTGACCATATGTGGCAAACCAAGGAACATAAATAATGAAGCTGGTTGGTGATTTATAAGTTCAGTGGACAAAGTGATGAAAGAAAATGATGTACTCAGGGATGCTAACTCCTGGCTTCAAAAGCAGATACTGAGCCTCAAATCTGCTAGGATTGCCCTGAGTGACAGTCTATAGAGAAAGAGTTGAAATTGTGGAAAACCAGACACAAGCTCTTATCATACAAGTGGCTGACCTGCAAGGAAAGGTGCATGGACAGCCTCACCAGGTGTCTACTGTTAAAGTGAGGGCATTGATTGGAAAAGAATAGGACCCTGCAACTTGGAATGGGGATGTGTGGGAGGACCCTGATAAAGCTGGGGATACTGAGTTTGTAAACTCTTATGGACCTTTTTTGCCAGAAGAAACAGCTTCCCCATCCCCAGTAGTGGTAACATCCCTTCCCTGACCCATGCTGCCATCAGCCTTTCCACCTTTGTCTGAGAAGATAAATCCTGTGCTGCCTGAGGCAACAGCAACGGCCTCCCCTGAGGCAGTTGCCAGGCAATATAATGTTGATTCTCCTCAGAAGCCACCCGGAACACCCCTATTTGCTTCTAGACCTATAACTAGACTGGCCTAGCCTCCCAGCCTACATCTTTCTCCTGTGCTGGATGCTTCCTGCCCTCGAACATCGGACTCCAAGTTCTTCAGTTTGGGACTCGGACAGGTTCTCCTTGTTCCTCAGCCTGCAGACGGCCTATCGTGGAACCTTGTGATCATGTGAGTTAATAATAAACTCCGCTTTATCTATCTATCTATCTATCTATCTATCTATCTATCTATCTATCTATCTATCTAATTAGTTCTGTCCCTCTACAGAACACTAACTAATACAACTGCATACACCCCTTTCTGAAGGTATTTACAATAGCCAGAGAAAAATATTTTAATGAGGACTGTGTGTGTTTTGCCACCACTTCATTTTCTCTAATTATAAAATTATAGACCAACTCCTAAACACAGTGTTAAACTCCCAGGAATCCTCAAATAGATGTACTTAACGTAACTGAGATTGTGCTGCCCTAAGAAATGAAAATAGGGAAATCATATTCCTAGAGACAGCTTTCATATCTTATAAAAATTATAAGCTGGGGTCCCCAAAAATTTCATGGATAATGCAACCAATATTTTCTTTATTTGTCATCTGATCACTTCATTTTAGGACAAATCTACAACTATTTACTTTCTTTTGCAATAATTACTTGCCAAAGACAGACCAGAATTTGATGTACTCAAATGTGTCACATATGCATGTTTATAGGGAAATCACATCTTCTCCATGGGAGAGAATTAGGTTTTAAAGTTAGCTCATAAGGCAAAAATCAATGTATTCAAAACCACCCTGGATAGTCCCTCAGGAAGTGCCACTCTGGAGATCAAATACTGAGCCCCACTATGTTCATTCCAGGCATTTTTCTTCAGAGTTAGAATACATCACTCCTCCTAGGCAACAGCACACAATAAATGACCTGTCCTGCCACATGGGCTTTGTCTTATGAAAAGCACATGTACTTTTTGGCCAGGCACGGTGGCTCACGCCTGTAATCCCAACACTTCTGGGAGGCCAAGGCAGGTAGATCACGAGGTCAAGATATCGAGACCATCCTGGCCAACATGGTGAAACCCCCGTCTCTACTAAAAAAAATACAAAAATCAGCCAGGCGTGGTGGCGGGCACCTATAGTCCCAGCTACTCGGGAGGTTGAGGCAGGAGAATCACTTGAACCTGGGAGGCGGCGGTTGCAGTGAGCCAAGATTGCACCATTGCACTCCAGCCTGGCAGCGCGGCAGCCCAGCGACAAAGTGAGACTCCGTCTCAAAAAAAAAAAAAAAGAAAAAGAAACGAAAAATACTTGTACTTTTTAATGTATGAAAGTGTCTTTATCAACTAGGATTACATTCAGCATTACAGAGTGCTCACTTCATGAGAAGCACAAATTGTTCAGGTTTCCCTATTCACATTCTCTTACGGGAGATATACACTCATTGTAATGGATTCCTGTAAGGTTTCAGTGGTCATTTTTGTTGTTGTAGAACATGTGTGACTGTATTTATACAAGATACATGTGCAATTGATGCCATTCCACTTACTACATACACTTTCTCATGTATCTATGTTTATACACTGACATAGATGTATATCAGTACTCAACTGTACATTTATGTGTAGTGTAAGAAATGTTTTATGGTATAAGTTTGTTTCAGGAAACAACTGCATTTTGTAAGAATAAAATTGTAATAGTAATGCTATTTATAAAATATGTAAGTGTTGTATAATAATTTGTCTGATCTTTGTCCCTCCCTGGGAGAAACTTTCTTTTTTTGGGGGGGGACATAGTGGCGCTCTGTCGCCCAGGCTGGAGTGCAGTGGCGTGATCTCAGCTCACTGCAAGCTCCGCCTCCCGGGTTCACGTCATTCTCCTGCCTTGGCCTCCGGAGTAGCTGGGACTACAGGCGCCCGCCACCACACCCGGCTAATTTTTTTTTATTTTTATTTTTAGTAGAGAAGGGGTTTCACCGTGTTAGCCAGGATTGTCTCAACCTCCTGACCTCATGATCTGACCACCTTGGCTTCCCAAAGTGCTGGGATTACAGGCGTGTGCCACTGCGCCCAGCCAGGAGAGACTTTCTAGACCCTTACAATTGAGAGGAGTGTTTTTATTAATAGCTAATATCTTTCTGGGTATACTTGCAGATTTTTAAAATGCATTCATTCAAAAACATTTATAACAATAATAATACACTGTAAAGGAATATTATGTCCTATATTTTAAATTTAACACCAAATAATAAGCAAAATTAGAATATTAAATGAGTTTGGAACATTTTCATTGTGGAATTAGGAAAGAACTACATAATAATACCAATAGCTTCTACTTACTGGCACTTAATACAAGGATACTGCAAAGAGCTTTATTCATGCTAAAATTTTATTTAATAAACAAAATATAGGAAGTAGGTGCTATCATTGTTCCTTTTATTGATTTTTTTATAGGTAAGTTAGAAATGATTAAGTTAACCATCCAAAGTTACAAAGCTGGTAATAGGCAGTGAGGGCATCTGAACTCTAAACTATCCACAATTTAAACCCCAAGTTTGAATCAGCCATACCTATGAGCTCTTTCTCCCATGTTTCCAAATCTAGACACAGGCTAGCCAGTTATCCTGAATTATTTCAAAACCTAGCAAAGCAAGTGTTCACTCTTTTCCCTTCCCCTTATTTTCCAATCTATGCTCATTACTACATCCTATTTCTCAAATATATGATGGCTATCCACATGGTTGACATCATATTTATTATCTCGGGAATCAAAGATGATGTATTGAAAGATAAGATAGTTTTGACTAAACCCAGTGATAATATAATGAGAGACACTGTTTTTTGACTTGACAATTACATTTAATATTGATTTATATGTTTATATGTTTTCCTCAAATGTTGATAATATATTTTTTTAAAATTCATTGGCCCCATTTATTCCTTTGAAAAATCCATACTAAAGTTTTTTCTCCTCCTCCTTCACTTATTGCCAGACTAAATTTAGAGAAAGACAAGTGCTGTGTTGCCAGATCGTGAAATGTGTTTGGGCGAGGTGATGAGAGTTGATTTGTGAGCAGTAAAGGCTGCTGCTATTTTTGACAAGAGAAGTATAATATACATGACTCTTTAAAAGTAATCTATTGTGTGTCTTTTAAGTGATATTGGTGTTAAAATCTATTGTGTGTCTTTTATGCAATCTTGGTTTTAAAAATTGATGCATTCTTTAACACTCGTCAATTGTGAACATTTTTCTTTAAAAGGGGGGAATTTCTCTCATTCATTAAAAAAATTAAATAATTTTATAATTATATAAAATATATTTTATAATATATTAAAATATATTGATTAATCTAATTTATAGGTACAAATTTATATATTAATTTCAAAATAGTAACTGTAATGTGGATTATAAAAACAGTTCCCCCATGTCTATCAGGAGATACCATTCCATCATAGAAAGTCGGTTCAAAACTAACTGAAGATATGATCTCTTACTGGTTTATATTCTTCTAAAGTTTTGACTGGCTAGATTTATTGAAATCTAAATTCATAAGGTATTTTCATTTACATGGCCATGTTTAATTGCATCCCCTAGTAAAAATAATCATCTAGAATATTTATTCTATTCATCATGGTGTACCAACATGCATTTGGTTTTTTCATACTGAGAATTTTTTCCCTATTCTACTAGGGAATGATTACACTAAATAGCTGTGATACCAGCATTTGTAGAATCTAATTAGAGTATGCCTATGTGGAGAATGATTCCAGGATTGAAAATCCCTTGGGTAAAAAGCTTTAAAATATTCTTCCAAATCAACTCTGATTTTGGATTTAATTGTGGTGGCCGGTTACTGCTTTTAACACTTCTGGACTACATTCTAGGCATTAAATTTGTCTTGGGAGTGGAAGGAAGAAGGAAAAAATATATCAGTAACTAGTATACAAAAACAGGCAGAATATTAGAAGAAAATATATTCATATTCATCCTACCAACTCTCCCTGCTGCCATTTGACCTTGCTACCAGCAACGTAACCGAGTAGCTTATTTGAAAAGTCTATTATATTGGTTCATGGACTTGGAAGCAGACTCCTTGGGTTGAAATCCCAGGTCTTCACTTACAAGTTGTGCCACCTTAAGCAAGTTTCTCATCTGGAAGTAAGTTAATAAGCAAATAACCTAGCATGCTGGATTATAATAAAGGTCAACTGATAAGTATGTATGGGTAAACTACTTAGGACAGAACACACAGGGTACACAAAATATCTGTGTTTCTAAAGTAAAATAACCTCATTCCTTGTGTTTTATAACCTTGAAATAATTATATTCATTTAATAATCTACTCATTCACATATTCAAAAAACAGAGTACTGTAACTGTTTCTCACTTTTTTTCTGGGTCTAGAATAAGGTGACAAGCAACAATATTTGTGGACACATTGTAAATATTAAGAATTGAATAAAAGAGAAATCCAGTGTATTCCAGCTACTTCTTTCATATACTGAAGTGTCATTCCAAATGAAATGTTGCCTAATTCTGTATCTGAGCCAAAGTGGTAAACCCAGTGCTGGATTATTAGTCTTAATATGCAAGAGCACTAAAGAGAGAATCTGTTCTAGGATATCCCTCAAGACATAACAGATATGCAGATCTGTCTGATCACCTCGTCAGTCTGCTATAGCCGTACTGGTCTCCTTGCTTTGTTAGGACATGTCAAACAATCTTCCACCTCAGGAGATTCACATTTGCTGCTCTTTGTCTAGAGGACTTCACTTCTCCTAATCTCCCTACTCCTATCCCTGCTCTGACACACAATCTGCTTGACCCATGTCCTCTTCTCCTTCAGGTCTCAACTCAAAAGTCAAGTTCTCAGTAAGCCTTCCTTGGACCACCCTTTATAAAATAGCAACTTCTCCCATATTCTCAGCATTTTTGTCCTGCTTTGTTTTCCTCTTTATCACCATCATCTTGCAATATAATAAATATGTATTTCATATGTATTGTTTTCATTTTACATATAAATATATATTTATTTTTCTTTACATATCATTTCCCATACAATGTAAGCTCAATTAGAATAGTCACTCTATTTGTACACTCATTGCCAAAAACAGTGCCTACCACATATCACATGTCCAAATGTTTAATAAACTTTAGAATAAATGTAGTTACTTTATCTATTTGCTTGTGTCTTGGGCTATTTGCTTTCTTTTGTACAAACTAAATAGAACCTGCAGCAACCTGGAGTTATGCCCAATGAGCACTACAAATTAGTGGTAGTTCTCCAGTAGCAATGGGCCATCCTGGTGCTCAGATCTGTTTTTTAAACACCTTTTCCCATTAAAAGGAATGAGATCCTTTGAAGAACTGACTGATTTCAGGTTTAAAGAAGGCAAGCCTGAGATAGCTGTGTGTGTGTGTGTGTGTGTGTGTATGTGTGTGTGTGTGTGTCAGAAAATACGCATTCAAAGACTAATGGAAGTATGTCAAAGGACACACGGATCAGCTTGAAGGAGCTTTCACTGACAAAATCTGGGATAACTTGTGTACTAGAAAGAAAGGAGTGTAATTTAACACAACAAAGAAAGAAAAACACACACGTGTATTAATATTGAGAAAGAGAGAGAGACTGAGACTCATTTGCAACACTGAAACTAATACAGCTTCATTGGTATCAGACAAGATAATAATAAGTTAATTAAATGACATGTCCAAAATGTCAAATATGACTTCAGATTTTCAGAGCGTGTTGCAGATTAATTGGAAGAAACAGCATGTGTGTACTTTCTATGAGCTCCCAACATATAGGGTGAAGGCCACAGACTTCAGAGAACAGGCAGTACCACACAAAACAGTAGCATATCTTATTCTGTATTTTTAAAATTAATGATGCCCTACAAAGTGGGTACATAGCTGTCATTCACATTCTCTGCAGTGGTGAGAAAATAGTGAATTTCTTGCTAATGACAACACAGAAGTGGTTTATACTTAGAGCTTAGATCACCATTCTGGAATGCTAACCATCTATGTTGAAAAAATATCTCTAGGCATTCTTTGTTCTGTTTCTCAAACCACATTTGGTATTAGCAAGAGTACATTCTCAAAGAAGAAACTACAGAATCAGAAACTAGGTTCCACAGGCAGTCTCTATTTCTAGGTTATTTCCGGTAAATGTGAATCTCCACACTAAGATTTCAGGGCTTTCATCTTGTGATTCTGATATTTGGTTTAACCAGCACAATCATGAAGTATTCCTCTATCTCCCCAACTAAGAATGTATACTCCCCTTAACAAATGCGAAAAAAGAGAACAGCATGTCTTTAATCACTGATGCCAGGGGCTTCAAAATTGTTAATTAAAATGCTCCCACAAAACAGCAATTAATCCTAGTCCTCAGTGATACTAAATTATCTTAAAAATATTTATTGCGGTTAAAGAAGTTTTTATTGACTCCAAGGTCCTACTGTGGTCAGTAGTTCTTTGTAATCTAAAGACAGCATAATACCATAATTGAAAGAAAAAAGAAACAATTTGTAAACTGCTCTAGGCTGGAAACACTCAAAGTAGGATTGGAATCACTGACTTTCACCCTGTTATTAGAGTTTTACTTAATATGTCCAGATCTGTGATCATAATTTTGGCTTGCAACTAGACAGATGGTACTCAATTACACATTTAATGCTACATTTTCTAATGTAACAATACAGAAATAGTTATCAGGGGCTGCATATCCATTTTCTGTAGACACCCAGGAGAAATAACTTTCACATTTCCTCTTTTATCATGTACTTCTGTGCAGCCAGAAGGTTGCATGCCACTCCTTACCATCTGTTAATGTATTGCTTGCTAATACATTTTTCTTTAATCAGGGAATTGATGGGAAATTCTGGATAAGATTCTATTTAATAGCAAGAGATAATCTTTTTTAAAGAATTAGATTATACTTGAGTACTAAAATTACATGAAACACTACTGACTTTCTTCTTAATATTTCAGATGGCTCATCAGAGTTTTGATATTCCTTGTATTATTAATTTTTTTAAGAAAGTGCTTACAAAAATCCCATTAAATATAAAATGGTCAGAATCAGAGGAGGTGATGCTTATTTCTATGCCACTATGTTCACCATCCCAGGTGTAAAAGATTGCATCCTTCTATTAATACCAATTGAATGCAATAAAAAGTTGCACAATCTACTAAGTACCTTTTTAGTCATATCTCCAGAATACTCTTTGACTTCTCAGTTTCCATGAATAAAACAGGTGTAAATAAAATTTTACCTGTAGTTACTATGGTGTTTCTATAGAAGCTTTGTTATTATTAGGGAAAAAAACACCACTCTTCTGATAGGGCTTGCATGCAATTAGTCACATGTGTATTTATAGAAACAAAGTCCTAATTTAACTGATACTTTTGTGGTTCGCCTTGCTCTTACAGATGCAAAGTTTAATTATTTTCTGCTGTATGCCTTTGTGTTACCAACGGTTAGATAACATGTCACCAAAAGACTGAAGTTTCTCCTCTTCTCATGGAATTGTATTAAAACTAATTTGAGTGCCAAATAAATTGATGTTTCTCTTGGTTCTGAAAACTGGCAGAATATTTTCTGTGAAGCAAAAGAACGCACCCGCCCACACCTCTGCAATTTATGTTGAGGATGGATATATAATCATTTCACAAAGACGAACTCTAAAACTAAAAATGCAATATTTGTGAGACCACTGACTTTTAAATCACCTAAGAATGTTAAATTTATATCTTGTTGTTGATTTGTAAAGGCACATTTAATCATTACTTTTCAATATCCCCTTATCCACAATGGAAATAGTTTCTGAAAGTGAAGATATATGTATTTAAGATATCTGGAAACTATAGATGGTGAATTTAATCATTCCACTAAACTGAGTATTTCTCTCACCACTCTTCTCATCAGTTAGGTTTTATGACAAAGTATATAGTTACAAATTCATTACTACTGCTGAACAGCCAACCAATGCAAGCATAGTGCTGGATAATTTTCATTCAGTGTTTCATGAGAAATTTAAAGTCCCAATTAAGCTTATGAGTCTTAGATTATAAATATTGGCCATGTGATCACTCCTTATTTAACAGATATTTATGAAACATTTATTTCGTCATCAGCCCTATGATAGACATCAGCAATATAAAGGTGAACAAAAACATACCTGGGCCCTGCTCTCTGGAAAGTTCCATTAAAAAAGAGAAAAACCAATACATATAAATGTATAATTATATACTGAGATAACTTGTATGAAAGAAAAAATATGGGGTTATAAACCTACAAAACAGAGGAACATGATCATATCTATTTGATCAGGATAGGCTGTTATATTAGTTATGATGAGGTTCAGTTGCATAGGTAAGTATCACAAAATAAGAGTGACAGAAATGAGAAAGAAGTTGACTACTCTTTTATAAAAAAGACTACTGAATATAGGTGGTCCAAGGTCATGCACAGAAGCTGAAAGTTGACCAAGGTCCATACTCCTCTTTTCTTTCTGCCATTTTAAGCGTGTGCTTCCACTTTATAATCAAAGATGGCTGCTTGAGCTCCAGCAATCAGGTTTGCATTCCAGTTAGCAAGCAGAAGGAAAGCTTAATATAATCTGTTCCCTTACATTAGTAGGTGAACACTTAGTCATACAGCCATCCATAGCCATCCCATTTCACATGACCATGCCAGCTTCCCTTCAGGTTTAAGTTCCCTTACAATTGAAGAGAAACTGGTGTGGTCATGTGAAATGTGCCTGATTAAGAATAGGGTGCCCTTCAATAAAGGAGAAGAAAAGAATGGATATTTGGAGGCAAGGAACAGTACCTACCATAAATGTCTTGAGAAAATGACTTTGGATCTGAGATTTGAAGGATAAAGAGATGTTAGTCAGATGGAGTGAGGAAGGGAAGACTGAAAACCAGTCCAGGCACATGGCTGCACCAGCCTCCCTTGCAAGAACTTCCTGTATCCAGCAGTCTTTATGTGGGAAACAAAACTTCTTTCAGTCAATGCCATTTTGTGATTTTTAACACATGTGATTGAACTTAATCCTACCAAATAAAACAACCTTTGCTGACCCTTTAGATTAGGCCTACTTATTCTATTTTTACTATTTTTCTGGGTCTGGTGCATGACTAATGGTTTTTGTTTTGTTTTGTTTATTAATAATAGCAGGTTTACTCTTACCATGAGTTTATGATAACATCTAATATCACAAATCCAAAAGTAAATAAATCTCTATCAAGACTATAAATGTCTTCAGAATGCATACACATTTTGTAAGCAGCTTCTTGAAATATTTCTTATTGCTGAGCTATACCAAAGATTTTGAAAACTTTTAGATAATAATATCTCATATTTTAGGAAATTGGAAACCATTTTAAAACAAGTTATTCAACTAGTATGATTTCATCTGAAAATATTCCCTGCTATTTTTTGGCGGGGGAGGGATTGGTAATTTATTCAAAATAATTTCAAATGCTGTTAAGCCAGTCATTTGTTTTTGCCATATCCAGACTCAGCGTGAATTTTTTATAATACAGCTGAAGATACTAGAATTTCACATACATATAATGTTTCAAGTATAAATTAATTGAGCTGTAGAGATAAGAGAACAAATGTTTATCTAATTTTGTTACTCAGGATAATAAAATGCTTTTCTAAACAGGCTATTCTCCTTTGTAGATTTACTTAATATGAATTCAAATTCTTTCAACAGAAAATGTTTCCAAAAAAATAAACATTAGAATATCTTGTCTTTCATAAAATAATTATCCCAAATAATGAGCTTAGTAAAATTAACATTCATCTGCTTAGAGGAAAATTGGACATTATAGTAAAATATTTCACTTTTAAGAAGAGCTTTTAAAAAGTTGATTCTTTTATTGTTTTCCTCCACATTTTTTCTCTGGATTTGTTCCCTCCTGTATGAAAGGTTCCTATCCTGTGCACAGTATTAGCAAGTAGATATAACTGCCAATCGTATTTTTCCTACTAAGAAGAAGCCATTGGCAAATGCCAGAGAGCATTCATTAAACCACCATAATATGAAATATGATCATATGAGTGAGTTGTTGAAAACAATCCAAAGAAGAGAAGGTAGGATACCTGCTGACAAACAACATCGAAGTATATAGTGTAAACTTTTTAGAAAAGATTTTCAGGAAGAACGTTTCATTAAATTGATTTAATGTGAAAGATATTGATGCCTTAAAATTAGAGTATTTATGAGGATAAAGTATTCAGGTAAAGTGAGGTACAAAGATAAATTGGGTGGAGAGGAAGAACAAGTTGTTTTAACTAGGAAAGCTGTGCTAGCAGTAATGAAATATAGATGAACATAACTAGTTACCGTGAACTTTTTTAGTGAAAACAAAGCTGACTTTCAACTTTGGCAGTTGTATCAGTTAACTATTGTTTTATAACAAATTATCCCAAAATCTAGTGGCTTATGGCAGTGATTATATTTTACCTCTCACTGCTTTTCTGGTTCAGGATTTGGGGTTGGCTTAGTTGAGTGGTTCAACCTTGGGATCTCCTAAGAGGTTTCAGCCAGTGGTCAGCTTGAGAAGTGTCATCTGAAATCTTGCTATTACTAGAGGATCCATATCCAAAGTGTTTCATTCAGAGGACCAGCAATTTAGCACTGGCTACGGGCTGGAGGCCTTAGTGACTTTCTATGTGGGCATCTCTACAGGGTTGTGTAAGTGTCTTTTTGCATGGTAGCTGGTTTGTGAGCAATTTCAAGAGAGGTAGGTAGAAGCTGAAATGCCTTCATAATCTCATTTCAGAAGGCATACATGGTCACTTGCACCATATAATATTTACACAAGGTGACCTCTAATTTAATGAAGGAGGGGTCTACACAAAGGCAGACATATCAGGAAGTGAGGGTGTTTGGGTTTGTCCTGGAGGTTACCAACCAAATTAGCTATTATTATTATATTATCATCATCATCACCATCACCATAATGATAAACATTAGAATATCTTGTCTTTCATAAAAAATTATCCCAACTAACCAGCTTACTAAAATTAACATCCCCTTGCTTAGAAGGAAACTGTAAGTTATAGTAAAATACTTCACTTTTAAAAAGAACTTTTAATGAGTTTATTCTTTTATTTTTATTTAAAAAGCTTCATGATGAGGATGATGATCAGCATTTTTATTATAGAAAGTCTAATACATAGCAGCTTACATCATTTCTAATCTTCATCAAATTTTTTATATCATTTCCACTCTTTATAACATTTCTGTGAGACAGGTTTTATTATTTTCATTTTATAGTGAGAGGGTAGTTAAATAACTCGCCCAAAGTCACATGGTTAGTAAATGGCAGCATATCTGCCCATCTGATTCAAATCTCACACTCTGTTAGCCATATCATGATGCCTCTCAGGAAATATTGTCTGCTCTGGGCTGATTTTGCTAGATATCATAAATGCCTGTACAGTGATTGATACACCTCTTAAATGAAGCACAAAGCACAGGAGAGGGAGACATTAATCAACATCAATAATCCAGGTACTTTAAAGTATTGTTTCCTGTACTAGTTAAAATACATTTTAAAATAATGCTCATTTTACAATATTAGAATAAGATTACCAATTTTCTTCTAAGTGAAGCTAAATTGAAAAAAAAAATCTTAAAACAAGTTATTAGTGAATATTTAGCTAATCATAAACAAGTGTTTATGACTTTTCTAATATTACAATTTTTGTATCAATTTGTGATTTTTGAACTTTTATAAAAGCAAAAGTGACACTCAAAATGGCCTTATTATTGAGATGTAGCTAAAGGCAAAAAGATAGTGACCAAATCCACTAGGAGGGAATGTGTACTCCAGGAATAGCAACCACATAACACCCCTCTAGTAATGAATATTAATTGTTTTAATCAAGCTCTAATTTGAAATCAGAATTTTTAAAAAACTAGTCACATTTATTATAGTGGGTAGTTTAAAGCTTTTGTTTCATTTTAAACAGATTCTCAGTGACAGATAAATCATTATTTAAGAAGAGATGAATATCATTCTTGACATGGCAATATATTAAGTCTGAGTTTGGAAATTCCTGGACAAACATATGCCCTAAAGAGGTATAAGCAAAAGGTCATTATTACAGAGGGCTGGTCCACAATTTAATTAGCTTATTTTCATGCGAAAAAAGTAGTTTGGTATCCTCACAATTAATGCATCAATTGGAGTTACAAATTGGCTTATGAAGGAAATAATTAAATGACTTCGTCACACGAATCAAAGCACATCTTTCTAAAATATAATTATTTATAACTGAAGGAAGGCTCTGTGAATATTTAACCTTGCATTCACCATTCTTCACATAGAAAGTACCTTTTATAGTGCTAAAAATACTCCATCTCTTATACACTATTTTCCAATTTGTGATATTTTTGCATAGGCATCACCTCAGATTCACATTAAAAATGCTAATTCATTTTCTCCTACATATTTTCTGAATCATCTCTGGAGGTAGTCTTGGTAGTCTGCATTTTGGATAATTATGCATTCTGAAGTTCGAGAATCACAGTAACAATTCCAAGGATCTTTTACTCTGATCCAAGAAAGAGAAGAGATAAAATAAAATGCGGCCAATAAAATCTGAAACTCAAAAGCAATTTCTAGAAAGAATTTGAATTGACAGTAACAATCAATTATATTATTGAGAAACAAAGTATTTCATTTAAATATTTGATACTTTAGTAACAATATTAATATAATAGTGCTGTAAGTACACCTGTTTTGCATTTGTGCATGTCAAGCCCCATGATGGGTTCTTTACATATGCAGTATCTCAGTTCACCTTGATGACAATCCCTTGAGGTTGGTATTCCTATCTACCCCATTTTACAGATGTAAAAAGTGAAGTTAGAAAGATTAAATCCCTTGTCCAGAAGGTGGTAGAGAATGATTAACACTCAGCTCTGTATGACTTCAAATGCTATAAGGATTGAGTATTCAATACTAATAACTTCAGAGAAAATGTTAGCTATTAAAAGAAAATTAAAGCTGATTTGAATAGCATGGTATTGTTGAACATTAAACAGATTGAAATGGAACATCTACTTTTATATAGTATTTATATAAAGTACAGATAGCCTGATATTAAATACTCATTAAATATATTTATTTTAAACTTTAAAATATTTTAAAACTTTTATGTTAAAATGCTTACAATAATAAATTATTTCCTTCACTTATAACTTCTCTCCACCAAATAAACAAAAACATCAACAACTACACACACACATAAACGATAATTATATTCTGTTAGATACTTCATATTCTATAGACACAATGTCAACTTTGATGAATATATCGCCAACATAAAGCTTAGTACAACATATGCTTTGTGACCTTTGAGATAATTACATATATCCTTTATATATTTAGACATTTATTGAACACTCACAATTTGTTCACCTAAAAAAGTATATTTTGTTTCCTTAAGGAACTCACAGGATCATGGGAAAAGAGATATGCATAATTAAATCAGATTTGTGGTAATTATTATAATAGAGATAAGCACAAATTATATGGAATCTCAACAAGAGTAGCGGTGAACCTAAATTGAGGGACTGTTACATATTCATATATTGCACTGGACTCCAAAGAAACAGTGAGATTTTAGAGTACAGAAGTAGAAAATGGGGAAAGGATGGCACAGAAAGAAAGTGTTAGAAGAAGTGAGGAGTGTAGGGATGTCATAGACACTTTTTTTTCTTTTTTTTTTTTTTGGTCTTAAAGGAAATCTAAGATCTCCTTGAGCACAATCTGTGGTGTACCTTGTTATAGTAGGTGGGACAGTGTTGGGACAGGGGTTGGGCAAGCCAGGCACCAGGCCAGCAGATGACAGCCCATACATGATTAAACGAGGTCCAGATTGGGCTGGTCACACTTTCTCTGCCTTGAGTAGATGGCTGTGAGTACAGTTAAACTATCTAGTGATGGATGATACTGTGAAGAGACTGCCCTTCAGTGCATTCTAGTACAGAGATCTCCAAGCTGCTTTGATTCCTCCAGGACTTTACGCAAAGGTCCCCTTTTCTGTGAGGCCTCTCCTCCCCCATACCATTTAAATTGCACACTCTAACACTACCTTCCCACTTCCAACGTTCCCTATTTCTCCTTAGCTTTTATCACTGCCCAGCATGCTATACATCATCCTATTTATTTTGCTATTATCTATTTTATCCTATTAGAATATAAACTCCATGTTTCACTTCCTTGCCTTAATTTATCCAGTAACTAGAATAGAACTTTGTACATAATAGTCACAAGTCGAAAACAAACAACAAACAAACAAATAAACACACACCCTGATGTTTTCGGTTTTCATATATTGCACTGGACTCCGAAGGAACAGTAAGATTTTAGAGCACAGAAGTAGAAAATGTATCATTTTCTGTATCATTCTAATACATTTTTATTTTGTTTAATGTGCCCATAAGTTCCCGCTGCTTTCTATTGTGAGCCTCAACTGAACAGTGTTTTAAAATGTATAAAATGCTTTCCAATATATTTTCTCATCAACCTTGAGAAATATATTTACTATTTTTATTACTTTAAAAATAAACTGAACCTTGGGGAAATTCAATATTTGCATATTCACGTTTCAAGTTTAGATATAAGGCTGAAATTTGTATCTCCTGCTCCTTGCATTTTGTAGTCTGCCTCATGTAGAAAATCCCCAGTATTGAGATTTGATTAAGATTCCATCTCTAATGATTACTTTACTCCAACAGTCATTAGTTCATATTTATATCCAATTGAAACATCTTGTTTTCATTCACTTTCATGTATTCCCACAGGTTTCTCACCAGACATGATGAACAATAATAATGTATTCAAATCAAAGGATATTGCTTTTGAATAGATGGAATTGAGTTTCTCTTCCATGTTCTTTTCCTGAGGCTACATATTGTCTGTGATTTTCTCCATCCTTTCTTCTTAAGATCTAGTTTTCACTTAGTAAATTATGTTGGCAGCATTTCATATTAAATATTTCTCTATATTTTTTGAAAATGTAATATACTAACTGGCTATACTAATAAAATTAGATTAATGCAATGTTAAAAATAAGGCTAATTTTCTAGGCCTGTGATTGTATTTGACCTTTCCCTACAAAAGCACAAATTCTCCTACCTTTAGTTTAGCTTATAAAAAAACTATGACTGTCCCTCTCATCATTATCTACAATGGTTGATGTGCTCACATTTCCTTCAACACATGTTTTATAGTGCTACTTAATATATCTTATTAGACATATGCAAAGTTAAAATAAATTGGGGGATTACTTAATAGTGCAAAATATATTAACTTTATTTCAGTTACAATATTTTACAAGGTAAAAAAAATCTTCAAATTTGTATTACCAAATAACATCTATTCACTTGACATATATTTTTGGAGTGCCACATATGATGAAATGTCCTGAGAATCATCAACGAATAAAATACATTTTCTTGGAATTTATGTCTGTAACATAGTACTATAGCAGGATTAAGCAAAGTATAATTTTCTGGGGCATTTTTCTATTTTGTTTGAGAAGTGAAATATATTTTCAATAAAAAATATCACTTCCTATGTTCATTACCTAAAGACTAACCCATATTCAGTCAGTTCAACACTACTCATTAAAACCTTGAATTCCTTGCCTCCTTGATATTTTGTGGCATCTGCCAATACGTATTTCCATTTCAATTCTGTTTAGAAAGATAATCACAGAAATCTACTTAAAAGACAGCTACACATCTATGCTTCCAATTGCACCTTGATTCTCATTGCTGCTAACATCTATTATCCCCCCAAAAGACATTATTTCCAATATTTCCCATTCTTCTAAGGCATGCAACATCATTCCTGTGCCATTTACTTTTGGTAAAGTGATTAGGATAAAGCCATTTTATGTGAACTGTTTCAAAATGCTTTCTATCAAGTTTTATTACATCTCTTTACCCATCTTCTCTTTTCCTTTTTTTTCCTAAGACAATGAAGCATTAGTCACTACAAGGTTTATGTTCCAGCTCTTAACCTCACCCTTTTCAAGTTCTTCAGCTTTCTCTTCCTTCTATCAATTAATACAATAAAGATAAAAGAAAATACATATTTTTCTTCTTGTCATGCAAATAACCTAGAAGAATATTTTTAAAAAATAAATATAGGATGTTTAAGATTTATTAAAACAAATTGACCATTGCTTTTTTCCAGTAAACCATGCTAAAACAGAAACTAGCCTGTTCTAAGAGCAAAGCTCTTAGCTGATAGAGTATTTCTTCTTTATAATTACCACCACCAATGAGTTGTACTGAATGAGTGTGTCCATGTGTGCATAACATGACATGGAGACAGGGAATGGCATCACTAAAGACCTGGAGGCCTAGGGTCCACAGCATGTTTAAGAACTTCAAGAAGGTAAAGAAAATGAAAATTCTAGGGAATATATGCCATGGAGAAGCTCTGTCTAGAATGGTCTCTCAGTTCTGGCCCATTGGCCAGCCATAAACCATGGCTGGTATGGACTTATTAATAAAATACTTCTTTACTTATGTTTATGCAATATAATTACTTCAAAATTCCTCATGACTTTTTAAAGAATAAAATTCTTCCTCAAATTCTTTCTCAACTGACACATTTGGAATTAACTGATTCTTTCAGCACGATGTAACTGCAACTTACAGTCGTCTATTAAAATATTTATTTTAACCTCTTATGCTTTACAAAAACTGCTTCCTGAAAATACACTTCACATCTAAAGTAAGTTCTTGATAAGTGTTTCCTGAATGAAAGAACAGTGTATGCAAATATTTGAACGATATTATTGCTAAAACATGTGATTCCTTATATATTAAACATTAAGCAAAACTGTATTAAACAAATAATGTAGACGGTGATAAATTATAACGCTTGAAATACAGTGAATGTATAATATTTTATTTATGATGCCATATATCATTTAGGACTTCAAAGATGGCTTCTTTTTCAGCAGCTGTGTAACATCAACCAACTATGACACCTACGGCTTCTTATAGTCCTATTATAACCTCAAAGTTGGATCCTTTTAAAAATAGCAGAATACTAATGTGCCAAAGAAAACAGAAATACAGGATAAAGTATGACACAGTTATACATCACCTAATGACTGGGTTGTGTTCTGAGAAGTGTGTAATTAGGTGATTTTGTCATGTGAACATCATGACACAATACACAAATCTAGATGGTGTAGCCTACTACACATCTAGGCTGTATGGCATAGCTTACTGCTCCTAGAGCACAAACCTGTACAGCACGTTATTGTACTGATTACTGTAGGCACTATAACATGGTAGTAATTGTATATCTATCTATCTAGCTAGCTATCTAGCTAGCTAGCTAGCTATCTATCAGGCCTATCGAAAACATACAGTAAAAATATAGCATAAAAGAATAAAAAATGGCACACCTGTATAGGGCACTTACCATAAATAGAGCTTACAAGACTGCAAATTGCTCTGGGTGAATCGGTGAGTGAGTGGTGAGTGAATGTGAAGGCCTACAGCATTACTGTACACTACCGTAGGCATAGTAAACGCTGTACACTTGGGCTACACTAAATTTACAAAACATTTTTTTTTTTCTGCAATGATAAATTAGCCTTAGCTTACTGTAACATTTTTACTTTATAAATTTTAGGGTTTTTTTTTTTTTTTCACTTTTTGACTCTTCCGTAATAATGCTTAGCTTAAAATACAAACACATTGCATAGGTGGACAAAAATATTTTCTTTCTTTATATCCTTATTTTATAAGCTTTTTTTATTTGAATTTTTTTTATTTTACTTTTTAAACTTTTCAATTAAAAAATAAGACACAGACATGCACATTAGCCCAGTCCCACACAGGCTCACGATCATCACCATCATTGTCGTCCATCTCCACATCTTGTCTTACTGGAAAGTCTTCAGGAACAATAACATCCACAGAGCTGTCACCACCTATGATAATAGTGCCTTCTTCTGGAATACTTCCTGAAGCACCTGCCTGATACTATTTCACAGTTGAGTTTTTTAAATAAGTAGGAGTACACTCCAAAATATCAATTAATATATAGTATAGTAAATGTATAAACCAGTAACATAGTTGCTTACTATCATTATCAAGTTATTATGTACTGTACATAATTGTATGTGCTATACTTTTATATGACTTGCAGCATAGTAGGTTTGTTTACACCAGCATCACCACCAGCATGATGCATTGTGCTATCACAATATGATGTGTATGATGTTATGATGGCTATGACATTAGGATGGCTATGATGTCACTATGTGATAGGAATTTTTTCAGTTGCATTGTAATCTTACAGGACCACCATTATATATGCATTTTGTTATTTACCACAATGTCATTAAGTGGTTGTCTGACTGTATATACGAACATTATATTGCAGTTCAGAACTGTTGTTTTTGTGTTAATTTTATTTTGTAGAAAACAACCAATAGATACCATGTTTTCTATGAATCATATGTCTTTCCTTCACCAAAATAATTACAATCAAGAATATTTAAGATACAATAATTAGGCTATGTTCATTGCTTCCTAGTGTCATTGTCCAGTTTTCTATTTAAAGTTGCTAAGGTTTGCTTTTCGATATAATTTAAAATATTGGTTTGTGATATTCTTTTAACATGCCAGTAATAGCATTGACTCTTGTTGACTCCCAGTGACACAAATTTATTTAAATCTTTACATGTTGTATGCAGCACTTAGCATATAAAATCAGATATTATCTTTTAATTTGTAGATACAGTAAATTCTATTTTAAAATTAGCTAAATTCATAAATTGGTAATTTTGATGTACATATTTATGCATATAAAACTAAGATGATAATAAAAGTCATAACAAAGATTCAATATGGTAAACTTCAAAATGAATTATATAATACAATTTAAAAATACACAAGAAATGCATTTATAAAAGAAACATAAGAAGACTTCCAAAAGGATACTTAGTATTGATATTCTGAAAACTTATATTATATAAGCATAAAATAATTTATATATTATAAGGACCTTGATGAGTCAATATATTTTACTAAGCTTCCCTAATTTATATATAAAATACTTAAAGTAGTGCCTGTGCTCACTTAACATTAAATTTCTCTAAATTTAAGATGAGCCAATAAAAATATTATTTGTGAAATAAATTATGCTATTATTTAAAAAGTACATTCATCATTAAAAAAATAGTTAATCTTGATTGAGTTCCATCTTTATTGGAAGTAAATACTTTTACAAGATTCCATACATATTCCATTGAGCTTTTAGAATAACCTTACAACCAAATATTTTTATTATTTTCCCATGGTTTAGGAAAGTAAAAATAGAGAAATAATTTCGCTTGCTTATACTCACACTCTAGCAAATCGTAGAACCTGTTTTTGAATAATGTATTTAATTCCAGTGGTCACTGATATGGTTTGGATCTGTTTCCCCATCCAAATATCATCTTAAATTGTAATCCTCACACGTAGAGGGAAGGACCTGTAATTCCCATGTGTTGAGGGAGGGGAGTGATTGTATCATGGCAGCAGTTCCCCCAATCCTGGTCTTGTGATAGTGAGTTCTCATGAGATCTGATGGTTTTATTTATAAATGCTTGACAGTTCCTCCTTCACACTTTCTCTCTCTTGCCCGCCACCTGTAAGACATGCCTTCTTCCCCTTCCACCGTGATTATGTTTCCAGAGGCCTCCCTACCCATGTGGAACTGTGAGTTAATTAAACATCTTTTCTTTATAAATTACCCAGTCTTGGGTAGTATTCTTTATATCAGTGTGAAAGCAGACTAATACATGAATGCTTTTAACTACTATGAATTTTTTTAGAATAATTCTTGTTATTTGTAAAATATTTTGAAAATATAAAAGGAAAAAGCAATAAAAATGATAGCAAAGTTAAATATGAACTAGAATTAAAAGTAAATTTGGAAATAGACTTGTGTAATTGAAATTACCCAATCTATAATAATATTGTCTGTATGTACATTTAAAGTCAAAGCATTTCTGTTTATCTGTTTGCTCTAGAGAACAGAATAATATGCTATTGTGACTTTTTGATAATTTTCCTTGCAGTAACTCTAAGATCATTGAGTGCAGAGGCCAAGTGTTTTTCTCAATATGGTTAAAGTCTGACATAATGGTGCCTCACAACAAGGTGTGTCAAAGTTAGAAAACTAATTTTAGTCTAAAATTTAAACATTGAACATTGATTCATTTATTCATTCAAAAAGCATAGAAACCTTCTATATGACAGGCATTATGCTAGGTGTCGATAAAAATGTGAGCAGTTAAGTGAAATAAATTATATGCTCTCCAGGAATAACCAGTCTAGTGGTGCAGAGAGACAGTTGAAAAACTAAGTGTAGTATAATAATGCTATACACATATCTTTATTATGGTAAGGAAGTATAAGAACAGGAGAATTTATCTTGAATTAAGTTTCAGGGATAATATTCCAGGATGGGATTGAATGGGAATATAAGCTTCCAAAAAGTATTTATAAAATAAAGCTAATACACACATTTGGGAGAGTATCTAACTTTAATTAGCTTCAGGGGTAATATTCAAGGAGGGGTGATAAGGAAAACAACTTCCAAAATGTGCTTACAAAGTAAACCAAGCACACATACTGAAAATAATGATAATTCTGTGTAAGTGAATGTGTCCATTCCCCACCCTACTCCCAATCTCCTCATTCTCTGCTAAAGCCATTTCACCTACTTCCATAGATTCCTCTACCCAGTAAGCAGATGTCTCCCACATTAACATCTACTACTCAGACAGACCTCTTTTCCTGAGAGTCAAACCTGTGTTTCCAGCTGTCTAATCAGTCTGTTCAAAACTGAACTTAATATATTGTTTTCCAAAGGGTTTCTTCTCCTTATTCCTCTCTCCTTCACTACAAATATTAAAGGTAAACCTGACCTTTCCTCTTTTGCCTCTTATAATATTCAGCAACTTTTAATAAATTATTTTGAATTATATTCATTATACCTATTAAATATTTTTCACTTTATCTTTTATTAGCTCACATCCCTGCCAACTCTAAAGTGATCTATGGACCATACCATACCACTGAAACCACTGTTTCAGTAGCTGCTTTATTGGACTCTTTCTAGCCACCTGGACTGTACTCAGTGCATTAAATACTTTATCTCAAGGACTTCCCAAGTCATTTCCCTACTTCCAATTTCTTTCCCCTCCAGATGATACCTGATACATAGAGTTATTTTAGCTAGGTATAAGTGAAATACATTTGTATGCCTAAACTTGAGAATCTTAAAAGCATTTATGTGATTTTAAGGAGGCTGCACTAAATCAGGGTACCAGCAATGACTACATGACACTAAGTAAGACATTCTTATTTTTAATTTGTAACAAAATTCATCACCTATTTACTAATCATGGTTTTGTATTAGGCACTCTGCTTGATGTCTGTGAATCAACAATGAGAATAAGGACACAGCACCTGCCTCATGTAACATACAGCCTAGCTAACTTCTATTAGGTAGAGAATTCTGCAAATGGAAGAGTTATGACTTCCTATTGATTTCTATCATTTGTATCACTGATAAACAGAGCATTCTTAAATAAACAAAAGGGTGTATTTATGACAGATTTTTTCCTTGAGTTGTCCTTTATATCTTTCAGTGCAATTTCAGGATATAAGTTTATTGGCAATTTGATTATAATAAATACGTATTTGCAACTAGGAAAATACTATCAGTAAAGATTAAATGAGGGAGTGTAGTCCAATAAAAGCCTTAAATTTAAAAATCCAGTGAGGCAATGTTTTGAAGCTATGGAGACAAATATCTGTAAATGTCTAATAGATCATCAACAGTATTGGAAATTACATAGTTTAGAATACTTTTGTTGCTGCATGTAATAATTACCAGTTTAGGCAGCAGAATATAATGGAAAGAGCATGAATTTTTGTGTTTTATGGCGCTGGATTCAGACAGAAACTATATTACTCCCTCTTTGCATTATTAAATGCTGATTTGAGTACCTTTATGCACCTTCATTTTTTCATCTCTAAAGTGGGAAATCATGACAACTCATCTGCATTTTTTTTAAAGCTACTGAATTGTTCCCTCTGTTCTAGTACAATTCCCAACCAAGGAAACATTCAGTATTCTAATAGCAAATCCAAGCTCTTGTTTCACTCCTCACTGAAAATTCTTAAATCCAAAGTCCAAGGTCTTAGGGATTACAATTAAAGCTATATTTGTATTTTGGAGGTTGCATACTTTATTTTTAGCCATTTCCTATCTCTAGGTTATGTTCCAGTTATTTTAAACATCTCTTGTATTATCTCTGCCATTTATAAGCATGAATGCATACAATTGGGTGACAGACCAAAATACTCATTCTCTCACTTAGCTGGGAAACTCTGCCTATATTACTAAGTAATCTTGGAGCTAAGAGGTATTTTGTATCATCTATATAGCATTACTTTGTCTTCATTAATTTTATTTGAACACATAACACATGCCAAGCATTCTGAGAGGTATTTTCAGATGGATTTAAAATGTATCAACCATAAGAAATTATATGGTCCTTCAAAGAATAGAAAAATAATGGCAGACTCTTAGGTAGTAACAAAATGATAGAATATAGAAAATCTGGTTCTTTGATAAAAAGCCAGAATTACCTCAACCTCATTTGATTACAGAGATATGGTGCTAACCACATACTAATTACCAGTAGTATATTTTTTCTCTTTTTCTTTTCTTTCCAATTTTATTTATTTATTTATTTACTTACTTATTTTTGAGACAGGGTGATAGGCTTTGGCTGTGTCCCCACCCAAATCTCACTTTGAATTGTAACTCTCACAATTTCCATGTGTTGTGGGAGGAACCCCGTGGGAGGTGATTGAATTATGGGGGTCTTTCCTGCCTTGTTCTCATGATAGTGAATGAGTTTCATGAGATCTGATGGTTTTAAAAAATGGGAGTTTCCCTGCACAAGCTCTCTCTCTTTGTTTGCCACCATCCATTTAAGATGTGATTTTCTCTTCCTTGCCTCTGCCCATGATTGTAAGGCCTCCTCAGCCATGTGGAGCTGTTAGTACATTAAAGCTCTTTTTCTTCCCAGTCTTGGGTATGACTTTATCAGCAGTGTGAAAATGGACTAATACAGTAAATGGATACCACGAGTGGGGTATTGCTGAAAAGATAACCGAAAATGTGGAGGCAACTTTGGAACTGGAAAACAGGCAGAGGTTGGAACAGTTTGGAGGGCTCAGAAGAAGACAAGAAAATGTGGGACAATTTGGAACTTCCTAGAGACTTGTTGAAAGACTTTGACCAAAATGCTTATAATGATATGGACAATACAATCCAGGCTGAGGTGGTCTCAGCTGGACATGAGGATCTTTTTGGGAACTGGAGCAAAAGTGACCCTTGTTAGGTTTTAGCAAAGAGATTGGTGGTATTTTGCCCTTACCCTAAAGATTTGTAGAACTTTGAACTTGAGAGCAATGATTTACGGTATCTGGCAGACGAAATTTCTAAGCAGCAAAGCATTCAAGGGGTGACTTGGGTGTTGTTAAAGGCACTTAGTTTTAAAGGGAAACAGAGCATAAAAGTTTTGCAAATGGGTAGCCTGACAATACTATAGAAAAGAAAACCCCATTTTCTGAGGAGAAATTCAAGCCAGTTGCAGGAATTTGCATAAGCAACAAGGAGTTTAATATTCATCCCCAAGACAATGGGGAAAATGTCTCCAGGGCATGTCAGAGACCTTTGTGGCAGCCCCTCTCATCACAGGCTCAGAGGTTGAGGAGGAAAAAGTGGTCTCATGGGCCGGGCCCAAGGTCCTTCTGATGTGTGGAGTCTAAGGACTTGCTGCCCTATGTCCCGGCTGCTCCAGCTGTGATTAAAAGGGGCCAAAGTTCAGTTCAGGCTGTTGCTGCAGAAGGTGGAAGCCTGAAGCCTTGGCAGCTTCCACATGCTGTTGAGCCTGCAGGTGCACAGAAGTCAAGAACTGAGGTTTGGGACCTTCTGCCTAGATTTCACAGGATGTATGGAAATGCCGGGATGCCCAGGCAGAAGTTTTCTGCAGGGGTGGGGTCCTCATGGAGAACCTCTGCTAGGGCAGTGAAGAAAAAAAATGTGGGGGCAGAGGCCCCATACAGTCTCTACTGGGGAAACGCATAGTGGAGCTGTGAGAAGAGGGCCATTGCTTTCCTCCAGATCTCAGAATGGTAGATCCACTGACACCTTGCACCGTACACCTGGAAAAGCCACAGACACTCAACACCAGCCCATGAAAGCAGCCCGGAGGGAGGCTGTACCTGCAAAGCCACAGAGGCAGTACTGCCCAAGACCATGGGAACCTACCTCTTGCATTAGTGTGAATGGATGTGAGACATGAAGTCAAAGGAGATCATTTTGGATCATTTGGAGCTTTAAGATTTCACTGCCCTGCTGGATTTCAGACTTGCATGGGGCCTGTAGTCCCTTTGTTTTGGCCAATGTCTCTCATTTGGAATGACTGTATTAACCCAATGCCTATACCCCCATGGTATCTAGGAAGTATGCAACTTGCTTTTGATTTTACAGACTCTTAGGCAGAAGAAACTTGCCTTGTCTCAGATAAGACTTTGGACTGGGGACTTTTGAGCTAATGCTGAAATGCGTTAAGACTTTGGGGGACTGTTGGGAAGGCATGATTGGTTTTAAAATGTGAGAACCTGAGATTTGGGATGGGTCTGGGGAAAAATACGGTTTGATTCTGTCCCCACCCAAATCTCATCTTGAATTGTAACTCCCATACTTTCTACATGTTGTGGAAGGAACCCAGTGGGGTGTGATTGAATTATGGTGGTGGGTTTTTCCTTTATTATTCTTATGACAATGAATGAGTCTCATGAAATCTGATGGTTTTAAAAAGAAGAGCACAAGCTCTCTCTTTGCCTACTGCCACCCACTTAAGACATGACTGCTCCTCCTTGCCTTCTACCATGATTGTGAGGTCTCCCCAGTCACAAGGAAGTGTAAGTCTACTAAACCTCTTTTTCTTCCCAGTCTTGGGTATATCTTTATCAGCAGCATGAAAACGAACTACTACACAGGGTATCACTCTGTCAGCCAGGTTGGAATTCACTGGTGTGATCTTGCCTCACTGCACCTCTGCCTCCCAGGCTCAAGCAATCTTCCCACCTCAGTCTCCCAAGTAGCTCTGACCACAGGTGTGCACCACCATGCCTGGCTAATTTTTTTTTGTATTTTTGGTAGAGACGGGGTTTCTCTGTGTTGCCTAAGCTGGTCTTGAACTCCTGAGCTCAGGAGATCCACTTGCCTAGGCCTCGCAAAGTGCTGAGAACACCATGCCCAGTGAAGTATCTTTTTGAATAAAAATTCTTCATGCAATTGAGATTTTCAGTTTACATATTAGTCTCCTATTTCAGGTGCTAATCCTATCTGCCAAGTATGAGACTATATACAAATAAAAATTGAAAGTTATCTTGGTAAAATAAGAAAACCCCCAACTAATAAAAATGGTAAAGAGGTATTAAAATCTTCAAAAAGAGTTTGGCTAGCTGCCATAGAAATATTAAACAACAATAAAATTAAAATTTTTCCTTGGTCACTAATGTATCTGTTACATATTTTTAAGAATCTTACTTTGTGTGGTACACAAGCAAATTTACATTTATACGTCTTTAGATACTGTCCCTATTAATAAATAGTTATGTCTCACTAACTGCCTATATAGTTAAAAGAAAAATAATTTGTTGCTTACTGTGTTAAATGTTAATAGGTAAATCAATTATTTTTGAAATATATTTTCCACTTTACAGAAATATTGTCGGTCTCCATGCATGAGGAACACAGCATAATAAAATGGTCTTGGGGATTATAACAAAGCATAAAATTTGCTTTGGTAGCAGTATGAACAAATAAAGAGGAATTTTTTTTACAAAAGGCATTTAATACAGTGTGCAGGAATGGGTGAAGGCTTCATGGAGGAGGTAGCATTTGAGATAAATATTTAAGAAAAAATTTCCAGTGGGCACTTTGAGTGAAGAGGCAAAGGACAATCACACAGAAAAGCATGCAAGCAACTTTCTAGGAAAGAAAGTAGAGTGTCTGTCCCATATCAGGAAGGTCTTTTTTATGTCAAGCTGGGAAGATAATTTCTATATTTTAAGGCAGGGATTCCAACTGCTGGTACTGGTCTGCGGCCTGTTAGAAACCAGGCTGCAGAGCAGGAGGTGAGCAGTGGGCAAGTGAGCAAAGCTTCATCTGTATTTATAGCTGCTCCCCGTTACTCACATTACCGCCTGAGCTCTGCCTCCTGCCAGATCAGCAGTGGCATTAGATTCTCATAGGAGTGTGAACCCTATCGTGAACTGTGCATGTAAGGGATCTGTGTTGCACCTGCCTTACAGAAATCTCATGCCTGATGATCTAAGTTGGAACAGTTTCATCCTGAAACTGTCCCTTCCCCTCCCCCTCCCAGGTTCATGGAAAAATTGTCTTCCACAAATCCAGTGCCTGGTGCCAAAATGGTTGGAGAAGAGAAGTATTTTAAGCACAGAAGCAGCAGGTTACTGTTTCCACACTTATAGTAAAGCTTCTTTCTCTTGTTTTCAGTAGGTATGAAGAGTTAGCCACTTTTATACATAGTTCTGACAGATAATGTTATTAATGCTAGGATTCAATGGCTAAACAAACAAATAAATATATCCTAAACAGAAATAACTATTCTATGGGCCCAGGAGATAAAATTCCTTCTATCAGAAATTAATCCTTTGGTTTGAAGAAATGGGTTGCAAACTTCACTTTGTTTTATATGTGATAGTAACACACTGTTTGTTGTTACGTATGAAAGTTTTCACAGACCATCCATGAATAAAAAATATAAATCCAGAATTTACCACCAAAATGTAGAGAAACTTTGTGAGCCTCAAAAGAATGTTTCTTGGCTTGGTGAGGTGGCTCACTCTTGTAATTCCAGCACTTTGGGAGGCCAATGTTGGAGGATTGCTTGAGCCCAGGAGTTCAAGACTCTGGAAAATATAGTGATACTTCCATCTCTACAGAACATTAGAAAAGTAACTGAGTGTGATGGTGTGTGCCTATAGTCCCAGCTACTTGTGGGGCTAAGGTGGGAGGATCGCTTAAGCCTGGGAGGCTGAGGTTGCAGTAAGCCTTTATTGGGCCATGGCACTCCAGCCTGGGCAACAGAGCAAGATGCTGTCTAAAAATAAAAAAAAATAATAAGAAAAAAAATATTTTCCCTACTGTTGCTAGCAACTACTGACAAACTCCCATGAAAGTTTAGGACTGCACAGATATGGTTTGAAAACAGGTGGGTGAAGGTATTTAATTTCTAGGAAATGAGGGGAGCCATGGTGGTGGCCAGGACCTCTGGGAGGAGGAACACATTAAGTCATGATTAACCACTCAGTAGGGTTAGTAGAGCAAATAGATGGTGTTATTTACAAAGATAAAGCTATGAAAGAACAAATGTAAAATCATGTTGAGACATCATTTATATGGACCCAAAAGTAACAAAATTCACCATATGTATATATATGTTTATTTTAAAGTAGGTTTTTCACTTGTATATATTTGAGTCCCACAAATTGACACTTCTAATGCATAAAAATACTGCAAATATTATTTTCCTCTAGTAGCTTTTAATTTTAACTTTTGTCAATTAAAGGGCATTTTAGAAACTACACTGTAGAACTTGACTTTTGATGAGAAGTCATTCATTAGACATACAGTGCAAATTGGGTGCTGGCATCATCCAGGGTCCAGGCACCTCTGAGTAGAAAACTGCAGGCACAAGTATATTCACAGTAATATAAAAGTAATGATTCACACTTAAGGTAATTAGTTTAAATTAAGTGTTACATATTATATTTAAAAAGGCATATGTGCATGCTTAGAAGTATGAATGTGTTTGCCTAAATTAAAGATGCAATGAAAAGCAAAGTCTTGTACTAAGAATATCCTTCAACTTCTTATTTGTTGCCTTTTCTCCTTTGAACTACTTAGGTCAAATGCATTCTAAATCTTACTCTTAAAATGTGATAGCATACCATGTCAGAAAAAAATGACAGGATAGTTTGGATGTTTAATGAAGATGGAACCAAAACGCAGTATTATTCATGCTAAGCTCTCTTAAATATATTTGCATATGTTAACTCCTGTGCTAGAATTATTTTAAGGAAGTAAGCATTAAAATCCCAACTCCTTGATGCAGAATCATTTTAGAAGTACATTTACGCCATTTCATAATGACAACCATTTTTGAAAATTTAATCATTTTCTCAAGATACAGTTTTTGACAAATGGTCTGTTACTTTACAGCATCTCATTTGTTTTTAACAGCATTTCATCCAAAGAAAATATGCTGCCTCAATATGGGTTAATGTATATAGGTAAGAAAATCATTTAATTCTTTATAATCAATATATAATTCTAATAATCATTCAGTATAATTGTAATAATCATGTAATTCTTTCTTTTGGAAAAGAAAAGCCAAGAGTTGACTATTATATACCTTAATCTTTGTGCTTTAAAAGCCATCTTTGTCTCTTTCTTCCACCAAAGGCAAAAACAAACAACAATAGCAACAAAAAGACAAACATCAAAACTTAAACACATATTGTGTTATAGACCTCAGGATCAAATATTTTAGGAAATTTAAAATGTAGGAGAACAGAGTTTATGTTTGGCAAAATTTATATCTTATCTGAATTCCTATGGTTTTTACATGAATATGTTATTATCAATAAAAAGGGGGTAATTAAAAATTGTACCAGTGTGTTTTCAAAGAACGTCACCTGCCAAGAAAGGTGTCAGTAAGATCTTTACTGAAAGAATTGTAAAAAGCCTCTGTCATGACCGAGCATATGGAATGAACTGACCCTTAAACTTTAAGAGACTGAAGTAGAATACCTAATGTCAAATGCTACCCAAAGAGTCAGCTGCAGGATATTGTAAGAGGTGTTCATATCTCAGTGTACAGAGGAGAAAAAAAAAAGTAATAATTCTGTACAACAGCCCCAGGGCACTTGCATTTTGAATCACTGCCACAATAAGCAGATCACCACTAGGAAGAGAATATATTTTGTAAAACCACAGACTTGCACTATCAGTAGACATCAGTGTAAAACAAGAGAGGCAACAGAATTAAAAATAGAAGTATAGAAAAGGGAGAGAGAAAGAGTAATTCTATCTACTGCCCACAGTTTGCAAAGGCAAGAGACTTATAATTCAGATGTGCATTTATTTAGAGACCCCTTTAAAAATTCTGATTACCTTTATTATATTAATTCTCTCGGTCTTTATACTTATTTTTTCCAAGTATGGTATAATTATACAGCCAAAATAATTCAGTGTCAGGCTGTTTATGTTTCCATAATGTAAAATATACAGGGAAAAGAATTTCATGTTCCCTTTTCATGTAACGATGATATGACTGAATTACAAAGTAAACCTTAGTAATGAAAGGCACAATTTGAAGATAAAAATAAGATAGAATCTGATCTAGTTTAGACCTAGGCATTTTGTAGACTGATGGTTGATTTAGTTACAGGCAATTGAAATACATTTAGTAGGTAACAGCTTTGTAACTCACATTTATATTATAAATCATTTTACTTTTCGATAACACAGAAAATCTTCCATTTTAATGAGTTTCTACTCTATTTCAAAAGCATGCTAAATGTGGTTCTTAAACCTCCTGTATTGTTTGTTGCCCTTATGTTATACACATAAGAAAATTAAATAATGGGAATTATGTTAAACTGTGTATATGAAATGCAAAATATTTTTCTAAGCCAAGAGGACTTAGTTTGCAAAGTTCATAAAATTTTTTAATTTTACTCTTTCTGTGATGCACAAGGAAAGTAACTCTACAATTTTTACCACATTATAACCATAAATAACAATATCAGGAGACACAACACATCTCATAAACCTTCAAGGATGACACTGTAGCAGATTTAGAAATTCCTGTGGAAAATTGTGTTCACGTTTTTTTTTAATTCACAGAGGCTCCTGATGCCATCCTATATCCACAGTTTAAAGTAGATTAAACTAACATGCACATTATTCATTCCATACATTCTCTTCAACACTTCCACCCTTTTTAAGTCTTTCTTCCTTTATACAGCCCTTTATTAAAAGTTTGACAATACATTAACTTCCTAAGTAGTGAAGCCATTTAAAGCACACTTACTTGAAAAGTGTAAAACCGGGTCCCATTAGGAGGATGCACTTTAGGGGAGCCAGAAACGGTGTTCATATCCGAGAAAATCATTTCTGATCACAGAGACAATATAATCCACAAGGAGCTACAGATGCAGAGCAGAGAGCTTAGCGTACAGATAAATCCGTGCATGCATTGAGGGAGACTAGAGGGTAAAATGAAATCTGCCCCATCCTTCTTAGATACACAGTGATAGCATTTTGAATCTTTCTTCTACATTTGAAATCTTAGCTGAAAGATCATCAGCCACCGACCTTTTGTGAAGCTAGTTCTTTAGAACATACAATGTTTTTTAAAAAAATTAAAAACACAGAAGGAAAAAAGCAAGAACCAACGATAAATGGAGCTTGTGCAGAATCTGGCAGTGCTGTGGACCTGCCCATCTGTTCTCAGTGATAATCACCTCCCTCCACCACAGTCTAGCAGAGTGATTATGCTAAATATCCTGGTTAACCAATAACATACAGTTTCATTTCAGGGAAGCATGCACAGTGTATTCAGAGGACCTCTTCTGACTAACCTGAAGTATGTTTCATATACTGTTTAAAGCTCTATTTAGTAACAAATTGCCATTTTATCACTCTTATTTCTGTATCTTTCTCAATCTTTTAGTCACTCCCAGACTTTTCAACAAGATGTGATTTTTTTTTTTTTTTTTTTTTTACAAAGAGTTCTTTTATAATTTATAGATCAAAGTATATTACAGCTGTTACAGCTGGCTGGGACATTGAGAGGCAATAGCATACAATTTGGTAAGACTCTATATACTAGGAGTACTATCAAATAAAATGTACCAAATATTTTCCACTTTTCTGAACTGCTATAGAACATCATGAATATGAATGTAATTATTATTATCTCATTTCCCCCATCTTAGCTAAAAAAATCATTATGTTTGACAATCAGTGCTTCAAAAAGTACCACACATTTGTTTTAAATAGTCATAACCTTATTTCATGTACATATATACATACAAGAATTAATAAAAAATATTTTATACACATGAAGATATTCAACTCAAAAATCCAAAAATATTGAATGCAAACATGTTTTGTTGCAAACTATGTTCTTTTTGTATATCTTTAACGAATTCTTCAATTTGTATAAAAGATTATATTCAGATGACTTGACAACTTTTAGAGGTAAAAATAAATGTTCCATTTACACATGGTTCAAATGTGGAGACTTCAGTAGGATAGGAAACAGAATAAGCCAAAAGTGATGTCTTTGTGAATGTATCTAAGATGACACAGTCATACATAATAAAAACCACCTACTTTAAACCTGAAGGCTGTAAAGGATGATGATTTACACTTAAAACCTAAATTATTATTCATTAGTATTTCTGATTCTCCAATTACACATGAAATTTATAACATCAATGGAAAGGATGCAGAAAGGTGATCCTCAGTTCCTTAGATGGAACTCCTACAACCTGATAAATTATGTGTATAGGTTATTTAACTAGCAAACTGCTAAATAAACCAGAAAATTATTTTAATAAATTCCAATTTGGGAATAATTTCAGGTTTATAGAAAATCTGCAAAGAAAGTACAGAGAATTCCTATATATCCTTCATTCGGTTTTTCTAACTGTTATCTTGCATTACTATGGGACAATTGTGAAAACTAAGAAACTGATCTTAGTGTATTATTATTAACTAAACTCATACACTTTACTTGGATTTTACTAGTATTGCCATTAATGTGCTGTTTGTATTTTAGGTTCATTTTCAGGATACCATATTTACTTAGTTGTCATGTCTCTCCAGTTTCTTTTGGTGTGTGACAGCGTTTCTGTTTCTCATGATCTTGATGGTCTTGAGAAGAATTGGCCAAGGGTTCTGTAGAATATCTCCCAATCCCATGAAATCATACATGCTTGCCTGTTTTCATCCTGATTACACTGGGCTATGAATGGATAAGCACACCACAGAGGTGAAGTGTCCTCAATCACATCATATTAGTGGTACACGACATCCACATAACATTATTAATGACGTCAACCTTTGTCATTTGACTAACAAAGTTTTTGCCTGGTTTCTCTACTGTAAAGTTACTATTTCCCCCTTTCCATACTCTATTCTTCGGCAAGTAGTACACCCTCAACAGAGGTGGTAATAATAGGTGAAATTAAGCTTGGCCCCCTGGAAGAGAGAGTACCAAAATATATTTCTCCTGTAATGGCTGGCCTCTTTTCCTTTAATTATTTACTTTTTCAGTTATTTACTTATAACAGTAGAGAACCATGTATATTTACTTTATACTCTTGTTTGTAATTTAATATTACATAATTTAGATTGTTTTTCATATTGTCCCAGCTTTAATCATTGTTAGCTCCTTTATTTCAGGTTGTCTCCTGTGTCCCTTGACATGCCCCCATCCATTTGTTTTTAGAGCACTCAATGATTATTTTTAAAAAATGGTTTTCTCTTACATAAATCACTTATGATTTGCTGAAGCTATTGATTTCCTTAACTATAACTCTATTATTGTGAGTAAACTTGAAAAATTATGTTTTGTTTTCCAGTATTTTAAAATAGCTATATTATTCATTTTTTTCAAATTAATATTTTTCCTTCTGATATCTTAGTCCACATGGGATTCATTCGAATGATCATCAAATTTTTAAAATGACTTTATAGATTTACTAGCTGTGGAAATCAGTTATATATGTGAAATATTCAAGATACATGTTAGGATCTAACTTCCTCTTGTGGTTAGTGGGGCCATGTAACTCATGTTCCCCAGAGAGCTATGAGTAGAAATAATCTCTCAAACAGAAACCTCAAGGTTCCTGAGAGCCAAGTTTTAAGAAAAAAAGTTTGTCAAATAGATTTTTACCATGCAAGTATAAACTCCATGTACTTTAATGTTTACCTGTCAACTGGGTCTAACACAACTGAGATCAGAAAATTCACCAGATTGCTTATTATTGTAGAGGAACTCATAAATCAAACGTTTTTGGTAAAATATCACATATTCTTAATACAGTCCCATGTATTTGCTGCATTTGCCTCAGCCAGCAAACTATTTTATTTTAACTGGGAATTATGAAGCTTTCCAGCCAATAAGAATACACTTTATTTTTCATATTTCTTTGGTGGGGGAGGAGAGGAAAGTAGTATGGGTTAATGTTAAAAGAGGCAGGAGGGAGAAATAGTACTACTAATATATAATTATTTTAAGTATAATGCTTTATTCTAAAAATTACTGAAATTGCCGAAGTATACAATTTTTCCAGAATATTTTCTTCCTATGACTATTTTTGAAAATGTTATCTCATAATTCTAAATGGCTATTTGGAAACATCTCAACTTTCCCTTCTGCCTGGTAGCAATAGGGAAGGTGTTACCAGGTCTAAAAATTGCCAAGATGTAGAATTCTTCCACGTCCATTGTGGCTGAGGCCAAAGCCTATATATCAAGGTATGATCCTATCATTCTCATTCTGAAAGCCATGAATGTTGGAGTTGCTGGAGGATGGAGAAATGTCTGTCTCATTAAAAAACACATCTCTTTAACTCATATCAATTGCCTAAAGGAAATAATAAGTATTCAGTCAGGGACATTTGACATATTTTTTTTTTTTTCTGTAGGAAAGCCCCATTCAGTCAGGCACAAGAAGTCCTGATGGACAGGAACTGAACAGTCTTGGAGCAGGCTCAGAGCTGTGCTAAGTTCCATGCCTAACATTTCATCTAGTACCGTACTTTCCAAACCTGGTTGGTTCGTAAGCTTAGGTGCATACAGTTTGAAAAACTATGAAGCCTCTCTTTGTCAAAATTTAAATACTTTAAAAGACTTAAATTACAGTACATCATAGGTATTGACAGATGATACTCATTTAAATGCATCAAATGGAATAGCAATTTAATGCCCATCTTCTATTAAAAAACTAAAGAGCTCTTAGAAATGGAAATTTTATAACATCCCTTTTATTCTTTCAACTTTTTTTCCTTTCCTCCTGCACACAATTTTATTTTACTATATTGTAGTATCTTTCCATATTGTGTGCCTTATTTTATCAGTAATATTATAATTTGTTACTGCAAAAATATATAATATACACTTAAAATATTTTTCTTTTTAAATTTGAAAAGACAATATGCTTATAAGTGTTAAAACTTATCTCTTGAAATGAGTAGCATTCACAAATATTATTACCATACAATGTGCCAGAACAGAATAAACATATTAAAATGCTGATAAATATAGAAAATAAAATATTATGCCTGGATAATACAAAAATGTATGTTTTTATGATATAACTGGAGTTTTATCTTTTTAAAACTAGCTTGTTTCAATTCAAACATACTATTAGAATTAGACAGTCCTAATTTTCAGTTTTGTAGATTTATTGTTGAGAAACCCTTTCCCCAGAAGTAACTAGATAGAAAATAAAAAAGGTTGTGTTGTTGTTAGGGTTTTTATCAGCACTATACTCAAATTTTCTAATTTCTTCTGCATATATACTAGAATCCAAAATATATTTTATAATAATCATTAAATACCTTGATTAAGTCATCTTCCAATTTTGTTGAAAGCTAACAACCAGAAAACATCTGGCTTTCAAAAAGATTTGTTATGTAGCTATTAAAGTCATTCACTTTCCTAACACCTAAATCTATAATTTGAGTGGTTTCTTATTTTGGTCCTTGAAGTTTTGAGACCCTGGGGTAATGCGACACAGTTAAGATTCATGAGAAATATACACTCTGAAAAAGAAGATTGATTTAAATGCAGACAGAACTCCTTAATTGCGGCACTGTTCTCAGAATAATAAATTTTAGAAAAGGGTACATATAGAAGAAGAAAATGAATCCCTTGCAAATATCCATGTCCGTATTTCTTGGACAGTCTTCATACCTTAATTTTAAATAATTATCAAACATCTATCCCTGTAATCAAACACATTTCAGGTGGTTGATAAATGTTGACTCAGTGAATGTGCTGCTTACACAATATGGCTAAGTAATTGCTTTAAACATCATTTCTAATCAATATGACCAAAAATTAAAAATCAGCTTGGCCACAGTCTTATTAGAAATTCAAAACTTCAGCATATGCTCAGAAAGTAAAGGAAAAAATTCAGTGACCACACTGAGTTCATTGTTCCTTAATAAGCCTCCATCTCCTCATTTATGAAATGG
Source organism: Macaca nemestrina (assembly GCF_043159975.1). Classification (NCBI taxonomy): domain Eukaryota; kingdom Metazoa; phylum Chordata; class Mammalia; order Primates; family Cercopithecidae; genus Macaca; species Macaca nemestrina. The sequence goes on along the minus strand of NC_092134.1, from coordinate 51,794,928 downwards.
GGATAAGTATGCCTCACTCAAAGTCTTCTGTAACATTTAAATAAAATTAAGGTAGTAACACCCAAATTTGTCTCCATTCTGTTTCACCTTTTTTTTTTTTTTTTTTTTTTTTTTTTGAGAGAGAGAGAGAGGGAGAGAGAGACTTGCTCTTGTCGCCCAGGCTGGAGTACAGTGATGTGAGCACATCTCATTGCAGCATTGAACTCCTGGGCTCAAGTGATCCACAGTGTCCCTAGGAGCTAGGACTACAAGAGTGTGCCACCACACCTGGCTATTTATTTTATTTTATTTTTTATAGAGACAGGGTCTTGCTATGTTGCCTAGGCTGGTCTCAAACTCCTGGCCTCAAGAGATGCTATTGAGTCAGCCTCCCAAATTGTTGGTCATGAGCCTCCCAAATTGTTGGTCATGAGCCACCACACCCAGCCTCTTCTTCACCTTTATTTACATGAAAAATACAAAGAATACATTCTCAAAAGCAATCATATTCTCCAAATTGCTAGTGCTATTTGATATAATAGTTTTCAGGAAGTTCCACATTTCCCAAGAATAAAATAATAAGGAAATACAGAATTTATAAACTATGTTCAGTTACTCAATTAAAAAACTAATTATTTCCTAAGAAGTTTACATTTAGGATTTTATTAAATTTTTTAAATGAATTGGTAATTAAAGAGAAAGGTATCACCATAAAAGTTCTGGAAATGGGGACTTGCTCAAACCATTCACTGGAACAGTTACTTAGAAAAATGAAAATATGCCAATTCAAATATGTAATTTATATATATGTAGTTTTATTCATTCATTTAAAAATTATTGTTTTTGATATTAACATTTAGCAAAATTGATTTAAAATTTTTTTTTAAGTGATACATATTTTTAAATAAAACAGAACACTTAGCCCTAGAGAGCTATGGTTATTAATCACATATAGTGGATAATTTATAGTATAAGTGGCACATATTTGAGGGGAAAAGAAGAACGATCAACCATTATTCCAGACAATAGACACAAAGACTGTCCTTGGTAAACCAGAACTTGGTCTTGTGTTTACCATGGTCTTCCTACCCATGGTAAACACAAAAGTATGTTTACCTTTGAGGAACTTTTATTATATTAGAGGAACAAAACAGATACACCTTTTGAAAAATTACTTTAAGAGCGTTATACATATCAAATCCATTCTAAAGAATATAAACAAATGTGGACATTAATTTAGGCTTATTAATTAGGGTGACTTCATGAGCTACATTACCTGAAAATCTAGAAAGGTAAAAAGAACTAACATTCAGTACTTAAGTGTCAGACATGGACACATGGCATTTAATTTGAGCCATACACTGTCATTTGACCTGGGTAATATATTGATTTTATATATGAGAACATTGGTATTCAAGAAAGTAGAATACCTTTCTCAATGACAGAATCACTATTCTGATTAAAAATAAAAACCCCTTTACATTACACCTGCCCCTTACAATTTTCCTTTCTCTTCCACATTTATTCATTTATTTATCCATTCAACTATGCATTAATCAAAGACTAATCATCAAATGCCTTACACTTTACTGATATTGTTTCCAGGCTTTGGGGAAAGGATTATCAGATACAATGTCAGTGCTTCATAAACTTTAAATTTTGTGGGAGAGATACCAGCTAAGTAGAGGTAGTTAAGTAGCAAAACAACTGCAATGCAGTTTGACAAATGCTAACAATTGACTTGATATAATGTATACTGAGTTCATCTGGAAACCACTGAACTCCAGGCATATGTCAGGGTGGCCCTGGCCAAAGCATGACGTTAAAGGCTTTCCAAAGAAAAGAATCAATGTTTGAAAAAAATGAAATGGTATGGAATATGGCTGAAAGCATTTCAGGACATGAGGCAACTGTGCTAGGTATGTGTTAGTATTTACAAACTTTTTTTTCAAGTAAAATTAGTAAAGACACTTAATCTGGTCATCATCCTTTTCCTATAAAATCAAATAAAATTAGAACATTCCTGTTTAAAAAAAAGATATGAAATGTTGAGTCACATTTTCACACTTTTGGTTAGTATATTTTAATGTCTTTCTTTAGTTTGCCAAATAGCTTTCCAAGATTATTTTGGGTTGTGAAGAAACTTCATTCTTAGTTTGATTGCTTTCAATTTATCATAAAACCATTTCAACTGAAAATTATACATATATATACCATATATATATATATATATGGTACAATATCACAGCTCAAATAAAATTTAATGTGCTTATGTTATCAATCATTGGTTTTCAGGCAATGGCTACCACCGTACATGAAGGGTAAATAACATACTCATTTTAATCACTACAGACAGACCACTACCAAAAATTTCTTAAGATGTGTCTTTTCCAAGACATAAATTATGAAGTTGAGCTTCAGGAAGTTTAACATTAGGTATCCCAACCACCTGAATTTTTACAGAAAGGAGTTGAAAATGAAACAGTAAAAATATGATTAAATTATACTTAACTTAAAATGCAGTAAAATAAAAATCCTGAAGCCAGACATTTGCTCTTAATAGAATTAAGAGAAGACCCCAAGAAATTGTCTAATACACCCTTGTGCCCTTAGGAACAATTACTCCTATTCCACCTGAAATGTATGTTATCACCTTGGTGTTATAAAATGTTCAAAAAATAATTTAGAGTCTATGCTTTTATATCAGGAAATTCAACTCACATATTTTTGTAACCCTTGAAAATAAGTTAGTTTTAAGAAACAGTTGTGAGATATATTCTGTTTTAAGACAAGCAATTTGGTACAGCCTTTCTTTCATTCATTTGTGGGTACTGGATACAAAGCTCAAAATTTTGCTAAAATGATAAGAGTTTGGGGAGTTAAATAAATACACTGAAAAGGCTGCCTATTTTCTGTTAATTTCTGATAAATGGTCAGGGGAAAATGGTCATACTGAAAGAACAATGGGGGAGAGAAGGAAGAGAAGAACATAGTGGTGAGAGAGAGAAAGAGAGAGAAAGATGAAAGGAGGTAAAGGGAAAAGATAAAGATTAGAGAAGAGGGAGAGGAGAGAGGAGGCGAGGGTAGGAGATAGATATTATTACACTTTGCATGGTAGCACTATAGGATAACAAAGCATTTTCCAGGCAAACACTCAGTTATAATTCACGCCATATGGAATGAAATTTGCAGCCCAGATGGACAATATATCCTAGTAAATTTACATGGATAACATATGAATGTTAGTTAAGTATGTAATGTCACTAGCCTGTCTGTCCGTCTGTCTATCATCTATCAATCATCTATAATCTATCTATCTCTATTTAATCTATCGATCTTCATATTTATCCACTTCTAACAGTATCTGCACCCTTAGCTTTATATCTTGAGTTCTACAATATGTAGCACAAATAACCCTTTGCAGATAGCCAAAACCCTGAGTTTACTGTATGATTTGTTTTCTCAATTTTTATTCAGGGGTTACATGTGCAGATTTGTTACATGAGTGTATTGCATCCAGGTAGTGAGCATAATAGCCAATAAGTAGTTTTTCAACCCATGCTACACTCTCTTCCCACTATAGTAGTCTACAGAGTCAATTGCTCCTATGTTGTTATCCCTGTGTGCTCAATGCTTAGCTCCCACTTATAAGTGAGAAAATGCAGTATTTGGTTTTCTGTTTGTGTGATAATTCACTTAAGATTATGGCCTCCAGCTCCATCTATGTTTCTGCAAAGGACAAGATTAATTATTTTTATATGGCTGCATAGTATTCCATGGTGTATATGGAGCACATTTTCACTATCCAGTCCACCATTGATGGGCATCTATGTTGACTCCATGTCTTTGCCATTGTGAATAGAATGACACTGAACATATGAGTCCATGTAACTTTTTGGTATAATGATTGATTTTCCTTTGAGTAATGGGATTGCTGGGTTGAATTGCAGCTCTAAGTTCTTTGAAAAATCTCCAAACTGCTTTCCACAGTGGCCGAACTCATTTACATTCCCACCAATAGTGCATAAGCGTTCTCTTTCTCTACAGCATCACCAGCATCTATTGTTTCCTGACTTTGTAAAAATACCCACTTTGCCTGGTGTGAGACAGTATCTCATTGTGGTTTTGATTTGCAATTCTCTGATTAGTGATGTTGAGTATTTATTTATTTATTTATTTATTTATTTATTTATTTTTTATTTTTTTTTTTTGAGACGGAGTCTCCCTCTGCCGCCCAGGCTGGAGTGCAGTGGCCGGATCTCAGCTCACTGCAAGCTCCGCCTCCCGGGTTCACGCCATTCTCCTGCCTCAGCCTCCCGAGTAGCTGGGACTACAGGCGCCCGCCACCTCGCCCGGCTAGTTTTTTGTATTTTTTAGTAGAGATGGGGCTTCACCGTGTCAGCCAGGATGGTCTCGATCTCCTGACCTCGTGATCCGCCCGTCTCGGCCTCTCAAAGTGCTGGGATTACAGGCTTGAGCCACCGCTTATGTTTGTTGGCCACTGGTATGTCTTCTTTTGAAAAGTATCTGTTCATTTCCTTTGCCCATTTTTAATGAGGTTATTTGTTTTTTGCTTGTTGATTTAATTTCTTTAAAGATTCAGCCTATTAGACTTTTGTCAGACACATAGTTCACAAATATTTTCTCCCATTCTGTAGGTTGTCTGTTTACTCTGTTGATAGTTTATCTCACTGTACAGAAGCTTTTTAGTTTAACTGGGTACCACTTGTCCATTGTTGCTTTTGTTGTAATTGCTTTTGGGGACAGCAAAAAATTCTTTGCTAAGGTCGATGTTGAGAATGGTATTTCTTGGGGTTTCTTTTGGGATTTCTATAGTTTGAGGTCTTACATTTAAATCTTTAATCCATCTCTAGTTAATTTTTATATAAGGTGAAAGGTAGGGGCCCAGTTTCAATCTTCTGCATGTGGCTAGCCCATTATCCCAGCACCATTAATCGACTAGGGAGTCACCTCCTCGTGACTTGCTATTGTCAGCCTCATCGAAGATCTGAGGGTTGTAGGTGGCAGCTTTATTTCTGAGTTATGTGTTATTGGTTTATGTGTCTCTTTGTACCAATACCATGCTCTTTTGGTTCCTGGAGCCTTATAGTTTGAAGTTGAGCAGTGTGATGTCTCCAACTTTGTTCTTTTTGCTTAGGATTGCTTTGGCTATTTGGGCTCCTTTTTGGTTCCATATGAATTTTAGAATAGTTTTCTCTAATTCTGTGAAGAATGACATTGGTAGTTTGATAGGAGTAGTTGAATCTGCAAATTGCTTCAGGCATATGGCCATTTTAATGATGTTGGTTCTTACAATCCATGAGCATGGAATGTTTTTTCCATTCATTTGTGTCATCTCTGATTTATTTCAGCAATGTTTTGCACTTCCTCCTGTACAGACCTTTCAACTCTGTGGTTAGCTGAATTCCTACGTATTTCATTTTCTTTGTGGCTACTGTAAATGGAATTGTGTTCTGAATTGAATTTTAGCCTAAACATTATTGATGTATGGAATTGCTACTGATTTTTTAACATTGATTTTGTATCCTGAAACTGTGTTAAAGTCATGTATCATATCTAGTAGCCTTTTCGCAGAGTCTTTAGAGTTTTCTAAGTATAGAACCATATCATCATTGAAGAGAGATATTTTGACTTCTTTTTATACTTGGATGCCTTTTATTTCTTTCTCTTATTTGAATACTCTGGCTAGGATTTCTCATATTATGTCAAACAGGACTGGTGAAAATGGACATCTTTGCCTTGTTCCATTTCTCAAGGGGAATGGTTCTAGTTTCTGCTCGTTCAGTATGATATTGGTTGCATGTTTGTTATAGATGGCTCTTCTTATTTTGAGGTATATTCTTTTGATGCCTAGTCTGTTGGGGGTTTTTATCATGAAGAGATGTTGAATTTTATCAAAAGTTTTTTCTGTGTCTATTGAGATGATCACATGGTTTTTGCTTTTAATTCTGCTATGTAATGAATCACGTTTATTGATTTACATATTTTGAACCAACCTTGCATCCCTGGAATCAAGCCCACTTGATTGTGGTGAATTAGCTTTTTGATGTGCTGTTGAATTCGGTTTTATAGTATTTTGTTGAGGATTTTTGCATCTATGATCAAAAGCGATACTGGACTATAGATTTATTTCTTTGTTGTGCCTCTGCCAGATTTTGGTATTAGGCTGATTCTGGCTTCATGGAATGAGTTAGGGAGGAGTCCCTCCACCTCAATTTTTTGGAATAGTTTCAATAGGATTGGGACGAGTTCTTCTTTATAGATCTGGTAAAATTCAGCTGTGAATTCATCTGGTCTAGGGCTTTTTTGGTTGGTAGGTTTCTTATTACTGATTGAACTTCAGAATTTGGTATTGGTCTTTTGGTATTGGTCTTTTCAGGGTTTCAATCTCTGCCTGATTCAATCTTGAGATATTGTGTGTTTCCAGGTATTTAACTATTTCTTCTAGATTTAAAAATTTGTGTGCATATAGTTTCTCATAATACTCTCCGAGAATCTTTTGTGTTTCTGTGGGATCAGCTGTAATGTCATCTTTGTCATTTCTGACTGTACTGATCTGAATCTTCTATTTTTTTCTTTGCTAATATAGGTAGTGATATGCCAATCTTGTTTATTTTTTCAAAAACCAAGTCTTGGTTTCATCAATTTTTAAAATATATTTTTGCATCCCAATTTTAATGTTCTGTAATTTTAGTTATTTCTTTACTTCTGCTGGTTTTGGGGTTGGTTTCTTCTTTTTATTTTTCCTAGGTCCTTTCGGTGCAAAGTGAGAGTGTTAATTTGAACTCTTTCTAACTTCTTAATGAAGGTATTTAGGGCTATAAACTTTCCTCTTAACATTGCTTTAGCTGTATCCTAGACATTTGGATAAGTTTTATACCTATTTTCATTAATTTCAAAGAATTTTTTATTTTAATGTTCACCCAGGGATTATTCAGGAGCAAATTGTTTAATTTTCATGCATTTGTGTACTTCTTAGATTTTTTTGCTATCAATTTATATTTTTATTGCACTGTGATCCAAGAATGTACTTGGTATGGTTTTTTTTTAATTTATTGAGATTTCCATTATGAGTAAGCATGTCATCAATCTTAAAATATGTTCTCTGTGCAGATGAGAATAGTATATATTCTATAGTTGTTGGGTGGAGTGTTCTGTAGATGTCCATTAGGTCCAAGTGGTCAAGTGTTGACTTTAAGTCCACAGTTTCTTTGTTGGTTTTCTGCTTTGACAATCTAAGGCTGTCAGTGGGGTGTTGAAGTCTCTCATCATTACTGTGTGATTGTCTAAGTCTTTTTGTAGACCAGGAAGAACTTGTTTTATTAATCTGGGTGCTCCAATGTTGGGTGTGTATATATTTAGAATGGTTAAGTCTCCTTTGTTGAATTGTACTCATTATCATTATGTAATGCCCTTCATTGTCCTTCTTAATTTTTATTGGTGAAAAGTCTGTTTCATCTGATATAGAAATAGGGACCCGTTCTCTTTTTTGTTTTCCATTTGCATGGTAGATCTTTCCTTATTCTTTTACTTTGAACCTGTGGGTGTTGTTATATGTGAAATGGGTCCCTGGAAGAAAGCAGAAGGTTGAATCTTGTCTTTTACCCAGTTTGCCACTCTGTGTCTTTTAAGTGGAACATTTACCTCATTTACATTCAAGGTCAATATTGATATGTGTGATTTTTGATCCTGTTATTATGTTGTTAGCTAGTTGCTATGTAGACTTGATTTCACAGTTGCTTTATAGTACCTGAGGGCTACGTACTTAAATGTGCTTTTGTGGTAGCAGGTTTTGTTCTTTTGATTCTAAGTTTAGCACTCCTTTAGGGATCCCTTGTAAAACTGGTCTAGTTGCAAAAAAATCCCTCAATATTTGCTTGTCTGAGAAGGATTTTATTTCTCCTTCACTTATGAAGATTAGTTTAGTGGGATTTAAAATTCTTGATTGATTTTTTTTAAGGACACTGACAACAATATCCCTATGTCTTCTGGCAAGTAAGGTTTCTGCTAAGAGGTCTTTTGCTAGTCTGATAAAGTTCCTTTTGCACGTGACTTGACCTTTGTCTCTAGCTGTCTTTAAGATTTTTTTTTGTTAAAAAAATCTACAGGACTTGGGGACGATCAGCTTATCTAGCTAGGGTTCTCCGTATCTTTTAGATTTTCATGTCTACCTCTCTAGTGAGATTAGGAGAATTTCCGTGGACTACATTTGCAAATATATTTTCCAAATTGTTTATTTTCTTTCTTTCTCTGTCAGGAGTGCCAATGAATCATAGATTTATTGTCTTTACATAATCCCATATTTCTTAGAGGTTTTGTTCATTTTTTTCAATTCCTTTTTGTCTTAGTTGCTTCAAAAACTGGTCTTTAAGCTCTGGGATTCTTTTCTCAGCTTGGTCTATTCTGCTGTTAACACTTCAAATTATATTATGAATTTCTTGTAGTGAGTTTTCCAGCTTTAGAAGTTCAGTTTGGTTCTTTCTTAAAATGGCTATTTCATCTTTCAAATCTTGGATCATTTTACTAGATTCCCTGGATTTCTTGGATGCGTTTACTTTCTCCTGAATCTTGATGAGCTTCTTGCCATCCAGATTCTGAATTCTATGTTTGTCATTTCAGCCATTTCAGACTGGCTAAGAACCATTGCTGAGGAGCTAGTGGACTTGTTAGAAGGGGATATTGTCTTTTTGAATTGTCAGAGTTCTTGAACTGATTCTTTCTCATCAGGGAGTTTTGATGTCCTTTAACCGTAGAGTTAGCTGAGTATAGTCAGTTGGCTTTGTTTCTGGGTACTTTCAGAGCACCAGGGCTCTGTACAGGATTTTTACGTGTAGGTGAATGTTTGGGCTTGTTTTCACAGGTGTATATATTAACAGGATAATTTTTGATGCTGTAGTTTGGGCTGTGATCCAGTAGATGGCACTTAAGAGTAATCCTGGTAGCTAGGCTGATACCTAGCCCCATGACTCTTCTACTTCCTAGCATTCGCGGGTGTGCTATGCAATGGTTGAGGAAGACAGATGGCTTGCTCACCATGTCTGCTCTCAGGACTTGTGGGGAGCCCTCTGCAATCACCAGCGCTGTGCCTCAGTTTCTTTTGGTAGGTGTTCCAGGCCACGAGGTTCTTTTTGGACAAAAGTTATGACAGGGAGATATGCCACACTGTTTATGAACCAGCTCTTCAGAGGGAGGCATGCCCCACTCCTACCTGGGCCCCGGGACCCAGCATCTTGCCCCTTTCAGTGTTCTGAGGTGGGGTTCCCCCTCCTGCAAGGGGGGTTCCTCCCCTGCCTGAGTGCTGGCCACAGCACTGAGCTGTTCACTGCAGCCCTGGGGAACCGGGACATCCGTGGTTCAGGGTTGGCTTCTAGCTGTGCCAGGGTATCTGTTGTGTTCCTGGGCTGTCTGGAAAGTACTCATATACCGCAACACATTCAGCAGGGCTGTGGAGGCTGGGGGGTGTACCCAGTCCTGCAGGGCAGCTGGGCACAGGCTCTGTGGGGGTCAGGGGACAGCATGTGGAAGGGCTTGCAGAACAGATGTGCCCCAGTCACATCTGTAGGGAAGAAAGTTCAGCTGTCTTCTGCCTCAGAAGTCAGCTGGGGCCAATGCCTCTGGGGGAGCCGGGAGGGGGGCCCGAGTGATGGGCGTTTATGGCTGCTTTTCACTAGAGCTGCCAGTACACAAAAACTCCTGGGCTCCATGCCGTCTGAAGGCCTGTCTCTGCCTATTCCCTGGAGAGATCTCCTGACAGCTCACATGTCCATAAGGGATGCACGGTCCCCTGTCATTAGGTTCCCAGAGGTCCGTGGGGAGACCGAATCAAATCTCATTTCCCTCACTCACCCCTTTCCCACGAGCCATTAGTGGCTGGGAACTGGCCCTAGTGATCAGGTACCTTAAGTAGGGCTTCCAGCTTCCTTTCTATTCAGTCTCAGTTTCAGAGTCACATCTCCATCCACTATCAGCTGTTTCTCTCCAAATACCTGCTCAAATTATGGTGGCTGACTTAATAATTTGGTCTCTGTTAGTGGGAGCAGCGCTTTCTGGCTGCATCTAGTCAGCCATCTTGTCCCCCTGAGTTTACTCACGCATCCTACTTCCGGGCCTTCAACTTCCCGGTCTTTTACTTCCAGACAATCTACAGCTGAGTATGCACAGTATCATAGAACTCATTCACTCACTCACTTGTGCAACAAATCATTATTGAGAAGCTATGATGTGCCAGATAACAGCTATAGTTAGAACGGAAATGATTCTGCAGGTGAGCTGGGAGACAAACTGCATTTTGTGGCACCCAAATGAGAAACTCCATTCAGTAAGTGTTGTCAAATTTCGCAGTTAGATATCGGATTAGAGGATCCCAAGAAAAAGAAAAAGAAAAAAAAAACTTCGAATACCCCAAAATCTTTCTTCCAATATCAAGAAATGTTGTTGCTAATTCACCATTCACTGAGTATGTCACATACAAATGAAGACATATTTTAGACTCCATTGGGATAACAAGATATACAGGCAAGTGAACAAAAAAGGCATGTCAAAATTGAAATTTAAAACTTCTGTTTATAATAAGGCAAAATTAGTAAATCTGGTTTAATTCACATTTTGAAGATGTTTTATTTTTTTACGTAATTTCATAAAGTATATAATGAATGTACATAGATGTGTCATATATGTGTGTATGTATATGTGTGAACATTATCTACATATATACACATGCACAATCATACACACACACAAATTTAAAATGGTGTTTACTTTCCATATTTTATTTCTTCTTCTTTGTTTTTCTCTGTGCTTAAACCAAATTTTTCACAAAGTTTTACGTGTGTTATCTTGGTGATAGCCCATAATGACCTTTATGCTTAAATTATAATGTTAAATCATATAAAATTCAGGATTAAGAGTTTTGTTTTTGTTGGTCCTTTAACAGACATATGTTAGTTGATTAGAAGAACACTAATTTTACAACATAGTCATTTCATTATATGCTGTTAAGTTTATTTCATGTTTTGAAATATATGTCATCAACTAGTTTTACAGAAATTACATTAAAGCTCCAGAGTGGGATGTTATTTCTTCGCCTCTCACTCTGGATACCAGATGTCTACATAGTTCCAGATTTTAAAATAATACCTGGAGGAGTTTTAAAACCATGACTTTTACAAACACAAAAAGAGTTACCTGAGCAATTTGGGGCCCACTCTATGACATGAGAACCACATACAGATTATTAGATGTTGAACTTAAACTTGCACATGCCCTCCATGCTCATCTATCTATTATGTAGTGCACCTTTGATGTTAAATTTCAACCACTTTTTGTTAGCAACTGTTAAAATTCTTAAGCATTTCTGACTCAACAAAGTATTTCTTCTCTAGATAAATTTAAATTATCCACTTTATTTACTGTTCTGCACCAATATAAGTTCTATGATACACTGTGCAGTAATCATTAAATCAAGATACAAAGACTTCTCAGTCTCTCATACATAATTTGGGTTTTTTAAATCTACAAGCATAATTCCTAGCCACAGTTTGAGAGGTAATAAGTTCCCTTATTGTGCAAAAGTTATGCAATCTATGGAACTTCTAGTGTATCACTGCTAAGGACTAGAACAATGCATAGCATAGAGTTGGTATTCAGTAACTATTTAGGAAATGTTAAAGACATCTTCCCCTACCTGTTTTGCTTCTCTGTGAGTGTGAGTTGCATTTTAACATTAATTATCTCATTTGACTTGCTGAATAGTCTTCAGAATTAGAAAATACTTATTCTCAGATTATTACAGTTAGTATGTGGTGCATCTAACACTTAAACTTTGGGCTGAATGCACTACTTGGTACTTAATAGTAGGCTAGATTTTGGTGACTGAATGAACAAGCAAAATAATGACCAAATCAGGATATTCTAACTACCAAACCATATTATTTCTATTAATTCATACTGTCTAGTAGGTTAGATTGTTTTAAAAAATATTTTTATGGATTGTTTTTAAATATAGGGACATGCCCCTTTGCATACCTACATGCATCCAGCTAGCCAGATGCACACACAGTATGCTAATCTCCCTGCACGTATTCACAGAGTATTGGGAAATATGACATTAATGAAAATAAATATATGTTATAAAAAACAGAAAGCAGATGTTTTAGTGCTTTTCAATGTATGCTTTAGCATAGATTTTATTTATACAATCGCAGAAGAAACAGATGTAAATGATAAGATGAGAAGAAATGAAAAATCGGGATAATAACCAATTATATGCAAGGACTTTAGGATAACATTTACATGGGTAGCATAGTATAACAGAACAAAATTTTAAAACCCAGTAATTTTGATGAATGGACATTACGTTCAAAATCTTATGTTTAAGATGCGAAAGGTTAATGCTTTACAGGAACAAGACAATATTAGGCAAAACTCTGGAGTAGACTAACGCAATCTTTAGGCAACCTTATTTCTTACTTATCAAGATCTCTACTGCCACTCTTACCTTGGTAGCAAATACATTATTTTCTCCTTAATTTTACTTTTTCCAAGAATTTTGTTTAAAAGACAAAGCCAATCACTCTCTTGTTTTATTTCTACTAAGAACAATAACAATGGCCCCATAGTTATCATTTATTGAATATTGTATGCAAAACATGATGTTGCCCTTTATAAAATCTTCTAGTAAATCTTCTAGAATAGTAATAATAATAATAATGATAAACTTTCTATTTATTCCTCAATTACGCATAAGGAGTCTTAGATAAATTATGCAAATTGTCTAATATCACATAATTAATAAGTTGGAAAGTCACATTCTTTGAAATTAGATCTACCTTATTACAAAGCCACAGTGTAAATTAACATTACATCTTGGTACTGCTTTATGTGACATGGATTTTAAATCTGTGCAGAATATGAAAAAATAATTTATTTCATACATAAAATAATTTTTAGGTGACTGGCTATCTGATTAAGTCTTTAATTTTATGTAATTGTTCAGATGTTCCTGATGGAGCAGATGGGTTGGGAAAGAGAAAGGTATCAAAGACAGCTGCAAGGCCTTTGGTCTGAGCAGTTGCTAACGTTTTTCACCTATGCAATAGAAGATTAAAATAACTGAGATGGGGAAGGCTGCAGGAGCAGTAGGTTTAGGAAAAATTCAAGTGCTCACTCTTGCACATGTTGAGTTTAAGGTTTCTATTAGTCACCTACAGATGTCACATAGCCAGGTGGATATACAAATCTGGACACCACATTAGCATATACACTGAAATTTAAAAGACTGAAATGAGGTCATCAAGAAAGTGAATGCAAATAGAGAAATGGTCCAAGCTGGAGGCCCTACTGGGTTCGAACAATTAGAGTCCCGGGAGACCAGCAAATAAAAATCTGTAGGAGCAATTGCTACTATTGGAGGAAGACCAAAAGAGCAGTGTGAACTAAATTGCTCACGTTAATCCAGTAATTAACCTGAATGTTTCTCAGAGGTCAGCTAAGATGAGGACTGAGAACTGACTATCCGATTCAACAATGTAATCTGGCTTTATTGGAAGGTTAAGAAAAAAACCCAGATTGAACTACATTTAAAAAGAAATGGGAGGAGAGAAATTGGAAACCATATTTTTGTGCATATTTTTACTTTTTTATCCATATTTTTACTTTTTTTTAGCACATTGTCTCAAAGGGAAGCAAAGAAATGGGCAGCCCCTGGCAAAGAAAGGAGGAATAGGAATAAGAGCATGTTGTACTGAGGGAGAGGTTCCAGTAGAAGATGAAAAATTGATGATGTAGGATGAAAAGTGGATATTTACTAGAGCAATGTCCTTGAGTAGATGAGAAAATACAGAATCTACAAGAGAAGAGATTGGATTTGAGTGAAGAATGTACTATCTTTGATAACAGATGGAAAGGCAGAGCATGTGGGTTTACATGCTGGTAATTGTGATGATGGGAGTCTGTGCACACTTTCGGGAAATCGAGAAGCCAGGATATCAGCTGAGAGTGCTGTTGGGGGAGAGAATTTTGGATGTTTAAGGAGTGAAGGACTCAATTCAAGGCTTGAGCATCCTTCTCTGTCTATATCAGTATATTGTAGAAATAGCATGATTTTCTATCTGTATCATGATGTGAGCAAGATTGAGAAATTGATCTAGTAGAACCTTATCCACAAAATCTGCTGACTAAAATTTCTTTTTGAGAAGTCTTTTTACCTTTTTCTACATCAAATTCTATGTTTTTTATGCTGATGATCTCTTCTAATTCCAGGCCATGTGACCAGTTTTCTATTATTAGGAAAGTCTAACAAGTATATTATTAATTCAAATGACTAGGTAAGAAATAAAGGGGTTAAACACCACTTAGAGAGAGAATGACCCTAGCAAAACTTCATTTTTACATATTGACACTGAATTATTAAGAATGTCATGGATCACAAATACTTAACTGGAAATGTAAACACCTAAAATACTATGATCAAATCACAATTTTTCAGCTTGCTGATTAGGAGGTCATGTAGATACAGAATTAAATTTATTATGCCATGGCAAATTATGGACATACATTAATTTATTTAATTGTCTTTCTGTGCTTGACATTCACCACACATTTACTTAAATGAAAGAACCATAAATGTTAATATTTCATAATAAATGCAGAAATTCTTATTACAAATGCTTTCCTTTAATATCAAAAGGGCACACATTCAGTAACATAATTACAATGCTTTAAACAGCATTATACATACTGGCAGTCACAGTCATGCAAACTTAACATTAATTTGATTGAACTGATTAGGTGCAAGGAGTCAGATATTTCTCTGAATGCTGATTGCATTATTATTAACTCAACAACCCAGTATGTATAACAGTTAAAAGCATGGGCTCTAGTGTCAAAGAGATTCAAGTTCAAATTGTCACTCTTCTCCTTTCTAGATGAACAAAACTTTGAATTAGCTTCTCTGAGCCTCAGTTTTATTCTCTAAAAAGTGAGAATTAAAGTAGGTTTTTAACTTACTAGGGCATTGTAAAAATTAAAGGAAGTAATGTATGTAAAGGCCTCTTAGTCACTCAAAAGAAAAAAAAAATTCATCTTTCTAAATTTATTTTTGCCCAGTAGATTGTGTTGAATTTGTCCCTTTCTTATTTGTTTTTCTGTTGTCCAAAATTATCTTTTCACATTTATCCAAGATCCAACTCCAGCGTCACCTCTGTCATGTCATCTCTTCAATCAAGAGGAATGGTTCTTTTCATTTTCCCACCACTAGTCTGTAGATCTGTTGTGGCCCTTTTAAGGTCTGCAATAGGCAAGTTATTCACATGTTATTGTGCCTGCCCCTTCAACTTCGAGCTCCTAAAGAACTTGAATTGTGTTCCTCCTGTTTCCACTTGTTTTCCACACGGTAGCCTATGATATCTGTAAACATGTAGATCAGGCCACTCCATTTTCCTAATCCCAATCCTCCAATAGTTTCCTGTCACATTTCTGAGAAAATTCAAAGTCTTTTCCATAGCCTACAAGCCGTACAATATTTGACCCTGGTCCTCTCTCTGTCCTCACTTTATTTCACACTATCTCCTTACACACTATCCTCAGGCAACACGAGTGTCCTTGCAGTTCACAAAGCATAATGTCAATTGATACATAAAAGACCTATTAAGGACCAGCAATAAGTTGCACACTATTCTAGGTTTTAGGATACATTAGTGAACAAAATAGACAAATACTCTTCCATGTAGAGTTTTCACTGTAGTGGGGAGAAGTGCAGAGAAACATGTAAAAAGTAAATGAAACTGTATGTGACAGGGGGAAAAGGAAAATGAAAAGAAGTAGAGCTGGTATGGAGGGACAAGAAGTAGAGCAAGGGATAAAGGGATTCGTGAGTTGTGATTTTAAATCCTCCATTAAGTACGTTTTCTCAGGGCATTTGCAATTGCTGATTTTTTTTTTTTTTTGCCTTGCTTTCTCTCCAGTCCACCCAATGATTCCCTCCATCAGTTAAGTGTCTGTGCAAACAGAAACATCTGTCAACACTTCTGAGAGCCCTAGTCTAAAGAGTGCAAAAAGGCATGCCTCCACTCCTACAGTACAGCTCTCTGCTTTCTTAACCAGCTTTATTTTTTCATTGCATTTTTACTATGCGTATATGTGTGTGTGTGTGTGTGTGTGTGTGTGTGTGTGTATTCAATGAGGAAATATATTTTTTTTCTGTTTTATTAACTGGTTTTTTCCTAGTACATAGGACACAGTTTGGCATAGAGTTGCCAATAAATATTTATTGAATGAATTAATGTAGGTAATAGTTAGCTTCAACTAATGATTATTAAATTTAAAAAGTAGAGAAAAAACTGAAATTTAATCACTAATGTATTATTTCTGAATAATTAAAAGAATTTTTATTTTAAAACATGCTTTAGATACCCATGGCACTTCATTCACTAATTCAACAATTATTTTTTGAGTGAGATTATTCATTCATGAATTCAACAATTATTAGTCGAGTACCTATACTAGTTTAGGCTTTATATTAAGCATTGGTATACAATTCAAAGGACAGACACAGTAATTTTTTAAAGTCATTCTTAATTATTAAAATGCCGTATCTACGTTATTATAAAAATAAAACAAAAAAAGTGCTTGTGAAGATCACCACACTGTCTCCTGTGGGTTAAATCATCATTCAGTAACGGCCTTAGAAGCTTGATTTTTTTGTCCTATATGTTACTTACTATAGTCTTCTCTTTGGACTACAAGTGAGGTAAAACATCCCTCTCTGGTAATGGGCTGGGAACATGTGAATTGGTAAATGTGCCTTCTATTCTTAGGAGCTCTGGTCCTGAGTACAATGACACTCAAGTGATTAGTGAAATAGACCTATAAAGTGTGGTTAATCATACACGTTAGATATGTAACTTTTCAATTCAAGCTGTCATACAACCGAGCAAAAGCAGTCCACTTAAATGCCGTAAGATGTAAGTATCAGTTTTCTTCTCTAAATTTCTACCTGGACATGACCTGATTTCAAAAATATGCCCATTTAAGAGTGAGTCAGACTAGTTAATATCTTCACTTGGTGTCAATTTACTGCAAGATAGTAAAAACAAAACAAAACAAAACAAAAATCTGTTACTTCCTACTTGGGAATATAAATAAATAATTTTTCTGGAACAAGAAATTTAAGTAAGATCTTCATTATTTTTGCAAATAAAATGCTAAATACATTTTTCTGGAAATTTTAGAGTTTCTCCCAGTTAGATAAAATGCAAACACATTGGAAAATGTAAGCTTTAGCTACTCAGCTGTTAAGTTTAATATTTCTGGTACTCAGCTGTAAAGGTTTAATATTCATGATACTAAATACTCACAATATTTCCTTGTGGTCACAAACAAAATAAATTTAACCATTTAAGAAGAAAGGCAATTCTAGTAGAGATAAGTTGACTGGATAAATAAAAAATAATAAAAAAATTAAGACTGGCTTATTAAAAAAGATAAAACAGATATATCAAAAGTAAAATATACTACAGATGAATCATAATTTACAATTTTAAGGAAAAATTTATTCCGGGAAAACTCCAAACAATAATGATTCACATGGTTCAAAATTTTCCTTTGGATCCAGAAGGGATGTTATAGTGGATGTTTTAATGCATCAGCTTTTTGTATTTTGGTAATTAACTATAACTAAAACCCAGAACCATAAAGATATAAACAAATGTCCAAAGCTTAAGGTGAGAGACAACCAGCAAGGCATATTCTGGGGCCAGAGAATGCCTAACAAACTCTATGAACTTAGACATCTACTACTGATTTTAAACTGTTTTCTGCCTAATGATGTAATATCTTGTGCTGTCCTAAAATTAGCAGTGAAAGTCTGCATTAATGACACATTGGGGAAGAAATGCAATGGGATGCATTCATGCAAACTTTAAAGAGGCTCAGCAGGGGACAGAATCTGGTAGGAGTGGGGCTGAGATTATCTGAGGTAATCAGAATTGAGCTTGAAGTACGGATCTGAAGTAAAAGGTTTCAGGCAAATGTAAACATTCCTCTGGCATCTTCTAAAATATTAAGGTCACTGAGATACCCATGTAAAATCAATACACTGTTTAGACATTAAAGGGAAGAATAAAATGATGTTCAAAAAGTCATGTATTCATTTACCAAATATTTTACTGAATTTCTAAAGCTATATGAATTGGTATGGAATGAAATGTGAGCAAAATGGGAAAAAAATAGTCTTCATAGAGTTTATCTTGCAAGAGAATAAATAAGCAATTTATATATCATAGTAGAAGAAAGCAGAGAGAAAATCAGAGAGAAGGAGTAGGGGAGTTGAAAAAATATCTTAGAGGTAATTAGGGAATCCCTCAATTACAATTTAACATTTGAACAGAGATGAGGTGAGAAAGGGAGTCATAGAGGGCTCAAAGAGCATAACAGGCAGAGAGAAGAAGACACAAATCCAAAGGTGCTAGGTAGGCAGTATAATTAAGGTGTGACTGAAGAACAAAGAGCGGTTTATCCAAACTGAGTAAGTGAGCAAGGGAGTAGTAGGTGATGAAAGCAGAGACATAACAAGAATCCACATTGTGTTGGCTCTTGCATGGCATTAACTGGACATTGATTTTTATTCAGAGTAAGATCAGCAGGTAGTGTGAATGAAGCTTTGGAAGGATCTGAGCAGCAGGATGCCATAATTGAAAACTGACCAAGATTTTGAAAGGATCATTCTAGCTTTTGGGTTGAGAATAGTGGATGCGGAGGGTTAGTTAGAGGGGAAGAAGCTAGTGGGCCATGTAGATGAAAGCTAATTGTGGTTTATAGAGGGCGGAAGTGGTGAAGGTAATGTGAGGCATATCTAGAAATATTTTGAAAGTAGATTTGGATTCGAGGGAAATAGGAGTCAAAGGTAACTCCAAGAATTTTCCTAAAGAAATGGAAGAATCAGGTTGTCATCAGCTGAGATGGAGAAAACTATAGAAGTATCAGGTTTGGAGGGAAGATCCGGATCTCAATTGTCAACATGTTGAGTTTGAGATATCCTTTAGACATATGCATGGAGATGTCAAGTGCGTAGTTGTACATATTACCTGGGATTTCAGTAGAGAGTACTGGCTATAGATATAAATTTTGGAATCCTCAGTATATAGATTTAAGGGAGTAAGTATAGGGAAAGAAAAGGAGAGGTCCAGTAGCTGAGCCCTGTAACACCCCAATATGAAAGACTTCATAAAAATAAGGAAGTAGCAACAAATCATATTAAAAGGAGGGGTCAGTAAGCATTGTACGAGGATTTGGTGTTTCACCAGTGAAGCAGCCCACTGTTAGGCTCCTGACTGAAGCACATTCCTCCACTATCTGGGTAATTTGGACAGCAACCCAGATGAAATGAGAAAGAAGGTGATGTTTCCCAGGCCAACTCAATTGGGTATATCAACTTGGTTGATCAATGAAGTGTCAAATTACCACATGAGAATTTTCATATTCTGACTTTAAGCATAATAATAAACAACATGTGCTTGCAATTTGATACAGGGCTCAATAGCAATACCCCAAATAATTTGGAGTGCTGGATGTCAGTAATAAAGAAAATGGTACAGCTTCCTAGAGCCCAGTAACTTTCAGGCTTTTTTTCCTCAGCATAAGAATGAATTTTCAAAGAAATTTATATATAGAAGCCCAAGATATAAGGCATATAACAGTGGAATTTGTTTGTTTGAGGCAGAGGTTAAAAAAAGTCAGAAAACAGCCTGCTCAGAGTTCCCACTGGAACTATCCTTAAGGCATCTGGTCATATCCCTAGAACCTAGGTAAAGCTTATGAACATAGCTTTGAAACTACCAGAAATCTAAAAACAAAGTTCAGAGATGAAAATAACTGATGTTGGAAGTAGTCAGAGAAGGTCTACATAGTATTCAGGGAAAACCTGAACCCAACAGAATAGAATGTGCCCTGGCTTCATTTTAATGGTCCTCCCTCTGCCCCTAACCCCCAGATTACATATTGCTTGAAATACTTCTAAAACTACACATATCATCATATTGGTGATAAACAGGATCTTTAGCAACAATTTTAAGTAGATTTTATTTAAAGAAAGGTAGAAAAGTTACGGTCCAGAAGAAAATTAAACTGATGTGAATAAGAATACACACATACAGTAAGGTTTACCCATTACAGGAAAACATTAACTGTATGATAAGGGGGAAATGTGTTTACATGTTTTTGGTTTTGCTTTTCAGAAAGAAAAACAAGATAGTGACTATTCTCTTCCATAGCTATCTTGGGAAAAGAAGTTGAAACAAAAAGCAGGCATAATAATCAATCTACAATGACATCTGATATGTATGTATTTTAATCAAATGGAAGATTATTAGCCTTCCAGATAGCATTAAGTAGAAGTGTGAATAGGAAAATAATCTTGTAGGGTCCTTCAAGAGGAATATGCCAGTTTATTTAGAGATATGAGTCTTTCAAGAGGCATTCAAAACAGTGAAAAGAGAGATGCTAAAAATATATAAAATTTGTTAAAAAGAGAGAATACAAATAAGTGTTATGAGAAATACAAACTGGTATTGCTAATACTCATTAAAATGATGAATATCTTAGGCAATTTTCATGACCTAAAATGATGTATTATTAGCCTCATCCATCTACAACCTAGAATTGGGACATATTTGTATAAGACTGAAAGATGTATTACTAGTTTACAAATGTAAGCAGTTAAGTGATATCCCCAAAATATTGGGGTAACTTACATTTAGAGCATAGGACCCTCACCATTTCTTTGTATTCAGAGCACATTTGTAGTATATTCATGATTGTATCCTTATAGCTGTGTAGTATATTCATAATTGTATCCTTACAGCTATGTCGCTAAAGGACCCTGGTTATCACCAATATGATGATATGTGTAGTTGTACTTCTTTTTTTTCAGAGCACATTTGTGTATAGTCATGATTGTATCCTTATAGCTCTGTAGGTAAAGTTCCTTAAACCAGACACTTGAAAGATGAACAAATTATTACATGTTAGCTAAGGATATTATGTTTTTGAGTTTTGAGTTTATTTTGAATAGTAAAGTATTAACACACAATTTTCCACCTAAGATACAGTGAAAATAAGACCATGATCCTGGGGTCAAGAAAGGGCAAATTTTAGTTAGTATTCTTTTATCTCCTATAAACAAGGCAGCCACATTTTGGGTACTACTTAAATAGCTGCAAAAAAACAAACACTGTACTACAAAATATAATTTTCATTATTTTTTATCAGAAAATTATGCTGAGAAACATTATAGTGAATTACCTGTTATATTATTTTGTACTACATGTTTTTTGCAATTAATCTGTCTTTCCTTTGCCAGGAGAAAAGATCCCATGTGAAATGGTGAATAGGAAAGCACAGGTGCAATGGAAGGAAGAGGTGGTTTGGAAAGTGGGTCTTTATATCTATATGCACTTAATGTCAAAAGATGCTCTTCTTAGAGTAGTTGGCATTTTTATATATATAAAACCTTGTATATATAATCCAGATGCTTGCTTTATGTTGTTTATGTTACTTATATGTCAACTTGTAAATTGAGAAAATAGAGAGTAGATTCATAATGTTAATCTCTATATACTCCATTCCTTAATTATTAACTTCCTAGGCTCAGGACCAGTCCAGTCCTATAATCTGTATATTACTTAACCAGTCCCAGGTCACTATAAAATATATACACTTATTTTATATTTCACTATAAAATAGATATACTTATTTTATATTTCACTATAAAATAGATATATTATATTTCACTACAAATATATATACTTATTTTATATTTCACTATAAAATATATATACTTATTTTAAATTTCACTATAAAATATATGTACTTATTTTATATTTCACTATAAAATATATGTACTTATTTTAAATTTCAATATAATATATATACTTATTTTATATTTCACTATAAATATATATACTTATTTTATATTTCACTATAAAACATATATACTTATTTTATATTTCACTATAAATATATATACTTATTTTATATTTCACTATAAAATATATACTTATTTTATATTTCACTATAAAATATATACTTATTTTATATTTCACTATAAAATATATGTACTTATTTTAAATTTCACTATAAAATATATACTTATTTTATATTTCACTATAAAATATATGTACTTATTTTAAATTTCACTATAAAATATATACTTATTTTATATTTCACTATAAAACATATATACTTATTATATGCATATATTATATATATTATAAAGTGACCTGGACATATATATATATTATACATTGATGATAATATATATTATTATATGTATAATATATATTACTTATGTATAACCCATATATAACAAAATATATATTTTATAGTGACCTGGACAAATTTATATATATCATATATTAATGATAATATATATTATTATATATTTTATATATTATATATGTATAACATATATAACACAAAATAATGACCTTTGAAGCAACTTAGATGGAGCTGGAGGACATTATTCTAAGTGAAGTAACATAAGAGTAGAAAACCAAAAACCGTATGTTCTCACTTATAAGTGGGAGATAAGCTTTGAGTATGCAAAGCTGTGCAGAGTGATATAATGGACTTTAGAGACTCAGAAGGGGGAGGGTGGAGGAGGCCCAGGGATAAAAAATTACACATTGGGTACAACGTAGACTACTCGGGGAACAGGTGCACTAAAATCCCAGAATTCACCACTATGTAATTCATCCATGTAATAAAAATCTACTTGCACCCCAAAACCTATTGAAATAACAAAACAAAAATAAATAAATACATACATAACTAAAAATGTATGGCAGTATGGAAAATGTCACTACCATCCCTAAATAAAATAAACTGATTTTATTATATGAAGACTACATATTATATACACACAATATGTTTGTATGAATAGATATAAATTATACATATGTGTGTGTACATATATATACACACATATATGCATCTGTATGACTACATTATTATCCTGTATATAAAGAACAGCATGGATGTCAGAAATGCATCTTTTCAGCTCATTAGAATCATGAGTTGCCCAGTTGCTAAAACTATGTACTTACACACTTTAAATGGGGTCATGGTCAGGGACTAAACATATTAATCTCTGTAACTCAAATATGTCAAGGTTGTCTATAATGTGTTTGATTTGCATGGACATGTCCTAAGCACTTGGAAAGAGTTGTGAAGGAGGAATTTTCACAAGACAAAAAAAAAAAAAAAAACAAAAACAAACACATATAATAAATAGTATGATATATATGTGATGACCTGACTAGGAATTTGATGGCATGAGTTGAATCCTGGCTCTGATACATTGTGTACTATCTATTATGCGTCACTGGGTAAGATACTTAACTTTTGAAATCATGATTTCTGGCCAGGCGCGGTGGCTCACGCCTGTAATCCCAGCACTTTGGGAGGCCAAGGCAGGCGGATCATGAGGTCAGGAAATCGAGACCATCCTGGCTAACACGATGAAACCCAGTCTCTACTAAAAATAAAAAATCAGCCGGGTGTGGTGGCGGGCGCCTGTAGTCCCAGCTACTCGGGAGGCTGAGGCAGGAGAATAGCGTGAACCCGGGAGGCGGAGCTTGCAGTGAGCCGAGATCGCGCCACTGCACTCCAGCCTGGACGACAGAGACTCCATCTCAAACATCTCAAAAAAGAAAAAAAAAGAAATCATGATTTCTAAGGCCGTCTATGAATTTTAATGACACAAACCTGAAAGAAAAGATTCTTGCAACCATTATATTTGGACATCTAATTTAAGGATAATTAGTATTATAGGTATTAAAATAAAATATGTATTGATTTCATTTATATATTATTCCTACTATCCTCCAATATTTTTCTAAACATTATTATAATTTATTGATTTATTTGCCCTTTCTTCTACTTTTACTTCCTGTAGCTATTTTATATATTATTAAATACAATATATAATAAATATATTATTACATAAGATACAGTATATGGCCTTTGGTATTTGTCAAAGAGAGAAAAGTGATGCCTAAGTCACAGAAAGAGAAAAGGATAATTCTCAATAACAAACATTGTCATGTTTCCTTAGAAAACCTCAACCACAGGGCTCTAAGTTGACAGAAGTGTCCAGTTTCAAAAGCAGAATATATAAAGCTAGTATGTGTTATTCCTTTTCTGAATTTGATTCATAGGTCTTCAAGTTATCAATTCATGCTGTTATTTACAAGTTTGTAGATTAACTTTACATATATTTCCTAATTAAAGGAACATTAAACTAAGTAGAGGATTCATTCTAGGTTAAAAAAAAAGCGGGGGGGAGTGGGGTTTACAGCTATCTAAAATAATTACTTTCTGTAAGTTGGAATATAAACTATTTTCAAGCTTTTTATGTTGTTCACCAAAGGGATATTTTCTTCTAAAGTGGTCTATTCCAACTTATAAAACCCCAAATTTTAAGGTTACATTATATGATCTGAGGCATCATTCAAAATATAATTGCATGATATATTTGATCTAATATTATTAAAACCTTATTAAATTTAACAAATAGCATAATCTTGAAAATTAAGGCATGTAACCAAATAAACACAATGTTGGGATATAAATAGAATTTATCTTTTGTGCTGTTTGAGTCACCCTGCAGCATGTCTGGTAGGATGGGCAAAGTACTGCAAACAATAACAAAATTAATAAAACTGGAATTGTGTGCTGCACATTATGTTCTTGGCAGGAAATAAGGTGATGCTCTTATAAAGGACACCTGCTTCCAGAAATTCAATTAGAGGGCTCTATTGCATTATTTTCCTAGGAACAAAAGTTACAGCACATTTTGGACAATGTGTATTATTTTGGGGATTGTTGGGGTGGGAAGTTAGGGTGAGCAAGGATTTTTGAGGTACTCAGTATGCCAAATCATTCTTTATTCTCTAAACACTTTTTCCTCTTGATGTAAAATTTAATCATTTTATGCTACATTACCCTGAGTCACAGAGAAATACACAAATTAGTAATTGATCTATTTTACCTATCAAAACTATTTTAATCCATAAAGGATCCTTTTTTTGCCTCAGGTCTCATTTGATGTGCTTGAAAGCAGGTAATGGCATTATCAATGATTATGCAAGGGTCTCAAAATCCATGACCATCTTTAAAAAATAAGAGTCATTTTGATAGTTGAAAGAAGAATGATGGTTATCAGGCTGGCAAGGGTAATGGGATGGGGAGGGACAAAAAGGGACTGATTAATTGGTACAAATTAAAATGAGTATCTATTTACAATAGATAACAGGAATAAAATTCAATGTTTGGTAGTACAATAGCATAACTGTAGTTAACAATAAGTTATTGAAAATTTCAATATAACTAGAGGAGTGGGCTTAAAATGTTTGTAACACAAAGAAATGATAAATGTTTGAGGTTATGGAGTTTCCAGTTAGCCTGATTTTATCACTACACATTTTATGCTTATAACAAAATATCTCATGTACCTCATAAATATGTGCAACTATTATGTACTCATAAAATTAAAAATGTTTTCAAAAAGAAACAATGTCATTATCCTAGCAAAGTACTGACAGTCTATTGCAACTGTTTTTCCAAGACATCATTACTAGAAAGATGTTATCTGATTCCTGTGTCACACATGGGATATTATCTATTACATAACTCTCAATACCACAATCTAAAGGGCAATGTAGACATTAATTTGTTTCAGTTGATTTTCCAATTTGGAAAAAAATTAAAACTAACTAGTTGAAGTGGAACTCTTTTATACATTCTGATAATAATGCTGAGTTCATGATCAAAGATACCTACCACGCACATATTAAATGTTGCTGAGGTTTTTCCTGCAATTTCAATTACTTTCATAGGTTGCCCTCTTGTGGCCATCTATAAAGCTACTAACAACAAAATGAAAACATTTCTTGTCTTTTTTTCCATCTAGTAAATGCTTCAAGAGTTTGTTAACACATGGTATCTTAATATTGACTTAATTATATGTCAGGATAAAATTGAAATGAATAATCTTAAATATGAATTATAGACAAAATCTTGATTGCTGAAAATTCAGTATTGGCTATAATAAAATTTTTCAATAAATACAATACCTAAGTATATGAGAGTTTGTTATGATTATTTATTAATTTTAAACCATGGGTATTTATTGATTCATGAAGTTGACATAAGGCTTTCATTCCCTAAAATAAAGTTCTAATGTTATATTTAATATAATTTCAGGGGAAAGGACATTTTAAGATATCATATTAAACTTAAACAATTGTTTTTTTGAACTGACATATTTAATCAACTTAGCACCTCTATCATCAAAGATGGTTTAAGTAATAACATGAATACAACCAGGCATTTAAGGTATTAAGCATCAATTGATCCCAACTACCTATTTAAGCTTTCCTCATTTGTAAAAGAAGTTTGAACCACATGATCTTGACTAAATCCATAATCCACTAATCCACTTCCTTTTTCTTTTTCTTTTTAAGATGAAGTCTCACTCTGTCACCCAGGCTAGAGCGCAGTGGTGCAATTTTGGCTCACTGCAACTTCCACCTCCCAGGTTCAAGGGATCTCCTGCTTCAGCCTCCCAAGTAGCTGAGACTACTGTCATGCACCAACACATATGCCTGATTGTTTTGTATTTTTAATAGAGACGGGTTTTCACCATGTTGGCCAGGCTCGTCTCAAACTCCTGACCTCAGGTGATCCACTTGTCTTGGTCTCCCAAAGTGCTGAGATTACAGGTGTGAGACACCGCGTCTGGCCATAACATCTACTTTCTATGTGTCCTACTTCTAATTAGCAAGAACTGATTAACAATCAACAGCTCCTTTCTCTTTTTTCTTGTTTCACTTCCTCCAACTGATTTCTAGAATGCAAGTCAAAATATCTATTGAGTCCTCTTTGTTTGAAGCTGCTGTCTCCTGGTCACAATAGCAGGTTTCAGAAGTCATTCATTTTAGAGCAAAGGGATCCAATTGCGCATGAGGCCTATAGCCTCCTGTTGTTTTCAGTGCTCAAATAGTGAGGAGCGGCCCAGAGCCAATACAATGGAGGAAAAAGACCACAGGCAGAGAGATGCTAAGCAGACTCCCCTGGGTAATCTAAATTAGTTGACCTTTCTACCTCTTCCAGAAGAGATATGTGCCAAAAGATAAGGTAAAACCAGCTCTGTATGCACCATCACAATGAGAAATGAACATAAATGAGATCATATGAGCTTTGAAAATGTTCACATAACATGGCTTTCAGGTTATTCATATATAATATTAATTTTGTTAATTGTATAATATAATCAATTACTTTTAAAAATTTAGATTCTATTGAATGAGCTTCAGTATTAATATTCTAACTAGGTAGAAATTTAAAATGTAGGAATCATTTAAAATACATTTTTGGTATGAAAAGCCTTTATGATTAAAAATAACTGATTAATGACCACTACATTTTTTTCAGTAAATTAATAATTAGTCTTTTTAACAGTTGGAAACTCTCTTAATTTTTTTGGATTGAGGGAGGGCTGGATCTTTCATCTTCAAACATCACCTCTCTCATCCATTCACTACCATCTATACTCAATGCCCTCGCTTCCACAGATTCAGGTTTGTGATTAATTTAGTCAGTAAAGAACTTAGGGAAGGAGTACTTAATAGGTCACAGAGCCACCAAAAACCTGAGAAATCTGGCTTAGGAGTAACCTGGATCACACTAAACATTAACCTTTCATTCCAGCACCCATCAAGCAAGGACACTTGTCACAGAACACTAAATGTCACTGATTTTCCAACTTCCACTGCACCCTACATGGTCCCACTAGGCCCTAGGTCACTGATGTCCCTAAGAAATGAGCACTGCTGTTGGTGAGCCACCAGACAGGATTTTTGTGAAGGGCAGAATTATGTCTTCTCAAGGAGGTCCACATCCTAATCCCTGAAGCCTATAAATGTGTTACTTTATATGGCCAATAAACTTTACAGATGTGATTAAGTTAATTATCTTGAGATGGAAAGATTATCCGGGGTTATTCAGTGGTCTCAATGCAATCACAAAGATTATTATAAGAGAGAGGCAGGAGTTCAAGGGTGAGGGAGTGATTTGAAGATGCTTATCCTGTTTGTGGCAGAAGGGGCCATAAACCAAGGAATGCAGGAAGACTCTTGCAGTTGGAAAAGGCAAATAAGTAGATTCTTCCTTAGAGTCTCCAGGGGAATACAGCCTGACTAACACTATGATTTTAGCACAGTAAGACCAATTTCAAGTTTCTGACCTCCAGATAAGTAAGATAATAAAGTTATGTAGTTTTAAACTATAAAATTATGTAATTTGTTGTAGTTGCAAGAGGGAACACATACAACTGCCCATGCAGATGCTTCTTTGATCACCAGGTTTCAATTCCAGTCCTTATTGGGTGCATCAGACTTGCCAGGCCCAAAAGATGCAGCTATTCCCTAACTACAAGAAAGTATAGAAAAGTCAGTATTTTTGTAGCTTCTATAGAACATAGAGGTTACACTTCCCCTAAGAAGTATATGATGAAGAATTCCCTGAGGATACAGAAGATATTGAGAAGCCCCTCAAAAGGAAAAATATCTCCTATTATCACACTTTCTTCTTATTACTCTTTGAACTCTGCTATAATCAGCTTTTAGAAGCCTCATAGTCTAGTTCTGATGACTCTGATAAACTATTTCCATTCCTTCCCAGATGAATACCTTCAACAGCTCAAAGCAGGATCAAAAATCTTCAGAAACTAAGACTTTTGATTTAACTCTCAGAGATAAAGGTTAATTTCTATGGTAGCTCAACCTAGATCTATTTCAAACATAATATAAAAAGAAAAATAAATCTTTTCTATGTAACTGCATAATGCTTTCTTTAAAAAGAACTGTGCTTCCAGGCCCTGTAATATTTTTACGTAGAGATTATGGAAAGGCTATCTTTTCTTTTCTTTTTTTTTTTTTCCCAGACAGATTCTAGCTCTGTTGCCCAGGCTGGAGTGCAGTGGAGCAATCTCTGCTCACTACACACAACCTCTGCCTCCCAGGCTCACCATCCTCCTCCCCTCAGCCTACCAAGTAGCTGGGACTACAGGTGCTTGCTACCATGCCCAGCTAATTTTTGTATTTTTTGTAGAGATGGAGTTTAGGCATGTTGCCCAGGCTGGTCTCAAACTCCTGGGCTCAAGTGATTCACCTGCCTGTTTCCTAAAGGGCTGGGATTACAGGCGTGAGCCATAGTGCTTGACTGGAAAGGCTATCAGATTTTTTAACCTGATTCCTATTATTAGATACTGATTTTAATGCTACTAGCAATGTTATACTAACAGCACATTTACAGTTATTGCAGTGAATATAAAATCTGGATTATGGAATTGAATTTGTCAGTGCTGTCTGATGAAAAATAAAAAATACTGCTTGAGAGTCAGGACCTAAATTCTGGAACATTGAATGAATGACTGGCCTTGTGAAAATTATTTTTTTCTGAGTCCAGTTATTTTTGTTAATCATCTGCCTTACCTAACCCCAAGATCTGATGATATGCTAAAAGGAAGGGAAAACAATTTAAAAGGTTGTATAAAATTATAAATTCTTATATAAAAATACAGAGAGCAAAGGAAAGTTCAAAGTATAAGTTTTTCATCCCATTAAAACATTTCTTCTGTTGATACACATGGATCTAACTCAAGAATTCTAGAACCTTAAAATGGGAAGATACCATTTCAACCAAGTTGCAACATAATTTCCAGTATCTACTATTCAGTGTTCATGCTTCTGTAAGCGAGTTCATCATTTGCAAATATATCCAATAACAAGACTGGCTCTGACCTATTGGACTTACCATCGCCAAACACCTCGCCTGAAGTATAAAGTGATAGTAATCATCATAGTTTCCTCATGGGTTAGTAATGTGTGATGTAGTGGCATGACATAATGCTTTTAGTGACTTGGCATTGCATCTGGCACACAATAACTATTTAGTACATCTTAGCTATTAATGTCAATAATGTTAAGGACAAATTAAATATGTATTAAGTGTATAGAATTTGTGTCAGTTCTTGGGGAAATATACTATGTTCACTTATTCCATGTATTTTACTTTTATAAATCATTAACATATACAAATGGCAGGTATTTTAAAATAGATTTCTTATCAAAATACAATTCTAGAAAATATTCGTTAACAGAAAATGAAGAAGTGAGAATTTGGTTTGTGTTTCATAATTTTAAGTATTTTGTAGACTATGAAATACTCTCAATATAAAAGGAAGGTAAAGCAATCAACTGCCTCATAAACTACCGTTGTCTATTTTTTTTATTACAGTAATCACAGACATCACCCCAAATCATTCTATAAATATTTGGCAATGCTAGTTTTGTTACTCCATCAGATGAAATTATTCAATTTGCCTTAAAAATCATCCTTACATAATTTGAAAAATACATAATGAATCCCACTATAGATGTATATGTATAAATATATATATGTTGTAGATATTGATAGACATGAAATATCATTTATCTAGAAATTTTCAAGTGTTCATTGCATTAAAATTCTTAAAACGCAAAAGTAGTTTGCAAAGAGATCAATACAAGTCAATACACAAATGTAATAGTTTGAATGAAGGAAAAACTATATTGAGCTGAAATTCTTTGCTGCTTCATTCTTGCCCTCTTTGCCTTTCAAATTCCCTTGCTTTATAATTACCTTTCTTTAACTCCTGGTAGGAATTACACAGTATGTTTAAATTCTCACCTCTGTCAGGAATAAGAAAGGAAATATGCAAGCTACAAATGCAGTTGCCTTTTTAGTATCTGAGCCAAAAAAGCAAACCAGAATGTGGATAAGGGGTTCCGTTTTAACTGGCAAAGGCAATCTGCGTCCTGAGGGGATTTACATGGCCATGGATACTCTGAGCTGCTGTACTCTTCTGTTCCCAGCCGTGTGGACCCTAGCATTCTGATAGGGCTCTAGTGTAGTTCTCGGTATACTGATTTTCAGTGGCATTGGAGCCCAAACTGCAATCTCAGCTTAGTTGCTGCCTGACTGGGAAAAGTAATGATTACTGTCTGTTGAATCACCCTGCATTATATCCAGTTGGATTATCACATTTAATATTCGTGCCCACTCTTTTGATGTAGTAAAAACTTGATCAGAATCATGTCTAGTAAATGATGAATGTGGCATTTGTGCTCAGGCTTCTGTCTGACTTCAAAATCTGTGACTGTGGCTATTTTTATTACAATGTCCTTCCACCTTAATGGAGCTACAGGAAAAGGAAATATTTTACAATCTCGTACACTTTGAATACATCTGGGATTTCTCTTTCTTATCCAAAAGATACAAGAGTAGCCTGCAGAAAGGCTTAGGGATAATTAGACAGAAAGAGTATTGAAATATTTAATAAACCACACGCTGGAGTCATGTGCTAGGTATGGGGTTGGGTACTGGAGATTTGGGGATAAATTTTTCGTTGTCCCCACCATTTGGTTGCTGACAATGTTCTTGAGAGGCCGACATGCAGACAATGTGATACAACATATTCTGAAGTTCACCTGGGGACCCAGACAAGAGAACTACACTATAATCATGGCTAGGTTAGGCAGGATAGCAAAAAAATATCCAAAGAGGCAACTTCTAAATTGGTTCTTCAAAGTTAAAGAGGAGCTTGCCAGGCAGAGAAACGTAAGTTAGATATAGGAATAGAACATTTCAGGCAGGTGAAATTTTATGAGCAAAGGAAATAAACTAAGGATCATATTTATATGGTGAAAATTGTATAATTATATATAAGTAGATAATGAGATTAAATGGAGAATATTTGACAAGATAGGAGAATATAAATTTAGCCATAATTCCTTATTAGGATGGCATTTAAGGTAATTTTGTTTTTGTTTTGTGTTTGGGGCAGCAGGGAGAGGAAAGTGGGTAATAGAGAGGTTGCTTATATTTATATTAAGAGCTCAAGAAAATATATGCCAAAACTGAGAAGACCAGGTACTTAAAACTCTGCCAGAAAATGCTTTGACAATGCTTGGAGGTGAACAGCTATTCAAAGGCACTCTCTTGTGTTAAACTGGTGTTAACTTTGTAATGGCTTAAAATATAAGTTAAAATGTTACATTAATTTTTTCCAGTAATGCATTTTTTGTCTGCCTCACCCAATATAGATTCAAATAAAAGTACTTCTTGCATTTCCAGAAATGTCTGTAACACTGCAATAGCGGTTTTGTTCTTATGGGCTGCTCTGTATAATTGGTTAGTTTGAAGGTTGGCATCTTTTTGTAGCATGCAATATGAATTTTGGAGCTAAGGGTTTAAAAATGTGGATAAGGCAAGAAGTCCCCTCCATTCCTTCTCGAAATGTTCCTGCTTCAAGTGACTAATCCTATTTTTTTAATAAAATGAGAATGATTTCTGTAAGTTTATTTTGTGAAATGAAAAAAAATGTTTAAGCTTTTTCATTTTGTATTCTTTAAAGCACAGAGCATGTTTCTGGCCTTTGGTTGAACTGATGAAGCATCCCAATCCAGTTGTAACTTCGCTATTCTGCAGAGTTGGAAAATCTGCCAATATCTTCCTGCAAGTGAGCTGTTTTCATGTCTTAAACATTAATTCTGTGTGGTTCAAATCAGTTCATCACACCAGAGGCTTCTGTTTTGACCTCTTGTGAAAAGTGGAATAATTTATCTTGAAGGAACAATGCTGCATATTATAATACAAGTTTCAGAGGCATTACTTGAATTATCATAATTAGTTTTGAGAACCACATTAGGCACTGTGATCATTTGTGCTTCAGCCATTAACCATAATTCTGAAAATTTCAGAGGTGAACAGAAGTCTATATCATTTACCCATATTTTCCCCCTTGCTTGTTTCTCCTTCTTTTCTGGTGTTCCAAATTTCCTTCTTTTGTTATTATCCAATAGTATGGGTAATATGCCCTGTAAAATTTGCCCTACATATTGCTTCTATCAAATAACATTACATAATAGCTCTAACTTCCAAAATATCTTCATTGTCATTAATAGGTACTAGGAGACATTATTTTAAAATATCTTGCTTGCATTCTCAGAATGTGATACAACATTAGGATTTTATTGCTGCATGATTGGTTCAGATTTTCTGATGTAAGACAGTGGGAGCAACTATGAAAATGTTTGCATTTTATTCTAATAAATTTCAAATGGAAAATCTATTGAAATGCCCCCTTTCCTTCTAGAATCTCTACCGCTCATCTGCCAAAAGTAAATCAAGATGGGCACACTTTAGAGTAAGAATCTCCTGAAGCTTGGTGACTTTCTTTATAAGTCTCTTTGCATTTTAGGCAGTATATTTGTTAAATTTGTTGCTTTGATTTCAAAAATAAATAAGAACTGTCACTCATCAATACACACATTACTCTATTAAAGGAATATATATACACACTCACTGTTTCACTTACTATAATTATATAAAAAAGTGACAGAAAATAATTTTATTAGGTTTGTGGATTCTTTGGGTCAAGAATTTTGATAGCTCATAGTGGTGATGGCTTACCCTTGTACAAGGATGTCTGTAGCCTCAACCAGGAAATCAGGAAATGACTTCACACCTGAGATCTATAGCCTCGACCAGAAAGATATGAAATGACCTCAGACCTGGCAGCTGAAATAACCTGGAGGTATCTTTATTCAGATGTGTGACGGGTGGTGCTGGTTTTCATCTGGGACTCCAGCCCTGTTTTTAGCTGGAACAGCACCACACCTGACTTGTCCATTCGGCCTCTTTGTATGTGTTAGTTTAAGCTCCCTCACACACACACACACACACACACAAAAAAAAAAAAAAAAAAAAAAGCAAGTGGAAGCTAGGTTGCCTATAACCTAGCCTTGGAAGTCTCCTAGCATCATTTCTGCCAATATCACAAACTCTCAGATCAAGTTGGAAGGAGTATCAAAGTCACATTTTAAGAAGAACATGTGGAATAAGAGATACTACTGTGGCCATTTTGGGAAAATGCAATCTCTTCTCTCTCTCTCTCTCTCTCTCTCTCTCTCTCTCTCTCACTCTCTCTCTCTCTCTCTGTCTCTCTCACCCACACATGTGAAACATTTGAATTTTAGAAACAAAGATGTCTTGTATTAGTATTTATTTATGCAAAACATTTTACCATTAATCTTTACACCTACTGAGATTTCTATGTTTTTTAATCTTTTTTTCTGTTTCTGCTAAAATTAACACTCACTGTTAAATGTGAAGGAATCTACAAATATGTTACAAAATAATCTTTTCCTCGATCTGCTATAATAGCTTTTGATCCTATCTCATACCTCTGTTCTATCCCTCTAGATATTAATCTCTATTGTTACCAGTTAATAGTCCTTAAATATAAATCTTATTGTATCAATTATAACTCTCCAATATTTTTTTTAAAAAAAGTAAAGGAAAAGAGACAGCTCACAAGATTATTTTCCAAATCCTTAGAATGAGATTTTGTTTTGTTTTGTCTTTTGTTTTGAGACAGGAGTCTTGTTCTGTAGCTCTGGCTGGAGTGCAGTGGCGCAAGCTTGGCTCACTGCAACCTCTGCCTCTCAGGTTCAAGTGATTCTTATGCCTCAGCCTCCTGAGTAGTTGGGATTACAGGCATGCACCGCCACACTCAGCTAATTTTTGTATTTTTAGTAGAGATGGGGTTTCACTATGTTGGCCAGGCTGGTCTCAAACTCCTGACCTCAGGTGATCCGACTGCCTTGGCCTCCCAAAGTGCTGGGTAGAATGAAATTTATTAAGACACTTCAAAGTTGTCAAACTACTTTTGTTCCATTTTTCTTAAAATGGAACTCTCTCCCTCTAAACCTTCACTGTTGTATAACTTACTTCCTAAGGACACATCTTAGAATTTAATTACTCCATACCTTTTTTCTGAAATGGAGTTTTGCTCTTGTTGCCCTGTGCCATGGTTGCCATCTTGGCTCCTCCCAAAGTGCTGAGATTACAGGTGCGAGCCACTGTGCCCAGCCAACAATTTCCTTTTTCTAGATCGGTCTTCCTTTTCCTAAACTGTATTTTCCTTTATCTACCTGTCAAATATTTGGATTCTTCCATACCTAGCTCAAGGTATGGCCATCTCTATCCCTAGCTCCCCTCACATGGAATCACTGTATACAAATAATCTTTCAGAACTTACAGCATTGTAGCATTTGCTTACCTCCCTGATTCCTCTGTTACACTGTGAACCTTATACGGATAGGAATCAAGTACTAGATAATAACGTTTGTTCATCCATTTATACTGAGTATTTGTATGCCGTTAAAGATGTTTATTAATGGCAACTGAGATGCACTTGGTTCCAGTCACCTCAAAGCTTGTAGGATAATGCAGAAAAGAGACAAAAGTAGACATATTTCTTCTTTGTCCTGCATATGTATCATGTGCCATACACTATGGTTTACTCTTCCACAAAAAGACACAGACAGTTTCAAATTATCTAGTTCTATTGAAAACAAAGAAAAAGGACATACATATCTTTAAAAGGTATACATATAGATTTTAAACAAGATATAATGATGAAATGTTTACTCCCTTTCCACGAGCTATGTACTATATTTTGCTCAGTCACAAAAGAAGAAAACTTGCCTTCTTTTTTCCCATAACCAAACTATTTTTCCTAGTTCTTGCTTTAAATGTCCTCTGCTTTGAAATTTATATCATTGCTATTTATTCCTCATTATTCTTCCTTCTTCTTGTCATCTCATCCTTTTCCCTCTCCTCCCTAGTCACTTACTGTCAATTACTATTAACTTTAACTCTAGGATAACTTCCTTATTTCAGCATCAATTCATATCATCACTCTTATGACTTGAAAGTCTACTCAAGATCATCTGACTGGATGGTAGAAATATTTAGTAAAATACAGAATGTAGGAGAAAAATAAGAGTAGTAATGAATTTGTACTTCAAGGACTTATGTGGCATCCAAGTAAATTGGATCTAGAGCTCAGAAAAAACCTAGCGAATAAATAATATAAATATTTATAGATAAAGAGATAAGTTTATCTTCCTAGTAATTGATAATTTTTATAGCTACAAATAGAGCCATAAGTTAGATGATCTTTATGAAGAGAGAAAAGTAGAGAGTTGAAGATGAATCTTAAAGCAATGTTTGATCAGTATAAGATGAATGCAAGATGATCACTTTATAAATTTGGGATACGTACATAAGGATTTCTTAGGGTTCTATACCTAGTATGGTAAAATCGAGACTGTAATTTCAGATTTTTTTTGTTTTGTCATAAATTTTCTTTCCCACTTTAATATACTTCAGAAATGTCTTTCCGTATTTCTTCTCTAATGTCCTGTCACTTTTCTCTTCCTTCCTTTGAAGGAAGTACTTGTTATTAAGGGAATTGTCCAAAGTCTTTAGTATGTCAATTATGAAAGCTAACAATCTTGTTTATCACTTAGTATCTCCCTCATGGAGAAACAAAATAAAACTAGAAAAGCAATAACAACTACCAGATGAGTAGTGTAGGAGTATGCTTAACTAGTATCAATTTCCCCCTATTTTTTTTCTTTTAAAACATGTTGCTCTGGATCAAATTTCCAAATACCATCTGCAAGAAAAACAACATTTAGCACATCTCTGACAAAAGAAAATAGAAACTACAATAGAACATTCACTCCCAAGCCTAGAAATATCCCCAACATATCAAAATGCCACCCACAGCCTAGAAAAATAAAACACAACCACCTACATTCCTTCCCACCTCCAGCATGACTCAAACACACACATTCTTTTCAACCGTAATTACAATTACAAAGAATATCTACTCGGTAAAAAAAAAAAAAAAATATATATATATATATATTTATATATAATACTATATATATATATATATATAGTATTCCTAAAGTCAGCAATAAAATATAATGTATTATGCAGTTACAACAGGTGAAATATATTTAGGATTTAAATAAAGAAAGCTGAGATGTATGTGTTTTATATAAAAGTTATAAATGTTTTCTTAATTGATAACCACTATCATCTTTCACATAATATATGCTAAATCAGTGTCTTCTGAATAGGATGAAAATAACGATATATTTCCCTGTAGAATTCACACTAATATCACAATATTAAATTATATAAGTGAGGGCAAAGTTGTTGATAATCTAGACAACCTCTGCCCTATGGTGAGTCATACAGGAAAGAATCTCCATTGAAGAAGCAAAACACATCACCTTAATAAAATGAACGTAAGATTGCTTTTGAAGGCAGCAGATCATGCCAACATTTCTTATATAAATTGAAATTATTATTATTTATACCTGCTAGTGCTAAGTGTATACTTACCTATGAGGAAGGAGTGTTAGTTCGTGAAACATTTGAAGTTTGGGAAAACTTAGCTATATTTAATGACCCTCTAATATGAATAAGATTATACATAAACATGTGTATATGAATCTAAATTTAATGTCTGTGTAATATTTGAAAGACTGTCATAAAATTTTGGAGTGATTTATATTATGAATCCTGCATCTTATTGATATTCAATTAAAATACTCCTTGAAGAGTTCTTTACCTATACGATACATTGGACTGAGATAATCAAACACAGAAAGCAGGGGATACAAAAGAAGTCTGTAGAGGAATAAGATTCTAACAGTTGGTGATGATATGAGTGGCTATAAATAGGATGAGCCAAAACTCAGAATGACAAACAACAACAAAATATCATCTTATCCTACATTTCTAATCACACTTACCAATTAATCATAATTTAATCTTCAAAATTCCTCAATATTTAGTTTTGGCTGCTTGCTCTTTTCCTTGCACAGACTTTTGCTCCATAGTTTCTTTATTCTCAACTTTTCAACTATCTTCTTGATATGGTATCAAATATCTTCTTGATTTATCTATGACTTCTATCTAAAACTCCTGTTTAAATTTTCTAGTGTCCCATCATCCATTTCTATTCACAGTACGATTAACCTTTGTCCAAAACAGAATTAATTTCATGTGAGTTTTTCCTTCTGAGATGTGCTTTCGTTATAACCAGGATACTATTTATAATACTACCAAGAAAATATAAATCCTAAAAATAATAAACTCATGCCATTTTGAGCCCCTACCACATTAAGTACATAGTTATTCATTTTGCTTGCATTATTTCTTAATGCTCCTAATCATCCAAGGTGCTGGCAATGATCATTTACAGTTTTTTTTGCAATCGAGGAAACACGAGACTTTAAAAAATTTAAGTTGCTTGCATAAGGTCAGTTTTCAGGGAAGGGAATCGGTGATAAAATGAAACTGATTCTTTATTGATACATTATTGTACATATTTATAGGATACATGTGGTATTTTTATACATGTACATAATGTGTCATGCTCAAATTATGGTAATTAAGGATATTCATAATCTCAAACACTTTTCATTTCTTTGTGTTGGGAACATTTGAAATCTTCTCTTCCAGCTATTTTGAAATATATAACAGGTGTTAAATATAGTCTGGAATGAGTTTTAATCAAGGTCAACTTCACTGCAAATATTTAACCACATAAAGTTTATTATTTCTCATTAACTAACTCACATAGTTAAAATAATTTAACTAGACTTTTCTACCTTTGTCACTTATTTCATAGATTCCAAATCCCATTGATTATTATCTCACAGTATGTAGCATTTCCACTTCCATGGCCACAATTCAGATTACAGCAGATTACAAAAATGAGCACAGTTCTTTACTGATCTGCCCATTGCCAAGGTACGCACACCTTGAATCTGACCTGGCCGGTGATTGACTGTGGCCCAAAGAATGCCCCAGAAACGAGGCTGTATAAGTACTGAATCTAAGCCTCAACAGATTTTAATGCCACTGTTCTCAGTCTTGAGCCACCGACCACTGCTACCTACTGAGGACACCTGGTCCAGCCTGTTGGAGGATGAAGGACCACACAATATGATGAGTCGTCTCAGCTGAACCATTTTAGAACAGTCAGGTTCCTTGACCTGACAACTGACCACAGTCATATAAACAAGCCCAGCCAAGCTCACCTGAGCCTTGCCCACATCAGCAGGACTGCCCTGTAGAGCCAACCTCAAATTGCCACCCCACAGAATCATAGGTGAAATGAACATTTACTATTTTAAAACACTAAGAATCTGAGGAGAACTAAGTGTCAGGGTGTCTTGTTATGCATCAAAATGTAGCTTATCCATTCAGGAAAACTCTGATCTAGTCAAACTGAACTTCTTACTATTCTCCCACTTTTATACTTGCATACAATATTTCACAGTTTCATATTATCTTCTTACATTGATGTCTTACTGATTAAATTCATTGAAATATGTTATCCTATCATATGACACAATTCTAGTCATCCCAGGCTTGCAGTATCAAATAATGGAGATGATTTCAATGATTTATATAATTGATATATATATATAGAGAGAGATAGATAGATAGGTGATAGATAAATGTATTGATATTTCAACTATATATGATTTCAATTATATATATTTTATCTCAAAGATCCTGTTATAACAAGCCATATACACACAAAAGTTTACATAACTAAAAGTTAAAGAGGTAAAACAAAAAAGTAGGAAATATAGCAGATTAGCTCCAGTGATAGAACAACTTCTATGCAGAGTTATGTAAGATTTTATGTAGTTATTTTATCTCTCTGGCCTCAGCTTTTACATGTCAGAAAACTTATCACCCTTGTATTTTTCTATTTGTAACAAAAAATTTTTCTGGGAATGTTAATAATAATGTTAATAAAAACTGAAAATATATGTAGTTCCTTCCATGTGCCAAATATTGTACTAAGGAATGCTGTATAATGTCCTTAGTACAGTGTTATAATAAGGGGCAATGGATATAAAACCATCATTGCCACTTATTATAACAGTAAGGGGCAATGGATATAAACAAGCATTGCCCCTTATTATAACAGTATAATAATATATGTAATACATATACACACACATAATCGATATTATATATCTATTATATACATATACATCATATATGTATATGTATGTAATACATACATATATCATATATTACATGTGTTGTAAGAATGAAATGAACATATTTATGTTATATATGCACAAATGTAAAAAAGTGTATATATATGTAATAGTGTATGTAATATACACACAGATAAATTATATATATTTTATGTGCATATATATAATATATATTTTATATATAGTGTCTGTATATCTAACATTATTACATGTTATATATACACATATATTTTACATATATGTGTTATGTGTGCATATATTACATAAATACGTTCATGTTATTCTTACAACAAACATATCCAAATTATTTAAAATATCGTTATAAAAATAAAATATACTATCATTCAACACTCAATTTAGTTGGTTTAAAGTCAAAGGGATTATGATTTGAAATTCATTCAGAATAACTATCAAATATCATGTCTCTGAAGCATAGCTTTTCAATAGACATCGAGAAACTGAAAAGTAAACACGAAAGACCCATCAATCACTAAAATACTTTTGCAGACACCTTCCCTAAAGCTTCTATTAATTATCCTGTATAATGATTTCTAGTAATTATGCAAAGTCCAATAAGTCTACAGTGTCTAGTTCTTTAGACTCTGGAATATTTTCATTAGATGCAACAAATTATGAATGAAACTAAGTCGAAGTAGAATGTTTATTTGAATTACATTTGGTAACAAGAATAGAAGATAAATGTTGTTATAACCAAACAATCCTGGTGGGCAGGATTATTTGAGTTACAGCTCTTAGGAAAAAATAGGAATATACAGCTTGGATGATGTCACAGTGAGATGGTTTCTTATCAGACTGAGTAACTGAATTTGGAGTCACCTGAAGGTAGGTTACCAAAATCAGGTGGGGAAAATCTGGCTCAACAAAATCCCATGTTTAAAACAATGTGTAATTTCATTATAAAATATTTTATTATTGTGCGATTTCGACATAGAAGAGTGATATGACTTGATGTCTGCAAGTAGTAAGGTAATTTGTCATTGTAAAGCATAGAGTGATTTTGAAAGAGATAAAATCAATGTTCCTTTTCTGTTTGGGGAAGGGCTGCTTTCCAGGTCTGGGCTTCCCATGAAAAGAGGAATAGCAACAAACTTTTCCCCAGTTTTTGAAAGCAAACTGAGATGAATTGATGTCAAATGGGAAACATTTAAAGGAACCATCACCTTGACCAGCAAAAATGTCATGGTTTTTCTGAATTAAATTCCATGACATATTATGTGCCTCAAACATATGCTGTTAAAAATACAGATAATACACCATAGAAAGATTCTATAAAAAAATAATCATTTTTAAGGATACAGTAGTGTGTTATATTATACCTTTTACATTGTAAAATTTACTTTTGCTAAATAATCTGTTCCTCAGTATAGGTAAATGATGATGCATTACTATATTCTATTGTCTGAAAATCAATCAAGACTCACTCAGGCAAACAGAAATGATGTTTACATGAATATACCTATCTCATCGCTGGTTATATGCAAGTTGGTGAACACACTAAATACATCCCCTTAAGTTTGGGTTCCTTGTTTTTAAAATAAAGCTTTTCTGGAATAGGTCATATTAATAGTCCCTGATAACTCTGTTATTTTAAGCTAAATTTTAGTTCTCAGATAATTAATATTTATATAAAAGTACTCATTAGCAAGTACAATTTTGCGGAAGACTTTTATTGAATCATAACATGAAACACTGGCAAATTTTTCAAATTCTATTTTCTACCTTTTTAGTTTTTTTCTTCAGAAGTAGTATCGTGCTTTCTTTCCACGCTAATTTAAAATAAATAAACTATAAGTAATTTAAAACATTATTATTCTGTTAATATTTGTTTTCCATTTTATGTAACATGGTTAAGCATGTGTTCCCACAAGGTGGTGCTCTTTATTTAAAAATTACAACAGGAAGCAGTTTTGTTCTATATAAGCATAGTGCTCAATCATGATACAGATTCAGCATGATTTTAAGTGGCTAAATGAGCAGTGAAAATATTTATTACTGAAAACTTATTTTCATTTGACTTTTTTTAAATGCTAAAAGTATAAAAATTTTGGTAGCAATTTCAGTTATTAAGAATTTAGAGGTTTTAAAAGTTCAGGGTTAAAACTGAATAGGAAGATGCACAGTAGCCATAAACAAAAACACAGAGGCCGGGCGCGTTGGCTCAAGCCTGTAATCCCAGCACTTTGGGAGGCCGAGACGGGCGGATCACAAGGTCAGGAGATCGAGACCATCCTGGCTAACACGGCGAAACCCCGTCTCTACTAAAAACACAAAAAATTAGCC
This sequence comes from Macaca nemestrina, assembly GCF_043159975.1. NCBI lineage: Eukaryota > Metazoa > Chordata > Mammalia > Primates > Cercopithecidae > Macaca > Macaca nemestrina. The sequence continues at coordinate 51,752,575 of NC_092134.1, read as the reverse complement.
GGGCGAGGTGGCGGCGCCTGTGGTCCCAGCTACTCGGGAGGCTGAGGCAGGAGAATGGCGGGAACCCGGGAGGCGGAGCTTGCAGTGAGCTGAGATCTGGCCACTGCACTCCAGCCTGGACGACAGAGCGAGACTCCGTCTCAAAAAACAAAAAAAAAACCAAAAAAAAAAAAAAAAAAAAAAAACACAGAGGGAAGAACAGTAAAAATAAAATTTTGTCTGGAACAGAAATTCTTCTCTGGAAATAAAAGAAAGCTAGAATATAACATAGAAATACTATATTTAAACCTTCTAATATTAAGCTAAGTCAGAGAAGTCATATAGTAAGTATACTTTATTAACCTGAATTCAGGTATTGGGAAGGAAAAGGAAATAAAGAAGGATAAAGGGAAAGAGAGAAGGAAGAAGGAAGGAAAGAAGGAAGGAAGGAAGGAAGGAAGGAAGGAAGGAAGGAAGGAAGGAAGGAAGGAAGGAAGAAGGAAGGAAGGAAGGAAGGAAGGAAGGAAGGAAGGAAGGAAGGAAGGAAGGAAGGAAGAGAAAGAAGGAATTTTTAAAAAGAAATTGAATAGTGACATTAATTTTACTCATCATATTTTTCAAATATTGTATTTCCTGACTGTCTGGTCCCCCAATTCCTTCAAGACTCTTAGAGTTTTACATCTCACCCTGCTGAGGCCCACCTTAATGTTCAAAATTTTGCACGATTTGCTTACGCCATCCCTCGGCATAAACCAAATTATTTCTCTGGTAACCAACTAAAGGAAGAATAATATGCACCAATACTGAAAAAAAAATTAGATGAGAATTTTATTTCCACTTAGGATATAAGAATTGTGAAGGGAATATTGACTCTAGGCTGAAAATGAGAAAGAGCTAGGTAATCTTGAAAAATATTATTTTTTTCTTAAACATTCAGAAAGCGGAGTACTTAAGACATCCCTCTGAGATGAACAAAATTCCAAAGGTTGACAACCTCCTCTGAGGAAAGACAGGACACACAAACTGTTTAATTATCAGCAGAACACGGAGCCAAGTGAAAGCAGTCATAAATGTGGGTAGGAGGGAGGCAACTAACATTTAAAAAATTCTTAAGACCTAGCGTGGGCTATCATGAGAAGTCAGAATTCCTAAGGGCACCATTCCAAGGGGAGCCTGCACCTGCTTGGACACCAACTCTTTTACAAGATGGGCTCAGCTGCTCCTGGAGATAGGCAGGAAAAGAGAACAAGATCTGCTGCTAGGGGAAAGGCAAGATCCTGTCTAGCATCCAACATTTAGTCCTGCTTTGATAACCAAAGCCATCTGCCTGTAGGAGAGAGACAGGAAACCCTTCCATAAGACTCAGGCAAGGATTGGCTGCACTGGCAAAGAGACAGGGGACACTCTCACCCCTTCCTCCTAGGCTAAGGTCAGCTGCCATTAAGACAGGTATAGAAGTCTTACTCCTCCAACCAGCACTTTACAGTAGGAAAACCCATCTGCTACTGATGGAGGAGTAAGACACCAACTTAATCCCAGAATTCTACAATGATATGGCGTATTGCTATAGGGGAAAGGCAGGAAATCGGCCTGCAGAAACACGCAATCATTCAAGGCAGAGGTCAGCTGTCTTGGAGGAGGGCTAGAAAACTTGATTGCACCCTAGACCCTCTAGAGAACAGGAAGGGAAACGAAGAAAGACCCAGTGCTGAGGTTTGGTGCAGAGAGCCAGCATAAGACTGGGGATGGAGGAGAACTATGAAGTCCCAATCTCCCCTTTCCCTTGCTCCTACCATAAGACTTGCAATAAGTAGCAAGCCACAATAGACTATTGCTAGGGAAGGCACAGGAATGCAAAGAGAAAGCTCCAACTCCCCTTTGCAACACAGGCGTGCAAAGTCTTCTGAAAGTTAAAAATGGAACAGGAACATTTTGAAAAACCCTCTGACATTCCAATACTCATACAAATTACAACATAGGCAGAGTCCATAAATGGAAGAATTTTAAGACTGTGTTGCACTGAATGCGTCCATAGTGACCCTAAAGCCCAAATCAAGCTCAACTGCTTTCTGCTAACTCAACCTCCAAGTTACTGGCCTGTGAGATAAAGGGGAGTGGACATATAGGAATACAAATATTTACCTAAGTGTCTTCTGTGTTTTTTGACCAATGCAGTTTGTTATGGAAGGAAGGAGAGAAGGAATGAAAGAAGGAAGGGAGGGTGATGAAGGTTGGGGAAGGGAAGCTGGGAGAAAAGGAGGAAGGAAAAAAGTCCTAGTGTAAAGCAACAAAATAGCCCATAGAACCAGAAACAGAAAATCAAGATGATGACACTTTCAGGCAGAGATTTGAAATTAACAATTATGAATAATTTGAAGGAACTGGTGAAAAAAAAAAAGGTGGGGGGTAGAGTGTGTATAAACAAATGGGGAATTTCAACACAAATTTGGAAACTATAAATAGAATAATCAAATACAAATACTAGAAATTAAAAATTAATTGTCAGAGATTTAAACATTCCCTTAATTGGGCTTAGTAGCAGACTAGACATAGTAGAGGAAAGAATCAGTGAACTTGAAAATAGGTTAAAAGAAGTTATCCACACTGAAACATATTGAGAAAATGGAAAAACAGAAAACAGAGCATCTAAAAGCTATAAGACAGTATCAAATGGTCTTATATGCAAATATATTTTCCAAAAATAATGAGAAAAAAATCATATATTCAAAAAGTTCAGAGAATTCTAAGAATAAGAGGAAAAACATAACCAGGAAAATCATAGTAAAACAATTAATAATCAAATATGCCTGGGCACGGTGGCTCACGCCTGTAATCCCAGCACTTCGGGAGGTCGAGGCGGGCAGATAACAAGGTCAGGAGATCGAGATCATCCTGGCTAACACGGTGAAACCCCGTCTCTACTAAAAATACAAAAAATTAGCTAAGTGTGGTAGAGAGCACCTGTAGTCCCAGCTACTCAGGAGGCTGAGGCAGGAACCCAGAAGGTGGAGCTTGCAGTGAGCTGGGATCACACCACTGCACTCCAGCCTGGGCGACAGAGCGAGACTCTGTCTCAAATATATATATATATATATATTCTTGAAGACATCATCAAGAGAAAAAGAGGAACAATGATTAAAAATTAAAGGAGGTTTATTGTCAGAAGCATTGAAAGCCAGAAGACAAGGGAGCAACACTTAACCAAAAGGAAAAAAAAAAAAAAACCTCTAGAATTCTATAAATATAGAAAATACTTTTATCCAGAATTACACAAAAATTATAATATCTCATGACTCATCATGTTTTAGTAAAGGAGTAAGGTTAGTTCAACAACTGAAATCATTTTATATAATTCACTGGAAAAGAAAAATCACATTATTTTCTCAATCAATACAAAGCCAGAAAGACAAATTAATACAATTAAAATCAATTCATACACACACAAAAATATCTTTTAGCAAACTAGGAATAGAAAAGAACTTGCTCTGTTTAAAGGGGGAAAATTATTGAAATGAAACACAACAAAGTATAAAGTTTCACAGCTGACATGCATCTATGTAAAAAAAGCTATTAGAACTAATAAGTGTATACAGTAAGATTGCATGATACAAGGTTAATATAAAAAATCAATAGTAAGTCTACATACTATCAATAAAAACTGGAAATTAAAATATTAAAACAATTTTGAGAGAATTTTAAAAGACCTAAAGAAATGAGAGGATATTCCATATTCACGGATCAGGAGATTAAATATGGATAAGATATCAATTCTCCCAAAATTGATTTATATATCCAATGTAATCTCAGAGACTCTCATGCAGGGTTTTTTCTTTTTTGTTTATGTAGAAATTGACAAGCTAATTCTAAAATTTACTCAGAACGTGAATGGTTTTATTAAGTATAACAATAAGGAAAAATAAGAACAAAATTGTAGCTCTTTCAAGGATTAGTATAAAATTTCAGTAATCATGACTCTTTAATATTGGCATAAAGATAGACTTACAGATCAATGGAAAAGATGAGAGTCCAAAACAGACCAAAACATATATGGTCACTTGATTTTGGCAGAAGTACTATGGTAATTTAAGGAAGAAATGATAGTTTTTTTAAAGAAATAGAACTAGAACAATTGGATAGACATATGAGAAAAAATAAATATTTACATGCCATACACAAAAATTAATCATTCACAGATCATAGGTCTAACTGTCAGAGCTAAATTCATAGATTCTAAAAGAAAAAGCAGGAAAAAAATCTTTGTCACCTTTATTTAGAGAGAAATTTCTATATAGGCCTCAAAAACAAAGAAAAAAATAAATTGGACTTAATCAAAATTAAAATTGCACTTTAAAGGCACTGTTAGAATAAATAAAAAGGCATGCAATAGGTTCAGATAAAATATTTGTAAAACACTTATCTGTTAATGGATTTGTCCACTCACTATACAAAAAAACTCTGTAACCTCCATAACAAGATTAAAACATAACTTTAATGGGCATATAGATAGCCAATAAATGCATGACCACATGTTCAATGTCATTACTTAACAAGAAATGGAAAGTACAAACTGAATAAGATATGACATATCCACTAAAATGAGTAAAATCAGGAGGGACAATACCAAGTGCTGATGAGGTTGTGGATCAATTTAGAATTCTCATACATTATTGTTGATGACGCAAATGACATTCCACGTTGGCAAACGGTATGCCATTTTCTTACAAAGTTAAATATACACTCATCGGAAAACATAGAACTACTTGTAAGTATCTGCTCAAGAGGTTTTAATATGTATTTGAATATTCAGAGCAGATTCGTTCATAATATCTGAAAATTAGAAATGGTCTTAATATCTATCAAAAGGCAGCTGGATAAACAAACTGTGGTATACGTATATAATAGAAAACTATTCAACCATAAAGAGGAACTATTTTATACTACTGATACATGCAAAACCATAGAAGAATCTTAAAAGCATTATGCTAAGTGAAATAAGTCATATTGTGTGATTCCTTTGATATAAAATTCCAGAATTGTCAAAACTATCATGACAAAAAGTAGATCAATGGTTGCTATGGTACTAGGGTCAGTATAGTCTGACTCAAAAGGGGCCCAGGGAAATTTTTAGGGCCATGGGAATGTTCCATATATTGATTGTCATGGTGATTAAATTACTGTATACATTTTTCAAAACTAATCAAGCTGTACTTTTTAAAATGTGGGTTGTACTCTTTCTCTATTGTACCTGAGTAAAAAAAATTAAATATATAGATAACTTGTACTATCAGCCTTTAACATGCCTTCTTTCTAAAGGATTTTCAAAAATAATTTGACTTTTTCTTTTTTTTTCTTAAGGCTTTCAAATAAAATCCCTAATGCATAACAGCAAATCTACCATGTATAGACTTATATCCTATAGGAAATAAGAGAGAGAGAGACTATTCTTGAGTAGGGGAATGAAATTAAATGTATAATTTAGGGAGGTAAAACTAGACTAGTTATTCAGAAATGATTGCTGAGGTTGCAGGGTAGACAGGGGTTCAAGTTTAGAAACCTATGCAATATTTCTCAAATAATCAATTTTTTCCCTCTTTAATTCCAAGTGGAAGATTAAGAATCAAAAGAAACATTTGGTCTGAAGCCAGAGATTTTAGATTTAGCTACCTGCAGGGGAAGCTATGATTGTTCTTGACCACTGTAAAAATGTAGGTAGGGAGAGAGAGAAGCATATGGCCAAACACTGAATTTTAAGGCATGCTCACTGAATACAGTGGGAGAAAGGAGTCTCCAGGCAGAAACAGAACAGTTTTAAATGCTACAGAGAGGGCAAGAGAAGTGAAGAATGAAATTAGGCCACTGGATTCAATTATTACAGATACAGATATAATTTTCAAGCATTCTGTTTTAGATGGAGGTTAAAAATATTTTCACATAAAATGGAAGGAATCATAGTTGAGAGACTGTAGTAGGAGATATAATGTACTACTTTGAGGAATCTGGTTATATAGTAAATCTGTAGACCCCAATTGGGAGGATAATATAGTTTCATAAAAGGATCTTCAGCATAGGGGACATTCCAAAGCCGAGAGAAGGGAGTTAATGGAAGGGAAGGGACTGCTGGAGGGAAAAGGAGTATCTGAAGGTTTAAGTTCCCCAAGGAGCTGGGAGAGAAACGAGAGCAGTAACATGGGTAAAAACCAAGAGACATGGAAAAACTGTTTTAATCTATTAAGATATAAAACAGAGATTTATTCTCACTGCAGGCAGAAACATTAACAAAACATTTTTTTTTTCAAAAAAATTGAGTAAATAGTTGAAGGTCAATGTAGCTGTATTATATTACACTTACATGACCAAAACTTAAACATGCTGTTTTCTTTTTGTCTTTTCTTTTCTTATTACACTCTCTTTCCCTCTGCTTAACACTTTCCCTCAAGGTCAGCTTCTGATGTAATGATTCAATACTGTGTTACTTCAGTGGTGTTATGACTGAAAGCCACAAGAGGCTTAAAGTCTTAATTATACTTACCAAAGGATTATCACAAATCCTCACGTAACAGTGAAATGAAAGTTTATTTTTACAGATGAGAAGACCGATGCTCTGTGAGAATAAGTGGATTATCTAAAATCAAAGAGCTAATAAGTGATACAATTGGAATTAAACTCTTAGGTCATTTTTTAGGACTTCATTCCTATCTTACATAACCACAATATTCAAGAAATATTATCTGTTTTGTTCTTTCCCTTGGTATTATTGCCCTTTGAAGATAGCATCCCTTTGTGATTAATTCCAAAGAGGAGTTTCCACAGTTGACAGTTTTGACCAGTCAAAAGAAAACCAGTGATCTTAATTCCATTTCTGCCAATAACAAAATACAACCATAGGCAAGTTATGCTCTTTCTGAAACTTGATTTCTTTATTTGTAAAGTAAGGTATACAGTGACACAGTCTGTAAGGTCTTTTCTAGTTCTACATTTCTATGAGTCTAAAAGTGGGATGACGGTGAAAGACCAGCTCTACCTTGAGGATGAGCCAAATTTGAAATTGGCTATTTGTTTATAACCTACTTTACTCTTCACTTGGATTTTACATATAAATCCTATTTTTAAAAAGTCATACTAGATAAAATGGCTACAAAATTTAAAACAGAATACCATTGAGGCTTTCAGCTTATGAAGCTATATAAAGCAGTGTGAACTAGAATTGTGGCGTTACAAAATTATCATTGGCAATTTGCTTCAGAATTACTTTTCTATCTCATCTTACATAGTAAACAAACAAACAAAAAACATAGAGACTAAAGACACAGAAATGTCAGAGAGCTACTCAGAATGTATTGCTAAGGAAAATTATCCCTAAAATATTAGGTAAAAAGTCCTGAATGCAGTCATTTGACCAATGAATCCTCATTTACTTAAAAATAAATCAGTTATATCAATTACCGTGGAGCAACAGAATGTGGTTCCCCACTTCCCCATCTTTCCTTCTATAATACAAGATTCATACATTTTCCTCCTGACAGCTACTTATTTAGTGTCCTTTTTTGCACATTTTTCCTCTAATTTGCTTCAATGTTGGTTTGGTCTTAGGTTTCTCTCCTCCCCTCTTTCTACTCGCTCTCTGTAGATGGTCTCACTATTTCCATATCGTTACATATTATTTACATACTATTATCCCTGAAATTTACATCTCAATTCATATGAAGAATTTACACACACCAATCTAAAGAACATTTCCCTTTTCTTCCCACTCCCAACCTCACCCAAATCTCTTTCTTATGTTCCCTGTTTTGGTAAATGTTATGAGCATCTATCCAGTAGTTCCCCAGACTTAGGAGCCATCTTTAATTTTCCTCAATATACAAATCCAATCCATCAGCAAGTCCTCAATTCTAACTTCACAATATATCTCAACCCAATTTACTTCCCTACTGCTATGACCCTAAACCAAACTCCCACCATTTCTTACCTGAACTCCTGTATTAGACTAGCCATTTACCGGATTCTTTTTGCTTCAGTCCTTGTTCTATTTCACTTAATTTTTTAAGAGCAACCAGAATAATATTTTTAAAACATAAATCTTGCCATGTAATTCCCTCACATAAAACTCTCATATCACTTTCCACAGTACTTGGAATAAAATCCAGACTCCTACAGGACCTAGCATGATTAGCTGTTACCTCTCACTCCAATCCCATTTTATACCACTTTGCCTTTAACTCACTACATTCTGTCACAGTTAGATCCTTTGTTCCTTGTCTTAGTATCCTAGTGGTGCTCTAACAAATTACCACAAATTCCAGTACTGGATACCAGAAGTACAAAACCAAGTTGCCAGTAGGTTTGTTTCCTTCTAAAAGCTCCAAAAGAGCATCTCTTCCATGTCTCTCTCCCAGGTTCTGGTAGTTGTTAGCAATCCTTGGCATTCCATAGATTGTAGAGGTGTCATTCCAATCTTTGTCTCCATTTCAGATGGTGTTCTCCTGCACCAGTCATTAGATTTAGGGCCCAACCTAAATCCAGGATGATTTCAAGATCTTTAACTAATTGCATCTATAAAAACCGTATTACCAAATAAGGTCACATTCTGAGGTTCTAGGTGGATATGTATTTTGAGGGGACAATATTTAACTCACTGCACTTCTTCCATTTCATCTCCCTGATATTCAGATGGTCCATCTTCTGAAAATCACTTCCTCAGAGAAGTCTTCCTTGATTTCCTCCCTTTCTTAATAATAGCTCCCTGTTGTTTCCTTCACAATGCCAGCCAAACATGTATCATTTCAGTGGCATAGTTTGTATATATGTATATGAGAATACATACTAAATATAGATATGAGCAAACATATAAATATAGTAATATGTGTGTATAAGTGTATATACTTTGTGTTATCATCTAAGAATTTGGGAACATTTCTTCATCTAACTGTCATGGCATATACTCAAAAAAAGCTAGTAAGAAACAACTGGAGTATTCAAGGAATGGAAAAAAATAAAATCATCTGTAGAATAAACAGTACTAGCGAAGAAGAAAAAAAATAAAAAAAAACTCTGTGAATTTAAAAATAATAAAAAATGAGAAAATAATGTAAATGTAAAGGAAAGATACAGAGTGATAACACCTTGTATTATGTAAGATGTTGAAAAAAATCTATTTTATACTGATTTTTTTTTCTTTAGGCTGAGAGATAGTAGTCCCAATACTAACAAATGTAAAAAAGCAAAACAGAATTATAAGTAAAAACTTCGAGACACTTAACCAATATTTTAAAAACCTACTAACATAAAATCCTAACTAATTACCATCAATAATGTATGGATCTTGGTGATTTGTTTATAGAATTAAATTTCTGCACAGAAGAACAAAACAAAAAGAATTGCTTCATAAGTCTTCCTCCTAGCATGTTTTTCTGGCTATACAATGAGTATATAGACTTAGCATTTATGGAATAAACCCAACTATCACCTGAGGTCATATTCTGTGTATTGCTTAATTTAATTAACTAATTATAAAATAAACATGAGCTCAGAAGGAGACCCTAAGCTCCAGATCAGAAAGCAGCCACACCAGTACCTTAATTGCAGTCCATTAAACACTAAGCAGAGGATTCATCTAAGATGTTCCCAGACTTCTGACTCCCAGAAACTTAGATTGTTATTTTAAGTCATTAAGGTTGTGACAATTTGTTACACAGCAATAGAAAACTAATACACCTAATAAAACAACTTGGGAAGCTCTTCTTCTTTTTAATTGTCTGTTAGAGCTTTTAACAGGTGGTATAATTCCTTCCTTAAATGATTGTAGAATTCACTGGTGAAGACATCTGGTCCTGGAGTTTTCTTTGTGAGAGAAGATTTTTAATTGAGGATTTTCTTTCTTTTATGTGAAGTATCAGCTGAGTTTTTTATTTCTTGAATTAACTTGGTCGAAGTGTGTTTTTCTAAGAATTTGTCCATTTCATCTATAATATTAGATTCATCAGTATAAATTCTGTTCAAAATATCATGTTTTTGATTGTCTGTAGGACCTATAGTGATATACTCTTACTGAGTTCTGCTATTGTTTATCTGCACCTTCTCACTTGTTTATTTGACCAATCCACCAGAGAGTTGTCAATGTTAATTCCCCCCCGCGCCCCCGGCCCCCTGCAAATCAACTTTTGGCTTTGTTTATCTTCTATATTAAATATTCCAATATATTTTATTAATTTCTGCTACTAACACCATTTTTTTTCTATATACTTTAGGTTTTATTTGCTCTTTTTTTTTCCTTAGGTTCTTAAGTGCTTATAAAATTGATTTTTAGCCTTTATTTTTTCTAATATATATTTTTAAAGCTATAAATTTCTCTCTAAGTTGGGCTTTAACTGCCTTCCACGTGTGTCAATATGTAGTATCTCAAAATGAATCCAAAATTTTTTTCTTATTTTTACTTGAATTATTTTGGCCAACGGGTTAATTAGAAGTGTCTATCTTGTTTTCCAAAACCTTTAGCACTTTTTTGTTATTATTTTTTAAATTTTCATTTGTAGTATTAACTTCTAGCTGAACTCTGCTGTTAAAAGAAAATGTATTCTATATGATTTCAATTCTTTGACAATTATTGTGTTTTTCTGTATATGGCCTTCATTTGGTCAATCTGGGGAAATAAAGTAAGTGCTCTATATATATCACCGAAGCAAAGCTTATTTATCACATTGCTCAGATTATCATCTTTACAGACTTTATCTTCTAGTCCAATCAGAGCTGGGGAGAAGTAAGATAAAACAGTCTACCATGATTGAGGCTTTTCTGTTCTCCTTTTGATTCTGTTGATTTTCGTATTTATATTTTAAATGTATGTTGTTAGATGCATAAACATCAAAAATTTTTCTACCTACCTAGTACACTAACTTCAGTATTGAAAGTGCTCTTTTCCTATTTATTATTTTTTGAAAGACCATGTTTATTGACAGTAATGTAGCTAAGCAGGCTTATTTTAGTTAGTATTTTATGGCATACTTTTTCTATCATTTTAGTTTCAACCTTTATTTAATTCTCATATTTGTTCTCTCTTATCTGTTATTGTCTGTAGGATCTAGCTGTCTGTAGAGTCATATATCAGAATTTTTTTTGTAAATACACAGATTCAAAAACATTCTTGAATTTTATCTTGAATTGACCATTTTTTCTACTTATATTTAATGCAATTTCTTACATGATTTTGTTTAAAAGTTAGAGTGATGATGTTGGTTATAATCAGTTTTTATTTAAATTCTTGAAATGTTAGAAAATGGTGATTTAAATTAGGTGAAATCCGGTATTTCTGGATAGGTATTTGAGGAATATTTATCCAGACTTCACCACTGCGTAATATGGCCATGTAACAAAGCTGCATTTGTATCCCCTAAATCTATAACTCAAGAAAATAAATAAAAATAATTTTTGCGGGAGTTGACAATAGAAGAAAAATAGTCATTCATGTAGATTAGCCATTGTAATCTGTGATAAAGGAAAGAAAATATTTTAAAACTTGGATTTTCTATAAAAGTTCTTACCACATGCTTCAATCAAAATATAAATTTTTTATGAGTAAAATATGAGTATCTAGAGAATTTGTTATATAAATGATTTAGTTATTTCAGAGAACCTTGGTGAACTCTTTTAGTAAAATATTAAATATTTAATATATATACATTTAACTCCTCTTCCTATAATACTTATAAATCTTCTAAACGTATTTCAATAGCTTCAAATATCTCTTTGAAAAATAATTTAATAGCCTATCATAAAATCTTTAGGGCATATTCCTGTTATGTGGCATTCTTGAATCAACATAGATTTTAATTATAAGTAATAATTCTGCAGAATCTCAACTTTAATTTATTATGAATATACAATCAGATCCGTTTTTAAAGAGTCTGTAGTGGTTATAATTAATGTTAAGTGAAAAAATTGCATAATTCTCACGTTTTGCTGATTAATGTTTCCCTGACTGTAAACATTTGAAAAGACTGTCTAGTTACAGAAGAAAAGCTAGAACAAGTTATTTTCGTTCCAGATGAGTGTTCCTTAACACAGAGACACAGCTCCCCTGGGAAGGTTAATGCTGCCGCCAATCTTCTGGAGACCCAGGGAGGGGAAAGGGAAGAATCTCAAGCCAAAGAGGTGTGCAATTTCCTACAAAGCCAAAGTTTAATGCATACTAGTGACAGAACAGGGTTAGATCCTTGGAAAACTAGCTCATTTCTTATCTTGCCAAGAGAGATAGGATGCAGTACCAACTTATTGGGGTCCCTGGAGAAGCAACAGAAGTTACCCTGGACCTGTACATGTCCTGTTGCCTTGGGCTATCCTGGAGATTGGCCTTCAGACTCACCTTCTTAGAGATCCATCTTCATTCTTTCTGGAATGACTAGGCAATCATCAAACCTAATCTGAGATTGAACAGGCTATTAGACTACACAGTCACAGGGAGGATGTTTGGGGTTCCCTAGAAAAAGTAAATAATTTTGAAAAAGGTTTCGAAGAATCAATTTTAATTTTACATTCTAAATAAATGTGGCAATTAAATGCAAACTGATGTACCTTAAAGAAGTTGTAGTAGCTAGCTTTTGTAGTTGCTAAGGTCTGTAGAATTGAAGTACTTTTGGACCAAGAAAAGAAAGATCCTTGATTTACTTCCATTCATAATGAAGATCTTAATTTAATGCAAATTAGTTCTTTAAGACCTGGTTTAACATTCACCTCTCAAAACAAGTCTTCTAAAAATATAAAAATACCCCCCAAACCCAAATTATCATTATCATGATTATTTCTATATAATGCAAAATTAATCATTTATTTATGTACTCATTTTTACACTTGTTAATCATGTGTTAAAAAGAAATGATTGCTGGCCATGTGTGGTGGCTCACGCCTGTAATCCCAGGGAGTGGGAGGCTGAGGCGGGCGGGTAACCTGAGGTCAGGAGTTCGAGACCAGTCTAACCAACATGGAGAAACCCCATCTCTACTAAAAACACAAAATTAGCTGGACATGGTGGCATATGCCTGTAGTCCCAGCTACTTGGGAGGCTGAGGCAGGAGAATCTCTTGAACCCAGGAGGCGGAGGTTGTGGTGAGCCTAGATCACACCATTGCACTCCAGCCCCGGCAACAAGAGCGAAACTCCATCTCAAAAAAAAAAAAAAAAAAAAAGAAAAGAAAGAAAAGAAAAAAGAAATGATTGCTAACCAGTTAGAGTGCAGAAATTTAATAGTAAAGGGTCAGTATTTTTTATTTTCATAAAGTGCTAAGAACAGTACTAAGTATACAACAGGTATTACTAATATGCTTTCTCTATAAGCCTTTATCTTTACTTCATATTTTTCACATTTTAATGAGTAATTATATGTATAAAACTGTATTTATCCATCTTTCTTTTTTCAGAAAAACATCTATCTTTGATTTAAAAAGTAAAAATAGTTTCACTTTATTGTGTTAGATGAGAACAGTCTAATTAGAAACCAGTCTCTAGTTAAGAACTTGAGATCAAGAAATCTGTTCTATTTTCTGTAGAAGAATATACGTGTGTGTGTATGTATATGTGCATACACATACATATATGATATATAAAAAGTTACTTATGTTTTTTATATGTTTAAGGGTTGTATATAAATGCCTTCCAACTTATATACAAAGAAATAAATATATGTCTAATAAACATAAATAGAAAAGGAAGGGAGAGAAAAAGAACAAAATACAAATATTTGCAATTTCTGTGGTTAAAATGATATTTCCATTTTGGACAAAACAATGGTATTTTGGGGAGCAAAAATACTTGAAGTAAAATAATTTATATTGTACTTTAACCAGGAAATTGAATATACATTAATATTTATTTTGTATATTTTGCCCTATTTCATTAACATTGATTTTACTTCACAAGTCTTTCTTTAAATACCTTTTTCTGTATAGATTAATTATAAATTAACAGTACATCAAAAGGAAACTTTATTTCTAACCAAGAGTTGTTTCATTACCCAGAGGTTCTCAAATAATTTGACAGATACAGCAAAAAAATAATTTCTAAACTGTTTTCTATCACATTAATCATCAGAATGATAAAGCAATATGTTAAGATATTTCCACAATGCTTCCCACATTTTTAACACGTAACACTCAATGTTATCATAAACTTAACTTTCAGGTCTTTCAGGTATTAGTCTGAAAGTTCCTATTTATTTGCTCATTTCTATATTTAACGTAATTTAAATTTTTGATTACAGAAAACTACATTTGCATGTGCCCTCTAAGTAGTTTGATTGTGTTGAAATATAGATGCTTAAGTAGTTCTAAACCATAGCAGTTACAGTGGTAAACATTTAGAGAGGACTTGCGTTTGCCAGGCAGGTTTGGAGCACTCTACATTGCTGGCTCATTAAATAGAACCACCATGTAAAAGATCCTGTTTTCATCATAATCACATGGCTTAAGAAATAAAGACACAAAGAAGAAAGCTAGTTTGCTCAAGGTTAAAAACAGCTATCAAAAGGTGGAGTCAAAAATCAAATTGAGGCTGACTTTCCTGAGTCCACACTCTATGCCACTACCTCTTATGCTGTTTTGCATGGATTACAAAAAATTGAAATCAAAGGTTTATATAAAATATGGTTTGCACACAATATTGTACACTTTCTATAACTTTATTGACTTCTAATAAATTGTAGTCTGAACTGACTCTATGTGTACACTGACGCTAATTATTTTGGAAATTTTCCTAGCAGTTATCCTTTATCATCTTTGGGGGACATGCAAAATGTTAACCGTTCTACTTCACCACACCTCTCCAGAATGTTTATCCTAGTGTTCTGTGTGTTTTCTCTTTTATCTACTTTCTCCAATATCTTCCCCTCAGACTTTTTACTGTGCCTTTGAAACCCCTATTTTACAGAAAACAATCTTTCCTATTTCATCACTTTGTTGAAGGAGCCCATCATCACTTTACCTCAATGAAAATAGATTTAAATGGCTTCATAGGTTGTACCAATAGGATGCTTTTCCAAATTCCGCAGCTCACTTAACTTCAGAAAGTAGTGCTAACACCTTTCTTGAAAACCATTAGAATTTCCAACCCTTACGTCTCCATTCCAAAGTAGAACCATCTCTACTTTGGTGCTCACACCATCTGACTATTCCTCCTGTTACTCCTCCCCATCATTAATAACTAAAAATGGCATGGTCTTTTTAACATGTAAATGAGGTTAGCTAATGAAATGACTTCAATTCAAACAAGCAACTACAAACAAGCAACAAATCTCAAATAAGTAACACCTTCATTTTTCATCAATCTCGTCATTAAACATGCTTTGTCATATAGTCCCTCTACTTGTCTGGACTTCAGCTTGAGCAGATTCATAACTTTTCAGTCACTTAGAGTTGCAAGAATGAATCTCAATGTGGATATCCAGACCATTTTCGAGTTCAGAATGCCCAGTACAGCCCACCACCAAAATTTAAGTTACATATTTAACACAGAGCTTTTCTGATCACTCCACCTTGAACTACTGGAAAAGAGGAAGATGATCCACTTTTTCACCTGTATTCTGTCTGATTCATAGGTCTTTCTTCTAGGTTGGGGCAGGGATATGAAAATGCATTACAGAAAAAAAGGCAAAGTTTTATAAGACTGGTAACTTCTATGTTCCAGGTGCCAAAATACTGGACTTCTAAATTGGGAATCATTAAAAGATTCTTTGGAGGTCGTCCCGTGGGGATAGCCCATGCTACACAGATCATTGACATAGGCAATTGCTATTTGCTTTCTGACTAACCATTTGCCTCCCACCACCTCCTCACATTTCAGTTTATATTCTTGGCAGAACAGCTGACATCCTATTAATTCTTAATACTGGATCCCATTACCCTAGCAGGCAGTCATCATATAAAGGGTTCTATTATCCTTCTACTTCATCAATCTGGCACATGGGAAGCTCATGTACCTCTGACACACCAAATTCTTGTTGTAAAGACCACTTTTACTGCTATTCTTTCTCATTGGCCTAATTTAGATTAGCTTAACCAGACTTCTACCTCCCAAATTTATTGGAGAAGCAGCAAACATCAGATTCAGTGGCCACACATGTCTGCAAACTCCAAGGAATGCACATTCATTTATTTCTTCCCTTACCTTACATCTAACTCATGGAAGTACTTGATGATATACTGCTGAAAAAATATCAAAATACAAAAACACCACTGCTTCTTTCTATGAGTCATTGCCTTGGGTCCACCCTCATTTGGCTAAGGAGAAGCACACACTTCTCTCCACAGAGTAAAAACCCTGCAGTACTCCCTACCAGCTGACAGCTCTCTGCTAATGAGTCATCTGGTCTTCTCTAAGAGAGGATAATGGTGGTGATTCATAGTGGCAGGACTGATGCTGCCATTATTACAAGTCTGTGGTGAATATGTCTAACACTTTTCCGAAGAATGCGGGGATACTTATCATCAATGGCACTATGTTTTGGGGCTTTAAGGAAAATTTTGATTCAACAATGGAAACCTCATTTCACATTTTTTAACTCCTGCATTTTTGGAAGTTTTCAATTACTGGTTCACACTATTACAACCTGAGACCTGTTATCATCATAATTCTTGTTTAATTTATGTTGATTAAATATTTATTGAAGGCATACTGTGTGCCAGCATTGGTGGTCCAGCAGTAAACCAGACAGAAATGTCTGCTCTCATAGGGTTTCTATTCCAACGATGTTAAACAATGTAACTAAGACATATGGCATTCGAAATATGTCCCTTTGATTTTCTTTACTATTATTTCTTCCAGTGGCCAAAACTTAAAGGTTTCTTTGGGTCCTATTTCTCTCCCTACCATAAAATTCTATTGATACTGGTTTTGTATGTTTTTTTCATTTGCTATTGTCATTCTTACTACCACTACTATAGTCTGAAGTTCACCTTTGTAATTTTATTCTGGAATTATTATAATAACCTCAATCTCTTTTCCCATGCGGTATGCTGCTACAGTTATCATTGTGAGCACACAAATATGTCCATGTAAATCATGTGCTCATGAATATTTGTTCTAATTCATTCATTCAACCAATAGTTATTGAGAAACTCATATGCCAAGTATTATAAATCTTTATTCTATAATAGTGAAAGAAAGAGACGAGGCCTGCAACTATGTAAAGTTTATATTCTAGTAGAAAAATATAAACAATAATCCTATAGGGTCAGAAAAAATAATATTGGGTGTTCATGGAAAACTCTGTTAAAGTGACAATGAAACAAAGACCTAAAGAAAGTGAGGCAGTAAGCCATGAGGATATCTGAGGTGAGAGCATGGCACAAAGAAGGAAAAATGGCAAGTGTAATGTCCCTTACCGGTAATAAACTTGCCTGGGTAAAGGGACAGCAAAATGGCTAGTGCAGCCTAAGTGGATGAGCTATGGAGAAAAAGGTAGAAGGTGAGTTCCTAGAATCATCATAAGGGAAGGAAGTAATTAAGAGTCTCGGAAACCACTCCACAGGCTTTGGGAATTTTATTGCGATAGCAAGTTAACACAGCTTTAAGGCTAAATGTAACATGCCAATTTACATTTCACAAAACCTGTCCTTCTTGGTTCATAGAGACTGGACAGGTGAGAAAGAATGGTGGCTGTAAACACAGTGGTAGTTTTGGAGGATTCTAAATAAGTTGTGAAGACAGGCCCACATTATGGCTTTCAGTGTTTGGGTTTTGAGAAGGGTAGCATGAAGTAGCCCTTAACTGAGAGGGGGAAAATGGCAGGAGGTTTGCAGGAGTGATAGAGGGAATCAGAGTTCAATTTTTAATTTGTTATGTTTTAAATTCCTTCCAGATATACAAGTGGACATGTCAAATGTTTAGTCATATACACAAATCTGAAGTTCAAGGGAATGATGTAACCTAGAAATATAAATTTTTCAGTTATCATTATTTAAGTAGCACTTAAACTGTGAAACAGATTGGGCCATCAAGGGCCTGAATGTAGATAGAAAACATTGCAGGGGCCACAAAAAAAGATTCATCCAACACTGGCCTCCTGGTTCCTTAATATCATCAATTCCAATGAGCTTCAGTCCCTCTTTACTTCATCACCCATGTCTATGACCACAATCTGGAGTTTATTAGTACCTGGAAATATTTTGGTTCTGAAATGCTTAAACCAAGCACACAGGTAATGACAAAACACACTCAAATCTTCTCTCTTTAAGATAACTGCACCTCAACTGCATCTCCTCTATTGGCTATTGCTTCCTCTGACTTCCTGCATAACAAAGCTCTTAAAATAGTTTTCTACAGTCACTGAATACAGTTGTTAGTCTTCCATTTAATCTCTCAGGCCCCTGGAAATTTGATTCTACCTAAATTACTCTACTACAATTACTCTCACCAAGATCATTTCTTCTTGTTAAATACAACATAGTTTTTGAACTCTCAACATCATGAAACTGCTAATATCCCTCTTGTCATCCTCTCTTTAACTTGGCATTGATGATTCTCACATTTCTGGTATTCCATCCTTGGACCCATCTCTGTTTTGTCTTTTCTGAGGCACATTTTTCTCTGACCTTTACTTAAGTGCTTTTCTTTCTCAAGCTTTATTCTGAACTCTCTTATCTTCTAACTCTATATACATGTTTTTTGGGAGGATGATGTCATCAACTCCAACAGCTTTAATTAAGTCTTCTACATGTCCAAATAAACAGCTTTAAATGAGATCTCACCTTTAAATTTCCAAATCATTCATATATTCCCAACTCAGTTAGCTCAACTTAACATGTCTAAAACTGAATCCCTCATTTCTCCCTTGAAAATGCTCTATCTCGTTGGTTTCTTGTCATGATGAATGGTACCTTCATCCACTCAATTGCCAAAGCAGAAAGTTCCAATATCAGCCTTGACTTCTCAATAGGCCTCAGTCTGCTTCCAAACAACCACCTATTCTTGTATGTTCACCATGTTCTCAATATCTCGTGAGTCAACCCATTCTTCTCCATTCTTGTTGTCACCTTATAGGCTTTTATTAATCATCTAATTTTAAAAAAAATAATGTTGAGTTTCTCCTGTGATATTGCCCTCAGTTATTGTTATAATCTACGAAAATAGACCAAAAAAGTCACCATGATCATTTTCATCACTATCCTTTGGATGAATGACTGCAAGTCTTTTCATAGGTCTCTTTGCTTTAGTCTTTTCTCTAATTCACTCTCCAACAGATAACAATAAAATGTTTCTTAAGGGAAGATATCATTGACTCTTCTGTTTAAAGACTTTACTGCTTCCCTTTGGTCTTTAGTATAAAGTACAAATTCCTTGCATGTAATTTATCATATTCTTGCCCAGGCTTAACTTTCTAGCTTTCTATCTCACCTTTATCTGCCATGCCCAGGTTATTTTATACTTTACTACATGATATTATTTTCTCATTTTTTTACCTATGCAGATGCTGTTTCCTCTGCTTAATATACCACGGTCCCCCCAAAACTTGGCAAACTTCAACTCATCCTACAATTGGCAAGAAAGAAATGATTTTCTTCTATTTGCCTTGCTTGTTTCTCAAGTTCCTTTCCATTCCCATCAAAGGGATTATGTGGTACTCTTACTTGCCTTCATCTCATCTTGTGCTTACATGAAATTATAATTGGTTTTTGCCAAACTATCCATTCAAGTATATTGTAAAATTCTGAAATCACTGTGTATTGTTTATCACAGTGTCTCCAAAACCTAACCAAATGCTATAGTATAGCCTAGCACATGGTGTATACTCAAATACATATTGAATTTGAAATAAACAAACAGGAAAATAAAAGGAAGTAATATAACAATATAAGGTTCAAGTTGAAAGAATTTAAATTAGGACACAATTCAGATTAATATTTTATCATCTTATCTGAAGTAAATGAGTAGAACATTGTCACTTTTGAATAATCAAATTAAGATCAGTTTTGTAGATGTTTAAACTCTAAGACCATTTACAATTTAAAATACATATAACTTGGTCTAAACAGCACCCTCAGAAAATTGAAATTGTTTTACATTCTGTGGTGTGTTTATCCAAACTGCTAAGGACCATCAGGAAGACAATTAAAATGAGAACAGAAAGTACAATTCTGTTTCCTCAGTGGGGAAAAAAAAAAACCTAATAGAGCTTAAGAATGTTCAGGACAGTGTGTATATTAAACCCAAGGATATGAATTAGATGGGTAATCACTTATTCACCACACTCTAGAAATAAAGAGAACCATTAGCATTTAGGAAAAAAAAACAAACTTAGAATATTTAAAAGTATTAAGTTCTGCAGGGAATAAAATGCATAGATCTTATTATTCCAAAGTAATAAATAGAAAGAAAACAAGGAAGAAACTGAATATCTTCAGTGGTATTCTTGCTATAATTACTACATGAGACAATGAAGTACATTTAATTTAAATCCTGATAATAACATTTTGTAAAATACAATTGAAACATCTTCACATTTGACAAATGTATGTTACAATGAAACATGCTCTGGAATGTCTCATGTAGTCTCTTTATTAGATTTTTGTCAATATCGGCCCTTAAAAGACATCAGAAATAATAATAAAGTAAATAGCTACTTAACAATCAAAATATTTTCCTAAACCAAATTGCAAAGAGAAACACATCTCATTGTGTATATACAGACTCTGCTTGAGTCTGTTACCACTAAACTTAACTCGTATGGCCAAGCTGATCCACTAAATCCTATCTATTGACTTATACCTAGTCCACAGTCTACAAAGAATTCTGGCACTAGGGCAGGGGTTGTCTTAAAAATTACACCTCTCTCCTACTGGCTCATGGGTTCAACACAGGAAGGGATCTTTCACACTGCTGGTTACACACTGACCTGACATCCACAGGCTCCAGATAGCAGGTTCATGCTTTACAGATATATAACAGAGTTCATGCATTGCACCCCAGTACTTCAGTATCCAAAGTCCTCTTGGACTGTAGCAGAGATGGATATATTTACCCTGGCCTTACCAGGGGTTGTCTGACAATGTGGGGCACTTTGAGTCTTTACAATTCCCAGGTTTTTTACATTTTAATATTGTTCATATTTAAAACACCAAAGACTATACAAAGTGGTATATTTACAAAGCACTATTTAATTTAATAATGAATTTTACACTTTCAATTTTGATTATCTAGTTTCTTTTCCTTTGTACTTCTATGTAAATGAATTATATGCCTGTACACTAGAGGTTAATCTGCGATCCAGTTTTTATGAATGGGAAACATATGCCATAATATAGAATATCTTTTGATGTAATTTTCAAAGACAGTTTCAAGTTAATATTTAACAGACACTATTTTTTCTCCAGTGATAAAAGCATTTATTATCTAAGATAATTACGTGATTTGGAAAAATCTACAAGTTGTGTTTGCTGCTACAATTCATTTCCAGTTTCTGAATTAAAATCCTTTTCAGAAACAGGCCATTGTAAAATTTTGAATCACCCTTGAAAATCATGAATGAGTAGTTTTCTTTTTCTTTATTAACATTAAAACTGAGACTACCTGAATTTTCAGTAAAATCTATTTAACACTTATTGTTAAAAATATTAATGCAAAATTCTCCTAGAGTTCTCAAATTTATTCTTACCAGATATGCAAATTTACTTATAATGACATTTGCAAATTTAACACAACCTTCTATATATACCTTACCATTTGAAATAACAAACTCCACTCTGTTTTCTACTGCTTCAGAAATAACATTTGTGTGGACCCACAGCAAAATTTGCAATTTTAAATATACCATTAACATTTCAAGATACCTCTGAGATTTCTATTACACTGGCAAAGAAATTACTCGACAGCTATGCATCCTTATGAGAGATAATTCACTCAGTACTTGATGTATTCTGTTCAATAAATGAAAAAATAAAAGACTTTGAATTTCTTACCAATGAAAACATCACCATAGAATGGTTTCTACAAAAAGCATAGCTTTTGAAGTAGGCAACAGTATTTTGACGATCTACTAAAATGACATTTTTTAAAGAAAGGAAAAAATATACTTTGGGAGGCTGAGGCAGGCAGATCACTTGAAGTCAGGAGTTTGAGACCAGCCTGACCAACACGGTGAAACTCTGCATCTACTAGAAATACAAAAATTAGTCAGACATGGTGACGCATGCCTGTGATCTCAGCTACTCACTAGGCTGAGGCAGGAGAACTCTTTGAACCCAAAAGGCAGAGGCTGCAGTGAGTCGAGATCATGCCACTGCACTCCCATCTGGATGACAGACAGAATGAGACTCTGTCTCAAAAATTATTTTTTTTAATTTTAAAAAGGAAAAAATAATTTTAAAAACTTGAAATTGATTTAGATTATGTATAATTTAATCTGACTTTCAGTTTTCTAACTTGGAGGCAAAAACAATAGCTTCATTCATAGCTTTACTCTTAAATGATTGAAATAACCCTAGATACTATTGAGCCAAATACCTAGATACCTTAGATATTTAGGGCTAAAGAAAATGACTGTTACATAGGTCCCGGCAGTATGTTCCAGATAGCTCCTTAACAATGGGAGACACTAAATTAATGTGTAGTAATGAACCCCTAGATTGCCTAAGCCCCTATGTACTCTGAAACTTTCAAGTTTTCCGCTCTACAAAATGTTATAAAATAAGCACAATCATTGAAACTTCAGAAAACATAAGTATAAAATAATCATCATGGTATAGCACAGCCAAGAAAGAACTCCTATCTTCTTCACAGTATTATAAGTTGTTTTAAAAGGAAAAAAAATCTATCTATCTATCTATCTATCTATGTATACATATAGATATATAGATTGATATACTATACATACATATATATATATATAGAGAGAGAGAGATAAAGTTGTATAACTCATGCCTATTCACTTTTATTTATTGGGAATGACATTGATGTGGTTTGCCTTCAGGATACCATTTTTCCTTTCTGTGACCTTTATTTTCTCCCTGCAAAAGGATTCCTTCAACAACCAGGCCACATACTCATTCAATCTTTCATGTTTAGAAACATGCTTTCTTAGAGGGTGTGACAAACTAATTTATTTTACCATGTAAATAATGGATAAGATCTTTATCAGTACTTGCAGAAGACAGATATTTCATTTTGCTTCGAACAAGGGACAAATCCTTTGAAAATTGACTAATCTCTTAACTGTAGAATTCTTCCAGGAATCAGTGAACAGTTGAGGGAAGTATTTTGAAGGTAGTAGATCTACTTTTCTGATGTAAGCTGAATTTTATGGACAAGCACCGTGCAAGGCAGAAGGGTAAAATTACATCACCTAAGCTCTCACCTACAATACTTCAGTAAAAGACTGGCCATTAATCCTGTCAATATACTTTCCGGGTTGACTTATATGAAATCTTGCCTTACATTGTAATGTAATAGGTCCAGGGGATAAATATAAGCAGCTGTCTGCAGCCAATATATTTTTCCACATAAATACTTACAATAAAAATAAAAAGAAGGAAAAGGACTATAATATGTTTTTTAGCCATACTTTAGGAGCAACTTGATGAAAATTAGATAACACCATGAGACACATGAGAGTGAGACAGGAGAGAAAGAGCTACAACTGAAAGTTAACAACTCACTGGCATTTTAATGGAGTTAAAGTACTTCACCTACATGCCTATGTGAAGAATAGCTAAAAAAATGATAATACTGAGTTCTGTATGTTCCTCATTAAATTTCATTTTGCTAAATAAAAAACAAGTAATGATAAAAAGTATTCATTGACTATTTGTTGATATAAGTTGAATTCGGCTCATTACTTTACATATACTCTTTTAATTTATTTTGCATCTCAAGCATGAAGTCATAGGGATGTCATCTCTATCAGTGTTTTCTGAAATCAGACATCACAGAAAGGACTAAGATGTTCCAATAATAGAACATCAAGCTTTTGTTACTGTTTATAAATTATAATTCATAGAAACTTTAGACCACTTTATAAACTTTAATTTCCTGGAAGCTTCCTGAATTAAGTAGAAAAGAACAATATTGAGTCAATACTATTTATCACATGGACATAATTTTTCTCAGTAACTAGAAAAGATATTACAACTCAAATATTATACTCATATTTAGAATAATAAACTCTCCAATTAGTGTAGCCTATTAGTAGAACGTAAATTACAGAGATATTCTAATAAAGATTTTATTCCTATTTTTAAAACCAATAAATTCAGATAAACTTTTATGAGTTGTTAAAACTTTTTAAAACACCAGACCACACCTCAAAGCAATTTCGTACTTCTGTTATTAGTTACTATAATAGTCATATTTCTAAAAAGTACCTGTATATGACAAATAATATACAAGCAATCGACTGATGACCTGGTGTGTACACAATTCAATTCGTCAACGGTTAAATTTAATGAAGAATCTAACTTACCGGTGGATCAGCCCCCTTAGAACCAGCCAGCCCTCCTGTTAAGGATTCGATATCCTGAAAAGGGGAGAGGTGTTGATTGTAAAATGCTACTCAACAGCATGAAGAATCCCCCAATCCCACAGTGTAATAATTTATTTAGCTGCAAAGTTAGGGCACGTCAGCTTCTTTTTTTTTTTTATTTTTTTGCAATCTTGGACACTGTAATACTATACAAATAGTCTACATCTAAAGATCTAGATATTCTCTCCAACTCTGAACAGTCTATAAAAAGAAAAACATATAAACAGATATTTTTGAAATATGCAGATGTTTCATCTTTGAAGAGCTGAAGTGAGAGCAGAAAAAAGAAAATTTAAGAAAACTTCAGTATAACGTATTATTTTCAAAAATATTAAACCCATGGAAAATGTTTAACCTAAAAAAAATTTAAAATATTTTCTTTTACTTTTTATGAATACATAATAGTTGTACATATTTATGACATACATATGATATTTTGATGCAAGTATTTGATGTCTAATAATCAAATTTAGGTCCATCGCTTCAAGCATTTATCATTTCATTGTTTTGGAAACATTCCAAATATACTCTTCTAGCTATTGTGAAATACACAATAAATTATTGTTAACAATAGTCACCCGATTGTGCTACTGAATATTAGATCTTATTCATTTTATCTAACTGTAGATAAAAATATTAACCAAATCTTATTTTTTCACCCCCTCCCGACTAGCCTTCCCAGTCTGTGGTAACCACCATTCTATTCACCACTTCCATGAGATCTTTTTTTTATAGTTCTCACATATAAGTAAGAACAGGTGACATTTATCTTTCTGTGCCTGACTGATTTTACCTAATATTCTCCAGGATCATCCATGTTGTTGCAAATTTAAAAAATTATAACTATGGTCTAGTCTATTTCTACACATAGAATATAAAAATATAAAGAGATTGATTTTTAATCTCTAATAGGTAACCAGAGAAGGTCATGTTTGAGTAATGACTATAGTTGTTAAATTTATAAATGGAGAAATAGGGGACAGTGTGATAAGCTGTAGAGGCTGTGACCTGTTTATAGGAACAATTAAACCTCAGCCTTGTCAGTTCTATGGCTTTGGTTCCAGGGTTATTAATGGTTATATGACTTATTCAAAAGAAGTTGCAATTCTAGGTTTTAAAGTAAAATCACCCAGATTTTTAGTGTTTGCAACTGATTTAAGTTGTAAACCATCTCCCATCCCTCCCAAATGACAAAACACAACTCTCTGCTAAAAGGATGCTGGAAAGGAATTTTGGGTTAAATTGAATGGTTACACTTTTTGGCTAAGGATGTTTTCTTATGACTCTGATCACCTCTTATCTGTTTGCATCTAGTTGGAAAGACAGGGATGAAGAAGGGGGAAATATAGTTGCATTAAGAAAGCAAAGAAGAGCTCTCCTGCCCGTCTCGTTTCACGAGCGAGGGAGAGTTCCAGGTTCGAACCTGTAATAAAGATCCTTGCTGCTTAGCTTTGACTCTGGACTCTGGTGGTCTTCTTCGGGGAATAAACGGTCTGGGCATAACAAATGGGGGCTCATCCGGGATTTCCCCCAAGCCCACGAGACCCCCAAGTCAATGGATCTTAATCTGTAGGACCGGACCTGTCGGATACTCCCCTCTGCTTCACACTCATTTTCGTCCCTCCTTCTCTTTGTAGGAGCAGTCCAAAGATGGCAACAACCAGAGCACGCCGCTCTCACTCCTTGTTACCAATTTTAAGGATGTGAAGGCTCGGGGGCATAACTTAAGCGTAGAACTAAAGAAAGGAAAGCTAGTTACTTTCTGCCGTTTGGAGTGGCCCTCTTTCGGCGTAGGGTGGCCCTCCGAAGGAACTTTCTGTCTCTCTATTATTACTAAGGTAAAAACTAAGATTTTCCTGCCAGGGCAGTCAGGACATCCTGATCAAATTCCTTATATTCTAGTGTGGCAAAATCTTGTGGAAGACCCACCACCCTGGATAACTCCATTCATCCTTGAGCCTTGCAAGGTCCTAGTAATGCGACCTACAAGACAAAGGACTCCCTCTGCTCCCTCAGCCCCTGTGCTGCCAGACAGCCAGGACCCCCTAACGTTAGAACCCACACTTCCCCCACCATATCCGCACCTTATCCCGCAGGACCCAGTCCCCCAGGGTGGTGCTTCCGTAGAGGGAAACCGAGAAGCGGAAGCAGCCGAGAGCGAAAGTAACCCGGGGGGGGGGGCCGGCCGGCCGAACGCGAGGCCGCGTACTGCGGGACCAAGCTTCCCGACTCCCTGACTCCACCGTAGCCCTGCCTCTCAGAGAAATAGGATCGCTCGATGATACCGGGCTCTCCTGTCTCATGTATTGGCCTTTTTCCACTAGTGATTTATACAATTGGAAGTCCCAAAATGCTCGGTTCTCTGATAATCCCAAAGATCTAACCTCGTTGTTAGACAGTGTCATGTTTACTCACCAGCCAACCTGGGATGACTGTCAACAGCTCCTCCGAATCCTGTTCACAACGGAGGAGCGGGAAAGAATCCAAGTTGAGGCCAGAAAGCTGGTTCCAGGAGATGACGGCCAGCCAACTGCAAATCCTGACCTCATTAACGCGGCTTTTCCTTTGACCCGGCCCAGATAGGACTACAACACGGCAGAAGGTAGGGGACGACTGCTCATTTATCACCAGACTCTAATGGCGGGTCTCCGGGCTGCAGCTCGCAAGCCCACCAATTTGGCTAAAGTATATTCTGTGTTACAAGGTAAGACAGAAAGCCCCGCTGTGTATTTAGAGAGATTAATGGAAGCTTTCAGACAGTATACCCCTATGGACCCGGAAGCACCGGAAAATCAGGCTGCGGTAGTAATGTCCTTTGTAAACCAGGCAGCATCAGATATTAGAAGAAAACTCCAGAAATTAGAAGGTTTAGAGGGAAAGCAGATTCAGGACCTCCTTCAGATGGCCCAGCGAGTTTATAATAATAGGGATACTCCAGAAGAAAAACAGTTCAAGGCAACCAAAGAAATGACCAAAGTTTTAGTAGCAGCTTTCCCCCAGGCAGGGAATGGCCAAAGCAGAAAGCAGACAAAGCAAGGCTCTAGGCAAGGATTAGAAAAGGATCAGTGTGCTTATTGCAAGGAACGTGGTCACTGGATTAAAGACTGCCCAACAAAACGGAGACCAGCTAACCCTACCTCTGTACTCGTTACCCAGGACTCTGACTAGGGAAGACGGGGTTCGGACCCCCTCCCTGAACCCAGGGTAACTTTGCAAGTGGAGGGGTCCCCAGTTCGCTTCTTGGTCGATACTGGGGCGGAACGCTCAGTCCTAACCAAACCAATTGGAAAAATGTCTAAGAAAACATCCTGGGTGCACGGGGCCACAGGCATCAAAAAATACCCCTGGACAACCCAGAGGACTGTAGACTTAGGAACGGGAAAAGTCTCCCATTCCTTCCTAGTCATCCCAGAGAGCCCCTGCCCTCTACTAGGGAGGGACTTGCTGACAAAAATGGGGGCCCAAATCCACTTTGAGCCAGAAGGGCCCAAGATAACTGATTCCCAAAACAGGCCAATATCTATCCTGACTGTCACCTTAGAAGATGAGTACAGACTCCATCAAGAGCAAAAGCCCCCCGATCAGGAAATTGACTCTTGGCTCCAGCGTTTCCCTGAAGCGTGGGCAGAAACTGGAGGCTTAGGGCTAGCTAAACATCGACCTGCCATATTTGTGGAAGTTAAGCCAGGGACGGACCCAGTTCGGATTCGGCAATATCCTATGCCCCTGGAGGCAAGAGAAGGAATTACGCCCCATATCCGCCGACTCCTAGACCAGGGAGTCCTACGGGCTTGCCACTCATCCTGAAATACTCCACTGTTACCTGTTCGTAAACCCAACAGTACGGACTACAGGCCAGTACAGGATTTAAGAGAAGTTAATAAAAGGGTCATGGACATACATCCCACTGTGCCCAATCCATACACCCTTCTGAGTGCTTTACATCCCGAAAAACAGTGGTATACCGTTCTTGATCTAAAAGATGCTTTCTTCAGCCTTCCTCTGGCTCCCAAAAGTCAAGGACTCTTTGCATTTCAATGGACGGATCCTGAGAGGGGCATCAACGGTCAGCTAACATGGACCAGGCTGCCACAAGGGTTCAAGAACTCACCAACCCTGTTCGATGAAGCCCTTCATGAAGATCTGGGTGAGTACCGGCGGCAACACCCTGAAATAACTCTTTTGCAATATGTTGATGATCTCTTAATAGCAGCCAGATCCCCGGAAACTTGTGTTCAAGGGACTGAGGACCTCTTGAAGACTCTGGGGGAGCTAGGCTACGGAGCCTCAGCAACAAAGGCTCAGATCTGCAAGTCGGAGGTAACTTATCTGGGGTACCTATTAAAAGGGGGGCAACGCTGGCTAACCAAAGCCCGAAAGGAAACAGTCCTACACATCCCTAGACCCCAGTCGACACGGCAAGTGAGAAAATTCCTGGGGTCGGCAGGGTTCTGTAGGTTATGGATACCCGGATTTGCTGAGTTAGCCAAGCCCCTATGCCAGGCAACAAAGGAACGGCAGCCCTTCAATTGGACGGAAGAGGCTGAGCTGGCCTTTCAACAAATCAAAACTGCCTTGTTATCAGCCCCCGTGCTGGGGCTCCCTGATGTCTTCAAGCCCTTCCACTTATACGTAGATGAAAGTAAGGGTGTTGCAAAAGCCGTGTTAACACAGTACCTAGGCCCCTGGCAGAGGCCAGTTGCCTATTTGTCAAAAAAATTAGATTCAGTGGCTGCTGGCTGGCCACCCTGCCTCCGGATAATCGTGGTGACTGCCCTAATAGTCCGAGACGCTGATAAACTTATCATGGGGCAAGAGTTGCGCGTTACAACCCTGCATGCCATTGAAGGTGTCCTCCGGCAGCCGCCGGACCGATGGATGAGTAACGCCCGGCTCACCCACTATCAAGGACTGCTGTTAAACCCCCTCAGAATAACTTTTCTGCCCCCAACCTCTTTAAACCCTGCTTCACTGCTGCCAAATCCAGGCTTGGACGCCCCGTTCCATGAGTGCACTGAGATACTGGCTCAGGTGCATGGGGTGCGGGAGGACCTGCAAGATCGTCCGCTCCCCGACACAGAACTCACCTGGTTCACTGATGGCAGCAGCTACGTCCACCAAGGCCAGCGGTATGCAGGAGCGGCTGTAACGTCAGAGACTGAGGTAATCTGGGCGGAACCCTTGCCTCCAGGGACATCGGCCCAAAGAGCCGAACTGATAGCCCTCACACAGGCCCTCACCCTAGGGGCAGAGAAAAAACTAACAGTATACACGGATAGCCGCTATGCTTTCGCTACTGCGCACATACATGGGGCCATCTACAGAGAAAGGGGACTATTAACAGCCGAAGGCAAAGAAATAAAAAACAAGCAAGAGATCCTAGCTCTATTAACTGCTTTGTGGAAACCAAAGAAATTGGCTATCGTACATTGCCCCGGGCATCAGAAACCAACTACGCCAATTGCTCGAGGCAACTTCTTAGCTGACCAAACCGCAAGGAGCATAGCAAAAGCTCCCAGTGAGCTCCTCGCGCTCCAGCTCCCCGATCCTGGCCCGCGAAATTTGCCATGTTTTCCCGACTATACCGAACAAGATCGTGAATGGATGAACACGCTTCCCCTAAAACAGGTTAAAAATGGGTGGTGGACTGATATAAATGACCAAACCATCCTACCAGAAAAATTAGGACGGTAGGTGTTGGAACACATCCACCGGACAACCCACCTGGGTGCCCGGCGAATGATGGACTTAATCAGGCATGCCAAGTCTAGAATCAGGCGCATAGCTGAACTGGCCAGCGATGTCACAACAAATTGCAAAGCCTGCCAACTAAACAACGCTTGCCCCCAAACCCAGACCACCGCAGGAATTAGGTGTAGAGGAACTAGGCCTGGTATCTATTGGGAAATAGACTTTACTGAGATAAAGCCTGGAAAATATGGGTATCAGTACTTACTTGTCTTTGTAGATACTTTTTCAGGATGGACAGAAGCGTTCCCAACTAAGAGAGAAACTGCTCAGGTTGTAGCAAAGAAAATTTTGGAAGAAATCCTCCCCAGGTATGGCTTTCCCGTCCAAATAAGGTCAGACAATGGACCAGCCTTCGTTGCTAAGGTAAGTCAGGATTTGGCTTCCATTCCTTAGGGCAAATTGGAAATTACATTGTGCTTATAGGCCCCAAAGCTCAGGACAGGTAGAAAGGATGAATCGGACTCTGAAGGAGACCTTAACTAAATTGACCATGGAGACTGGCGCTAATTGGGTAGTACTTCTCCCCTACGCTCTGTTCCGGGCCCGAAATACCCCTTACAGACTGGGCCTCACACCATATGAAATCATGTATGGCAGACCCCCACCCCGGTCCCCAGTCTAAAAGATGACTTACTCAAACCTGAAACTGAAAATGTCTCTGAGCTCCTGTTCTCCTTACAAGCCTTACAGAAAATTCACCAGGAAATTTGGCCCAGACTACGAGAACTGTACGAGGCAGGACCTCTGCCGATGCCTCATCCGTTCCAGCCGGGAGACTGGGTCCTAGTCAAGCGCCACCGGCAAGAAACTCTTCAACCCAGGTGGAAGGGACCACTGCAAGTACTCCTGACTACTCCCACCGCTCTCAAAGTAGAAGGCATCGCTTCGTGGATCCACTACACACACGTCAAACCAGTGGACCCAACATCCGACCTTCTCGAGCCGTCTGGAGCACCGGTTACATGGACTGTAGACAAAGCTAAGAACAATCCCTTAAAGCTAACCCTGCGCCGTCACCCACATAGCCGTAACCATGTCTAGCTTGCCTATGCTTTTATGCCTTATACATCTGACTCTCCTAACTGCTGCGCTGTCTAATCCCTATGTCTGGAGGTTCTGGCTCTATGAGAACAAAACTCACCCCGGGGAAACCCCCCAAGCGGGTAAACTGCTAGCTAGTGCAGACTGCCCCCCCTCCGGGTGCAATACTCCAATTTACCTCAATTTCACTAATTTCCAAATTGCCCAACCGGGGATACCCATGATTTGTTTTGAATATGATCAGACTGAATATAATTGTAAGAATTATTGGTGGCACCAGAATGCAGGTTGCCCATACCACTATTGTAAAATGCACTCAGCCAGGGTATAGGACGAATACCCGAGAAAGTCTAACCTCCTCAGGACTCGCTACCCGACAGGGACTCCCAACATATTCACTTGGATAATAACAGATCCAGGGCACTCCCGGTGGACATCGCCCCAACATGGGGCAGTCTACTACGATGCCAGTAGTAGCTGGCCTAGTAGCCACCTGTACTTGTGGCGGAGTCTAGTCCAGATTCGACCCTTAATCCATACACAAATCCACAGACAGGAAACCAAGCTATCACAAGACCTGCAGCCCTTCTCCTGGCTAACCCTATTACAAGAAGGGCTAGCATTCGCCAACCTCACCGGTTTAGGCGACCTGTCCTCTTGCTTTATGTGTGCAACCTTAGGAAGACCACCATTAACCGCTGTTCCCCTTTCCTCCCCACCCACAAACTATATGCCAGATTCTAATTCATCAACAGTTGCAATACCTGATGTAGCCCTGTACCGTGACCCATACCAAGAGAAATACCCCTACTGTTATTCAGCATTTAGTAGCAGCCTCTGCAACCAGACGGCTACATACCCTAATAGCCCCATACGTGCTCCCCCTGGTGTGTTCTTCTGGTGTAATATGACTCTGTTAAAAACTCTGTCCAAAAGCATCTCTGATGGACAGTTGTGCATCCCTGTTACACTAGTTCCCCGACTGACCCTGCTGACCCCGGCAGAGTTCATAGGCTGGGCAAGGACTGCCCCAACTGAAACTGCGCGACATAGACGAGCAGTTTTTCTACCACTAATTGCCGGAATATCCTTAACCACCTCTGTCGTCGCAGCGGGGTTAGCAGGAGGGGCCCTACAACACTCCATGATAGAAAACGACAAGCTGTTACAACAGTTCTCTGTTGCTATGGAAGACTCCGCCTATTCCCTAGCCTCCCTTCAGCGGCAGCTCACCTCCCTAGCACAGGTCACCCTTCAAAACCGCAGAGCCTTAGACTTACTCACGGCTGAGAAAGGAGGTACCTGTATGTTCCTCAAAGAAGAATGCTGTTTCTATATAAATGAGTCAGGGTTAGTTGAGGAAAGAGTCCAACGCCTACACGAACTAAGCTTAGAAATGAAAAAGCAACAATTCACTACAGCCGCTAACAATTGGTGGAGCTCTTCAATGTTTTCCCTTCTGGCACCCCTTTTAGGCCCCCTAATGTCTTTACTACTTCTATTCACTATAGGCCCCTGTGTGGTAAATAAAATTTTACAATTTGTCAGAGAAAGGTTTGATACCATCCAACTAATGGTCCTCCGTAGCCATCACCAGCCTCTCCTGCACCCAGAAAGTGAGGCTATATTATAAGACTCTGGAAATCCAAGATTGGACATCCAGTTACTTATGAGAAGGGGGAAATGAAAGGACACAAAGATAGATGTGTACCCGCCCCCCCACCCGCTACACCCTTGTTCTACTCTCTAATCTTTGCACATACCAGAGATTTCGTAAGTTCTGTGAGTACCTGGTTTTCTGCACGTACCAGAGATTCTGTTTTGCACATACCAGAGATTTTGTAAGTTCTGAGGCAAGGTCACAAGACGTGTTTAAGTAAGATAAACTCTTGCTGCCATAAACCTGCTCTCCCGCCTCAAAGTTTGAACCAAAATATCAGAAATGGCGGGAACCAATCATAGTTAGCCAAATCGCCTTGTTCAAACACTAGCCAATCATATATCTGATTTGTATAATAACTCTATGCCCACTTTTCTTAGACTATATAACACTGCTCGGAGCTCAGTGGGGGAGCTCTCCTGCCCGTCTCGTTTCACGAGCGAGGGAGAGTTCCAGGTTCGAACCTGTAATAAAGATCCTTGCTGCTTAAAAAAAAAAAAAAAAAAAAAAAAGAAAGCAAAGAAGAAGGATAATTAAGTCCTGAATGAAGTGACAGAAATTTAAATGCCTATGATGAGGAAAAAGGCCAATACTTGGATATCATTAAGATGACTTATGCTACTAATTCACTTAGGACTTAATCAAATGATTTTCCCCTATTATTGAAAAAGTGAGGACTCTTAATAATACAATATGGGGCTCGGATGAGCATGTGATGGAAACATCCAAGGAAGGGGACAGGGAAGTATGGCATTATAACTGCTTCTATCTGAAAATGTTAACTTTGAACAGGAACATAATGGGTAATGAATTTATTCATGCATAGTCTATTAAAGGTCACAAATGACAAGGAGTACTTACCAAGAAAATTATTAAATGGTCTCCTTTCTAATGGAAGTGTGTATATATTTTTTCTCTACCCAGAATCCTTTTGAGGAACTACTCATTCCCCACTCCCATTTTAGCTACAAAAGAGGCTAAAAAATTTGCTTCAAATATTGTAGGGACCTGCCAGAGAATTAAGGCAATATAGAATCTGAAAAGCGTAATGGTAGAGTTTAAGTCCTTGATTGTATCATTTGAGGAATGTTTGAAATTAGATGTTATCTCTGCCTGCAATTCAGCTTAAGATAGGTTTCTGGTTCTGAAAAGTAAAAATATCCTAATTATATCTGCATTTTTGACTCTATTTGTAAAAGGTCCACCCTCTCCATCCTGTTGAAATGCTTTATTCCAACATCATGTCCAACACAAAAAAATCAATTCACCTAAATTATCTGATCTTACATGTTCTTTATCATTCTTATTGTCACTTAAGTAAATTTTGTCCTTGTAAAATTAAAACAAAGCGTCAAACATATATATAAATTGGCGAGGAATATTAACATCCTTATCAAATCCAAAGATAAAACATAACTTAAAATTGTCTTAAAATCTCAGGAATTAACAACATTAGGTTGTAAAATGATTAAATATTAGATTTACAGATAATAAAACACACAGCTTGCACTGTTGGGTAATATTTCTGCTATGCCCATAATGAAAACAAGTTTCTGTTCATGTAAAATGTTTTTTCCAACTATACTTAAAATGAAAAAAAAAAAGATATCAAGTGCATTTGGAGTTAATACATGTCTTTCTTTGTAGAAAGGCATATAAGTTATATTAATGATGTAATTTTTAATGGAGCTATCAGAGGGATAATAGAGAAACTGATTTGGATAACAATTATTTTAGCAATTTACTCAATGCATTTTCTCATATTTTGTAAAGTTTGTTCATTAAGATTTCTTACCAAAGATAAGTTGTGCCGATTTTCAGATTTTTAAAATTTTAAGCTCTTTGTGATAGTCATGTCTTGAGAAAAAATGAGAAACAAGAATGTAGAAGATGAATGAAAAAGGCACTAAAATTTGTAGTTTTTAACACAGTTAATTTAAAAGCAAATTATGAATTAATGGCTCTAAATAATATACAGATGTATATTATTATCCTCTAAACGGGTATGTTGTAAATTGAATGTAAATCATTCAATTGTAAAAAAATGTTTGAGCTCATGTTCTACTGTGAGTATAATTTGAAAAAGAGTGTCCTACTTGGGTAGAGGTCCAAGTTAAACATGGCTTATCAGTTCATACAAAAGGAATCTTCTCAGGTGTGAATAATGAACATAAGTATGGATGGTTGCATTTATGTTGTAAAATTAGTAGGTAAAACAAATACTTTGAGGAACTCTGAACATATGATTACTACACAGCTTTCAAATGATAACTAAAAATGAGTCAAAAATAGATGGTTGTTGAATATTTTATCTGCAAAGTATAAGTAAAATCTTTGACAAATGTGTCTATTTTGTTATTTCAATATATTTTATATAGATAACAACAAAAGGGGACATCAAATAGTATAAACATTGACTTCCTAGAAAGTTTTTTTGACTTACTAGTGTAACAATATTGTTTGTTTGATTAAAACACTCAAAACATACTTTTATTTTTAACGAGGCTACAGCATTTATTTAACCATATTGTATACCATGTTGAGGTCATCATTTGTATCTAATAGCTAATAAAATAGCTACTACTCAGTGAACAGTTGCTATGTGCCAGGTACTCTTATAAATGCTTTGTAGACATTAATGCCATAATAAACTTCTGTTAGTTAATTATTCTCTCACTTAAAAGGTTAGATAGTTTACATAACTCACACAGTAGCATAGAGCTATTAAGAAATGGGTTATAAAACATATAGGACTCCAAATCTGTATTTTTTAAATTACCAGTCCTAGTGAACAATTTCATCCTGGTACCCTGGTGACACTGCACATATCTATGTTGGCAATGCAGGCAAGGCTAAACCATGGGCTGGTAAATCTTGGTGGAATATCCCGTGACCCTCCCAGAACATGGCAAAGGAAGCAGTCTTATGAGGAGCTTCTACGCAGCTATTTCTTATTTGCATCCCTCACACCAGTGAGGCATGGGACTTTCCACCTCACACCTCCCTACACCAGGTCCCTCTTCAGGCTATCAAACCACTTTGGTGCAGCACGGAATTGGTTCTTCCCTAGCAGTGCAGCCCACTTCTCTTGTTGCCTATCATTTGACGCATCCAGTTTAGTGTTGTCCAGTGGAAATTGGGACCAGGACCAGAATTAGAGCGAGGTAAGTGAGGTACCTATGGTGCAAAATTTAAGTAGGAGCTCATTCTTCGGGTCATATAACTGCTGACCTGCACTTGTATAATCTTGATAGTGAGTACCTTATTAAATGTTGTGCCCTAAGTACCTCACTTGTCTCATCTGAGTCCTGGCCTTTCTAGGGACCTTAGGAGCTGAAACAGTGGTGGTCTTCCTTACGCTGACTGTGTAAGTAACAAACATAAATCCATTTGGATTCTGTTTATCACTCGAAAATGTAGAAGTGTAGCAAGCACCTACCCCATGTTGTTGCTCAGGGACTGCATGCTGCTTCACACTGGTATCCTCAATCATATGAATTTTTATCGTCAATGCTGAATGACATAAACTAGGATCTATTAATTATATAAAAAACTTCATTTTTAAAAAATAATTTCAGATAATGAAAGACTCATTTTCCTCTCCAAGGTATGAAAAACCTAAGTGGAGTTATTAGCCAGTCTTTAACACAGCTGTGCAGATTCAGTTTTTCAACATTGGAAAGTTATGGTCCTGGCACGAAAACCTAGTAAACCAAGGATGGCCAGTGAATCAGAAGTCTTAAAGCTTGGGAAGGTTGAGCTCCAGGAAGAGTGAGGTGATCAGTGTCAGAGCTCTAAGTAGAGTGAGACTTAGGGTATTCTCAGACTTGAGGAGTCTACATTGCAATGCATTGGTACTACTGGTTGTTCAACTGCACCTTTGCTCCCTGGACCCCTGCTCCAACAATTGGCATATTTTTCCCTTGACAAACACTTTGAATGATGGAGCTATAGAGATTAATCATATGGCTTTCAGTGTAAGCCATCAAGTTCAGGTACTGTAAGTCTTGCTTCCTTTGTGTTCATGTGAAAAAAAAAAAAAAAGAATATTAGGATTTCAGGTCTTTCTCAGAGTTGTTGCTGGATTCTTATTTTTATCCCTGAAGAGCAGGATCAGCCAATTATGTTAAAGAAAAATATGATAAAATAGTTTGGCTATTGAATACAGTAAGAATGAACAAAATAAAATTCTAAAGAGTTAGTTGACTCTAGTATCACATATGCCACAAGACCCAAGATATCTTCAAACCTGATCGTTACATTTAAAGTTAATATCAGGTTTTAAGCTTTCACTTGTTAAAAAAGTCACTTAATGTAATATGGAAATACTTAAAACATAATAATTGTTAATTATGGGCATTTTAAAATTTCAGATTTATGCATTGTTATAGGTTAAATTATGTTCCCTGAAAATTCAAATGTTGAAGTATTAACCCTCAGTACCTAAGAATGTAACTGTGTTTGAATGTAAGGTCTTTAATGAGGTGATTAAGGTGACTGATCCAATATGACTGGTGTCCTTATAAGAAGCAGAAGAATCAGGGATGTGTGCACACTAAGCGAATGCCATATGAGAACACAAGAAGGAGGCAGCAATTTCTAAGCCAAGGAGAGTGGCCTCAGAAAAAACAAAATCTGCAAACACCTTTATCTTGGAATTCTAGTCCCAGAACTGTGAGAAAATACATTTACATTGTTTAAGTCACTCAGTCTGTGGTATTTTATTATAGGAGCCCTAGCAAACTAATGCACGCATAATTGTAATTTGGGAATAGTTTACAGATTCTTTGGGAAAAGTTATCATATTTCAATATAGAGTACATAAGAGTCCATTGAGCAGTCTATAAAAAAGTCAGTATCAGTGGGATCAATGTGAAATAGTAAAACAATCATTTCTATCAAATGGTTATATTTAAAATTATTTCAAGTCTTTAAAATATGTAATGAAGTATTATAAATATGTTAAAAGTTTACAAAATTTATTGTATTCAAAATATTGAAAGTAAGCATTTCTCTTATCTCCTTTATAGAAAAATTCCTCAAAATTCCCCCCCCGCC
This sequence comes from Macaca nemestrina, assembly GCF_043159975.1. Taxonomy (NCBI): domain Eukaryota; kingdom Metazoa; phylum Chordata; class Mammalia; order Primates; family Cercopithecidae; genus Macaca; species Macaca nemestrina. Next base: position 51,714,590 of record NC_092134.1, on the reverse strand, counting down.
ACCACCACATTCTGTTGCTATGCCCTGTTGCACCCACATCACTGCAACTCCTCTTATCAAGGTTACCAATGACATCCTATCGTTCAAATTTAATTTTTCATGTTCTGTCATCATATTTTTTGATCACTAAGCTTCAGTTGACACAGCTGACTAGTCCATCTTTATTGAAATACTTTTCCCTTTTGGCTTTCATTTATTTTCACCCGCTACATGATTTTATTTAGTACTGTGGCTCTAAATATAATGCATGCTGATAAATTTTGAATTTCTATCTTTAGCTTCAACTTATCCTCTGAGATTCATACTGCCACTTCAATCTCCAGTTAGATGTATTATAGCCATGTAAAATGCAATAACGCAAAATTAAACTATTGATTTCATCACAACTCTTCCCTTAAATTAGGTTCCCATCCCAGTGACTGCCATCTTATGAAATGACATCACCATTCACCCAGTTCCTTAGGTCCAAATCCATCAGCAAACACTACTGAGTCTATTGTAAAAATACTACTTGAATTTGACTACATGTCACTACCATCATTCCTGTCATACTAATCCTTCGGACTACATCAATAATATCTATCACATAAAATGAAAAAAATAATATATATATAGCTTTCTAACTGTTGTCCATGAATTTCTTCTTATCTCCCTCTCCCCTATATATTCTCCACAGAGTAGCCGAACTATCCATTTAAATTGTAAGTTAGATCACATTGTTGTCTTGACCAAAACCCAACAATAGTTTCCCATCAATCTTAGAACAAAACACAAACTTATTGTTATGCTCTGCCATGTCCTGTATGATCTGGCTCTTGGTTATCTCTCTGACCATATATTTTGCCATTCTCCCTCCATGCTGCCCTCTCAGACACAATGGCCTCATTACTATTCCAAAAAAAAATTCAAAATTTGGCTTCTATCTCAGGGCCTTTGCACATGCCTTTCCTGCTTCTTAGGGTGCTCATTTCTAGACGTCCTAGTCCATTTTGTGTTGCTATAAAGGATGACCTGAGGCTGGGTAATAAAAAAATAAATAAAGAAAAAAGGTTTATTTGGTGCAGAATTCTGAGGCCAGGAAGTTCAAGATTGGACTTCTGCATCTGAGCAGGGCCTCAGTCTGCCCCCACCTGTGGCAGAAGGCCAAGGGGAGCCAGCTGTGTGAATGAGTGAGGAGGTGCCAGACTCTTTGTAACAACCAGCTCTCATGGGAACTAATAAAAAGAGAACCCACTCACCCCCAAGGGAGGGCATTAATCTATTCATGAGGGATGACCCAAACACCTCACAGTAGGCACCACTTCCAACATTAGGTGTCAAATTTCAACATGGGGTTTGAAGGGGACAAACATTAAAACCATAGCAGTAGATATCCACCTATTTAACTCACCCACTTCATTCAGATCTTAGCTTACATAGTAAAACTCTGAATGACCTTCCCTAACCAATTGTCTAAATCAGTCAAGGTTCCACCTGAAAAACTGATAAACTCAGAGACTATACAGAAAAGCATTTAATAAAGGGATGATTTATAGAGGTATGGATAGTTTGCAGGGTCCAGAGGAACGGTGGTACACAGGGACTAGCAACAGCTAGACATTGTAACCACCCTTAAACCTAAATAAGTAAGGTACAAGAACAATTTGGTCAAGAGTCCAGCAAGAGGTGACTACCTATCATCAGCTTATAGAACAGCTTGCCACACAGTGGAGACTCAGTAAATGCTTATTGAATAATACAATTACTGAATGAATGAATAAAGTATGTGATATTATTTTACATATATAAAAAGCTGAATCTCAGAGTACATATGGTGAGTGTGTCTTATTTTTGTATAACTGTATCACTTTGAAAGCATGGCTCAAAGCAATAATGTTTACACAATAAATCTTTAAAAAATGCCTGAGTGAATAAACTAATAAATGACTTGCCCCAAATCATACAGCTGGTGAATGCAGGAAAGAGGCTTTGAAATCCCAAGTGTTATAACCCCAAGCTCAGTGTATTTTCTGTTCCATCATACATCACTAATGAGACATCCTCCTAAAGGAAAAATCCCTCAACTCTGTATTTTCTCATCTCTTGAGGTACTAAGTTTCTATATATTACATGGTTTCCAGTACATCAGAAGGAAAAATACAAAATTATTTAATAGTCAACAAAAAATACATTAAATTCACCCTCTGGTTAAATACTGCCAATGCTTCCAATTAAAGGTCTGACACCTTAATCATTGTACAATCAATACATCAGTGCTTGAAAATTTGACCTAACATGTGTGGCTGGCATTAATAAATGGTTCAAATATGTTAAACTAAAAATCAATAATGTTTATTTTTAAGTAACATCTCATAGTGTGTCAGTTCACAGCACTGGGAATAAGTAACAGAAGATAAAATTTATGTTAAACAAATCATTCACTTTTTCACACGAGGCTTAATGGAAACAATCTTTCATCACCGAATAGCAGCTCCTTAAGGCAAGCATCCAAATAATGAAGCTGAGTTTGTTAATGAGGCATCTTCCTCCTCAACCAGACTTAAGCGGTTAGTGTTTCCTTGGCAACATTACAGGGTAAATTTCCTGGGAGACAGAGAATAAGCAGGAAATACACAGACCGATTTTATTAATCTTTCCTATGCAATCCAAAAGGTGTCCTATTTAATTATTCTTTAAAATAAAAAAAGGGGAAATATCTATTTATTTGAGTATAGGCCAGCCCGAAACTGAATTTTCCTTAAGCCACACAATTAATTCCTTCAAAAAAGAGCAATTGAGCAAATTTTGTGGTTGAGGCATTGTGCTCTTCCTGGGAGGACACGAGGAGGAGTAAATCAAGGTCACAGGTTTCATAGCATTCAGAGTCATGACATGCTTTCTGACTTTAAGGATTTTTCAATCTAAAAGCACATAAATCTGCAGAACAACATTAGGAAGAATTTTGAGAAATGTGGTGTTAAAATTATAACAGACAAGGGTTGTGGTGGTAAATGTTATAGTGTGACAATTAGGTTGGGTATTTCATATTGCCAGATTATACTTTATTTTTGAATGCATACCAGGTAAGTGTCTCCAGGAACTGGTTGAGTAACATAATAATTAACACTTATTAAGCATTGACTGAAACAGACACCACGCCAAGAGCCCTACTGCCGCATTAGGTAACATTGTAACTCTCTTAGCCATTATTATTTCCACCATTTCAAGATGATGAAACTGGGTCTTTCAGAGTTTAAATGACTCAACAAAGGTCACATAGCTAATAAGTGTTCTAACTAAAGAGGCTGATTCCAGAGGCAATGATTTTTAACAACGATGCTCTCTTAAATGAATTGACATGTGAGAAAAGAGTAGGGAGGACTTCTTGGCATGCATATGGTGACTTGGAAGAAAACATAAATACTTATTCACTGTCTGAAGAAGAAATGCAACAAATTGCAGGCAGAATAATTCTGAGGTGGCTGATATCCTCTGATGGGAGAATGATTATCCCTGATTGACCTGTAAACGTAAGAGCTGATAACATTAGATTTAATAAAAAAGTGAAATTCCCAAAATCTTGGCTATATATTTCTAATTTCAAAGTCTTCTATCTGAATTCAAACCTAACTAGGGAATGTAATGTGTATCAAAGACACAAGTGTTTCCATAGCACATAGAATAGGGCTTTCTGAAGAAAGTGCCAGAGATTCAGGTCCTATATTTTCCACTTTATAAATTTTGTGTGTCGCGTTTTCTTGTCCATTCCTTTCCATATGGCTGAGACAATAAAGGGAGTGTTTTGCTAATTCCTGACTCAGTCTCAATCAATTTCTCTTTTCCAACTTTTCCACATGGATGCATCCTTGGTATCTCAAACTCACCATATCCAAAGAAGACATCATCTTCTTTACCAGCCATTACTATGGCCAACTGCCAATTTCCTATTCCTGTTGATGTTTTCAATAAGCAGTTAGTTATCCAATCTAGATTTATGGATGTCAATAGAATTTTCCCTCACTCTGGTATCCATATACCAATCCAGTCTAGTTTTCCTTGTAAATATCTGCTTAGTTGATTGCCTCCTTTCATTAACCACTGCATTTACTAGCTTAGTTCAAAACCTCACAAAACCTCATTTTATTTTACCCCCACCCCTGCCTTTTTCCAAAATAGTGTCTTTGTTGAGTTCCTTTTTCCACGCTCACTTTTATATCATCTTTTCTTCAAATCAGTTCCCAAAGTGTGACCTGAGGACCACCACCACCACCAGCAGCAGCAGCAACATCACCCAGGAACTCATAAGACACGCAATTTCTTGGGTCCTACCTGAGTTCGGCTGCATCTGAAACTGTTTAACAAGCCCTCCAAGTGAGTCTGATGCAGGCTAATGTTGGAGAACCATGGCCCCAGAGTGATGTATTTTAAATGCAAATATAGACGGGTTACTTTCTGTACTGAAAATACTTCAGTAAGGTCCCCATGCCTAGGAAGGAAGGATAATCAAACCTCTGTACATGTGGTTTTCCATCATCATCATAATTTCTGAACTACTTTTTCACTTCACCTTTTACCACTTTCCAAAAAAGAAACCTTACCCTCCCTTAATGTGACAAGTGTTTTTTGTTTTTGTTTTTGTTTTTATGTTTCTGTACCACAGATTATTATGTCTAGAAAGCCACCCCTACCTTGTGGGTGAATGTAATTCATCCTTTGAAACTCAGTCTAGGTACCATCTCCTCTGGGGAGGCTTTCCTGAGTCCCTCAGCCTGAGGGGAGGGTTCTACTCTAGCACAACAGAGGTACTGTCCCAAGAAACTTTGCCTGAGGGGTGGTCAACAGCTCTCCAATTTTACTTCAAGCCTGCAAAATGCAAGACACATGCAAAAATAGACAGCTTGGTGATCAAGAGAACAGGTTCAAGTCTGGCTATACTACTTACTATCTGTGTGACCTTAAGCTAATTCCTTTATGTTCTTTACATAAAATAAATCAATCTATGTCCTGGTACCCAAATTAGAAAGGTTTGGAATATTTATTATAATAATTGATATTAATTTTTGATAATTCACGGAAAGGTACCTATTGATAACTTACAGTAAACAATATTATTATTCACACATAATAATGTATATGTAATAATACATAGGCACAGTCTAGTTACACATGTATAAAATAAAGATAGGCTATGGATACAGATTACATAAAGATATATGTTAAAACAGATAAGCATTAGAATACAGGTTTAGACCTGTATAGAATAAGCATTAGAGTAAGATCCAAATATAGACTAATCTTAGGTATAAATCTCCATTAGATTTCTAGAGATTATTTTGCCTGAAAGGGAAGGAACCCTAAGATCCATTTTATTTCCCCACATAGTCTTATAACTTTTATGCATTTCTATGTCTTTGGTTATTATAGATTTTTCACCAATGTCATATTAAAGCATATTATTTCCATTCTTCCTAATAAAAAAATGAGCAATCTTTTTGCTGTACAGTAAAAACTATTTATTGGGTAACATGTATACCATAAACCCATACAAATTTATTCCTCTTTAAATGTGTTATTTGATATCACATGTTTATATACCATGATGTGGGAAGCTTTAAGTATGTTAGAAATGTGCTATAGCCACTGAGAAGAAGAATTCAACATTTAAATGAGAATATCAATATTATAATCCTAGATACACATAATTCATGGGAGACTCACTTTTGTTTGATGAATCAGAGGCTCAATTACTGTAATTCTAATTTACAATTAAATCTTCAATTACATGATGCTTAGATCTTCTCCTATCTGACAATATAGGACAAGTAACTAAAAAAATATAATACCATATACTTTAATTTTAAAAACCAGGTTTTATTTTCAACTCAGTAAATAGTAGCCTAAAATACCAGATTAAAAAAAAAAAAAAAACTTGGAGATTAGCCTATCTGAAGTGATTTTTGTAAGAGGAAAGGATAAAACACTGTCTTTTCCAACTGTTAATAACTGCAGTTCCACTGACTGTGGTACCTAACGGCAGTTTATCAGTCTGATTCATAAATAACCACAAGGCAGAATTTTTTGTGAACTGAAAGCAGAAACAGGGCAAGTGGTTTACAAAATATCTATATATATCTGTTTTTAAAATAGATACTTCTAATAATAGATATTTCTAATACATATTTATTTAACCATATCTCTCCCTTACTAGAATTTAGGTATTAAGTCAATTAATATAAACAGTTTTAAGGTAATCATAATAAGCTGGCAAGAAAACAGATGATCTATATTCAAATTCAAGTTCACACTTCTAGAAAAAATTGGCATAGGATTTTTAGCTGAATATTAAGTATTTTATGCTCACACATTAATTTTGGAAATAAGCCATGGAGGAATTGGATTGAGCTAGGGGGAGAGATGAGATCTTAAATTAAAAAAAAAAAAAAAAAAAAAAAAAAAAAAAAAAAAAAAAAACCCTGCAATTAGCAACACTATCCAAAATCAGATATGCAAAATTTTTGAAAGGAAGTCTAATTTGGAATCTAAGAAATATGCAGAAAAATTCCCTTTGCATTGCTGTTTTCTTTGGGAAATAAATTTATCAAGTTCTAAATCATAAGTGAATTTCACATTTATTTTTCATTTTTTAGTTTAGTTTTTGAAATAAGTGATGATCATAATGTTAATAAGAAATAGCAAAAGAACATATGATTTATCTATTTTTCTTCTGGACAGCTCCATTTCCATTGACGCTACCAGGATTCTATTATGAATAAATGTTTACAATACCAAATAATACTATTGAATGGAAATGTAATTGACTGAAATCAGAGCATAAAATGCATTGATGTTATGCTATTCAAGTAATTGAGACTACAGCATAATGTAGGAGTCACAGAACACAGCATAAAGCTGGAGATTTAGAGTCGATGATAGAACGTTCTAGAGTCATTATATGCTCTACAGACAGTGTTGTTCTCCTTTTCATCCAATCAAGCTCCCTCCCCCCAAAATACAACTAAAATAAAGCTTTAAAGTTTATAATATTCTTTAATTTACTGGGATCAATTTAGAATATTTTATATATTTATCTCTCCTTTCCTTAATATTTCTAGGACATATTTTTCATTACTTATACTTCCTCCCAAATGTAACTGACAGCATTCAAATGAGCCACACCACCAGGTAAGAATTTCAAAGCGCATACAACGCTAAGTTCCTCGGGGTTAGTGCAGTGGCAAAGTTCAGATATCTCTTTTGCTTGATAGCAATCAAAACAGACAATACAAACAGTCCTTACTTAGTGCAATACAGTGTTAACTGTCTTTACCTTGCATGGCTCCATGAAATCAGTTACCATAAAGCAGGGACAAGACTTCCCTGGTTCTGACATGTCCGGGTTTCAGTAAACCCAGTACAGTACCACTCAAAGCAAGAATATAGTGACATTTTAATGGTAGATAAATCTTCATTCCTTTGCCTCCAGCATCCCTTAAACTGGATTGTGAATCTTGAATGCATAGTGAAGTGGCTATGTAGCATAATATTAAAATTGGAATCTTTCTCAATTTTAGCTTTGGTCCAAAGGCCAAAAATAATGTGGTGATGACCAGTGTTTCCATATCCTTAAGCAAGGAGCTACATTAAGCCATGTGAAAATATTGTAAAGCAGATACTGCCAGAATTGATAAGCATTGTCTCTTAATGAGAGCATTATTGGCATATTAGGGAGGGAATTTCTTCATGGAAAGTAAACTAAATTTGCATGTCAGGATTTTTGGCATCTTTACACTTACGCTCCAAAGCCTATTCCTGTCTCTCACTCCTCGCCCTCCCACTCCTCCTCCCCCAGCACACAGAGTTGTATATTCCTGAGGACCAGATTGGAGCTGCACAGTGGGCGGTGCATCTTAAAGTGCTTGACCTAACAGGAATGTCTAGAAAAGTAAAGCAACATGGCCCATGGGTAAACGACTAAATTCCATCCCATGTGAAGAGTATATTAATTTCTTATTGCTTCTGAAATGAATTTTCACAAATTAGTGACTTAAAATAACACACATTTATTCTTTTACAGATTTGAAGGTTAGAATCTAAAAATCAAGGTGTTGGCAGGGGCTGTGTTCCTTCTGGAAACTTCAGAGGATAATCCATTTCCTTGCCTTATCCAGCTTTTAAAGGCTTCATGCATTTTTTGGCTTATGGCCTCTTCCTCCATCTTCAAAGAGCATTATTTCAATCTCTAGTTCTATCTTCACATCTCTTTTTCTAACACTAACCCTTTTGCCTCCTTCTTATGAGGACTCTTATATTGGATGCACCTAGCTAATTCAGAATTATCTCTCAAGATTCTTAACCTAATGTCCTCACACCCACAATGTCCCAAAGGTAACATAATCACATGTCCTGGGATATAAGATGCAGACATTTTAGGGGTTCCTTATTCAGTCTATCACAAGGGGGAATTAGAAATATAAGCCAGAACAAGCTTGGCTTGAATGTAAGAATACCTTGGATTCAAACCAAATGAAACTTTCTTGACCAGCCCAGTTAGGATTGACCTCTCCATTCACTTAACTTCCATTATACTTATTTTCATGTATATATTGCCTTATATTATCATTCTATGTGCTTTATTTCCATATAAATTCTAACCCTCTTAGCATAGGTTTATCCATACCTCTCTATATTCTGTAATCTTTCAATAAATATGTTGATTCAAGAAAAATAAATGGAAAGACAGTTTCAGTGGGCAGTTTCCTGTGTGTGGGAGGACTCTGCCTTAAAGTATCCTATTTCAGTACCTGAAATTCTTTTTATTCTATACTGTTTTCTATTCTGTGGCATTGAATGCTCAGGCACAATGACAAGATAATACCTTATTGGAATTAGTCACCAATACTAAGTGAATCATTTCAACAGATTTTGTCTGATGTTATGAACCTCCACTGCAAACTCATTAGGAGAAAGTACATAGTTATTCTTTTATTGTCCAGGTTGCATTTGCCAAGTGTCTTTCACATAAGATTAATTCAACAAGGGCCTATTAATGCATAATAGTTAGCTAAAAGGAAACTTTAATTAGCTGTGGAAAGGAGATAAGTAACTTTTGACCAGGGGAAATAAGGAAGAAATTGCCAAAAGAGAGAGAAGAAAAAGATACATTTTATTTTATAATATTCTTTAGAATGTCTGGAAATTATGATAGGAAGCCTCTAAAATTGTTCCCAGTGATTCTTACCTCCTGGTATTCATACCCTTGTGTAATCCCCCTCTCTTAAGTGTAGATGTTTAGACCTAGTAAAAATATGGTCAAGTGTTGGGATGTCTTCTTGCCACTTCTGAGATTAGGTTACTATAGACTGACTTTCTTTCTCTCTCTCTTTCACACACACACACACACACACACACACACACACACACACACCTGTCTGGGGGAAGCTGCCACACTGTATGGCTGGATGGTGTGTCTTTGTGGTAGCGAGCTCTTGTGAGATGTGGTCATTGAAAAGTGTGGCACCTCCGTAACCCCTCTTGCTTGCTCCTACTTTTGCCATGTGATGTGCCTGTTTCCCCTTTGCCTTCTGCCATGATTGAAAGCTCCCTGAGGCTTCTCCAGAAGTCAAGCAAATGCCAGCACCATGCTTCCTGTAAAACCTACAAAACTGTGAGCCAATTAAACATTTTTTATTTATAAATTACCCAGTCAGGCATTTCTTTGCAGCAATGCAAAAATGGCCTAATATAAGAAAGATACTTTTAAAAAAATCCATATAAATTTTTCCTGTTTCATAAGCATTTGCAAATGATTCAGCCTTACTCTGTTCAGCAAAACATCAGCCAAAAAATAAAAATATATGGTCATTAGCAAACTTTTCTGCTTAAATGATCATCTCTATACACCAATTGGTTTTTGCTTCTTCTGAATGTTTTTGTATTTTATATTTCCCAACTCTGGTTTCCTTTGGCAATTCCCTGACCTCATTTCTTAATTCTCAGTGCTATGTTATGTAATTGTCTGAATAAGCAGCATCCCCCTAAAATGAGACAAATTTATCCAGAATTTTGCAATCAGAAAATCAGCAAAGAGGCTAATTTAATATCAACATATTGTGATTTTTGTGTTGTATAATTTAGTGTTGGTATTAATACAGGAGCTTTAGGCCTAGGATGCCTGGATTTGAATACTGGCTCAGACACTGTATAGATGTGTAACCTTGGGCTAGTTACTTAAGAGTTTGTGCTTTAATTTCCCACATATAAAACTTATATAACAATAGTACCTGACTCTGATGATTGTTGGGAAGGTAAATGTGTACACATAGCAAATACAAATAAGGGTTAAGTGGCTGTAGCACGAATAGCAATCGTAGCAACAGTAGTAGACAGTGCAATAATGACTTGATGTGCTTTGTTTAAATTTTTTATTTGCATATTGGCAGGAGGAAAACTCTGGGCTTGTCAATTCCTCTACTGGGTCTGTGGCGGCAGGCTCTTAACTCTCATCATCCAGTCATGAAGAATGTGGTAGCACAATTTCATTAGGAGGTATTGGGACCAAGTGAAGGGTAAGGAAAAAGACTGACATATTGCATATTTGCATATTTAAACCTTGCATATTTAATTTGCACATTATGAAGCAACCTAGTCTTGCTTATGAAGCAAAGACATAAGCCAAGTTTAACAAATCTGACAATATTTTTACAGATAGAATAGGGACCTCAGTGAACAGGATCTCTTGTACTGGTCCTGTGCATAATGGCCTCAGCAAAACTTTTTCTTTATTAAACATATTGCTGTTTTCAGTTGTTCATACTTTGCTTTTGACTGAGCAGTTTCTTAATTCACACGTGATGAATTCTTCACCCAGTAAAGGAATTAAAGATTTTTTGACACTTTCTTGGTGATAGACAGAAAATAAGCTAACCTATTAAAATGCAATCCAATTAGTCTTGACCTATATGATCCCCTGCTACATTTTTCTCTACTAGATGAAAAGATATTCTCTGATCCTTAAACCTTATGCACTTGAAAAGAAATAGAGTCCTACCTTTTGATCTTCACTCTTTTCTCTTGAAAAATAGGGTTTTTTTTTTTTTTGACATGTGAAGTTAGAGAATATTAATCTCGGGTTTGTTATGAATCTAGCAGCTTCTTTGTCATTGTTGAAATGAATCATAGACAGACAATGCCTAATAAGAGAAATGGCAGGATTACTAGAAAATGTAGAGCTCCCTGAATTTCTAAATTTTGCTTAATATGTTTTAAATGTGTAATGAATTAAGCATAAAAAGTAAAACATCTTTCCCATTCTCTTTCAATTGAAAGGGATTATCAGAAAGTGTATACACTCCAAGTGACATATTTCTCAGCAAATCTTTTTTAGGCCCTTTGGGCTATTCTGATTCATTAAATGTCACACAGTATGAGAAGTTACACAAATTTATGATACATTATTTAAAAGCTTATTTAGAGAATAAAATTATGTATTTTATTTGTAATTCTTTTCCTTTGCAATAACTATCAGCTCAGACTGGAGAAGTATATCTAATTTATTTGAGGAAGGAAAGGGGAAAAAGACAGGGAAATTAAATAAGTCATATTTAAAATTATGAAAGTTTTATAAGCCACTTCAGCTAAAAAATCTATACAGGAGTATGTCCAACTATTTTATTTAGATTTACATTATTCAGAGCAGGGCAATTTAAATTCTTTAGTAATAACATTCGTCCAGAAACTGTAAGATAGCATAGTTTTCCTTAGTAAATGGAAAATCAATCAGTAGAAAAACTTTTCCAAAATGTTACAAATACTCTCATATGTCTGTCTCCTTAACTATTTAGAACATTTCCTCTAGGCCAAGACTTTGCTTTGTTCACTGGTCTATTTCCAGGCACCTGGATCAATCAGCGTCTGTATACGATAGGCTCAAGTCAGGCTAGAATGATCAATCAAGGAAATATCCAACATTAATTTTTTAAAAACCAATTAGATATCATGTTTGGAACCTGAATGCAGTAATACTACGGCCAATGTGATAAGAATAATCCTATACAGACACATTTGTTGAGCAATATTTTTAAAGAAGCCGTTTAAAATGTAGTAATATAAATGTCACCATGGATATAAGTATTCAAGAACAGAAACATTAAGGTGACAAAAGTAAAGATTCCAAGACTTACTCTGAGAATTTCTGATTTAGTAGGCCAGGAGTTGAAAAACTTTGTTTCTAAGAAAGAAGATTTATTCATGTAGAATTGCTATGAGGTGAATGTCCCCTCCAACATTACATGTTGAAATGTAATTACCATTGTGATGGTATTAAGAAGTGGGACCCTTACGAGGTAGTAAAACCATGAGGGTTTTGTCCTCATAAATGAATTAGTGCTATTATCGCAGGAGCAAGTTTCTGATAAAAGTGAGTTTAGCCCCCTCATGCTCTCACTCTTAAACACGCTTTCTTGTCCTTCTACCTTCCACCATGAGATGACACAGCAAGAAGACCCTAGTCAGAGGAGGACCCCTTGACTTTAGATTTCCTAGCCTCCAGAACTGTAAAAAATAAATTTCCCTTACTTATAAATTAGCCTGTGTTATGCTGTTATCACAGCACAAAATGAACTTAAGAGAAGAATGGTTGTGAATAAAGAGCCAGAGGAAAGAAGATGAAAAATTAGAAGCCTCAGGAAATAAATATTTTGATTATAATTTGAAGTAAACCCTTTGTTGCAAATGAGTTTGCATATATTTTGCCCATTTCCTATGCCTGTGGAAGGGTACGTATGAGATGCACAATTTAGCAGTGTTACTAATTTCAACCTATCTAGTCCTTTATACACAGACACACACACATACACACACACTCCCCACAAACACACATATCTAGTGGAAACAAAAAGGTTCATTGATTTTCTCCTTTAAAGTAGTGGTTTTGAGTAGACTGAATATGAATTATCTATTGTATGTTCCATGACAATTAACATATGTTGTAATAAAATGCATTTGAGCACAACAGACTTTATCATAAGCATTGGTAGAGCTAAGATATTTACTATCTATGAGTAGCTTTGAAAGCAGACATTTCTACTAACTCAGAACAGCCTTAGATCACATATTTCACTATCAAGAAATATGCAGAATTAGGCCATGCATCTATTATAAAACCACAGAACAATTTTAGAAATAAAACATTATAGGATTAAAGAAATTGTAAGAAGTTATTAAAGGAGATATAGAGAGTATAGCACATTTCATGTGATCTACTCATGTCCTCAAACATTAGTAAAAGATAAAACAAGATCACTTTAATGGTGACTTAAAATTGATTTGTTTCTATATGAGTTTAAAAATTTGAGTGTTGAGTAAAGACTTTACTCTGGTAAATATTATGCCAAATTATTTTGCTAAATATATTAAGACATCAAAAGCATTTTTAAATTTTCATGATTTTAATATTGTATAAACATGACTTTTTGAAGGGATATTTGCTTCTTAATATAAAGGTTTTTTTCACCATTTATCATAAAAATTTTATGTAACCAAAATTACGTAGTGGTAAAACTGCTTCCTTCATAGACATAGTAATATTATAAGCTCTTACTGAAGACATATAAACATAAAATACTAATATCCTCTCTAAAACAAACAAACAAAAAAGCTTCTTTCTTGACTATTAGAATTATATTTAGGTTAGTTAAGTGTAATCTAAATGAAAGAGAAAACAAATTGTTGCATTCTAAGATTATGCCATAAACCTAAATGTTGGCTTTTAGTGTATTTCATCACCATGGTTGATCTCTGTCTTATAATATTAAGCAATGTCAATTATTGTCTCTGAATACACATTTCTTAACCCTGAATCATCCTCCAAGTATCTTTCTATCTCTCTATGTATCTCTAGTCCATGTAGTACTAAAAGAGTAATATACATTTATCTTTCTCCATATCTAAACTTATTCAATTCCTAATCTGTCTCTGCATCCACCATTCTATTGAATTTTATTTCGCCAAGAGCAAAATAACCTTAATACATTGCTAAACAAAATTCTTGGAGGGGCGGAGCAAGATGGCCGAATAGGAACAGCTCCAGTCTCCAGCCCCCAGCGCGAGTGACACAGAAGATGAGTGATTTCTGCATTTTCAACTGAGGTACCGGGTTCATCTCATTAGGGAGTGCCGGACAATCGGTGCTGGTCAGCTGCTGTAGCCCGACCAGCGAGAACTGAAGCAGGGCGAGGCATCACCTTACCTGGGAAGCGCAAGGGGGAAGGGAATCACTTTTCCTAGCAAGGGGAACTGAGACACACAACACCTGGAAAATCGGGTAACTCCCACCCCAATACTGCACTTTACCAAGGGTCTTAGCAAATGGCACACCAGGAGATTATATCCCACACCTGGCCGGGAGGGTCCCACGCCAGCGGAGCCTCCCTCATTGCTAGCACAGCAGTCTGCAATCTAAGGGCAAGGCAGCAGTGAGGCTGGGGGAGGGATGCCCACGATTGCTGAGACTTAAGTAGGTAAACAAAGTCGCTGGGAAGCTCTAACTGGGTGGAGCTCACAGCAGCTCAAGGAGGCCTGCCTGTCTTTGTAGACTCCAGCTCTGGGGACAGGGCACAGCTGAAAAAAACAAAAACAAAAACAAAAAAACTGCAGCAGAGACCTCTGCAGATGCAAGTGACCCTGTCTGACAGCTTTGAAGAAAGCAATGGATCTCCCAACACGGAGATTGAGATCTGAGAAAGGACAGAGTGCCTGCTCAAGTGGGTCCCTGACCCCTGAGTAGCCTAACTGGGAGACATCCCCCACTAGGGGCAGACAGACACCCCACACATCACATGGTGGGGTACACCCCTGAGAGGAAGCTTCCAAAGAAAGAATCAGACAGGTATACTCACTATTCAGCAATATTCTATCTTCTGCAGCCTCTGCTGCTGATACCCAGGCAAACAGGGTCTGGAGTGGACCTCAAGCAATTTCCAACAGACCTACAGCTGAGAGTCCTGACTGTCAGAAGGAAAACTAACAAACAGGAAGGACACCCACACCAAAACCCCATCAGTATGTCACCATCATCAAAGACTAAAGGCAGATAAAACCACAAAGATGGGGAAAAAGCAGGGCAGAAAAGCTGGAAATTCAAAAAATAAGAGCGCATCTCTCCCTCCGAAGGAACGCAGCTCATCGTCAGCAACGGATCAAAGCTGGATGGAGAATAACTTTGACGAGTTGAGAGAAGAAGGCTTCAGTCCATCAAATTTCTCAGAGCTAAAGGAGGAATTACGTACCCAGCGCAAAGAAACTAAAAATCTTGAAAAAATAATGGAAGAATGGATAACTAGAATAATTAATGCAGAGAAGGCCATAAACGAACTGACAGAGATAAAAACCAGGACACGAGAAATACGTGACAAATGCACAAGCTTCAGTAACCAACTTGATCAACTGGAAGAAAGAGTATCAGCGATTGAGGATCAAATGAATGAAATGAAGTGAGAAGAGAAGTCTAAAGAAAAAGAGGAAAAAGAAATGAACAAAGCCTCCAAGAAGTATGGGATTATGTGAAAAGACCAAATCTATGTCTGATTGGGGTGCCTGAAAGTTAGGGGAAGAATGGAACCAAGTTGGAAAACACTCTTCAGGATATCATCCAGGAGAACTTCCCCAAACAAGTAAGGCAGGCCAAGATTCAAATTCAGGAAACACAGAGACCACCACAAAGATACTCCTCGAGAAGAGCAATTCCAAGACACATAATTGTCAGATTCACCAAAGTTGAAATGAAGGAAAAACTGTTAAGGGCAGACAGAGAGAAAGGTCGGGTTACCCAAAAAGGGAAGCCCATCAGACTAACAGGAGATCTCTCTGCAGAAACTCTACAAGCCAGAAGAGAGTGGGGGCCAATATTCAACATTCTTAAAGAAAAGAATTTTCAACACAGAATTTCATATCCAGCCAAACTAAGTTTCATAAGTGAAGGAGAAATAAAATCCTTTACAGATAAGCAAATGCTTAGAGATTTTGTCACCACCAGGCCTGCCTTACAAGAGACCCTGAAGGAAGCACTAAACATGGAAAGGAACAACCAGTACCAGCCATTGCAAAAACATGCCAAAATGTAAAGACCATTGATGCTAGGAAGAAACTGCATCAACTAATGAGCAAAATAACCAGTTAATATCATAATGACAGGGTCAAGTTCACACACAACAATATTAACCTTAAATGTAAATGGACTAAATGGTCCAATTAAAAGACACAGATTGGCAAACTAGATAAAGAGTCAAGATCCATCAGTTTGCTGTATTCAGGAGACCCATCTCACATGCAGAGACACACATAGGCTCAAAATAAAGGGATGGAGGAAGATCTACCAAGCAAATGGAGAACAAAAAAAAAGCAGGGGTTGCAATACTAGTCTCTGATAAAACAGACTTTAAACCATCAAAGATCAAAAGAGACAAAGAAGGCCATTACATAATGGTAAAAGGATCAATTCAACAGGAAGAGCTAACTATCCTAAATATATATGCACCCAATACAGGAGGACCCAGATTCATAAAGCAAGTCCTTAGAGACTTACAAAGAGACTTAGACTCCCACACAATAATAATGGGAGACTTCAATACCCCACCATCAACATTAGACAGATCAATGAGACAGAAAGTTAACAAGGATATCCAGGAATTGAATTCATCTCTGCACCAAGCAGACCTAATAGACATCTATAGAACTCTCCACCCCAAATCAACAGAATATACATTCTACTCAGCATCACATCACAGTTATTCCAAAATTGACCACATAATTGGAAGTAAAGCACTCCTCAGCAAATGTACAAGAACAGAAATTATAACAAACTGTCTCTCAGACCACACTGCAATCAAACTAGAACTCAGGACTAAGAAACTCAATCAAAACCGCTCAACTACATGGAAACTGAATAACCTGCTCCTAATGACTACTGGGTACATAATGAAATGAAGGCAGAAATAAAGATGTTCTTTGAAACCAATGAGAACAAAGATACAACATACCAGAATCTCTGGGACACATTTAAAGCAGTGTGTAGAGGGAAATTTATAGCACTAAATGCCCACAAGAGAAAGCTGGAAAGATCTAAAATTGACGCTCTAACATCACAATTAAAATAACTAGAGAAGCAAGAGCAAATACATTCAAAAGCTAACAGAAGGCAAGAAATAACTAAGATCAAAGCAGAACTGAAGGAGATAGAGACACAAAAATCCCTCCAAAAAATCAAGGAATCCAGAAGCTGGTTTTTTGAAAAGATCAACAAATTTTTTTTTTTTTTTTTTTTTTTGAGACGGAGTCTCGCTCTGTCGCCCAGGCTGGAGTGCTGTGGCCGGATCTCAGCTCACTGCAAGCTCCGCCTCCCGGGTTCCCGCCATTCTCCTGTCTCAGCCTCCCGAGTAGCTGGGACTACAGGCGCCCGCCACCTCGCCTGGCTAGTTTTTTGTATTTTTTAGTAGAGACGGGGTTTCACCGTGTTCGCCAGGATGGTCTCGATCTCCTGACCTCCTGATCCGCCTGTCTCGGCCTCCCAAAGTGCTGGGATTACAGGCTTGAGCCACCGCGCCGGGCCAAGATCAACAAAATTGATAGACCACTAGCAAGATTAATAAAGAAGAAAAGAGAGAAGAATCAAATAGACGCAATAAAAAATGATAAAGGGGATATCACCACCGACCCCACAGAAATACAAACTACCATCAGAGAATACTATAAACACCTCTATGCAAGTAAACTAGAAAATCTAGAAGAAATAGATAATTTCCTGTATACTTACACTCTCCCAAAGCTAAACCAGGAAGAAGCTGAATCCCTGAATAGACCAATAACAGGCTCTGAAATTGAGGCAATAATTAATAGCCTACCAACCAAAAAAAGTCCAGGACCAGATGGATTCACAGCTGAATTCTACGAGAGGTACAAGGAGGAGCTGGTACCATTCCTTCTGAAACTATTCCAATCAATAGAAAAAGAGGGAATCCTCCCTAACTCATTTTATGAGGCCAGCATCATCCTGATACCAAAGCCTGGCAGAGACACAACAAAAAAAGAGAATTTTAGACCAATATCCCTGATGAACATTGATGCAAAAATCCTCAATAAAATACTGGCAAACCAGATCCAGCAGCACATCAAAAAGCTTATCCACCATGATCAAGTGGGCTTCATCCCTGGGATGCAAGGCTGGTTCAACATACGCAAATCAATAAACGTAATCCAGCATATAAACAGAACCAAAGACAAAAACCACATGATTATCTCAATAGATACAGAAAAGGTCGTTGATAAAATTCAACAGCCCATCATGCTAAAAACTCTGAATAAATTCGGTATTGATGGAACGTATCTCAAAATAATAAGAGCTATTTATGACAAACCCACAGCCAATATCATACTGAATGGGCAAAAACTGGAAGCATTCCCTTTGAAAACTGGCACAAGACAGGGATGCCCTCTTTCACCACTCGTATTCAACACAGTGTTAGAAGTTCTGGCTAGGGCAATCAGGCAAGAGAAAGAAATCAAGGGTATTCAGTTAGGAAAAGAGGAAGTCAAATTGTCTCTGTTTGCAGATGACATGATTGTATATTTAGAAAACCCCATCATCTCAGCCCAAAATCTCCTTAAGCTGATAAGCAACTTCACCAAAGTCTCAGGATACAAAATTATTGTGCAAAAATCACAAGCATTCTTATACACCAGTAACAGACAAACAGATAGACAAATCATGAATGAACTTCCATTCACAATTGCTTAGAAGAGAATAAAATACCTAGGAATCCAACTTACAAGGGATGTAAAGGACCTCTTCAAGGAGAACTACAAACCACTGCTCAGTGAAATAAAAGAGGACACAGACAAATGGAAGAACATACCATGCTCATGGATAGGAAGAATCAATATCGTGAAAATGGCCATACTGCCCAAGGTAATTTATAGATTCAATGCCATCCCCATCAAGCTACCAATGACTTTCTTCACAGAATTGGAAAAAACTGCTTTAAAGTTCATATGGAACCAAAAAAGAGCCTGCACCTCCAAGACAATCCTAAGTCAAAAGAACAAAGCTGGAGGCATCACGCTACCTGACTTCAAACTATACTACAAGGCTACAGTAACCAAAACAGCATGGTACTGATACCAAAACAGAGATATAGACCAATGGAACAGAACAGAGTCATCAGAAATAATACCACACATCTATAGCCATCTGATCTTTGACAAACCTGACAAAAACAAGAAATGGGAAAGGATTCCCTATTTAATAAATGGTGCTGGGAAAATTGGCTAGCCATAAGTAGAAAGCTGAAACTGGATCCTTTCCTTACTCCTTATACGAAAATTAATTCAAGATGGATCAGAGACGTAAATGTTAGACCTAATACCATAAAAACCCTAGAAGAAAACCTAGGTAATACCATTCAGGACATAGGCATGGGCAAGGACTTCAAGTCTAAAACACCAAAAGCAGTGGCAACAAAAGCCAAAATTGACAAATGGGATCTAATTAAACTAAAGAGCTTCTGCACAGCAAAAGAAACTACCATCAGAGTGAATAGGCAAGCTACAGAATGGGAGAAAATTTTTGCAATCTACTCATCTGACAAAGGGCTAATATCCAGAACCTACAAAGAACTCAAACAAATTTACAAGAAAAAAAAAAAAAAAAAGAAAAAGACCATCAAAAAGTGGGCAAAGGATATGAACAGACATTTCTCAAAAGAAGACATTCATACAGCCAACAGACACATGAAAAAATGCTCATCATCACTGGCCATCAGAGAAATGCAAATCAAATCCACAATGAGATACCATCTCACACCAGTTAGAATGGCAATCATTAAAAAGTCAGGAAACAACAGGTGCTGGAGAGGATGTGGAGAAATAGGAACACTTTTACACTGTTGGTGGGATTGTAAACTAGTTCAACCATTATGGAAAACAGTATGGCGATTCCTCAAGGATCTAGAACTAGACGTACCATATGACCCGGCCATCCCATTACTGGGTATATACCCAAAGGATTATAAATCATGCTGCTATAAAGATACATGCACACGTATGTTCATTGCAGCACTATTCACAATAGCAAAGACTTGGAATCAACCCAAATGTCCATCAGTGACAGATTGGATTAAGAAAATGTGGCACATATACACCATGGAATACTATGCAGCCATCAAAAAGGATGAGTTTGTGTCCTTTGTAGGGACATGGATGCAGCTGGAAACCATCATTCTCAGCAAACTATCAAAATAACAGAAAACCAAACACCGCATGTTCTCACTCATAGGTGGGAACTGAACAATGAGATCACTTGGACTCAGGAAGGAGAACATCACACACCGGGGCCTATTATGGGGAGGGGGGAGGGGGGAGGGGGGAGGGATTGCATTGGGAGTTATGCCTGATGTAAATGACGAGTTGATGGGTGCTGACGAGTTGATGGGTGCAGCACAGCAACCTGGCACAAGTATACATATGTAACAAACCTGCACATTATGCACATGTACCCTAGAACTTAAAGTATAATAATAAAAAAGAAATAAAAATAAATAAAAAAAATTCTTATTGGATGTTCATAGTACATAATGTAGTTGACTCTTCAATCCTTGAAATTTTAACCCATGAAACTTGTCTTCATCTTTCATGAAAATATTGGACTTTCTCATATCCTATGACCATTTGTTTTCATAGTGCTTCATGGGTGCCTCTTCATCTGAGCTTCCCTGAAACGGTGGCATTCTTTAGAGTTTAATCCTTGACCATATATCTTCATACTCTATAATCCTCTTGGATGACCTCATCCATTCATAGAGTCCTAATCACTAGCAATGATACATACTGATGATGCCCAAACCTTCATCTCTTCTAGTGTTTATTTCCACCGAGACACCTCAAATATAATGTTATATAAAAAATACATAGATGAAAATATTTTTAAATTAGTTGCTAATCAAATACAAAGTTCCACAACTGTATGTCTACAGCTTTCAAATAAAAAAAAAAAAAAACTTAAAATTTCCTTTCTCATGCTTTACAAAGATTTTTTTCTACTAAATATAAAATCGGTCATAGCATGCAGTAAATTAAATGATGAATTATAAGAATAAAATATGGAACCTGGAAACCCTCTCTGACCAGAATAGATTTGGTTTTTGTTTTGTTTTGACAAATTCCAAAGCATATGGTTCTGGGAAATGTGTTTCCAAACAGTTTTCTAGCATTATTTAAAGATTACTAGTTCTACTTCTGGCATTGTGCACTATGTCTGAATTTATACATCGACTGCATACAGTGTTTAGAAGGATAAAACAGTAAAATGGTAACCAAAAATTATCACAGAAATATTCCAGAGAACAATTACGAAGAAAGACTATGGAGAAAACAAAAAAACAAAATAACTAATTAACATCAGTTGGATATAAATATTGATTAGTTGGATAGAAATAAATCAGTTGGTTATAAAAATTAAGTGAAAATAAAAATTTTGTGTGGAGATAAACTTTACTAAGAATGCTCATAGTTTAAATTTCTCATATTTATGTAGTATAATTTTTTTTTAATGTCACTGACAAGTTGCACCCAAATTTGGATTAAAAGGTTTGGAAGATAAAGAAGAAACAAACCATGGAGAAGTGAGTAAATTCCATAGGAACTTTGAACAAGTAAAAGTGTACAAGGTTTTAAGAATGACAGCTTGGGTTCCAGCGTGAAATGGCTTCCTTCTGCACGTACAGGTTATTTGGCAAATTACTCAGCCTCTGTGAACTGCATTTTCTCATCTGTGAGATGCAGGCCATCATGGTGCACACTACAAAGGTTGTTGGAAAGATTAAACGAAAAGCTACAGTGCTTGACATTTAGTCACCATTCAGCAAATGTCACCTATAACTAAGTGTAGCTGCTATAACTGCCGCTATTACTGCTCATTACAGGTGGGAGATTGACCTGGTGCCTCCATATTAGGACTGGGGTCAACCT
Organism: Macaca nemestrina; assembly: GCF_043159975.1. Taxonomy (NCBI): domain Eukaryota; kingdom Metazoa; phylum Chordata; class Mammalia; order Primates; family Cercopithecidae; genus Macaca; species Macaca nemestrina. The sequence continues at coordinate 51,692,597 of NC_092134.1, read as the reverse complement.
GATTCATGCATTTAGAGGGAGTTAGGAGGGCACCATCTTGAAGAAACCATGCAATGTTGGAACACTGTTAATACATCCATCCACATAATTTTGATCCCTGAGACAAGAAGAATTTATGGGCTTAGAGACAGTAGAATTCAGGATTCAGGGGTTAGAGCCTCGGCTTTATGTCAGGCTACTTGGACTCAAATCATGGCTCTGAAACTTTCTAAATGCATTATCTTAAGTTATGTAACCTCTTTATTTACCCGTAAAATGAAGATAAAAATTATAACTGACTAAATGGGTTGTGAAATTTAAATAGCACATTTTATATAAATCACTAGTTTATGAGACATAGTGCTCAATAAATAAATATCAATCAGTGCCTAATATTCTACTATTCTTTCTGTCAGTATGTTGTAAAAACTAGTGATACAGTTCTCCATTAAAACTATCCAAATAAAAAAGCTTATTACTTATGCTTCATTTCATCAGTCACATAACTGTTCCGATGAACCCCGAACCGAACTCTTTATCTCATTTAAATCTACCCATAAGAGTAAACTACACACTTTATGGGAAGATAAAAAAAAAAGTAAGACGAAAGTGGCTGCAACTTAGATTTACAAGAATTAAGTAAGTGAGGAAAAAGAAAGAGAAACAACAGCAGGCTGAAGACTGGAGAAAGTGAGAGAAAACGTGGGTTGTAAGCTGGCATTTCTTATCACTTACTCCTAGCAGCTGGCTGCTGGAGAGGAGTAAGAAAAACAGGGCAGCCAGCAAACACCCAGGGCATAAGTTCTCCTTCTGAGCCCCGCCCCCCACCACCAATGACACTGTGGCTGCTTGTGTCTAGTGCCACAGCACAGATTATGCTGATATAGTTCTGCACATGCATCCCTTCAATATACAAATTTGTTGTAGCACTTCCCAGCCCAAATGTGTCTTTTCTTGGTCCCTTTTCTTTCCCCAGTTACTATAAATTTTTCTATTGCCATTGACTGCCAAATTTTTAGTGTTGTCTTCACTAGTTTCTCCACTATATTACCCACTTCACTCTGACCTAGCTTCATATACCATCACTCCAGTGAAATCAATCTTGTCTATATCACCAAATTATTTTGATCCATTTTATCCAGTTTCATAAACTTAAAGGCTATTTACTGTCAATGAGTTTCACATTTGTACTTTTGCAAATTCTCCTCTGAGCTCCAGATTTTTATAGCAATCTGTTTATCAAACATCTTATTAGGCATCTCATAGACACCTCATACTAAATAAGTTTAAAAATTCTTTTTTTTTTTTTACAGCCCCGATTGTTTCTCTTTCTTAGACTTCCCTATCTGAAAAAATCATTCCAACAAAAGCAGAAATACTGCTAGTCATCCTTGATTTTTATTCTTCCTCAATCCCCAAGTCCTATCCCCTAAGTAGTCCTATCAATCCAATGTATAGCATCCAATGTATAGCATCTTTTCGTCACTACTGCTGCTCAACTGTCCCAATCCACTAACTTGTATCACAGAAACTAAAATATGCCCCTCATTGTTATTACATTCACCCTCTCGCCCTCCTTCTCCACTTGCTTCAGCAGACTTCTCTGCTAGTATGGATCATGCCCTTCATTACTCCATACTTTTGAAATAATGCCCAATTTCCTTATTGTGGCCTAAAAATCCCAACATAATCCCGTGCCTTGGCTACACCTCACCTCCACCTTCATTTCTTGGCTCTCACCAGCTCACTGAGTCCCTAGATGCACCAAGCATCTTCCTAATGCGACTGCGTACCAAGCTGCGTCTTACACATGATACTCCTTCTCTCTGGAATGCTCTTTCTTCTACTCTTCATAAGGCAATCATTTATTAACCCTTCAGGCCTCAGCTTAAATATTGCCTACTCACAGAGTCCTTGTTCACTTCAAGTATCTCGATTTGCCTTATTAGTCTATTCCTCAACCATTTGTTCCTTCATTGAATTAAGATAAAATTATTTTATATCTATTTGTTGTTTACCTGTTTGTTGTTTGTACTTCTGCTAACACAAATGACACAGGCACAGGATCTTGTCTCTTGTATTCACTAAGGGATGCTTAGTTCTAGTACATTTCCTGGACGTTGTAGCACTCAATATGTGAAATGAATGAACTCAAGAATGAAAGAGACATTCAATGTACACTTAAATAGTAAAGTAAGGTGTGTAAATTATAACATTAAACAGGTTAAACTGTGATGCTGTGTAGTAAAGTTTCAATATTCAACATAATTGTCATGCAAAAATATTATAGGTTAATTAACAAGTATTTATTGAACCCAGTACCTATTCTGTGCCCAAAATACTGCCTGGTGTAATGAGGAAGGTTGAGTGAAAAATAAAATGGTCATTGATTTTAAAGGTTATAATATTTTAGAGGAGCTAAAGTACAAACACACAAAACAACTTGAAAAGGATATATAAAATGACTCCATGATGAGAAAAACACCTGTGAAATATGTAATAAAACTTAATGATAGTAAATGAAACTTGTATTTGATGGGAGTGACCTCAAACACCCAAGGCCCTTCAGAAAGTGAGCATCAATGAGAACAGATAAAATAAAAGACAAGTGCAGAATTCACTAAAATAGGAAAATCAAATTACCCATATATGTGCACATACAAGGTTTATTTGCCTTGGGAAGTTTTAATACCCACAATTCTGAATTTTTCTATAAGTTATATTTAAAAAGCCAAGAGACATTACTTCAGGACAGTAACTGAAATATATAAATATTTATTAAGAACTATCTTGTGGGCTGGGCGCAGTAGCTCATACCTGTCATCCCAACACTTTGGGAGGCTGAGGCAGGTGGATCACCTGAGGTCAGGAGTTCGAGACCAGCCTGACCAACATGGTGAAACCCTGTCTCTACTAAAAATACAAAAATTAGCTGGGCATGGTGGCACACGCCTGTAATCCCAGCTACTTGGGAGGCTGAGGCAGGAGAGTCACTTGAACTCGGGAGGCAGAGGTTGCAGTGAGCCAAAATTGTGCCATTGGACTCCAACCTGGGCAACAAGAGTGAAACTCTGTCTCAAAAAAAAAAAGAAAAAAAAAAAAAAAAAAAGAACCTATCTTGTGTTCAGCCTCTATCTGTTGTATTGTTACAAAAATGAAAGATACAGTACCTACTCACAGAGTGTCCATACTTCAGGTGGAGGGAGAAGGAAGGCAGATAATCCTATGAACCCGAAATCAATATACATTGCAACAGGTGGTATGTAAAAGATATAAGCACAATATCTCAGTGAATTAATATAACAGATTCTTGGTGCATAAAAGATTTTGTCCACACAGAGCCAAAGACCCTTACTGAAAGGTAAAAATGCAAAAATTCAAACCAAACAAGGTGATTCCATTGATTATTTTGTCATGATGCAAAACTGTCTCATCAGACAGTTGAATTTTCCACTGCAGTAATCATTTTTACTGAAAAATAGGTACTGTTTTGTAGAAACTATAGTTTATAGGAAATCGTTTGAGTCATACATTGTCATGTTCTAAAGTTTCAGTGTCCAGTTCGGCAGCTCTGCTAGTCACAGATGGCTATTTAGCACTTGAAATGTGGCTATTTGCCACATGTTGAAATGCTATTTTGGATATATTGATTTAAACAAAAATATACTAATAAAATTAATTTTTTCAATTTATTTTTCTTATTTCAAAATGTAACTTTTCAAAAATTTGAAACTCCACGTGTATCTCACATTGTATTTCTATTGGACAATGCTGCTCTAAAAAGTTTATGAAACAAGTTAATACTATTTTTCAGGAATAGGACGGCACCAACTTAGAAGATTAGACATTGTCCAATACTGAGTTCACAAAATTCTTTCTAAAACAATATGTAATATAAGTAAGGAAGCATAAAAGTTTGACACTATGTACCACATAAGTATTGTGTTATACATGTGGGAAAGCACTGAGCACTTTTAAAAATATGGTTCCATCTAGGGAGGCTATGTTTCATATTTTCAATTAAATTTGAAATGCATTTACAGTATTGTGCTACTCTACTGGAGAACTTCATAACTATCTTTACTTTTATTTTTATGAAGCTATTTATTGTGTTACTTTTGTTGCTTCCACAACCTTAAAAATTATTATACAAAAACATTTATATTTTTGATTTATGTATAATACTTTCCATTTGAATTTATTGATTTCTAATAGAACTTTTGTATAAGTTAAAGCTAAAGAGAAAAGTCTAAATAAACAGGTCGAAATGTATAGTAATAATATACATTGTGTTTTTTTATGTTTTTAATTTTAAGAAAAATTTCAAAAACAGAGGATGGTATATAATTTAAAACTAAATTGAAAATGGCTTCAGATGCTCAATATCTATTTGTAAACTAAAGATATGGAGACTCATCCACCAATTGTTGTAAAATTTTAAAGAATGAAATTCGAATTTACTTGTGAGTTAGTGAACCTCATGCAAAAATTTCCTTAGGTTACTTTGAAAGAAAAAAAAAGTATTACTTGTAAAAGAATTATAACGGAGATTTATGTAGCTGAGTTAACATGAAGCAATAGTGACATACAATAGTATTAAAGTAATTGGATAGTTACACTAATTCTGTGAAGTGTCTTAAAACTGATTCTTACTATCTACTTTGTTTGTGTAATTCTGTTAATATGAGACTCAGTTTACAGCCTTCTTCAAATGATTAGAAATAACATAGCTGTTAAAATGCATGAGATTACACTGTAATAGCATTCTTTACCTAATAACAAATCAGGCCACAAATACTAATAAATATAATCACTGGGCCCTTAATCAAAGATTTCTGCTAATTTTGAAAGCTTCACAATTAGTTGTGATTCAATGAACCTGAATGCATGTTAAACTGTTGGGAAGACAAAACAGTGTTGTTTCAGGCAGGCAATGCTGAAGGTTCTATCTGAATTTTCTCAAGGCAAGGTAATTTTAAAGATAAAATTGCTTCTCTATTTTTGTTACTATCAAGTGAAGCCCTGCTTCATTTATAAGTTGTACTCGGATTAAAAACCTCCTTTTATTTTATTTTTTAAACTACTGACCTACCAGGGCCATCGGACTGCCAATGTTTCAGACCTTCTCTCTCATCTTTCTTGTCGTTCAGGCTCCTCACATAGGGCCTCTTTCTGCCCAGCTCTGCAAGCCTATTCCAGCCTTAGAATCCTTACCCTTGCTGTTCCCTCTTCCTAGAAGGCGCTGCTCCCTGCTCCTCTCATAAATACCTCCTTTTCATTTAAGTCTCAGTTCAAAGACATAATTTCAGAGTTCTCTTTTAAAGTGCTCACCTCTTCCCCTAATGTAGGAAAGGAATTATTCCCTTCTTTTTATCAGATCCATCATCAAATTTTGATCTATTTTGTTATTTTTTTTCCTTGTTTATTGTTGGACTTTCCATTATGGAAACTACACTCCATGAGAGCATAAACCTTTATTTAGATGACTGCCATAAACAAACTACCATTAACAAATAGTTGGTACACACACACACATGCATGCATACCACACATACACACACACAGAGACTCACAGATAAACATATTTGTAAATATATATTTTACAAAGTTAATATATTTTTTGCTATTTGCTAGAAAGTTTTTTCTATTAAAAATATATTCTGAGCACTTTCCATGTCCATAAGCATATCCCTGTAGTAAATTTACAACAGCTCTAGGATGTTCCACCATTTCAGTATACTAGATTATCAAATCCCCTGTGCTGAATGCTTACATTAGCACCACACCTTTTTACTACCACAAATAGTACTTTGTCTCTTATTTTTTTAAATGATATTTTTCACTTGCCTGATTGTTTTCTCAGGACAAATCCCTGTAAATTAAATTGCTCAATAAATAAGAATATATATTTTTTAAATTATGGCTCCTATTGCCATACTGTCTTCCGAAAATATTTTACCAGTTTCTTTTTAAATAAACATCGTTTAAATATTGGCCATATTGAAATTATCAATACTTGCCAATTCAATAGGAGATAATATATAATTTCTTTTTTAATAAATTATTTATGGCCTTTGCCTCCTCTTCTATTGGAGAGTTTATTTTTTGTTGATTTCTAAGATCTATTCACATATTAAGACTTTAACATCTATGGTAAAATTACCCTCGGTTATAAATATTTTTCCAATATTTATATGTATTTTATATATTTTGGGGCATATATCTTTAGTTGCTTTATAGTAAAATCTGTTTTCCCTTCAGGATTTTTGAGTTTAGTATTAACTTTAAAAATGGGCACCTTCCACCCAAGACTATGAAAACTGTACACTCACACACCCACACACACACACACAATGTACATATACTTATCACACATGTACATGCTATATATTGTATTTATAAAATATTTTATATTTCCAAAAACTGTTGCAATGTTTTAGATTTAAATATTTAATCAAGAAGTTTTAAATTTTGTTTAATCAACATGTAATAATTACAGTGACATGTAAATAATGTACAGTATAATACATGCAGTTTAAATATAGTTTGAGTATTTCTTTTTTTTATCATTATACTTTAAGTTCTAGGGCACATGTGCACAACATGCAGGTTTGTTACATATGTATACATGTGCCATATTGGTGTGCTGCAATTAACTCGTCATTTACATTAGGTATATCTCCTAATGCTATACCTCCCCCCTCACCCCTCACCCACAATAGGGGGGTGTGATGATCCCCTTCATGTGTCCAAGCGATCTCATTGTTCAATTCCCGCCTATGAGTGAGAACATGTGGTGTTTGGTTTTCTGTTCTTGTGATAGTTTGCTGAGAATGATGGTTTCCAGCTGCATCCATGTCCCTACAAAGGACACGAACTCATTCTTTTTTATGGCTGTGTAGTATTCCATGGTGTATATGTGCCACATTTTCTTAATCCAGTCTGTCACTGATGGACATTTGGGTTGATTCCAAGTCTTTGCTATTGTGAATAGTTTGAGTATTTCTTATCTGAGAATGCTTAAAATCGGGAGTGTTTGGGATTGTGTATTTCTTAGGATTTTTGAATATTTGGATATACATAATGAGATATCTGTGACCAGCACCCAAGTCTAAACACAAAATTCATTTATGCTTCATATAACATCTTATGCACATAGAACTGAGATATTTTCATATAATATTTTAAATAATTTTATGTATGAAACAAAGTTTTGACTGTGTTATGACTGCAACCTGTCACATGAGGTCAGGTATGGAATTTTTCATCTGTGACATCAGTTAGCACTCAAAAAATTTTGGGTGTTGGAGCATTTGGGATTTCAGAATTGCGCATTAGTGATGCTCAATCTATATGTAGAGCCACTTGAATTTTCTTTAAACTCTACTAAGGTTTTGCTACTTAGAAGTAAAATATTTGGTCAAGCACAGTGCCTCACACCTGAAATCCCAGCTCTTTGCGAGGCCGAGACAGGAGAACCACTTGAGCCCAGGAGTTCAAGACCAGCTTGGTAACATAGAGAGACCTCTTCACCATTAAAAATCAAAAATGTTAGCTGGGTGTGGTGCACATCTGTGGTCCCAGTTACTTGGGAGGCTGAGGTGGGAGGATTGCTTGCACCCGGGAATTTGAGGCTTCAATAAGCCATTATTGCAACCATTGCACTCTACCCTGTGCAACAGAATGAGATTCTGTCTCAAAAAAATAAAAATAAAAAGGATATGAAATATTAAACCAACATATAATTAATTAATTGTTATGAGAACTATAAATAGAAAGTATTATCTCTCTCAATTGGCTTTGATCATTATAACACACACATACACATAGTCCCTTTAACCCACAGAAATGAAATGCCAAGTTTTTCATGCATTGTAAATCCCCATATAAACTAACTTACATGAACTAATTATAGAATACTATCTATCTATCTATCTATCTATCTATCTATCTATCTATCTAGTCATTTCTAGATTCTCTATTATCTTCTATTTTTTTTTCAATTTATTCCAGTATAATTATTGTGCTATAGTAATAACACTTTTATACCTGGTGGTGGGCAATTCTACACTTACCACTCAGAATTGTCTCATTTCCACATAGTTTTTGTTTCTGAATGAATACAAACAAGAATGCTTTTCTACTTAAGACTTGCCTATTAGTGCCAACATCAGCTTGACTCCACTAAAAGGCCCACCAGTGTATCCTTCCATCTCTGTGGTGAAGACTCTCTTTTGGGATGGGCTATACTTACTTTTTTTTTTTTTTAATTAGGAGGAATATTTACAAATATCCTTTAGCAAGCCAGTATGGCACCTTATCAGTGTCCCAATGCAAAGCTCCAAAGCAAACAAAGGAAAACTCTACTATAAGTGCTCAAATAATCATTTCTTATACTTCTGATACAATGAAAAAAAATAAAATTCTTCAAAATTTTTCAGTTGCATAAGAAAATAATAATTCAAAGTTTTGCAAAAAGAAAGAGGACTGTATTAGAATATTTTACAAAAGTCATTCTCATACATTTTATACTTATAGATATATTATTTTTTATAAACTTATTATTTTAAAGGAGAATTAAAATCAATTATACTAATATGTTCAGCGTAAAATGACTTAGCACCACTTTTTTAAAAAGGCATTAATTCAATAACTACTATGCTGGTTGAAAGAAAAAGCAAAATCTGAGTTTCACATAACATTGGTCTCATTTTCATCCTTAATTTTAAACAAAAGTCTACAAACAAGATCAGATAAATCATTTTATAAATTTGAATGTTGAGATTTATATAAATATGCCATTATAAGAGTTTGGTACAAAGAACTTAATATTTTCTATTGATATGTTTCAAAGAGAACCTCACAAAGAATTTTTTTTTTGTATGAGAGGAAAAATGCTAAAATCCTTTAATTGCAAATGTGAATTTCCTAGCTGACATGAATTTCAGTTTATAAGGATGCACATTAAAAGCAGGGTTGCCTAAACTCCTAAATATAAACTTAGAGTAAGAGTTTAGTTATAAGTTTCAGTTCTAGAGTCTATGTGTATAGGTCACATTTTAGAATTGCTTGGTGTTTTTAGCCATGACTAATGAACAGCCCACTCTCAAATATATTCTGAAGGTAGATAGTTTGAAACATCGTGATTTAACAGGTGGCTCACTGGGTGACTCAGCCTCTTCACTCTGACTCTAACAATAACATAAAGGGATTTTTTTTTAAAGTAGGACATCACTTTTTTTTTTTTTTTACATCAACCACAAATAAAAGACTTGTATGCTTTCAATTGTGCTGTCTTTAACTTGGATCATGGAACTGCCACCCTGTCTGTTCTCAAGCTCTCCTTAAATGTTCTGATATTTTCAACCACATCTCCAAGAGAAGTGATGGTGTGACTAGAATCTCACTAAATAAGAAACCTGGCTTTATTTTGTAAGTTAACTGTTCTAAAGGCAAGGGCTGGAACCTACATCTTAAAGTCTAAAATGTCACGATTAACTTTTTTCATTTTGTTTGTCTTCTTTGTTCATAATACAATTAAATATTATGCCAAATTTTTACCTGTGTGATACATAGCTGTGATTACTATTTTTGAAATGATTTTGATGATTCCCTTTAATACTTTAGTACAAAATTATTAGAAAATATGATTAAAAAATAACACAGCTTTTTGGGGGGCTGATTGAATGCTCAGAGCTTTAAGTGCATTATTTTAATTAAGCTTCAAGGCAAACTTATGAGGCTGGTACTATTTGTATTCCTCTTTGACATATGAGAAAATTAAGACACTTGCCCAAGGCCACCCAGCTAAGAGTAATAAAGTTGGCACTCAAAGCTAGGAAGACTGCTTCTACTATATACTCTGGAAGAGTATGATCTCTAGTTAGATACAAAGTGCTTAATAATTTCTATTGATAGGTCTCAAAGAGAACCTTACAAATAATGTTGTTTCTGTATATGAAAAAAAATGCTTTACTATCTTTCATATAACTATTACTCTTCTACAACTTCCATAGTCTGCAAATATGGCAGAATCATAATGAAAATAAAAGAGACACTATTTCCTTTACCCAGCAATGCCAATTTCTACAGTTATACAGCAATCCCAATTCAATCACTCCTAGTTCTGGAAGTCCCAATGTGCTAGTGGTATCTCATAGGTTTGCTAATGTAGTTATCCTATAGCATATTGTTCAGGTCACTGCCATGAAGTTTCTTGCTGTCTACTTTTACTCTTGGGTTAACCTGATTCATTTACTCATCAAAAAAAAAAAAAAATTGATTGTGTCTGTAACTATTCCCATCACTGAGAAAATAGCAGAGAACAAAACTAAATCCTTGTTCTCATAAAGCTTACATCTAGAGAAATGTGAAGAGTTACAATTTGTCTGTTAATAATAAATGCCATTGATGAAAAAGCCGAAGATAGAGGATTTCATTTTATGTAGAATGGTAGGGGTAGGCCTCAATAGTAAGATGACATTTGGAACAAAGACCTTAATGAAATGAAGGAACGATCTGTGAAGATCGCTGGAAGAAGACTATTTTAGGAAGAGTTCTGAAGACCATCCAGGGGACCAGTGTAATTGGAGAAAAGCAAATAAAGAGGTGAGTAGTATGTGGTCAGAGAGAGAGATGTGGTCAGAGCAAATGATAAATATGTATAGATGCATAAATATGTCCTTATATACATATAATAAGTATATACATTCATACACACTCTCATGCATTCAATTCTATGTATTGAAAGTAAAGCAAAGATGATTAAGTGCTGGCTGATATATTTTGGGGGAGAAAGAAAATTAAATCTAGGATGACTTTGAACTTTTGACCTGAGCAACTGAAAGAACGGGGTCTATTACAAAGGTATGAAAGGCAGCTGAGTGAGCAATTTCTTACAAGGTGAATGAGAATTAAGTATTCAAGTTATAAATATTTTATGCTTGATATTCCTATTTAATGTCAAAGGAACATATTAAACAACCAGTTGCTGATGTGAGTCTTCCTTGAGGAAGCATAAATCATCTGGAGTTGCCACATTGTGAATTATATTGAATGCCCTGGATGGATAAGCACACCCTCAGAGTGGTTATAGAATGAAAAGGCAGAAGACCAGCCTTGGTTATGTCAATATTTTAAAGCTGGGAAGATATCAAAGTGGTTATTTTGTTAGACTCTGAAGAAATAGAGCATCTGAGTATCCTTCAGACAATATCCTATAATATGTTTTGCAAAAACAGTTTTCATAAAACATATGTGGTTGATTTCATGGAGATATTGTATTTAATTACAACTGTGGTAAGACCCTTGGACTTTAGCAATGAACGAAAATGAACATAAGGGGTATTCTTTTATGCAAATAAAAGCTCTATGTATGAGGACATATATGTTAATGCTTGATATGGAATTGCACTAGCAGCACATGTCAGCACTTAACATTTTGAGGAAGCAGTGGTAGAGGATTTGATATATAATTATCTGTAAATAGTCAATGGATGTTAATGAAGTGGAAAATTTGTTCCAAACTCCCTCAGTCATTCTTCTTCATATTAAACTGGAAGACAAGAGGAGGTCAAATTGTTAAAGAAATAGATGTACTCCTTGGTCCTAATTTTACAAGATGGCACAAGAACCTTGGAACATATATTCAAATTTCTCAATATACAGAGCACAAAATAGAAATGACACAATTTGTACATAGGATTCTAGTCCTAGGAATACTCTTTGTACATTTGGTAAGACTGTGAACTGTTTATCTTCATTCACTTCTTTTCCCATTTATTAATCTCAAGAGAATTTAATTTTATCAATAGCTGAATCTACTACATGTTAATACTTATGTATTAATAGCTAAATCAGTATGTGTTCTTAAATTTGTGCGTGTGCTCTATGGTTTGTATACAGAATACTTTATTTATTTTTTAAGTAGGAGATTACAAATAAAATTATATTTTCTCAGATGATATCAGGTTAAGCCTCAGGTGAAGAAAAGCTATTGGATATGGGCAGGTTAGGATATGGTAAGCTTTATGTGCTTTTTCTCAGCTTTTTCCCCCCAATAAGATTAAGGTGAGGTCCATAACAATGGTTAGAGAAATACATTTGCTCTCAGTTTCCATGAATATAAACTTTAATGCTTGGGTGAATGAGAAATATATTTGTAATTTTAGAATGTTTTGCAAGCTGCATGTATAAAATTTAGTCAAGGAAATCTGTATCACATAAAACATTATACAATTACTGATAAAAGCATATTCCCATAAAATTTAGAAAAGTTAATGGCATATGCTCCCTTGATTTCATATTATCTTGTCTTTTTTACTATTAAAAATTAAATACTTAAAATCAAATTTAGACTAGTATTGCCAACACAATTATAGTTTCTTACAAATGACTGACCTTAATATATAAACAACTTTTTAAAATTTTAACTCACAGTTCAATTAAAAACTTTAGTGAGAATTGGAATAAATTTATGTATTTTCTTTAACAAATATTTAATATATTTATCGAGTAAATAAAGTAATAACATGTAATAGTGACATAGTTTCAGAAATACTTTGTTTTAATATTAATAGGTAAGGTCATAGCTAGTAATAATGGCTAATTATTCATTTATTACCACTAAGTTTATATTTATCTAAATATAATATAGAGTAACAATTTTTATAAATATTGAATTATAATCTAAATACATAAAATAAAGTTTGTTCTAGAATGTGAACCAAAGCTACAAAATTAATTTTACTGATTTTATCCACTGTATTGCCTTGTTTTCTATGTGAACAAAGAGCTGGATCAGCAAAACATTTGGATGAATTGTAGTTTATGTTGCCAAAGAAGAGCATAGAGCTAATTAGCCTATATAGGAAACAAGCTCATGCTTTTCTACTCATTAGAACTATAGTCTAAATACTAACTGAGATAGTAAAACTGCAAAACAGTGCATAAAATTTTCATGACATTTATTTAAAATATCAAGTATAATCTTGAGATTCTATTTCTCACCTAAAAGTTCTTCAACAAGATAGTAAAATACTTGGAAAGTACCAACACACACACATACACACACACACACACACACATCAGCACACACATAGGGCATTCTCTTCTCTTCATACTGTCGGTGGAAAACATGAAAGCAAAAATAAATGCCTAAAAATCCATGTTAGAAGTGATGCTTTAAAAGTAGTTTTGTTACTGGACTTACAACTGTGAAGTCAGAAAGACTTCTGCGAGGCTTTTGTTACATTTTCATGTATTTCACTTTTTAGAATTATTATTTCCTTAGCATATTTGTGCTAAATATGTCTTCCTAGGTAAGATAGAAAATGTGCTCAGAAAGAGGTGTGAATGCTTTGGATAAATAAATGTTACCAGCTAGACAAGCGGCAGCTGGTAACCAGAAAAAAGAAGGAAGCTCCCACCAGGAAAGAAAAGAGATTTTTCTGAATGGAATAAGTCAGAAAAAAAAAAAAAAATGACAAGGTATGGCATCATAGGCCTTGTTGCACTAAAGACATTTCATGATCTGAAGTGATGTGATTGTACGAATCTGAGAGATGGTGGGAAAACATGGGAGTTTAATCTGGGGTCAGCAAACTTTTTCTGTAGTGGGCCAGATAGCAAATATTTTAGTCTATGTAGGCTACACAGTCTCTGTTGCAACTATTCAAATTCGCTTTTGTACCAAGAAAGCAATCATACACATTATATAAACGAATGATTATGGCTGAGTTCCAATACAACTTTATGGATGCTAAAATTTGCATTTCATATAATTTTTATGTGACATGAAACAGTATTCTTCTTTTGTTCTTTTCAACCCTTTAAAAATGTAACAAGTGTTCTTATCTTGTGGGTGATTTGGCCCATATATCATAGTTTGCTAACTTCAGGCCTAAATCATCATAGAACTGCAGGAAATCTAACACTGGATAATAACAGTACATTTATATTAATGAGCCTCTTTTTAATTGAATTGTAAGACGCTTGCAAGTGAAGAGGGTAAAGCTGCTGGATGTACTTATTTTCCTTTGTTATTTGTTTATATGACTATCTGCACCCAGATGCACAATGAGAGTTCAAATAAACCAGTGTGCTGCTCTTCCTAAAATAGTTAGGGCCTTCAAAACTAATACAGCCATTCAAAATTACTTAATTGAGCACCAATATACGCTAGGCACTGTCCTGGATGCTAGGAAGATAGTACTGAATGAAAGAGACAAATTTACCTCAAGAAGCTTACCTTTCAGGATTGTGTCTTAGTACAATTTCCATGTAAGGAGAATCTGAGATGTGGATTCTTGTATACGTGATTCAATGGCAAAGTGCTCTCAGGAGGAGAGGAAGGGGGAAGCAGGACAAGGCAGAAGAGAAAAAAAAAAAAAACTAAGCAAGAATATGGACTTAGCTTCAGACTATTGTCAAATTGATCCCATGGAGAAAATCTGAAGCAGAAACTGTACCACAGTTAGCTGTACTTTGAGGCAAGGGGGCTGGACTTTTGTACTCCTGTCCCTTGCTGGGGAGGCACCTCCTATTTGGCCTGAGGGTAATTCTCCCAAGACAGGGAGACAGGAACATTCCTGAGTGGTCATTAGAGAGATTTGGGCATAAAACTAACATCATCCACTACAGAAGGGTGACAAATAACAAATATAGACATTAAACATTTTTAATATGTCAGGTAGTGACATGGCTGTGTGGCTAGAGGAAGATAGAGAAAGATATAGGTAGAGGGATTGATTACTCTTTTACATCAAGTGATCAAGGAAGTCCTCTGTGATAATGGGAAATTTCAGAAGACGCCTGAGGAAACTGAGTAGCAGTCATTCAGTTATCTGAGGGAAAAGTAGCTTTAAATCAAGAGAGAACTAGCCTTAGAATGTTCTAGAATGTGTGAGAAGTGGGATGTGGCTGAAGTGTTAAAGATGAGAGGTAGAAACTGAAGCTGGATGAAAGTGGTCATGACAGATTATATAGGGCCTTGAAGAGCATTGTAATGTGTTCAGCTCTTACCTTAAGAAACAAAAGCACCAAGTGCTACAAGTATGTGCATTATACTTGTAGAACCCAGACGGGCTCTCAAAAACCATCTGGTCTAACTTCTCAATTTTAGAGATTTGTAGAGTGTAAAATCTCTTTGAAGATAAAAGACAAGGATAGAGTTCTAAAATGTATGGAAAGTGACTTCCTATTTAATACATTTGAAGAAAATGCTGCTATAAATATTTGAACAGTTTCTACATATTATGTTCATTTGTTTAAATCCTGAATCTTAATGTCATCCCATCAATGGCAAAACTGTGAGAGGATGAGAGACAGCTGGCTGATGCACGGAGGATGCATGCTCACTATCTGACGTTGGCTTGGCATTTATTCTAGCTGTAACTTCAGGACGCTGGGAAACGGAAATAGTGATAATAATTTCAAGCAAGTGAGCCATATTTTCATTAAATGCAGTGGTCAGCTATTGCCAAGATGACTATAGCTCCATAAATTGTTATTCCCACCAAATCAAAGCAAAATATTTTATGTTTAAATTGACAAATAAAGAACAAAAGACTATTCTTGGCAGATAATCATTAAGTAGTTATAAAGCAATTTAAAAATAACATTGCACATGAATTCTCATTAACAGTATTGGTATCTTGTGACTTCTATTAGTTTGAAAGAAATATTCCACTTCATATTAGTACTGGACTTCATAGAAATATTTATTTGTGGGTTTGGCCCTCTGTTGTTGGTGTTGTTGAATGTATAGTAGCTATACCCAATGTTGCTAATAATTCAAAAATATTTTTATGCTCCAATGCAAAGCCATATCTTGTTTTCTTGAAAGAGAATTTCTTACATTTCCAGCTCTACCTTAAATGGTCCATATCTTAGCTCTGTTGTCAATTCTCCTATATGTAAGTTCTGATTTTAATTCTGCTTCCTGATTCTTTGCTATTAAAAAGTTCTCATTGTGATGATTACCCCTGACTGAGGAGATGTCCTTGAAACGGAAGCCTAATTTTCATCTCCTGTATCATACTTCTTATTCTTCCTCTTTTTAAATATGTTGAGCTACCAATGACATCAAAAAGAAATTTAAGCCAAAGTGAAGCATTTGGAGGAATTAAAAAGTTTTAACTGAACATCTTTATATATCTTAGTTTAATTAAATCTATAATTAAAACAGCATTGAAGCATACATCTTAAAAAGATCACAGATGAAAAATTCAGTTCTTTCCTGAAATTTCAATAATATATACATATTCTAATATCTAGGTGAAACAAAGGCATTTCAAAATGTGTTAAGTTCACTGACCTTAAATAAAGTAACATACTGCTGATAAATAACATCATGACATACTTAGCTTAATTGACAAAAATACGTTTTTAAAAACATATAGAATATTTCAGTGTAAAAGAACATTTATTCCATTTGCTTACAGTTAAAGGGTTATATTTGTCTTATTAGTAAATTATATCCATTCTATCTGTATTTAGAGGTAGTAAATTTAAAAATACATATAATTTAAACATAGTCTGGCAGTCCCTAACTTAAGAGGTCAAGTGTGATTCTTGTGAAATAACCTGTAAAATTGTATCCATTCTATCTGTGTTTAGAGTTAGTAAATTAAATTTTTAAAAATGTAATTTAAACATAGTCTGGCATTCCCTACCTTAAGAGGTCAAGTGTAATTCTTGTGAAATAACCTGTAATATAATTGGTGAGGAAGCATGGCCTACATCTGCCCAGGTTTTAGATTTCAAATAGAATCAACTCCCTAATTGTTACTCTCTTCTGTGCAGAAACACTTGCTCTCAACAGGATTCTTTAATTAGGAAAAGAAATGTTTCTGTAAAAGGCTCTTACTGATTATACAGTAAAATGCTTTGGGTGAAAAATTGCTTTAAATTACTGGCACTAAATACATTTGGATCTGCATGTCAAATGCACATACTAACTTCATTCTTGCATAGCCAAGAGCTACACACGTAAGTGGACCTAAAACGGATAGAATGCAAACCTTCAGTCAGACTGTCATCTGTCACTTTCCCTGGTTTCCCTGAACAGCACTTATTTGCCCCTTTTGGTAAAAAGACCTCAACTTCTTTGGGATGCTACCTGTCTTCATCACACACAATAGGACCACCAATTAAAGAACTGCACCCTTCTAGTCAATGTATGACCCTGTGACTCAAATTAGGCTGCCTCAATTTTCTGACCTGTGAGTAAATTTTGAACAGAGCTCCATGAAGGTGGAAAACAATTAGAGGTAATTTATCTTATGTACAAACACCTCATCAATTGTCCCTTAGCTCCTGTTCAATCCTTGATACCCATTTTTTTCTGGAATATAACTATTGGGTTTCCTTTTTGTAACTGAGCTGACTTGTATACACTTAATAAATTCTTCTTCTTCTTCTTCTTTTTTTTTTTTTTCTTTTTTTTGGCTTTAGTTAGCCAGAATCAACTTTTGTTACTTACAACCAAAGATCCCTAACTAATGAAAGCTCACAAAAATGATTAAATATTCCATGTTCAGAAGCATGTAAATTGAAATGTTTGAAATGTTTCTAATACCAAATAAATTAAAATTGGCAAATAAGATGAACCATAAGTCTTAAGTTGGGAAGCACAGCAACAGACAGGCAGGTTATTATGAATGGATCAATGATAACATCCTAGAAAAAAAAAAGGTGGCAGTTTTTATTGTCTAGCTGCAGCTATCAGAAATTACATTAATATTACAAAAAAAGGAGAAGTGTAAGGCCTCTAGTGAAATGAAGAAAGGGGTGTAGAAAGGACCAAGTTTGGAGAATCTTTCATGTTGATCCCAGAGGTTTTCCTAGAAAAACTTCCCTGATCAATTTTCTTTAATGATGGTTCCACTCCCTAGGACTATATATTTTGCTATGCATGTGTTCTAAGCTTATTGCACTCCTCAATGCATTTATAAACTCCGACTGGGAAGGGATTATGGTTACTATGTTTTCTATATATGGTAGTGTGATTGTTCAGAAATTTTATTCCATTAACACCGAATACACACACACACAAACACCCACACGCACACATATGCACACATCTACTGGCAATTTTATCTCTACAACTTCCCTCAGTGATTAGCTATCTGCTATTAAAACATGATTTCAAAAGAATTGGGGGGTCTCACAAAGCATAAAGCATATCCCCCCTCATCCCTGTTCCACCACGTAGACATACTAATCCAACCTGAGAGTGACTAAAAGTTTATGATGATAAAAATATTATTTTTACTACAAGCCTTTTATAAAAGCAACTCAACCTTTTTTTTTGGTCATAATTTCATGACAGAGCACTGATACCATAGCATCCACACATTTTTTAGTCACATAAAATTGGCTTAATCTTTAACTGTTTGTTTGATCTGGGATATAACAAGCATTCTCTCTAAACTTCATCTAGGAAAAACAAGGTAATAACAACATCAACCTCGTAAGGGTTTAGCAAGGATTTCAGTGAGATATAACAGTGTCTGATATAGTATAAGCACATAATAGATATTATTATTTAAAACAATGCTGTAAAATCATAATATATCTGCAGTGGAAATGTAGGACGTTAGTTTAGATATCTGATTTCTAATTGTTATTAGTGTCCAAGAAAAAAAATCAGTGTTTCATAGGACACTTTCTTCAGGGCATTTAGATCTAAAATAATATTTTATTTTTTATTGTACAACTTTATACAGATGATGCAATATACAAAGTAGATATAACCTAGGAGTATTCAATGTGACTCATTCCTCACTCTCTTCCCCAAGCCCCACATTTCTCCCAGCCAAGATTAATCTTAACCAAAAAATCAAGTAGTCATGTACCTTGCCATAATATTAGAAGATAGTGTATGACAATCATCATTAAGAACTTGATGTCAAATATATCAACTTGTCTCTGACACAGATTTTTCTCTAAATAAGATTTACTGTCCATCAAGTCATATATTTATGAGTTTAAATGTATTTATTACTAGTGTCTTATCCCCAAATCTAAATAGGCCAGATCTGACATTGACCTTTCTATTATTAAAATTACAGGTAGTTATGCTTTTGTAGTTTCTTCCTAAAATTTAAAGAGTAATTTCTCCCTAATCAACAAAGGTTTGTCTGACATCTTAGAACCCCAGGAGAGATAGGAGATAGGAAACCTATCTCAATTCCATATTAAGCTTCAGTTTCCCACAGCAAAATCCCTTGAGGAATACTTCTTGTATTTTCCTCCCTTTGCCTTCTGGAATGCAAATCAGGACACTACCTCAGGCAGGTTCCAGTTGCTACAAAGGAAGCTTTATATTATCAAAATATTAAATTTATGTTCCAAATCACCTCATTTCAACCCTCCTAAGGACAACTCCTCTTCTGAAAAGAAAAAAAAAAAGTTCAAGGGATGTTTATCTAAGCAGGTTGTGCTGCCTTCACACAATATGATTTTTATTCAAAATTTCTCTTCTGAAGGTTCATGAGGATGCATTTTACAAAGTATAAAAGATATTAACTACCTCTTCAACTTCTCAGGTTCAGAAAACACATGAATAACACGTTGATTAGTAATATATAACACAAAAGAACAGGACATAGCCAAACAATTTAACCTCCTATGATCTGCCTACCTTCAATTTAAAGTCTAAAGGCACAAGTGCACATATTAAAGCGTATAAGCAAATATATTCAGAAACCTAGCGTTAAGAATAGTCTGTGTTTTTACCTTGGTGCTTCATACTTCCCTGCTCTATTAACTGCATGCAAACCCTTTAAAACCTATAATTAACATCTCAAAATGCTAACTAGTTCACTGCACTCTTCCTGCCTGTATTTAAATATAAAAGATAAAGGGGACACGGTTTACCAGTCTACAGAAAATGCACAGTCAACCTGCACAAGCTGCCACATAATTTATGGTGAGGATTAAATGAAATGGTATATGACACATATACAATTAATTCAGACACAGACAGCTGAAAGAATGTTAATAAATCGAAAGTCAATGAACTTTCTTAAGATTCATGAAAACAATGACCAAATATATCACTCCGTAAAAACTGTTCATACTGTGGTTTGGGGGGAAATAAATGAAATACATTCTTAGCTGTCATTACAGTCACCTATTCTGTCATTGGTATTTTCATTCTAACACACGTCCCAGGTAACCATGAAAAGAATTACACTTCTTTCATAAAAAACGATGTCATCATGTTATAGAACACAATTATCTATACACGTTGAAAAGCTTCCAGATGAGTTCATTAAATTCTTGCAAACACATCTATTGTAATGCAAATTATAGAATATAAAGATACTCTAGAATTTCTGTCTACAAAGCAAGTTCACTGAGAAACTCTGCATATTATAATGGGATAATTCCCTTTTAAGGTGCTTTATATCTGAAAGCATAAATTAGAGGGTAAAATTAAGAGACATCTCTCCTTCATGATTGTAAATAAAATAAATTGTAAATGATATTATCTTTTAATTTTTTCTAAATTATCAACTAAAATGTTTAAGATTGAAGTACACTTTGGGATATTTCAAAATATTATTACGTCACTCATTTCAAATAATTGAGCTATCTACAAATATAAGAAAAGTAAAACAGGGAAAGAAAACTGTTTCGGCCGGGCACGGTGGCTCAAGCCTGTAATTCCAGCACTTTGGGAGGCCGAGATGGGTGGATCACGAGGTCAGGAGATCGAGACCATCCTGGCGAACACGGTGAAACCCCGTCTCTACTGAAAAATACAAAAAACACTAGCCGGGCGAGGTGGCGGGCGCTTGTAGTCCCAGCTACTCGGGAGGCTGAGGCAGGAGAATGACATGAACCCGGGAGGCGGAGCTTGCAGTGAGCTGAGATCCGGCCACTGCACTCCAGCCTGGGCGACAGAGCAAGACTCCGTCTCAAAAAAAAAAAAAAAAAAAAAAACGAAAACTGTTTCAAAAGAGAATATTCCCAATCATCTTTTGGCTTTGTTACAATTCTCCATCTCTAAATTTGAATAATCTTAAAAAACAATATTAAAAGATTTATAGGATATCTTCTTTTAAAAGGTTGTATTTGACATTGTTAATAGTGATTGTTAATCGTTCTACATAAAGTTTCCAAATAACATTGGGTTATGCCTGACTGACAACATAAAAGCTCTACAATTATAAGCAATGACGAGATGTTATTAAATTGCTTATGTAATTTTGAGCCTTTTATTTATTTATTTATCTATCATTTTTATAAATTTAGGGGGTACAAATGCAGTTTTGTTACATGAATATATCATTTCGTGGTGAAGTCTGGGCTTTTAGTGTAACCACAACCCAAATAATGCACATTGAACACATTAGGTAACTTTTCATCCCTCAACCCCCTCCCACTCTCTCACCTTTCTGAGTCTCCAGTGTCTATTATTTCACTCTCTTATGTCCACATGTATGCATTACTTAGATCCCAATTATAATTAAGAACATCTGACTTTCCTTTTTTTGAGTCATTTCACCTAATTTAAGATAATGGCCTCCAGTTCTATCCTTGTTGCTGCAAAAGACATGATTTCATCCTTTTTTATGGCTAAGCAGTATCTCATGATATGTATATATACTACATTTTCTTTACCCAATCATCTATTGATGGGCACTTAGATTCATTCCATATCTTTGCTATTGTGAATAGTGCTGCAATAAACATAGGGGAGAAGGTGTTTTTTGACATAATGATTTCTGTTCCTTTGGGTAAATAGCCAGTGGTGGGATTGCTGGATCCAATCGTAGTTCTATTTTTAGTTCTTTTAGCGATTTACATACTGATTTGCATAGAAATTGTACTAATTTACATTCCCATGAACAGTGTATAATAGGTCCTTTTTCTCCACATCCTCATCAACAGCTGTTATTTTTTGACTTTTAATCATAGACATTCTAACTGGTGTAAGGTGGTATCTCATTGTGATTTTAATTTGCATTTCTCTGATTAGTGATGTTGAACATTTTTTCACACACATGTTGCAAATTGCCTATATAATTAATTCAGCTTTTCTCAGTTATGTCAGATCAAGGGAACAAAAATAAAATAATAATTTAGAAAAACTTACATAATAAGATTAAGTCTACATAATCCATATATTAAATTCTATACAATGAGTATGTTTTTCCCCCCAAACTCTCTTAGAAAATACACACGTTTTACCATAATAGAAGACACATCAATAAACAATTTAAAAATTGGACCCAGTAGAGACCACAATTTCGAAAACACTAATAAATTTAGAAAAGAAACAAAAAATATTCCCATCAGTTGGAAATGAAAAACAGTTAATCAATTATTTATTTCTTTTAAACTGCAGAATACTAATACACTGCCTATCTGGACCTATTGGAAGGAAACCAAAGAGTTCGTACAAAAAAATTAGGACCCTAAAATCCATATTAATGAAGAAGAAAAAATTAAAATAAATGAGTTAAACATCTAACCCATAAAGTTACAAAAAAAAAATAAACTTAGAGAAAGTGGAATAAAGTATTTTAAAATGATAAAAATATAAATTGATAAATAAGAAAACAAACATTGTAGAGATGATAAAGGAAATAAGAGTAAGTTGAAAGAAACAAGCACAGACAACCCTTTGAATAATCAAGAAATAAGGGGGAGAAGAAAGGATGGATGCACAAAGTAAAAAAGAAAAATTATAATAGGTAAATAATAGATACTCTGGAAACCTTAAGAGGACCTAGAGTGCTTTCTAGTAATCAATACTATAAAAAATCTTATGAGGACCTAGAGTGCTTTCCAGTAATTATACTCTGTACCCTAATCATATTTTCTTTCACTCTCTTAGGAAACTATTTTACCTGCTCTAGACTCAAACTTCCAAGTCCTCTCTCATATTCACTTTCAATGGATGCCCTTGCTCCCTACTTCACTGAAGAAATTGAGGCAACCAGAGGAGAACTTCCACCAACTCCCCAGTCACATTTTCCCACCTATTACCATCTCTACTGATATCCTATAACATCTCATTAACTATCATAGAAAAAATAATGTATTTTTCTCCTAAAGCGATTCTATACCTTTCCTCTAAAACTACTCAAAGACATTACTTCAGGATGTCTCATCCCTCTCTCATAAATCACAAATATATGGCTCTCAAATGGATTATTTCTATCAGCATGTGTCCTTGAAAACATCCTGATATTCTGTCTGGAGGAAAAGAAAACTTTCTCTTAACCCCACTTTACTCATCAGATACCACCTGTTTATCTCTTCCCATTTTTAGTAAAATTCCCTGAAACAACCCTTTATACTTGAAATCTTTTCTCCTACTGCTCTTCTTTTAAAGTCACTGAAACCTGGATTTTGTCCATTCTGAGTTACTGAAAACTTGTAGAAAGAGGGTAATATGCTAGACACTGTACAAGTTTGGGAATGTTCATAGTTGAGTTAGACACCAGCTTTTCTTCTGAGAAGTTTCCAATGTAAAACAGTAATCACTTTCCCTAGAATTACAAACAATTCACGTCAACAGAGAAAGTACCACTAAGTACCAAAACAAAACAAAACAAAACAACCCACGGATGGCCCATGTACTGCTATTCGCTCAAAAAGGATTATATGGCCTGCCTCTTATTGTGTGAACTGTAGTATTTGCATTTGGGGTAAGTGAACTTTCCACACCACTGCCTTTAAGCTTAGCTTTGGCCAAGAGAATGTAAGTAGAAGTACTGCTGTGATGCAACAAAATCCCTGAAAACCATTGAACGACTTGCCAATTGCTCTTTTTAGTTCCTACTACTTCAAGAATGGCATGTCTCTGATTTAAGCTACTTTTTAGCTGGGTCTTAGAATAAAGAAGACATGTGGAACAGAGTCAAAGCCAAGGTGGCCAATACGATGCAAAAAGGAGAAACAAATCTTTGTTGTTGCAAACCACAGAGATTTGGCTTTTGTTGTTATGGCAACGTATTCTGGCAAAAGCTAATTGATGCAGCCCAATTTAATGGTGCCTGAAAAGCATTAGGCCAAGGAATTCTGGGTTCCTTCCATACACTTCAGACCATGTCACATCAAATCAAAATAATGTTTTTTTTCTCTGTCACAAGCTTATTTATATAACTAAAGGTTCATGAGCACCTTCTGAATTAATAGTACTAGGAGTCAGAAATAAATTATTTTCAATTGTATTTAACTTCCTATTGGCTTATTTAGCTCTTCTATTCACTACTTCTGGGCTGTTTTGAACATTAATTTACATAAGACAGTTTTTCACTAACCACCAAAAGAATAAAACTTAGAATGATAGAAAAGTAATATAATTTCATTGCCATTTAATCCTATTAACATAGTTCAAGTATTTCTCCTTGTTTCTATGCTGTTTCTTTGGGGATCTCTGCTTTGCTACTCAAATAGTCAAATAGAGGCACCTGAGAGCTTGTTAAAAATGAAGGTTCTAAGGCCCCACCCCAGACCTACTGAAACAGAATCTACATTTTAACAGTCTCCAGCTGACATGCACATTAAAATTTGAGAGGCTGTGGTTTATAAAAGAACAAGTTCTCCTTTTTACTAGCTGTTCTTTTTCATAGATCTGGAGTAGTTACAGCCAGGGTCATTTTTTTTCTTTTTATGAAACTTTCAGATGATTCTGATGTAAGAGATTTATATAATACATTTTGAGAAAAATCAATTTAGGCTTAGATGAGTATGTCTGAATCTCCAGTTTTGACACTTAGTACTAGTTGTATGGCTCTGTAAAAACTACTTCTCCAAACTTCAATTCTTCCATCCATGGTGAAGTTACTACCTATTTCTATTTCACAGATTTATGAGGTTGTATCAGAGAGTGTACAAAATATCTCACTGTTAACTGCAAAGGAGACTAAAACAAATGCAAAGTTGATTAGGAGCATAATAAAATTCGTTGATTAATATGATGAATGTGTAAATGAATACTATTCAACTCTAATGCAATAAGAAGAAATAACATAAATGGATGATGTTAGGTTATGGGAAAATATTGCCAAAGGCTGACACAGCTCTCTGCTGGTTTGGACTATTGCCTTCATTTTTGGTTGTTTGTTGTTTGTATATTTCTCCACCAAGTCCAAGAGCAAAAAGGCTCAGAATGGTTAAGAGTACCTTTTCTTATAGGGCTATTTAAAATAATCATGACTTTCAATCATATAAACATAATATTAAAAATGCCAATGGCACAAAATAATACAATATAAACACAAAGTAAAAATCTTCCCTCCCCAAGCATCTTTATGCTCAGCCTCACTCCCCACTTTCAATCATTTATGTTTCCAGGTTTTCTGTTATTTTCCACTACTGCATAATTTTAAACAGTGCA
Source organism: Macaca nemestrina (assembly GCF_043159975.1). Classification (NCBI taxonomy): domain Eukaryota; kingdom Metazoa; phylum Chordata; class Mammalia; order Primates; family Cercopithecidae; genus Macaca; species Macaca nemestrina. The sequence goes on along the minus strand of NC_092134.1, from coordinate 51,667,255 downwards.
AGATGAGAAAATTAGTACAACTATACTTCCTTCTACCTGCTACCCCCCTCTCCTTCTCTCAGCTTCTATTATCTAAATTTTAATAAAAACTATAGTTTGTTCCGTAACTATATCTAGATTTTCCTTGTATTTCCTATAGATTACAATTTTAAAAAATGAGATCATTTAAAATGCTACAAAATTACTGTTGTTTTGCAGAACGAAGAAAAAATATTGAGCAAATGCAGAAGACAGATTTCCTTGCCATTAAAACTGCTTTTTAGTAAAGCAGTTGAATTTGATAACCCAGAAAAAGAATTCTAAGGTGACTACCAGAAAAAGAGTAAACTTATTTCAAAACATTCTGACCTATTTAACAAAATTCAGCAATGTGATAGATGGTATTGAGAGATAGGTGGACAGATGGGTAAATGGGATGGAGTAAGAAAGAAAGGACATTTTTAAGTAAATTCTCAACTTATCTATCTGTAGTCAACTCTGAAAAGATAATAAAGCCACATAATATTTATACCAGAAGAATGTACAATTATGGGCTACATATATGTAAACATCAAGACACTTTCATTACGAAATATCAAAATTGTTTTAGAACCTTGACCAAAAAAACTGTTAATAATTTGATTAACTTAAATATGTATTACAATAAAAAATTAGGAAGAGAAACAAAAAACTCTTTACAAGATCTATTATTTTTACAGTGTCCAAATAGTTATATCCACATTTTTAGAATGACTACATTAGCATTTTCATCATTGAACTTGAATAGACTCATTTAAATAATTAGCACTTAGAAGGCACACTAACCATGGTCACACAGGAAAATTTCATAAATGGTAAAACATTCAAGAAATCTGGATTTATTTTTAGAGAAAGTCCTGTGGATATTTTCGAAATGTATCAAGCCCTAGTGACAAGGTTGGACATACTGAAAACAATTGTCTTTCTGTATCCTACATTGTAGTTTGCAGTGAGTTCCTGACTTTGATATTGTGAATAGTTTCAGATATGCAGCACATACTTTATTATTGGAGATATTTTTAAAAGGACCCTCAAGTACGGTAAACAGAACAGTCCCCCAAGGATATCTACTCAGTAATCTCTGGAACCTGTGAATATGTTACATACATAGCAAATGAAACTTTGCAAATATAATTAAGGTTATGGAATTTAAAATAGGAAGAATATCCTGGATTATGGGTCTAATCACCTGAGCCCTTAAAAGTAGCAACATTTCTCCAGCTGGAGTCTCAGAGCTGCAGCAGAAGGAGAAGTAAGGAGATCTGAAGCAAGGGAAGGAATTGATCAGACCATTGTTGGTTTGAAGACAAATGGGGAAAAATTAGGATGAATGCAGCCCACTTAAGGTACTGAGAAGTTGACCACGATAGGCAGTAAGAAAGTCGGGATTTCAGTCCTACAACCACAAGGATTGAATTCGGCAACCAACTGGAATGAGCTTGGAAAGGGGTTTGTCCCCAGAACTGTCAGAAAAGAATGTAGCCTTTGCTGACACCCTGATTTTGACTCTGTGAGAGTCTAAGCAAAAGACCCAGTTGACTCAAGGTATACCTGAACTTTTGAACCACAGAATTGTGAGATAATAAATGTGTTAAGCCACTAAATTTGTGATTTTGTGTTACAGCAACAAAAGGAAAACTAATACAATATGTTCCTTTCTTCCTTTGCATAGAAAAAATTTTACACAATATGTTCCTATTTTATACCCATTTTCCATGATAATTTGAGCCTGGCTAAATTAAATGAATATTAAGAACTATTTCAATCCAAGTTTATCAGTCTGCTGTCATACTGATATGAAGAAATATCTAAGTTTGCATAACTTATAAAGGAAAGAGGTTTAAATGACTCACAGTTCCACATTGCTGGGGAGACCTCAGGAAATTTACAATCATGGTGGAAGGCAAAAGAGAAGCATTCAACTTCTTCACAGGGTGGCAGGACGGAGTGAGGGCAAACGAGGGAAATGCTAGACACTTATGAACCCATCAGATCTCCTGAGAACTCTCTCATTATGACAAGAATAGCATGGGGGAAACCACTCCCATGATCCAATTACCTCAACCTGATCCTGCCCTTGACACGTGGGGATTATGAGGATTATAATTTGAGGTGAGATTTGGGTGGGGACACAGAGCTATTATTTCTGGTTTCACAAAACAAACACTTGGACCAGAATTTATTCTGTCCTCAAATGGAAAAGCAACTAACCTTGATATGACCTCTATATGTTAGATAATAAATTAGGAGATATGTAAATAATATTTTGTGTAAAGGTCACCATGTTTCAAGTAAATGTTATTACCCCAAACCTGAGTTAATCTAACTCCCAGGTAACAGTTGTTTCCATGAGAATTAGTCTGGAAGGCACCATAAGAGAATTATAAATGAGTCCTTGTTATGACTAAAAAAACTAGAAATTTCTGAGTTAGGTGCATTAGTACCCTTTATAGAGAATGGAGAATCTCTATTTTTAAAAGTAGTAGTTTTTGCTTAAAACTATTACATCTCTGTTGCTCCTGCCATCCTGGTGCTGCTGTTCTTATTGCAACTGTCAGAGCTTCCACACACTAACATCACTTCTACTACTACGCACTACCCTACTATAAAGCTCAGTTGACACTCAGTCTTGGTCTTCAGAAGTCCTGTTTTGGATGCTGTTCTACGGGTCCTACGCTGGCTGCTCAAAATGCTTTGTTCTCTTTCATCCCATTTTCATCTTTTCTTATCTGAACTCAGCAGTAAAAGGAAGGCTATATCTGGTCTGTCTGGAGAGATTGAGATGGAAATGTAACTTTCCAGTGTGTTTTTCCATTTCTGCACATAACAATGTGAAATACCTGAATCTAAAGTTTCAGCACATTTTTCGTAATTTCTCTTGGCTCTGAATGTGGATCTCATTTACTTTTCAAAAATGAAGACCTGAGACACAGGGAAATTCACTGGTTTGACATAACTTGAAACCCAAACTGCAAACATTGTGAGCAAATGCATTTTCTGTCTCAAGCTTCACAAAATAGCCGTATTGTGCTTATATCTCACCATAAAAAACCTAAACATTTGCTTTTAAAGACACTTGAGTTAATTAAAAATATATAAGGTTGAAATAGTATTAAAAGTGATATATCCGTATATGAGTATATCAATTTAGAGTGCTGGTTAATGTGAGGGTTCAGAAAACAGACTACCTTGATTAGAATTGGAACTCTGCCATATACTATCTTTGCAACCTAGAGAAGGTGAGTTAATCCCTCTACGTCAGTTTCCTTACCTGTAAAAGGAGAATAACAATAGTACCTAGTCATAGAATGGTGGTTCAGATTAAGTTTGTTATATATGTAAAGTCCTTAGAACTATGCCTGGAGTTCAGCAAGGTCTTAAACATGAGCTATCAATTCTGGTTCTGATTTTAGTTACTAAAGAGTCAGCGGTGCAGGGATGGGTGGAGAGTTCTAAATAATTGTGGTAAAGAAAGCACAATGAAAAGATGAAAGTTAATTCATAAAACCTATGTCACAGGATGATATGAGAAATACAGGTGAATATAACATGGAATGTGACAATATATAAAGTCAATAGAAAATGTCATATGTGTAAGGGCTCAGAAAATGTATCACCACTCAAATATCTTTCTTAAAATGCTTACCTAGAAATACATTCCTTCAGGCAAAGTGATGAAATCAAATGTAAAATATAAAAATGGACAAATGGTGACTATAGGAATGATAGAATCATTAAAATTAAACATTATTAAATAGCATTTAAATAATTGCTAATAATTTAATTTCAAATCCGAGTGCAACTTTAGACTAGATTTTGCAGTAAAAATATTGTATAAAAGTTTTTAATAATAAATAACACTTTATGTTAATACAAATTGGAAAGTTCAGTGTGGGGCAAAGAACAAGGATAGAGAAGTATTCAATTTTTCTTCTTTATATGTTGGACAAGAAAATGGAACAATCACTTTCCTGATTACACCAAATGAAGAAATCTGGATGATGTTTTTAAAAACACACGCACACACAACAGGTTCCATTAGTGTAGTTACAAATAATGTGTATTTCTTACATATACTGCAGAAGAAAAAGGCAACAAAACCCATTTCAAGAGCGAAAGCAAAAAAGCAAAACAATATCAAGGAAGAAAAAAAAGGAAAAAAATTAATGACAAAAATAATTGCTCATGATATGTTAAATGAAAAATGCAGTGTATAAAATTATATATAGTATGCTTCTAAGTTTGAGAATAGCATCTTTCTCTTAGTGTAAAAGATGATAAACACCATCGACCTAAATTGAACTTTAAGTGATTATAGATGTAGAAGCTTGAATATTTTCTACAAAGCACACAAAAAAAGCAGTACAAGGAAACAACTTCAAGAACAGACCCAAAATTAAACACAGTCAATATGTAATTGGAAAGTAGAAAATCACCAAAATAGGTGTCATAAACTGTGTTGAAAATTAACTTAGAGCAGACCAGTAAAAAGCAAACAACTGTCTTAGTTACGCCTGGTCTTGTGTTTTTGATGACTTTGTTACTGAAATATTTTATGAATTAATATAACAATCTTTCATTGTCTCTATGTAGTAGAATTATATATCTTATGTTTAAGTTTATGATGGTAAAGTACATAAAATTCCAGTTCTAAAGTGTGAGACATAGTTCTTAAGAATATTTCTCCTTGGGCCGGGCGCGGTGGCTCACGCCTGTAATCCCAGCACTTTGGGAGGCCGAGACGGGCGGATCACAAGGTCAGGAGATCGAGACCATCCTGGCTAACACGGTGAAACCCCGTCTCTACTAAAAGTACAAAAAAAAAAACACAAAAAACTAGCCGGGCGAGGTGGCGGGCGCCTGTAGTCCCAGCTACTCGGGAGGCTGAGGTTGGAGAATGGCGTAACCCAGGAGGCGGAGCTTGTAGTGAGCCGAGTTCGCGCCACTGCACCCCAGCCTGGGTGACAGAGCAAAGACTCCGTCTCAAAAAAAAAAAAAAAAAAAAAAAAAAAAAAAAAAAAAAAAAAAAGAATATTTCTCCTTTTAGGTTTTAGGTTAAATAACTTCTCCAGAAATATAAAGTAACTAGTACACATCAAATGTTTAATCCTTCCTCTTGACCTTCTTTGACTCTAAAATCTTAAATGCTTTAAGGAATATTGCATTTTAAAAGTGCAATGGATATAAATTTTCAGTTTTGCAGTATGAATAAGTTCAAGAGATCTGCTGTACACCATTGTGCCTATACTTATTACTGTATTGTGCACTTAAAATTTAGTTAAGAGGGTAGATCTCATGTTAAGTGTTCTTACCACAATAAAAAATAATAAAATAAAGTGAGGGAATCTTAAATTTAAATCTTGCCTCTGACACTTACCAGTAATGTGAGAATAGGAAACATACTTTTCTGAGATTTTATCTATATATAAAATGGAATTAAAGAGATTGCTTTTACAACTTTTATGAAGATAAAATAAAATATTTAAAGATGGCAATGAATATATTGATCAACAGATGCTTCTACTACACTGAGTTCTTTGCTCTTATTCATTTTCTGTCATACTTCTATCATTGTCATATTTCTATCACATAGGAGTGTAAATATTGGTTTAATCATCTGTCTCCTCAAATAAGCTAAGCATTCCTGAAAGAGAGAAGCATTTTTCATCTGTTTTTTTTTGTTTCTATAAGCCATCAGGATAAGCTACATTTTATCCAGTAACCTACATGTTACATTGCCACCAGGATAACCTACATGTCTATCTTTTGTATTCTCATAAACTAGATAATGTGCCTGCTACATACATATTTTATTTAAAACTTCTGATTTGAGGGCTGTGTCTTCTGAAAATGTGTAAGAGCAATGAGCAGAGGAATGCATAAAATAATCAGCACCTGTCCCAGATAATCATGGTCTCATGTTACCACTGTTTCCTATTTCAGGGTGCATACTGTGCCCAAATCTGAGAATGCTGCGGTGAAAGTGATAGGTGCTGTGGAGTTCACAGTTGGAGTTTGTCTCTAACCTCGGGTGAACCTCTTCAAACACCTAACAATTGTTAAGTCTAGATAAAGGCTCAAACAACACCGTATTAGTAGTTTGGGAAGATATGCACATATAAGGAAACATCTCTTTGCTCTGAGAGATTACATTGCATCTGGAGAACAAACATGCATATAATGACACTAAGCAAGCCATCATTAATAACCAGTTTAGACTTGTATTTTAAGTTATGAGACAGAATAGAAGAATATAAAGGGGGAGAGAGGCAGATTAGAGGTCAGGCTTGAAGACATAGTAAGAAGCTTAATCATTTATGTTCCAGATTAGCATTTTACAAAAGTAATTCTATGAATTATCTAAGGTGATTGTTAAAAGTATGAAATCAAAATTTCCAGAGAAGATGTCATCGTCAACAAGCACTGTGAGTAATTCTCATTTTCAGTCAAGCTTGTGAAAACTTCTCTAGGTGACTGGGAGCCATGGAAAGTTATTTTTTAACAGCTTAATTGAAAAATAATTTACATATCACAAAATTGCTTTGTGTTTAGTGTAGAATGCTATTATTTTAATAAATGTATAGAGGTATGTATTCATCACTACAATCCACTTTTAAGACATCACTATCTCCCCAAAAAAGATTCCTACCCATTTGCTGTCCCTTCCTATGCCCACCTCCAGCCTCTGGCAAACTTTAATCTCCTTTCCATCTTATAGCTCTGACTTTTCTGGATATTTCATGAATAAGGAATCATATAATATATAATCTTTTATGACAGGCTTCCTTCACTTAGCAAGATGATTTTTAAAGTTTCATTCCTATTGTAGTGCTGATAGTTTGTTACTTATTGCTGAATAGCATTTCATTGCATGAATACACAATATTTTCTTTACCACCTGAGGATATTTGTTATTATGAATAATGCTGCTATGAACATTTGTGAACAGGATATACGTGAACATATGTTTTCATTTCCTTTGGTTAGATTTCTAGGAGTAAATTTTTTAAAATTAAATAAATGACTAGATTATTTTTATGGTAGTTGTACCTTATTACATGCCAATTAGCAATGTATGAAAGTTATTGATTCACCATAATGTCACTAATCTGGGTATTATCTTTTGATTATAAAAATTCTAGATGGTGTGAAATGTGGTTTTAATTTGAAATTCCTAATGACTACAGAGATTGAGCATATGTTCATCTGCTTATTGACATCTATTTACCATCACTGGTGAAATGTCTATGCAAATTGTTTACCCATTGTTTAATTGGGTTTTCCTCTTCTTATTGACTTGTGAGAGTTCTTTATCAATTCAAAATATAAGACCTCTATCAGTGATAAGTTTTGAAAATATTTTCTCCTAGTTATCCTAGTATTTTTATTTTCTTACTAATGTATTTTGAAGTAGAAGTTTTTTTTATTGTGATGAAGTTCAATTTATTATTCTTTTGTGGATTGTACTTTTAGTGCCATGTTTAAGAAATCTTTGCCTAATCCAAAGTTTCAGCAATGTTTTCCTATTATTTTCTTCTGAAGAGTGTATCATTTTGCTCTTACATATTGGTCTATGGGCCACTTTGAGTCAATTTTTGTGTATGATATTTGGTAAGATTCTAAATTAGTCTTTGTGCATTTGAATAGCCAATCATCCTTGCCTAATTTGTTGAAAAGACTATCTTCTCCACATTGAATTGGTGTATTTGTTGAAAATCAATTGACCATAAATCTAAGGGGTTATTCTTGTACTCTCTATCATTTTACATTGCTCTATATGTCTATCCTTAAACTAGCCTGATTACTGTCCTTTTAGAGTAAGTTTTGAAATCAGTAAATGTTAAATTATCCAATTTTGTTAATGTTTTTCAAGATTGTTTTAATTATCCTTGGTCCTTTGCCTTTCTATATAAATATTAAAATCACCTTATCCTCTCCTGTATAAAAGCCTGCTGACATTTTAATAGAACTGTGTTGAATTTATAGACAAATTTGGTCATATGTGACATCTTAATAACACTGAATCTTTTAAAACAAGAATGGCTCTCCATTTGTTTAGATATTTTTACATTTCTCTTAATAGTGTTTCATAGTCTTCACTATACAACTCTTGCATGCATTTTGTTTAATTTACTCTTAAGTATTTAATTACTTTTGATGCTCTTAAAGATGGAGTTGTTTTAACTTCATTTTTGATCATTCTTTGATACTGTACCAAAGTACAATTTATTTTTGAATGTTTATCTTTTATCCTGTGACTTTGCTGAATTTGGTTTATTCATTCTGTTGGGGTTTCTTAGTGGACATAGAAGTATTTTAATAAAGGCAGTAGCACAGTCAGATTTGTATTTTAAACAGATAACTCTCCAGCTGTGAAGGGGATGCATTTGAAGGAGGAAATGCCGGAGGAAGGAAGACTTTTTCTTTTTTATTTTTATTTTTTATTTTTTTAGGTTCAATTGGATGTATTTTTTTTTTCACAAAATGGCAATTACTAGCATATTAAGTGCCTTCAATATTGGACTTTTTTTTTTTTATACTTTAAGTTCTAGGGTACATGTGCATACCGTGCAGGTTTGTTACATATGTACACTTGTGCCATGTTGGTGTGCTGCACCCATCAACTCATCAGCACCCATCAACTCATCATTTACATCAGGTATAACTCTCAGTGCAATCCCTCCCTTCTCCCCCCTCCCCGTGATAGGCCCCAGTGTGTGATGTTCCCCTTCCCGAGTCCAAGTGATCTCATTGTTCAGTTCCCACCTATGAGTGAGAACACGCAGTGTTTGGTTTTCTGTTCTTGTGATAGTTTGCTGAGAATGATGGTTTCCAGCTGCATCCATGTCCCTACAAAGGACACAAACTCATCCTTTTTTATGGCTGCATAGTATTCCATGGTGTATATGTGCCACATTTTCTTAATCCAGTCTGTCACTGATGGACATTTGGATTGATTCCAAGTCTTTGCTATTGTGAATAGTGCTGCAATAAATATACGTGTGCATGTGTCTTTATAGCAGCACGATTTATAATCCTTTGGGTATATACCCAGTAATGGGATGGCTGGGTCATATGGTACTTCTAGTTCTAGATCCTTGAGGAATCGCCATACTGTTTTCCATAATGGTTGAACTAGTTTACAATCCCACCAACAGTGTAAAAGTGTTCTTATTTCTCCACATCCTCTACAGCACCTGTTGTTTCCTGACTTTTGAATGATTGTCATTCTAACTGGTGTGAGATGGTATCTCATTGTGGTTTTGATTTGCATTTCTCTGATGGCCAGTGATGACGAGCATTTTTTCATGTGTCTGTTGGCTGTATGAATGTCCTCTTTTGAGAAATGTCTATTCATATCCTTTGCCCACTTTTTGAAGAAATGGATAATTTCCTGGACACTTACACTCTCCCAAGACTAAACCAGGAAGAAGCTGAATCCCTGAATAGACCAATAGCAGGCTCTGAAATTGAGGCAATAATTAATAGTCTACCAACCAAAAAAAGTCCAGGACCAGATGGATTCACAGCTGAATTCTACCAGAGGTATAAGGAGGAGCTGGTACCATTCCTTCTGAAACTATTCCAATCAATAGAAAAAGAGGGAATCCTCCCTAACTCATTTTATGAGGCCAACATCATCCTGATACCAAAGCCTGGCAGAGACACAACAAAAAAAGAGAATTTTAGACCAATATTCCTGATGAACATCGATGCAAAAATCCTCAATAAAATACTGGCAATTCTGATTCAGCAGCACATCAAAAAGCTTATCCACCATGATCAAGTGGGCTTCATCCCTGGGATGCAAGGCTGGTTCAACATACACAAATCAATAAACGTAATCCAGCATATAAACAGAACCAAAGACAAAAACCACATGATTATCTCAATAGATACAGAAAAGGTCGTTGATAAAATTCAACAGCCCGTCATGCTAAAAACTCTGAATAAATTCGGTATTGATGGAATGTATCTCAAAATAATAAGAGCTATTTATGACAAACCCACAGCCAATATCATAGTGAATGGGCAAAAACTGGAAGCATTCCCTTTGAAAACTGGCACAAGACAGAGATGCCCTCTCTCACCACTCCTATTCAACATAGTGTTAGAAGTTCTGGCTAGGGCAATCAGGCAAGAGAAAGAAATCAAAGGTATTCAGTTAGGAAAAGAGGAAGTCAAATTGTCTCTGTTTGCAGATGACATGATTGTATATTTAGAAAACCCCATCATCTCAGCCCAAAATCTCCTTAAGCTGATAAGCAACTTCAGCAAAGTCTCAGGATACAAAATTAATGTGCAAAAATCACAAGCATTCTTATACACCAGTAATAGACAAACAGAGAGTCAAATCATGAATGAACTCCCATTCACAATTGCTTCAAAGAGATAAAATACCTAGGAATCCAACTTACAAGGGATGTAAAGGACCTCTTCAAGGAGAACTACAAACCACTGCTCAGTGAAATAGAGGACACAAACAAATGGAAGAACATACCATGCTCATGGATAGGAAGAATCAATATCGTGAAAATAGCCATACTGCCCAAGGTTATTTATAGATTCAATGCCATCTCCATCAAACTACCAATGACTTTCTTCACAGAATTGGAAAAAACTGCTTTAAAGTTCATATGGAATCAAAAAAGAGCCCACATCTCCAAGACAATCCTAAGTCAAAAGAACAAAGCTGGAGGCATCACGCTACCTGACTTCAAACTATACTACAAGGCTACAGTAACCAAAACAGCATGGTACTGGTACCAAAACAGAGATATAGACCAATGGAACAGAACAGAGTCCTCAGAAATAATACCACACATCTACAGCCATCTGATCTTTGATAAACCTGAGAAAAACAAGAAATGGGGTAAGGATCCCCTATTTAATAAATGGTGCTGGGATAATTGGCTAGCCATAAGTAGAAAGCTGAAACTGGATCCTTTCCTTACTCCTTATACGAAAATTAATTCAAGATGGATTAGAGACTTAAATGTTAGACCTAATACCATAAAAACCCTAGAAGAAAACCTAGGTAATACCATTCAGGACATAGGCATGGGCAAGGACTTCATGTCTAAAACACCAAACGCAACAGCAACAAAAGCCAAAATTGACAAATGGGATCTAATTAAACTAAAGAGCTTCTGCACAGCAAAAGAAACTACCATCAGAGTGAACAGGCAACCTACAGAATGGGAGAAAATTTTTGCAATCTACTCATCAGACAAAGGGCTAATATCCAGAACCTACAAAGAACTCAAACAAATTTACAAGGAAGACTTTTTCAACACTGTTGGAACAATTGCTGACATCTAGGATACTCACAGGAATATATAGCAAGACTAGTAGTACACCAGAAGAAAAAAACTTGAGAATTGCTTATTTTGTCATAGAAATGGACATTTTTAAGAAGATCATTTTAAGCTATCTTTTCTTTGTCCTTTAGACAAAGTCTTGTTCTGTCACCCAGGTTGGAGTGCAGTGGTGGGATCAATTCACTGTAACCTCAAACTCCTGGACTCAAGGTCTTGTCTTGCCTCTGCCTCCCCAGCAGCTGGGACTACAGACAGGTACCACCACACTTGGCTCCTTTAAAAAACAATTTTGTAGAGCAGGGTGCCTCACTTTGTTACCCATGCTGGTATCAGGCTACTATATTTATTGTGCTTATTAAAGTTGCGGCCTTCTTCCAGTAATGGCAGACTGTGTAATTAGGACCAGTTCTATTGATAAGAACGACTAGAAAAATTGGATAATTTTTAAAACAAATTGTAATTCACTTTTGAACTAAGACAACAAAAACGACAGTGAAGATTTTAGAGTTTGGAATCTAAGGAAAACTAAGCCCTTAGGCATTTGGACCTGCTTTTTCCCTAGTTGTGGCAAAAGAAGAGGCTGGCTCACCACATTTGGCAACTTCATAAGGCTGAAGAGATGGGAATTGAGATCAAGTCCTTTCAAGATGCAGTGGCCTTGGTGAATCTTCCTCACTTGGAGGTGAGATTCCTAAGAACTGCACCATAGAAGAAATAATCTCTGGATGATAGATCTTCCCAGGGATTACCTAGATTAAGGTAATTAAGATCGCTATTTTCCAGATATCTGGCCAAAACAAATAAATATTCCCTCTAGATGAAGATAATATTCTCCTAGAACTAAATTGACTTCCACTGATGATTTTACAAATAAGATGACTGTCACACAGTCAAAAATAACAATGTACACGAGATAACCAGACAATAAAAATGAACAATAATTCACCAAAAGACAAATGAAACAGATAAAAGGAACTCCTTATATTCAAGTTATCTGAAAGACTTAAAATGACCATGTTTAAAATGTTAAATAAAATTTATAACAAAACAAATGAAAAAGAATTTTAAAAGATAGTAATCACAACAAAGGATTAAATATATAGATTCAACAGCGAATTAGAAACAGCAGAGAAAATTAGTGAACTAAAATGTTAGTACAAAAATAAAATTCCAAATGAATCACAGAGCAATAAGGGGATGGAAAATATAGAAGAAAGAGTAAGAGGAATAGAAAATAAAGTGAGAACTAGCATATAGGAAGTGGCATTCCAAAATTAGGGGGGAAACAGAACGTGATGAGGCAGTATTTAATGAAGCAAAGTAAATATTTTTCCAAACCAATAAATGACAGTAAGTCACAATGTTAATAATCTCTGTGAACACTAAGAAGGAAAAAATGGAAAATAAAAAGAAATACATTTTAAGTACATTACAGTAAAACTTCTTCTAAAAAAAACTCTCTAAAGCAGCCAAAATGATAAACAAAAAAAGTACAGTTTACTCTCAAAGAGGCAACAATTAAATTGACAACTGCCTTCTCAACAGCAACAATGAAAGTCAGAATAAAATAATATGCCTTAGTGCCAAGTGAAAATAACTACTAACATAAAATTCTATCTCCGGTAGAAATATCCTTCAGAAATAAAGGTGAAGTAAAGATTTTTTTCTGCAAAACTTAAACCAGGAAAGTTATTCATCTGCAGACGTACACTAAAAGAAATATTCAAGTTTGTTTTTCAAGTAGAAGAAAAATGATCCCAGATGAAAAACCAGAAAGAATGAGATCCGGAAAGAATAATTGGTAACATAAATGGTATACGTGTGAATAAATCTAAAGGTATATTGCCTGATAAAAATCTAATCATACACATGGAAGTATAAGGCAGGAAAAGTATACATTAACATTATACTTTGCTGAGGATGCACATTGCAATTTGTAGGTTAACAAAAGAACAGCAAGCGTGTAAAACTTCTAGAGTAACAGAGAAATAAACGCAATTCAAATGGTGGCATGAAAGGTTGATTTAAAAAAAAAACAGAGAATAGATAGGAAAAATAGAAATCCCTTAGTAAAATAGTAGACTAAATACAAATATACAAGTATTTACAGTAATTATAAAGATACCAAAAAATTTAAAGAGAAAGATTATCAGTCTGCATACAAATAAAATTCAGAAACTGTTCATTATTTGTGGGAAACATATATAAGAACACAGACACATTGAAAGTAGAAATATAGAAATGGCACATAATGCAAACATTAACAGAAAATAAATCTGCTATAATATTATTACTACTAGTAATAAAATCAGATTAAATAGAATTCAAGGGAAAACAGCAGTCCAGAAATAAATGAGTCACTTCATGATGATAAAAGGCTCAACTGGCCATGAAGTTATAAATATGATATAGTCAAATAAAACTAATAGCAGCCTCAAAATATATGCTAAAAATAAAAGAATCGCAAGAAGTAGAAACTCTATAATTATTGTGAGAGACAATAAAACGTGTTGTTATTCTAACACAGAACTTAAGATGTGGAAATACAAAATGAAGTTACTTTTTTTTTTTTTTTTTTTTTTTTGAGGCAGAGTCTCACTCTGTCGCCCAGGCTGGAGTGCAGTAGCGCAATCTCGGCTCACTGCAAAACTCTGCATCCTGGGTTCATGCTATTCTCCTGCCTCAGCCTCCCGAGTAGCTGGGACTACAGGCGCCCGCCACCATGCCAGGCTAATTTTTTGTATTTTTAGTAGAGACGGGGTTTCACCGTGTTAGCCAGGATGGTCTCGATCTCCTGACCTCGTGATCCGCCTGCCTCGGCCTCCCAAAGGGCTGGGATTACAGGCGTGAGCCACCGCGCCCGGCAGCATTTTAAAATAAACTTTTCTATATACAAAATTAACAAAGATAATATAATTTTTATATTATTTAGAACTGATTTTATCTCCTTTATCTTAGAAATAGATCATGAAGGCCAGGCGCGGTGGCTCAAGCCTGTAATCCCAGCACTTTGGGAGGCCGAGTCGGGTTTATCACAAGGTCGGGAGATGGAGACCATCCTGCTAACACGGTGAAACCCCGTCTCTACTAAAAAATACAAAAAATTAGCCGGGCGAGGTGGCGGGTGCCTGTAGTCCCAGCTACTCGGGAGGCTGAGGCAGGAGAATGGCGCAAACCCGGGAGGTGGAGCTTGCAGTGAGCCGAGATCCGGCCACTGCACTCCAGCCTGGACGACTGAGCGAGACTCCGTCTCAAAAAAAAAAAAAAAAAGAAGAAGTAGATCATGATCATGAAGTAATATTCTTATCATGGAAAACTTTCAAATTAATTACCCATTTTAAAAAAAAACTTGTTCAATAAATCTATTATCGATCAGCAACATATCAATGCATCTTATAAACTCTCACAAGAATTAATAAAAAATTTCAAACTATAATATCACATATCTTAATTGAAGCAGATTACACTAAAAGTGGACATAAAAAGAGAAAATCATAGGTAAGAATAATCCATGAAAATTAATTTACTGTAGAACAATGTAGTGTCAAATTCTAATCACATCAGTTCCTAAGCAATTTTTTCTACTTAACAGCAAGATCAACATGGGCTTATAGATTTAAAAAAAGAAAGAAAAAAAAACGAAAGAAAAACAAAACAAACAAACAGACAAAAACCTCTTCAAAACAGAAACTTTCTTCTGGCAAATATTTTAGGAATAACTGTTAGTCTTTATACTCGCTTGGAAGACAACCTGAAGCCTCTTGATCTAGGAGGGAAAGCAGAGCTGGGAGCCAAGAGCAATGAGATTTCATTTTCTTGCTGTAGTACCTATTCCAAGTTCCAGGGCCAACAATCTCACTTTTTGAAAAGCAAAATGATTAAAAATATTCATTTTGGGGGAAATTTGTCCTAATTCAAGGCCCAAGGAAGAAATTGCCAGTTATTCAGAATCTTACTCAATAAATTCAATCATATTTGAGAGAAATTAGTAGAGCCTTATTATTAATATTTTTTAAAATTATTGGTGTCACAAATAAAACTCTGGTTGCAGTACAAATTGTAACTTAAAATTCAAACCCTATGTACCTTTGGCCTATGAATCTTCTCTTAAATAACTTAATTTTTATGACTCTTAAGTAAACAAACAACAAGTATTAAGGGTTTACTAAGGGCCAGGCAGCCTTAGCTAATTCAGAGATATTATTTTGTAAACTAATTTAATTGCAGAGGTCAATGCAAAGGTGTGTGATTTACTTAGAGTGTGATAGTCATGTTTTAAAAGAAGATGTCCACAATCATACTTCTAAACTCTTTTTCACAAACTGAGGAATCGTGATGGTGGCTGCTACCTTACCCTCGAGCTGTAAAGCTCTGAAGTGAACTATACAGGAATAGTAAATAGTGTGAATTTCAATGTTTCTGTTACTGCATATAGAATTTCTCATCAAAGATTCGTAAAAATAAATGAATCATAAACGTGCTAATATTAAGTACAACAAATTATACATTTTAGGGAAAAATCTCAGGTTAAACAGAAACGCATCTTGATAATACTAATGACTATTTTTCTGTTGGTATCATTCCCTCTGATAGAATAACAGTAAGAGCAGGCCAAAAAAAAAAAGAGAATAATTTAAATATAAACTATTCCAAAGCAAAAAACTAATCAAAATATTCTACTGTTAGTTTTGTCCTTCCACAAACTGAAAGTCAGATATAGATAATAAAGAGTGGTAGTAGTATTGTAATGTCATATAACTATTAATACACTTTTTTGTGTGTGAAAAGTGGCTTAGTTTAATAAATAAATTCCTTAGTGAAGAAAAACATGAAGAATGTGAAAAAATGGAATTTGAAATGTACAGAAATTGTGTCACTATCTTAAAAATTCCTTCAAAGCAAATCATATACATTCTGACCTCAGTGCTATGAATGTAACATATTCAAAATGTCACCACCACTTCTTGATATAAAATCCACTTCATTCTAGAAGGGGATTTGAGGTGCAGCATTAATGCTGGTCTCACACATAATGACACTCGTGTTGTAGACACTTTAGCCATAAGGCTCCACGAATTGTATTTGTTTTCTTGTGTTCATTAAGATTTTTAATGTATGATAGTGATTTTTTATGATTGCATGATTTGCTAAATAAGCATAGAATAGATACGGAGAATGTATACAACAAGAAAAAGAATAATCTTTATTTTCATTTATTTAGTATTTTTTTAAACTCCAACTAAATGCTAGATATTACAGGCAGAAAATACAGCTGTGAACCAAATATAAAAGAATCCTCTGACTCAAGCTTGTCCAACCTGGGGCCCACAGGCCACACGTGGCTCAGGATGGCTTTGAATGAGGCCCAACATAAATTCGTAAACTTTCTTAAAACATTATGAGATTTTTTTGGTGATTTTTTTTTTTTTTTTACCTCATCAGCTATCATTAGTGTTTTTGCATTTTATGTGTGGCCCAACACAATTCATCCTTCCAATGTGGCCCAGGGAAGCCAAAAGGTTGGACACCCCTGCCTGACCTCAGAGAGCATAGAGCCCAGTGGAGGAAAAAAGAAATAAGTAAGATAAAGAAATAAAATATACACTATACTAGGTGGTTATAAATGCTTTGGAGGAAAAGTAGAGAAGAGGGGTTGGGTGTATTAGGAAGAGGGATGTAATAATTTCATAAATTTAAGCAGGGTGATCAGGCATGGCCTTACTAAGTAAATATTTGAATAAAGACCTGGAAAGGTGAAGAAAGCAAGCTATATGGTTATTTAGCGGACAACTTTTCCAAGCCTACAGAGCAGCCACTGCAGTCCCTAAGGCAGTTAAATCTCTGACATGTCGGACAGCAAGAACACCAGGATGGTGGGATAGAATAAGTGAGCTGGAAAACAGTAAGATACGTTATCAGATAGGTAAAGGGGAATTGCAAATGTTAACACTATAGGACTGGTTAAAGACCTAGGCTTCTCCACTAAGATGGGAAGTTATTTCAGAGATTTGAGCAGATATGAAACAAACTGACTTACTTTTTATCCAAATCAGAATCTTTTTTATTGCTCTGAATTATATCGATGAGCTACAAGGACACAAGCAAGGAAAACGGTTAGGAAATTTTCATCTAATTTGGGTAAGAGATAGTGACTCTGACTAGGATGGAGTTGCAGAGGTGCTTATAGTGGTTCAATTCTGCATATACTTTGAAGGAAACACTGAGAGACTGCTGATAGATTGCACAGAGAATGTGGAAGAAATAAAACACTGAAGTTTTGGGCCTAAGCCAATGGAAGATTGATGTTGCTATTAATTGAGATGTCAAAGACTAAGTGAAGATCATGAACTCAGTTTTGTACACGTTAAGTTTCAACATTAGACAATAAGTGTCTGAAAGTCGAAGGAATGTCTGGAGAAGAGGTGAAAATTCTGGAGTCATCAACATTTAGATGATATTTAAAGGGAGCAAATGGATGACATTATCAATAGTGTCAATAGAGATGGAAAAAGACAAGGTTAGGATCTGGGCCCTGGAGTAATCAAGCATTAAGATGCCAGGAAGATGACAAGTGAATGATAATAACGACTGAAAAGTGGCCAAAAACAAAAGAGGAAAACCAGGCAAGTGGGCTATCCTAATGCCAAATGAGGTAAGTGTCTCAAGAAAGAAGGGGACATCCACTGTGTCTAAAGATGCTGATAAAGTAAGCATGAATAAAGACTAAGAAATGACCACTGCATTTAGCAATATGGGGGATATTGCTAATCTTCACAGAGCAGTTTAGATGAAGTTGATCTAAATTCATGTTTTCTTAAATCCACTCCACTCAGGGTGAATTCAAGCTGAATGCCTAAATCCAGGAGTAGATTAAAGAGAAAATTTGGGGAGAGAAATAAGAACAGATATAGGCAATTAAAAGAAACAAACAAGGCTGGGCACGGTGGCTCACGTCTATAATCCCAGAACTTTGGGAGGCCAAGGCGGGTGGATCATGAGGTCAGGAGATGGAGATCATCCTGGCTAACACAGTGAAACCCCGTCTCTACTAAAAATACAAAAATTAGCTGGGCACGGTGGCACATGCCTGATGCTCCAGCTACTGGGGAGGCCGAGGCAGAAGAAACATTCGAATCTGGGAGGCAGAGGTTGCAGTGAGCCGAGATTGCACCACTGCACTCCGACCCAAGTGACAGAGTGAGACTCCGTCTCAAAAAACAAAAAAAGCAAAAAAACTTTTGCTGTAAAGGGAAAGATAAATGGTGGGGTGGTATCTTGGTAGAATGGTGGAGCGGGGGGGGGAGTGTTAATAGCTTTAAAAAAATTAAGAGAAATGTAAGAACATATTTTAATATTTCAGTTATAATTATTAGAAATGGACCGATTCATAATGTAGGAAAAAGAATGCAAAAGTTTTGTGCAGGAATAGTAAGGGGGGATGAGATCTAGAACAAAAGGGAAAAAGTTGACCTTTTCTGGGAACATGTACAGTTCATCACAGTAGAGGATAAAAGGCAATAAGATCACTAAAAATAACAGCCAGTTTCACTGAATTTACAAATACATGTGACAGTCAGCAGAATTTAGGCAATGCCTTCTTATTTGCCATTAAATATTCCTAGAAACCATAATTGACCAAAGATAAGATAAAATAAAATATAGATAGCAACACTATGCCATAAGCATAGAAGTTTACACAGAATAGGCCCTAAAGTATTTGTTGAATAAATAGTAATTATTCATGAAATAGTTACGATTAAACTAATACAGCTAAAATGTTTGCCCTTTATAACGATTAGCAAAATAATATGACAGATTAGAGAGACTATAATTCTTTTGTATTTAAGACAATAGAAAATAGTAAATTCTTTTGTATGTAAGTAAATAGAAACCTCAGAAGTTCACTGGTTTTCCAATGTCACACGGTTTAGCAACAGTTGAAACTGAAATCCAAGTGTTCCACTTTCTAGTTAAATATCTTTTCATGTAACCTATACTTTCTGGCTGATAAAAAGGATCTTATAAAGTATGCTCAATGCATAAAAAGGTAAATTTATAGTATTATAAATATCAGACTGGGGATCCTTGAGTAATTAAATTCAGTATAATTATATGAATTCTAATAATAATTTCAAATTTCATTAATAATAATTTGTTTGCCTTAGAAGTAGTTATGATAAATGCTTCCTTTTTTTTTTTTTTTTTTTTTTTTTTTTTTTTTTTTTTTTTTAGACAGAGTTTCACTCTTGTCACCCAGGCTGAAGTGCAATGGCATGATCTCAGCTCACTGCAACCTCCGACTCCTGGGTTCAAGCAATTCTGCTTCAACCTCCCAAGCAGCTGGGATTACAGGTGCCTGCTGCTATGCCCAACTAATTTTTTTTGTATTTTTATTAGGGATGGGGTTTCACTGTGTTGGCCAGGCTGGTCTCAAACTCCCAACCTCAGGTGATCTACCCACCTTGGCCTCCCAAAGCGCTGGGATGACAAGCATGAGCCACTGCACCTGGCCACAAGAAATGCTTTCTATTGTCCATGTCTCTTAAACAGGGTTCCCAGAGGACTTTAATGTTTCTTTTAATCTAGATGAACATAACAAGATGAAGAAGAGGGCTCAGGGTAAAAACAAAAGTATGTCATTAATGGGATCCTGGTGAATACCACTTACAAATTGTGTGGTGCTGAAGAAGTTACCTAATCTCTCTGTGCCTTGGTTTCATTATCTGTAAAATGGGAATAGTAATAATAATGGCGTCATTGGAATGTTTAGAATCTTAATTGAGATGATTCCTCTACCCAGTTTAATGAATAAGCTGAATTTAGTAGCCATTTTATCTCCTCTAATTCCCTCAGGTTAAGAAATTAATATGAAACAAAATTTCAGACAGCCATCCTAGCTTCTCTGGTATGATTAGACAATAAATTATTATCTTTTCTTTTATAATGAAAAAGTCTAGTCTAGACTAATGATTTTATAGTTTTGGTTCGATATAGGATTATAAAATAGACACAGCCCTAAGGTCCCATCTAACCTAAAGTTTCTCCCCTCACACTTGGTTCAGGCTTACTTCAAGCCCTGAAGTCTGCATTGGAGGGTAGGTGTCTGGTGGTCTCTCACATCACCCACTCACAGCAACTGTTTCCGACCACTTCAGACTCAGGGCCTGTGAAAAAAACTTGGAGGGGAAAGACCACAGTTACATGTGGCTGACCCTTGTGTCACCACTGTCTGGGATTTCTGGAATGGCAAATGTGGAAGCAATGACCTTTTCTTCTTCTTCTTCTTCTTCTTCTGCAGTGCATCTGTGGCATTCTCAAAGAACCCCTCTGTCAGTTCTCCTCTCTTGGAATCAATCCTCCAAATTTGTTGCTCATAATTCACCACATTGGAACCTTGGAACCTGGGCTTCTGTGAGTCTACCCGCCTATGGGCTTAAGATAACCCTAAGCAAGCTCCCCTTGTGAGATCACAGTTGCTCTTCAAACATTGCCAACCTTCTTGACCACGGAGAACCAAGAGGACTTGCCTGCCTTGCAAGTCCTTCATCTGCTACATGGCTGCTTTTAGATTTCAGACTCTATATCCTTTACTCTCTAGAGGAAACCTGTTAAGCTCTCTGAATGTTTTTCCTGAAGCTCATCTCACTTGGCTAAGGTGAGCAGGAATTGCTCTCATTTCTCATACATGGAGTGGTAGATTATGTACAACAAACCAACAGCTCTCCAAAACAATTGTACTTCTCTTCTAGCTTTTCCAACTCAATCTTTGTAGAGTTCCAATGTGGAGTTTGAGTTAAGACTAAACTTAACGGGTTGGACTATATCTTAGCATCTCCTGCAAATAAAGTCTTCTGCCTCACTTAATTAGCTTTATCTCCAACAGAGAGAGAGGGAAACACTCCCATTTGAATATCTAGGTGCTTAAATAAAACACTGAATGGCATAGTGGGAGTGTTCAGAAATGTTAGCTATTATAATTAATTTTATCTTTGTTATTGAACATTTAAGAAGTAACTACATAAAGAATTGTCCACAAGAAAAAAAATTGAGAGGAATAAAACAAAATATTTAAGAACTAAGACAGTATGGCATCATGAAAGTTAAAGGGATAAGATTAATTTATCTGGGTTTTAGAGAAGGGTGGTATCAAATAAAACAAACCTACTACAATTATTAATTGGTTATTGGTGACAGCGAACATTCTGAACAGGAAGTTAGAGTAAAAATCAGACTGCAGTATAGAAGTTGAAAAAATTGAGACAGTGAGAGCAAGTCTGGAGAATAAATGTGGAGAATAAGTTTACAGAAGAAGAAAAAAATAAGTTGAAAACTAAGGGGAAACAGAGTCAAGGGACTTTTTTGTTGTTAATTGTACTTGTCATCATTTTAAGAAATCTATTTGAATATCTTGCAAAATAGCCAGCTTAGAGGAAAAGTAATTGAAGATACTAGAGACAGAGGGAAAAAACAATCAAGAGAGGAGGTAAAAAGGAATGTTGTCAAGGATTTAGAGATAAATATTCATATACTAGAAGGGCAAGGCTTTAGATTGGAGAATGTAAGTAAATGAAGACAAGTATGGGTGTAGATAAGTGTGTGGGAGGAAAATAATGAGCACTGAAGGACAACATATCTACTAGCCTAGAAAGGGAATGTTATGGAGAATTAAGAGCATGGGAATTTCAACATGAAATAATTAATAGCATTGCTTAACAAAAAGAATTCAAGGGACATGGAGAATATGAAAGCATCACTAGATTTGCAAAATATTGGTGGCATATACACATGTACTTTATTTTAGGAAAACAATGATGATAGAAGCCTGATTGTAAGCGTTAAAAAAGAAAAAGAAGCAATGAGCAATATAGACCGCAAGTGGATATCATTTTATTTGGCCAGAAGAAAAAATAACTAAAAGAGAAAAATACACATTAAGAAAATAGGATGGCTATAACAGGAGGTAAAAGATGGAACATCTTTCTCTCTGACAGGTAAGGGATAATGCAATGTGCTGGTATTAGGTTTCACAGAACACAAAGGAGCTCAATTCAGTTATAATCTCAGCACAATAGGAAGGGATGTTGTTTGATGTAATCAAGGGACATATGTGACTGGCCATGGTGGAAGTGGAAAATTTAGGAAAATGCAGTTAAGAACTTTTTAAAAAGATAAATCAAAAGACCTTTAAAATTTGATAAAGATGGAAGAGAGTAAGGATTTTTAGTGCTCTCAGTTTGTGCTACTGTTCATTATTACCCAGTAAAATTGTGCAGTTAAGGTTGGCTAAAGATAATGATGATAATATCTACAATGATAATATCAGCAACAATAGCTACATTTAACATTTATTGAGCATGTACTACCTGTGAGGCATTGAATTGATCATTTGACATGTTCCAACTCATTTGTTTCTCATAACGATCTTATGAGGCAGTTTTTATCATTATTTGAAGTAAGCACTTTGACCAAGGTTATTGAGCTAGTAAGTAGCAAGTCCAATTCTACCTAGGTAGTATTCATTCAGAATAAAAGTGCCGTCAGGGCAGAAGCTGTTGCTCTCTATAAGATTTACTCAAATAGTTTGAATGTTAGAATGTCAAAAGATATATATGTCCTCCATAAGTAGCCTCTTTTAATTTCTTGTCAAGATGTACACCAGCACATCCCAAATTATACATATAAAAACCTGGTATTTTAAAATGCTCAGGGTTTCTGAAGCACATACTCATACCTCTTTTCAATCACTCCTAAGGGTAGATGCCATTTACTCTTTTCAATTAAGGAAACAGAGTTTGAGACAAATCAAGTGACTTTCCAATGGTCCTCCAGCTAACAAAGGAAGGAGCCCCAATTTAAATTCAGATCTTCTGACTCAAGTCCAAAGCCTTAGCCATTCAGGACATTACCCATCTCTGACCATTCTTTCTCTTCAATAGTCTTTACATTTCAATTATCTTTTCTAGTTTTCTGGTCACATTTCTATTTCAAATCTCCATACTTCACCAGAAGGTTATCACAATAAGCTTTCTCTAACATGAAAATGACCCAAATCAAAATCACTCTTTTAGTGACATTTGTGGTAGGTCAGTTGCACTAATAGTCCCAGTGTTTCACTTATCCTGTAGCAATACCCTTTGTCATGTAATTCTGTTCTGCTTTCCACTCTCTCTGGGTTTGGCCAAGTGACGTTGCCAAAAATGACTTATGCAGAAGTTTAATAAGCATCTGCTTATATCCATTTGGCTCTTACTCCTCTTCCATGATCATGAGAACCTGCCAGGGCTAGCCCATTGCAGGATTAGACACATGGCATAGAGGTGAATGGCCCCAGTTGACTCAGCCAAGGCCATCCTGGATCAGAATCAGACAACAGCCAACTAACATAAAGCTGACACAGCCAACCTTCAGCTAGCCAGTGACATAAAGTTAGTCCAGCCAAGATCAGCCAATTCAAGATCAGCTGAATTCCACAAACCCATATTTTTGTATGTTATTGAGGTTTTTGTGTTGTTATATAGCATTATTTAAGCAATAGATAACTGATAAATATCATGTAATCCATCCAAAATCAAGATTGTAGAATAATTTTTATTCATGATCTGATCATCAGTTCACCCAAAATTCTACAGATTATTCTACAGGGAAATTCCTGTCTTTATTTTGCACCACACATAATAACAGTCTACACTCCACAGCCACTATATAGAACTTTACTTTCATCCCATAACATTTCATCAAACAAATCTTTTTTCATTATTGATTGCCACTTAATTTTTTAAAACAAAACAAACAAGAATCCCCAAAGAGTCTTATTTGTGCAAAGTAGGGACTCTAAGCCTAGCCTGAGAAGCAGAGCATATGCTGAATTTTGGTTTCCCATATGTCCTTCAGCAAAGTTCTATCTGCACAACTTTACTACCCCACATGGAATATCTCAGAATCTTTACCAACCTTTTCTCAAAAATACCTCTTTAATATCACTTTCCACATAAAACTTGTTGTAGTGAATCACATATCAACTTCATAATTCAAATACTTTCAGTACTTCTATAATCTTCCAGTACTATATTTGGGCCCATTTATGTATTTTTTCCAAGCAACTCTATTCCCTAAACTGTCGAAGAGCCAAACTGTTTTCCCCTATCCGCTTTACAAACATATGTAACTATTTAATAATGCACAGTGGACCCTCAATATATGCTAAAAAAGGTGATGAAAACAAATTTTAAACTTTTACATATGACATTCTGCAATAGGAAGCACATTCCCGTTACCTCTCCTCTAAACATTTTTTTTTTTTTTTTTTTTTTGAGACGGAGTCTCGCTCTGTCGCCCAGGCTGGAGTGCAGTGGCGCGATCTCGGCTCACTGCAAGCTCCGCCTCCCGGGTTCACGCCATTCTCCTGCCTCAGCCTCCCGAGTAGCTGGGACTACAGGCGCCCACAACCGCGCCCGGCTAATTTTTTGTATTTTTAGTAGAGACGGGGTTTCACCGTGGTCTCGATCTCCTGCTTGTGATCCGCCCGCCTCGGCCTCCCAAAGCGCTGGGATTACAGGCGTGAGCCACCGCGCCCGGCCTCCTCTAAACATTCTTAACAAATATATGAATAATTGACAATTATTCCCCTTGTTCTCAAAAATGTGTAGGATTTTGTCAATATTCCTAGTAAATTATTCTAATTATCCTAATGATTATTCACATACATGTACAGAAATAATCATCTTTTGGCATTCTGGATAAAACAAATGCAAGCAATTCTATATTTAATGCCTTATACATTAATTAGTTTTTATGTGTCTCATTTTCTTCAATCATCACAAGTTACCCTATAAGCTGTTAGTATTAAACACTTTCTGTAGCATGGAAATCTGAAGTTCTGTCTCAAACTGGTGATGTGTAGTTGGGTCACAGTACAAACCTGATCTTCCTATTTCAAGTTTATTGTTCTTTCTACATCAAAATGCACATATATTTAGTTCTGCATTTACTTTAAAAGCCTTTTTTATGAGCCTGGTACTTTGGCAGTTCAGGGGGTTTTGCACTATTGAGATCTGCTCGTTTTCTCAAGGAGCTTATAGTTTAGGTTGGGGAACAGGCACATAAACAGATAATTTAATTACAATATGATAAACGATAAGAGTAAAGCACACAGAACAGATGTACTTAGGGTTCAGAAAAGAGTTCCTGAAAGAGATAAACTTTTGGCTAGGATGGGAAATTAACCAGACAAAGACAATGAGGAAGAACATTATAGGTAGAGAGATGAACATGCATGAAGGAAAAAGAATGGAGTTTGCTGGGACACATCAACCAGTGTCATACTATTCAAGCATATAATGTGACATATTTACAACACTAGAAATGTTAGGAGATGTAGCAAAGAATTTCAGGGTCAGGTGTCAAGAAAAACAGAAGAGTAGAGAGATTTGAGAATTATTTAAGAGGTACAAAAAGTATGGCCCACTGAAGACTGAATTTAGAGGAGGAAGAAAGCACCAAGTATAAGAACTCTTAAGGTGTCTAGGTAAGGAGTTGGAGCACACTTAGGTTGTGAGTTGGAGGTAGATGATGACTGGGTTTGCAGCATGTTGAATCTGAGGTTCTGTGGAACATTAAAATGGATCTGTGCATTAATAAGTTAGATCGTTGAGGGAATAGCTTAGAAACGTCAGGCCTGGAGGTGTGGAATGATGTGAAATTATCAGCACTCTTTAAACAGATATACCCAAAGACACAATGAAAAACTAAACAACATGGCTATAAAATAATTTACATGGCTAAAATTGTTAAAAATTATTGTTGCCTTCTTTTATAAAGAAAAAATGGGAGAGAAAGTGACTAAAGTAAAGCTCCAATCACCAAGACCTAATAGCACTGAATAGGCAATTTAAGACATCTATGTCATAAAGTTTATCTCTGCTTTCAATTCTACCCTGTGTTTGCTGAAATAATTTTCATTTTTCTGTTACTCTAGTGGTTTTCAATTTTACATGCCTTATTTCTGCCTCAAAACTCACATTTATGGTAGTCATTTTCAACTTCCATCTAAATATCAAATGCAGTGCCACCACACAATGGCACATTATTTACAAAATATTCATAAACTTTCAACGATAGCAATTAATGAAGAATATTCCTCCATTAGTTATAGAAAACTTACAGCCCTAAAGATACAGATTAGGTTATTAAACACTTTCTTTTAAAAAAAATAAGAGGATTATCGCTGTCTGAGGACCTGTGGATTTCTAGGGGTACTCAGATATTTATAATAGCAACATACAAATTGACATTGAAAAAGATATCCTTAAAGTATTTTTAATTTAGAATGGAACTATAGCCATCTAAATGTATAGGCTCATAATCCCTAATCTATAATTCTAAAATCCATATACTCTGAAATTGACATTTTATTTGTAAATATGTAATGAATTTGATGGGTGGGAAAATCAGACCTATACTTATCATGAGACTACAGTCTTTATCTTTTCCATGCAGTAGGGATACTCATAGAATTCTCTTCAGAAAAATTTCAGAAATATTCAGAAATACGGGTGCTGCCCATAGTCCTTCAGGAATAGTGTTCTATAATATGCTACACACACACAGAAAGAGAGAGAGAGAGAGAGAGAATGAGAGAAGAAACTGAGAACAAGAGACGAAGAGAGAGAGAGAGAGAGAATCAGAAAACCTGTGAGCTCCAAAACACAACTGGCCCCAAGGGAGTTAGATAAAAGGCTGGGCAGTATATTTAAAAATTAAAACTTAACATTTTAAAGGCAATCATAATTTAGATGCTCAATACAACTGAAGAGCTAGAAATAAAACATTTTTTTCTTATACCTTTACAAAGAGATTTACCTCCACAATCAGTTATACAAAGAGATTCACCTCCACAATCAGTTATGTATAAAAATATTTTTTAATTTTCTCCTTTTTTTCCTAAAGTATCTTGTTCTAGTGCTTTATTTTCACAACATTTTTAAGTAAAATAGTCACCTTTTTTTTACAGAAGGGGGAAATTTAAAAATCCAAATTACTTTTAGATACATTTTGATAAGATTAGGATTTAAACTGAAAACTTCAAGCTTGAATAAAATATAGAAAGACAAATGTAAGCGGGATACATGCAGAGTCTTACATGTAGGATCAGAATCAACTTCCAAGAAGAGTGGAGGGGAAATGGGAACACACTGCAGCATCTACGCAAGTCAATTAGAAACTTCAGTTGACTGCTGTCCCAGTACACATTGAAGGTATGTTGAACTTGTCTCCAAATATCATAAAATCCTAGTGTAAGCTAATGAAACACTGTATCCAGAAGGAGAAATGATTGCCCCATTTTCCACTTGTCACAGTAGATGAGGAAGAGTGTGACTGGTTCTTGGACCACTTTAACAAGAGAATTAACCAACTCAAATAATCCTCCAAGAGAGTAAGTATGATGGTGACAGTTCTAGAAATCACCTTATGAAGAGCAATTGCAAAGACTAAAATATCTTCCTTAAAAATATATAATATTTGGTGTAGCTATCATAGCTGCCTTTTGAAATGAGTCAAAACATTTTGTGTGATGACACAAACCATGGTACCAAGAAGTGAGAGTTATAAAAACATTATTTCATCTCAGCACAAGATAAACTGACTGAAAATGAAAAGGACTGGAATAGCAGTTATTCACATAGGGCTATGGGATTACCTAATCAGGATGCAACAGGGGATTCTTAGCAATCCTTTCCATTTTGAGAGTCGTAAATATGTCTATGAGTTAACAGTACAGATAGCTTTAGAATTTTATCAATTTTGAATATATAGTTTTCAATATTTATAAAGATATCTTTGTTACAAGCCATAACTCTGTGAAGAGAATTCAACTCTTTAACATTTAGTGTACTGTTTTTTAAGGAAAGGGCCAATCAACCTTGTATTTAAAAGAAAGTTTTAGTTTAATGGGGGTGACTGTCAAAAATCCCATTCATTTTTATGTTTCTTCTCATACCTAAAAGAGGCATAATTATATTATTATTATTATTATTATTATTATTTTTGGAGATGGAGTCTTGTTCTGTCCCATGCTGGAGTGCAGCGGCGTGATCTTGGCTCACTGTAACCTCTGCCTCCCCAGGTTCAAGCAATTCTCCTGTCTCAGCCTCCCGAGTAACTGGGACTACAGGCACACGCCACCATGCCTACCTAATTTTTTGTATTTTACTAGAGATGGGGTTTCACCATGTTGCTCAGGCTGGTCTTGAACTCCTGAGCTCAGGCAATCCACCCACCTCGGCCTCTCAAAGTGCTAGGAGTACAGGCCTGAGTCACTGCGCCCAGCCTATGCGTTTCTTAAACAAGTAAATTGACTTTAATCATTAACTTTGTATATAAATAGGCTGGCAGTTCTTAAAATATCTTAGGATTTTTTTTTTTTCTGTAAAATACAAAGATTGACAGAAATGTATTTAAACATAGCTAATCTAACAATGTTAAGTTAGGCTTAACTTTTTCCCTTTCACCAATCTTCAAAATGTTTTAAAAATAAAAAGAAACCAGTTAAAGTGTTTTTTTTTTTTTTCCCAAGGGAGAGGATAATATATTAGTAATTCCAAGAATTTTAAAGCAGATATTAGGCATTAAAAAAAAAAAAAAGACGAAACAATAGTTGGACACGAGGCTTCCAAAGTACGGTCAAAGGCAGACCATACAACTGAAAATGAAAAACACTTATTTCCAAATGTCAACATTGTGTTTAAAAGGTAAGAAAGATAAAACTATCTCCACATTCTGGTCATTAAAAGCTGATCAACAAGTGGTTTTCTACCCTACTAAGACACACAAATACAACTTTTAAGAAAGACCAGGTAAGAACTCTTGCTTCTCACATAAACCCCCAACCACCATTAACAGTCCATGACTTTGTTTGAGGCAAGGTTTCAAGTGAACTAATCATCTATTCCTAAGTTGTTCTTAACAAAATGTGCATATCACATATGTTAAGTGGAAAAGTAACATTAAGAATGGGAGTAAAGTGAATTTTATTTAAATCTTTCCGAATTTTCAATTACAATAGCAGAAACAAAGGCTACCAGGAAGCATACCTGTGGCAGGGCTGAATTGAGCTGTCTCTGGAGTGAGTCTCGGTCATAGATGACATCCTGAAGTCTCTGCTGGGCAAGTGAGAGGCTTTCCTGGGTCTCCCGAAGGGTGTCTAGAAGACGATCCCTTTCATCTAGCATATTCACCATCAGCTGCTCAAAATGGGAGTCTGAGTCCGAGCCACTGCTTTGGGACCCCCTTTGGCTCATTGGGGTGTCCTCATTAATCGTGGGCATCACTTCACACATCATTGCTTAAAGAAAGTAAGTGGGAAGGAGTCTTAGTAAACAAATGATTTCCAAAAATGTCATTTGGACATCAATTCACTAAATATTTTTCAGCTTATTAGCCTATTTGTCTCTATTTCCCCTACCTGTTGCCCCAAATCCAACCAAGCAAAATGTTTTGACCTCAATGAAATATGATTCATTTACTTCCTTCAGCCCTAAGTGCTTTCTCTTTCCATGACATCACGTTTGTCCTACCTCCCATATGCAACTTTGTTTCACTTGTTTCTCAAAGTTCATGTTCATGATTTATCCCACCTAATTCAATTTAAATAAACATGTTATTTCCATTATTATTTCATCACCTTTCTTATCTGCAAGTTTACAAATCTCTTAGAGTGAATACTTTTTATGTTACCCTTATTTGTTATTACTGTATATTGTTCATGGCAAGCACAGTGTCTGGCACTTAACCGGTAGGAAGTAAATGACTTTTGAATGACTTAGGTAATTCAACGAATTAATGTTTACTCTTTCTTGTAGAAAATCTACAAATCATTATTTATTTTATATGATAATCAGCTTTTACTTTTTTAGTCAACAGATTTTTTTTTTCAAATTGACTAGTTTTAAGCTTTTTGACATTACATTTTCCATTTTATTACTTTTGTATGCTCTCTCCCTGAATTCCTATGTGGTCTACCCAGAGCAGATAAGTGATGCTGACTGAATTAGACAAAAACGTTATGAAATAAACTGAGGTATATAAATTTGTTTAGAGTATTATACTCATCATTACACTTAATATTCCTTTTTTCCTGTTAACTACATAGTCTGGTTTTCATCCAAACAATACAAACTAACACTCTTTCAAATATTCTGCAAAACAGATGTCATATATTATATTAGCTAATGTAGTAACTTCACATCTCAGCTGCCAATCACAAATTCTCAGTCATGAAATAAATGAACTGCTTTCAGAATATTTTTAAATTTGATTTAAAATAGACAAAACACACTTAGGTGCATGGTTGAACAATTACGTGGCATCTTAAAAGTCAGAAATTATCTCATTTTCTCTTTCATCCTCTAGCTAATGTTTCAAAGAAAAGTCAAACTCATCTCAGTTTTGGTTGTTGTACTATGGCCAGCAGCTATTAATTAGACGGCTTGGTTTTGCAAAAGGCTAATGTGAAGAAAGGCAGGTTTGGTTGTTGATCCTGAAGCATTTTTTGGTTTTATAATGCAAGGTCAATTAATTTTTCTGCGTACACATTCCTGTCCTTAGGGAAAATATTTCTGGTGATATTTTCAAATAGAATGTCAAGATTTAACGGCTCAATATTTAATTACTTTTTATGTGAGTCTTCATATAAATTGGGTTATTGAGGAGCAAAATTCAATTATCTGTGAATGATCTGGTCATGGACTCCTGAAAACTAAGAGAAACTTTTAAAAAGTATGTAAGTAATAAAGTATTTTGTGAATGATAACCTATATTAAAAAACTAAGGGGGTCAGTGAATATTAGGAAAATTTTAAATGCTTTGAAGTTTTGCTCATTGCTCATAACATTGAGCTACCTGAAGGCAGGAATTTAATTTGTTCAATTTTGTATCACACTAAAATATGTAACAGAGTACACACATAAAATGAATATAAGCACACACACCCCGATACCCACACTTGATACTACTGTTACACAATAGATAAAACTGTTTCTTGCATTTGTCTCAATTTGATTTTCATTCAAAGACTATCACAAAGATGGAAAATGCAAACTCTTTTTAACTGCTTCAAACTTTCTTTATATTAATTGAAAAGGAATTAGAAAACAACAGTGTTCCAACACATTTGATTATTTAAAACAATTAGTTAGCAGGTCATGCATGAAATCTACACACTGAGCAGCTATGTCACTCTGAGAAATAATCACCAGGAGCCAATGTGTTTACTTTTGACACTTAAGGTTAAAACAAAGTACTGGGAGAGCAAATCATAGCAGTGGGACAATTTGTGCCCAAATACTCACAAGGTTTAAATTTTAGGGTTAACGAAACCCTAAAAGGTTTAAATTTTAGGGTTACCTGTAGATTTAAATTCTTAAAACTATATTTTAAATTCTTAAATCTATACTTTAAACTATGTCGTTCTTGAATGAAAGTTATTAATTCCTTTCCACCCTGAATCACTTAGAACAACTTTAAATTCCAAGGCAAAGCATAACAGCAGTGAATACCCCAGTATAATTTTCACCTGAATATAATATCCTAACAATCCCTCGTTGTTACCATGAGATACTAAACATTCACAAACTTTAGGGTCTTAAATCAACATTAAAGGTAGTCTTAGATTTAGTCAAAAGATGCTATGATTAAAAGTGGCTTAGGGACTTAGAAAGTCTATTAAATCTACACTCAAAAGAACTTGATTTGATTCCACTCCTAAGGCACGTGAACCAGGACAAGTTACTTTACATGTTAAAACTTTAGTTATCTCTTTCATGAAAGAGGGCCAATAAGCTATGCTTAGGAAAAAAAAAAGAAAAGATCTAATAGGTAATCTGACTGAGAACACACAGCAAAACATATAAAGGGCAATTACAAATGTAAGTATTTATTTCTATTATAAAGTGATCAACATTTATCTTTGTAGAAACAATATTTTACCTTTATGACTCATTCTGCTGCTCTGTCTAAAGGTTTAATTCTAGTAGATACTTTTGAACTCTTCATATCCAATTTATAAAAATCAAATTATGCAAAATTTACTTAAGAAATAAGATGAATATATGTTGCTTATACCTTACAGTCAACCCAAAGGAGTATATCCAAAGTCTTCTTATCAAATTTAGAAAAAAAAAATAGTCTACAAAAAAATAAGGCCACTTTCATGAACTAGCTTAGTTTATTTCATTAGAATTCAGATTCTAACATAAATTACAAAATATTTGAATAATCCTTAAAATGCAGTATAACATTTCTTAAATGCACATTTTGTACATTTTAAGTATTAAAAGCAATTAAAGATACATATTCAATGTAAGAGTTAAACACCCTTTTAAAGAATGGATGACATCGGAAGCAACTTACACAGTCCAGAAGGCTATGGTCATTCAATGTCTAGTGCATTTCACTCAGATATATCACTTTTAACTTTTATAATCAGTTTCAGTACTAAAAACTGCATTCATCACATAATTTCTGAAAAGCCAGAAAGGGCATCCTAACAATTTGCCTTGATATTTGCCTTTTCATCATTCCCCCCTCCAAGTCAATTCGATATATAAATTATGTTATCTTCATCTAGATATTGAAGCTTTCCTCATTAAATTGCTGAAGGTTTTGAAACCTAGTCAGAGACATTGTTAATTTTGTTGATAAATAAAAAAAGTAATAATAAACCTGATTGGCTTAATTATCCCAGTGCTGAAATTTAGCTGGCAGAATTTTATATCAGGAAAATCAACTCCTTTATTCTTAGCACATAACCTTGACTGTCTTTTAAATTTCTCAGATTTCAAAATAAAAGTTTGAATGCCCACTGGAGTCCTCACTCAAGGGCTTTCAAAATCCAATGTGTTCCTTAGCAATGTATGCCATCCAAGCAGTACGTCTTCAGATATGAGAATGCTACAAAAAGCATTTTTTCTTTTTGCTGTCAATAAATGACTTTATCTAATCATATCAGTAAGATGTCGGCCCTACGAAAAGTAAGAATGTAATTATTCTCTATAGTGAGTTTCTTCTGAAAATATTTAGTCTTAAGAACCATCCCAGCTCCACCTCAGTTAACCTACAAGGAGTAATTCAGTGAGAGAAATCCTAGCTATTGTCTGATTACATTACATGAATATTCTCCCTCCTGTTTAACTCTTTGAAAGCCTCTGTCCTCGGGAAATATTATCACCTTTAATGGACACATTTTACACTTTCTTTACCCTAGTGCATTTACAGACAGCCAAAGAGCCAGCTCACCCCACACTACTGGACAGTTATCTCTCAGCCACACCCCCCACCACCTTGAAGAAGTTGACTTCATCATTTCCATATTAAAATTGTTCATCCTGCCCAACAGGACACAGCCAAGTAGGCAGGAGGTAGAGAGATAGGAGACGGAGAGGATGAGGTGAAAGCAAAAGACACCTAACAGTAATCAACAAGGAGGAATTTGCATCTCATCTTCCCTGGGGGCGGGGTGGGGCCAGGGAGGTGGTCAAAAAATACAGCGAAAGGAGACAGTAAAACTCAAAGACAGTTTCTGTACCTAATGTCTGTGATTTCGGGTCCTTGCTTCTTCAATTGATCAATGACAACCGCAGTCTCCGGCTTGAGGAGAAGGGAGGCTCACACCCAGCACTCCTGGACCATTTCCCTAGCAACGGGAGGAGAAAGGCAGCTCAGACACACGCGTGCCCCGGCGCCCTCCCGGAACGTGCCCCGGCCCGGTGGCGTGGCAGGAGCTCGGCATCTTCCCGTGGCTCCGTCAGCAGCCAAAAGGAGAAGCGTCCATCGGAAAAATGGCATATTACAAATTTTGCTTTGGGAAGCAGAGCTCGGTTCAGACCATTGTCAAACGAGGAGAGGGGGAGGCGGCTCTTAAAGCAGCCGCGGCCCCTTTGCCAGAGCAGCCGCAGCTCCCCGCGTGCAGCTGGAGCCCCGGGGCGGAGACCGGGGACCGGGGACTGGGTTTGACTTTCAGAAACTTAACCAAGCGGGGCCGCTCCCCCTCCGCGCCCGGGCCACCCGGGGTGTGTGGGGCGTCCCTCCAAAAGAGATCTTGGAGAAAAGGCGTGAGAAGTATCTGGGAGAGAAGTTCTCCACCCAGTCGTCCCTCCTGGAGCCCCTCTGGAGTTTAAGGCTAACCCTGGGAGTTAGAAACCTGAAGGAAAACGAGTCCCTAGGGATGCAAAAAGCAGGACAGGTCTCCTCCTGGCCCCCAGCCTGTTTCCGCGCTCCCGCGTCTCATTTCACTTAAAGGAGGCGCTTTTTCTCCGGAAAGGCAAGCATCACCCCCCTCCGCCCCCCTCCCTCCCCACTGCTCCCCCCCTCCCCACCACCACCACACACACACACCCATTTTTCTCCTCCCAGCCTTTTTGCAAGCCTCTGCTTGCTTCAGTTGGCCGGGAGAACCAACCTGCTGGGAGCCGGTGAGGACGCTACAGCATCTTCTCTCCTCACTTGCCTCGTGCGGTGGTTGCTACTCCTCCTCCTCAGTCTCCTCCCCTCCTCCTCCTTGGCAGCCACCACCTCCTCTTCCTCTGGAACAAGGGCTTCCCCTGGAAGCTGCTGCAGTGGTTTCCACCGGCCCTTAAATAAATTCTGAAGTAATCACGTCTTTGCTCTCCTCCTCACGCACACGCGCCCGCGGATACACTCGTCTCCCCCAGAGCCGCTCCCGGGCTGCCGAGGCTCGCTCTGCTCCCAGTGCCCCCTGCGAAGGCGAGGGCCAGGGATGGGCAAAGTAGGAAGGGGGCACACTCTACCCCGCCTGGGCTTCTTTCACACAATGGGCTCCACAGCCTTCGCTCCTGTCAGTCTGAGCTGGTGGGGATGGGAACGGACTTGGGCACCTTTTGGCTCCCCGGTCTTCTGTGCTTGTCATTTCTTTAAGCAGTTTTCTTCCCACTGGGCCAGGACATGGTAGTCATGGTTGTAGGGACCTGAGCCAATCTAGGGTGTGGCGGCATCTGTCATTTCTCATTACCTCTTCAGTTCTTCTTCATTCATATTGTTTTGGTAATGAGAATTGTATGTTAAGTATTCCATGCCCCAGTAAATTTTAGCTTTGAGCAGAGTCTGGTCTCTCCATTGCACTCCAGTCCCCCTTGTATCTCCAACTCCCTTTAACTACCCTCTTTTCTTTCTGCTGCTGCTGTCCATTCATACAGACTGAGGAAGCAGGAGACAAAATCAGTACCTACTCTGAGCAGACAGGGAACGTTTCTGTGAGGGAGAGTCACGAATCCTGGATTTCGTGAAAATGAAGAGGACATGCATGAAGGAATTGGAGAAGGATTAAACACTGAATATAATTTGGGGGTTAGTGAAAATATTCTGAGTGTACTACAGCAAGTCCAAAAGACGTGTTTTACTTTTGTGTAAAGCCAAGAGTCCAAAGTTAACAAAGAACTAGTATGTCAATAACTGTTCACTTAAAATTAACTACAATATCCAAGAAACAATCTTTGTTTCTGGGGGAAGTATTTAATTCAGTTAGCGACTTTACAGTAGAAAGAGGGGTTAAGCTCATGTATTTACCCCACTTCTAGACTGTTATTTAAATTTTGCAACACAACATACTCCTATAAAAAGTATAAAAATAATATGAAAATTCATTAGATGTCAACTGGAGCACTATTTCTCAGACATAACGTGCATACAGATCATCCATGGATCTTGTTAAGTTGTAGATACTGATTCACCAGGAATGGGGTGAAACCTGAAATTGTACCCTTTTAATGACTCCCAGATGGTACTACACTTTGAGGAGGAAGGGTCTAGACCACCCAATCAACCCATAATTTGATGTGGCTTAAATACCCCTAACTACAGGAAACTCTTCACCTCACACAATAGCCTAGTCTATTTTTCAGACAAACTTCATATTGTAATAGCTTCAACATACTAATCAGATATCAGTACTCATAAATTTCACTCTCGAGAATTCTACACAAAATATAAAAATTCCTTATACATGAGAGATATTCTTATTTTTAAATATAGCTATTATATTTATTTGTACAAGAATTCCTCCCTTATTAAACCTTGGTTTGAATTTCCTTGGCAGTCAACATTTGTTAATTACTGACTCAGATGTTCTTACTGTTTCCAAGAAGAGTTTTGATTTCCTTGAGTCCCATTCGTATGTCAAATACAAGTTTTAATTGTAAGTATAATCCCCACATACAGTTGGCACAACATAGTTAAAGGCTAACCCATGGTAGTTATCACAGAAAGAAAAACTTTGATAATGGGAGGCAGAAAAAATCACAAGTTAAAGGATATTTTGGTGAGAAGATACAGTCTTCATAGTAAATTTCAGCTGAGAAACTCTACATTATCACTGTGAACTTCACTGCAAAGGGTGTAAATGATATATTAAAACTGAGAAAGACTATTTAAAGTAGCAATTTTGCAGAAGGCATTAGGTGAGCCAATTCACCTGAGAAGAGTCACCACCTGCACCAGTTCCTCTAAGTTTAGTGGCCCTTAAATTTATCATACGAGAGCATCTCCAGAAGGGCTTGTTAAAACACAGATTGCTGGGCCCTATCCTTCGAGTTTCTGATTCACTACATCTGATTCATTACATTTCTAATAAGCTCCCACGTGGTACTAATACTGCTAGGTCAGGGATCCCACTCTGAGAACCACTGTGTAGATATGTCTGGAGAATTTTGGGAACAAAAGAAGCACAGAGCAAAAAAAAAAAAAAAAAAAAAGAACTGGTAAATATTTTGTATTCGAAAAAAAATCTCCTATACCAATATAAATCTGACTCTGTTGTTTTTGATGCCCAATCAATTATTAAGATGAGATATGCTTGTCTCCTGAATAGTTAACCAGATTTAAGTAGAAGTAGTGAAAGCCATTATTTGTCTTAGTGCCTAATATCAATCAAAGTAGTCCACACTAGCATATAATATTATAGTAGCCACATGTACTGATGCTTCTTGTTAACATTTTATTTTAAATATGAGTTTTTTTGTCTATATAATCCTGTGGTGGTTAATACTAAAGGTCAACTTGATTGCATTGAAGGATGCAAAGTATTGATGCTGGGTGTGTCTGTGAGGGTGTTGACAAAGGAGATTAACATTAGAGTCAGTGGACTGGGACAGTAAGACCCACCCTTAATATGGATGGGCACCACATAATCAGCTGATAGTGTAGCTAGAATATAAAGCAGGCAGAAAAATGTGAAAAGACTGGACTGGCCTAGCTTCCAGCCTACGTCTTCTCTTGTGCTAGATGCTTCCTGCCCTCGAACATCGGATGCTAAATTCTTCAGTTCTTGGACTGGCTCACCTTACTCCTCAGTTTGCAGACAGTCTATTGTGGGACCTTGTGATCATATGAATGAATAATTCATATATATATATATATATGTGTGTGTGTGTGTGTGTGTGTGTGTATCTCTCCTATTACTTCTGTCCCACTACAGAACCCTGACTAATACAGATTTTGGTACCAAGAGGGGTTCTCGAGGAACAAAGTATTAAGAATGGAGTTATTTTATCGGTTTTGGAGCTTCTGGAGTTGGCTGCTTAATGATTAGACCCAAAAATGCTAAGGACTCTACTTATAATAGTATGGAGAACACTGATAGTCTTGGCATGAATTGTTTAGAGAGTTATGCAAAATAAATGCATTTAACACTCCTGACTTACGGCTCATGAGAGGCAAGGAGTTTAGTGACTCTATACATAATATCTTTGACCATATGTGGAGAACCAAGGAATGAAATGAAACTGGTTGGTTGCTTGTAAGTTCAGGGGACAAAGTGATAAGAGAAAATGATGAACTCAGGATTCTAACTCCCAGCTTCAGAAGCAGATTCTGAGACTCAAATCTGCTAAGATTGCCGTGAGTGAGAGTCTTTTCTCCTCTGCAGGAAAAAGCTGAAATTGTTGAAAAGCAGACACAACCTCTCATCGTGCAAGTGGCTCACCCGCAAAGAAAGGTGCATGCACAGCCTTGCCAGGTGTCTACTGTTAAAGTGATGGCATTGATTGGAAAAGAATGGGACCATTCAACTTGGAATGGGGACATGTGGAAGGACCCTGACAAAGCTGGGCACATTGAGTTTGTGAACTCTGATGAAACTTTTTTTTTTTGCCAGAAAAACAGCTTCTCCATCCCCAGTAGTGGCAACATCCACTCCCTGACCCACGATGCCATCAGCCTTTCCACCTTTGTTTGAGGAGATAAACCCTGCACTGCCTGAGACAACAGTGATGGCCTCCCCTGAGGCAGCTTCCAGGCAAGATAATGTTGATTTTCCTCAGGAACCACCCCCAACACCCCGTTTGCTTCTAGATGTATATCTGAACTAAAGCCCCAGGGGGCCCCTAGAGGTGAGGTTGAGAGCATGACCCATAAGGAGGTGTGCTACACTCGAAAACAACTGCCTGAGTTTTCTAATTTTTGTAAGCAGAAATCTGGAGAACAGGCATGGGAATGGATATTAAGGGTGTGGGATAATGATGGAAAGAACACAGAGTTGGATCAGCCTGAATTTATTGATTTGGGCTCACTAAGTAGGGACACTGCATTTATTGTTGCAACTCGGGGAGTTAAAAAACTTCTAATAGTTTATTTGCTTGGTTAGCTGAAATATGGATTAAAAGATGGCCCACTGCAAGTGAGTTGGAAATGCCTGATCTCCCTTGGTTTAATGTAGAGGATGGGATCCAAAGGCTTAGGGAGATTGGGATAGTGGGGTAGATTAGTCACTTTAGACCTACTCGTCCCAGCTGGGAGGTCCAGAAAATATACTCTTGGCCAATGCTTTGTGAAATAGATTTGTGAGGGCAACATCTGCATCTTCGAAAAGCTCTGTAATTGCTCTTCTCTATATGTCAGATCTAACAGTGGGAAATGCAGTCACTCAACTACAAAATTTAAATACAGTAGGAATAATTGGATCCTAAAGAGGGGCCAAGTGGTGGCATTCAACCATCAAAGGCAAGGTGGGCCTAGCTATCATAATGGACAGCAGAGGCAAAGCAGCAATCAGAAGAGTCTGACTTGTGTAAGGCTCTGACATTGGCTGAGTAATCGCGGTGTTCCTAGAAGTGAAATTGATAGGAAGCCTACTACATTCCTACTTAATTTATACAAGTATAAAACTTCTAGGTCGAATGTACAAAAGACTAATTTGAATTATAAAAACAGAGAATCATGGCCCTTCTATCAATTTCCAGACTTCAGCCAGTTTACAGACCCAGAACCCCTTGAAAGGAAGGGAGTCTGGGTCCCCTTGAGGAAAGACCCCACTACACAACCGACAATTTATGCTGTTAATCTTTCTCCCATCCTCCCCCAGGAAGACCTCTGGCCTTTTACCAGGGTAACTGTGCAATGGGGAAAAGGAAATGATTAGACATTTCGGGGACCACTGAAGACTAGCTTGAGCTGACATTGACTCCAGGGGACCCAAAATCTCATTGTGGTCCTCCAGTTAAAGTAGGGGCTTATGGAGGTCAGGTAATTACAGGAGTTTTAGCTCAGGTCCAACTTACAGTGGGTCCAGTGGGGCCAGGGACTTATCCTGTGGTCTTTCCCCAGTGCCAGAATGCATAATTGGCATAGACATACTTAGCAGCTGGTATAACCCTCACATTGGCTCTGTGACTGGTAGGGTGACAGCTATTATGTTGGGAAAGACCAAATGAAAGGCATTAGAACTGTCTCTACCAAGAGAAATAGTACATAAAAAATAATATTGCGTCCCTGCAGGAATCGTGGAGATTAGTGCCACCATCAAGGAGTTGAAAGACGCAAAGGTGGTGATTCCCTCCACGTCCCTGTTCAACTCTCCTATTTGGCCTGTGCAGAAGACAGATGGACTTTGGAGAATGACAGTGGATTATCGTAAGCTTAACGAAGTGGTGACTCCAATTGCAGCTGCTCTACCAGATGTGGCTTCATTGTTTGAGCTAATTAACACATCTCCTGGTACCTGCTATGCAGCAGTCATTGACTTGACAAATGCCTTTTTCTCCATTCCTGTCCATAGGGCCCACCAGAGGCCATTTACCTTCAACTGGAAAGATGAACAATATACCTTTACTGTCCTACCTCAGGGGTATATCAATTGTCCA
The DNA here is from genome assembly GCF_043159975.1 of Macaca nemestrina. Classification (NCBI taxonomy): domain Eukaryota; kingdom Metazoa; phylum Chordata; class Mammalia; order Primates; family Cercopithecidae; genus Macaca; species Macaca nemestrina. Next base: position 51,626,772 of record NC_092134.1, on the reverse strand, counting down.
GCTTCGTGTCATAATCTTATTATTGGAAGAGAATTTGATTGCTTTTCGCTACCACTAGGTATCACATTGGTCTATTACATTGATGACATTATGTTGACTGGATCCTGTGAGCAAGAAGTAGCACTGAACTTATTGGTGAGACATTTGCTTGCCAGAGTATGGGAAATAAATTTAACTAAAATTCAGGGACCTTCTACCTCGGTAAAATTTCTAGGGGTCCAGTGGTGTGAGACTTTTAAAGTAAAGAATAAGTTGCTGCATTTGGTCCCTCCTATACCAAGAAAGAGGCACAATGCCTAGAGGAACTATTTGGATTTTGGAGGAACACGTTCCTCATTTGGGTGTGTTACTGTGGCCCATTTATTGAGTGACCTGAAAGGCCACCAGTTTTGAGTGGGGTCCAGAACAAAAGAAGGGTCTCCAACAGGTTCAGGCTGCTGTGCAAGTGGCTCTGCCACTTGGGTCCTATGACCAAGCTGATCCAATAGTGCTTGAGGTGTCAGCAGTAGAAAGGGATGCTGTCTGAAGCCTTTAGCAGGCCCCCAGAGTGAACCACAGCGGAGGACTCTAGGATTTTGGTGCAAGACCCTGCCATATTCTGCAGATAACTACTCTCCTTTTGAGAGACAGTTCTTGACCTGTTACTCGGCTTTGGTGGAAACTGAATGTTTGACTATGGGTCATCAAGTCACCATGTAACCTGAACTGCCTATCATGAACATGGTGCTTTCTGACCCATCTAGGCATAAAGTGGGTCATGAACGGCAGCATCCCATCATCAAATGGAAGTGACATATACATCATTGGGCTCGAGCAGGTCCTGAAGGCACAAGTCAGTTACATGAGGAAGCGGCTCAAATGCCCATGGTGTCCACTCCTGCCATCCTGCCTTCTCTCCCCCAGCCTGCACCAATGGCCTCATGGGGAGTTCCCTATGATCAGTTGACAGAGGAAGAGAAGACTAGGGCCTGGTTTACAGATGGTTCTGCATGGTATGCAGGCACCACCCGAAAGTGGACAGCTGCAGCACTAAAACCCCTTTCTAGGACATCCCTGAAGGACACTAGTGAAGGGAAATCTTCCCAGTGGGCAGAACTTTGAGAAGTGCACCTTGTTGTGCACTTTGCATGGAAGGAGAAATGACCAAATGTGTGACTGTATACTGATTATGGGCCAATGGTTTGGCTGGATGGTCAGGGACTTGGAAGAAGCATGATTGGAAATTGGTGACAAAGAAATGTGGGGAAAAGGTATGTGGATGAATCTGTCTGAATTGTCAAAAATTGTGAAGATATTTGTATGCCATGTGAGTGCTCACTAACAGGTGACCTCAGCAAAGGATTCTAATAATGAAGTGGATAGGATGACCCATTCTGTGGACACGAGACTCTTTCCCCAGTTACTCCTGTCATTGCCCAATGGGCCAATGAACAAAGTGTCTATGGTGGCAGGGATAGAGGTTATACATGGGCTCAGCAACATGGACTTCCACTCACCAAGGCTGCTGACTACAGCCAATGCCGAGTGCCCAATGTGCCAGCAGCAGAAACAAACACTGAGCCCTCAATATGGCACAATTCCTCAGTGTGATCAGCCAGCTACCTGGTGGCATGTTGGTTGGTTATATTGGACCTCTTCCATTACAGAAAGATCAGAGGTTTGTCCTTACTGTGATAGACACTTACTCTGGATATGGGTTTACCTATCCTGTACTCAATGCTTCTGCCAAGAATACCATCCGTGGACTCATGGAATGCCTTATCCACTGTCATGGTATACCATAAAGCATTGCCTCTGACCAAGGCACTCACTTTACTGCTAAAGAAGTGCAGTAGTGGGCTCATGCTCATGGAATTCACTGGTCTTACCATGTTCCCCATCATCCTAAAGCAGCTGGATTGATAGAACAGTGGAAGTACCTTTTGAAATCACAATTACAACACCAACTAGGTGTCCATATTTTTAAGGTCTGGGGCAGAGTTCTCCAGAAGGCGGTGTATGCTCCGAATCAGAGTCCAATATATGGTACTGTTTTTCCCATAGCCAGGATTTAAGGATCCAGGGATCAAGGGGTGGAAGTGGAAGTGGCACCACTTACCATCACCCCTAGTGATCCACTAGCAAAATTTTTGCTTCCTGTTCTTGTGACATTCTGTTCTGCTGGCCTAGTGGTCTTAGTTCCAGAGGGAGGAACTCTGCCACCAGGAGACACAACAACGATTCCATTAAACTGGAAGTTAAGATTGCCACCTGCACACTTTGGGCTCCTCCTACCTTTAAGGTAACAGGCTATGAAGGGAGTTACAGTGTTGACTGGGGTGATTGACCTGGACTATCAAGATGAAATCAGTCTACTATTCCACAATAGAGATAAGGAAAAGTATGCATGGAATACAGGAGATCCATTAGGGTGTGTTTTAGTATTACCATGCCCTTTGATTAAGGTCAATGGGAAACTACAACAGCCCAATCCAGGCAGGACTACAAATGTCCTAGACCCTTCAGGAATGAAGGTTTGTGTCATTCCACCAGGAAAAGAAAACCATGACCTGCTGATGTGCTTGCTGAAGGCAAGGTGAATACAGAATGAATAGTAGAAGAAGGTAGTCATCAATAGCAGCTACGTCCATGTGACCAGCTGCAAGAAAGGGGAACTGTAACTGTCATGAGTATTTCTTCCTTATTTTGTTAAAAACATGTTTGTGCATGTTTTCTTGTACTAATAATATATCTTCATTTTATTTCCTTTTTCCTTTATCATGTGAAGTAAGATTTATTGACTTTATATCAACATTTAAATATTGTTAACTTTATGTAATAGTATTTTGGGTGGGGGATTGGTGCATTTCTGGTTGTATGAAGGATATTTGCATTATGTTTGGCATAATTATGACCTTATTATTGTCTTTACTTGAAGATCATGTATGATCTCAGGAGATCTGTATGTGTTCAGATTGACAAGGGATGAACTTGTGATGGTTAATAGAGAGTGGCAACTTGATTGGATTGGAGGATGCAATGTATTGATCCTGGGTGTGTCTGTGAGGTATGAGATGTTGCTAAAGGTGATTAACATTTGAGTCAGTGGGCTGGGAAAGGCAGAACCCCCCCCTTAATCTGGGTGGGCACCATCTAATCAGCTGCCAGCATGGCTAGAACATAAGCAGGCAGAAAACTGTGAAAAAACTAGACTGGCCTAGTTTCCCAGCCTACAACTTCTCCCATGCTGGATGCTTCCTGGCCCCTAACATCAGACTCCAAGTTCTTCAACTTTGAGAATTGGACTGGCTTCCTTGCTCTTCAGCTTGCAGACAGCCTGTTGTGGGACCTCATAATCATGTGAGTTAATACTTAATAAGCTCCCCTTTACATATATATGTATATGTGTATATGTATATACACACATATATATGTATATATATGCACACACTATATATAGATAGAGAGCTTCATATACATATGGAGCTTCTCCTTTATATATATAAAGGGGAAGTATTAAGTTATATATATACACACACACACACACACACACACACATCTCTCCAATTAGGTCTGTCCCTCTAGACAACCCTGACTAATACAACTCCTTAAATGGAATCTGTTATACAACTTATTTTTACTATGGTAATCCTTTCCTCCCATCCCTTTAGATAGTCTGAATATCACATGGTATATTAATAATATAATAATATACAAATATAATAATGGTCACTTGTTTTTATTTAAATCAAGGGTGGATTTATTTGTGAAGATGAAGTTTAATGATATCAGGCACCAAAAAAAATGGGTAATTAAAATGGGCCATTAAAATAACAAAAATTTAGTAAATAGCAATAATTTACCTTTTAAGTACAGGAATAATTTTCATGCAAGTAGAATGCAAATAATGTTCGTTGTAAAAGACATTTTCATCTCAATATTACACCATTTCAACTGTATAGTTACCTATTTACCAAAATATTTTTCCTACAATGAAAATAATTTATTAACATTATTAAAAACAAATTAGATTTTCTATATTTATGCTTAAAGTTGAACTTAAAATTTAAGATGGATTTATATACAGATAGTAGAAGAAACTATCATAATACACTTTACATATAATAGTCTTGTGAGAACACAAACGGTATTTCCATTAAAAGTAAAGTCATATGGTATTATCACACTGTATTATTAGGGTGGGTGACAAAACAATCCCAAATATTTAATATGTCAAACTGAAACGAAGTTTATTCTTTACTTTCTCAGTATCCCAGGGTAGAATTGATCAGTGGACTGCTTTCTCCTTTAGAGTAATTCAGACTCATTTCTTGTCTGTGCCTTGTCATCCCCTTGGGTTTTGCCAGGCAGTGGCAGGGGAAAGAGGGTGGAGGCAGCATACTCACTTCATAAAAAACCTTGGCCCACACATGACCAGACTTTTTTCAAGTTCCACTGGTAAGAACAACTCACATGGCAACATCTAATTACAAAAGAAACTGGGAAAGTAGTCTAGACTTAAGTACAGAAAAAATAAAAAGATTTTGATTAAAACTTAGCCAGTTTCTCCCATACATTGTTTGTGAAAATAATAATGGAAATGAAAGGTATGTTAGAAAATGTTATGTTTTAACTTTCTGTGATGCGTAAATTTAAGAAACATATTAAACTCAATTAATTGAAAACAAAGGTAAAAATTAAACACCCAATTCTTTTTATTACAAAGGGTAAGCATTGTTTATTGTAAGTTTAGCATGTTTCTTGTGATGTTTATGCTATATGTTATTCTTCCTACCTGTCTAAAAAAGCAAACTGCAGAATATTAAAGCTATGCTAAGCACATCGTTACTGACTCTTGTGCCTCCACGCAAATTTATAAGCATCACTTCTCACAAGATAAATTTTTGTGAAAGCCTATATTAGTCAGCTTTTATCTATGCATTTATATGAGATTACTGTAAACTCTAGCAACTTGACAAATATTTACTGACATTTCAATTCATAACCAAGGATATCTTACTGTTCTCAAAAGCAAAAACTGTTAGTTATATTTTGAAGTCAAAGTATGGTACGAGAAGACAAGTTTCAGGGAATTTTGTTTTGCATCACTCAATACTTTCTTACATTAAATTAAATCTAAGAGAACTAGGAGAGAAAAAACAAACAATAAAAAATGGCAATGCCTTCTAAAATATTTTCTCTTTTTTAAAGGAAAATAAAATTTCATAGGAAAAAGTCTTTTATGTCCATCTCCAGATTTGGTGACCATACACTTATAAAAAGTCTGATAAAAAGGGAAGAGAAATGGTGTAAATACAATGAACAGTTGTTTTTAAATAGAAAGTATTTATTCTAACATGAAGCTTATAATAAAGGTTTTCATTTTTCACTCTACTCCAATTTAGAGACCCTCACTTTGTAATTAAAAATGTTTTATACTGACAGTACTAGTGTAATTTCAATCTTACAAATTAGTAAAATAAAAACTCAGTAATATAAATTCCTGAATTTTCCACCTCGACTACCTGAAGAAGCTAGACAGGTACTGCATGACTTATAATACCTACTTTTTTTTTTAAATTTATTTATTATTATTGTACTTTAAGTTGTAGGGTACATGTGCATAACGTGCAGGTTTGTTACATATGTATACTTGTGCCATGTTGGTGTGCTGCACCCATCAACTCATCATTTACATCAGGTATAACTCCCAATGCAATCCCTCCCCCCTCCCCCCTCCCCATGATAGGCCCCTGTGTGTGATGTTCCCCTTCCTGAGTCCAAGTGATCTCATTGTTCAGTTCCCACCTATGAGTGAGAACATGCGGTGTTTGGTTTTCTGTTCTTGTGATAGTTTGCTAAGAATGATGGTTCCCAGCTGCATCCATGTCCCTACAAAGGACGCAAACTCATCCTTTTTGATGGCTGCATAGTATTCCATGGTGTATATGTGCCACATTTTCTTAATCCAATCTGTCACTGATGGACATTTGGGTTGATTCCAAGTCTTTGCTATTGTGAATAGTGCTGCAATAAACATACGTGTGCATGTGTCTTTATAGCAGCATAATTTATAATCCTTTGGGTATATACCCAGTAATGGGATGGCTGGGTCATATGGTACATCTAGTTCTAGATCCTTGAGGAATCGCCATACTGTTTTCCATAATGGTTGAACTAGTTTACAATCCCACCAACAGTGTAAAAGTGTTCCTATTTCTCCACATCCTCTCCAGCACCTGTTGTTTCCTGACTTTTTAATGATCGCCATTCTAACTGGTGTGAGATGGTATCTCATTGTGGTTTTGATTTGCATTTCTCTGATGGCCAGTGATGATGAGCATTTTTTCATGTGTCTGTTGGCTGTATGAATGTCTTCTTTTGAGAAATGTCTGTTCATATCCTTTGCCCACTTTTTGATGGGGTTGTTTGTTTTTTTCTTGTAAATTTGTTTGAGTTCTTTGTAGGTTCTGGATATTAGCCCTTTGTCAGATGGGTAGATTGCAAAAATTTTCTCCCATTCTGTAGGTTGCCTGTTCACTCTGATGGTAGTTTCTTTTGCTGTGCAGAAGCTCTTTAATTTAATGAGATCCCATTTGTCAATTTTGGCTTTTGCTGCCGTTGCTTTTGGTGTTTTAGACATGAAGTCTTTGCCCATGCCTATGTCCTGAATGGTACTACCTAGGTTTTCCTCTAGGATTTTTATGGTATTAGGTCTAACATTTAAGTCTCTAATCCATCTTGAATTAATTTTCGTATAAGGAGTAAGGAAAGGATCCAGTTTCAGCTTTCCACTTATGGCTAGCCAATTTTCCCAGCACCATTTATTAAATAGGGAATCCTTTCCCCATTTCTTGTTTCTCTCAGGTTTGTCAAAAATCAGATGGCTATAGATGTGTGGTATTATTTCTGATGACTCTGTTCTGTTCCATTGGTCTATATCTCTGTTTTGGTACCAGTACCATGCTGTTTTGGTTACTGTAGCCTTGTAGTATAGTTTGAAGTCAGGTAGCGTGATGCCTCCAGCTTTGTTCTTTTGACTTAGGATTTTCTTGGAGATGCGGGCTCTTTTTTGGTTCCATATGAACTTTAAAGCAGTTTTTTCCAATTCTGTGAAGAAAGTCATTGGTAGCTTGATGGGGATGGCATTGAATCTATAAATTACCTTGGACAGTATGGCCATTTTCACGATATTGATTCTTCCTATCCATGAGCATGGTATGTTCTTCCATTTGTTTGTGTCCTCTTTTATTTCACTGAGCAGTGGTTTGTAGTTCTCCTTGAAGAGGTCCTTTACATCCCTTGTAAGTTGGATTCCTAGGTATTTGATTCTCTTTGAAGCAATTGTGAATGGAAGTTCATTCCTCATTTGGCTCTCTGTTTGTCTGTTACTGGTGTATAAGAATGCTTGTGATTTTTGCACATTAATTTTGTATCCTGAGACTTTGCTGAAGTTGCTTATCAGCTTAAGGAGATTTTGGGCTGAGACAATGGGGTTTTCTAAATATACAATCATGTCATCTGCAAACAGGGACAGTTTGACTTCTTCTTTTCCTAACTGAATACCCTTGATTTCTTTCTCTTGCCTAATTGCCCTAGCCAGAACTTCCAACACTATGTTGAATAGGAGTGGTGAGAGAGGGCATCCCTGTCTTGTGCCAGTTTTCAAAGGGAATTTTTCCAGTTTTTGCCCATTCAGTATGATATTGGCTGTGGGTTTGTCATAAATAGCTGTTATTATTTTGAGGATAATACCTACTTTTTAACTTCTATCAAATATAAATCATCCAGCTATGACTCGAACTGATTTATGATTACCAAATTACTTTGACCATTGGCATTGCTGATGCCTAGTGAACATTTTACTTGATTAACCAGCAACACAAATAAACTGTATGAAGTTGAGATCAGTGAATGTTACTGTTCTTTAGATGAGAAATCATTGGGAAAAAGTCACTAACATGACAATGACCCCTTACTTACTATTTACCATTCAAAGATGTGTGCAAGAAGTGATGGACAATAAATTAAACCACAAGAATAACTGATATGAGTAATCCTCACTTTGGACATAGTTTAAAGATTCATTGAACAATGAAGAAGGCAAATGCATGCTTTACAAAGACAGTAAAGAGAAGTCAGCAACTTTAATCCCAAATTAGTACTAATTTTAAGAAGTGCTAGACAGTTGAAATTATGTAGAAAAATTTCTCCAAAATAATAGTTTATATAATTTATTGAGCAATTGACTCTTATCTTCTTCTCCACCATAAATAGGGTGAACTTAAGTTCATATATTATGAATATTAAGGCATAAGATATAGAAGATAGGTCAAGACCAGGTAGGAAAATGACAGATACTCTGCCGATGCATTACTGAGTAAAAAATCATGCCAAAACTTAGTAATTTAAAACAACAATCACTTTATTCTTAATCATGGTATAAGTGGGTCAGAGCTCGCCTAAGTAGTTCTGGCTTGGAATCTCTTATGCACATACAGTCAGACAGTGACTAAACTAGGAAGTGTCAGGGTGGGAGTCAACTAAAGTAGTGGGGGCTGTCCAGGAATCTCTCTTTTCCTCTGTGTATGTGTGTCATCATATGGATTCCCTACGTTGTATTGCAAAATGGGATAGCTCGGGCTTACTCACAATTATGGCAGCCCAAGGATAGTCAGATATGACCAGATAAATCTTCAAGAGCAAGTAGTGAGCAAGGCAGGAGAGCAAGTAGTGAACAAGGTCACAAACAGTGACTTAAGCTTTAGAAGTCACATGTAATTTTTAAGCTTAAGTGACTTAAGCTTTAGAAATCACATGCAATACTCGTATTATGAGACAGCCATAACAACCCACCTGGTTTCAAGGGGAAGAAACATAAATCCCTTTCTCTTAATGAGAGTAGCACCAAATCACATGGTAAAAAGTATTGTTGCTGCCATTTTTAGAAAATAAAGTCAGACACAGCTGGCTATGTTTTTGAAATGTGCATTTGCTATTTCAAATATTCAATTTTCATAGATAAGTTTGTAGTTTGTAAAAGATGCGCCAAGTCTTTTATATTTCAAGAATGGATAAGTAGTTAGTAAGCAAAATGTTTGTTAGACATAGGCAGAATTCATGGGAATTGTAAAGTATAAAATAAATATCAGAGCTTGTGTGTGTAAACATAGACAGAAAAGCACAGAAAGACTAGAGATATCCAATGTTCATGATACATGTGAGTAGTACATATTTGTGTATGTATTTGTATTCATTATATATGAATATACTTGATAACAAATACACAGGAGATTCTAAGTATTTAGGATACACTAGATATACATGAAAAACTAGCATTCAAGAGGTCTTTATTTGGCCATCCATAGGTGACACTAATTATAACCATGTATATCTTCTGCCCAAGTAACACAAATAAAACCCATCACTATTTATCCAGCTAAGTAGAGAGCTACATCTCCCAGCCAGATGTATTTGTCCCTGTGTGTTTCTAATAGAGTGTGTGCCATTGACCCAGGATGCCTTCTGCCCTTTTGACCCCTAGCAGGTGTTCCAAGTCCCCTCAATTATGGGCCTTGTAACCACACCATTCATGTGGAAGGCTAATGGGACAGAGAGAGGAACAAGACATAAAAACACTGTGGATCCCAGAGTTTAGGTAGTAAGGTTTCTCCACACTGTTTGTGCCCTATCCTACAAGTGATAACCAACTCCATCTCTTTTCCCTTGTTTCTACGTGTTTTTAGTAGACTTGAGAAAATGGATCATTTGATCATTTTCATTTGTTCTGTGTGCCTTTCTATTCTGTGACCTCTGGGATGTACTTGCTGGTAATTAACGTGGAGGCTTCCATTGTATCAAGGTGATGTCCCACATGACACTTTATTTTGGCAAGTGGTAATGAAAAACTTGGGTTCTTATGACCCAAAATATGTTCTCAGATCTCCCTGAATTAGTCCAAAAACAAATACAAACAAACAAAAAGAAAAGAAAAGGTTGGGTGCGGTGGCTTACGCCTATAATTCTTGCACTTTGGGAGGCTGAAATAGGGGGATCGCTTGAGCCCAGGTGTTAAAGACCAGCCTGGGCAACAGAGCAAAACCTCATCTCTATAAAATAATAACAAAAAATAATAATTAATTGGGTGTGGTGATGTATGCCTGTACTCCTAGCTATTTGAGTGGCCAGGGTGGGAGAATTGCTTGAGCCTGGGAGGTTGAGGCTACAGTGAGCCATGATCATGCCACTGCAATCCAGCCTGGGTGACAAAGTGAGAAACTGTCACAAACAAAAGACACAAAACAAAAAAAACGCAAAGCAGGTACTAATCAAACATGTCAGCCAACTTCCTGGCATATCTGAAGTCCTATTCAGCCAAAGAACCCCAAATCATCTCAGAGATATGCAAGTTGTGGCAGACCACTACCACAAAATAATGCCAAACTGCAACTGTGTCCAGTGTAGATTTGGATAGAGGGAGCTTGGGACTCCTGGCAAGCTAGCGATAAAATCTCATTATGGTCCTTTAATTAATCTTGAACTTATGCAAACTCACATTTTATGTAATTAAATTTTAGTGATCATTTTACCATGGTTAGCAAATATTTGTTACAGCGTACATTTGTGTTTCTGCTTTATTTTCTCTTTATTTACCATACCAATTAATTTTTTGAGTTTGGGGATTATAAAATGTGTCTTGGGTATTGAGACTTATTTGATAATATAAATAATGTATTGATTTATAATTTTTGGTTTCCTTGCATCATGTGGGAACCAGATACATAGGGAGTCAGGAGTCCCACATTGTGATAAAAAATATAATGGAGGTAATATATTTAATCAATTTGTGGAAGATCAGAAATTAGGATGAAAATGTGTTACCAAGGAAATTTGTGGATGAATGACATGAAAGGGTAAAAGTGAGGACAAATAACTAGAGGCAGATAAACTATGGCTTGCATAAGGAATGGTGGATGGTGCCGAGTTGGCTATAGCAGAGTGGTAAGGGAGGCTTTGACTGAAAGAAAAGAATAAAAATCTAAGCGAGACATGCAAATCTTGTTAAAGTGTTTTAAGATGTATCCTGTGGATAACAGGGAGCCTATTAAAGTTTTAAAGCAAGGGCATGTGGTGTATAGTTTGCAAGAGGCAGGATAAAAATTGAGAGATAAGAAAGGATAGGTGATATAAATATTGAACCTCCTTTCAATGGGATATGAAACAGAGATGAGTATATTCGGGTTGAAGCAAAATGAATTCACCTTTGATCATGTTAAGGGTTATTATCTGACCGTGAGCCATCTAATTAGACATATTCAAAAGCAGTTGAAATACCAGTCTATCAAAGAGAATCTGGGCTGATAAGAAGTGTTTGAAAATCATTACTGGAGTTTGAAATGATGGAAGAGAGGAACATTGATAATTAAGAGGGTGTAGAATCAGATAATATGAGGAAATGATGACAGGACCTCAATGACCACTAATACTTAGGAAATGCTTCTAACAAGAAGTAGGCAGAGATGAGGAAGGGAAGAAAGGAAAGAGTGCAATCACGGCAAGAAGCAGGGAGTGGTGATGAGTGTGAAATACTCCTGAGAAATCAAGTAAGATAAAAATTGGAAAACATAATTTGGATTTAGCAAGAACATATTATATTTATTAAGGGAGGTTTCAGTAAAATGATGATTGCAAAATATAAATCATAATGGCTTAAGGAGATTACAGGAGATGCATAAATGGAAATAGTGGCTGTTCAATACATTTAGATGCTAGTGGTTTCAAAGAGATGGAGTCAAGTTGAAGAGAGATAATAGAGGTTTTCGTCTTGAGAGTCAATAGAGCTCTCTGCGATCCTTAGGTAGGCTTTAGAAAGTTCCAAACTCTCCTGAATTTGTATACAGATTTTTCCATGTATTTGCATAAGTGCATCTCTTTGAGATGCATATTTATGGTATGAGATTTTTAAAGCAATCAAGGATCAAATACATTAATAACCATAGTTTCATGTAATATATTTAATACACGTTAGTATTCCATACTATATATATGAAATGTTAAACTTGTATAGAGCTTAATTTTTACATAATAACAATGAATTATTAGGACTAGTTTTGTTCATAACAGAAAATAAAATATCTTGTTACTTTATTATAATGTATATTTTGGTATGTTTTACTATTTCCTATTATTCACAATCCTCCCTAAAGAAGAGTATAAGCCACCACCTGTTGCCATGTTCATTGCACTGCCTTCTGTGGATGGAGTAGGCTTCCCTTCTGTATTGATATACGGTTGGTCATGTTACCCGTCTCTGTTCATGGAAAGTAAGCAGAAGTGACCATGCCATGTCTTAGCAGAAATGTAAAAAATCATTACAGTTTTGCCACGACTCGTTTCCCTTTGCCACAGATCCGAGATAGTGGTTGTATCTGAAACCTGAAAAATACGTAAATATAGTCTTCAAAATCATACTTTGCCTAGTATGTTCACACATTACAATTTTTGGGGTATTGATGCTGTTTTCGGGAGTTTTCTTCATTTCCATTCTACGTAACCAATGTAAAGAAGGACTGCATGAAACATTTTATTTTTTTCACAAAGCAAGTATATATTGAGTCATGACAATATGCTGATTAATATGAAATATATAAAAAGAAAACTGGGGCTGCATTCCTTGAGGCAATGTGGAAGGAATAAAATAAAAACAAAATAGACTTTAACAAAAAAAAGTAAATGTAAAATGCACTGACATTTTGTGCAATCAAACCAATAATGTTTTCAAAGGAGGAAGATATACATTTGATTTTAAATGGTCTTTATGAATTATGTTGAAGGGAAGATATAAGTCAACATATGGAGTGAACAAATACATACAATTTCTTTGGTCCATGTGGGAAGTGGAGAAAAAATTAAATGATTAGAAGCATCATCTGACAAGAAAGATGACATGGATATACAGGAATAAGGCATCGAAATTATAAAACATGAGATTACCTTATTCAAATAGGTGACAATAAAATTTTAGTGAAAGAAAGTAATCAAAGGACATTTGAAGTAAAAAGGAAAAAGAAAATTATGTTAATTAATTCTAGAAATAAATAACAGGGAGAAGAGTAAAAAGGAATTAAATTAGAAGTTCACGTTGATAGTTGAAACTCTTTTGGGATTTGGGCATATGGAGCTTAAAGGCGCACTGTCATATCCAAATAGCTGAAGTATAGACCATTTTCCCCTGTTACTAGTTTCTTATTTTATGCATTTCCTTTCTTTCATTCTCTATATCTTATTGAACATCTATGATATGCCAGGCAATATTACAGATGCTTAGGATTCAGCAATAAATAGTAGAATAAAACAAAATTCTTGTTTACATGAAGCTTACATTCTAGTGTTCACTCATTTAAAAATATTTATTACAGACCTTATTTTCATCAGACAATGCATCAGTATTATGGTTTATCACTTATAAATATCAATTATTATATAATGCTTTAAAAACCATGAATCCTGTGGGGAAGGGCGTGCAGGGAGAATTTTGACCTCAGAAACATTTCACAAATATTGTACTTTTAAAATTCACTTCACTTTACCTCTGTTCCTATTACATCATGAAGAAGTTTAAATGCAAAATACACCTTTATTAAACTATTCTTTACGCTCCTATTGGATTTGTTTACAGTCATGCATGGCTTTATATTAAGATGCTTCTACATTTAATAGTTGACAAGCAAATAACTTGGAAAATTATTCTGAAATTTTGTAGACACAAAATTTTATTAACGACTTCTAGCTCTTGCAGAACCAGAAAGCCCATTTTTAAATATATATATATTTTTTCATTTTATTTGCTGCCCTGTGACTAGGGCTTGAATGAAGGCAGTCAATTTTAAAGATTAATTTCTGTCCAATTAGATTTCAGGGTTCTAATTAAATCATTCAGAAAGCAGAAAAAAAGATAAGTGCAGAGAAACAAAGAGAAACATATTTTTTGCTTTCTAAAAATATGAATTTATTAATTCATCAAATATTTTAGGTGTCACAGATATTAACAATAAAATTTTTCCTAAGTAAGTTATCAGGAATAAATCTCACAATCTCTTCCTTCAGAATGCCTTGTGAAAGGGATTGTATAACAAGATACCTTATTAAAACACCTCAAAGTTGCCTGCAATTAAAGCTTAAGCATTATTAATCAGAAACTTTTGGACTGATTTTTAATTTTACTTCAAAGTTATTAAGGGCACAAATAAAATTTGTTAAGAGTATTTTTTTAATTTATTACAGAACATCTTGAGATTAATTGTATATATCTGCAAATCAGATTTTGCCTTAGTGGCAACGGTTGATTTTTAAAAAAAAAATATTATTAACAATTGAGTATAGCACATTTAATTTGAGATGATTTGGCCTTGAAATTGGCAAAATTAGATATCAATCTATGCCTTAGT